>NW_027176372.1:13933044-15223044 GCF_023349555.1 Cebidichthys violaceus | reverse complement strand
ATAGGGAATGAAACATGTATTTGGATCCAGTTTAAACAGTGTAGCATAAACAATGTTCCCGCTGGTCTCTTTGTAGTCGCCCTGACGCTGAAGTGCATCAAGGGGGAACTAATAGGAGGCTTGTAGCCTCTTTTCACCAATTCTAAAAGTTCACATGTGTTAAAATGAGAGCTGCTGTAGGTACGCAGACACGCCCAGAGCTTTCATCTTCCACAGTCAGGCTTCCTCTGAGACCTATTACAGCCCCAAAAAAGCCTGCAAACAGTACTTATCAACTGCTAAAAACACCTACAGCATGTCTTTAAGATTGTGCTTCTCAGTGACAGAGAAACATTGAAAACTGGAGAATGATTTTGAAGGCTGTACAAGAATCTCCATCATCATTTATCATGATCAACTAAACAACTGAATGAAGTGACAAATCAACAAGCGGCCAATCAAAGTTGAGTAGTTTAATAAGTATCACATCTCACCACCACAGTTTCAGTATATTTGATTATAGAGTGTCAAATACTGCCTCATTAACAATAAACAGCATACAAACTTTGGTTTTAGAAATGACTGTGGTGCAGGACTGCATCAGGTTGCTGTTGTTGATGAACAAAAATGTCATACATTTCTAGTGAATCTTTTAAAAAAGATAGAGAAAATGATTAAAGTTGAATCATATTCTGTTTGGTTTGAATGCAACCCGACCACTCAGATGATAGAGTGAGAAGAAAAGTAGCACATATATACTTAACTAGTGCTTCTGTCCCCTTTTTTCTCTTTGTTGAAAGTATGTATTTCTTTGCTGCATTTTATTAGACAGTATGCAGTAGGGAGCTGACAGGAAATGAGAGTCAAAGAGAGGAATGACATGCAACAAAAGTCCTGAGCCAGACATTGTGATCACATGCTCAGTGTCTCACACACAAAGGTCACCAGGACGTCTTTAGTGTCTCTAATTTCTCCTAATTTCCTAATTGAGTGAAACAAAATTAAAGAAAATAGTACAAATACCCATCATAACTATAATTTTCTTAAATCTAAAATGATTTCCTCAGATTTGTTATTGTGTCTGACAACAGTCAAAACCTCCAAGTTAGTGAGTTTGTTCTTACATTAGACAAAGACACGTAACAAAGCATCAGAATGGAGAAAAACAAGGGAACGATATTTTTGCTTTTAAAATTACTATTATCAAAATAGTTGCCAATTAATTTTCTATTGATTGGCTAGTCATTAACTTATTTAACTGATTGTTTAAGCTCTAAATTGAGTTTCTCCTGTCTTGCTGCTTGAATTTTTTTTGAGAGGTGATATCTTGAAATATGATGATGGTGATGATTGTTGTTGTTGTTGTTGTTGTTGTGTATTATAAAATTCCCTGTGTTTTCTGATTTTTAGTTCTGGGCCTAAACAACATCTGAATCAAGTCTTTAAGGGCCTCTGACTACTACATATCCGTACAATTTATTATGGATCTGACTCCAGATCAGTCATTGAATGGCTTCATCCATCTTCATCTATCAGAGCTGTATTGGGTTCAGCTCAAGGTCTCCTCGGCCCCAGTGCTTCCTGCTTCTAACCCCCCTCAGCCCTACAGATATTTAACCAGTTCTTTTCAATCATTGTCGATCTGCACCTCTGCACCTTACCTCTTTTACCCAGAAACCCTTTAGATACACCTAATAGTATCTGCCTGTCTGCCTGCACTTTTCCTTGCCCCATTCCTGCTAATATGTTTGTTCACGAAATCCTGTTGCTGTCTGCCTGCATTATCACCTTTTGGGTCCTTCCCCTGGTGCTCCGCTCACACCTGCTTGACAGGTAGCACTAGTTGAACTCCAGTGATGGAAACAACCTAGATTAACAGTGAGAGAAACCGTTCTTTAGCTGCTCTGATAGGCTGGGTATTGTTGTAGCAGAATTATTCAGAGTAATTCTGAGTTCAGCTTATCGTGTGGTTTGTGACTTTGTCAAGCTGCATGAATAAACAAGCACAGCTGCCAAATATAAATCATTTGCCACCTCAGTATGTTCCCTTTCTCCACCAACCACTGCATTGAACAACATATTACAATTATAGAAAATAGAAAAAATGCCACGTTAGACATATCTTTCTTGGTACTCTTAAAAATGTAGAATTACAATCAGTGTCTCCTGTTACAGCTGCAGGATGTTTAGACAGAGTGTGTCTTATCTCAAGCTGACAAAGGATTGTGATCACTGCCTTATGTTGATGTTTTATTGCTGCATTATTACCTATTATCTCTTGGAAACATTTTAATTGACTTTGCAAGCACTAAAACGTACAAAAGTGGATTCATGGGGCTGTGGATTTGGGGCAGATTTATTGCAAGACGGTGTTAATTACATAGTTCTAAATAGATTGATGTTAAGGTGGCACAGCCCTGTGTGGTGTTGCTCCCCTCTAATAACTGGGGCTTCACTGGCTCTCTAATTACTGCTAGCAGGGCTTTTAGATTTACCCTCACAATTAGAGGAGAACATGGTTACTGTCCAATTTGGCCCCTGTTCCCCCCTCCCCCTGTTGGCCCTCCCCACCCCTTGTAAGAGAGAAAAGGCCTTCGTCAGCTGCAGGGCTGTGTTATGAATTTCAAGCCATATGCTCACATCCTGGGAAAGGAAGAAATTAGGCTGAGAGCCAATATAGATGTACTTGCATGGTGTGTGTCTGCATGGGTTTGAATAAGAGAGAGGCTGAAAGGGAAGGGACAGAAAAGGATGAGGAAAAAAGGAGGTGTTGAATTATGTTATGTGGGATAAATGGAAAAAGACGGAAAATGACACGAAAATGACACAAAAATGGGTCCCACCCAAGCTAGATGTGTGTGTTTACGTCTTTTACACCTAGCAGTGTGTTTATGTAAGTGAAGTTACTTTGCTGAGAAACTGAGACTTCCATGTTTGTTTCCAAAGCAGGCCACCCTCTGCCAAAACCTTTTTCTTTTTTCTTTTCTCCCTGTTTGGACCTCTCACTCACTCTCTCACTCTTTCTCTTCCTTTTTATTGTGTTTGTTGTTTTATGAAGGGGTTAGATGCGGTCCAGATTTCTGTTGCTAATAGAGACTGTCTCAGTTCACCTCCAGTTGCTCGCCACTCCATTCATAAACAAATCACTCCAGCTCGGGACCCCTGAGCTGCTATCGAAGAACAACAAGCAGAACCCAACCTGTGTTTTCGACGTTTTCTCCCTCTGTCTATTCTTTTTCTCCCTTCGCTTCTTTTTTTTTTTTTTTTAAACTTCCCTCTATTGCTTTTTACTCAACACCCACTCACAATTCCCTCCCTCCTCTCTCTCTCCAACTCACTCTTACTCTAGCTTCAGCTGGGCCGGGCCTCTGGTTCCCTCCTCTGTGTGAATCTGTCAGGGAAGCAGTGTGTATGTGTGTGCGCACGTCTCCATTGAGAACACTTCTTTTTAAACTTACAGCACTCTTTGGGAACGGTGGGCCGGCTTTTTCAGAGTGTGGGAGAGGAGAGGAGACCCCCGTGGTGCTGTGATTTGACTAAACAAACAGCCGGGCTCAGAGCGGTACCTCCTCTGGCAGACTCCCGGGACAGCAGAGATTAACCTCAGACTCTGAACATCTGAGGGATCTATACATCTGAGGCAGCAGCCCCTGTAGACAACCAGCTGGACACCTCTCCTCTGATTTCAGAAGGAGGACCGACTGCTGTCCAGCAACCTCCTCGGACAGAGAGGGAAGACTTGTCTATGCTTCTGGGATCACTCTGAAGGTAAGAGGTCTTACTTCTCTGTCACTGTCAATGATTTTACTTTTAGTCATGGCTGCTTGACAGCTGTTGACAGAAGTGAAGATGAACTATACAAAGTGGTGAATATTCACTTAGCCTGCATGGTAAGTCCACTGTGACAGATCCAATTTCATAGCTGTCTGTCAGAGACAAGATGCACCTCATCCTTGCAACACTGCACTGATGGTTTATTGAACTTAAACAGATAAAATAATCTGATTTAACACCTCAAGACAATGTTTGGTTTTAACACCTCAAGACAATGTTTGGTTTTAACACTTGAGTCTGTTTTGTTGTGTGACGTTGCTAGTTAGAGGTAATGTGTCTCTGTTGGTGATATTTGTTACCCACATACTTGAATGTGTACACACCAGGAATTACAATGTGAAAGAGTGTGAGCAACCTGTTCAAACATCAACATGCGATGGCTTGCATCTCTGTACATAGACACCTTTTCATTCTTTACATAGTGCAACTTTAACAATGTTTATCTTCTCACTAAGAGAATACGTTTGACAAGGTATCCAGGGGTCTCACACACACACACACACACACACACACACACACACACACACACACACACACACACACACACACACACACTGGGCTTTATAGCACAAGCTGTTTGTATGCGCTCCACTTTGTGCTTCACTGCTAAAGAGCTTGTTTATACAGCTCTCTTCAGTCACCCTGAGTGAACCGGCGGCCCTCACCGCTAGACCATCAGTCTCTTTTCTCCCCTGTGAATGGTCCTCACAGAATCAATCGTCTCTGCAACGCTACATGGAGAAGCTCATTGAAAAGCTGCGGCTGTGCGGTGATACTGGACCTGGCATCAGGCACTCTCACCAGCATCCTTTGGATCTCTTTTTTTAGTGATATCACTACCAGATTCAATATAAAACTTTGTCACCCTTTTTTAAATGTAAATCTCTCAAAAAGCTGTGATTCGGACTCGTCTGAGAAACGCAGAGCTATTGAATCATATCCTCTCATTCATCACAGGGGAAGGTTTTAGTATCTGGAATGAGTTACATTATAGCAATGCAAGTTATTTCATGGCAGACACATCATGCATGTCTTTTCCTTCTAGTGCGCCATATGTTTTGCACCTGAAAGCCTCCCCATTTCCCTGTTATGAACGGCTGCTGTGATGTTAAGTTATTGGGTCGGTTAACTGTACATCCATCATCTTTATACAGATGACCTTTCTGATATGGGGGCATCTGAATTAGCATAAGCTGTAATCAAAACAACGTTGGCATGTGTTTTGTGTCTGCTGCTCTCCTCCTCTACAATTAGTTCCTTTTGAAGTTTTTAAACTTCACCGGCTCCGTGGATATTTCGATCCAGGCATTTTCTAGTGATGTTGTTGCAGATGAGCTGTTGGAAAATTGCATGCATGTCATACTTTTTCCATCAACGGTGTATGAATGTAATTCCACAGTTTCACCATCAGCTGGATGTATCCTGCTGAACATTTCCTAGCACCACCTTAAAAACAGAGGCGGCACTCCTGACAAATGTTTATAGCGAGGATTTGTAAAACGTAGTGAAGTTTCATTTGTCTCCTGACCCGTGGGGATTTTTCACCCTGTGCGTCAGACTGCTGGTATGTACTGCAGCAGAGCTCCTCTCCCCGGCCCTGATGCAGCGCGGCCCAGTCGGCTCCACTCCCCTGGCCCAGACCTAATCCTTCGTCATCAGCTGTTTCCTGGCTCTCTAAACTCTCCGCATGCCATTCGCGCTGAGAAAATGTGCTTCACATTATGACCATGCAGAAAACATGCCAGGAGTCTGATTTGGCTCACATGTGCCGATATGTAACAGCCTTAGCTCGGCAGCAAGTTTTGAAACACATTGATCCCATTCTGTCCTCTTGTGATTTATCCCCGTGACCTGAACACACAGCTGTTCAGCCATCGTGCTCCGAAAACTAGTGAGGCATTGTTTATATCTGGATGAAGTATAGAGATTGGCGAGTGCACCTTGTTTTATAGTTATAGCAGTCTCTGACTCAGACACTTATTGGGTGATTCATAATTCATCCTTCATTCTTTTGAGCTGAGCTGTTGTTTCTTTGGAAGTCCATCAGTCTCATGCCCTCGCCTACAGACCACTGTACTTATACACTCATCATATAGCTTTAATGATCAGAACTAAGTGGTGCTGCGATACAGCATCCTGTAAAGCTGCCCGTCCATCTGGCCTCCCCCTCGTTCCCTCCTTCTCTCCTTCCCTCCCTCCCTCCCTCCCTCCCACTCACACAGAGCTGACAGGCAGCTGCATCTCATCTTCAGCCAGAGAGCACAGCCACTCCTACAGGACGACTCCTGGAGGAAAACTTTCTTTTTGAGTTATAATACCAAAATGGTGGAAAGTTCAGTTACTCAAATAAAACGGAGGGAAATAATGTCCTGTATAGTTGCTATTAATGTTCAAAAACAAAGCCGACAACAACACAGCCCTTTTATGTTCACTGTCAAACACATCGGATCAAACCATAGCTGAGCCCTTGAGTGTTAAACTCTTTTTAACTGATAACTAATGATGTTGTTTTTTCAACTTTTAACTTGAGTGCTGCTTATTTAGTCATACATATTTCATGTCATAGAGATTTAAACGCCTACCAGCACCTTTTAAACTTACTAGTCAACACTCTATTTCTAATTTATGTAATCTGTATAAAGACCCAAGTGTAAAAATTACAATTTGTGAATAGATCGGGGCGAGCTGTTTCCCCCTGTTTCTAGTCCTTGTGTAAAACTAAGCTAACTGGCTGCTGGCTCCAGCTTCATATTTACCAATCAAACATGAGAGTATTGATCTTCTCACGCAAGAAAGCAAATAAGTGTATTTCACAAAATACTAGTCCTAAGATTTGAAACCAAGTTTAAGTAAAGTTTTGCTTGTAATACACTATCTTTACATTGCTGCATTAGAACCTTTGCTCAAATCAAGAATTGGACTACTTCTTCCAACCTCTCGGAATTTAAAGCACCACTTTTTCACTCTGGCATTGGTGTTGTCCTGAGTCCAACAAAAACATGCTGGAATTGACGATACAGTGCAGTGAGACAGGAGGACGAAAGAAAAACAGCTTTTGCTTTTACAAGATACCAAAATTTGACACAATGGAAAATGGGGACTTTATTTGGATTTCTCTCAGTTTGTCTCATGGTGTTGTGCTGCTTTCAGAGAACATCATTGAGCTACAGTGATATTTATCAGAGGTGTTTCTTTTGATTTGTTAATCATGCATAGAAAACGAAAAAAGAGAGCGATTCCAAGATTGTTTTGCTGCAAGTGTCAAAGATAGCCTAACTTAACTGCACACGTTGCATACATTATCACCCAGATCAAGGCTTCTCTGTCACTCTTTCCCCCCCTTTTCCCCTTACTTCCAACATGATCAAGTTTAGGGAAACGATTGGAATTTAAAGCCAATCTGGCCTAATTGTATTCAGCTGTTTCTGTTTCTTTCCTTCAGCGGGGTGTGGGTGTGTCACAGTGGAGGCTGGAAGTGTGTGTGTAGGTGTCTGCCACTTCTCACGGGGAAGGTTGGGGGGCTTATACCCTAAAGTGTTAGTGTGACGGCCGATGTGCAGGAAAAAGGAGGGAGCAGAGGTCTCAGAAGAAAAACGTGGAGGATGTGGCGCTGCTTATGCTAGCAAATATATCTGATATCCCTGAATTCCCTATGAATAGCAGTTTGAATTCTGGCAAAGCACACAGATAATTACAGCCTAACTGGTAGTAAACCAAACGTTTACAGCTCAAGAATATGGGAGAAATGGACATGACTTCAATGACAACAACAGCTTTAGTTTTTTGACATCTTAATTATTTTTCCCTCATTTAGATTCCCAAATGAGTAGAAAATTAGATCATTAAACTGAAATCAAACACTAGCCACATCTAAAGCTGTCATTCTACAACAGTCAGTTTTACCCAGAAGCCCCTTACATCCCCCCACCACCACTACAAACAGCATTTACAACTCTGTTTGAAAGGGAGCAAACCAAAATCCACAGTTTCCCAAACATGTGTTGCCTCAGCATGAGCAGTAGAGTCAGTTTGGTTTATTGTGATAAGACCATTCACAGTCACAGGGATTCATAAACAAGAATGTTTTTTTTTTCTTTTTTTTAAATGCACCAGAATCTGATATTGCAAACTTGAGATGGCTTAAGTGCAGTTTCAAACCCTAAAGTTACTGCAGTTTTTTTTTTGCTGATGCAGAAGTCCTGTTTCTAGCTGTGTAACTGCAGCTTCTTGTTGGGGGTCAGCATAACTGAGCCACATCTAACGAACTAGAACTTTTTCTGTCAGTCACTGCAATATCTATTGCAATAAGATTTAAGACCTATTTTCAGCCTCAATCTGTTCTGCAAACAGTGACTTAACATTGCCAAAACTATTATGACACAGACACATTTCTGGAGTGTAGAAATATGCGGCGGGTTTCTATTTTGGTGATGGATATTTTTAATTTGCTGACTCTGCAACTCTGATCATGGAAATGTACATGAAGCATGTGACTTAAACGTCACAGATGTGTCCAGCTGTGTGGACTGATGAGGAGACGATGACGTCCCCCAAATTAATACATGAAATAAACAAAAATGCCATATTTCCATCATGTTTTCTACATATTTTTCAACAATAATTACATCATCTAGCATCTTCTTCTGCAGTGGTTTAATGGCACCAGATTGTAGAATAAACGTTCATTAGTGAAGCAATCAATTGCATTTTCTTCTTGCAATTTGGAAAGAATGTAAAAGTGTTAAGTTCCCAGCTTGCTCTCCCATCCCCCAAGTGGCAAAGAAATCTATTATTGCAGCTTTACACATGGCACACATGATGCATAGTGTTTTAACAAAACAGATAAAACCCAACAGATTCATGTGGTACGGATATTTAGACAAAGATGTCTGAGAGCTCACGATGAAGTGCACCGGTCGTCCTCTCTCCTTTTACATTATGAAAGATGGTTTATTATGACACAAACACAGGCTCCATAATCAGACTGCACACATTTCCTGTTGACAGTAACTCACATTTTCTGACAGCATGTTGATGACATGTGCGCTCTCCCTGCTGAAAGTGCCTTTTACTCATGCGCCTGCAGCTTATTCATTGTTATTACAGCTCTGGTAATGTACAGTACATGTTTTAACCGTGTTGGGGGACAGCGAGGCCGTCTGGGGTCAGTACAGTGCATCGTGGGTCTGCTTCCGAGGGACCAGAAGGTTTTCCTCAGGGGGCTTGGGAAAGGGGGTTTGGTCTGCCGAGTGATAAAAATCGAGGTTTGTTTTAACAAAGACACTCCGGGTCATTTTTTTCCCAGAGAGCTTGCCAGAATCAGGCTGTTTAGAGATATGACAAGAAAACTTAACATCCCTCTAAAAACTAAAAAAGAAGAGTATGGCATGTACATTTATTCTGCACTGCAGCTATTCTAGTAACGTGATTTAGTGCATCTCCTAATAAAGTGTTCAGCATCAGTGATAGTCTGTCTTATCTGAGCTATAATTGTTTGCATTGGAAAGGAGAGACCGCTAAATTTGAGATGTTTGTTTTGCAGATCACAGCTTCCTGTGCACTTCAGCAGAGTAAACATCACTGTCTGTGATGCAAGACTCCCTCTGCAGTCTCACTCTGTGCTTTCATGTGGCTTTTCCTAGGAATTGTATTTTGTATGTCTGCATGCTGCCTTTGTTGTCTTTTCCACTGTCTGGTGCTGTGTGCAGTCTTCTTGTGGTGTGGTGATGGTTTGTCATGCTTTGTCATTGGTCTAATTGGTCTGTTTTTGCATGTTAATTGTTTTTTTCTCTTCCTTTCTTCTTGTTTTTCCTCATTCCTGATTGTGAGTATACATCTTTTCTGCGCAGCTTGTTATTTAAAGCAGTTTTTTCTCTTCGTAGAAGTGTCATTATGTGCAGATTGTCCTCTTCTCATTGTGGCATCTCTTGTTGTTTCCATGAGTATTTGGTTAGTGTTTGCGGTGGTCTGCTGTGTCACTGATGGATCGCAGCCTTACACCCACACAAGGCCAGGGAATTTTCCCATACAGGAAGTCAGAGCTCTCCAGCTGCACTCAGGCTTTTTGGGCATCTTTCTCTCTTTTGTTATAGATTACGTGCACTTTCCCCCCCTTTTTTCTAAAAGCAACCCCCTTGGGACACACTCGAGCAAACAGTTGGCTGCAAATATGGTCCACAAAGCAGTTCCCACCTCATCGAGGAGGGCTTCATCACTACCAGATGTTTAAATAAAACATGCAGCAACAGTATATATAGATAATCCCAGAAGTGGGATTACAGGCTGCTGTGGGGTTGTGCGTGGGCTGCGTGCGTCCCGCTGAGGTCGATTTTGGCATTCTTCCTCATTAGCCGGTGACACTTTGAGTGTAGCAGCGTTGTTTATGAAAACCAGCGAGGGTCAATCAGCCACCAAATTCCCAGCATCTGTGGGAAAATGTATACAGTGGGATAACAGTTTATCCGTCATAGTGATTACTGTGCCATCACTTACATAAACACTGTTTGTTTTTGACCTCCATGATCTTTGCAGGATTGGAGTATCCCATTTCAAAGATAACAAAGACAACAACAAAGATCTGTGTTAGAAAAACGTTTTTAGATCCTTTAAATCATCTTTAAGACCCTCCACAAAATCATCAGATTGAGAGCCACTTCACTTGATTTGTGGATGTTGTTGATGTTTCTTACTGTAAATTGCCTCAAACACAACTCTGTTGTCTCTTTGATTCAAACAAAGACCTACTTTTTGTTTTAGTGGTCATACTGCTACTGAGTGCTGTTGATAAGTGGGAAAAAAGTCACTGAAATGCTGCCAAACCTTCTTGGCAGGTTCACTAGTGTCCTGACCCTTTTTAACACTTCAATGTGTGTTTATTCACTTTCTTGCACAAAGGCCTGACAATGACGGAGCACAAAACAGCCATGTTTTCAAATGTGTTTAGAGCAGCTCGTAAGTGTCTCCTCACACCAAGACTATGACTTTGATGTGCCGTGATTTGCATGTTCTTAAATCTTGGAGAAAATCTTGCTATAGTGTTCACTCTCCAAACTCTGGTTCCCTTTGGCCCTCTGATCCTAGTCAGCACATCCTATTTTAAGGGTCAGATTCCTTCTCCGTTCAAAGTTCCCCCCCTGCCCATTGGTCAACATAAAACCTCATCGTGTTGCAGTAGCCAAACATTATTTTTCCGTCCTTTTTCAAAGACTCCCAAATAAGATTTGAGCACACTGAGATTTCTTGTTCAGTTTTCTGCTGATGTAAATATATATCCTGCTGTAGCTCTCTAATGGAGCTCCTTGGCTGGTTTGAGCAGAAATAGCACCAGCAGCCAGTTACGATAAGATTTGTTAGTCCTCAGACTGCCAAGTGACACATTCCTTTGGCGTCAACGCATTTGGCTGTTGTCGCTCAAAGTCATCATCCCTGACACGAAGGTTACTGGTTCTCATAAGCACTGATGTGTGGCTTCCTCATTGAACGCTCCCTCCGTGCTGGTTGCTAGGGCCCACAGGGATAAGGTGACCCCCTCCCCCCTGGCCCTGCCGTCATCACCAGCAGGGTCCCAAGTGTATCAGCGGTCCTGGGAAAGTTCCAGAGCAGTACTGTGGGAACGTGAACTGTACACAGACACCAGTGACAAAAAGGGGAAGAGGGGGGAGATCTGTGTGTGTGGATGTAGTGGGTGAAGAAGATGGTGGGGCTGAAGTGCAATACAGCGTACGCCTGTGTGTACAGTGAGTGTGCTTTAGCGCATGCTTTATGTGCCAGTGCGCATGTCTGTGAACTCTCTCTCTCTCTCTCTCTCTCTCTCTCTCTCTCTCTCTTCCTCTCCTTCACCCCTTTTTATTAGAACCAGGAGGCCGGGGAGGAAATGGACCAGTCATGTTTTTGGAGCAACTCAAGAGCTTTTGGTTTTGGGAGCGGATGTGCCAAAGGCAATTAATTTAGAGAGACAACGTGTATCTCTGGTTTGAGTAACTGGCTTTGAGTTAGTCATGGAACTTCTTATACCTCGCCACCACTGCCAAAGTGATCTTTCTTCTAAAAATCTGTAACCTTGATACACTTTTAAGGTGGTGTTGCCAGACACGTTCAATTGATAAATGAAAACTGATAGAACTCCTACGAGTTGTAGATAAGATGTAGAGATGTAATCTTTAAATCACTTATTACATAATGCATAAAGATAGTCCAATTTCTTAAAATAGAGATTGTAAAATTGGATTGCATTATCGAGGAAAAACCGGGTAAGATTTGTCAAGATACATTTCACAATTTTTCCATTGCCTCCCTCCCTCACTTCGTCCTCCACCCTCGCTCTTCCCAAGCCTCGCTCTTCCGCCCTCTCTCTCTTTCCCACCCTCTTGCGTACAGGCCTGCGATCCATCCTTAACTGTTTCCAGACGTCTGTGTGCTGCAAGGCTTAACCCCCATCCCAAACATAACAACAAACCATTCCTCCCCTCCTCAATCTTTCCTTCTGCCTTTTTACTTGCATTGGGCAACTGTGGTTAGTGTTCAGTATGGGAGGATGGTGCATTAGGTATTAGTCACCTTTGACTCCAATAGAGCTTAAATAATGCTAATATCACGTTGGTGTACAACTTGATATTTGTATTACAAAACCAAAGCATCCTCTCAAAATCCTGAGTACGCTCCTGTGTCAGCAGCCTATGAATGCCCTCATTTTCACTTTTGTTTACACCAAAACCAATTAATGGCTCAGCACGGCTGTAGAATAGCTTGGATGCAGCATTGTTGCCAGTGAGCGTGTTGCAAAGCTGCACACAGTGACCCGTTTGTTAGTGGGCTGAATGCTGGTGGACCAGGAACAAAAAGAGCCAGACATTGTCGCTCTGTCCTGGTGCAGCGAGGCATCAAATACCTCCAGAGTGAGCTGCATCTGCACCTCCATGTGCCGGCCAGAAACCATTAAAGAAAGATTGCCAGCACACTAAATAATATTTGTTTCCTTTAGTACGAGCAGAGCAGTTTCTTTGATTAGAAGCAAATTGTCCTGACGTGTAATGTCAGCTTCCAGCTGACCCACTGGAGCTCATGAGGGCAAGAATCAATCCATCATGATTTGAAGCCTTATGTTAACTGTGGTGGTGTTATGTGTCTCTTGGAGTGAACACAAACCATCCTTCCTTTCCTGCTGTTTTTGTTGTGGACAGGATGATCTGTGCTTCTTGAAAAATTGACCGAGAAAAATGTGCAAGGCATGACATTTCCAAAAAGGGTACATGAAGTTTAACCAGCGTTGTTATAACTTTTGTTTGTTCAGCAGAATAAAGTGCATTGAAAGCTTCCACCATGAGGAGGGTGACGGCATCCACGCTCCATCTGACTGTCACAGTTACAGGTGAGAGCTCAATTTCAATAAACAAACTAAAAATGAAAATCTGTAACACAGGTTCTTTTGCAGGGAAGCGAAGAGCATGATGCCAAGCTTAGGGGGAGTTCTTTTTATAACATATCCAAATGAAACTTTATACGATTGAAAGGGTCATAACTTTAAAAAAAATAGATTTGCAGTTATGACAAAGTTGTGCTTGTTGAGGATTTCAAAAGCTGTTATTTGGTGCATATACAGTAATACAGTCAATGTTGGAAAATAATAATGTATCTTTTTAGATTATTTATTAGTTGTCTAGCTGGGGAGATAACACAAAAACAGAATACTTTGATGTAAAAGAAAACTGATGGATTCACATTGACCTTTGTCATTTGAAATGAATCTGTCACTGACAAGGCATCATTATCCTCCCACATATCCACTCCACACAACTCATATCCTTCATCGTTCAGAGATAGAACAGGATCTGGCATGTATTGTTGATTTAACCTTTGACCTCGTGCTGCTGCCTGTTTGACCTCCAACATGACCTTCTTTCTTGTTGTGCCAACTGCAGCTCTCCTCTATTTCTGCACTGAGCTGTGTTGTCTGGAGATCACACCCGATGACAAAGAGCTCGTCCTGGCTGAGGGCTCCTCTCTCACCCTCACCTGCTCTGGCTCAGAAGACACAACGTGGGACTTCAAGAGGGACGATGTGCCGTACTTCCAAGCAGAACAAGTTCAAAACGACGGTCAAAGCTACCAAATTGTGCAAAGCAGCGTCACATCCAGTGTTTTGACTTTGTGGAACGTGAGCTGGAAGCACACGGGGGTGTATCAGTGCACCGATCGGCAAACTGGAGAAACTAAGGAGGTGGCTGTTTTTGTCCCAGGTGAGGCCTCATTCAACCAGTTTAGTGTAAAAGCTGCCAGACATCAAAGACAAACTTAGTCTGACTCACATTGGTAAAGTGACAGAATAATGTACACTTAGAGAAGTCACGAGGCATGCTAAAAAGCAGGACACACTGATTTTGTAAGTGTGCTATACATGCACATCATTACCCTACAATGCAATGCACAGGAAAGAGCTTGGAAAACAGAAAACAAGTATTCAATCATTTGAAAAAACATTTTGCTCACAGTTCAATTGAGCCCATTTATATCATTCTCTGTTTGTAGAAAAACGCTGATGTCACTTAATCTAACTGTAAAAACAGGATTCTATAAAGATGAACTGTACACACATGAAATGTTTTGATCTACAATATAGATAATCAAACGAGTGGTGTTTCTGTCCGTAGACCCTGATGTGTGGTTCATAGAGAGCTCACACGGCATGGTAACAAAGACCAGTGAGGAGAGCACCATCCCCTGTGTGGTCACCAATCCGAACATAAATGTCACTCTGTATGAGAGGGACACTAATCTGCCCATCAGGGGGCTTTATGTTCCTAGTGAGGGGTACAAGGCACCGTTGGAGGACAGGACCTATGTGTGTCGGGGAGAGCTGAACGAGGAGGTGAAAGAGTCTCAGGCCTTCTACGTCTTCAGCATTGTCGGTAGGTGTTCAGGTTAAAGAGTTTGGTTAGAGAAACAACTTTTCCCAAAAGCCTAAACCCAAAGTATTTATGTTTATTAGTCTACCTTTTTAGAGCACTATAAAAATAACCATAACATTTCAATCACGGTTCTTCAAACAGCTTATGCAACAAAATCTGCAAGTTTCGTAGCCAAAGTATTGTCAGTCAAAAGTATTCATTCATTCCCATATTATCACATACGCTTTGGTCACATTACAACTTTCTGGAGGAAGACTTGCTACTGGAGGGTGTGTCTTTTTTTGTTGTGAGGATATAATACTATAAATACTGGGTTTTTGGTCTCAGAGTGCAATAATTTGCATTGAAAACACATTTAAAAGCGCAACACAAGCTGTTTCTTTTGTTTTTTTTTTTTTTACTTTTGTGGAGCTTTAAAGTTTTTGTTCTCGACAAGAGCCAGCTATAGTTCAGTTCTGTTCAGTTCTGTCTAATACTGATGAGATAAAGAATATTCATTTCTGGGTTTATTTTTCAACAATTCTGTGATTGATTAGTAGTGAAGGAGATTTTTCTGTATAATAAACCATCACCACCACCTCTTCTTCCTCCTCCTCTCCCCCACACTCTCTCTTCCCGTCCCAGTCCCAGAGGCCATCGACGCCTACATCAATGCGTCAAAGACCATTCTGAAACTGGGCGAACCGCTGACAGTAAACTGCACGGTGTACGGAGTGGAGCTGGTGTTTTTTTCCTGGGATATCCCCAACAGAGAGGTGAGTAGGAGTGGAGCTGAACAAGCGCTTTTGTTCAGCTTTCCCTTCATGATCACTCTCAGGCCTCATGACCGAGCCCAAATCACATCAAGATGTAGAGACACACCTTAATTTCCATCCCCCAGTGAAATTGTACTGATAACATGTGGTGTTGGTATTGTATTTATCTGTTAAAAATGTTCTTTTGGGTTCATTTTTGGATCATGATGAAGATAGCCTACATGGAAGTTTAAGCTTTTCAGCTTTGTTTCAGATTTTTACTGAAAATAACGTTACTTAAGGAGGCAGCTAAATAATTTCAGGAAGCCTTGTTAAGCAGATGTCATTCCTCTCTCTTCAAGGTTATTGAGGTTGAGCCACTGACAGACTTCCTGCCTGTCATGCACATGCGCTCCTGCCTGATCTTCCCTGAGGCCACGCTGGCCCACAGCGGAAGCTACGTCTGCCATGTCCACGAGAGTATCCAAGACCAGAAGGCCTCTGCCAGCGTCAACATCACTGTGCTCGGTTAGACTATACCCAAACATGCACACAAAACTAAAACAAACTGATGCTGGACAGATTATTATTGTGTTTCGCTGACAGAGAGAAGACTGCTCATTATGTAAACCTTTACAAGTCAAGGTGAAAGAGGTGCTTCTTTTAAAGGAAATGGAGATGACTGCTATTTATTTCTGTTCAAAGTGTGAAATAAACCGCTCACATGGTGCGGATGCCCTGAGGGACGCCTTGAAAAACAGAGCTTCAAACGGGGGGGTACAGCAACTTTATATTTAGACTTTTGGGAATAAACTCCAAGTAATCAAGGATTCATCATGCTGAACTTCTCCTCCTTGTCCTCTCTTGACAGTAACTGTTTGGGTCTGTGAATGCTTATTCTATCTGCAGCGAGGTGTGCTATGTTTATGAAATCCTTGAATAACTTGAACCACCATGCTCCATGGAGATTAAGACAGTTTAGTGGTGCTCGCTGGACATCTCAGTGGAAAAGACAGATAATGTCTAGCCACAGAAGGTCAGCAGTGAACAGTGGCAGTACAGTACTGTCTTTAGCCTATATAACTAGGCTATAAGCAATGATTATATATCAACAAAGGAGCACATGACTACTTGTATAGGAAAGAGATCGCTCATAGTCCTAAACCTCCACTGAATTATATAACAAACATCTTGAGCAGAAGATCAAGTGCATGACATTTACGTTACGTTACTGATGATATCATTTTCTTTCTTCAGAGCGAGGCTACGTGGATGTGAAGCCTGCTCAGCAAAAAAACATTTCAGCCAAGCTGCAAGAGAACGTGGAGTTGAGAGTGGAGATTGAAGCCTACCCTCCACCTCAGGTCCGCTGGAGCAAAGACGGCGCCTCAATCAAGGGAGATAAAACCATCACAACCAGAAGAGAGCATGAGATCAGGTGAAACATTCAGCCGAACCCACTAAAATCCCCTGCACACCTTGGAGCAATTGAGGATCTCATACGAGTTGATACATTTAGATAATTAGCTCCGGACCTCTGTTCGGGTGGCAGCCTCCGAAGGCGTCCCGCTCTTGTCAGTCATCACCAGATAAGGCCTCCGCAGAGGGAAACACAATACTCTCTAGAGGGCAGGACTCCAATCATTCATCACACGGGAACCATAAACACAAGATACCTGTCACAACCTCACAAATGTCTTTCAGTAAAATGCCAAACAATGTTGTAATTGCAGGACCATGTTTTCACATTTCTGTGCAACACACATCAAAAGTGAAACATCCTCCACATGCTCGACTCACAGATGGATAAGCCTCCTGTTAACAAACACCACATAGACAAGTTTACTGGATTTAAACACTACTTTTTTCCCACTGAGTTCACTTGAAATAAATCTAGAAATTACTGTGCCTTCCCAGAAGGAGTGGAAACATGACCCCATATCTGAATGGTACTTTATTAATAGAGGGAGCATGAGTCTGTTTGCGCAAGATAAACAGGGTGATGTGCAGCTGTCTGTTGCATGTAAAAGTAGATCAAGATCTTTGGCCTCTTGGCTATCATTTTTGATATATTCATTAATCAAATTTCTCATCCCTTTGTGACCAATATTTGGCAGCTTATACATGTTGTGGGAAAAGAGCAGGGAATACTCACATATCTTTTACTTCCTCGCCTTCTACCTCAGGTATGTCACTATGCTCACCTTGGTGAGAGTGAGGAAGGAGCAGAAAGGCCGCTACACTGTCCTTGTCACAAACGGAGATGACACAAAGGAAGTTACCTTTGACCTGGAGGTCCAAGGTGAGAGGTTGTTTTAAGAATCATCACAGTGTAAAGGGTGTTCTTGTACATTTTGAGTTCTTAAACCGACGATTTCAAAGCGCATATGAAGAAATCAAGGACAGAAATTGTTTTTGTCCACGTCAGTAATGATTAATGTCCTTTGCGCCCCCTGTGTGTAGTTCCCTCTCAGATTAAAGACCTGACTGACCACCACCTCCCTGGGAAAACACACTTGGTGACCTGTGTAGCTGAGGGGGTCCCAACCCCGACCATCCAGTGGTACAGCTGTGACAGCATGCACCAGTAAGTCACCATTCATCACTGAAATGTCACACAACAAACACTAGAGGGCTTTTCATTCACAGAAATTTATTTGAATTTAAAATTCTGTGTAGTCTGTTTTGACTTCTTTCGACTCCGTCCGCTGATCTCGTGTGTTGTTGCAGGTGTAGCAACCAAACAGCGGTGTGGCAGCCGCTGATACCAGAGCCGGAGGTGCTGAGCATCCAGACCAATGTCAGCTACAGCGAGACTCGTAAAACCAGCCAGGTGCGGAGCCAGGTGACCTTCCACAAGCCCCAGCAGGTCACAGTGCGCTGTGAGACCAGCAACCAAGCAGGACTCATCGACAGAAGAGACGTCAAACTGGTGTCCAGCAGTAAGTGTCACGACAAGAATGACCCATTTTAGTGTGTATTATATTTCAGTGTCATTTGGACCAAAGGAAGTGAAAATTGTATTGTATGTATGTGTATCAGTTTCAGTGTGTACATGTGCAGTGTCCAAGTTAACTATAAGATCATTAAAACATGATAATAATAATAATTATATCACAGTTGGTTCATGTGAACAAACAAGAACAAGTCTGAAAAGTTACATTTTAGAATACAGGACAAGGTTTTACTAAACAGTAAATAATGTGTATTTGTACTTAAGCTTTTAGTATCAGTCTAACTGTAGCTTTAATTGCAAAATCACTGGCTACATGTTCATAAATGGAAGTTTTATGTTTATATATTTGAGACAACTTTTAGTTTTTACGACCTTCTCTTCATCTAATGCTAAGTTTCCTTTTGCCTGTTGCAGCACTGTACTCCCAGGTGGCAGTATTGGCTGCTGTTTTAGCCTTAGTGGTCATCATTATCATATCTATCATCATCCTCATTGCTGTATGGAGAAAGGTGAGACACAAAGTTACAAACTCAACCATCCATATTTTTTTAGTTCTTCACAAATCTTTTGTGGTTAAAAAGTAGAACCCTTTTGTTTTGGTGTTTCAGTTTTGCTCTTGTGTGTGTGTGTGTGTGTGTGTGTGTGTGTGTGTGTGTGTGTGTGTGTGTGTGTGTGTTTGTCTTTATGTGTGTTCTCAGAAACCTCGCTATGAGATCAGATGGAAGGTGATAGAGTCAGTGAGCCAGGACGGTCATGAGTACATCTATGTGGACCCCATCCACCTGCCCTATGACCTGGCTTGGGAAGTGCGACGAGACAACCTGGTGCTTGGTGAGTCCTCACGAGAGACAGTATGGAGAGATGTGCAGCCCATTGAGACACTTTATGTCACATTAGCTGGATGTGCTGCCACTTTATGCATTTAACATTTCTAGAAGATAAGTCAAAAATAAAGACAGTTTATTAATAAATAGATTTAAATACAAAATGTATTCGTGCAAACATAGGCATTTCAAATACTGACATGACAATAGAATTCCTTATTTGACACTGAATTCGACAACAAATAGAAAACTTGAAAAAGTATGCAAAATGTGTCTGTAGGTGATTAAAACAGTCATTAATATCTACATAAACACAGATGAATAATACTTCATTGACACTTTATATGAATTTAATGAAAATTACATACAAAGCTAATTTTACAAATGCATGCAATAATATATTTAGCAAAAAGCAAATAACAATTGGAATTGCATGTTAAGCCTGCGTTTGCATGCATTAAATAGATACATATTTATTTATGTATTAGAATACTGTTAATTCATGTAATCATCATTTTTGGTTTTGTTTGTTTGGTATTGCTTTGGCTAAATAGTGTTTTATTTGAAATATTTATCTTCGTTTTTCATTGATCTCTCTTTTTTATTGTTTTATAACCTTTTACTAAGGTCTTGTAGTGGTTGTTAGTTTTCACTAACAATGTGTCCATTTCGCTTGTTAATCTCAGACTAAACAGACTTAAAGAGCAAAGAAACAAGTAGCTAGCGATCACCAGGTGACTATAATGCTGTGGCTGGTTTGGGTCGTCTGGGTGTAGTTCAGGCTAGAATACTAAGTGAGGTTTGTTAAACTTGTCTTCTTGGCTCTAATCCTGCCTCATTTTTAAAGCTCTTTGTTTTTGACAATGTGTTGTTTGTAGTCAGCTGCTCCGTACAAACAGGAAACTTTGATGGTTAGACCTCTGCTCAAGAATCTGGACCATCTGTTAAGATCTGCTCAAGCCAGTTACCAGAGAAATGTATTTACATTGAAATTGTAATGAACAGAGAGGATGTCGCTTCAGGTCTACCATGTGTCCCATTCACATTCTGTCCTACTGAGCCTTTCTTTGTGTTTCAGGTCGCACTCTTGGATCAGGAGCCTTTGGCAGGGTGGTCGAGGCAACTGCGTATGGTCTCACTCATTCCCAGTCCAGCACAAAAGTGGCCGTGAAAATGTTGAAATGTAAGGCACACAATGTAAAAAAACAGTCTAAAGCCATGTGCGTATTTGTGTGAACAATGTGGAGACCTCAGTAGAGCCCCTTGCATACAGTAGCTGTCAATTATTGTGAAACCAGTGCCATATTCCTGCAGGCACAGAGAGAGAGCAGAAGCCTGCTGAGCTTTAGTTTGGTTTGCCAGCCTGGTTGAAGTTTCAGCCAAAGGGTCATTGAGCAGTTTGGCGTCAGTGTCCTGGCCTCAGTATGTTAAGTTCTCCTGTTGTCATACCTGCTTCATACTGCCCTACTTACATCTCTCTCTCTCTCCATCCAGCTACAGCCAGGAGGAGTGAGACTCAGGCTCTGATGTCAGAGTTGAAGATCATGAGTCACCTGGGTCCTCACCTCAACATCGTCAACTTGCTGGGAGCTTGCACCAAACATGGTGAGCACTGGTGCTATACTGTGCTAACACACATGATAATTAGATAATTTTATAGTCTGTTTACACATTAACAGTACCTTGGATCAGCTGGTAGCATTTTCTGAATGCAAAACCTTCCGGGTGGTTCCATTGTGTCTCTTTTCTTTGTCTCTTTTCATTAAAATGTTCTCTAAAAGGGAATATCTCACTGAGTTTAAGCTCTCTCCAATCTAATAATTACAGATCTACGTATGGTATGATATGAGTAAAAGAAGACTATTGAGATTATCTAATTAACAGGATATTAACAACTAAAAATGAATTTGTATGTAATGCTTTTTCGCCTGTTTTTCTCCATACGATTGACTTATCAGACATCCTATTTGCACTGTGAGTGCGTCAGAGAATAACGCAGTTACAATTTCATGCTGAGGGTTAAAACATTCCTGTGGCTTCAGAGGTTGTTGAAGAGAGAGGGACACATTTAAACAGATGTAAATATGTTGTAGAAATGCTGCTGTCTACATTCTGCTTTGACTTGAAACAATTAGTAGTTCATCAAAAGGTCAATGGCAGCCCCTATAATGCACACCTCTGCATGATTCATACCATTTATCCCCTGTTTTTTTATTTACCGCATTTATGTAAAATTTCAGTTATAGACTTTATAGCAATACACAGAACTTAAATATGCATTTTTTAATAATTCACAAATAGTAACTTTATCTTTTATTAAATGAAATGATTGACATTTTTAGCAGACACAAAAAAAATCATATATTATAATTTATATATGAACATGTCAGAAATATAATTGAATGCTATTTAAGTGACTAATGTATACAAAATAATTGACCTATTTTCATTTAATATATTCATATACTCATTTCATTCTTTTATGTGTTAATATTAAAGCTTCCATCTAGCTCAATATTTGCTTTTAATGTATATATTTTTCTTTTTATGAAAAGTAAGTATGCCCTGTCTATAATGAAACAAAAGTTTGTTAAATCCCAAAATTTTCCCACCAATCAGGCCCTCTCTATCTGGTGACTGAGTACTGTCGCTATGGTGACCTGGTGGACTACCTGCACAGGAACAAGCACACCCTCCTGCAGTACCAAGCAGAGAAGAACCAAGACGATGGCTGCCTCATCTCTGGAGGAAGCACTCCACTCAGCCAGAGGAAAGGGTGAGAAGAACAGATAGCATCTTGTATAATGTGTGTGTGTCTCATTGTGTGGCTCAGTGGTAGTGGCTCCGCTAGTCCATGTTGATGTGTCATTGGGCAAGACACATAACCCCAAATTGCTCCCTTACGGTGTGTGAATGTAGTATGAATGCTAGATGGTCCTGATGGGCAGGTGGCACCTTGCATGGTAGCCCCATACATCAGTGTATGCATGGGTGTGAATGATGACATGTAGTGTTAAAGTGCTTTGAGTGATCGGAAGACTAGAAAAGCGTTATACAAGTACAGTTCAATTATCATTTACGTCTTCCTCACATACAAATGAAATAAATGATAAAGAGCCACGAGATGAAATTTTTTTTTTTTATGTCAGTTTATCACATTGTATTGTTTCACACTTTGTTGCATCCAGATACGTGTCCTTCGGAAGTGAGAGTGATGGAGGATATATGGACATGAGCAAAGATGAGCCCACCATCTACATGCCCATGCAGGAGCAGATGGACACCATCAAGTACGCGGACATCCAACCCTCTCCATACGAGTCGCCCTACCAGCAGGACATCTATCAGGAACAAGGTTAGATTTGTGTGTCTATGTTGATTAAGTGATGAGTATTGATAATAATTCATTGTAAATTATGTGTAAATGAAATTAAGTATGAAGAATCCAGCCAATGGAACCCAGGAATCAAGGAAGAATGATATGCATTGTGATGTGAGGCCAACCAGTAACCATCATTACCATTTATGTGTGCATTTTCAATCAGTGAGCTTGAAATAGTGCATTTCATGAACACATGCATTGTTTTCAATGAATGCAGCTTGAATTTACTCCGGTTTTTGATCACAAAGCACTTACAAATGTTACAGCATATGAAGGGCATGAGCTTAATTTCAGGCCATGCAGTCACAGGACAGCCGGAGTTCCCCCAACAACAACAACAACACAGTGTCTTCATTCATTGGATGCTCCTCACCTTCTCTTCTTTTCATTGTTTGTTATCTCACCCTGTCATCGTGTTCAGGTGACGGCAGATTGGAACTGGCCATCAGTGACTCTTCCATTCTCACCTATGACGATCTGTTGGGCTTCAGCTATCAAGTGGCAAAGGGGATGGAATTTCTCGCCTCCAAGAATGTAGGATATGAGAAATAATGCTGATATTTGACTCAAGATGCCTCTAGATTATGTGACTTTGTTTGCATTTAAAGGGATAGTTCCACATTTTTTATGTGAGATTATCTGAGATTTACAAGTGGAAATCGATACCACTCTTATGCCTGTACTCCAAATATGAAGCTACAGCAAGCAGCCGGTTAACTTAGCTTAGCATAAAGACTGAAAACAGCAGGAATGAGCTAGCGTGGCTCTGTCTGAAGATAACAAAAAGGCACCAACCAGCACCTCTACAACTCACTAATTAACACTTTAACTAAATTTGATTGTATTCCCCCACAGTGCGTCCATCGTGACCTCGCTGCCAGGAATGTGCTGATCTGCGAGGGCAAACTGGTGAAGATCTGTGACTTTGGCCTGGCCAGAGACATCATGCATGATTCCAACTACATCTCTAAAGGCAGCGTAAGAGACAAAATCATAAAGTTTAATAAATAAAATACACATTTAGCCACCTGGCTCTTGTTCCTATCACATTTTAATGCACTTCATTTACTCACTTTAATGCAAAGTCTGCCAACTGCATGTAATGTAATTGATGTAATTCAACCAAAATTAGCTAAATAAAATGCTGCAAATATGATCATCAGTGGGTCTGCAATGGTGGCAGATAAGTGCATAATAGACTTTTTTTCAATCAGTTCTGTCTACTGTCTGACTTCTTTCATTCAGACCTTCTTGCCCCTGAAGTGGATGGCACCAGAAAGTATTTTCCATAATTTGTACACCACCCTGAGCGACGTGTGGTCTTTCGGCATTCTTCTTTGGGAGATTTTCACTCTGGGTCAGTCCAAACACACACATATTTACACACACTAACACACAAAAAAGCCACTAACCCAAATCAAAATCAGAACTGTTAAACACACAGTAGGGATTCATCTTCGTTAATTGCTTATGTAGGTCACATTACAGAGTTTTCACCTGCTTGACTCCTCGTTAATTATTGAAGCCGAACAAACATTCCCGGACTTCTGGTGAACTGTAAATTATGAAAACATGTGTCTAAAATGACATTGAATGTATGCAAAGCCAATTTCAAATCCCATGTCTGATTGGGAAAGTACACACCATTTGGTTTGAAGACTCTTAAGAGGTCTAAACCTTATTAAACACAGTCAAGCTTTGAAATCAGCATTTCCTCTTAAAAGAAAAAGAAAACAGAAATCCCTCTTCACACGATTTTGGAAACTACCATGAAAACAAAGGAGACATTTTATTGCATAGGCAGCTGAAGCCCAAGTGGTGGAAAACAAACTCACAATCTCGCCTCTGTAACAGTTATAACCAAAGATTCTCTGCGCTTCCTCATCTAAATCTGACTTTCATTGGACTTTTCAGAACTAGAATAAATCTATCCCAGTTGTTCTCAGAAAATATGTGCATGACTTTAGATTTATAATTTTACATTTCTAGCCTGTGCATGACTTTTTTTGACCATCGCGTTACTAAACTCGTCCTGTTTTCTCCAGCTAAGAAATATCGCAAAAATGAGATGCATCTTGATCTCGAACTAGTAATCCAAAATTTTATTTTCTCACATCTTCTAAAGTAATTCCCTCTACACCTGCATCAGTGAAGCTGCTCTAAACACTTACAGCTAGTTCAAAATGCAGCTGCCAGGTAGAACTAGCCGTCGGTCCCACATTACCCATGTTCATCCCTCCATAGGCTTCCTGTAACATTTATGAATAAATTATATATTATCTTGTTGATTACATATAAGACACTGCATGACCTTGCCCACAGTTACATTTCGTATCTCCTTGTTCCAGATTCTCAACCACTCCGATCCTCATATCTCATCTGTTTATCTTTTCCCCCGCTCTAACTACAAAACAAAACGTGATCACACCTTTGCTGTTTTGCTGATTCCCCCAGGAATCATCTATCAGCGTTGCTGGATGTTTGGGCGGTTTTTAAAGGCTTCAAAAACAAGCCTTTTTATAGTTCTCATCCCTGACATATTTGTTTATATTTTTCGTGTGTGTTTTACAAAGTGCTATATGAATAAAGCTTTACCTACTTACGTTCTTGCTTTCTGCAGGAGGAACCCCTTACCCGGATTTGCCCATGAATGAGTTGTTCTACAGCGCTTTGAAGAGAGGCTACCGGATGGCCAAACCTGCACACGCCTCTGATGAAGTGTGAGTCTCATTGTAACCCTGCCACATATGTCACCTCTCAAATAACTCAGACATGAAAATGTAGAATAAGAAATGAACTGCATGTTGTCTCTGTTGCAGTTATGACATCATGAAGAAGTGCTGGGACGAAAAGTATGAGAAAAGGCCCGAGTTCTCCTTTCTGGTCCACAGTGTTGGGAACATGCTGGCAGACAGTTATAAAAAGGTACATCTACAGCTTCTGAACTGTGAGCTTGGACTTTTAACTCTACACCACATACTCCTTATCTTCAAATGTTATTTGGGTGAGGTTATCTACCAATTCATTCATCTACTCAGTGGCTGGTTGGAGGAAAGAAAGAAAACTTCAGTTCACGAAGTAGACACACTGTCTACCGGTTTGATTCCTCACTGATCTTAAAGTAGATCAAAAGTGAATCGTTTTGTAAGCTGTGATGTAACATCCTTTGTGCTCAACGACTCATATCTGCACTCTGCAACCTCAAGCTCCCAAACTGTTAACTAATTGATTCATCGTTGCTGAAATAATTAAACTATTGTACCCTGGCAACAGAAATACAGCCAAGTCAACGACAACTTCCTGAAGAGTGACCATCCGGCAGTCGCCCGCACCAAACCCAGACTCTCCTCTCCCTTTCCGATCACCAACCCAGCATTCGACATCCCATCCCCCCATTACATCCCCCCGGACCCCTACAACCAGAGCCCGAGCCCCGGAGAATTCAGACAAGAGGCAGACACACAGGAAGTCATAACTTCATACAACGAATACATCATTCCCATCCCCGACCCCAAGCCGGAGGACATTTTGCCGTCAGAAAGCCCTGCAAGGTACGGAGCCGCTGAAAAAGCTGCTGCAGATGTATGCTAAATGCTGGGGTAGCAAGAAAGATGAGTAGGCTTAACAAGAGCAGTGTTTTTTTCCACCACACACCCACCCATCCAGATGTTGAGCTGAGACAATAGCTGAATTATGGCGCCAGATATAAACATACAGTCAAATAAAGGCCAAATAAACGTCCAACTGCATGAAATCCAGATATATTTACATACAGAATCAGTGTTTTTTCAACCATAACTCATAATTAACTTGGATTTAGGTGTTGTTTAATATGTGTGTTGAAAGAGTTTGGGATTATTAGCAGATTCCAACCCTGTCTTTTGGATTTTGGCAGTGATTGTACCTTAAACATTGTGGTTTGGGTTTGAGTTGTTTCGAGGCAGTGTTGGTGATGAGCCACACGCAGACGGACGGTGAGGATGTCATGGACACATCAGGCAGCATCTTAAAATCAAAATAAGAAATACTCACTACATGGGCCAATCAAAAACAAAACTATTCAACAGTCAGCTGTCTAATTTCCTGAAAACAAGTAATTGCTGTTATCATTTTCAAATTCATTTTTAGCAACTTTCAAAATCAATTAGCTGCAGCCCCATTATGGCCTTTCACAGTTCAAGGAGCTGTATTTAACATCCAGAGCATAAATATAGCAACAACTATAACAACTGCTGTCTATGTAAAGATATAGTGGAGTTATGTTTACCTGAGCAGAGAATGAAGTCACTCTCCTTCTGTCTGTGTTGTTAGCTGAGCACGAAATACAATGAACAGTAAATATAGCAATGAACAAATTCTCGTACTCAATAACAAGAACCATCCTTAAAAAACAAAACAAGCTAGGCCTAAGATTATTAAACTGGTAAAAAGCTAAATATAACTGAACCGTTGAATCCACATTATTGCACAAAGGAAATAGTAATAATTTTGCACACAAGTGAATTGTTTCTACTGAAGAAGTGTTGATTGTTGTGTGACAGCAGCAGGAAGGAAGGAGCTCCGGTTTCTCCCCTTTTACACACCACAAGAGTAACAGCGTCTCACAAAAAAAGCTATTTATAAAGCCTGCATGCAACTAATGGATTATGTGGCGTTATATTTTAGCTGCGCTTTTTGTTGTCTTCCTTCGTTGTAGTTACGTCAGTGACATCTGCTGTCGCATCATAATCATGTAGTTTAGTTTAGTTTAGTTTAGTGATGCTAGCATCGTTAGCAACAAGCCGCCGGCTCGTCATCGACATGTTGAGGGCCTTTGAGAGGCATTAGAAATGCTCACAATCTAGTATCTCACACTTTTAAGACAATTGAGTTTAAGTTACATCACTTCTAATAGGCAAAATGTATCAAATTTTAAAAAACATTATTTATGATGTTGAACCGGTACTGCTTAACATCCTAAAGAATTAAGAAGTGTTGCCACTTGTATTGTTGATTACTAAGAAAAACTTGAGATCAATTTGGCAGCAAATCGGTTCTAACCAGTATTCAGTGCATGTTCAAAATAGTACACAGGAAGTACTCATCATTTCCTTCTACAAAGAGCTGCATTGGAAACACTTTTCTAACTCTTGAAAATACAGAAGAACAAAGCATTTAAATGTTCTCAAAATGGGTTCTTTAGTTATGACTTGTGGTTGCTGGAAGGAAGATGAAAAAATAAAGGAAGACATCAGGATTTATTATAAATATTAATAAATACAGATGGTGTTGTGTACTTCTATGACTCCTATGTGACTGAGTGCACAATGTGAAGTTGTGTTTTGTCTTCCCACCCTCAGCTCTCTGGCTCTGGAGGAGGAGACCGACTCCATGTCGCAGGACACAGCTGACACTCTCCCAGAGGAGGACAGGCTGGAGGAGACCAGTGAGAGAGACGCTCTGCTGGGTTTTTCTAGGACACCCGAGGTAGAAGACAGCTTCTTGTAGCCACAGAACTCTGAGAGAAGCATCCCATTTATCCCCAACCTGCCTGAAAAGGGAACGTGACTAAACTAGAATGTAGCAAAATTGAGACTGAGAAGGACATCTTTGTGTTTCCACTAAGCACTCGAAAAGTTTTGCCCTTCTTTTGTATCAAACTTAGTACCTGTGAAACTAAAATGGTTACAAATAATGAGCCTGATGTTATTATTCAGTCATTTATTAGACACTTGCCATAATATAAATACGGTACTCTCTGTAGAGAATCAGTTTCCAATAATGTGTTTACTGTATTTTCTATTGTAGCCAGAGACTTATGAGGCCTTATACGATATGTTCTTTTCTAATTGGTTATACACAGTTGAGTTTAGTTGTACACAAAATACTGTCCAATCAAGAACAATATGTAATTCCCATATTAGTGAGCATCATTAACATCATATAATAGACCACAGTCAGCCATGGCAAGTACAAAATTGGATTTAAACTTTGTGTTGCATTTTTTTCTTAAGTACGACCTACAGCTGTATTCACTGTATTATAACATTTTGCAAAATGTTTTTTCTAGGACATGAAATACAGATATGCACTGTTTTACTATGAAAAATACTTTCTTTTTATTTACGTATGCCATAGTGCCAGACATATTCAGTTCTTTCTTTTTTGTGAGAATTATATGAAATCTATATGTCATTTATGAATTTTGAATACTTGTTTTGCATAGGTTTAATTCATAGCTCTGTGCCAGATTTGCACTTTATTTAGAAAAAATGTGGATATTCATAATGAAGATATAAATATAGTCTAAAATACAGATTTAAAAGTTAAACTGAAATCCAACTTTTGACTTTAACATGTGGCTGTTACAGTAAATCAGTTTCTGTGGTGACAGGTGACTCTCAAGGGAAAAACACAAAATACAGCGTATCACTGCCTTAGCACAAGATGGCACACATGAGTGCTTTTGTACAGACTGACAGATTTTTGCCTTCCAGCTATTGATGCTCGCCGATTATGGAGGGTTTTTTGTGGAGGATTTAGTAGATATGAAGGGCCACTGTACTCAAGAAACCTACATAGCCATATGTATACATGTAAAACTGATGCTTTTAGTCTTCTACTGCATTGTTTAGCATTCACTCACACAATCTTTCAACTGTCAGTACTGTAGTATTGACAAAGAAACACGTTGTCATTTTCTGTTGCAATTTAAAATGCACAAGATCACTGTATCACAAGCTAAGGTACCAAAGCTCTTGTTAACGTTTACAAATGTATTTTTTATATGTGCCATTTTGTATGTTGTAAATGTGACAATAAATGTGTATTATCACAGTAGCACTGGAAGTGTGAGTCTTTTGTGAATCATGAGAATTTAATGGTTCTTTTTTAGCTGCTATACTCTGTCTTCATCAAATTTTTTTTCAGTCAAAACAGCTAAAAGATGACTTTGTGTTATTATAGTAAACTTAAATATAGGCTTTTCTTTGTCTCTCAGTGCCTTTTTCTGACTCCTAGGTCAGATTTCTAAGAGCCCTTTGACTTTCCTTTCCTCTCCCACAAATCCACGCTTGAGAAGCCTGGCAGCTATGATCCAGAAGTGGTGGAGGTGATTAGTCTCACCTCAACGGATGTCTCGGGAGAATTGTGCCTTTCTGTGGTAAATTGGAACTGGCTCATTAATTTGTTGAGCGTGACATGTTGATCCGCCTCCCACACACACACACACACACACACACACACACACACACACACACACACACACACACACACACAGAGTTCCCTCCACCCTCCACCACTTGCTGTCTGAAAAAAAAAATCATGTTTGCTGTGAGACTTCAGTGGTGAAGAGACTGTAAACAAGTATAAGGGAGAGGAAGGACAGAGGCAAACAGAAAGAGAAGAAGAGACTCTTGTGTCAGCTCTGGATGCTGGGAACATCACACCCTGCTGGGGAGCGATCATAGCCCTACCCCTTTGTTAAACTGAAGACATCTGCAGGTGAGTACTTTGGAAATAAAGGACTGATGCATAATTTGTCCGTTGTATTTTGAGATGAAGTGACTCATCAATTCCATAGTTGTACTGCTTTCTTAACGTATTCTGAACGTTAGTCTGTTTCCTGATTTTAACGTACACTTAAAAAGATAAACATTGCAGAGGAATAGATTGTTGTTCAGCAGAGATTTGTGTTTACGGGCAAAGCTGCTCTGACCAGTCAGAAAAGTTGATGAGGGGGAAGATCGATGGCACAACTTCAGAGGAGTTTTTCTTATTTCTCTCCCTAATGCCACAGATTTAAAGAAGAGTATTTGGTAGCACACAAACTTAAACATTCAAACTGCAGGTTGGGAGTTGATCCAGGATGCAGTCCTACCTCGCTCTGCTGCTGGGGATTGTTGCCTCTGCTGCTTCAGGTAAGGCCACACAAAGGCTGACTGACACATCTACACCTGAAGTGGATTGAGAGTCTTTTCTTGTCATTCTGGTTGTTTATTGACAGTTACTATAGATTTAAACAATCTCAAATAAAACAATGTGATTTAAACAGGCATACTCATAGCATACAGAAGTGATTTAATTTTTTATTTTCATGTTGAAAGGAGGGAAAAAAGGGCCAAAAGGTTTAGATACATTTTAGATTCTTTAAATGACATATTTCTCTGCACCACATCTGACCAACTTATAAAAATACATACAGTAACATGACTTCTCGTGTTTTACGCTCTAATAATTTGATGGTACATTTCATGGCATAAACTCGTGTTCAATGCAGAGGAGCTAAGAAACACTGCATGCTTCTTCATCTGAGATCTAACACAAGCTTTCTTTCACTTTTTTTTCATTTTGGTTCAGCTCTGAACATATGTGAATATCACCCGCCAAGCATCAAATTGCAATTTCATGTATTTGCATTTGAGCACATAAAAGCATCTGTTGTTTGGTTTAATTATGGCTGAAGGAATTAATTTAGCCTTCTGGCGCATTATTGTATGTATTTGGGTCATGTTGAGGTTGGATGAATAGTTCATTTAGAGTATTGAAAAAGGGACTTTGAAGGAAAGGCAACTGTTTGCACTGACAGCCAGGAGGTTCAGAACTAAAATGCTGGTTTGCTTCATTCCTAGTTCTTCACATTATCTTGTGTGTGGGGTGAACAATGCTGAACATAGAATCTCAGTTCTGCTTCAAGCTTCAAAACACACTGTCCAAACCTCTAAATAGACACTTTTATAACCTTTTCAGAGGGTGTAGACTGAACTCTAAATGAGAGGCAACTTCAGGTTAACAGGAAAGGCATGTCCGTCTCTCCAGTGTCCAACTTGGACCACTTCTGGACCTCAAGTGGACCTTGAGATGGCAAGACCTTTTTTTGTGAGCACTGGAGGGCGCGGACCGAACTTTTTTTGGCAGTAATAGTAACACTACTGTGACACCACTCATCGTCTGACACCGATGCACAAGGCACCCTAGTGTCTACATCAGACCCCGCACCGGGATTTCAAGTGACTACAAAGTAAACCCATCCGCATCATTATTAGACCCTCAGAGAAAAAGAAAAGAAAACAGAGCCTAAGTAAAAATAAATAACAGACATAAAAAGGAAGTAAGATGGACAGGGGGAGTTTCTTAGTGTCTGATATTTGTTTCCTGAACTAATGACATTGCTTCCAAAATAGATCTGAATCATGGCACAGGCGAGACAGCTCTGCGTTCTCAGTTTTAAAAAAATGACCAAAACAGAAACAGAGTCTCTACTTATCAATAGGGAAACACATAATATATCAAAAATACTGTCTGATAATTCCTAAAACAAAGTGTGTTTTGATTAACTAGTTCGCACTGTGTTTCCATTGCCTAAAAAGTAAATTAATTCATAAATGAATGTTCCTTCTCAGCGGAATGGAGGCGTCCGGTGATCAAGTTCAACTCTAAGGTGGTGGAAAGTTCTGAGTTGGTGGTCAGACCTGGGACCCCTCTGGATCTGAGGTGTGAGGGCGACGGGCCTGTAAACTGGCAAACGAGGTTAGCCAAACACAGACGCTTCGTGTCCAAGGGCAACGGGAAAGTCCGCACCTTAAAGGTGGAACGTCCCTCTGCAGAATTTACTGGAACATACAAGTGTGTTTACACAACTGGGTCGAAGCAGCTCACCTCCTCAGTGCATGTGTACGTAAAAGGTGAGGACGGATAAATGAGAACAGAACAGTAGGACAAGCGTCCTTATGTTGACTTGTAAGTGCTTGGATGGAACATTGTCCGCACTGGTTATTTCTTTCTGTGATTATTCATTAGATTCCCTCAGTGTAAATCTCACATTATTCCATTGCTCTAATGAATCGTCACCATGCCTTTCTTTAACAGATCCAAACCGTGCGTTCTGGACCAGCAGCACGTCCCTGCGGGTGGTGAAGAAAGAGGGTGAGGACTACCTGCTGCCCTGCCTGCTGACCAACCCGGCAGCCACAGACCTGGGCCTCCGCATGGACAACGGCACCTCCGTGCCATCGGGCATGAACTTTACAGTTTACCGGCACCGTGGTATTCTTATCCACAAGCTCCTCCCAGGCTTCAATGCCGACTATGTCTGCACAGCCAAAGTCAGTGGAGTGGAAATGATCTCCAAGGTCTTTTCCATCTACATCATTCAGAGTGAGGCCACTTGGTTGTTGGGAATAATCACCCAAAGCTGTCACAGAGTCATTTTAAGTGATACATGCATCAAGTTTGATACTCATTAATGATTTCCTCTTGCTCTAGAGCTTCGTTTCCCTCCATATGTACTCTTGGAGACCGATGAATATGTGCGCATTGTTGGGGAGGAGCTCAAGATTCGCTGCACAACACACAACCCCAACTTCAACTACAATGTCACCTGGAAATACACCACCAAGTCGGTCCGTATGATAAATTTGGAGGGCCTTCTTGATTGTTGTGGTAATCATGATTTTAACTCAGACTTGTTTTTGCTCTTTTTGTCTTCAGAAACCAACTATAGAAGAGAGAGTTCGCTCCAGTGGAGAAAATCGCCTGGACATACAGAGCATACTGACTATCCCGGCTGTGGACCTTACAGACACAGGAAACATTTCCTGCATTGGAACTAATGAAGCAGGGGTGAACAGTTCAACAACATACCTGCTGGTTGTAGGTAGGCTACAGAAACAATCGCTCCTGCTATGTCTCATATTGAAAAGCCTGGAACATTTATCAAACTATTTTGGTTCTTCTAAACAGACAAGGCCTACATCCGGCTGTTGCCCCAGCTGTCCCCTAAACTAGTCCACCAGGGTCTTTCGGTGGAGGTGAACGAGGGAGAAGACCTGGAGCTGACCGTGCTCATCGAAGCGTACCCCCAGATTACAGAGCACAGATGGCACACCCCAACATCTCCCAACACGGCCACACAGGAGCACAAGCTCATCAGATACAACAACAGGTACAACACCAAGCCCGGTGACAATGGAGAGCATACCCCCTACCTCAAAAAGTGGTCTCCAAAAATATGTCAGCACAGTTTAAATGTAAAAAACAAAAACAATAAAGAGTACCGTATACACAAGGGGAAGCTACTTTGGTTTAGAATTATGCTGTCGGTGCATTTTTGCTGAAGTAAACAGTGGACTCCAAGGTTATTATATTTCCTCAGGTCATGTTAGAGGGAAGAGTTGTGTTCTCTTTTTAATCTGTTGACCAACTCAGCGATGATACATTGGAAATGTCTGAATTCACACCGCAGAATTAGTCACTTCAGATTCCTCTTTTTCTGAGTTAAAATATCCTTTTTTTTTAGATACCATGCTACGCTGCAGCTGAAGAGAATGAATGCACAGGAGCAGGGGAAATACACCTTCTATGCCAAGAGCGTCTTGGCCAATGCATCCATCACCTTCCAAGTCCAAATGTATCGTAAGTGATGTTGTAAACACAAATCAAATAAGTAAACACATTCATGGTGTTAAGTTTGATGGTCAGAGCAAAATACATGTTTCTTTGAAGTTAGTCTCTCTTTACATGTATTTTCTTCTCACTGACAGAGAGACCTGTTGCTGTGGTGAGATGGGAAAACATAACCACGCTCACTTGCACCTCATTTGGCTATCCTGCCCCCAGAATCATCTGGTACCAGTGTTTTGGGATACGGCCTACGTAAGTATCACTGCACAAAATGTCATTAGGTCTGGCGTATTGTGCTTTAATTCACACTTTCACCCTTAACAGTTGGTCCTTTGCCTGACTGTATATGTTTTGCAATGAGGCAGGTGCAATGAAAACACCTCGGGGCTGCAGCTGGCAATCCCTCTCCAGGCTCCCACAGTGGAGGTCCAGAGGGAGGAGTACGGGGCCGTGGAGGTGGAGAGCGTCCTCACCGTGGGGCCATCCAGCCGGAGGATGACGGTCGAGTGTGTGGCCTTCAACCTTGTCGGCGTCAGCAGCGACACTTTTGCCATGGAGGTTTCTGGTGAGTATCGGATCATTTGATCATCATTTGTTCCTTTTTAAGGATGTGATCACAAGTGCTGGACTTCTCAATTTGCTATTGTGGAGTCACATGGTGCTGAAAACTAAATCTAATGTCTTGGTTTGTGAAATTGTGTCGACATGGTCAGCAGATTCCTTTGTAGTTGTTATGAAACTGCATATTTCTATTGTTTCAATTTGTGTTGCTTAACATTTCATAAAAAGATAAATACGCAAACGGTACACAACACCACGGACATTAGAGAATATGAGCTTGTATGACCCACAGTCAGTGAGTTAATGATCTATCTCTGATTGTGCAGACAAACTCTTCACTTCCACCTTGACTGGAGCAGCAGGCATTCTCGCCATCCTCCTTGTGCTACTGGTTTTTCTGTTATACAAATATAAGCAGGTAAGGTGAACCTACATCCATTAAAACATACAGCAGTTGAGGTTATCAAATATTGTTTAAACATTCAAATATTTCCATAGGACATAGAACTCAGTTGCTGTGTTTTTGTTGGTGTGGTTTACTTCCATTTGCTCCTGTTTTCATCTTCAGAAACCCAGGTATGAGATCCGCTGGCAGATCATTGAGGCAAGAGATGGAAACAACTACACCTTCATTGACCCCACTCAGCTGCCTTATAATGAGAAGTGGGAGTTCCCAAGAGACAAGCTGAAGCTAGGTCTGCACCATGTAATCATAAATTGACTCAAATGCACTCATTTTGAAACACTTTTGAAACAATTGTTCAGTGCTCTAGAAAAATAGAGTAGAATAGTGAATGTAAACCGAATACGATTAGAAAGAAGCATATCTGAAAGTTGATTGTGAATAACAGACCTGATCTGGCCGGGTTATACTCAAAATCCTTTCTCGTTATATTTTCTGTCCGACCAGGGAAGATCCTGGGTGCTGGAGCTTTTGGAAAGGTCGTTGAGGCCACAGCCTATGGCCTGGGAATGGAAGACAATGCGTTGCGTGTAGCTGTGAAAATGTTAAAAGGTAAGCCGATCTTAAGACCTTTAAGATTAAACAGAGAGATTGTTATTTACATGAGCGAGTCAGAGTGACCGGCAAATCTGAAAATGCTCCAGAGAAAATGTCACTGAGTGAAATCCTTGTTGCGCATGATCAGATAGGATCACAATGACACATCTGTATTGAATTTCTGCAGCTAGTGCCCATTCAGATGAAAGGGAAGCTCTGATGTCTGAGCTGAAGATCCTGAGTCACCTGGGACACCACAAGAACATCGTCAATCTACTGGGAGCCTGCACTTATGGAGGTCAGACAGCAGCCTGCATTTGTTCTGTATCTGTGTTCTGTATTCTGTGTTCTGTATTCTGTGTTCTGTATTCTGTTGGATGGAATCAGAATACAGCAAAAACATGTGAAACATATGAAAGTCATCCTGTTTACAAAAAATCGAGTATATTATTTATTAGATTTTTTAATTTTAATTTCAACCACGTTCTTCCTTGTTGAGAGGGTGATAACATGTTGTGTCTCCTCCTCAGGACCAGTGCTTGTAATCACAGAGTACTGCAGCCTCGGCGACCTCTTGAACTTCCTTCGCCAGAAGGCAGAGACGTTTGAGAACTTTGTTATGAGCGTTCCTGACATCATGGATGGCTCTAATGACTACAAGAACGTCTGCAGTGAGAGGCAGTATATTAGAAGGTACGTCACCAGACATGTGCTGTCTGATGACGGAGGATTTGTGAAAAACATTCACATTTCTGACACCACTCTGTCTTTCTTCTCTTGTTTTCTCCATGCAACAGTGACAGTGGGATCTCCAGTACATCTTCAAGCAGTTACTTAGAGATGAGACCCAGCCAGGTGCCAAATATCGAATCATCTCCAGGTAAAAAGCACCCCCAATCCCAGTTTAAATAAACACAAATGCAACCATTATGCAGCATGATGCGAATGAAAAGCATCCTCCTCTTTACTTCCTGACCCTGTGTGTTACTAACATTATTCCTGTCTCATTCTTGCTAAGACTCTGTGTGTGAGGAGACAGGTGACTGGCCGCTGGACATTGACGACTTGCTGAGGTTTTCCTTTCAAGTGGCTCAGGGCCTTGACTTTCTGGCAGCCAAAAACGTAAGTGATTTTACCACTAAAAAGGATCTAAATGAAAACACCAGAACACATTACAGTAAACATTTACAGCAGTAGCTGCTGTGTTCACCCACACAACAAGCAAAATCTTCAGGAAAAAAAGGAATCAAATTCGCATGAAAAACTATTGCCTTTTATAGAATATGATGAATGAGTTTTGAGTTCCTTTGTGAGCGGCCTACAAGGGGTATTTCCCATTACATTCTTCGTATTTACTCATCGACATAGTGACAACGTATAGATTGGATTTATTCATGCTGCATTGAGATACACTGCTCAGTGATCTTTTTGTCTTTTGATGTGTGAGACTACAACTCGAGACAAACTTTGTGTGTATGTGTGTGTGTGTGTGTGTGTGTGTGTGTGTGTGTGTGTGTGTGTGTGTGTGTGTGTGTGTGTGTTTGTGTGTGTGCAGTGTATTCATAGAGACGTGGCTGCTAGGAATGTCCTCTTGACCGACCGCAGAGAGGCCAAGATTTGTGACTTTGGCCTGGCACGCGACATCATGAATGACTCCAACTACGTGGTGAAGGGCAATGTAAGTCCCATAGTACAATAGAGCTAAAGCTGAGTTCACACTAACCAAGTTATAGTCTCCATAACACAAACATTTTTGTGCTTTCTACTTTGTTCATGAAGGCCCGTCTGCCAGTGAAGTGGATGGCTCCTGAGAGCATCTTTGACTGCGTCTACACCATCCAGAGTGACGTCTGGTCCTACGGTATCCTCCTGTGGGAGATCTTCTCTTTAGGTCAGAACATGTGCATATGTACCCTACATTTACACAAATATATTTCACGATTTGCTTGCTAAACTTACTGTATATGATTCTCTATCAGGCAAGAGCCCTTACCCTAGTGTGGCTGTGGACTCCAGGTTCTACAAGATGGTGAAGCGCGGCTACCAGATGTGCCAACCAAACTTTGCTCCAGCCGAGATGTAAGCTCGATCCCTCAGCAACATAAAGCCTGGTTCATAAAAAGATGAATCACTGCGGCTTTTACCCACAGTTGCCCTTTTTAACAATTTACTTTGTCCGGCAAATGTCACCTGATTATCAGTTGAGTTTCAGTAATAGTAGCCTTTTTATCCACTGGTAAAATGTTATCACATTGCTTATCAGACTCTGACGAACACGGTGGACAACATAAGTTGAAATCAGCTTTAACTATGACTGATTTATAATAAATAGTTGATCCGAAGTTGACTTTGATATTGAACAGTTCAAGTAACGTTCTTTTCAAATGTTGATCTCGACAGAACAAAGATCCTTTAGTCTTCTTCTCTAACATCTGAAATAAGTGACACATGAGGTAACCTCATGAAGTACTTTCATTATTCCTGATTTTAATTTACTTGCTTCAGGTTATCTCATAACCCCAAAACTTAACACGCCTAAAATCCAAACTTAACAAGCAAAAATTGGTGTTTTTCCCAGTATCTCAGAGGGCCCTAACATCTATGTGTGCTGATTTGGCGTGGCTGTCACACCACCCGGAATAATTGTGGAAACAGAGGAGACTGAATCTGAGTCAGGGCCTAATCATCCGTTGTTCTGCTGTGTGTCAGGCCTCAGTTCTGCCTGTTAGCCACATGATCTCAAAGCTAGGACACCATGTAACTGCTATTTCATGGCAGCAAAATGAGACTGGAGGGGCAGGGGCTCTTATGAACGAGACTCTTATCAAACTGCGTCACCACCTCCATGAACCTCTCCTTTTTTTGGTCTAATTTGGTTTTTATATAGTTTCTTGATTTGAACAGTGCACAGTTTGGGTTATCAACCCCCTTTGAAATGTGTACCATCAATGTTTTTTTTGTCCGGGGAACTCCTCTGAAATCTGGTTCACTTTTGTTTCAGCTACATGGTCATGAAGATGTGCTGGAATCTGGAGCCCACAGAGCGTCCGACGTTTAGCAAGATCAGTCAGATGATAGAAAGACTACTCGGGGAACAACCCGAGCAGGAACAGGTGAGTTAGTGTGCCGCAGCTTTGCCAAAACTATGCATGTGACAAAACTATGCATGTGACAAAACATGTGACGGTACGGCAGAAATGTTGCCAGGAAAAATAAATTCAGATTTAATAAAAACAGATTTAGCCAAGCTGTGAAACCAATTAAACTTTATTTTTCTTTTGTGATATCATCTTATTTTAGTGATGTTCCAAAGGGAGAGACGCACAATTTTAAAACATATTGTTGAATGCAAGAATTCGTTCCCTTATCACACCATAATATTCAGATGAAGCTGAGCTTTTGCTTTATTGGATCTAGTCTCATCCTCCTAATGCTGCCTCCCCACAGCTAATCTACCAGAATTTGCAGCAGCAGGTCACAGAGGGTGAAGTGAGTGACGAGCCCAAGTGCTGCGACGGCCCGTGTGACCAGTCTTGTGACCACCAGGAAGAGGAGCAGCCTCTGATGAAGACCAATAACTACCAGTTTTGTTGAAAGCCCTAGCTGCCAATCACATCAGTAAATGAATCATCAACAAGCATCAGGAAATTGGGATCACCTGTAGTTAGTGGCCACACTAGTACCACAGTTTGTTCTAGCCGCCCGACAGTCGCAGAGAGTCGCCTTCACAGCTATTTGTGCCTGCTGTGCCTGCTCGCCAGATAGACGAGCAGCTGCAGCAAGCATGTGACTTGTTTCTTTGCAGACCATGACTAGTAATTACCACGTCCAGGAGGAAGAGAAGGAAACATGTCAACAAACTGCACAAGCATCCAAAGCTGTACCTTATACTAAACATCGCTCCTTCTGATATGCATTTCAGGTATAGTCTGTTATCCAAAGAACAATGTGTGCATCCTTACTTCTGAAAGAGTGTTCTTAATTATATACTGTGCACTGCGTTTATTATTATTTTATATTACTTCCCCATGACACTGAATGTCTTTGTAGAGATTTCTGTCACGTTTGTCAGCAGGTTCACTTTTTTTTGCCTGTATGGTTTCTCAGAGGAAGCAACCCAACAGTTAAGAACACTATGTGACTACTCAACTTTATGTGTTCTAGACAAGTTCGGTTTTATTCTCTGATCACCTTAGAGTAATGAAACATCTAAACAGAGCGGGTGTTTTTCCCTGTTTTAACATGCTAAATCAACCATTGAGAAGGCAAAGAATGAGCATGTTGTTTCCCTCTCTGTGCTTTGGTCATAGCTGTATTTCTTGTGACACACTTACAGCAGCTGTCAGTTGGTGGGAACATGTGATTGTTCCATTTCAACCTAACTAATTAAGCAGTGCTCAGTGTGATTTTGGAGCTGGGAATACAACTAAACTGAACAGGGAAATCTGTGGATCTGTTATGGATCAGACGAACAATGTTACATGACAATGTGAAATCCTTTTGTTGTTCTTTTTTTTGCGTAATCTTAATATCCTGTAGATTTAGACGAGTGTTACGATGTAAACTTCACTGATGTCTATATGTAGCAGTCAGCCTACACTGCCAACTGTTTGAAGACTTTAGAGTAACATAAGCTATGTGAGAGATACACACTGCACATTTGGGTGACTCCAGGCATTTCAGATGTGCCTGCATCTGAATGAATGTCAGATAATGTATATATCTCATGATGTAAATCAAGAATTATCTTTATATTTGCTGGAATGTTGTAGAGTAGATGGTAGTTCATCAATATGTCATATATGTGTTGTGTGGGGGTTTTTTGTGTGCAAATGAGACAATCAATGCAAAAGCTGCAAATTAAATCACTGAAAAACTGCAGAGGCTTTGAATGAAGCTTTACCATTAAAACTTCAGAATGTAAATATGCGACGACATTATGATGTGGTGCCAGATATTTTGAGTTTTTCTTTGTTGTACCTCACTGAGCTGATATAAACTGTTCTGCCTATATGTTTATCTCTCCTCACTTCCCTTTTTTTTATTGGAGAACATCCAATCTGCATTTCCTCTGGAACAATTCTCACAGTATCTGTCAACATTGCAACTCTGACATCTTTGTAGGGAAGTATTCATTCCACCGCTGAGACTATAGAAAGTCCAAATGATTTTTCTCCGTTGTGTGGTTTCAGCTAAAATCATATTTGTTTTGAAGTAGCCCACCACTTTTAGACACGTTATGGGGTGCCCGACTTTCTAAGGTACATTTTTAACAACAGTCTTTGTTCAGTTGTCCATCAAGAAACTGAGATATTACAAAGTTTGCGTAAAGCATAGTAATCTCCACAGTGCCTTTGTTGCTCTGCCAGTGTCCTCCTCTATTATTTCCTTTAGTTGCCTCATAATTCATTATTTCCAATAACTGTGGCATTTTGGCCTCATTTCAATGATCTTATTAGCAGCAGCACAAACATATATTCCTGCTCTTTATGTTGACATTTCTCCTCAAAACGCTTCTTGTTATAGTTTTAAACATTTTCTGTTTTTCTGTAAAATGTCTGTGTTGGTTGTTAACTTTAATTAGAATTATATAAATTCAATTAAGCAGGCCTGTAGATATTTTTTTAAGTCAAGTAATTTCTTCCCATACTTACAGTAAATATAAAGATGTGTTGGCAGAAAAATGTACTTGAGTATTTAAAAAACATAAAGTCAGAGTACTCATTATGAAAATAGACGGTTCAGCTGGTTACGGTGGTGGTAAGCAAACTATAAGCAAAACATTCTGCAAAGAACAGCCATGTTATTGAATAAAAAAGACACAATATTTATTTTTGAACCTTTGTGGAGTCAAAGTCCCCTGAGCGCTTTATACAGAAGTCCAGTGTATCTACAATCCTGAAAAGGCTGCGTGAGGGAAAAAAAAATAATAATTCGAAGCGGTGTGATGCTAAAAAAAAGGGGTTATTCAGGAAGTCCACACTTAAAAAAAAAAAAAAAAAAAGAGAAAGAAAATACATGAACTCTTTCATACTTTTAACACAATTTGGGGCTTTGACTTTGAAGACGTTTGAAGCCTCTTCTCATACCACATGACTGGTATGAGAAGGATAGTTATTCTGGCAGGTAGTCTGATGAACATACATGGATGCAAACCCTCACTGTGTGTGTAGTAGCCTTCAGGAGGTTGAGACTCTCCACAGTCCACTACTTCTGACGAGTTATACAATAGTATTTGTGGTCAAAGCCCAGTTCAGAGCAGCTTCATCACTGTTAAATCACAGAAATATTACTCTTCTATATTCTAAATGTTATGTTTTTTAGCAATGCTATATCAGACAATAGTATCTACTAATTTAATGATTCATTCATATCCATTTGTTACATCAGCAGTTTCATTTATAAGATAATTGATTCAAAAAATCTTCTTTATTGACATAATATATGGGGCTGCTGTGATGTGATATTGAACACTCATTTTCAACCACTTGGGCCAACTTCAATGCTTCATGAAAGTCTGATCAGCCCATAATTCATTTTAATTGTTAAGCTAAGCAGTGGTGACAAAAACATAATCTCTCTAAAGCAACTCATGCAGGCAGATCTACTAAATATCTTCAGTTCATTCTCAGAGGCTGACTGTCAATTGGTTGACAGGAATTAAAACTTATCAATTGTATGCGTCCTTAAATGGATCTCCATTGAGATGAAAACGTAATATAAAATACAGCGAAGGCCACAAGGTCCATCACCACGTTATGATTCAGTACAGTCGACAGATACACATTAACCATCACTTCTCAAAAGAAAATGTCAAATGGGAGGGGAGAAGTAAAAGCAGAAATGTTTCTGGACATAAAGGGAAATAAATACAACGTACTGTATTCATGGTTAAATAATAAATACATTCAGGCTTGAATTAGAAGGGTTGTTAAAATCCTGTTTACATTCTTTGAGTGACAGGAAAGATCACCTTTACTCACACTTCTTTTAACTCTTGGCATCCTAGTGGTAAAACACAAGATACCGTTACATTCCTTTAGTCATTTGAAATAATAATTTTGACATTCAGTCTCCATCATCTTGACTTTTATTAACTCTCACACTTACTGTTACCGTAGTTTAAGATGGTTCAGAATATGACCTTGTTACCTGTAAACAGGACTGATTATTCTTCTCAGCATATTTCCACACATCAGAAACACACTGTAAAGCTCATTAACTGTTGTACAGGCTAGCTCAAGAGAAAGTAATCTCCAACGCTGAATTCAGGATAGCACCTTGTCGCCTCCAAATTCTTGGCTCCTTCTGGTAGCACTTGCTTCTCTTCTTCTGCGTCTTCGCATGCAGCCATCCCTCTGCCTGCATGTTGATTGTCCATCCTGAACATTTCTATTCAGGAAGCTCAACCTCATATGTCTCTGTCCCTACCTCTTGTGCCTGTCCCTCCACTCCACTTCCTTCATCTTCCTCTTTCTCCGTGTTGATCTGTGCCACTCCCAGTCGGTACAGAGCATCCCTGATCACGACCTCCCCCGGTTGGCAGGCCTTTACCACTTGGTTGATCTGCTGGCTCACGATGTCTCTGCTGGTGAGGAAATCTACCAGACGGTTGTAAAGGTAGTAATAAGCCGTGTTGTTGAAAACCGCAGGTTGGCGCCGCGCGCGGCTGACAGAGTAACAGTCCTCCGAGTTCTCTGCAGAGTCATCCTCAGCTTTCCGTTCTTCACCCTCGTCGTCCTCCTCTTCCTCCAGCTCAGCCATCAGGTGGACGTAGGGCTCCAGATCTCTGCAGAGGACCATTGAGTGGTGCTCCGACGGAAGAGCAGGAGGCTCCTGGGCAGCTTCGGGAGGATGAACCAGCCAGCAACTAGAGGATTTGGTGACGGGGTGGACCTGCTGGTTCTCTGCCACCGACGAAAGGTCGGCGCTGTACGGCTGCTCTTGTAGCTCAGCACATGACACAAACTAAAGACAGCAACACAGTATGAGCCTTTATCAAAGAAACAATTATATACACACAGTATGAGACAGTCTTCCTGATATAAATAAATGTACTGTATTACAGGCTGAATCTGTGATTTCTTATACTGTATGTAAAAGGCTAAGCCTAAGCACAAAGTTCAGAAAACTAAATTGAATCCTGCTTTGACTTGTGCTGAATCGACAGGTCTAACTCTATATGTTAATTTAAAAAAAATGTTTGATGAAACTTTATATTATAATAAATTGAGAAAAATAAATCCCTTTTGAAGTCACTCTTCACTCATTTATGTAACTATACCTGTTCTTACTTTACAATAAAACTGATCAAGCCTTGATTCTTTTAGTTTTGAATTCTAACCAGCACAAGTTAAGTTCCTTAATAGATAATCACTCACCTCTGGCTTTTCGAAAGGGTCAGAGAAGCAGCCCTGGTTCCTGCCCCACATCTGGGTTGCCTGTTCTGGGTACTGCATGTCAGCACAGAGCGCCACCTGACGGGCACAGTCACTGACGTAGACTGGGGGCCAGTAGCGGGAGGACAGTAGCAGATCTACGTGGTCTCGAGCCGTCTCTCCTTTCACCAAGTACTTAGAGCCGCACACCACCTGGAGAGAAAAGGATGAGTAACACTAGACCCTTGAGATTACACAGGGGACATTTGAGTTTGAATGTCCTCTCTGCTTATCTGACTTTGGCCCTGTTCAGACCTGGCAGTGTGTGTGGGTGGTCAGATCACAAGTGGACAGCTCAAAGTACAAGTGAGAATGCAACCAAGAGACATTGACGATGCATGAGGTCTGATCGCTCTGACCACACCCGAGGTGGAGCTGTCCACTTGTGATCGGATCACTTGAGGGCCACATATTTGTGTTTCACATATGAGCTCGCTGCTGTTTTTACCTTGTGGGGGCAGACCTTGGACAGCTTGCCAGCGGTGAGGTGTGGAGGGGGTTGTGGGGCCGTGGAGAGGCCACCATGAACAAGTGTGTACAAGGAGATCAGAGATGCCAGCAGCTCATCCTAACTCAGAGGGAGACAGAAAGAAGGCTTGCATTTAGGTAAGCTCCCACACAGATATACACCAAGGTAAGCGGAGATACGATGAACACATTCACAGAGTAAAAAATAAGGAAATCATCCTTCAACCATCATAGCAAGCAAACCAACATGCTGAATTATCCTTGAGCGAGACATTTAGTCTAACCAGCCCCAGGGCGCGGGGGAGGAAGGGCGGTTTCCTGTTCTTTAGGCCAAGACCTTATCAAAGGATTAGTGTATTATTACTTGTATTCTAGCTAGTATTTCACAGTCAACATGTTGACTTCTAGTCATCCAAAGCAAGGAATCTGTGTCTGTCTGTGTGTCTGTCTGGGGACCCATGCCAGTGCTCTGTCAAGTGTGGTGCAATTTGAACAAGTGACACGTTCTATTTGAATAAACACTGAATAAAAAAGCGAACAGGGACCTGTGTATTAGCGGGAGCGGAGCTTCAAGGCTCTGCTGACTGAGTCCTGCATGTCGTCCGCAGCAGGAACACAGCAGCTCATTGACTGCAGTTGTCTTTGGCTGCTGGATTAGCGTGCTAACGCTACATGGATGCTGGATAACTTTACAACCAAACTTTTCTTTACTTCCTTGGAGTCAACAAGCACGAGCGAATATCCTACAGGAACAGCGCCACTGCGATACTAGTTTATAACGCTCATAACGTACTGTAGGTGCTGACAAAATAGGCTCTACTAAGCCGGGCCCAGCAGCAACACCAAAGGCAAAGCATTCAGCCCGTCCTGGACAGGCATGTTTTTAACGGGCACTGCACTAGTTAACATACAACAGCAAAAACGTGCGAGCGCAACACATTTGATTGTCTCTTTCTGTTTCACTCACTCACTCACTCACACACTCACACACTCACACACTCACACACACACACACACACACACACACACACACACACACACACACACACACACACCTTAGTGGAGTCCGGGGTGATACTCGCTGCGCAGCGGTCCAGCATTGTTCTCAGCTCGTTCTCACTGTGATCTTCAATCTTGTCGAGTCTCAGCTGACCATCATGAATGAGGCGCACCAAAACTGATGGATCTCCTAAAACAGATTTTGAATGATTCTCTTAAATATGTTTTTTATGGTCCACATAAGAAACAAAAATAAAAACTCTTACTCACAGAAATCATTAAACAATGTAAATCAGTACCGCATGGGGGAACAACTCAACAAGTAACACTAACATACAATAAGTTGAAACTGGAACCCTTGCATGACATTTGCATCATCATGCTAGTATCTATTCACAACACACAAAGCATATTTGACTTTGCTTCTGACGATTTCACAGTAACGGTGGTTTAAAGGAACCATGTACCTGAGGGCGGCTCTGTGTGTGACGGGACTTTTTCCTTCTCTGTGTTGATGACAGTGGGACTCCTCATCAGCGGGGGAATGAAGGGAGCGATGATAGAAGCATCCACTCGCGTGATGGGGATCTCCGCGGGGAAAGTTGCTTGCTCGATAGCCTCACTTTCCATGGTCAGCCAGAAGTCGTCCACGTGTACCTCATCTGAGACTGAAAACTCAGGCCAAGTAAACTGTGGACAGAATAAAATGTGTGTAACAATATCTTTACAAGCTTAACTTTCTGTAGGTTTTACACGTGGAAGACACACCGTATGATACCGTCTCTCTAAGTATGTTGTCATGACTCTACTTTGGGCTTTAGTTTCCCACAAATTTTCTTACGTCAATCTCTCACCTCCACATTCTTTAGCTCCAGTACGTTGCTTGTGTATCGCTGTGCAATCTCCAGTTTGGGGGCAACACCACAAATGCCGCAGATCATGTCGTTGTAATCGCGCACTGTCAGACACTCAAAGGCCCAGTAGCCACTCAGGAGAAGCTCTTGAATTTGAGACGTCTCCTCTGGATTTAGAGCGTGTACTGATGGACAGAAGAAACAAGGTGGCAATACGTTCAAAGACAGATATTAATCTAACACAATTGCAGAATTCATGTATGTAGAGTTGAATCCAGTGTTTACCAGGGTGATTGGGGTTGTGGTCTAGTATGGTCCTGGCTGCATGAGGGGGGGCTTGGCCCTGTTTGATACAGGTCCTGATCTTCAGAAACAGGTCGATGCTTACTAGCAGTCTGTTCCCAATGTTGAACAAACCTGTCACAAAAAGAATCCATGTTGAATTCACAGAGAAAGCTGACATCCAGTCATCCCACAGTTACACTGCGACTGAGCATTGCTATCACCATGAACACATGAGCAAAACGTATACTGTGATCTTGAGCACAAATAAAAGAAAACAGTATTGAAAGCTGCAGCCAATATATACTGAGTGTTATACTAAGCAACACTAGTAATAAATGATGATAATAATAGCAGTTTTGTATATATGTTTGCATTTTGATCGCAAACTGTGCCATAATGCTGGGTCTGAAATATTTACTAGCCACATTAAGCAGCTAAATATCATAATAAGTTGGGATGTTAATCTTAAAATTACAATTATTTGGCTGGCTTTCATCAGCACTCTCACAAAAACATGTACAACATTTTGAAAACATGTTCCAAATAAATGAGTCTTAGAGAGCAAAAGGGTGGAAATGTGTGACAAAAGACTATTGCAAGGAAAAGGGGACAAGTACCATTTAGTGAGATCGTACTGTATACACACTTAGTTCATAACGGTGGTGCCCCCTTTTGGCCAATCAGCAAAACACTGAATGTAAATGATGAAAAGTCTTATCAGCAAAACTTTTGTATATGCAGAAGCTTCCACCATGAAACAATCGGTGTATTTCTGAAAATTATGAAAAAGAAGCGATACCCGTAATTCCCAGAAGTACAACCATAATTTGATTTGAGATATTCTGAACGTGATGGAGGACAATGAACCAAGAGTAAGCAAAACCTGTGAGGATTCAATACTTGACACTTGATGAAAATCAGCTGTTGTTTACCTGGATGTAGGTCAGTGAAGCTGTGCAGAGCCAGACACTGAACGTTGAGACACACCTTGAGCTGAATAGTGGCTGTCTGGATCAGTGTCTCAGTCAACAGCCAGCAGTCCTCTTGTCCTGCGATGGTACTAGGATGTGCACACACACACACACACACACACACACACACACACACACACACACACACACACACACACACACACACACACACACACACACACACACACACACACACACACACACACACACACACACACACACACACATATATGAGGATACATTAGGGAGGAGAACAACACAATATGTTGGTATGGACTGAGAAAAGTCAGAGGCAGGATGGTTAGAATACAGAGACCCATCTTCTCACCTCTGACCTCCTTTGAAGAGAGGATAGTTACACAAGGCACAGTGAGTTGCTGCTGACTCATAGAACTGAGGCCACCCAGACTCTACCAGCGTCTCCGTCTCCAAGCTGTCCTCGTGCTCCTGTCCACATGGTTGAACCAAGACGATCTGGAGACTGTTGAGCTCCTGGATGAGGGTCAACGTTTCCTGAAGCTCAGTCTCGCTCTCAGGAATCTGCAGGGAACGGTGCAGTAACTGCAGGGTATTTTGGCGCTGGATGTCCTTCTGAGCAGGACTCAGGGTCTGGTACGGATCGAGCAGAGTCTCAGACTGAGAAAAGGGAAAAAGAAATCGCCATTAACCCTCTGACACCTGCAGGATGACCGACATTACTGTCTTTAAGAGGCTTTAGTGGGCTCAGTCTTAAAGCTAGAGAGAAGATACTGGTATCATCTGAAAATAGACGACGCAAGGAATCCATTGGTAGCAACTGCGTCGAAGGGGGCTGAATAATGCTCCAAAGTTAGGCTAAATGTTGACGAGTGAAAAAAAATAATTTTATGAATTCTCAAGTGGTAAAAAATGGTTTTAGCTGCTGAGATGCATCTCAAATTAATCTTCAGGTTACCAGCTTTTAGATGATGTACACCATGTCTATGTGACCTACTACTACTGCAAAGATTAATGACTTAACATGAAAGGCCTGTTGTCATCAGCCTAAGTGGAGATTTATTGATGCTAAGAGGCAAGTGCTCAGGGATCCAAGGTTGTTCTGAGACTCATAAAGAGCGTCAAGGGTAAAAGATACAGCTGAAAACAAATCCTACACTTCTGGACGATCTGAAGGAAGCACGCTTTCACCTTTGTTCCCTTGGTGTTCCTCTGGGTCAGCTCACAGCCACATTTAGGGCACACTGCAGGTTTGTGTCTGTTCTTGTACATATAGTCACAGGATGGGTTCTTACATCGACCCCTTCCTCGAGCTGTAGACAGTCCCAAATCCTAAAAGAACAAAGAAGAGGAAGAATTACCCAAAAATCAAGATAAAAGGGGATAACCAGAAACAAAAAAAACATCAGAGAGGAACATTTAGTGTAGTAGTAGTATACTGACAAAGCTGGAAACGGTGGATTGTTTGAAAGGCACGAATGACAGGATATTCACTCCCTTATCAACCAATGAAGACATGGGCTGGCTTCCACCCGCTGGGACCGAAGAGTCCTACGAAAGACATACAGAAAAAGACAACATTGGACAAAATCTGAATTTTTGCTGTCCGTATTTGTGTGTGTGTGTGTGTGTGTGTGTGTGTGTGTGTGTGTGTGTGTGTGCGTGTGTGCGAGCTAACCTGCTTTGCTATGGTTGTCGGGACCGTCTGGCCGAGCTGCTTTAAAGTGCTGGGTTTGAGACCTGAGAAACTCTCTCGAGGCACTGTGGTTAGACAACGACCACATCTGTTAAGCGCTGTAACCTCAGAAAGTGCAGGCACCGGTATCACTTCCTCTCTGTATAATACGGTATATTATGCCAATAACAAGCACTGACTGAACATACGATAAAACTGTATCCAAACTACAAACTGAAAGATTACATTTAATCAAGTATAATACAAATACAATCAAATGATGGACAGTACCAGTGGATGAATTATTGTCGTTTGCGCTCTGAAACTTTACTTTGTCAGGTGGGACAGTTATGATCTGGAACAAAGCACGGCCTGGAAACACAAACAGCCAATATGTAAATCCATATGACAGCAGCTGAATTCAACACTATATTGCCTGTGTGCTGTATGTTTTATCGCACCTGTGTTGTAGTAGGCAGGAAGGATGGGTCTCACAGGCCTCTTTTGAACAGCAGCATTGCTTCGGTCTTGACCGTGGACCGTCGTGCTCTGAAGACAGCCTTTCATCTGTCTACTCAATGACAGAGGGAAAGTACATCAAGTGAGGTACACACAATCATCAAAACAGCTGCAATGAAAACAGCTGCAATAGACTTCAGTAAGACAGAAATATTTGTTTAAAATACTTTAAGCTACAAGAAAGAAAAATATCACAAAAGAATGGTTACAGTCTAAACCACCGATTACAAGACTTTATTGAAATTATGAAGGATTTCTATGTTCTTTAATGCTGCAAAAAAGTAGATTTCAGTCATATCAGCTGTGCTTGTGTATTTGCAACAATATATGAAAGAGTAATTTTGAGAAAGACCTACGGTGCAAATAAAAAAATCCTTTTTTTAATAATCTCAATAAAAACTATGAGTGAAAAAAACAGCTGCAACAACAACAGAAACAGGTCTCATTATAAACGTATTTCATCCATATTTTCGGGTTAACTGAAGGCTTCCCACACTTCTATACAGTTCAGCATTTGAAAAAAAACCCAATTAAATACTATTCATGACACGTGTAGCAAGTAATGTAAATATTAACACTAATCTGCAAATACAGCCGTTTTCACACAACTGTCACAGTGCACATGGTCAACATGCTATCAGGATCCATGAGGCAAACAGAACACAATTTAAAAAACTACCATTAAAATGTCATGGGTGCTTACTTTGTTTTTTCCTGCTCCTTGGTGCTCCTGCCCTCTGGTGGCTTTCCAGCTGGAACTGCACGCTGCTTTCTGGAGCGCCGTTGAACTTGCCCTACTTTTTTGCTCCCAGTGGCGTTTGTTTCACTGACATCTGCATTCCCGTCCTGAGCCGGGGGAGGTGTGGCTTGGCAGCTTTCATTAGACTTGGTTTGAGCTTTCTGGGGCAATTGCTTGGACGCAGGTTCTTTCTCTTGTGTCTTCTTCGCCTAACATAAACACGCAGACAAAGTTAACGGACTTGAGCCGCAGGTAAAAGGTGGAGGCTGAATCTTTGTGCAACTCCTAGATGTTCGTATAAGTTTGAGCATCCCAAACTGTTGGTGCAGATGTTGTTTGATACTTACAGCAGGTATCCATTTTCCACCCAAATGGCTCCCACATTCAGGACACTTTGGTGGCTTGTGGCGGGTGACATACACAAATGAACATCCAGGGTTTAGACACCTCCCTCGACCTCTTCGGGTGTATGTCTTAACAGACTGCAAAAAAAGAGCAAATCATGGAGGTTCGTTTCTGTGTGTAGATTCTATGGTTGCCAATTTCAGTGTTGACATTCATAAGGTGGATGAATAATGTGGGTGCTTACCATTTTATAGGAAGGTTTGGCACTTTGTTCTGTGCTGGCTCCTACAGACACCATCATCACTGGGCCCACAGAGCTGACACCTGGCAAAGACTTGGGCTCCAGCAGGTTCTGAAGTGATGGACAAATCACTCCACTGCATTAGTTAAAACGATTTTATGTGATTAAAATGGTCAATAAATGAAACTCATTCAGCTAAGTGGTAGAAAGACATTTGGATCTCACCTGTGTGGGTACGATGGAAACCACATGTGTCGTTTCCCCCTGTATCTGCTGCACCATCGCCCCACCATAACCACTACCAGTAACTCTGGTCTCGTTTCCTTTCAGAGTGACCCCAGTTGCTGTAAGGCCACCAGAGCCCTGTGAGACGTGGGCGTCTGTAGAGGACGGGGCTTTGCATGAGACAGAGGAGGATGAGCAGCGAGGGATGCCTTGAGGGTCTGTGAGATTAAACGCCACTTCCGTTTCCTCTGCTATGACGTCGACATCAACGGGCTGCTCGGAAAGCTCCACCTCGCTGTCCAACTCAAGAGGTGTGAACTGGGGCTCTTGGGGGAGAGAGACGGAAGGCAGGCCTCCCTCCACTGGAGAGTCCAGAGACTCCAAGCTCACCTCTGACTGAGAGCCTCCCAGCTGCTGATTTGAGGAGCAGCCTTTGGACAAGAGAAAGTAACTGGATCTGGGGAGGATTTTGCGGAAGCCTGGCAGGTCTTTGGAGGGGCTGAGAGACGACTGAGGAAAAAGCAAAATCGAGAATATTGTTCTAGCTATCCATAGACCCATCACTTTGACATTATACTAGACACCAGTGAGTTAGGCCACTGTTGAGACAACAGTTTATCTGTGCTGTGGTTCTTGATGTTAATGAATCACTTCTTCTTTACTTTATCTGCAGTTTCATGAGCCAAATGTATTCATTACAAATGAAATCAAGCCAATTGACTACATGAGTGCTGAGCAGTGTGTAATCATACAGAAGGACTCTGATATCCTCCACAGCCAATACACAAACAAGCACTCTATTGTTAGAAGACATTTTCAAAAGATTGGCTTGGGTTGTCGGCTTGGCACCATCATAAATGTACAGCTGCAGGTTATACTGATGCAACAGAATATTCATTATTATCCCTGCAGGTATCAGAATGACTTGTTTATCATAGTATGTTCAGTTTATCATAGAGTTTTCTGCTAATTGTTTTGCACTTTTTGATCATTTAGGTGATAACGATCATTAAATTGTTTAAAATGTGTTGTGTTTTACTTGGCATCACCTTGATTGAGTATCTCTTGGAAACTAGGAAACAAGTTACTGCAAAAAAACAGTAAAGATATTCTAACCATGGAAAGACATCAAAATAAAGATGAATTTCCTTCAGAACAGGCAAGTTTATTCTGATGTTATTAGCATGAGGAGGTTTTACTGAGAAATAAAAGGCTCCATGGGTGCTCAGATGCACTAGGTTGTATGTAAAACAAGTTGAGGATGCAGCTTACAGTGTCTATACCCTCTTTCTCGGACTTGGCCTTCTCCAGATAGTAGCCTTTCTCAGCTACGCTGAGCCTTTTCCAGCTCTCGCTGATTCTCTTGTTGATCTCTGACTGTGGTAGATTTGGGATTTCCTTTTGCATAATCTGATGAACATCAAAGTAGTATAGCAGGTAGGCAGACCTAAGACAGAAATACAGACAGACACATTCCACATCTTCAATTAGTACATGACAGTGGCTGAGACATTTTACTTTTTTTTATTTTTAGAGGCCCAATCCTTGTTTAAGGCAGGGCCATAATATTGTAACAGCTGTGTGTGAAAGTCCTTTGGACTATGTACATTACCTAGGCTTTTTAGGTTTCTCAACACTGTCTTCTTGAGCTTTGCTCTTCCTCTTTTTTGGAAGAGTCACCTCCATTTGACTGTAGTAGCTCTCCACCTCCTCAGTCACTTTCACAACCTCAAACACCTCCACTTTCTCCATGATCTCAGGCAAACTTGAAAAATAGTATGCAATTAGTTGGTTGTTTATGTTTGACACTTCATGAAAGAAGAGTTTATTGCAGGGATGTAGCTAAAGATGGGTATATTAAATGTATATTGCTTTGCATAATACTATGCTTTTCACTCCCTAATTCGTAGACGATACAGCAGGCACATAATTGAGTAGTATTAATCATATATATTAATGACAGAACTGAATTTCTGAAGTTTATCATAGCTATATCTCAGCCGATAAGACGCTAACAGAGACACATGGTCTAATAAAAGCCACAGAAAGAAGGGCAATTTGACAACGGGCTGTAACTTCATGCAGAGAGAATATAGCACAAACGTGTCTTAGTCTAACTAAAATATCATGGAAACTTGTCATGCATAGAGGGAGACAAACATGTTAAATGCACTGGTCCTTCCCTGCTTCAAAAGTAGGTTTAATAGCGTGTGCTTATACTGCCTGCACAGTCAGTGAGTTATCCAATGAAATGCCTTCTTATTGAAGCCTTACCTACGATGACCCGGAGCTCTACAAACTGCTCGGAACAACCGTTAGAAGTCGCCGACAAAGTCAGGCATTGTGCCGGTGGTAAGTAATGCTGGAAGTCGGCTATGCTTCATATTAAATCATGAGTTGCGATGCATAAATGTCTGTAATGTAGCCTCCATTCTCGTCGACTTGTAAAAACATGGCGGGTTGTTGCCATGGTCTTCAACCAATCAAATGCCGGAATAAATAAGTACGGGCCAATCACGGAAGACGTTTTTGACACGTGAAAGTAACGTGTTGCGTGCGTCCATAGGCGTTATGGGAGTAATTTATTTTCCCCCCTCACCAGTTTTATATTACATTAGCTGACTCTTTTATCCAAAAACAGCTCACATGAAGTTACTTCTACATGTTGGTACCGGGTACAAAACTGGGGGGACACTGACACTACAACCCAGGCCAAATTAATCGATTTTAGGCAAAAACAAGTGTCCCAGGATTATGAGTCGAACACTGATCATATCTACTGAGCAAACATGGCGGATGACAAGGTGAGTAAGTTGTGTTCTGGTTTTTAAATGTTTAAACTTCATGTTTCGTGAGATGATAGTAACTGCTACAGGAGGACGAAAAACGGGTCCTCTCAGTAGTAATTGGCTTAGAAAAATAAAGTTACCGCGGCGATGATCGCTTCTAATTAAACTTAATCGATAATTGAGCCGGTTAAGTTGTGTTGCAATTAACTAACCAGCAAACCTCGAGAGAATGTGCCGTTTTGTTACAGAAGCTCTTCATGGTGGTGTCAGTAACTTTAGGCTATGATGCACAGTGACACTAGCTATCCTCAGTTACATTAACGTTGGAATTGATACACAGTTTCCTCATTAAAATGCGAGTTATTGCTTTCATTATAGGATCCTCTGAAACAGTTAAAGGACCTGACGCGGCTCAGGAATCAGTTGGAGGAGATCCAGAGACGAGTAGAGAACGAGGTGTCTGTAGGAATTCCTCAGGTAAGTTGTTCAAGGTGCCCCTGATCATTACCACCCCAGTGGTGAAATAAGTTTAAATTGTTTTCAGCTGTTGTGAAACGTTTCCCCTCGTTTACCAACCTTTACCAAATGTAAATAAGCAGAAAAACATTTGCTCTTTATTTACCTTTTTGTACTGAAGGTGATGGAGTTTATCAGTCCCTATGATTATTTTGTGTTGTTACATTGTTGACAATATGACGTTTTGATTGTGATAACTATGCTCTCCTATTTGTGCTGTAAATCTGTTTATTCACCCATCTGTTTGTCCTGTTTCTGTGCTGGGATTGTGCTTAAAATTCCTCTCTCATTCTCTTAATGTTGAAGGGAAGCTCAGTGTTGGGATCTCCGTTTCTAAAGGGCTTTCTGGCCGGCTATGTGGTGGCTAAGCTACGCTCCTCCGCCTTCCTGGGAGTGCTGCTAGGAACGATCACTGGCATTTACTCGGCACAGAACTATCAAGTGCCCAACATTGAAAGGACCGTGAAAGAATATATGAACAGCTTTAAAAAGGGACCAAAATAATCCGGGCTGTTTGATATTCTTCTCATTGACTTAAAGGGCACAAGAAAGAGAGAGAGAAATACTGCTGCAGCTGCTGTCTTGTCGGTGGCTTGTGAGGATCAGCCTTCAAGATTTCTGCTTAGACTGGACTATGGATATAATGATACAACTGGAATTTCAAAGTAAAAGCCTGATGTTTTTTATTTGCTGATTTTTATTTTTTGTTCTAGGTTCAGTTAAATACTGCGGTTTCATTTCTGCTTGTGTCTGTGTGGTGTTTACACAGAATGGAAGATTTTTGAGGTTTTAATGTTTGGTCCATCAGAATTCATAACTTGTCTGGAGCAGTTATCTTAGTGTGTTAGATTTTGAATTGGTTGTGTGTGAAACAGGCAGTAATTCCTGCAAATGTCTCCTACACCCTTTTTGTTCCGTTCCAAATACATATTCAAAGTTATACAGAGAATAATGCACAAGTATTTTAAAATAGAAAGTGAGTTTTTTTTGCACTATAACTAGTATTAAGATTGTGAGAAATTGTTTATTTTGAATCATTGAGGATGATTGTGATCCAGAATGTGGGGCCCAGTTCCCCAGCAAGGATTAGGAGATGGTGGGTGAAAAGGATTCTGTGGGGTGTCCTCTTTGGACTGATGGTCCTCATCTATGGCTCTCATGCACCGCTCATCACTCTCACCAAGGTAGACGGTCAAGTCCCTTTCAACCCCTCGTCATGTGTGGTAATGATTGAGTTATCCAAACTCCTGATTTCTCTGGCGACTCTCGTTTCAACCGGGGGTACATCCGCCTTACATGCTGCTCCACCTCTGGTCCGTGTGGCCCCCTATGCAGTCCCCGCGTTGCTCTACGCCCTAAACAACAACCTGGTGGTTCTCATGCAGGCCTACATGGACCCGAGCTCATACCAAGTCCTCTCTAACCTGAAAATTGCCTCCACGGCCCTGTTGTACTCCCTCTGCCTGGGCAAGAGGTTCCGGCTTTCTCAGTGGCTGGCTGTGGGGCTCCTCATGGGTGCAGGGGTGTGTCACAGCTACAGCAGCCTGGATCTAGGGGACCCTGAGAGGGTCGAAGCTGAGGAAGGTCCCAGGCTTCATATCACAGCTTGGGGGCTTTTCCTTGTGCTGGTGTACTGCTGTGTTTCAGGGCTTGCAGCAGTTTACACAGAGAGGGTGCTGAAGAGCCAGAAGCTGCCCCTCAGCTTGCAGAATCTCTACCTCTATGTGTTTGGTGTGGCTATCAATGGGCTCTCCTCCTTCTCCTTTGTAGCAGGTGAGAAGAGCTTTCTGGAGGGATACTCGGGGGTGGTTTGGGTCATTATAGCAGGGCAGGCAGCTAACGGACTTCTGATGTCTGTGGTGCTCAAGCACGGCAGCGGGATCACCAGACTGTTCGTCATTTCCTGCTCCATGCTGGTGAACGCTCTGTTGTCTTGGGCCATCTTGGGGCTGCAGCTCACACCGTTTTTCCTCCTACCCGTTTCTATGATTGGACTGGCAGCTTTCATGTACTACAGATAGTTAATAACCGAACCACAAGGCCCAGTGAACTCATTACAGTCTGCACATTTGTTTTCTTGTTTTTCAGATGTTGTTTGTTTTCTGCCTTATATCTGCCTTCTGAAATCCAGAATCCAACACATATTTTCATGTGTAACAACATATGAGTGACCATTTGTCAGCTGAAAAGTACTTTGACAATTAACATTTTTTAAATTGAATTCACAATTTTCTCACACTGATGCAAATCAGGGTTATTATATCTTCAGTTAATAATTTCTGAAGAGTGCTGCTAGTCTAATTTTGTTTCGTATTTCAAGAACAATGTCAAAGTCCATATCAAAGTGTGTTCATGATAACCAATAAATTGTCAAAACCAGTTTTATTTCTAATGATTTACATTAAGCACACTGATCGATAAACGTCTTTCAGTCATACATTCAATGTTGTTGGGATAACAGTTCAGCCGTAGGATCACCTCGCACAGCTAGAGTATCCCTTAACTCTCCCAATGCTGTAAAAGAAAAACGCAGTATGTTTGAATGCTGGGAGAAGGAATCATGTCTGGGCATCTGCAACGTTTTACTTTAGTGGTTAGGGGAAGTTCTATCTCCAACACAACAGCCAGAGGTTAAGGAACACGCACTGACCTTTGCAGAGTTGTTTGTTGTCAGCCTGCAGCTCCTGGTTCTGGGCAGAGAGGTAGACGGCATCCTGCACAGCTTCCAGCAACACACTTCTGTATCTGCTCTCTGACATCCTCCTCTGCTCCTCACTTACCTGACGAAACACTCTGAACACCTGCAGTAAAACATGTAACACAGAAAATTAATTATCTATACACCTATAGGTGAAGGAGACTATAAAACTAGTAATAAACGAATGAAATGGGGAAAAGTGAATCCAACCTGCAGGCTCTCGTCTCTTAGACAATGCAGCTCTGTTTGGTGGTGTTGATATTGATCCTTCAGGTCTCTCTCAGCCTGCTGGGCCTCAGCGCGCAGGGCCTCTATCTGCAGCACCAGGACCCGCCTCTCTCTGGTCAGCACCAGCAGGTCTCTCTGGGGGCCTTCTGTCTAGCAGAGGAATGGATGAAACCATAAAAAAAAAGAATTGCAAGGGAATAACAGAATTAAGTTGCACATGCAGGAGTTTCCACTGCCCACCATAAATCCAGCCTTGAATTAATTCAAACTGACTCAGCGTCCTCAGCTAAGATAGATCACAAACTGAATAATGTTAAACAACAGCGTATCTCATTATCTCACCGGTAGCTGTTCCTGTGCCAAGTCTCTCTCCATCTTCTCCACCTCCTCCTGAATTAATCTCCAGTGGTCCTCCTTAAGTTGCCTCATCTGTTCCTGTGCTTTGCTGTATTCCAACTGAGACTTAAATTAGCAAAATAAATGTCTGGGTGTGGGCAACCCACTGTCACACACATAAATCTTGTTAATATGTTTAATGGGGTATCCACAAAGCCTTGTAAACACATTATCCTATCAGATATACAGGCAAACAATATCATATTTAATTGATAGAGAGCATTACTTGTTGGCAGAGGTCAGATTTCTCTGCAGCAGCCCCACTCTTGAGTGTCTCCTCTCTGAGAGCATCTCTCAGCTGCTGGATTCTTCCTACTCTCTCCTGCACTTTCTCTGCATCCCCTTTACCCTCTGTGGATATGAGAAACACACTTAGTATCATATTGTCCCTATATATAAACATATTTCATACCACAGCAAATTACCTCTGATATGTTCTTCCATTTCCTGTTTCAGTTGGGCTTGCAAGTATTTCATTGTGTCTGTACCCTCTCTGTGATCACTGCTGTGCAAATTGCCATCTGGAGTCCGACAACTCTGTCAAATCAATGCAAAACATGGTACTCATTTCATAATGTTGGGATCAGACATAATCTGTTATTGTTTTGTTAAACTTTGTGGAAATGTTTAAGACTTTAGGTAGGAACCTGTGTTTTGCCTTTTATCTTCTTTGACTCTTCTCTCCTCTTCTCCCAAGATTGATTTTTCACAATCTGTTTGAAAGATGGCAGAATGTATTTCAGCTATGATCTCATTTAGTCTCAATGGATTATGCTGAGAAAGCACTATTTCTTTATAGGTTTATTGAATGAAGAACCTGCAGGTTTTGGGTCAGCTCTGCTAGCCTGAGGGTGTTGTGAACTTCACTTTCCCCCTGCGACATCATCACGTTTCTTTGGTCCACAATGTTATCTCTGATCTTTTGCTCGGTTGCTCTTGGACACCAGCGATAAATAGTGGCCTTGGTCACCAAACATCTCGCTTTCTGGGCCAAAGCTAAAGCGGAGGGGGTCTCGTCATCTAGAAGACCTGATGGATAAAGACAAGTCATTTCTATGCTCAAAGGATTCTGGGTAAGTTGATGTGGCCGGGCTCAGAGGACCACTTACCTTGAGGGTTGATACAGTAGATGAGGGCCGTCCTGCTGTTTCCTGTTAAGGCATCATTTAGGAGGAAAGGGAGGATCTTGTCATTTGCTGTGGCTTCACATTGGGCTTGGTCCACAACCCTCACCAGTGGGCTGACTCTGGAAAGTGTTTGTGGTCCAAAATTATTAGACGTGTTGTCATGGTTCTGTATTTTACGAGGCCTCAGAGTTCTTTAAACTTGGCATGCTTTATGTGAGGAGGCTCTGGGTTATGAGATAAAGATAAAGACCTTGGAGATTCCAGATTCCCATGATAAATAGTCTTGATACACATTGTTTAGCCTCCTCCCTGTGGTGTGATTTTATGTGATTATGTAAGATGCAGGGCATGCTTTATAAATCCAAGCAAAAGTAATGCTACTTTAAATTTAGTTTAACTGTGTCCAGTTACACATGCTGTACCATGATCTTAATCAGGTTTGTGTTGTAATAAACTATATTCAAGTAATATACTTGCTGAGGCTCATGAAGTTTGTTCTATCATTCATCAAAGTGAAGACTGACCAGAAGTTTTCCACATCAGTATTAAACTATTACCCTTTCCTGACATCACATAGTAATTATATATAGTGTATACTAAACATGTTAGTATGCTGTTTCATACCAGTAGTGTACAAGAAATCAACATACTGTTTTATACAAACAGGAAAATTGCACAGGGCAACCTCAAACCTTTTAGTTTTCTCAGGTTACTTTTTTCACCACCATCATCACCCATCAAGCTGCAAGGCTTATTTAATTGACTAGTAAAGTAGATATGAATGTCATACAATGTATATGAAATCTGGCTGAAATAACATCTCTCCATGGCAGAAGATTTTGCATGATTTTTGATAACGTTTACATGAGAAGCAAATGTCTTCATTGTTGATTTGACTTGATTAACATTTCTTTTTCACTTTAGAGATTTTGACTTGTCGTATATTAACGTTGGCTTTGTTCTATTCATGTGTCACAGTAAGCCGGTGTGACAGTGAGTCAGCATGCACAACACCAGGACGGGCATACTGGGGAAAAAAGGGTTAATAGGTTGTAACCAATGCTTCGGTTCCATTTAAAAGCATGTCCTCCTCCAGAATAAGATCCTTTGCCCCTTTCTAGTACCTCTTTAATTCACAGGGAAAATCTCCAATCAGTCAGAATAGTGTTAAACATTTAGCTGAACATCAGCATATCATTTTCAGTTCCTCTGGCCCATGTAACAGATAGCTGACTGTAATTGAGTACATGACTAACCCTCTGAGGTCAGTCCTGCTGGCTCCTCCTGCCAGTCTGAACAGCTGCAGTCTGCTGCGGCAGACCTCCGACTCCCCCTCCTCTGGATGAAGTTTCCACTCAACAGCCACTGAGAACAGGGAACTACATCTGAGGGAAGCACACGCACTACGGTGAGCATGTAGTGACAATAACAAGTCAATTCATTCATAAAAGCTCAGGACTCAAACTTGAATGACGTCAGTGCAACGTACTAATGAGAAAACACAAGAGACAAATTTGCTCTGTGACAATCCAATCACTAATGCGACAGTAAGACACTTAGTTCTATTGAGACCGCTCATAGTAATTAATCCATTCAAAGTAATTCAGTTAATGGATTACATGGCCAGAGTCGATGACCTGTGCTTTACCTGCTAGAAATGGAGCCTGCATCGGCCTTCAGGGTCTCCCTGCATGTTTCATACAGAGTATAGGCTTCTTCTGCTGAGCACACACACACCTCACATGAACCTCCTACAAGACTGAGAAAATAGACAAAGACTAATCCTTTGGTTTACACTTCATACTATGGTAAATGTACAAGTGGTGTGTAAGTGTGTGTTTGTTGTGTTTTGATATATCGACGATGTTCAGCTGCACTCACCTTCCAAGGACGGGGTGAACCACAAGTTTTAGAGTCTGTCTATTGGGGCTCAGGAGATCCACAGCATTGCCATCTGGGTAAAACTGACATTGACAAACATCAGAAGTTATCCTGCACTATATTGTGTCTAATATGATTTATGGCGATGCTACTAAATAGAAGGACAAACCTGAATGAACGACACAGAGATGAACAACTCCTCTTTCCCTTGTGACAACATACGACTAAACAGATCTGCCAAGACCTATGACAGAGTCAGGGGTAACATGAATAGTGATGGGTAACATGAATAGTGATGGATAAAATCTGCCATTATTAAGAGTAGTTTTGTTTGGAGCTCCACCTGTTCGATGATAGTTTGGTCAATCAGAGAGCTAATCTTCTCGGTGAAGGCTCCACATATCAGCAGCGCTCCATTGAAACCACCTGATACGGACTCAGTGAGAGGCTGCAGGAACTCAGGGTGGAAACTCTGCAGATTTATATTCAGACTTTTAGTTTCCAGACATTCCAAAACGTTTGGTGATGAAAAGCTATAAAGAGGCTTAGCAGAGTACAGCTCAAACACAGTCACTTTGATTTAAATCAGAGGTCAGAAGCTCTTTTGTACCTGTATGTTGTCAATAGTCACAGCTTGGTCAAAGGAGAAGGATTTTGCTTCCTGATTGAAAAACACATTACAACAGTGAGACTACAACACAGAGGTTTCAGAAAGCAAATTGCTGAATGTTGATTGAAGAAAATCCAAAAGTTTTACCGTATCCTTTCCCGATTTGTAGTCCAAACCACGTCCATCCTCACCAATCACAACATTGTCTTTACCCAAACACAAAAAAACAAACATTCAAACACAAATATCCAACGACAGCACAGCAAATTTACAGACTTTACATTATTTGTCTTTGCTTTACCTGGAAGTGCAGTCAGAATTACTCCCACTCTCACTATTGCTCCTTCCTCACACAACTAAAGAAACATGGAAATTGGTCAAAACTGATCAAATCAAACACAGCAGTCTTAATTCCCCTAATGTCTTTCCCATCTTCACACACTAACGAGGTTGATCAAAGAAGGTACTTACAGGTGCGTTCATGTTCACAGTGGCCATCCTATGCGTATGTGTACCACGGTCACCTGGATTTCATTACACTGCACTGAAATATTAATGAGCCAGAATCTACTTTCACTGGTCTGGGTGATCAGGGTGAAGTCACCAAGATGGACACATACGGCACAACTGAGGGTATGAGCAGTAAAAACTATGAAATAATTACCGTTAAACACTTTTACATTGTATTTTTGAAATAACAGAAAGAGATCAGACTCATATAATAGTAACATGGATTTATCAGATTTATTTAATCTGTTTTGAATCATTTAGATATACAAAAATATTGCAAACAATGGGGTGTAAAACCGATTTATCCTGTATTAATTTTCCATTTTATCACTCACAAGGTTGCCACTTTCTATGGCACCTTTAAAATGTGGTTATAGGTTGAGATTGACCAATAATGCTATGAAAGGTTTTTTATGGTTTAATAATTTTTAAATTTGTAATACTTTATAGATCAGTTATAAACTATCAAGACGAGCTAATTATGAGTTGCCAGGTTGTAAAAGAAATCCTGTGGAAATAGTGCAGCTATAAATGTTGGAAGTAGCAATATATGACATTCAGTTTTTAGTGCTTTTGGTGCATGTGAGCGTGCCCCACTGGTTAGCTCGTGGCCGGTGTTTTGCACTGCTCTGACACGGCTGTTACTTCAGGCGATGGTCCCGACCAACAGCATCACCACAGCAGCGAAGCGCCCAACCTCCGGGGCGTTCCCACTCAGGCAAACACTGTTATTGTTTGTCAGCACATTTGCCGTAGTTTGTCCTGTTAGCTATGAGCTAACGTGTTGAGGACAGTTGAGAGGCAATAGAAATGCAACCCAACCTTGTATGCACCTGTAATCAATTATCAACTAATTGATTTTGGTCAATTAGGGATTTTCACAACCTGGCAACCTAAACGTTGTTAATAAACACATAAAGAGTGACAGGCAGAGAGGAGAGTCGTTACGTTGTGTCCCACAGGTCGGCTTCACGCATGTTTCAAGAGAGGAATTCATTGTCTGAGTCCCCTGCTGGTCCACTGGAAGCTCTTCAGAGAAGTCCACCACAGACACACCGTCTGTGTTGTTCTGGACGACACATGTCTCATTCATCAAGATGGTAAATTGGTTACTGTCCTCCTTTACCTCCTTGAGCTGAGACAGGTACCCAGACAGGGGAGACGCATGAGCCGGTTATTAGACAAATTTTGCTTTTTCAGGGTCAGTGGAGGGTTGTTGAATGATGCCGTACATACAGCAGTATTAAAAGCTGCTAAAAAAGGTCTCCACCCAACCGGAAAAACTCTTGGGTTCAAAATATAAAAGTTCTATGATCTCCAATAATCTACAACTGGACCTCAAAAATGCATCGAAAGATCATAAACTCAACAAGTCAAGTAAAGCACTTACCCTCTCGTCAGTTTATGTAGATGTTGACTAGCAACTGGTGACTGCATTCATTGCCTTTATTCTCACCTGACTTCTGATTTTCTTCAGCTCCTCTTCCTCACATCTCTTAAAAAAGGGAAGACCTGTGTTCTAGGACATGCTGCACCCCCTCAGAGCAGGAATAAATACCACCAAATGAAACATACCATTGCAATTTTTGCATGTCAACAACACAATGGTTCTGTTCTTTGCCCAGCAGATCCTGTTAATTTATGTTAGCTTAACACAAAACACAAAATTTTGTGCCATTGCTGATGTGAAAAACGTTCCCTTGCTAAATTTGTAGAAATCCTCCTCACCAATTTGACCGTATTAATTTACGGGGAATTTAGGCGATCCAGTTAATTATAGGAAGGACAGATGAGGAAGTAGGAACAGGTGTCAGTGGGAGGTGCTTGGGAAAGAAAAGGCCAAGCTCAAAGTGTGGTAGGCCTCTTCTTTTTCACCTAATGTCTGAGGCACACACAGTTCTAGGGTTAGAGGCACGCTGTGATTTTCAAGGGCCATACGTGGAGTCAGATAGGAAATTGACATATCTGTACTTTTCTTAGGAAAGCTGATTTAACACAGCCCACCCCACTCAAATATACAATTGTGGTAATTCATAGTACCCGCGGTAAGTCATGGCATTATGCATTAGATGTATGTCAGTCTGCCAACGTGTCACTATATTTGATGACTACGTACAAATGTATTTCCTGCTGATGTATGCCATGAAATGATCAGACTGTATACAGTGTATTAGTTACTGTTGTTTGCGTAGTGACTGATAATGGAGTGACCGTGGCTAAGTGGAGAGCAGGGCTGCCTTTCAATCAGAGGGTCGGTGGTTCGATCCCCAGCTCCTGCTCTACTAGTCTCATGTCATTGTGTCCTTGAGCAAGACACTTAACCCCAAAATTGCTCCCGTAGCTGCGTCTACGGTGTGTAGATAGATACTGAATTGTAAGTCGCTTTGGTTAAAAGCGTCTGCTAAATGACCGTAATGATAAGCTCGAGCTGTCTTTAATTCCAGTCAGTGGGTGAGAGGTGTATTTTGGTTGTAGTGATTATTCTTTTACAATCTTTCTTTCGTGCACCTTGTGTTGCCCACCTCTTAATCTCTCCTTTAGTAGGACCAGTGGTCTTGTAATTTTATGATATAAGGACAAATAAAACTGCTTGTCAGTATTTGAACTGGTTCTTTTGACTGCTGTGTTGGGGAAAGAAGTGATGGGTGGTTGCAACACCATGTACAAAAGAGTGATAATCAAAGGAGGATTAAATCAATAATTGCTACATGTTTTAAGTTCTTGAACAGCAAATGTCTAAAACTGAGTCCAGTGTGCGTCAGATGAGAAGTGAAACTCTAAACTAGAAACTGATAGAAGAGGTAAGTGAACAGTATCAGGGAATCTTATCAGGTATAAGATAACAATCAAATAGTGTGGTTAAGAAAACTTTATTGAACCTTCTCATCACAAACATCCTCAGTCTCCATCTCATACGTTCACAATCTTTTTAAAGAGTAGGATCAAGCAAATTACAAAGAAACATATTCTCACTAAACTCATATCTAGCCATGCAGATAGTTTGGTTTTATTTATCTGGGGTTAATTTGTGGTGCTCACAGCATTGAAAAACCTCTCTTGAGAGTCTGTGTTCCCAATGCTCTAAATAGTCCAGACTTCACTGTGAACAGTTTCTATTGGAACTACTTTCTATCAAAGAAATGGTTTGAATTAAAACTGTTCAGCGTGGTCTGTAGATTATCAAAATAACAATGGACATTGTTTCAGGAAAGAGTTTGGCTGTTATTTTTTAAATGTAATGTTTCAATGCTGTATGCACCATAAACACTTTGATTCGCCTCCATTGTTGTAGCGTGCAGGCAGACTCTTCAGACGATGTCTTCCAAACTGAACTACCTCCATGTCTACATGGTAGAGGTCAGGGAGAAATGTGTGATTATATGAATATCAAGATTAAAATATAAAGAACACCTCCAAAATATATAAAAGACAAAACAAATTAAACATTAAAAGCAATACACTGTAACAGCCTTATATTGATTTTATTTCAAGCAGCCAGCAAAATAGTTAAAATTCGAAATTACATGGAAGTGCACTAACTGATCAGGAATTAAAACAATAACTGTAGGCGAGTCTGCATCCAGCTTAAAATCACTTATGCGTCTGCGGAGCTTGATGAAAAGAAACTGCAAACCCTCTGCATCATGTTTTTTTTCACTCATCTGGAAAAAAAAAGAACATAACATGTGATGACGAGTAGTAACAAAAGCTTGTGAATAAACATCTTCACTGTTTTTTTGCAATAGCTAAAACAATTTCTAAAACTAGGTCCCTCTTCGTCAAGATTTTACACCCAACAACATAAGCACAGACTATCTTACATTTCTTGCAAAACAAATACAATAACAAATTACTTTATTAACTTTGACTGAAGATCTGTCTGGTACCGTAAACAAAACACAGTATATTGCAGCTACAGTCCTCAAACACACTCTCTCTCTCTCTCTCTCTCTCTCTCTCTCTCTCTCTCTCTCTCTCTCTCTCTCTCTCTCTCTCTCTCTCTCTCTCTCTCTCTCCCTCTCTCCCTCCCTCCCTTGTGCACACCAGAGTCCTATTTATAGTGTTCAAGCTCTGATTCCTAAGTGATCTAATTGGTTACAGGTGTATTCTGGGTACAGGTAATTGATGACTGAGTGTGGTATTTCAATGGTTGTGTTTTGTCTGATGTAGATAACCGTCTGTAGTTATATCAAAACGTGTTTTAGAATTTCAGACTCAGTGTAAAGCAGACAATGTGCTTGTGGTTTAGCATACCTAGTCAATAGAGTTGATGAGTTAGTGGTTTCAATAATTGTACCAGTTTTTGCATCTTGGCAATAGATAAAAAACCTAATACGAGGCACTCACCATCAACGCTGAGGGTCTTCTGCATCAGCATGGGTGCAACCATCCTAGGTCGAACTGAAAAAAAGAAAATGGGGAAATTAAGTTCATCATTCATGACAGCCTCGCATGAACAGCTACAGACGTAGCGTCGAATCAAAAGTCCTTTTAATCTGTGTCTTCTACCTCTCTGACAGTCGGGGTGGCCGCGCATGCTGGTGCCCTCGATGGGTGTGCCAGTCTTGTCCACGCACCAGCAGAAGCCGGTGGGGGCCCAGCACTGCATGGGCTTGTAGTGGCCCTGCTCATCACACTGGGGCTTGTAGGCACCGATCTTGCTGGCTCCAGTTGTTGCCTCCATCTGGCATTTGGTCTTGATCACAGAAGCTGAGGGATGGAAATAGTAGAGGACATTAAATAAGTTTTAATAATTACTGGTGACTGCAGCAAAGTTTAAGTAGTAGGGATTTGAGGGAATTGCACATATTTTCTTTCCTGCCCGAAAGTTAGAAGATCGATACCATCATCCTATCTATCCATTTAATATGAAGCTGCAGCCAGCAGCTGGTTAGCTTAGCATAGCACACACACTGGAAAAGGGGGGAAAAGATGGCAAGCCTGGCTGTGTCTGAAGGTAACAAAATACACCTACCTGCACCTCGAGAGCTCATAAATTTAATCCAAACAAAAAACATGTTTTTGTTACACGATGTGTGCAATGTGTTAACAAAGTGAGCATTAGATGTGCTGGTACAGAGGGAGGATTTTGTTATCCTTGGACTCAGCCAGGCTAGCTGTTTCCAGTGTTTATGCTATGCTAACAGGCTGCAACTTCCTATTCAACAGACACATATGAGAGTGGTATTGATCTTCTCATGTAACTCTCATTCAGAGCTCAAATAAGCCTTTTGTCAAACTATTCATTGAAGGCAAGGCTAAAGCTTTACTTCAGGTTTCACCGTGAGCAGTGCAGGAAATAACACTTGCACGATACAACCTCTCCACCTAGAAACTCAGTGACACTAATATCATAGTAAATGTTATCTTAATCAAGCCACTGATATATTGTCAACTAGTGAGCACAAAATAATAACTTTAACTGTAGCTATGACAGAAACTAGTCATTATTTATACTGCGTTTGTTTGTTTTGAATGTTTATTAGAATGTTGTCATGGATGGCTGTTTGGGTTTTTGATTATTATATGAACTGATTTTAGGATTTTAAACTGTAACAGAATTGTAATGAGTACTTAAACTATCAATGCCCATCAAAGGACTGGTGTTGGAAAATAGCTTCAGCTATATACACATGTAGAGTACATGGGCAACTGTCAGTGTTTCTCTGTACTTGTCCCTTACACATAAACAAATAACTGAATATTGCCACACTGATATATTACAGCAACAGGCCTTAAACTCCCGACTGGAAAACCCATCATCTACTGTCACAGCACGTGTCTGGATAAGAACATCAACTAAACACTAAAATGTAAAGGAAAGAAAGTTGCAGTAACCTGACGCAGGTGTTGGGGTTGCATGATTCTTCTGGGCCATCTGGAAGATCAGCCAGTAACGCATCCAGGACTCAAAGCTCTGCAGAGTGCAAAATGTATAAATGCATGCAAATTAATTTATTCATGCCTATCTTTTGTTTAAGTAGTCTACATATAAATGTGTGTGAGGCTTTACCTTCCACTCGCTCTCATTCACGTGCTGCTTCATGCTCTGCAGGTTGGCCAGGAAGGTCTCGTTGAACTGCGGCAGCTGAGAGTCCTGCTTCAAAACATGACGAGAGCTTAGTGACAACACAACATCAGCAACGTGAGGACGCACAGCACACGAGAGCAACATACTTGCATGAGATCCTTCAGCTGTGTCTCCAAGCTGACAACACTGTCCTTCAGTTTCTGATGGGAGGGAAGAAATGAGTCAGATAATGTGTGTTTGAATTTATGTCAAAACATATTCATTCATTATACATAATCCAGGTCAATATCTGCAACAAGTCGGTTGCCACCTAGATAGAGTTAAATGAATTGTATTTTATCGGAAGCAGGTGTAAACCCACAGTCAGAGGTGTCTGGGCGTCCTCATCTAAAGTCCGGTCCATCAGCAGAGGAAGACTCATCATGGGCATCTGCATCCTCATTGGAGCTGTAAACAAACAAACAAATTCATAAATTAACAAAGAAAAACAAAAACCCAAAAAAATATGTAATTGCAAAAAAAATGATTTGTTGTTTGTGTTATTAACCACACACACACAAATACCTGATCTAAAATTACAATAGCCCCCCCTACCCATGAATCAGAAGCAAAAGTTCATTTCTCTGTTTAGGTTTCGTATCAAGTTCCTTAAAGCAAATCCTCACTTCCTTGTCCACCTCCTTCTCCTATGGCCTCCTCCTGCTCCTCCTCCAAGATTATTTACTCATTAGTGACACAATCCTGCTCGGACCTCCCTGTCTGCTCATTGGGACTTTCATGCCTCCTTTTACCTTTGGATGAGCGGGTAAGCTGTTTGCCCAGTCTTTCTGAGGTTTTCTGCAGAGTGTGGATCTCCTGCTTCTGGTCAAACACCATGTAGGCAGTGAAGACCTGGCTGGCCAGCAGCAGACATGCAATGGTTGTTAGTGCTGCCACCTTAAAGGCACGACGGTTGGAGCCTCTGAGGGAGAGAAATAGAAAACTATGAGGGGAGAACATGAAAATGAAATGCACCCAAATTAATATTTTTACAAAAGTATTAAAGTTGCATCTATATATATGTGAATATATATGCTGCTCTTAATCAGCCAATAACATGCGAGCATCACTTGTTACCAGGAAGACACAATTCCTGGTGTTATGAGGAAGTACACATACAACTACTATTTAACAGCTATTAAAATATGATAAAGTGGTGTAAAATATTTTTTCTCATAAAAAGGTCACAACAACTTTGTATTTTGTTATTTCATGAATAGTTGCTACAGTGAAAAAGTGAAACTACAACCCAGCAGCTCATTGTACAGTAGTATGTAAACAATGACATCATATGTAATTGGGCATTATTAGGATGTGTTGGTATGTTACTCATAAATCATATTATTTCTAAATTGAAATGTAAAACGTTGGCCAATGTTTTTTTCGCTGTTGTTAATTATGAACCAATAGTATGACGGCATCACCAGTTACTAGGCAGACTGCTTCTGTGAAGTGGCTGATGTCCGATTCAAAGTTAGGCAACTAAAGATGCTTTAAAATATGTTTAGTAGATGAAAAATAGCTAAAATATATAAAGTGTTAGAAAGCAATAACTAAATTAACTTATTGTTTCAGGAACTAATCGGATGCAAAGAAAATATATGATTCGATATCATCCCATTCAGGAAAAAAACAGAATATACAGTATACGCACAATTTAAATACGCTAATTAATAAGTAATTCCTATAAACTAAATTATCTTGGCTTCTAGTTTAATAAACTGTCATACTTTTAAAAAGTTTGAATCGTGGTTTATATTTTAATTCAGCTACACAAAGAGGAACAAGTACTTTAGTTGCAAAGATGTGAATTTTCTGCGACTACTGAGCGAACAGCTGTTGATATGAGTATAATATATGATATAGGACCACTCACCCCGTGGGTCTGGCAGCGAGAACAAGGACCTCTTCACTGCCCGCCAGGCTCCCTCTGGACAGGGGAGCATCTTCTGCAGAGTCGGCCATCTGTTCTGGAACGTCTTCAGTTTAAAGCAACAAACTGGAGAAAGTCCGACAAGTCCTGTTGATAAATGCTGCCAGAAATGAGGAAGCAGCACAGGCTTGTTCTTTAGAAAGGTGAAAGATGTGGAAAGTCCCTCCAGTCTTATATGCGCTGCTGGACGGCTCAGTGAAGCTGTGAGAGCATGCGAGCTGTGATTGGTCAATAAATATCATCATCACTTGTTGATAGAGGCAGACAATAGTGAAGAAGTATATTTCACTCAACTTGTCCTACTGGATATTATCTATCGTTTGCACAAATTCTAAGCTTACATGGGCTATTCAATTAATGTAGGTTTAATACAAAAAAACAAATATAGTACTACTTGTGTATTTTACTTGTGAATAGGTTACTTATAATAAACATTATCGGGATTATTATATTTTCCTTTTATCAAGGTTACAAAGTGCTCTACAGGAAAAGGAAATAAGCAAACAATGAAGGCAAAAATCAAATAGAAGTATAACTACTACGTTCAGTACCAACAATAGTAGAGCAACAAAATATTTAAGTAGTGACCATGCAAGCAGGAATTATGTTATGTTATTGTATTCGTATTACTTATAGCACTAACTGTTTTTCTTGTTTCTGCACAGTACTTTGGCTCTGAGTTATGCTCTGCTTCATGCTCTTAGATGCTTGTTTGGAAAAAGAAATATACTTATGACTTCTGGTGACTAGTAGTTCTTTTGATTACCAATGTTGATGCACTTATTGTAAGTCGCTTTGGATAAAAGCGTCTGCTAAATGACTGTAATGTAATGTTATGCATTTTAACTTTAATCCATTCTTCTTCTTAAATGCAGCAATCCATGTTACCATATGTTGGCCAATGTTTACTTCCTGAAGCAACTTTGGTATATTCTTGTGTTTTCCCAAACTAGGAATAAAAAATAAATAAATAACATGAGTCACATGTTAATCTACCCAGGGTTTGGTTACCAGAAGGACAATACAAAAGTGTATTTTGCTGTTGAACAGGCCTATGCTTTTAATTTTTAGAGATTTGGTTATTTCAGTCCCGAAAGCACCTCAACATAAAGTGAAACCAAAAGACAAACAGACCTTGGTATCGGCAGACAGTGGCGTACGTTTCTAGAAATCTGTCGAACAGCAGACACTGTCATCCTGCTTGCAGTGAATTTAGAGCTTAATTAACTTAAAGTGTGTTGATAATAAACAGGTAGGAATTCAACAGAGAAATGAGGGGAAAACAGATCAAACTATTGAAAAATACAGTGGTGTTTTATTTGCAAATTAAAAAGCACCGACAATATTAGTTACAATGTAAAAATTATTGACAACAATTACAAATCTTTATCATACAGTCCAGGAGATTAGTACCATCATTGCTGTTATGTGTTATCACTTAATACTTTATATGGAGAGACTCAGTACCTGTGTACAATAGTTGGCAGTGAGAGGAACGAGAGGAAACAATCTCAGCGACACACCTCTGCACGATGAAGTGATCCAAACTCCCCTCAGCACAGCACTGACATTTCACACTATGGGAATGGGCTGATGGAGAGTGTAAACCCAAACACATTCAATAATTTAGGTCTACCGAGGGTTGCGTATTATGTACATTACAAAGTCGGGAAATGAAAGGACCAACATGTGCATTGATATCACATCAGAACATTGTACAAAACTATTGCAATAAGAGCAGCTTTTTGTTATCTATGCTTGACATCTAGTTGCAGTGGTAACACCTTAACCGACAACCAAACGTCTGAATGGTCTCAATGGGCATACTGTTGTTCTGCCTGGCAACTTTTAACGTGTTTCCCAGAGACAGCTTCTCTCCCCCCGCCCCCAAACTTAAAATGATCTAATGAAATAAAATAAAATATACAGTTCTGACAAAAAAAAAGAATCCAATGCTGAAAACAGAAATGCTGTGAAATGCCTAATCTTGTTCTGTACACTATCTGCATCTCTCTGACCACAATGTGTAGTTAAACATACAGTAGCTAGCTTATGATCTTCTTCACAGACTGTGGTAGGATCCATTTTTGTTAGTGTGCTTTCCAGTAACCTGTATGGTCAGAAGCAATGTTTACTTGAGTGCCTTAAATATTGTGCTTTCAACATATATATCCTACTGCTCCTGCTTAAGCCAGTTCAACGGTCTAAACTGACTACACAGGAGGCCGAGCCGAACAGTTTAACAAACCCGTCTTCTGTACATCCGGCCTATTGCAGAAAACTGAGCTAAAATGGTTTAGTTTTGGTACATTCTACAATAATGCATTGCAGTCAGCATTACAGAAATGTTAAAAACCAAAAATCTGAGGAAAGTAAAGAAAACATAACTTTTAAAAAAAAGGAACCCTCAAAAGTTCACGTGGTAATATTTCAATGAAGATTCTGTCCTGGCACTTGTAAATGCGATAACTAGATACTACCAAGGCCTATTGAGTAAGGCTACAACATGCAGCCTGAGTCAAGACTCCAGATGTCTCATTCTCCTCTCATACAAACACTTATAAACACTTATATCAAAGGCATTTGCCGCCATTGTGTCTCTGTCAATCAGGCTGTCATCCATTTTAGTCTTTGTTAAGTTGCCTGTTTTCATGTGCTCCAAACACAACAACTCTTCGCTGGAGACACAGGTGACGTTGTGTTCATCTTTCCACCTGTTTTCCAGAGCTGAAACCGTGAAGACTGCTCAAGCACTGTTTTTTTTTTTCCTTCCTTTGATTTTCAAGATGAAGTCCATGCGAAGAAGAGATGTTTGATTATGGAGAGCAGGGATGTGATTATCAAACACTGACTGAAGGTCCCTCCTATGCACCACTGAGCCGTTGCTTCTTCTGCAGGACACAGTGGAGGCCATCACTAGGACATCCGTGGTCCTGGTTTGTCCTGCAGGGGAGTAACATCTGGAGCATCTGGAAGCTCAGTGAGAGAGCGGAGCGCTAACAGCTGCTCAAAGCAACTACTACGCTGTCGACTTGCTCATCATCCACTGCTGTCCTGCTCATTTGGGAAGATCACAATTAAGTTTTGAGTTGTGGTTGGGCATCCCATCTTAATTGTCGATATATATATCAGTCCCTTTCAAAACTATTTGGGATCTTCAACATTTCAGGCCACCCCAGCAGGGTGAAGTTCAGTGTGTGGAGCCGTGGTCTCCCCCCCCGTGGTGCTGCTACCTGGTGTGGACCAACTCTTCTCTGAGCCAGCTGGGCAGCGGCTGACCCATCCTGTAGAGCAGCTTGGACAGCTCAATGTTGTGATCCCTATAGTACTCCCTGAGGAAGCCCTGCGACTGAAGGAGACAAGGAGATATGAAATCACCTCTGAAACATTATCAAAAATGAAAGGTTAAATATTAACAGCTGGTAAAATGCATTTCTTAGAGCAAATGTCTCATACCTCAGGGTTCATGTCGGGGTACCTGCGCCCTTTACTCTTCCCCAAACACTTGGTCTTCCCTCCCTCCAGCAGCTGACACCAGAACCCTTTCTTAGGGTCGAACCTGTACATAATACATGCATAGAGGAAGAGTACTTAATTTAGAGTTCAAATCAACTGTTACCAATCACAACCTCCCTATAGTTACGTCAAAAAACACAATTTTAAGACATTTTTGGGAATGTTACTACACAGCACCAGTAGAAGGATGACAGGAAATGGGGATGATGCGGTTCATGGTCGGCATCTTTACTTCGAGTCTAAAAATTGCTCTATAGTAAGACCTGATTTCTGTCAGATGAATAAAATGAAGTCTTACATATCTGCTTTGTTTTATTTGCACATAACTTGTTTGGAACCTTAAACATGTGTTGAAAAGTGGCAAACAACAACTAAATGTAAGCTGTGTCTGAGTCTAAAGCTATAGATCAATCTGTGAATTAATTTGTAAACATGGCAGTTGATGAAATTACTCTACAAGTGATTTAAAGTGAAAGACGATACTCACGCTAGGATCTTGTGGTAGTTGATGACGTTGACCAGGGCCAGATACTTCTGGATTTTATCCATGATTGAAGCAGGTTCAGTCTTCAGCATCTGTCCATCCAAGACTAACAACTGAGTGAGACACACAAACCACAACCAAACGTCAGAAAAAAAAAAAAAAAAACCTGCTAGCCACCCATAAAGTTTGATTTACACAGAGGGGAACGTTTTCACATCCCAACTTAAGCTAACTTGGCTTGTAACTGCATGCTGCCCACCACTACTGCATGGACACACCCACGGTACCTGGCTGGAGTGGTAGAAGTTGAGCCAGCGCTCCAGGTGGATGGCGTACCAGCCTGGCACCAGACAGCGATTCTGGAGGACCCGTAGTTTGACCGGAGCGTCGTGGCTTGCGGTGATGACGTCATGGAAGGAGTACTTCAATGCCACCGGGTCATCGTGGGCTCTTTGATGCTGTGGGCAGACAGAGAAGTGAGCAAAAATAAATCAAATTGTACTACGGTGTTTTTGTTTAAAAAAGGTGCTCGTGTTATTAGTTCAGGGTTGCCTGTGACAGACCTGGTACCAAGAGTAAGCTCTGTCCGCTGGGTTGATGAGGATGGTGATGATCTTGGCTTTGGGCAGGAGGGCTGCAGCCCTCTGAGCAGCCACCTCAGAGTCAAAGTAGTTGGCACTCTTCTCAAAGTAGTAGTCTGAACTTGTGTTGGAGGGCAGGGGGAAGTACTCCATATACCTAACACACAGCAAACACAAACACACTAAGTGTTACAAGCAGCCGTAGTTGATCCGGTCCCATTTGCTCTCCATAGATAAGAATAATTTATCTGTATGCTACGTGGGTGATCGGCCATGTACAACAGCTTGTCACCTCGTATGAAGAAAAAAAACATCGAGCAGCACTTACGATATTAACATTTGAGCTGCCCGCTCACATAAATATCAAGCCTGCCAAGTGAATTTTGTGTTGGACTCTTTTTGCTGTGCTGCATGAAGCTTCTCGTTGATGCAGGTTCCACATCAATTACACCTACAGGGAAGGTTTAACTAAATAGGTGTTGATTGTGCGGCTGGTCTTGCTCTTAGGAATTTCACTAATGAGTATATTTGTTGTTGAGTGGGGTCTTGGCATCATTTGCATTTTGCTTCTTGATTTCATTTGCATTAAACAGAAACACCCCTACCACCTTGGGGTTGGAAATTTAATGAGAAAGTCAGAATTGAATCTAATGTGTTTTTCAACTGTTCTTTCATGTTTTTGTAACTTGGATTTGCACATTTCACCTGCACTCCTACAGAGATTAAATATTCAGAAGTTTCCTGTATATTTTAAGTGTTACTATTGCATCTGTACTTTGCCACTGAGTTTTACTCCCTCAAGCCACAACAAGTCTGTGCTCACAAACTTACCATCTAAATTGAACTCAACAAATGTAATGTCAAAAACAAGTAAACACCCAAACCAAAGGAATGCACATAAAACTCTGAAGCTAGTTAAATGTGTTTGGTAGCTGGTAGCTGCCGCCTTGCACTGCTATGTCACAAAAGTCTGGGAGGTTTCTTACCAGTCAATGCCTCTGTGGTAGTTGTGCCCATTGAAGAACTGGATCTCCTCAAAGGTCTCCTTGCTCGGGTAGTTACTGGTCAGGTCAGGGTGCATGCCAAGAAACAGGTAGAGCGCTGTCGTCCCTGAGGGGAGAAAGAAAGAGCAAGTGACAAAGAGGAAAAGAAAAGAGGAAAAGGGTTTAAGGGAGTGTACATCCCACTATAAGATGAACACACAGTGTAAACAGCAGCAGCATTTAAACCACTCTGAACATGAACAATGAACTTCTGATATGTTCATTTCCAGATTCATCCTGTAGGTGGTGTTGAAGCACCGTTTCTCACCTGTCTTCTGAGGCCCGATGACGAGCAGTTTGGGGAAGCGGTCACATGTTTTCTCTTTGGACCAGATGTCCTTGTGCCTTTTGTCCTCGCAAGGATCCTGTAGCCACAAAAGAGATAAACAATCGTTTTGTTTAAGTGTGGTTTCTACAAAAGTTGTAACAAATACGTCGATTCAACAATACATGAGAAAGCAGGTTAATCTTTGTTCGTCGGGCACTACAGTTAATAAATGAGATGCATTTTAATAAAATATGTTACGATGAGTAACGACATTGCTCTCCATCCATCCATAAAACAATCTCTTACTCATTACCAAAGTCATTATAGCAAAGGATTAAAGCTATTACTGTTTAATGTCATATTTTAAGGGATACAATGTGTTTTATACAGTACCGTCGTCTGCTATACTGTGTCATTATTGCAGCATTAATAAACTGAAAGCTGTCAAAAAAAAAAAGACTACTGGGTGCAAATTTAATATGCAATAAATATATAAATACATGATATCACCATCACCTGCCAGAGTGGATCTCTCTCGGAGGGGAAGAGGCTGAAGTACTTCTGAGCCAGCTGAACAGGTGGCAGGGTCTGCATCTTCAGGTTGGTCCACGTCTGGAGGAACATCACCAGGCTTTTGAAGGTGTACAGGCCGAGGCGATCATTCCCATAGTTGGACAGATGGGTCATGAAGATACTGATCTGTGATGGGAAGGAACAAGAAGAGGAAGACTTATTAAAGTGGATGAAGGCAAACTCAATATGCCATAAATTGGGGATGGGTGGTATCAGTAATGTGTACTATGTTAACTTAGCTAAAGATGAAACAGTTTGTTGATTAATTGATTTGTCAAAATGCCAAACTTTTAATTGTTCTGGCTTCTAAAATGGGAGAATTGTATTAATGACAAAATTTGTCATATATGACAAATATATATCATTTGATTTTTTACAGTTGATTCAAATAAACAAGTAAGTGAATTTCATTTCATATTTTTTGCTATGTTATGACATATGTTATGAGTAAAAAATGAACGAATCGATCAAGAAAATACTAAGCAGATCAATCGATAGTGACACAAATAAATTGTTACTTGCCCACCTAAATGTGACTGATTTGTCTAATTCTCATCAGAATAAGGACAGCACACCTGCTAAAGGTTAAGATAACAATGATTGGTGTTCACATGGACATTGCATTAAGAGCTCTTTCTGTGGATGTTGTCCCCCATCACTGATGATGAAATTGCTTTAGAAACTGATCCCGTTGCAATTCTCACATCCGACTATTGTTTTAAGAAAATCAAGAACCCCTCTTAACTGAGGCAGTGTCACTGACAGGCCACTAAAAATACAAGAGTAATTGCTTCCCTTTCACAAATGCACTTCAAGATAAAGTCGTGGCGAAATTGATGTAAGGCAAAGACCAAACAATAATGAAATTATTTGAACAAAGAGTGCTTATTCAAAGTTTGAACATGGTTTAGTTTAAAAAAAGTAATTGAGAGGAATACATTATCTGCAGACTATTCAGGGGGACTGTTGTGGCAGATAACGTCATAAAAGTGACCTTTTTTTTTCCATCTAAAAAATGCCGCTCCAATAAAAGAAGCTTTCACAGTAGGGTAAAAAACAGAAAGCACGATGCAGACATCACTGCATGACTCACTGCCTAGTCATTGTCTCTTCCCTCATTTAGATTTCAATTTGCACCGCCAGTTAAATGGGTTTCCAAGTGTGCAAGACAAAAGCTGTGCCTTGTGGATGTATACTTGACTCACAGGGTTCAGCAAAACAGTGAGGAAGAGTTCTCCTCCATTGATGAGCTTGTCCAGTTCATTCGGACTGCCTGGGTAGTCTTTATAGAAGATGGTGTGTGTGAAAAGACCACACGTCTGCCTGGGCAGCACCTGAGAAATAAACACAAAGTCACCAAAAGGACAAAAAAAAGAAGAATTCACTCACACACACATTGATGAAGGAAATCACAAAGAAATGCATTCACACAAATAAACACAAACACCATCAGCCCTCCGCTGAGAGCGGCGCTGTCAGGACTCCAGGCGGTTACCCCACACATTGTTTGCTCTCAATAACATTCATATTATGCAGCTCATCTAGCCAAAGCAAACCCCTTATTCACTCCGAGTCTATATGGAAATTCATGGAAATGCGTTTACAGTTTGGAGTGTCAGGGGAACTGAATATCAATCATCAGTAAGCAGTGGAGACTGTCCATTCAGACTGCGGCGCTATCTGAAGGACGGTTGTAGAGCTCCGAGACCACACAGGCTGACTGAATGCCAACGCTACAAAGGAACCGGATCGAGGCTGCACTGTTTCCTATCAGCGCTGAAGGTCAGCCTGGGAAAGACATAGATAAGATGTCTTCTTTTTTTTTTTGAACCTCTTGAATGTTATCTATTCAACTTTAATTCTGCTCTCATGAGTATATTATTCAGCACCGGCTGGCGCTGTGAAGTTGCATGGGGTGCAGTTTTCTTTGGGGGGGGGGGGGGGGGGGGGGGGGTGTTGACATTTTAGTGATTGGTTGTGTGCAGACATTTGCTATGCTATGTGGTGGTGCTGAGGCCTGCTAGGCAGCACTACTCAGACAGGTTCACTCAACTTTCCTACATTATCTCTTACTTAGTAGCAGAGCCCAGCTAGACTAATGAGATGATTGCCTCAGTGATATACCGTACATGACAATACGATTCTGCTCAGTATCTTTGGGGACATCACTTAAGAAAAGCAGAGGCGAAATGGAAAGGGGGATGATGGAAAAATGCAGGATGGAGAGTAGCCGCTGGTCATGAGCGAAGAATAAGTACAAAAGAACTGGAGGAGGTAGAGACGGCGAGATAATTAATGAATGAAGGGTAGCATATGTTGATGGAGAAAGAGAACCCTGAAAGGGATTATTAGCTGAAAAGATAATGGACGTTGAGAAGACAAGTGGAGGGAAAACAACGGGCCAGAGGTAACAAGATAATGAGGCCTCATGGACGCCCGATGTGGATGAGAAGTGGTCTTACGCTAATGCCGCTGTGGATGAAACCTCGTCGGAAGCGGGCAGGCTTCAGGTGTGGGTATTCCTCTGTGCTGGTCACCTTAATGCCCCACACCTTCTTCCAGGCGTCGTACAGCTGCATGTGGACAGGGTAGACGCCAGAGTGGTGGGGCGCCACCGCATAGCCCATGTTAGTGGGGATCCCATGCTCCTAGAAGAGCGAGAGTTGGGAGGCAAGAAGAAGAGAGAATTAAAAAGGGCAACCCATCATGTTCCAAACATATGAAAACCATTTATGGTCAGCATATTTCCCTCAATAGCCATTTAATGCTTTAACATTCAGTAATTCTCTCTCTATATAGTAGTTTCTATTGGTGGTGGTGGAGTCCGTCACTCCCACGCTGGATTCAGATAGCCTTCATTCACAGGAGGGATTCACAACAAAACCACAATTTTCACACTGTTTACTGTTCGCTCTCTCACGGTCGTTGCTAATGCTAATTCTGGCAAAACGAAGGGTGAAAAAAATAATAATGGCAATCTCATTTTCGTCCCCTCTCTGTCCGTTTGTATTTTTACAAGGACGAAATGGAACAAGAAGGATCCGCCTCTCCAACCAGCTAACAAACTCCACTGTGACCTACTGTTGTGTGCAGCACGAAATACGATAGCAGTTGGAAATATTTTTGACTGGAAATTAAAACAATGTGACTTTGTTTGGCTGCACAGCGAACAGATACACCAGTTGCTCTTCCTGTATTCCTGACAACGTAGTAGTGTTTACTGTAGTATACCACAGGTATTGTCAACCAGGACTCAAATCTTACAGAAAGTAGCTTGTAAAAAGCATTAACAGCTTGCCTTAGACCGCTATTTGAACAAGGAAGAGGAGATATGCAAGTACAGCTCTGATCAGGCGCTCACCCAAAGCTGTGATCTGACCTTCGCCCCCTCTGTGACTCACCATGGCAAATTTCTTGTTAAGCAACATCTGCTCGGCCAGCACGGACTGGTTGTGGAATAGATGGGGCTGCATGTGGCTCCACATGTGAGGGAACCACCAAAACTCCTTTACGTAGGAAAGCAGCAGGTCGTCTCCCAGGTCCTCCTCATCGGATCCTGGACGAGACAGAGAGAGTGTAAAGAAGGGACGAGGTGGAGGTTAACAGAAGGGGAGATGGGTGAAAAGGAAATGGAGGAGGTAAAAAAAATGGACAATGACAAAGAGGAGGCAGAAGTGAAATGTGATCAGGGAGGAAATGAAAGTCAGAGAGGCAGAGGGAGAAGTTCAAATATCAGAGAGAAGCATGTGGGAGATTAATAGCAGAAGAAATAAAGTCAGGGCATGAAGGAGAAGAAGTGGAGCAGAGAAATTAAAACATTGTGAATCAAAACAGAGGCGTTATCTCTTCTGGTTTAGTACGTGTTCTCATCTCTGCTCGGATGAACAGTAGCAAAGGCTCTCTTCACGGGCCGCGTCTTACCAGCGTGAAAGAATTTCCCTGAGAAACCCAGATTGAAGGTGAAGTTGGGCACATGGGTGCGCAGCTCCCTTTGTGTCTCCAGCAGGGCCTGAAACGGTGGGAGGAAAGCAAGAGTGAGTCAATATGCGTTTTGCTCATACCGGTGCACGAGCGCATTAATGAGGAAGCGTGAACACCCGCGTGCCCACATACATATTTCACTCCACAAGTTTCTCTCGGTAAACATCCAACATCCAGTCCCGGTTGCCTCACTCCTCTCTCCTTCATTCTGTTTGATATTTCTCTCTCCTCTGATTCGGGTGTTTGTTTCATTTGATCTCCACGCTGGAGGAGACCCAGCACACACCCTCTCTCTCTCGCTCACTGGTTTCTCTCGTCTTGTCAGGGTGTGATTTGTTCCTAAAAGCTCGCTGTTGCTCTGCCAGTGAGGCGGCTTGATGCTTCCTCCATATATATATTTTTCTTATACCCTCGGCCTCCAGATGTGAGGGGGTCTGTTCTGCTCTGAGGGGACGCAAACAAGGAGCTTTTCAACATTCTTTGTATGTCTCTGGGCCCCTGAAATATTCATTGCTGTGGAGCTTCTGTGACAGTGTGAGCAGTGGGGCCTGTCAGCTTTGAGCGGCCTACTGGGACGAACGCATTCAAAGGGAGAAGAGGAGTGGGAGACGGGTTTTTCTGTATGACTGGCACAGGGTACCACATGCTACGTGTGAGGCTATTTTTTGTATTTTCGCAAAGAGCTGTTTCTATTCTGATAAAAGTTTTTATTTCACTCTCAAACTCCTACACAAACTCACCTTTACATCAGGCACCTTCATGCGGGTGCCCTCTTTGCCCACAAAGATGTCGTCTATATCCACCAGGATGTAGCGCTCCAGGGACAGCGACAGCCTCTTCCCTGTCAGAAAGGCCACGGCGTCCACAAACACCAGCTTGTGCAGCCAGAAGACCAAGTTGTTGCCGAACAGGACCCTCTGGATACCGTCGTGGAGCCCCAGGTCCTGCACCACCGACGGGAGCAGAGCGGCGTTCTGCCCCATCGACGCAACGCTCTCAGCTGACTGGGTCTTGGCCAGCAACACGGGCTCGTACGTGGAGTGGTTGGACTGAAACACGGTCCAGTCGTCCCCGGGGAGGGGACCTGGCAAGGGCTGCCCGGATCGAGTGATAAAGAGCAGGGGGGACTTGGGGTTGACGGTGCAGTCCTTCAGACCCAAGTTGGAGTGCAGAAAGAGAGGGAAGCCTTTCAGCTGGGCACTGAGCAGACTGTTTTCATTGGCCTGATCAACAGAGAGACGGAGACAAGAGAAAGAAGTCACACAGATTCATCATACACCAGAGTGATAAAGATAGAAATGTATTGGATATAATCCCCCCCCCCAATTCCTCCAATCATGTGTGAAATGAAGAATGTCAGGCCTACTCAAACGTGAAGGCATGAGGCAGCGTCTACCTGCTATGCTCAATCTGCTGTGCTCCGAGATTGCAGTCAAAATGAATGACCTCCCGCTGTGTCCTCTAAGATTCAAAGTCTAAGGGGTTCAGTGATTATTCATTGAAATTTCTCCTCTATAATGCGTCATTTTCCAAATCTCTCACATCTCCACGAGTCCTACTTTCTCCTGCACTTTTACTTAAGTCTTAAGAACTTCACCACGATGCTTGTGTGGTGGGTGTAAGATAAAGGACCACCACACACTGACATATGCTGTGTGGTGTTCACATCTATTAACTGCAGCCTGACAGACACTGATATTGGAAAAATCCAATAACAATATATCAGATATTCTTTTATCTGGTCCCACAGACCCAATTGCTGTATGTGTAAATATTATAACTGCAAAATCAACCATTTTTTATTTTTTTTAATTTTTTTCATTTCTTCCGACCTTATTAAAACCCAATGTAGAAAAGTGAAGGTGACAAAATGTGTAGATGACCATATATATATATATGACATTAACATTGTATTTGTGCGTTGTGTTTTATGGCTGTGTGCATGTTAACGAATATTCCTTTTGTTTGCAAAGACATTTACTAACTGTAATCCTACACAGTGATTCTCTAACTCTTACTCACAAACTGAAAAAAAAACAATAACAGAAATCCAAATAGACTGAGTTGTGCACAGATAAAGAGCATATGAGAACCTGAGAAACCCAAGTAATTCGTCATTTTCTATTGTGGTCTTCTGATACATGTCTTGTAACTCTCGTTTCTCAACACACGTGTCGATGCAGATTTGTAATATGCCGAAATCGGGTATCCAGACATCAGTTGGGCTCTACTGCAGACAGATCGGTTCAGATAGCCGAGCAGCAGCGTTGTGTGTTTCATTGGGATGCACACCCTTGCTCTGCTTCCCCTTCTCCCAATAGCTGCTAAATCCCACCAGGCTTTCATTTCTAACCTTCACCTAGACCCCTAATATCATGGCACCACCATTCATGCCTCCACATCTCTTATCCTTTCCATGGCTCAGAGATGGTGATCAAAACCATAAGACCTGAAAACAGGCCTTTAGGCAAACAGGCTCAGCTAGGGATTACTGAGAGAGAGAGAGAGAGAGAGAGAGAGAGAGAGAGAGAGAGAGAGAGAGAGAGAGAGAGAGAGAGAGAGAGAGAGAGAACTTTAGAGTAACTAAAACTACTAAGGAGAGAAGACAAGAAAAGAGAAACAAAAGACTGGGCAAGAAGAGTGAAGGAGACCAGGTTGCAGAATAAAGATGAACAAGAAACAGATAGAGCATAGGAGAAAAAGTGCAGCAGGACTGAGTGATACTGAACCAGCCAGGTCTTTCCAACCCTGTGAATCCCATCTCCTTAGAGACGGAGGAGCCAGATGGACAGGGCAGAAGGTGTGAGTGAGAGGAGGGAGGGAGGAGAGGGAGTGTGGTGTTGTCCTAACCTTGAAGAAGCCAATGATGCCCACTCCATATTCCACACAGTATTTGTCCAGCAGCTCTCGGTTCCAGGCGTCCAAGTTAACATACTTGAGAATGTTCTCGTAAATCACCAATGTGAAACGCCCTCTGTCTTTGTCCGTCAATGTGGGCATGTCCCCTTTACCGGGAGAGATCTCAGTCCGGTACTTGAACCGGCCAGACTCCAAGATGGCCACAATCTCCTGACCCAGTTGAGAATACTGGCTTTCCACAAACACCAGAACCACAGGATCTGTCCTGGCCCCTCCGGGATCCACCCCTGGGCCCCCTGAGACGCCCCGCAGTGGTAGCAGTCGGGACGGAGTGACCCTCGGGTCATCGGAGTCCGCGGACGCTCCCTCGGCCCCGGACACGCCCCCTCCCGAAGGCTCCAGCTCCCGCTTGACGCCATAGAGGAAGTAGGCAGAGATGAAGACGCTGACAGTGCAGAAGAGGAAGAGGAGGAGGAGGGAGGTCTGCAGGGGGAGGAGACGGACCAGCCGACGGAGGCGTGTCACGCATCCCAGCATCGTCTCGCGCCACACCGCTCCGCCCCACCAGCCCAGCAACACGGGGACAGTCTCTCTCGGTGTGGGTAGAAAACGGTGAGCAGGGATTATTCACAGCAGAGTCAGCCTTGTTATCGAGCTAAACACAAACGGCGTCAAAGCAGCAGCTGCGGCAGCTACTGGAGAAAGAAATGAGACGGTCTCACGTTGGCTCTCCCTCATATTGCAGCACTGCTTATGTCACCATGGCAGAGAAATAGGGGGCCTTGGACCGCTGGTACACACTTATGCCTCAGAGGGAGGGCTGGCAGGCCGAGTCACTGGTGGAGAAAGATGATGGAAGACTCCATCACCTGTCCATCATGCGAACCTGCCAACCATGTCTCGGTTAGATTTCCCCCCCGCTCTCTTGATTGGAGAATGATCTCTTGAGAAAAGCAATGTCACGCAGGTCATCTCAGCAGCACCGTTCTCTTAGGATCGAATCTCCTCACCTAGAAAAACAGCAGGACAGAAAAAAATGTCAAAATCTGAAAGAGCAGCAGCACCTATAGAACAAACGACATATTGCTTTCTTTTGTTGTGTGGGTTCAGCTGCGTGTGGGAGATGCGTGTCTACTGCCAGTGCCAACACTCCAAAAGTTCACTCCAAAGTAGTCCTTGCAATCACCTACACAGAGTAAGAGCTGCCAATTTCCCCCCTACACACACACGCACACACACACGCGCACACACACACACACACACACACACACACACACACACACACACACACACACACACACACACACACACACACACACACACAAAAACACAAACAAATAAAAAATACACTTGCTCACGCAGCCTCCACACAATCAATAGGCAGAAAGTGAGTGACAACAAAGCCTCGAGGCGAGCCAATCCCCAGTTCAGTCCAGTAGGACTGTGCGACTGCATACAAGTGAAGCCATCACCCGCAGGGGACACTCGCCTTCTATTTCCCTCAAATCCTCAACAGTATCCAGACCAAAATGGAGTGCAGGAGAAGGGAGAAAAGCAAGCTGACAGAAGGGAAGCGATCCAAGAGCAGAGGAGTGGATGACAGTGACAGACAGACCTGGCAACAGTAGGATCCATTACTCCGGGAGAAAAGCCCTCATCACACTCAATATACATCCCCATATCCTCTGCAGACCTATCATAATACACCAGCCCTTTAGCCAATCCCCATCACGCCGAGTGAGAAAAGTACACAACGTGGAAGGAGAACGGTGTGAACCCGTCGCTTACAAATACATCATTTCTCCATTTAGAGGCTTGTTGGAGAAATGACATGGAGCATCATTACCTTTGCATGGAAATGCTCCGTCCATTAAGCTGGAGAACTATAGAGGTGCACACGCACACACGCACACACAACCCTTTATAAAACCCTAGATACCACATTAGAGTGGAGTCACAACCCTCTCAACCCAAAGGCATTAAACAGTGACCACCAAAACCCATCAAGACTCATCAGACACAAATCAGACATAAAATGGATTTGATAATGCCATCAAAGGGTTTATTAGTAACACTATAAAACCAAGCTTTAATTAAAGGTGAGTAACATTAAAAATACAAGAGTGGCCATACTGTGCTCAGCACAATGGACCCTATGGGCTGCAATTGATTTTTTTCCACAAAAGGAGATAAACTACAGGTCATTCCATACATTGTTTCTAACAGATTTCCCTATTAGACGATCCTTTAATTATTGAAGTTATCGTTCATATAAACACAGTATTTCCTTGTGAAAAATACAGCCCATATAGTGTCCCTTTAATGTTATCAAGGTCAGCATTGTGGCGAGTAGCTCTTCCCCTCCAGCCTTCCAGCTAAGCTTAACAGGACGCCTTAAATCTCCCCGCGAGTGCAGTGGAAGAAATCACACTTTTCTCTGAGTCGTGTCCAAGTTCCCTCTTTACGGGGAGTAAATGTAAAGAGAGGCCGTGAAAAAACAGTGGGCGTTCAGAGAATGTATCGCAGCCGAGCAGACAAAAACCAACAGCCCTGGTCGCTTGAAGATCCTCACGATGCCTTGTTTGTTTCTGAGGGAGCCGGGGTTTGTGTCATGGCATATCAAAGAATGATTAGCCACAGGAAGTGACTGCTGCTGGAAACAGTGAAGCAGAAGAGGGGACGACTTTAAACACGACACCGAGTATTTTTTTTTTTAGGTCTTTTGGGAAAAGTTTGGCAATATAGAAAATACAGAAATTAATTAAAACTTCCAATGATGAAATTTCTCATCACCAAATTCTAGTTGGGCAATAATTCAACATAATCTGTATTTTTCTTTTAATAAATTGTTAGTTCAAACTATAACAAGTCTGGAAAAATGTAAAAGTCACATGTTTCCAAACTGCTTGTTTTGTTCAAGCAATGGTCAAAAACAAAAAGGATTCTCTTTGTTATTACATTCAGTGTTTCTTACCAAAGCGCAGTTTGCATCTTTGACATACATTTGTTCTCTTTGGTGTTTTTCTTCACGGTCTTTGCTGGTGCATTGCTGCATTTCTTTGCCCACCACTACCGCACCCTGCACATCAGTGAAAGGGTGTGAAACCATCCCAACATGAATAAGTAACGTCTCCCTTGTGCACATGTATGAGACGTGTTGTATATTGAAATAGTAAAATAACGTTATTAATAATTCAATAATGATTTCAAACGCATATCACCAGGCTCCAGTCTTTAGGAAAAAGGAAATCTTGAAGTTATTTTCTGTTAATGATTAATCCGACGTTATCTCCGTCTGCAGGGAGACAGACAATGAGCTCTGCCGTGACTTTAATGACACTGCTGAAAAGGGCTTGAGAGCAGATTAAGTGGTGACACGCCACAAACATAGTAGAGGCGCAGAAAACCTCACTTCTTGCCCAATCCGCAGAGGTGATGACCGCCTCCCAATGTTGACCTTCAGACTGAGCGAGCTACAACCGAAGGAAGGGAGGGAGGGAGAGAATGTGACAGCCTGAGAGGGGGAGTAAGAGAGCCGCCGACACAAATAGATGGAAAGCTCAAGGCCTCGAGTGTGAAACTACAGCTTTGAGATCGGGCCAGCTAAATAGAGCACAATACATTAGACTATAATGGAGACGAGGATATAGCACTGACATAAGAGAATAATGGCTAATGGATCTCAAACGTCTGCACCATCTTACTTAATGTGTCTTCTACTTTCTGTGCTATGTGCACCTCAGAAGAAGCCAAGATACGACCGCAAACATCTCCCTCCGCGGTAATTGATGCAAAAATGTAGAGGAAGAAACGAGAACATGAATATTTCATGTTCAGCTGATGAGAGGTGTAGCCAGCAGACACATACACAAGGTAGAGAGCAGCCAAAAGGTGCGTAGAGACCCGAGTCTGCCAAAGAGAGTCAGTGTCTTAACTCATGCATAAAGGGAGAGGCAGATGGAGACTAATGCGTATCTGATAGCCAATCTTTTCAATCCCAAAGATGGAAAGAGCTCAGACTGAATATGAGCTCAGTATCAGCACATGTGGACTAAATGGAGGTGGCAGACGGACCAATAAGAGGGGGAAAAAAAAGAGCAGTAACATGAGTGGAAACGAGCATAGGGGAAAGACAAGATGATCAACTACTAAACCTCGAGAAAAAAAACAAAACAGATTGGCGGGAGAAATGAGCGATAAATTCCCCCCCGAGGCGACCATCAATCTCAGGGCTTTGAAAACATCAATTAAAATAGTCCCCTCGTTATTTTATAGCAGCTGAAAGATGGTGACAGAATGAAGTGGAGGCATAAACAACGGCAGGTGACGGTCGAGAGGACAGACTAATGCTTTTCCTCAGGGTGGGTGGTCACTAAAACCTGCTCCCTCTACATCATGGGAAGCAGGCCAGCACCATGCTGCTAGATTAATGAGAGACGATGAGGAACAGGGGGACGGAGCCTGGTCCTCAGCTGTAACAACTCTCTGGATAAACAACGCTAAGGTTGGCCATATGTAGCCTCGCACGTCCTGTGCACCCCCCCCTCCCTCCCTGACACTGCTGTTGCACTTCTCCTAAAGTGTGAATACGACCAAGTGTCCCAGGGCTTGTGAGGAGAGTCAGTACATTAACACCGTCGAGCAGAGTCAGACTAGCCGTGGGTGATCCCTTCGACAAATAAACTTTTAAAAGAGGAGAGCTGGACCCTCCAAGCCCCTCAGGACCCAACAGTTCTCCCCCTTCTGCCCCTTCTCCCCCCGCTGCCCTTCCACTCTCCCCGATCCATCCCCTCGCCCCTGACTGACAGAAATAAACGATGACCCTCTGTGTTCAATCACCACAGACCTTGGCAACCACACGTTCTCCATGGAAACGCAGGAGAAACTGTGCAACAGGAAATAGAGGGAGGGCGGTAATCCATAGGACGCTCATCAAAAGGCTACTGTTGTCACTTTTTTTTTTGTCTGTGTCTTTGTATTGATTTGCATTTACCACAGTGGCTCCATCACAGCGATGGACCCGAGAGACTCATTAGCCGAGTACAAATCATCCAACGACAAAGCGTGTGTGTTTTGTTTTATTCCTGAACAAATATTGCTGAGCTTTTGAGCAAACACTCAGGCCTCACAGAAGACAAAAAACAACTTTGGTCGGACCGTTTGAATTGTACACGGGGGCATGGGTCAAGGTTAAGAATGGGTAAGAATGACGCCGATGTAATCCCCAATCTGTAATCCTGTTAATCACGACACTGCAAACAGTAACAAATGTGCTTATGTCAGCTCTGTTACTGTGAGAGATGCCTTGAAGGGATTAGGAAACTAGACACAATAGACTAGAGAGATGAAGGCGAGGAGTGAACATTGTATGGAGAGAAGAGGTCGAAATGCGATGCATCTCTACTCCTCGCTTTGTTACAAAATGGTGCTACAAGACCACTGTGCTGGAATTCTCCACCACATGCAGCAAGAAGCAAAGCTAAAGCAAATTTCTTTATTTGCATGGAGCCTCCTACCCTTTCATGCCAGAGATTAAACTTAAAAAAAGCACACATTTTCATATTTCTTTTGAAGCACATCTAAAGCGACAAACAGTCACATGATAGGGAGCAAGGACTCGCCTTCTTATAAAGGTTACATTTAAAAAGTCACAGTTTTTTTCTTTCTTCCTTTCCTTAAGCCAGCCTTGGCATTCATCAATATAGAATCAATCAATCTGAAATTTGAATTCCATTTTATGCATCCATTGTGGCTGCTGCTGCGATTAAAGGCTTAGGCCATGAAATAGCGTGGAACACGGCGCCGCATTTTTACTCCAGCCTGAGCCTCCCACCCCTCAGCCAATCTGAATGCACAAGCAGGCAGCTTCATTCTAGCTGCAAACATTTACACCGACACTTCCCTCTCCCTCTGTCTCATCAATTCATTTCATGCCACTGCGTGAAGGACAGAGGACTCGGGAGGGAAATGTAGTTTTGCTTTCCAATTCTCTAGAAAGTGACTTTCAGAACATTTCCCCCCCCTACCAAACCATGCGGCTGAATTATCACATCATTTTTCTCCACCTCAATTTACTGTCCCCAAGACTGAGGCAATTTCACAGAAGAAAAATGCCTTTCCTCGATTCGCCCGTGCCCCTCCAATTACATCTCAAGGCCCTACTTGGAGACCTCGGCCCCAGCGCTGTCGTAATTGAAATGATTGCAATGTTATTCGTTGACACAGTAATGGGACAAAGAGGCAGAGACTCATCTTCAAAACCAGACAAGGGAGTGCAATCTTTTCCTAAGAGCAATTATGAAGAGAATGGGACGACAGCTAAAGTGTGTTCATTGACAATTAGAGAGAATTTGGGCATTTCTGTACCACTGCTGTACTATACATTGACGGAGCAAGATCCCACCCTTAGACATCCATTAGCAGGAGATCATGTCAGATCCCATCAACACTGATATCATCCTCCATGAAGAAAACCTGCGCAGGCACTGGCATAATGGCATCTTCACACATTCATATTATGTGGGGACGATTAGGACCAACATGAATAAAAACACAGGGTGAATAATAAAATATACATGACGCTCTCAGAGTCTTTTTCATCTTAGAACAGGCTCCCAAACCTCCCGTCCTCTTTAGATCGGGGATTTCAAGCAGGAGCGCTCTGAGAGCGGCAGGAAACTGTAAAATGGATTACCTCGCCGCGTGAAAAGCAGTGTGGATGAGTTGTGGGAGGGAGCCATGGGAAAACTGTGGCGAGGCGGAGACAAAGCGAGGAAGGGTCATTAGGGAACGGTGCAGAGATGTGAAATGGAGACTTTCCTGAACGGTATTGCTCCTCTGGGTGGTGGTGTAGAGTGGCGAGAGCGGAACCAACACCTTCATCAATAGCCTCGATCACCTCGACGCAGCACATAAAAAAAGGCACCGCATGCACATATACCACCCCCCCCACCCCACCCCCTCATGCTGATAACCACTGGCAGCTCGCTACCACAGTATATCTATTTATAGACACCGTGTGCCCCATTTACAAGCATGGGGACACTGGATCTGTACAATAAAAAAACAACAAAACAGCCCATGGAAGACATCATTTGTATACTGCAGACCTGTACATAGGAAAATACTGCAGGAAGCCGAAACTCCCATTAGGACGGACAGCCGAGCCGTTATCGTTCACAAATGACGACAGCTCCAAACAAGAACGGTGTCATGTCTAAATTAACTGCAATCTCATCCATGCGACTACAAAGTGGACGGATTAATCAGAGAAAGAGAAATAATTGACCCCACTTTGGAGGCTCTGCATATGATTTCATCTTTGAGTGGCATCGCAGACTATTAGCCAGAAGCCACGGGAGAGGAGGTCCCACGGTGTGTGCAATCGAAATGCATAATCATTTCCTTCACTGGTCTCCTTTGATGGTTTGACGTCGTGCATATGGATGTCGTGCAGGCTTGAAATTACGGCAGTGGCCATGTTTTTGTGTGGAATTATAGGAAGGACCTGAGGCAATGAATAACCCCCACACTGTTCGCTCCAAAAAAAAAAAAAAAAAAAAAGCTACACTTCGGAGGAAAGGGGGGCCCCTCAGTCTATTGGATCTCTGAGAGGAGAAATAGGCTTGTAGTGCCTCCGACAGCCAACGCGAGGCACAGGGAGGTGGTGGCAGAGGGAGGAAGGAGTTGGTCATTCATCATTTTTGTCAGTCCTAGAAGAAAGGGGAGGTGGGGCACGGGGGCTTTCATATAAATTGAGTGTAGGTGGAATCAATGTGGCGTTGTTGGTGAGAGGGGGGGGGGGCACGGGAGCCGGATCAATGCTGGTGGGAGTGACTGTTTGTTCACATTGTTTATCTTCTGTCATCTCAGGACGCTGCTGAAGGACAAGGGAGCATGGCGGGCAGCACAATGTCTCCATTGGGACCCGGGTTTTCGTAATGGGTCTCTCCTTATACGGACAATGGACATCACTCAGAGGTGAAAGCCATAGTGCTTGTGGATAAGGCGCGTCTGTGTGCGAGTGAATGTGTGAGTTCGGGGGGCTCGGAGGGGAAGGGGCATGTCGAGATAACAGTGCTCGTCAGTGTGGTTTCGTACTGCAGGGTCTGCTGATCAAATCAACTGCCTATTCAGCTGAGAAGAAGCTTTCCTGAGCTGCACAGGATCTCTGACTAAAGCACAACAGCTTTATTAAGACTTTTACACCTGCAGCGGAACAGCAATAACAAATTTGCTGACCTGTCTTGAACCAGAGATGCTATCAAAACAATAACAACAACAACAACAACAATAACCGCGCTTGTGATGACCGCAGATGAATAAGAGAAAACTATCAAACTAATCATAAAATCCCCAGGCATGCTGTAACACGGGCTGTGGCACACACATAAACAATATAACTGTCTAATCTGCCCAATCAATCTGAGGGGGAAACTGCAGAGCGGAGCATGTATCTCGGAGTGTAATAGGGATAAGTACAATACCTGCTCGTGAAATGATGATGAGCTAGGCCGCCCAGTAAATATCAGGTATTATCATTCCCAAGGGGGCCCTGTCTCTCGCCTCCTCTTTCCCTCTCCCCCTTTTTCCTTTCTTTTTTTTTTTTTTAACACCTCCCTCTTCCATCTTCCCTTCTTTCATGTCCAGATAAGAAACAGCCCGCACTGATCCGACTGTGATTCGCGCAGCACAAATGCGTTCCCATGGGAATATCACGGTGCGGAAAGAATAGCTGACACAAGAGATGAGATTGTGTTGTGCTGCCCATATTTTTGCCTGCGAGATCAAAATGGATAGGATTGTTCCTCCTGCATGGAAACGTGCTCATAATCAGCGGTTTGCTTTCAAAGACCAATCAAGAACAACAGATAAATGGATTGCAGAAGAAGCTTGTCTAGAGGGCTGAATGTGCACTGTATGTTTTACATAAACAAACAGTGCACACTTGACACGTGGCCCCGTCGCAGTAATTGCAGGCAATAAATGTGTGACAACTCCAACTGCAGAGAAATACCCAGCCTCATGATTGGTTTATCGCAATAACAATAATTACACTCCCAATTGTAGCCCCGGTCATGAATCCTATTACAACCCATGTTTGTTTTTTGAAACTGAAGCTAAGCGCCGACTTTTCTCTTCTCTCTCACTCATAGTTTGTGCCTCATTCTTTTTTTCTTTTTTTTTAAACAACCACAGCTCTGCCACACTCCCCTGTAATCCAACGTGGCAGTATTCACCCCCTTAGACTGTCTCTGCTGTTTGTAGGCCATCAATTCAACAGATTTTTTCTTTAAAAACTACAAATTGATCAACAAATATAAGATGCCTCAACACAGATGCAATTCTATGACAAACGTAACGATGGGAAGGCATTGTTGTGTACAGTATCAGCTCTATATATGTTAATAACTGAAAATTGTAAAAAATTATGACTGCTTTAATAACACATAACCAGTGATTACAGTATTCAGAAGGGGCATAATGCATTGAGAGCAGAGCTGTGTGTGTAATTAAGGCGTGAAAATGTTAAATACACCTGTATCTGGATGATGTAACACTGACATTATCCTGTCAAAAACTACATTACGAGGTGAAAGGACTGTTCTAAATAAATACAAGGAAACAGATGTTGAAATATCCCTTGTAGTACAGTAAGGTCAGCCATTAAAGAAGGACTGAATCTGTCACAGCTGTTCTTTTTGCCAAGAGAAGGCCTTCCTGAAAAAAAGAAAACTGAGCATCTCTCTGCATTAAAGGACACTAGTGTGAAGGCCACTGAGAGGCCACTGTGCATTCAAAAACTGCTGCCTGGGGGATTAAGCAGCCACAGTTTTACAGCACATCGGTAAAGAGAATGCCACTGTTAAAAATAACTCACATGACACCTCAGCTAGTGTTTGCCAAAAGGCATGTGGGAGCATTTGAAACAAAAAATGAAGTAGGTTGAATAGTGCAATGAGACAAAAATGCGATGCGTGCATTGGAGATGCTTCTCTGCAGCACGACCTGGAAGAGTTGAAGAGGGTCAAACAAAATACAGCACAAACCAACGGGATAAACTTGCTAAAGTTTGACAGAGGACTGACTCATGAGAAGTCAATCCCAAACAAGGGCCAAAAGCTGCACAGGAATGGCTTAAACACGACAATGGTAATGTCCCAAAGTGACAGGGTCCAGACCTCCAATACGGTATTATTAGCTGCAGGACTTTAAACTCACAGTTCATGAAACGTGACAGAGCCTGTTAATATATGTGCTGATACAGACCTATCCCCACAGCCATAAGCTTGTAATTGCTGCCAGACTTTAACTACCAATTATTAACCTGAGATAAAAATAAAAACTTTTTCAATCACTATCTTGTGTTTTATATTTGTCCGTTTTTATCAGTGTCATAAAATAAGCTTTTTTCAATATATTCATTTTGAAAAGTCAAATGAGGGGGAACACTTAGGAATAATTAGGCAGTGTACCTTCCAGGTCTCCTCTCCTCGTGTTCCTCATAATAAACACGTCTCCGCCGCCGCTCACCGTTATCCCTTTCCCTGCTAGTCCTAACTCTGCAGCTGGTCGAGACTCCGGGTCTATTTCAGCCCCTCGCTGAAGCGCTCTACCTGTCGCCATCCAGGCTGCTTTCCCTTCCTCTGTTCTCGTCCTGGACCAGAGGGTGAGGCATGTGTGGGTGTCACGGAGCTGACAGGTCTATCTGGGCTCTGTCTACTGTGCTGGCTCTTCCCATTTCCTCTCTTCGCTGCCGCCTCTACAGCTGCTGTGTATCCTACCGTGTCACCAAACGCGCACACACAGACACACACACACACACACACACACACACACACACACACACACACCAGTTTACAGAGAGGGGGTAGCTGTGGGTCAAGCCTCGACAGTGCTGCATAAATAGTGGATTTCCATGGAACACAACACTTTGAGATGAAACCAATATTACATTATTTTTTTAGCGAGGGAAACAGGCCAGTGGGGAGCAGGAGAGAGAGAGGCGTGTGTTATGTGGGAAGAGAGTGATGCTTTTCCCCCGTCAGTTCAAGGAAAGCCTGTCAGAGTTATGGATTAAATATCACTGTGGAGCATTGTACCACACACACACACACACACACACACACACACACACACACACACACACACGTTGCTGGGTGCATGCGGCTCGGCGATGGGGCTATGGGTCCAAACACCCAAACTGAAAAGCAGACTGTCATGTAGCGCTTTAGCCTTATAAAATCGAAAATCTGTCTCCCGCCACCCATCTATAACCAGCCGGCAGCTGCCAAAGCCAATGCGGTTCAACCACACGCCGTCACCATAAACCATATGTAACACATTTCTCATTTGCTACGCCTCTCAGCCATTTGCTCTCCTGAGCACACAAAGCCATTTCCACTGGTGTTCTCTCACACACACACACACACACACACACACACACACACACACACACACACACACACACACACACACACACACACACAGAGATACACACTCCCAAACACAGATTGGTGGGGTGTTCCCCCCCCCCGTTAGCAGTAACAGGTGTGTGTGGGGGTAGGAAGTGGTAAACTGATCCAGCCATGAAGAACCCACTCCTTCTCCTCTCTTGCCAAAACATCCCCAGTCCCACCGCTATCCTTCACCTCCTGAAGGGAAACTTCCAATCGGTCCAGCAGATCAATACACCCTAGCCTCAGGATACGAGGCTCTAAAGTTAACTAGAAGCACTTAAGGAGAGGGGAATCTGTATCGATTACAAAGGGTTAATGAGACCTTGTGTGCTGGCTACACTTTTTTTTTTTTTTAGATTGAAAATGCACAACTCTGTCAGTTAATTGATACAAACTGGTAACACACGCACAAACTTGACTGTTGTTGAGGATTTAATAGGACTGTTCTACAGCCCACTGCCTTGTGTTTTGACACTTCGCAGTGTACACGCAGGTGAAATAAGGATGAATGAAATCATGATAATAGCTCCTTTGTCAGAGAAGACGGCTCGGTGCCTGAACTAGACGACCAGAAGGAAAAGCAAACTGGTGAATCTTTTATCTGCACTGCAGGTAAAAATACAGAGTACGATAAAAGTTCAGGATGCCACGACATCTTTGCTCCAATATCAATTATTCAGCATCGCCTTTTCTAACCCTTTAATTATACATCAGTGTTTGAATAACAAAAGGATAGGAACGCTCACTGTGTTCCTGCTTACAAAGGTCGTGACAATGGGACCGGATGGGGGGACTTTAGCCTTTAGGTAGAGGTTGGAGGAAGACGGAAGCAAAAAAGGCCTTCGGGCTGCTTCGCCCTGCTGTCGAGCTGTCATTTATGATGTGCACGCCTCACCCACTGTGTGATCAGAGATCAAAGGGTTAACTGAAACTCTGGCCTATAGCCCTGCGCTGCTTACATTATTCAACAGCTTGTTACAACAGCCTGCTCCCTGATCTCACACACAGGGAGACGGAGCTGGAAACTCCAGGGAGGGGAACACTAGGGACGAATAGCCGGATTAAGAAAAAAAAGGGGATGACAGAGATACCGGGAGGCTGGAGAGAGAGAGAGAGAGAGAGAGAGAGAGAGAGAGAGAGAGAGAGAGAGAGAAAAAGATAAGAGAGAATGAGGGGTGGAACTGAGGGATGTGGGGAAGAAAATGAGGATTCAATGGGATGAAAAGAGGCAGAAGGATGAGAAAGTGGTGAAAGATAGTGGGAGAGCACAGGTGGACAAAAGAGGAGGCCTGTCCATCCAAATCTGCCTGTTGCCATGGGAGACTGATCAGAATCACTGAATATGGACGTTTAACCTTCGACCACGGCACATACCTAATTTGTTAGCTCTGCTCCAGGTTTCATTTCCAGCCTTTTCACAACACAGTGGCAGAAAATGCCACAGTCCATTTACTCGCATCTCAATTATGATGAAACATAATGATTCAAAATGTTCAAATCCATCTTTTTCTTTCACTGTTCATCATCTTTTATCAAATTTATTTTTTTCCTTTTGTTGGCTATACAATCTTTATACACAATCCCTCTCAAAGATATAAGAGGTGGTCAGAGAATAAGCAAGGGTATTACTCCAGACCACTCAAAGCAAAAGAAAGCTAAAAATGAAATAATATAAAACAAACTTGTGACAGTGTCCAAATGGTCCTCCGGGCCCTTTTCAAAGTATTTTAAACAAGCAGGCTGCCCGCTCCATGCTCACTTCCTCCTTTAGTTCTTTCACTACTAATTCCCCATAAGAGACACCTGGACATTGGCTGGTAGAGTGTTTGAACGGGTACCGCAGCAGTATCCACTGGCTTTTAGGCTCCTCTGAAAGAGGACTCATAAGACGCGCGCAAAACAACAAAGCAAAACAACATCCATCAGATGAGCACTGAACTGACAGCGACCATGTTTTGGGAGCGCCCCGTTTATAGTCCCAGACTCGCGCCGCTTCTCAGTGAGCGGGCTCCTTTGTTCATTAATTGATTGGCCTCCCCTGCTGGGCCTCAGTAACTAGGTTACACAGATCCATGAAAAGAAGAGCATTGCCTGCCTCCCCCCCCCCCCTCCTCCTGGTGAAAGACGGAGGATAGATAGACGACTCCGGGGCAGGAATCCGAGTGTTAATATAACTAATGGAGTGAGGACGACAGTAACTTTATTGAAATCACCCTCATCTAATTAGAGAAAGCAGCTGATGAGAGCAAAGAGGGACGGGAAGGAAGGTTGGATCCCATTATGAAAAGGGTGAAGTCACCGTCGCATCAACCGATTGGGCGAGGCTGCGGAAAGGTGACGTTTTGAGAGAGAAAGAGAGCGAGAGAGCGAGAGCGAGAGCGAGAGAGAGAGAGAGAGAGAGAGAGAGAGAGAGAGAGAGAGAGAGAGAGAGAGAGAGAGCGAATCTCAGACAAAAACGTGTAACCTCCCATTACTTTGCTCACTGTCACGGGCTATTATAATGGAAGCAGGTGAGGGAGAGTTCAGAGGCGGTTGTGAACATCCCGCTGAGGTCACCGAGACGGTCGTCTCTATCCGAAGCACTCGTCATCTAGTACCACACCACCTGATGAGAGCAAGTGACCTCTGAGACACAGCTCAGCCACTAGAAACACGACGCATTCGCTTTGCCGTAATGAAAAGGTAAAGGCAACCCGTTTCCTCAGGACTACAAGTTTAACCTTTGCTCTCTTAGGGATCAGGGGAAAACTGCCCTTAAAACTTCCTGAAATACCAGTTTAATAAATAAATGTAAAATTGACAATAATTTGTAGTTTCTCAATTTGATCCTGTTGTTTTTGTAATGAAGTAGAGTTGTTGCACAGTTTGTACAGTTTGATTTTGAGTACAGTGCGTGTGGGCAAAAAAAAAAAATATTTTGCTTATTAGTTTCTGGTCAGAAGGTTTTGAGAGCTTTGAGCACTGGAAAAAAATTGTCACACTACTGCCAGCAGTTCAAGTGGGCTGACCTGAAGCCACCATGTCAAACAAAACCACAACCACCGACCAGAGTCTTAGAACATATGTCATTAAAGAGGTGAAAGGCATACTGTTTGGGAACATGTTGTTGTCTTTGATGTGGAATAGACGACACAACAAGTCCTCGAAGTTGAAATGAGACGGTATAAGCAACACAAATGGACCACCATGACTCTAAATTGTGATTTAAAGAGGCATGAAAACCTCACAGCAAAAGCAAACCATAAATATCTCGCCCAGCTCTACAACGCCTCCAACAACAGAGACGCTGTCGGCACGGGGCACAACAGCTGAACCAACGGAGGGTCTGCATCTGCCCTGCATACCTCGGAGGATACAAGTTTCCAGCATACACTTTATCCCTCAGGTGACAGGACTGAGCTCCCTCCACTAACAGAGACGGACCGGGCGGCGGGCAATGTGGCAAACAGTGTCACTATCAGCCTGACGGATACGTGTACCGTGTGTGCTAATGGTCAATATGGGGCATGAGCGGTGTGGATGTCATTGGCAATAGGTCGGAATACAAAAACAAAATCAAACAAGGCCTCAGGCGTTCTTTGGAAAATAAATAAATAAATAAAAAAATCACTGTATGACTTTGCAAAAAAGTGATTGCTGGCCTAGTACTTCTCGACCCAAGTGGGGCGTGACAGCACGCAACATAATCTTCATATATTATTGGATCCTCCCACCCAGAGCGATCAGGTCATATCGAGCTGAACGGCAGAACCATTGACCGCTCCTCACAAGAGGACTTCCAGGTCACATTAGGACGGTGCGGCAAAGATAAAGCGAGCACTACCGTCACTGGTAGCCAGAAGGAGAGAGAAAAAGATGCAAAGAGAAAATGAAAACGAAATCTTAAGCATTTCACTTGTATTCCTTTAGACTACAAATGACCTACTCTGCAAATTGCAAGGAAAAGCGGGTCCGCCTCCTCCCCGACAGACCGTCTAATGGTGTTGTCTTTAATACCTTTATCACTAATTCATTGCTCCTGATTTTCCAGCAGCAAGAGTTGAAGCTTTGTCTCCTGTTTTATTGAGAGCCGGTGGCTTCAGGCCCTAATCAGTCAAAACTACTAACAGCGTTTCTCGGGGGAGGGTGAAGCCAAAAACAGCATTATTGTACCGGTAGGCCATTTGCTCTGTGTGCAACTTCAGATGACTTTAATTCCAGACTCTCCATGATGGTGTTCTGTGGAGTGGGTAAAATGTCAGGCTGTAATGAATGTTAAGGTTTTCCCCCAGTTGTCCCTCATCAGAAAGCGGATGCTGTCATTTAGCGGCATGACATTCAAAAGATTTCAACACGCATGCAAGATAGGATTTCGAAGTAACTTTCAGTGCCCATTCAATCAATAAATAAAAATTAAAAAACATCCAAAAAAGAAAAGAAAAGAGAAACAAGCAATTTTCTTTTCTCGCTCCGTCTCACTTCACCCCCACCTCTCCCCTCACACACATAGAAGCGTACACAAGTCTAATTAGCTGTGTCGTATCCCTTGATGGCTCCGCCATTTCCTCTCGCTGGGAAGATTAACCACCGCCACACTAATATCAGCCTCCACATCAACACAATTAGGTGAAGAGTGAAACGCGAGGCATGTCGTCACATCTCCCCGGCTTCATTAGGCCACACAAAAGACAACTCGACGACAGACGAGCCGCTGCGTCTGCAGGTTGGGGAGGCGCTGAGCAGGTGTTCTTGGCAACCCAGACTGAGGCCAAGAGATGCTGTTAGAACTCGTCCAACATTATACAAAACGGCCATGTTTAGAGGTTATGGAGAAAGGCCACTTCAAATTAAAAGACACTTGGCTTATCTGTTGATTAGAGCCGAGCAGTTGCTGTCGGCCTTAATGGTGCCAATAACTTGTGTGTGTTGTATTCAATTATATTAACACATATGTTATTGACTTTATCCTTTATAAGGGGTATATGAATCTTTCAGATCAGGGTTAGACCTTTATACTGTATTTAAGTGATATCATTCAGTAAGAATCCAGAAGCCCAGGCTATCCACAGCTGACATGACTGGAATGAGGATATGATTTTACCCTCATTCTGCCATTCCACCGAAAGTTTTTGAGTACGTGCGAGGTTCAGTGCAGAGTTTTAAGATGAATATCAAATCAAAGAATGCCAAGTCAATCTCTCCGTGTCAGCCAACTCCTTCCCAAGTTCGTCTCAGGAGGCCGAAACTCAAGGAAGTCAGGAAGGAGAAGCATCCCTACGATTCGACATGGAGCCTGCTTAAGACAATCCATTGTTTCAGATTGTTTCCAGATGCTACATACTTTTAAACGGTTGCATATCCTGGCCAAGATTTGTCATTCTTTCAGTCTTTGGGCTTCCTATTAGTTCTCGTCAGCCAAGCCACCACCCAATGCATCCTTCGAGAGCGCATGAACTTCTGGGCCCTTTGGGTGCATTCTGTTCCGTTACGAGAAATCCTTCAGCAACTACTGGAAATCGTTTCGCTCGGAGACTAACAAAAACCCACAGCTCCCCACGGCCCAAATGCTGTTTATTAAACCGCTTGTTTATGCCAAGAATAAAATTGTAGAAGAACACTGAGTATTTGTCATTTCAAGGATTTGTTTTTGGCAGGTTCATCATCAAAATTACATACAGTATGTGGCTTAGAAAGAATAATACTGAAAAAAGAAACAAAAAGCAACTTGAGTTGCTTAATATTTCACCATAATCAGCTTGATATATTACAAAATATGACTAGTTGTACTAATGATGTCATTTATTAAAAGGCAGAATTTGTCATCCAAAAGTAAACCAAAGACTAGCAGCCCATCATTAAACATCTGAACACAGAGCTGGGACCTAGAACTCATTAAGCAACAAGGCGCACACAAAACACACTCGACAGCCACTCAATCTGATCTGATTCATGTTGTTAACATCATAAAGTATAGTATATTACATATTGTGTATTAATTGAAATCAATTAGTTGCTAACAACTAATAACGACAGCAATTTTGATAATTAATTGAAGTCATTTTTCAAGCAAAATTGCCAAACGGTTCATGATTCCAGTTTCTTAAATGTGAAATATGTGTTGCATATGAAATTTGGAGGTTTTGAACTGGTGATTGGAAATAGTTGAAGATATCAACTTGGGGTTAGGGAACATTTTTTTTTACCAACCAAACAAATTAATTGAGAAAATGATGATCAGATTATTTAATAATCAAAATAATTGTTGTTAGTTGCAGCCACGGTATTATATCTTTTTAATCACAATCACTAGAGAAACAAATGGTAATTTCTTTTTAATTGTGTAAACACTGATTATACCTATCATACATATTATTATCCAAAAGAAAATACTCACTGGGTCTTTAAGAAAATGGCGGACTTAATATAAGGTTTTTTCCTTAAAGCATCAAATGGTTAAATCTAAATATAAGCAGCAAGGTGCTCCAAGATGAAATCAGATCATCCATCTATATAAAGGGGCGATCTATGCCGTCTCTCATGTTTTGTTTTTCAGCCAAGAAACAGATGCCACCACAACAACATAACGTCCTGCGTTGTGCTATGATGTGAACACACGCATATCTGGATCATCTTCAATGGTTGATGTTGCTGGATCCTTGCATGATGTTTTCATTTAAACCTTCAGACCACCTCAAAAGGTTTCCTGGCAGGGAAAACTTTTTTTTTTTTTTTCAGCTAGCCAGGCACAGAAAGACATAGACATCCTTATCATCGGATACGCTGTCAACTGGCACACAGCGGATATTTACAGCTTTCTGGAAACATCTGTAGAACCATAGAGGACTGTCAGGCGGGCAGGGTAAACAACATGCTTACTAACATCTCACACCCATGCTAACCAGGCCCGTCAATCACAAGAATCAAGCTCGCGGCTGCGATTCAGATGTGGATGAAGGACGTCGGCTGCGCAATGGCTGGTATACAGCAGCCCGGCAAGAGGCTACACGCCACATGAGCAAAAAAATAATTGTGGCGAGTAATTGCAAAAGACAAAAGAGACAGTTTAAGACTCAAAGACGCGAACAAAAACACAACAAATGCTCAGCTAATTGAGATGTTTTGCTCAAAGAACCTGCCGCAGATCATTTAGTGATTGCTCGAGCAGCGAGTTCAAAAAGAAGAGATCTGCCACTGAACACAAGCGCACACCACAGAGCAGAGAGGAAAACAAGAGAGCTAGAACAGAGGGAATCTAACAAAAGACAACGGAACATAGTCGGAACACAGTGGTGCTGAGCACAACACACCAGAACAGGCTGTAATTGTGTTGTGCGGGACTGACCCCGGTGCATCCCAGCAGGCATTGCATGATGAATGGGCCTGGCGATGACTACATCCCACAGCCCTCCTCCTCCTTCTCACATGCTCTTTTCTCTCCCTCTCCTCTCTGTCGCCACTATTAGCCCTCCTTCTGTCCCTCCCTTTGCTCCCCTCCTTTCCCCAAAACCACACTCTATTCAGCTGCTGCCATCCTACAAGATTAATTTGCATTCAGTGCACTTAGTCCTCGTATTGTGCTCTGACACAATGACATATTACAGTGCATGGCACACCTATTAAACATATAGTCTAGCTTGAGGGTCGATGTTTTTTTTCGGGTTTTTTTGCAAGATGGTTATGATAGAGCGCAAATGTGTAGAACAAGAAGCACGAGGCTTGATCGGTTCTGAACGCAGAGAAGCTCCGACACACACAAGTCACAGCGGAATCATTACAGGAACAGTTAGATAACCTCGATTAATGATTCACTAGACCCAAACTAATAAACTGGGTCAGGTTGTGTTAGCGGTAGTAGCAAGAGCAGAGAGACCTTCAGGTTAGGCTGCGTGAGAAGGAACAGCAGCAGCGAGAGCGAGACGTGGGGGGGGGGCAAGGAAAAGAAAATGAAAGACGGGAAAAAAGGCGATAGAGGTGTTGGTGTTACTCCACTATAGACCCCGAGGAAAGAGACGGTAATGCATGGGAAATGGGCTTTTTCCTCCAGATTTCTTTGCTCCTGTTCTCCTTCGACTGTTCCATCATGCCCACGTCCAAGGGGAGCGTAAGAGGGAGACCAAATTTAATTTGCTACACCGTCTCTAGCCTTCACCCGTTGTGCCTGGGGACAAAAGAAATGGATTCTGGAATTTAAAAAGATGAGTGAAATGAAGAAATAAAAACAGGGGTACTCAGGAGAAGGCATAAGAGACAATAGCACAGAGGGTGGCAGCGAGAAATGAGAGCAGCAGAGTCTGTGGGGAGTGGAGGTGGGGGGGAAGGGTTAGAGCGTTATGTGGGCCAGATATTAACTATATGGTTATCATAAACCAGCTCAGGGGCCGGGCCATCTGGAGAGGCCACAGGTTTACTCAAACAATCAGATCAGGGTGGTGATAGTGGCCACTGCTGACGGCCCGACGTCCAAACATGGAGGTTGCTGAGGGGTTAACAGCCCATTACCTCGCCCTGCTGTGCTCCCCGGGGAGGCACAGTATGGGGTTATGGTGGCAGTGTGGGCGCCTCCCTCATAACCCATGGCGCACCTTTAGGCTGTTCCTCAACAAAGGGGAACTCGGCGCAGTGACATCACCAGAGACGACGCCTGTGTGCAGGAGGCAAGTGGGAGACAAGGGCGTGGAGGATGGAGACAGTGGACTATGTGGGAGTCACATTACTCCCCTCCAGCTCTCCTCCACCTGTCACACAAGCACTTTGGAGGACTCAACAGTAAAGCCAGAGTCTTGACAACTTCAAACGCCTACTTTGCTGGAGTAGATCAGAGGCAAAGGGGGGATAAAGGGAAGAATAAAAGGAAGAAAGAGGAATCTAAAAAAATCACCAGTGTGTGGTCAGTGTGTAGCCTCAGCGTTGTGTTTGGGATGTCTTGAATTTCATTATCAAATTGGTGACTCAAGTTCATCCACTGCTCAGTCAATCCGTAGAAGAAGAAGAAAAAAAAAAAAAAAGAATGAGGGGGGGGGGGGGGGGCCTCCACCCCGGCCCATTGAGAGCCAATGAGCTCTAGTGGCGCCGCAGCAGAGAGTTGGGGGCCATTACGGAGAGAAAACAAACACGGACCTCTGGCCAGGCACACACAGCGTGGCCCGGACACCTGTGTCCCATTCACCCAACATATCCGGCCACTTAACACTTCACAGAGGGGGTAGGGTGGTGTTTGTGTTTGCAGGCTTGCATGTCGCACTTTGGCTCCTTTAGTTTAGCTTCTTCACCCAAACAGCCACCGAGCCTCAAATGCTTTGCGGCTGCAGTGCGTCCCGCTGAGAGCTCCCAGCCGTTACACCACCTGACCATCACAACTGACCCCGTTCGAAGCTGCACGCTCTGAATGTAACTGGCCAAAACAAAGCTCATTCATCCTGCTGTCATTTGCAGTCTCCAGCCGTTCTCCTGTCTAGATGCTCCCAGCTGCATCTGGACTGACCTCAGGGTTGCCAACACCTGTCCTGCACAGACAGTGACAGGCGCAGGCGCACACACACACACACATACATACATACACCCCCCCACACACACAGGATGGATGAGAGACAGCAGGATGGGCAGACTCGGCACCGCCTCGGATCAGTGGAGGGGTACGCTTGGAGCTGCCAGCAGCTAAACCTCGGGTCGGCACCATTACAATTCTTTCCACCTCAGCAATTCAAAATGGAGAAGAGGTATGCCATCAGCTGTGGTCAGTTTGTTACGGTGGATTCTCAATGCCTCAATGCAGTTTAATGAATTGAAATGGAGATGACCCATAATCCCGGCAATGCACTCATAGTTTCCACCCAAAGCTTGAGCTAGATAGCAGGAGCCGAGTTGTTTAGATGCAGCGGAGGCCGCTTGCATGCCTGCAATGCTTTGTTTGCAGTGAAGTCACTCACAGATGGGAGCCGACTGAACACCAGATGACTTGCTGTGTGGTGTGGTGTGGTGTGGTGGCTTGGTCTGCTTTGAGGTCTAAGAGACAGGGGAGAGAGAGAAGAGTGAAGAGCACAGGGGCACCAGATGTCCCGCTAAAGCGAAGCTCCGACCTGGTCTGATCTCAAGGCCGTGTCACAGACGTGCCCGTTTCTATTTTGTCCTGGCTAACAACACTCTCCATCATCACGGCATGCTCACAAAAGAAAACTGAAACCTTGACCTTGTGTAGGTGTTCACTCCTCACTTTCCAGCAATATCCCTGCTTACCATGACATCGCTGTAAACACAAACTCTAGTATGCAAACAACGAACACGGTCTTCCTGACAGCATCGGGGCCGCCGCTGTGGTCTTGTATAAGCTTTCGGGAAAAACGGTCAAACAGTCGAAGCAAAGTCAGCTACACTTGTTAAGGAGATGGGGACACTGACTAAACACTATGCTGTCAACTAACAGCTCTGCAATCAGTTTGTCTGAAGGTGTTTTTACATCCATTCCAGCTAGGTGTCCCTAATAAAGTTAGTGTTGATATGAAATATATTATAATATAATATAATATAATATAATATATACTGATTATTTAGCCGTTTACATCATACATGTGCATATTACTTAAGTATTTTTCAGCAAGGTACCATTTATAATGTGCAATAAAAATGACGCCAGATATCAGTTGAAATATTACACTAAGAATCCTATTATAAACAGCGTTTTTCTCAATGGAAAACAAAACGGTTTACACTTTCCACTTACATACCATGTGCATGGTAATCGACCTGAGGCATGCCTGACTGTGGGCGTACACACGTAAGCTCTGGTATGTGTGTGTGAGATCTGTGGTGCAGCCAGAACCAACGAGGCCACCAGACAACTGGGTAAACATACAGACCCCCCCCCCCCCCAACCCTCCTCCCCCTCCCGTCCACCTGCCTGCCCTCCGTGCTCACATCAGTGAGCCTTTAGCACAAAGCCATAGGTCCAATGACTTACGGCTAATGTCTTAACATTTACACAGCACAGTCTTTATCGCAGATTTCCTGTTCTCCTAGTACGAGTACAAAACCTTGACCCCAATACAGCATGCTCAAAGATCCTCAATATGAATTATAAGCATGCCTCAAGGCAACACAAACAGGTATCTCTGAAAAGCCTTCCAACTGGCTCTATGGACAGAGAAAAACAAATCTAAATCATATCCGATGACTGATAGCACTTATGATGAGGACAGGGTTAGAATATCCCGCAGTGAAGAGGTGCGTTGCCATTACTGCATCTCTCCATCTCTACAAACGGCTTCATTAACAGGCTAGAGCCAAGAGCTCCCTCGTCGAGTGCATGAACGCGCTGTACCCTGAGGGTCCGCCGGAAAGGCTGAGGTGAAGTCCATTAACACCCGAAAGCTTGTTTTTTTTTTGACCACTAAATAAAACAGGGAATTTTTCCTGTGTCTGCGATATAAATAGCCTTTAGCTTAGGAGCCGGCAAGAAACATATTCCTGGGGCGGAAAACTCGACTAGATTTGGTTCTTGATACCGTGTCATCACAGGTGTTGATCTGAGTCTTAAGTACATGAAGAGCAATGTCACACAATTCTTAAGAAAGCGGCTTCATGCCCCAACTTGTCTGGAGGGTAGCAGAGGAGAATCTAATGACTTTTTTGGTCAGAAGTCATTTAAGCACCAGTTTAGCAGCCTCTACGGGCCTAATCAGAATATAACAGAGTTTAATGTGCAAAAGACGATTAAGAGTTTTCCTACGGTGCCGTTCGTTGCAACTTCCTGTGGATCAGAGTGTCGCCTAAAATGATGAACACGTCTACGTCTAAATGCTGGCGAGTGGGCGTGGGTGTGATAACTAGAGGACCTATTAAAAAAAAAACATGCTGTCCTGTGCTGGGGCTAAATCCATATCTCACACAACCTGTCCTGTTCTTCTGGCGCATTTCCCGACCCCTCAGGCAGACCAGAGCTGCCTACCTCTCCGCCTATGACATAGCGCTTACTTTCCCAGCACTTACGCGCCCATCATGTGTCATCGGATGAAACGCTACACCCTGGTCACCATTATTCGTCTGGATACAGGAACCTCTGGAATGTATCGGATTCCTGCCTCAGGGGGTAGGCACCTTGAAAACATGGTCTTACCTCTCCCAGCTAGCCTCTCCCACTTTTCCCTCTCTCCTTTCGTCTGTCTTTCCATTCACTAAAGGCCTGCTTGATTTACACCGCCTCAGCGCCCATCTGACATGTGCTCACATTTTTGACGCACGTCTCACAATAGAAGGACGTGTGAGGGACAGTTTACAGTTCTGTGACTGTTTTCCAGCTGTCTGCTGCCTCCTTCCATGTCTAGGGCCCAACCAAAACGGTATATACATCCCAGTGGCGCTAACCCTCTGCTCCATTTAATGCTGGGTCTCACTGCTTGTCCCGCTTGAGCACAACTAGAAATTCCAATTAAGTAACTATTTTGTCCTCCGGTGCGACAATAGTGCAACCACATCTCCCCCTCTCCAGAGAGCAACTGTTATGCAGGGCAGGACTCGGGCCTGTAGTATTGAGTATCTCTGAGTCACTGGCCTGCGTAATTCAGTCTAGGGAATTATGACAGTGGAAAATAATTTCCCTGGGCCGAGGATAGGAGGCCATGGCTAATCGTTCAGTAATCTGATCTGCCTGCATACTGTAGCGTTCAGCCGCGCTGCTAGCCTAGCCAGCCAGTCACACATGTGGACACCCCCGGTGCCTGCCAACTATCTGATGGAGGCTAACACTATTCAAAAAAACAACTCTCCAGGTTTTCCCGAGGATTACAGATGCTATCGGATCATTTGCTAATACTCGGTTGTGCTGTGCCGTTTGAAATGTATTTACTCCGCTCCTGCTCTCCAGTACCCCTCACGATAGCACAGCCTAAGCCAACGACGTGCCGCAGCCACATTCCAGGCAGAAAACGGGCACTTCAATACAAACTTACAGGCTGCAATAGTGCAAATCTTCCTCCTGCATTCTGGTGTATTAATCCCAAAGCTTGACTTAATGAGGAAACATCTGAGTTTGTCTGTCAAACAGCAGGCTGTTTTGGGTACACTTCCAATTGTAGATTCCAGTATGTAGCAGAGCCAGTGGTGTTGTAGTAGTAAATGAATAAGAACCATAGGGAGCAGTGCTGTGGCACAAAGCAGTGCTTATACCCAGCAGAGAGGGTTGGGGGGGGACTTGAGTTTTGGAAAGATGCCTGGCTTCAGCCCCAGTCTAAAGAGAGGTCTGCCCCCCCCCTCACACACACACACTGAGTGTGGATACAAGGGGCACTGACATGGAAAAATACAAGCGATGGCAAGTTGTTAAGCACTGAAGTTCCCAACAGTTACCTTGTGTAAAGCATTAAATGTGATGGCATAGTTACTTCCCCACAATTAAAACGTACATCCTCCTCAGTGTGGAGATAAACCGCAGCAAAGCACTCAGAGCTATGACTGACAACAATAATTCTTCTTACTCTTCCCCATTCAAGCCTAAAATCTAAAATGACAAATTGTCTGTGATCATGTCTCATTCTGATAAACGGCCAAACACCGTTTGGTGACGCGATCTGTCATATACTGTCAGGCCCACAGTATTTTATCAACCTCGGTGTGTAGGCATTGTAACTCAGTTGCAGCGTTTCACAGGCATATCTAAGTGAAGAGATGCTGATATATGATCAAATGGCTGCGGCAGCAGTGGCAGCCTTCATCAACTGAAAGCGCTAGATCACAGCATGTTTGGCAGCCAGTGGGAGCAGTCAGATGGAGGGTTAGAACAACCAGACAAACAGTTGGCACTGATAAATAGAGCGCAACTTAAGATTCAGCTCTCCACAAATTTGACAAACAAATGACGGCAACCACACTTTTTTTTTTTTATTTATTTTTTTTTTTATCTAATCTACAAATGGAATAAGCCCTACATTTTTTTTTTTTTCAAATGATGGGTATAACATGTGATAAACAACACATGGCTTGGGAATAGCAAAAAAATGTGAAGCATTAGTCAAATAAATCTCATGATACATAAAACCAGAAGGACAGCACTTTTCAGATACAAGAATGTGTGCTGAAGCAGAGGCAAAATGCAGGGAAAGTCCTTATGACTTTGCCAAATACATTCAGAACGTGAGTCATTCTCCTACTCTCATAGGTGCACGCTTGCACGCGCACAAACCCCAAGGCAACAGATTTCAGGCAGGTCTGGACTGCCCCTTTTTGCTACAGAGCAGAGTCAAGTGTTTTTTTTTTTTTAGTATTTAACAGATGCAGATGATGGTGGAGATGCACAACAAAGGGTAACAAAGCAGCCTCACACAGTAGAAGGCAGATCTTAATTAAGACACTATTACTGGTGCATTGTGCAACAGCCACTATTCACTTATAAACATATCAAAACACTTACATCTGGGTGCATATTTGTTGACAGGTTTTGGAAGGAGAATGATATGGCAAAGTCAGCTTTTTTTGTTTTTCCCCCCACAAACAGACTTTATGGTTTGGAAAAAATAGTTTTGAAATTTTACTGAGGAGCAATATTAGTAGCAGCCAGCCTGCGTGATTCCTACAGGTAGCTTCATAATAGCCTGATGCATCATCTGTCATAACACAGAGCCTGTAATCACTGCTGATAATTAACCCAAGTTCCCCGAAACCATTTGGACAAATTGAATAATGTTAAAGCGGTCGCCGCATTCCCATGGTGATCTTTTATCCTCCTCTGTCATGTGCAGTGCTATTAGATTAGGTGGCAGACAGTCGTATCGACCTTTAATTATAATTTGCACACAAAATCGTTTGGCCTTTTCCATTGCGAGGGACTGTAACATTTGTGCTCAAGTCGCCTACCTTGTATGCCAAACAGTAAAAGCTAACTTGAGGCGAGCATTTGATACATACTCTGCACATCGCAGCCGCTACAAAGTTACAAAAACAAGTTCCTCGCGTAGCTGGTGCCGGGGCTGCGTTACGGTATCCGGCTGGATAAAGGAATTCCCACGTTAAATCACAGACCGAGGCAGCCGGACACAGCTCTATCCCGAGCACAAACTTCGACCCGACCCACATCACAAACACCGTCCTTTTCTCTGCAGCCGTGTGCGGATGGGCTGAGAGCTGAACCCGACCCTCCGCCATGTCGCCGGGGCTTTATGTTTCCAGTCAGGAGGTAGTCAGGCCGAAAAACTGGCCTCATTCTCCGTCTGCGCCAGACAATGTTTCACTAGCCTGGCCTGGGAGACCGAGCGGCGGGGCTCTCGGTCGTGTACGTTAGCCTACCGAATGTGCGAAAAAAACACCGCGCTGTGACTCGCGTTGTGCCGATGTACTCACCTTGTTTGCGGTTAGGTGGTTCTGGGACTACGCGGTCCAGTTGGGGGAATGAATGCAGGGTTGAAGCGCGGGGCGCGCGGCGTCGTCGTCGTCGTCTCGGTTTGCTGTCGACCGTGATGTGGAAGCGGCACAGCGGACTCGGCTGGGAGAAATCGGGAAATCTGAGAATGCCCCTCTCTTTTTGCAGCTCAGTGCACCGGCAGTGGCCCATAACTGTCAACAGGAGGCGCCAGCACAGCACATTTTTTTTTGTCTGATATGCGCATACATGCGCTACACACAACTCCTCAAAGAAATCACCGTGCGATCATATTCGTGTGCGGGTTTATCTGCATCCGTGTTATCGAGTAGTGAGATTATAGCCCTGATGAAATGTGTCTGTGTGGCAATGCTTTATCGGAATTAAATTGTGCAGTGCATGATACTAGGATAATCCTGAAAGTTTTTATGTGATTCCCGATTCCTATTTCTTGGCAACAGGAGTCCAGGGATAGTCGTGATGGTTTTGATTAGTCACCACACCATGCAGATTACACAACAAGCGCCTATGCAACAATGTTTACATTTTGCAGTGTAAATCTGTACAATTGTGTATTACATCTAAAGGAAATGGCTTTGGCCTATAATAATAAATAAATATATCACTCCAGTATCCCTATATTAGTACAAGTAGAATGTTAGTACTCATAGTAACCTTATGATACTCGAGATAAATTAACTATACCGTTATTTGATATTTTCATTATATTTTGAAGGGAATATTTCGTTACAATTCAGATTAGATTACATTGGAAACTAATAGCTAGCTTTTAGGAAACATAGTTTAGGGACAACAAATGAATGAGTATGAAATATATTTTTTGTAGGGGAACACATACATTGTGCACAAATCAGAACTAATGTCACAGTGTACCACATCAACAGAAGCAACCATTCTAAGAACATAATATGTTGATAAGAAACACAAAGCAGCTGGGAGGTAATAGTACACCTATATGTCCCCTGACCTTGTGACTCGTGAGGATGGTGATTTTGATTACAGAACGGCTAAATCTAAGACAAAGCTGTTCTTCAACATAGCTTTGGCTGTCTCATCCACATCACATGATAGAGGGGATAGGGTCACACGACTCATTAAGACAAAGAGGGCGATGACTTTACCTCGGTGTCCCACTAAACACAAGGCAAGACACAGACTCTGCAACTGGATACAAGGGAAACAGGCGGGGGAGGATTTCAGTTTAACCCTTTCTCTTGAAATATGATCACATGAGCATGTGTTGATCAATAATCAGTGTTACCTAGCTGATGAGCACAATGAAACTGGTTATACTTTGAAGTCACTACGACATCAGTAACAGAAGAGAAGATGTTTTTCATTTGGAAGTAGCCTAAAAGTACAGCAGACTTCCTTTAATCACCTCTTGAATGGAAGCTGCACTATGAAAGATTTGCCAGCTCTTCAGTCCTGAATCTAATCCCTGTCCTTTGACTCCTCCACAACCTAACCCTGACCTTAAATAAACATTAGGGGCTTAATGCCCATCTGTAATCTCAAGCATCCTATGCCTCGCTAATTGGAGTTTCACAGAGCAAAGACACCCTGACCTGAACTGGAACAGGTGGATAGATAAACTGTAAGTGGTGCACACAATTGGCTTATACAAGCTCAAACACACCAGCACTCAGCCTTCTGTCTCTCTTTCTCTCTCACTCACTCATTCACTCACACACACACACGTGCAGTATTGAAAAAAGTACTCACATCCTTTACTAAATTAAAAGTAGTATACCAGAATGTAAAAATACTTGTATTACAAGTAAAATTCCTCAAAATCGAATTTTATAATTAAGTAAAAAGTACATAAGCATGATCCACATTTTGAAAACTGATGATATATTTTGTGTAAAATCCTAATCTACAAAGTAACTAACTACAACTATCAGACAATTGTATTGGTGTGAAATTTACAATCACTAAATTATGAAACGTAGTGGAGCAGAAATGTAAAGTGGCATCAGGTAAAAATACTATTATACAGTAAAGACCTACCATTTCTCTGTGTATTGTGAGATGTAACATTACTACAGTAAAATTATAAACCATGTAGGAACTAATACATACAGCTTTAAATGTAAACTGTTGATGCCAGAGTTACTTGTGGTACACAGCAATATTTCCCAAAATGTATATTTGCTTCTTATATATAAATTTTTTTTCATTAGATTGTGTCTGATAGTTTATTGAAATAGGGCGACACCCTAAGGTGAAACGTGGCTCTCTGCTGCGGTGCATTGTGGTCTGACACTTCTTGTGTCGTCGGTTGGCTCCGTTTGGCTCACATTCTGCAAAATGGCGACGTCCCTAGGATCCAACACCTACAATAGACAGAACTGGGAAGACGCGGTACGTTAAATTGGAAAAATAGTTTACTTTACAGAGCGTATAACTAAAGTACAGCATTTCCCAGTTAAATTACGGGAAGTAACATGACCATGAAATCTTCCAGTTTGCCACAATTTCCCCCGGTTTGCTTAGTAGCTAGCTAGCTAGCTAGCGAGGCTGCTGTTAGCTAACGCTAGCTAGTAAAAGCGTGGCTGCTGCCTTCATAAAACATCCATTAGCTACAGTATCAACGTTCATTCTTTAAACATCACAGTTTCACCTGGACCCCACTGTTGTGAACAATAACATCTAGGATTGGCCTCTAAACAAGCACTTGGTTAATTTGACCGTAACATGTTTTGTGCTAAAGTTAGCTATCTGAGCTAGTGCAGGCTAGCACTAGAGTGCTAACAATAATATATAGCGTTATATCAGTTGACTCTAACAAGTTCCATTTCCATTCATTCCGCGTTATGCAACATCGAGACAATCAAACACGTCATAATGTTATTGTCTGTGGATTTGCTAGCTCCTCAGCGGTTGTAAACTATTGTCTTTAAATTGGAACAGTTTTGTTAACATTAGCTTAGCAAGCGCTCACAGGAAAGGAGCAAATCCGCTCGCCTGACTGGCCTCAAGTCTATATTACGACTCATGGAAACATCAGAAGAAATGTGCTCTGTGTTACAAACAGTGCTATACACAGTTCTTCATGCACAGTCATATTAACAGTGCTTGATTCTACTTATTGTAGTGTAAAACGAACTGTTGTAACAATGCTTATGAGCAAAATAGTTGTTGTAATATCTACCAAAACCTTAGCCATTTATTGTACTATTTGTGCATCAAGCAACTGTGCTTTAGATCCTGTTAAAATGTCTGTAACCCTACTATATAAGGCCATGACACAACAGAACCTCTGGCCAATGTTGGTTTTAGTAACACACCAGACTATAAACTTTGCAACACTAGACTTTAGTTGACGTTTGAGCTGCTTATATTTAGGTGTTTGGCTGATGCTTTCAGTGGGATGGATTAAGACAGGTCATTTTCAGCAGCTAGCACTTAGATTGAAACTGCATCCTTCAACAGATGGCGAAGTAGAAGTGAGCGAGTCCCATTCGCCTTGTATTCACACGTGTAACATTGTCACGGTGCCCACAGCGAAAAAGTGAAACAGAATTTAATGCATCAGAGGACTGTTGGCTGAATAACGGATATGATTCTTGGTCTTAAATTAATGTTTTCCTTTTTTTCTTTCAGGATTTTCCAATTCTGTGTCAGACATGTTTAGGAGAAAACCCTTACATCCGTATGGTGAGTTTACTTACTGTGCTTTATAATGATTTGGAGGTTATTTTCTTGTGTTGATAACCAATCAGTGTGCAGGCTCAAATGTGTTCATGCTTTCTTTTATAGACCAAGGAGAAGTATGGTAAAGAATGCAAGGTATGTTTTGCAATAATATATTACATCTTTGTTATGCAGATCACAGCAAAGTTTAGATTAAACCTGTGACACTATATTCCGTGTTAACATATGTATTCATTTCTTTTTCATTCTTTGCCCGTCAGATTTGCGCCCGACCGTTTACTGTGTTCCGATGGTGTCCGGGGACACGAATGCGCTTCAAGAAGACGGAGGTCTGTCAGACCTGCAGTAAGATGAAGAATGTTTGTCAGACATGTCTGCTGGACCTGGAGTATGGTGAGTCTCTGCAACTAACTCCTTGTAATTTGTAATCGTCATTTGGCTGGTGTACGTTTATTAAAGTATAAGTTTGTTTTACCCTCTTGTCACACCTTTTTGTTTTACAGGTTTGCCTATTCAGGTCAGAGACACTGGGCTCTCAGTAAAAGATGAGGTTCCTAAGTCAGATGTGAACAAGGAGTACTACACACAGAACATGGAGAGAGAGGTAGAATTGCTTTCTGATGCAGATGTAATGTGTGTTGTTCTGTTTATTGCGATACAGCTAAAATTAGCTTGTAGGGATGTTCTGAACACCTTTCTTTGTCCTCAATTTCAAGTCCTTGAATAGTGAGTATCTGGTCCAGAATTTTAGTTTCTTACAGAATAGGAATGTATTTATTTTCACAATTAATAATAACACTAGTAAGTGGATATGAACCATCATTAGCACTTTAGAGGTTTGGTTCACCTTTAAGATTTCATCAAGATGGACAGAACACAACATTCTTTAGTAGTTTTTATATATCTATATATTTAAAGGTTGCTTTTTTTTTTGTCAATCCTTTGTGCTTATTTGGTCCTCTGTGTTTCTAGATAGCCAATTCTGATGGCACTCGGCCAGTTGGCCAGTTGGGTAAAGCGCCCAGCTCGAGTGACATGTTGCTGAAACTGGCTCGGACCACTCCATACTACAAGAGGAACCGGCCGCACATCTGCTCCTTCTGGGTGAAGGGAGAGTGTAAGAGAGGGGAGGAGTGTCCCTATAGGTGAGTGACACTTCATGAAAAGCCCTGCAGCTGCAGATCCTTGTTTTTATATATGAATTTTACATAATTTTTAAATTACCTATTGCCAAAGGCAAAATGTAAATAGGTTTGTTCTTGTGGTTCAGTTACTGCAGCATTTTCTTATTGTGGTTGTCCTTTACAGGCACGAGAAGCCCACAGATCCTGATGACCCTCTAGCCGACCAGAACATCAAAGACCGTTACTACGGCATCAATGACCCAGTAGCAGACAAGCTGCTGAAACGGGCCTCAACCATGCCCCGACTGGACCCACCAGACGACAAGTCTATCTCCACCCTCTACATAGGGGGTTTGGGAGATACCGTCACTGATGGAGAGCTCAAGTAAGAATCATTTTTTCCCCTCTAAATACAACTGTACACCCCCTGGGGCCACTGAGGGTGAGGTTTACTCATTTTGGGAATATAGTAGAATGTTCATTGTCATAAAAGGACCGATGGTACAGTTTTAAACCTTCCAACTTCCAGTGTTTTTGATCTATTGGACATTTGTCTGTTTTATTGCAGGAGTCACTTCTACCAGTTTGGTGAGATTCGCACCATTACCATAGTCCAGAGGCAGCAGTGTGCCTTCATCCAGTTTGCCACTCGGCAGGCAGCTGAAATGGCTGCTGAGAAGTCCTTCAACAAACTCATCATTAATGGACGCAGGCTCACTGTCAAGTGGGGGAGGTAAGAGTCTAATCAAGAAGGTAAAAGTTAATCATACGGGCGTCCATCCCCAACTTGACCCCCAGACACTTGCTCCATGCAGTCATGTATTATGTGGATGCAACCAGAAAAAAACTCATCCTGCCAACTGGTTTCTTGGCTTTCATACAGCCCCGGTTACTGGAGCAGCATGGGAGGAGATGTGAAGATTTATAGTGATAATTTGCTTATGAAACACTTGATGATGTTCAGAGAACATGTGTTTCACAGTAACAGTTCCAGGCTGTTACTGTGAAACACACATGCTACCATTAGAGTCAAAATTGAGAGTAAACTACTGACTGAAGTGCTTTTTAATATATTATCAGACACTGTAAAAGAGCTCAGTGGTAAAGAATGTGTGCAGGGCAGGACATCTTTCTTTTCAGTCACATTATTCACTGGTGTTAAACAAAGTGAGGTGATTATTATATACAGTTTAACTTGTTTTGTTTGTTGTTTTAGGTCTCAGGCAGCAAGAGGGAAGGAGGGCATCAAAGATGGCATCAGTGAGATGGGCACCAGACTGGACCCTGTACCTGGACTGCCCGGAGGTAAGTCTGCACACGGGAGGTTTGGGATTGCTGTGTGTACTCGTAGTGATGTAGTCCTAAGGGTGTAATTTAAAGTAGTCAACATGAGTGTATTAGTTTGTCATTTAGTTTCTTTAATTCTACTTTTCTTTGTGATGTAGCTCTTCCTCCACCACCAGCTTTGGATGAAGAAGCTCCTGCAAACTACTTTAACCTGGACCCCGGCACCTCTCCTGCGGTCCTGAACATTGCTCTGCCTCCACCTCCAGGCATCAACCCGCCTCCTCCAGGTACAATATCATACAACCTGTAACATGTCAAATCTACAATGCTTACTAAGAATAATCCCATCAACCTTATACTAGTATGAACTTTGGTAATGCTGACCTGTTTTATACGTTTACACCATTTCTTTGTGCAAAGCTGCTAAGAACAATTTATTTATCATATGGCATAAATTATTGAAACACTGTAAGAATATAGATAGATAGATAGATAGATAGATAGATAGATAGATAGATAGATATGCGCGCCTAATGCTTTATTTCTTTCCTTTTCATCTGCGCCAACAGGTTTTGGCCCTCCAATGTTTCACCCTATGGGTCACATGGCTCCACCTATGCCCCCTCCAATGAGCATGAGACCACCTGGTCAGATTCACTACCCCTCTCAGGATCCTCAGCGCATGGGTGCCCATGCTGCACATGGCTCTCGTCATGGTGAATAGCTGCTGGAGTGAAGTTCTACTGCGACTAGGTGTCATTGTTTTCCTTACGTCGGACCCGGTCAGATGCTTTCAGTGGGCCTGAAACCTGCAGACTATTTCTGGGAGAAAACACAGTTATGTCTTACTGGATAACATTGATTTATTTGGCCACCTGCAGTGCAGTGAATGAAATGAACCAGCACCATCAGTGTCCGGAGAGACGAGAACCAAGATATCACAAGATGACTTTGTCACTAGTCACAGTTGAAATGTACCAGAGTGGCATCGGCAGACTTGAGAGTACTGACCAATGTGATCGGAGCCATATAGTTTTTGAAGGCTCCTGTGGCTGGAGCGTTGTACATATAGAAATGTATACTGTCAGTTAAACCTGTATTTGTCCCATTGTGCAACATGGATAACAATCCTGAGCAGCATTTTTAAACTTGTTCATTTTCAATTACTTTTTTATTTGACACAATCTTAATATCCTACAGCATAATGACTTTGTTTATTGTAAGGCTTTCTTTGAATGTTCTTTTCACTTGTCATTAAAACGATGCAATTTTCTCATTGATCATTGCAGCGTACATATTTGTCATTACTAATTGTGTTTAACTGTTGTTTATGGGCAGGGTTATCTCCTATTGCTCTCACACATAATGGGAGACAAAGATGTAAAGTCACAGTGTGACACTTATCAGATGAAGAGTGGGTAAAGAAGGGTGTCGCGTATTGACATTGACGGGATCAGATACCACTACGGATAACGAAAAGGAAACCACGCTGGTCGTCCTGTGACGGCACTGTGTTGGCCTCTACTGCGGTAATGAAATGATTCAGCAGTCTTTAGAGTTTAGCTCATCTGGTCAAACCTCTCAGCAGTAGCAAACCACTTCTTAAACTATTATGCAGGAGTGGTTTTCTCTCCCTCCTGCAGTGCCCACTGATTAGCAGAGGGATCATCTTTGTTGGAAGAGAGCAGCAAGCATAGGGTCGGTGCTTCAGTCTTTAGCGGATCAGCCCCCTCTTCATAGTTCATTAGACTCAGGGTTGTAATTAATACCCCATCCCCTGGGTGCTCTGTTGAAGTTGGGCCGTCGACACATGCGGTCCAGAGCGATGCCGGGCAACTTCTGGGATTCCACTGCCTCGAAGCCAATCACTGGGATCACCCTCTCGCTGACCGCAGCTCTGCCGAATGGCATGGCAGATCTGAGAGACGAAAAGCAGTTGTCATTTAGCGAGCTGAATGCGTTATCTCATGGTGTTTGCAGAATATGACCCGAGGTATCATACTGCTCAGAGGGGGGGGACATATAAATGATACCCGGTTTGGTCATCTGATTTGAACAGGTCCTGTTGACAGAAGAAACGTCACCTTGGATTCAGCATAAGTCAACATGGGTGTGTGGTGAACTCTTTCTACTTGTGTAGCTGCTCTGACAGTTTAGATTTAATTACGGCTTCACAATTTCATAATTATCTGAAGGGCGTAAACGGATCCCTCGACAGGTTCAGACTGGCTGGCAGAAAACCGTGATTGACGGCCGTAATTGAGTAAAGTCTGAGTTTGTCTTACATATATTCTCCATCTGCCCAAGCATAACCTTTGTACTGCCTCGCTTGTGTGACGCAATTCCTTGTGTGCCACAAGAAAATTGATTCCCATCCGTGCGTAATAGGTCTTGTGTGGGGAGGGGGGGGGGGGTGTATTAAAAGCTAGCATCCCCCAAGTGGATCATCTTTCAAGAGCCGGAGTTCAAAATAGCCGTCACACAGCCACACTCCAAGGAGGTGCAAGCCAGATATTCATTTTCAAACTGGAAACATGGAGTGGAGCCGAGGGAAGTGCTGATTGTGATGGATTACGTGGTGAGGTCATTTGTGGGTCTATTTGAAGATGGGTCACCTGTGCTTCCAGCTGAACAGGGTTTAACAAATCATGATTTATTTTGGTGAAGTTAGCAGCAGCAGCAGATGTGGAGAGGCAGATTTACCTGTTGAAGCTCCTGAAGTTGGAAGGCTGTTGTCTTTGTGGAAGCTGGGGCAGCTGGGTGCTGAGGGCTTCCAGGAGCTCTGTGTTGTCTCCCAACGCTTGGCTCCATGGGGAGCTGTAGGATTTGGGGATGACTGTTGTGTTGAACTTCTCATGAGGAATTTCCTTCAGGGGCCCAGAATATCCTGATAGAATCAAGTCGAATGTCATTCATTTAATAGTGACATACAGCTATGGGTGAAGTGAAAGCTTTGTTGCTGTTCATTTTGAGGTTTCTTTCCCTTTAAATTCAGTGTAAGCTTAATAAGTCCCCCCTTTGTTCAGAAAAATGGATAGTCTTTTATTCCTGGAAACTAATGATAAAACCCATTAAATAAAAAAAGCAAGCACAAACAGATCTAATATTTATCTAAGTCTCTGTGATGTCACTCCTGTCAACTATAGCACCTCCAGTAATTAGATCTCGGTGTGAATCCCCGATAATAAACAGAGCTTAGCTCTCTGTCAGTCATATCGTAAGCAGTTCCTTCTGTCAGGACCAATACACAACAGCGCTTAGAAAAGATGATCACATAACCACTTTATGCAAACTGCCACTTACGGTAAGAATACTAATCTATTTCCTCAATACCCTTTTCTCATGAAACGTAAACACTATCGGATCAAAGCGAGACACTGTGTCCATGCATTGACCAAGCATTTGGCATTGTGGCGATCTAGTCCTATAGCTTGTGGCAGTCTGTGGCTTCACTTCATCTCTTAAGAATTACCTGGAGCGAGGACTTCTGGATTGCCCTTCTTTGCTACAGTCTTCTGGAGGTTCATGACCAGGCTGTGCTTACCAGTGATGGAAAAAGCCTGGTTCTCTTTTCCTCCCTGTGGCTCAGCGAACATCTGTGGGGGAGGAAAGGCCTCTGGATGGACCTGGGAAATGGAAACAACTAGATGTATGTATGTCTAGATTGAACAATTTGTTTGTCACATACTCAAAAAAGAAACATAAAGAATACAATTTGTATGATGACAATAAATGAATACATGTAATATAAGTATTAAAATGTTAAAGTGCATATTTTTGGTATAGGACAAATGTAAAATGAGTAATGTCCCATTTGTGCAATTGTAATTGTGCTCAGAGAGAGACACTCTCCTCCACACATCCTGCCTGATTTAAACGGTTATCTACATTAGACACATCATTTCAAAATGAAAGGTATGTGTGTGTTGTTTGTCATTGAAATGCCACACTCGATTATCAATCAGCTGCACCAAGGATGCACCGGTGAAAACACCTGTAACTAATTAGATCACTTAGCAATCAGGTTTGCTGTTTGGCGTCAACAAGGGAGGACCAATTTTGGAGAGAGTTAGAGGACTGTAACTGCAGTATACTGCATTTTGATTAGAGTACAATACAATAACTATGTTTATGTCATCTTCATTAAAAGTAATTGTGACTGATACTGTTATGAATATATGAGTAAAGAGAATTAACAAATTGCATTTGTGTTCATGATCTATATTTACAGCATGCTACAAATGAAAATTCCATTTTAAGAAGAGTTCATAGTTGTGACTTTACGTGTATTTATTAAATTTGCATTGTGTGTTTACGTTTTTGTGTGTAGAATTTCGACAAAGAGGGTCGATGTTTTTTTCAATTGCAAAAATAAATTGCAAACACAGGTACGTTACTTTGGGGCGTAGGTTACAGTAAGGTCAGTGGATAGGAGTCATTGTGTGCTATGTGCCTTCTCTCAGTTCCTTACAGTGTTGGTGTTGTAAGCATCGTTAGCAATGTTCTCCTGTGTGAACATCTCCACCCTCTTCTGTCTCTCCTGAAACATGCGAGAGCCTCGATTAGATGGCAGGTTGAGCTCCTCCATCATCACGTCCTTTGGGATGCTGATCTTCTTCCCGAGGTTCAGACCTTCTGGCACAACACCACAGATAAATGGAGGTGCTTTAATAAGTCATTACATTTAATATCCTCATGCATTTTAAAAATGACAGGATCAGAGTACAGAAATCTGTTTGCCGCAGGTTTCCTAAGCTGTGTGGCATGGCATCAGGTTAGGTGGTTCCAGCCCTGCATAAATACATCATGACATTTAGTTGTTAGTGCAAAGGCAATATCTATGATAACAGCAACTTCCAGACATTTGGAAAGAGAAGGAAAAAAACACAGACTAATAAGGACCCTTGGCAAATCCTAATGTCTCCTCTGATCTTCTTGTTTCTGTCGACTTTAAACAGCTGAAGGGCACTGATTAAAAAAAACAAAAAACGTGTGCAGCATCACTGAGTTGGTATCCACACAGCTCAGGGTCTCTTCTCGTGTTGTATCGTGGCACGGCGGAGTGTCTGAAATAGCCTCGAGAGGATGTCAAGGGGTGTGTAATGTTTGTTGTGGTCCAGGGTTGCATGGGTAACATGGCATAAAAATAAAATCTTTGGATGAAAGACTCATGGAAGAGCGGATGGCACTCTTTCTCACACATGAAAAGTGTAAGGGGAAGTCTGAGCATGTGCAACCCTTGAGGAGCTGCCTTTGATCGGCCTGCGTAAAAAAAATCAGCGGTGGGAGTCACATTCTGCTGAGTTTAGGGGACTTGGTTTTCAAAGCCTAGCTGGAGGACAGCGCTAGAAAACAAACTGGGATGGTCCCTGCACGAATGTTTGGAGAATTTCAACAGCACACTGGCACTCCTGGGGTTTGCATGTACAGTGCAGCATCGTATGTGTGCCCAGACATTTGATGTTTGGCTCATCTGACAGCCTCGGCTTGTGATCACACACTAAGGCAGTTTGAACGTGTACACGCGGGAGCATACCGATTTGTTAAAGATATGTTAACCAGTATGTAAACTACCACGTTCGTTAGTTTCGTTCCAAATAGTATGTATGTGAGTTCTGTACTGACACAGACTGGAATCTGATATCAAATCAATGCATCTCAACCCATCCGCACTTACCTCCCCGGGCCTCCTTACACAGAGCCTGAGCCTGCAACATCCTCTTCTTAGTCACGTCATCCAGGCCTGACTGCATCGTCATCATCATCTTCCTCTGATGGACATGTGAATAATTATTGTTCAGGATTTTTGTTACATACAATACATCACATTTAATATATAATTTACCACTGCAAATCTCCTTTAGTAGGACTTCATATTTAGTGACATATCCAGAAAAACACATTTCTAAATTATAAAATACAAGTCCTAAATTATAAGTTATATTAAGGGCATGACTAAATTAGCTTCGACTTCGACTTCAAGGGTCCAGACAATTCCTTAGTGGTTATCTTGATTAAGTTTTGAAAGTTAAAATTCATATTTTCTATTTATGTGAATTGTCTTTTGTTCCATTAGTTTCATGATTAACTAGAAACATGTGTCACATTGCAGTAAAACCCAAGTTTTAAAGCTGTCTCAGCTGTCTCTCCAGCATCATAGAAATGTATATACAGTTCATTTAAGGACCTGGAAGCTTCCACACTTTATACTCTTTTCAGTCAGATTGGAAGCAGCGCCTTCTGTCACTGCTTATTTTGACTATTTTTTAAAGCGTCACCTCGGCCCTTACCTGTGTCTCCGGCCGGCCTGTATGCCGAGTGTTGGAGCTGGTCTGGATGGTCGTGTGGTTTATCCCGTACTGGAGCTGGGATGCCTACACGCTCCACTCGGACTCTCCAAGGGAGGAGCAGCCGGTATAAAACCCATCTCGGGATGCCTCGGGTGCTTACCTCATGGGTTATTTTAGCAGAGGGATATGAGAGTGAGGATGGATGGAGGGGAGTTTTTAGGGGGGGCTATAAAGGGCGATTAAGGGGAAGTGGCAAGTATAAAGATTTACATCCTGACCTCGAGCCACTTTGATAATAAAAATCCGATCCCCTCTCTGTGTGTGTATGTGTGTGTGTGATAACAGCTGCTGTCCAGACAGTGACACTGAGCTCTCAGAGAGGCCAAGAGTCCAAGCTCTCAAGTGTAAGCATAGACACACACAAACACAATGTCTATTTCCTTTGTAACTACCCTGCCACATATACTTAGTTGCTTTCAAACACACCCGCCATGTGTTTTCCACACAGTTCTACAAGCGCTGCTGTGAAATTGATGAGGTCACTGCGATCAGACGATGTGATTCGGTTGAGAAATTTAGGGTTAGTTTAGGTTAATCCTTTGACTCCCTTTCCTGCTGAGAGTTTTGGGCATTCTACATACCGCAGTGTAAAATATGGCAATAAAAAACTCAGTGTGTTTGCTATTTTGTTATCATATATTCCTGCTAAGAGTTGAGAATTCTGCATGAACCCACATTTTGCATAACACTAGAAAAATGCCCTTTAACTTTCTATTTAGTTGGCCTTTTTGAAGTCAGGTTAGTCTTTATTGAACAGCTTTCCCCCCCAGAAATTGATTCATTGAGCTCAGCAGGAGCCTGGAGGGGAAAAAAACTAAACATTTTCCTTATCCCTGTTGAGATTGGATATTGATTTTGCACCTGCACTGCTCCACAGCACCACCACTATCCCCCCAGTGGGAAGCCTTCCGGCATCTGAAAGAAAATGTGGAGTCATCCTGAGTCACAGAAAGAAATCTTCAGACACACAATAGAAGTTGAATAGTTGCTGCCCATTAAAGGTTTATTGAAGAGTGTTGGTTAAGTAAAAAAGCAAATTTGCTTTATGAAAAGAAACCACAGGAGGATAGCAGCCTCCTTTAAACATGTAAAAAGCTTTTGTGTGGCATTGTATCACACTGAGCCTTAGTGTTTAGAATCAATCTGTCACTTCCATTTTATTTATTGTAATCCTTTACAAATAAGGGCTTTTATGACAGTTGTGTATTGATAATTCAATGATTTAAAATGCAATTTTTTTGAAAAGGACAATAACAAGATTATGAGAACGGGACAAGTTCTCGGAACTGGTGTCATCTGTGTTTGAGAGGTGCAGTGTGTTCATGTCACATAGAGAGAGGTGCACAGCCACCAGGCGCTGACAAGCTGACACAAGAACAAAAGAGGCCCATTCAGACTCAAGGGCCTGTGTGACTATGGCACCTTCAAAACCGTTTGCCCTGTTGGCCTTCAGATGAAACCTTAACTGGCTAGCTTGTCTGAGGGAGTTCAAAACTCCACAGATAGTGTTGATAGGCAAGAATATTCAGTTTATGGCTTTTTATAGCTTCCTGCTGAAAGCTAAATGCATTGAAATTCAGCTTGCAGCACTGACAGAGTCATCGTTCTGAACTTTTCTTACTCGCTTGCAGGGGCCTTTGGGAGGGCTGTTGGAAGTCAATCAGTTGGGGAGCCGTCTTGCTCGATTTGAGCTCCAATCCAGAGAGACAGAATGTACGGGCTGCTGTGTGAGAGTCTTCACGACTTCATCAAAGAGTCGTACGGAGATGATGTGTGGAAGCTGGTCAGAGAGAGAGCAGATGTCAGGTTACACTCTTTTGTCACCCACCAGGTACGGTTTCTGAGATGAATGATATCATTCTGTGTGTGTGCACTGACTGGTAATATATGTGTGAAGGCCGTGCTATCTGTGTGAATCCAAGTCAATCTGTCTGCAGTTTTTGTCACTCTGTCTGAGCTTCGTAGTCCTGATGTCAAGAGAAATACTTTTATATTTAAGGTCTATATATGTGTGTGTGTGTGTGTGTGTGTGTGTGTGTCTGCAGGTGTATAGTGAGAGTGTGATTCCCCGTATTGCGAAGGCTGCCAGTGGAGTGACAGGTACGCCCTACAACGAGCTGATGAACTCCTGGGGTGTCTACTTCCTGGGCTTTGTTGGGAAGTACGGCTATGACAGGATCCTCAAGGTGAAAAAAAGAGATCTCAGACTCAAAACTGTCAGAGTTGTGTTGTCTTTTGGTAGATGTGTGAGAATATTATTAACTACCCAGTGAGCTATGTGTCCTTAAAACTGCTATTGTGCCAGTGAAAGGTTTTTCTTAGTGTCTCATATATCGTATTGTGTGAAGGAATATGTAACTCATGTACAAATCAGTCTAGAGTGGTCAAATGAGCAGCAGCAAAGGGCAAGACATCCTGATTAGCAGTCAATTGCATGGCTCGAGCTTCGAAAATGCTTAATAGATTTTTGTTCCCAAGCGCAAGCCAAAATAACCCCGATGGTATTAAATTAGTGGAGTGTCTCTTTTAAAGTACTATCATATAAATGTAGAGTAACTGTCTCTGCCTTCAGGTGCTGGGCCGTCATGTTCGTGACTTTGTCAATGGCCTTGATAATCTCCACGAGTACCTGCGCTTCAGCTACCCCAAAGTGCAGCCTCCAACCTTCTTCTGCCAGGAGGAGTCCGCCACTGGAGTCACCCTCCACTACAGGTCTGAAACCAGGAGGAGGAGGGAGATTAATAGACTATCAGACATCAGACACAAAGAACAGGGCAAACAGAGAGAGAGAGAGAGAAGGCTGTGTGATTAATTTCTTTCAGACTGATATTGAATTGTCTCCCTCTGTGACCGGCAGGAGTAAGCGCAAAGGCTATCTGCACTACGCCATGGGTCAGCTGAGGCAGATGGGGAAACAGTTCTACGACACCGACATCCATGTAGAGGTGCTGTCAGAGCAGTTGGTCGGAGACTACTCCCACGTCACAATGAGGTACACACACACACACACACACACACACACACACACACACACACACACACACACACACACACATTATGAGAGATACATAATAGTATCATTCACTGAAGATTCAATACACAATTTCCTGATAATGCTTGTGTACTTTTAATGCAAGTTTACTTGTAACAGAGTATTTTTTACCACGTTGTGATGGAACTTTAACTTAAGTAAAAGAACAGAATACTTCTTCCACCACAGTTTAAACTTCACTTTAAACTATAGAAAATATATTGATCTGTGTGTGTTTGTGCAGGCTGAACTTTGACAACTCAGCCTATCGCTACATCATGAAGGAGGATGAGGAGGAGCAAGAAATTCTGCCCATGACCTCAGACTTCTTCTTTGAGGTTTTCCCCTTTAACATTGTCTTCAGACAGGTAATCCTTTTGACTTACATCCGTAACCTCACCTAATGAATGAAATGAAGCGTAAAATGAATAAAATCACTGCAATTGTTTGACTCTTGAGGACATGGTGGTGCATAACGTTGGCTCGGGCTTGTCCACTGTCTTCCCTGATCTGGATGGGAAGAAGATCAATGATGCCTTCTTGCTGGCTCGCCCCCTAGTGGAGTTCATCTGGAACAATGTCAGACATCACTTCATATGTCCCCGTTTAACGACAGCATTCCACATATAAGTCACAATGCATCCGTTTTGAACAGCACGCTGATGAGTGCTGATAATACTGACTTGGAAATCTATACACAGATCATCTCCCACCCCAACAACCTGTTTGAGATCATGTCCAAGGAGCCTGTGAAAAGAGAGAGGAACCTTCACAACCGAGTCCAGAGTAAGCAAACACTTGTAAGGGTGTGTGTGTCTGGTGGGCCAGAACTAGCCGGCTTGTGGACAGATCAATTTCACTGCCTTTAGTTGCAAAAGACACGCTTAATTTCAGTTTCATTGAATACAATAAAAAAGAGCAGGTGTGCAGTAAAACACTGCTGAATGGAAGATGAGAGTTTAGTAGAAGGTCTTGCAATTGCAGAAATGGAATTGTTTGATGTCCTGATTCAACTTAAATGTATTGAATTTATGGCTTTTTTCCCCCCCCACAGCTTCTGACTATGAAAATGCCAATCGCACAGCTGACGTAGATGTGGAGCTCATGGCTTTCCAGTCCATCATTGAAAGTGATTACAAAGGTCATGACATTTCTGTTCTCTAAAAAGACAAGACCTGAGCATTGAGACACTGAACTAGTCTTGCTGATAATGACAAAATAAAACCTGTTAAAGACACAGACACATTTGGAATACAAAAGAATTCTTGTTGGGAGTTTGGGAGTTGATGGGAAGTTTGACACCACTTCAATATGAAGCTGTAGCCAGCAGCAGGTTAGCTAAGATTAGCGTTAAATTGGGAAACAGCTAGCATGGCTCTGTTCAATAGCAACAAATCTGCATTTTAAAAAAACATTTTATACCTTGTTGTTGTTTTGTAGAAAAGCAAAAGTGAAAAAGAGATAATTTATGATTTTATGGGGAGGCATGGGGGAGGAGCTCCCTCTAGGCTGGGACCAATTACCTTCTGAAGTGTTGTTTTCACTGTGTGGCTGCCAGGCAACCAGCGGACACTCCATGAAGTCCCTTTTTCCCTCCAAGAAGTAGTCCAGCACAAAACCCACTGAAAGCCACTCTTTGTCGTTACCTTAAGACGGAGTCAGGTTTGCTGTTTCCCCTGTTTCCGGCTACAGCTTCATACTGAACATACAGATATGAGCGTGTTATTGATCTTCTCATCTATCTGTTAGCAAAAAAAGCAAACAAGCGTATTTCCCAAATAGTTGAACTACCCTAAGTTGAACAATAATAAACTGCAAAATCTATTAGGGTGACATTGTTAACACAGTGCAGTCATTATCTACAGCTGAAATTGAACCTAAACGCCTCTCTAAACGTTTGTCTTGTTGGCATTTCATCGTGCTCCTCTTTTAGACGGTAACAGTGCTAATGCGATGGAGAGCTGGGGCGATGGGAGCCGCTGCCTGAAACTAAAAGGACAAATGAGATACATGCCAGAGTGGGAGTCCATCATCTTCCTGGGAACCCCTGTGTAAGGCCCACAAACACACATATGCACACACACACACACACACACACACACACACACACACACACACACACACACACATGCACGCACACACATCCATAGACACTGATATGTAGTAAAATGCTACCGTTGAAAAGTAAAACATTCTAAAAAGCTGCAAGAGCTAAACTGAATTAGGAGGCTGGAAATAAAAGCCTGGGCAGTGAATCAAATCAGGGGCCCATTCTAACAGCACTTACCATGCATGAAATGAGCTGCTAATTAGCTTGTAATCAGACAGTGCAGCTCTTGTGAGCCTAATGGAAACCCATTTGCAACTGAGAGTGTTTTCCTCAGAGTACATTACCAAAACATCCCCCTCCTCTTCTCAAACATTTTGTTTTGCAAGTAAATGCCCTCATGCCTGTATTGACAAAACTACTCAAATGTTAAATGCCACATCGCACTGCTTACATTATTCATACTGTAGGAAACTAAAAATAATATCTCTCACAATCACTGTCTTTTAATTGTTAGACTTCTCTAGACACTGCTATTGTTATTTCTAAAGCATTTTAGTATATTGTTATTATCATTGTTAGAATTTGTCTTTTTGACATTTTTCTCTGTAACTGTCTTTCTGTGTTTGTGTGTGTGTGTGTGTGTGTCTAGAATGGAGAGTCTGAGTGCTATGTTCAAGACCGGCCTGTACATCAATGACCTGAGCATGCACGACTCCAGCAGAGACCTGGTGCTGGCGGGCACGCAGCAGTCCGAGGAGCTGAAGAGAGCTCTCGTACAGGTGCACTCTGCCAACATGCAGCTGCATTTTACATGTGTGATCAGCTCACTTGTCACTCTGCAAAGTGACAAGTGAGCCCTTCTTTCAGTCTGGCAGCCCCAGATCACCCACCGCCTGCAGACATGAGGTGAAAGAAACAGACACAAACTTACAGTGTTATTCTGTTTTATTTCCCATTGTGAGCGCAGGAGCAAAAGAAGTCCAGTAAGCTGGAGGAGAGCATGAAGATGTTGGACTATGAGATGAAGAAGACTGATGACCTCCTGTACAGGATGATTCCCAAGCCAGTGGCCAAGAGGCTGCGCAAAGGAGAGCCAGCTGTGAACACTTGCGAGGTCAGGATTGTATCATATATGCCACTATAGTTTAACACCCAAAGCACCACAAAACAACAGAAGCGAAACTAAGCTGAAGCTGTATAGCTTCATATTTATTGTGCAGATATAAGAGACAAATACAGACATACCTACATAAGTAAATCATGAAGGTGCACTGAAACACAAATGTTGGCACAATGATTAAATGTTTAATATTGCATCTTTCAATCATCTGTTACTTATCTAAGTTTTTTCCTTGCTCAATGTAGATAGTGACAGATACCTAGACACACACACACACACACACACACACACACACACACACACACACACACACACACACACACACACACACACACACACACACACACACATTCATACAAATGTTTCTATTTGAGACTCTCTGCTGGAGTGAAATTCAAGTAAATTGAGAGTGACTTCCTGATGGCGCATAACAGTGTGGACACAAAATATGGCCAATGAATGCCTGACTAGTGTGTGTGTGTGTGTGTGTGTGTATGTGTGTGTGTGTGTGTGTGTGTGCAGTGTATCAACATGCATACTCATCAACACCCTTATATCTTTTTTCCCAGGTATTCCCAGATGTGACCATTCTTTTCAGCGATGTTGTGGGATTTACACGCATTTGCAGTCACATCACTCCAATGCAGGTGGTCTCCATGCTAAACACCATGTACACGCTGTTTGACACGCTCAGCGAGAAGCACCGCGTCTTCAAGGTTTGTGTGTGAATCTCCCGTAGTCTGATATGGACCTACTTTATCTACACGTGCTGCTGCATGAGAGCTGCTGTTCCTCTCGTTTCCAGGTCGAGACCATTGGAGATGCCTACATGGTGGTGGCCGGGACGCCGGAGAAGACAACGTTTCACGCTCACAACATTTGTGACATGGCCCTGGACATGGTGCGCTCCATAGATCACCTGAAAGACCCCTCTAATGGCAACCACATACAGATTCGTGTCGGTGGGTAGAACGCGTGAGGACATACTTGTGTGTCTACGTCGGTGTTTGACTGAGTGAAGTAACGTGTTGTTCTGGTTGCAGGGATCCACTCTGGGATGGTTGTGGCAGGTGTGGTGGGACATAAGATGCCACGTTACGGTCTGCACGGTGACACAGTCCACACTGCCTCAGCCATGGAGAGCAATGGAAAGGTGGGGAAGCTAAGTCTGTATATATATGACGACTTAAGTAGGAGCTCTCTGAGCTTTTGTTGTAACTGCCTGGTCTTCCTTTATCTCATCCAGGAGATGCACATTCAGCTCAGCAGCGCCACCTACGAGCACCTGAAAGGAAGTCACTTTATTTTTGAAAGGAGGGGCACCATTACCATCAAGGTTAGGGGTCCAAACAGTTGCCAACACGACTATGCTCAACACATTAATTACCTTCACTCAGCCACTATGGCAACATATAATTAATATGATTTGTGGCTCAGAGCGGTCTGAACGCCTCTAATTAAAAGTAAATACATGATATCTGCACATTATTATACACAACCTATTTGAAATTAAACTTTGAGACTGTAATTTGCAAATATTTTGTGTATCAGCAATCAGACATAATAAACATTTCTGAATCTTTGAAATATATGAAATGATAATAACTCACAATGTTTTGACTCTGCGGAGTCAGAACTTCATATTTAGAGCTGGTAATTGCAGCTTGCTTGTTGATTAAACAGTCTGTTTTATCACTGGGTCTGACTTTGAGACTGTACATTCAGTGATAATGCCCAAAACGCCCAGAGGTTTCTAAGGCAGCCGATTACAGGCGCCAATCTCAGGAAAGCAAGAGCAACTCATTTTTCATCAGGGTATTCCGATTATTGGAACCGGCCATTTTACTCCACTCAGTAACAGTAAATGTGCCTTTGAGCACATGCCTTTAAATATTTGTGGATATATGTCCAAACCTTATTCTTACTTTTTATTTTTCTCTTTGTCCATTTTTAGGGGAATGTTGAAATTGAGACCTACTGGCTGAAGGGAAAGAGGGACAAAGACGGGAATGCTCAGGCTGCGTGTCCTCAGTTTGAGACCCAGACCATCAGTAAGGTGAACATATCAAGCCCTGAGGCCACAGGGGACAAGGAGGGAGTGGTAAGAAAACAGCAAAGCATACCCTTGAATGGTTTACACTCTCATGTGCTTCATTGCCACCATCATCATCATCATCTCTGATTCCCTGAGTTTTTTGCCTCCAGGGTTCCCCACTGGTGGCAGGGCGAGACGAGGATGATGTGAAGTCTATTCGCTCTCATCGTATCAAGATGGAGATTTCAGGCCATTCTCTGAAGGAGACGTCTGTTCATAAGGTGAGTGGGAATTATTGGTGCCAAGATTTCTCGACTTTTAATGACTCTGATTTAGCTTCAACTTATAATTATTTTTTCCATCCATACCCGTCACTATGATTTTTCCCCTGTTGTCTTGTAATTGGTGTGATTAAATGAACGTCTCCTTCCCCAGTCCCACTATAAGGATGCCTTGCAGGACGACCTCCAGGATGCTCACCTGGAACTGGACTCCCCCGAGTCTGACGGCGGACACTCCATCTTGGACTCCCCCGACGGCTCCTGTGACTCCCCTAGCTCCAAGAGTACCACGTGCTCTGTGTCATGAGCCAAAGAAATGCTAGCTGATGCTATAGCCAGTAATTCATTTGTAATACTGCTTCTAAAAAGCTTTTTGAACACAACACTTAAATGCCAGATAGGAATGCCGTTTTTTGCTGATATTTTGGCATCCTTGTGGGGATGCCATGACAATCTCTAATGACGTCTTGTTTGTACATGGCCTAGTCTGTAATGCTTGAAATTTTCTAGTTGCCTTGCGTGGTGTTATGTTACATTGCAAAAAATCATCAGTGCTTATTTTGCTCTAACTCTGCAGAAATAAATCACAGCTATCATCGTTAACTTCACACTTATACTCAACATGTTTTAATACCAAGAAGTGGTCACTGCCACATGGTCCAGCTGGACACAAGCTCTGTAATTTCCTGTTGGTTCTGCTGCACCTTGTAGATTTGACATCTTATTTCATCCTCGGAAGAAATCCTTCTGAATCCCTCCTCCGTCCCTCTCCTTCATCCAGCATGTCTGGATTCATTGTTCTATATCAGTCTCGTCAAATACACAGCCACGGCACAATGTAAACGCTTGTCAGTTCAGTGAAAATAAAGCCAGCAGACTGCTGAGCCGTGCGTGGATCCTTTTGTTTTTGTTTGTCTTGTCACTCAAAGACACTGGCAGTCAGACTCACATTTACATTTGCATTTTATTGAACACATTTCTCCATGGATATGTTATTATTAGGTCTATATGTTGTCACGTGAAACCTGACCTTGTATTTTAGCGTCAATATGCACCACAAAACCTTTTTTTTGTGAATATCTTGTGAAAACCCTGCTGCTGTTCAATCATCGATCAAATACAGGAACAAATCAACATGGGAGTTAATGCAACATGTCAAATTTCACGCTTTGTTTTAAGTAAGATAAATTACTCTCTGCCCGATGGTGCTGCGACACATGCCACCAAAGCAAGAATAGTGTAATCCTATCACAGATAGACAGTCAAACATCAGTTTTCCTGGTCCAGTGTCCCAGTCAGACAATGTTCCCCACTGGCTGGTTATCAGAAGAACTGCGCCTATAGGTGGCGTCCTCGCGGTCTAGGCTGCCTCCGTTGGCTGTGCGTGAGTCTTTAGGCAATGAACCGATGGAGCAATGAAAGCAGAAAGCGTAGAAGAAGGCGAGCAGGAGCAGGAAGCAGACGACACAAAAAATGACGACTATCAGGATGGTGTGCACCTGCATGTGCACCTCCTCCCATGGGAGCAGTGTGGTGGTGGTCAAGGGGGCCAAGGTGGTCAGGGTAGCATTGCAACTGGGTGGAGGAGGCTTCATGGAGGGCATGTGGTCGACTTCCGGCATGATGGGAGGCCTCAGTGGCTAGGATATACTTTGTTGCAGCTTTAAGGGGAAAAAAAGTATTCTAGTTTGGTGTACCACATGCACAGATTAACATTCTACATCAATAAGATACAGTAGCAATTTTACTTCAAGTGGAGTTAATCATGTATTATCATGAATCAACCTGCCATAAACAACATACATGAACAATAGCATAAGAAATAATGACTTTCTATGATTTTCACATTATTAAAACAATTAATTTCTGTGAAACCACAAAATATATACATTTTAATTAACCAGCTGCTTTTAAGCAGGCTAATTATCTTTTTCACTGACATCCAAACACAGACTGTGTCTTTTGTTCATACCTGGATTGTGTTGTTGTCCAGTCTCTCTGAGCAGGCTTTCTTTTGATGAGCAGAGCTTGGGAAAATGAAAGAAATGGAGGACAAGAGAGAGAGGGCTTGACTGAAGAAGAGAGGTGGCTGGTGGACCACCAATAACATGGAGGGTTGCCACGGCAACACCGGCTGAGGGGCCGCTTGCATGGAAGTGACATCATATCACTTTAGGATTAAGAATGTGTCTCAAAGTATGCAAATGGAGATATTAGTAGGTGTGAACAGATTACGGTGAAATTAGTTTTGTACAGAACTAAAGCTACAATATGTAAATCAAAATCACTTGTAGTTTATATAGAAAAACATCTTAAGTGACATTCTTCTGAAGCTGTGCAATAAAAGCATCTGCTTGATGAAAGATGAGCTTTGGAACAAAATTAGTGAAATTAGATGGGTTAAATTACTTATTTGTAAAGAGCAGCCCTGAGATGAATCAGGCTCTCTAATACTGCCACCTGTTGGTAAAAGAAGCAGCACTGAACAACACACTGCAGACTCCCCACCAGCCCCGCTCCTGTGCCGTCTGGTCTCTTTCCAACAGCCATAATGATTCTTTAGTACAAGTTGTAATTGGTCCGACATCCCGCGCTGTGCTCGCTCAACAGAAGCTGATGCCTAAAAAATGTTTTAGGACTTGCACCAAATTTGAGTTGCCATGGAGATAACTCAATATCCATTCATTTTAGCGAGTAAACCAGCGAGCTGTTTGTGCTTTTTTAATCATAAATACCAGACAAAAAAACAACAACAGAAAAAGCATTAATTAGCGTAATTTCATGTAGAGGAGAACACAGAACAAAGCCTGCCAGCTGATGTGATTTTAGAGTGCTTTCAGATGGTTAATTACAGCTCCAGACAATAGAAACAAAAAGATCCATTTAATCCAACGGCGGCTGAGTAGAGCCAAAATGGCTGAATAGAGGACTTAGCATACACCAAGGTCACTCTAAGGGACAAATATGTGAAGACAGACCACAGGGCTGAGTAGGCCTTCAGGTCTGGAGGGGTTTTCACTGCTGTCGTCCCAGTGGAGATGACCCGTGTGTGGGTAAAGACTGAGATGAGTCTTATGAAATCAATGATCTGCACAATCTTTATTGCAGATCTCAGAACAGAAGGTGAAGAAGGTTTTCAGTTGCTCACAAAAAGTAGACCATTTGTTTTTCTGCTGGGAGAACAACAGCGCTCACAGCTGGACATTCAATGTGTCAAATCGTTGACTATACCTCTGTGAAAAGCGATCCAGAAAGCACTAACATTGCTGCCAGAGAGACTGCATGCTACATAATCATCCCAGAATTAACATATAAAACAAACATTTTGAGAAAGTCTCTCTGAAGTAAATTAGTCAGCCTCTCTGCGTGTAATTTCTTGCATCGTTTGCTCTGCTGTGCCTTGAAGATTTGATATCTTGTTGTGCCATGCGAGTGTATGGTTGGGAACTTTCCTCTCTCACTCTTGCTTTTCAATTTGTCTCTCTCTCTCTCTCTCTGTACAATGTAAGTGCTTGTCATCGTGGTGTGGAAATAAAGCACGTTGACAGCTGAGCAGGAGTGGATCAGCGTGTAATTGTTCTCCTGTCACTCCTGGAAGAGTCGACATTTACAGTCACATTCACATGTTTCCTGTCGTTCGCTGACAGTTTAAGAAAACTTGACAATTTGTGATGTATTCATGCAAAATGTGATTACCGATGGCAACATAAGTTTTGAAAACAAGAAAGCAAAATAGCAGAAATGACTAATTGTTTTATTGTCAAAAATCTCAAAACACACACTTTACACTCACACTGAATTGGTTTCTATGTATCTGACAAACCCCAACAGTTCTACATGGCTACACACTTGGTTTTCTTGGTGTTTAAGAAAGCACACAGATTCACCAGACAAGGATCCTCGGGATAAGGGGACAAAAACATTCATTTTGATTGATAAGTGCCGATAAAAATGACACAAATTGTAAAAACTAAATTTTGATTCAAATCTGTGAGGGGAGCAGGATCTGTCATAGTTGAGGTGTGTCGATATTAAATTAATTGACATATTTTCTTTCATCCCTTATGTGATGCTGGTTCTCTGTTTGACTCTCTGGTCAGTGTTATCTGGGACGCTGGTTCACTTCTTCTTATTCACAATGTTGTTGCAAATCCAGTTCATGCCATCCTGCCGGAGAAATAAAAATACGTTTGAAGATAGAAAATCAACCATGAAATTAAACAGGTCAAAGAGGTTGTTGAAGGAAATAAAGTCTCCATTAAAGCAGCTCAGACCACGTTTATATGGAGAGGAGACGTCAATGAATCAAGGCTGGGACTAGGTCTGACCTGAACTCCCTCCCCAGACACAGCTGAGCAGGCCTGGATCTGCCACTCCCGGTCCCGGTACGTATGCAGGTTGAGTCCCTCAGCGACCTCACTGGCCGGTGACGCTGTGGCCAGATCCTGCTTATTGGCAAAGATGAGCACTGGTACACCTTTTAGATTCTCCTCGTCAATCAGCTCGGACAGCTCCTGCACAGACAAACACATGGAATTGACTTGTTTTAAAAACAAATATTTTCACATATGTCAATGTAATCATCTTTAGGTAGTTTTGCTGGGGTTCTTGTCAGAATGTATATGTTGATGCAGAAATGAGATCAAGCTCACCAGTCCCGTCTCCTCAAACCGCTTCTTGTCTGCACTGTCAATAACATAAATCTGAAAGAAGAAGTATGTTACAATAAAATTAGCTGACAAGTAAACACAGCAAAATGCATCGATGAAAAGTTTTCTCTTTGGCCTCAACACGTCAAACTCCTGACGTGTCAGCAACATTTTTAGTATACAGCTGCTGCTCCTGCACAGCAGCCAAAAAGTCAATAACAAAAGTTTCACCTGTCAACCTTTCAAAAATGTTTCACAACATTAGGTTTTTACAAACAAGTCCTTCCATCAAGATTCAATTATAGTACTTAATTTGGGTATACATGTTACACTTTAATGTCATGGGTTATTATTGCTTCATATACTTTTTGTGGTGTATTTTCAGTGAGGACCTGTGTGGACCTCAGGATGACAAGCATCCTCTTTGTGAACACTAATAAGGATCTAAATACAGAGGTAAATGTCTACTAGCGTGGAATTGATTTGAATTAAGTTTAGTCACTCACCAACAGGTCTGTGTTTTCCAGATACTTTTTCCAGAAGGGCCTGATCTTCCTCTGTCCTCCAATGTCCCAAACATTGAGTTTCATGCCATGAGAGGCAACACTCTTTATGTTGAAGCCCTGAAGTGAAGTACAAAGCTGGAGTCACTGTACTGCACGTCACAGCCTTCGACTGAACACAATTCCAGTACGCAGCACCTGGAAAGTCTTGCAAAAAGTGATGAAGCAATTCACCAAGTGGCAGGGTACTAGAGCACATGTGTATTAAATGAATCACTGTTTGGTTACTCAGTATTACGTATCATGTGCTCTAGGCTTTTATAAGGAAGTGGTCACTGTGTTAATCCAGCTCTGTTTTTCATAGCGCAGCTCCTCTCTGTTTCAGTCATCGAGGTTGTATAACAACTTTATCCTCAGGGCTAGCTGAGGAGCAAATCTGAGGATAAGGCTGGAAGGATCAAGTGCGGCGTGTGTGTGTGTGTGTTTATGTGTCAAGTCTGGTTTAGCTTTGTGGTGACTTGTCATGCTGGACAGCATCCTTGCTGCCTAGTGGCTGATGAGCCGTCACACTCGCCCGGGACCTGGCAGTACATCTGCTCTATGTCTTGTGAGAGTAATGCAAGAGAAATAGATAATCACATCACAAGAGGGTGATAAAAGAAAAGCTCTCTATAATGTTAGGATGCTCTAAGAAAAGGTGTTGAGAGGACGCAAATCAGGAAGGTAATTTCCTGCTGAAAGGTTAATTAACAAACTATTTAACAGGATGGACATCCTGAAATCATGACTTTACTGGTTGTAGTAATAGTGTGTGTACTGTAAGACCACTCATTTCATTTCACAACGCGTCAGAAAAGCAAAGGCCAACTGAATCCCATTACTTTGAGCGCCAGCATGCACTGGTCCAGCTGGTCTCACAAGATTAGATACAATCCCCCTGCCTTTTATAATGCTGGGTTAAAGTGCCATGAAAAAGCTTCATTGATAAAAGAGAAGACCGCCATCGTATCACTGTTATTGCACACGGATTCACTGAGAGCAGACAAATTGATCTTTAAAGAGTGGTAACATTGAGGCTATGTTTCTGGCGGATGCACCTTGTTTATCTAAAACACACCTAATGATGGGCATCAGGTAATGATGTTAAAAAGTGTCTCAGCTGTTCATGGTGAGATGATTTAATTAAAATGAAGGGCACAAAAACATCATCTGAAAGCATATCAGTCAGTGGTGCTTCTTGATTTATTATGCTGTACAGTAAGTGACTTAACTTAAGGTCATGATGTGTGTGTGTGTGTGTGTGTGTGTGTGTGTGTGAGAGAGAGAGTTTTAACACATAACTTCCTCTCACCTGTGTTGGTGTGATGGTGTTCACATCCTCAGAGGCGAGGCTCTTCAGCAGGGTGGTCTTGCCGGCGTTGTCCAACCCCAGCAGCACTATCCTGACCTCCTGCTCTGTGGATCCCTTCAGTCTCTCAATGACAGAGAGTAAGCCCTGCGTGAAGGGAGGAGGGTGGAGGTGTGGAAGGGCAGAACATCAACGTATTGCAGCATTCACGCAGCATCATTAGTATTTGTAGAGTAGACTTCCCTTCAGTGGAAGACGACTTGTATCATGCGTCATTGAGTATTTAAATATCACATTGTTTTAGTTTGGAATACAAAAGCATGAAAACCAGAATAATATATGTGACAAGATGTTTCTTAAAATACTCTGAAACATCCGACACAATATCCTGAGGTTACAGGTTTACTCCTGCAAACTGATCCTGCTGACCTCTTTCAGATTTGAGGACAAAGCTCCTCTTACATACAGCACTACACTCAACCACACGTATGCCTTCTAGCCCCACCCACCCTCCATTCTCCATCCATCATTCTCTTCCCACTCTGTAGCTCCCACCAGCATTCTGTAAGAATTACTCTGTTGGTTCATTTAGAAAAGCACTGGTGTAGATTAGAGCTCCATTCGTATAATGCTACACTATTTAATGTGATTAGTCTGAAGCAAGGTTGTGCAATCGCAGGCTGTCACTGACTAAAGAGACGTACGTTGAAGCTTTGAATATTTTGATCAAGGGGACAGATACAACGGTGTATGTGAGTTTAAGTGTACATCAAAGAGCATTAGGGATTCCATTTAGATGTATGATCATCATAGCAGCACTATCAAGCCAAGCAATTTAGATAATCCAATCAACACAGAATAGCTGCATCTAAACAGCTACTATTCATGTAAAATAGTTATACTAACGCACGTTTGAAGCCATGAACACCTGTAAATAGTTCCTAGTGTCAAACAAATACTGAATTGGGGTTATAAATCCTGTTCCTCCAGATCAGGTCACTTACCTTTTGAGTTTCTCCCATGGTGACGTTTCCTGTGGCTTGGTTGGAGAGCTGCCGCTACATTCTCCAGTGAAGCTAACGCAGGTGTGTTAGCTATCCAGGTCACGGAGGTTAACTATCCAGAAAAGGTTCCAGCAGCCTCTGTCTTTTCCTTCTTTACACTCTGTAAACTTCAGTGGGTTAAGTTCTATGTGTGTATGTGATAGTAATGTCTACCTGAGCGTCAATTGCTCCTCACTGAGAGAGGGGGAGGGTGGGCCGGGACTGGGATTAGGAGGCCAGAATTAGCCCTAGTCATCCATGCAAAGGCCACCCCATCCCCCCTCCCCCTTCCTCTGTCTATCCCTCCACCTCCACTTTGCAGTGGCTTTACCTGGATTATCCCTTAGCCACCTGCTATAGGAGGAAACTGAATAAACAGTCCTTCCTGACACACTCACACATTATTATATTATGAGGAGAAAAAGAGAAAAAAAAGTTCAGATATTTTGCCATATGGCTGAGGGGAAAACATGCTGTTAACACAGAAAACAAAGGCCCTCAGAGCAGCATGGGAATAGCAGACAGAAGAGTCCAACGCATAAACTTCAAAGGATTATACCATGTTGGTGGACCATGGGAATTTATTATTTATGTGTTCATAAATCAACTCTCAAATCCCAAATCCACTCCTCTCTTGGAGATAGCATTATCATCCCATATATCCATTACATGCCAGCCGCTATAAAGCTGCTCTGTTTGGGTCGTCTGTTTGTGTTAGTTCCTGTGAGTAGCGCATTCATGGGGATTAGTTTGAGCATGCATGTGCTGTGTCTGGATTAAAACATTTCTAGACTCTTTTCCTCAACTGAACAGGCTTTCTGGTCAAATGCTGTGCTAAACAAAGAATCCACTGGGCCGGAAATGGCTCTACACATAAGCTTGTAACCTCAAATTATCACACACACTTCCTCAAAGACGTTTTATGTTTACATCAACAGAAAATTATGAAACAATAACACTTTTTTGCACTGTGTTAATTGTGTTAATTGTTTAAATTCCTTGTATGTGCAACACTCTGGCGAAATAAATGGTTCTGATTCTGATTCTAAATCACTATTCATCATTTTTGAAGGTAAAGGTGGTTCTTCTTTAGGACTCTCTTGGTGTCAATGAAGCTGGACTGCTGTTCTGCTCCCTCGCCTTCTGCTCCCTCCTCGCTCTAGCTTTAGCTGCAGAGAGACAAAAAGGGGAGGTGTCAGACTTTATAATGTACATAGAGAGAAGTCAAACCTGTAATTCTAAGATTAGCAGGATGCAAATATTGAAGAGTAGGACAATATGTCTTTTTTCTTTTTAGTAAAGAGTTCGATGAGAAGATCAACATATTTTAGGGACAGATATGAGTGTTATTGATCTTCTTATGCAAAGAAGCCAAATAAGCGGATTTTCCAAAATGTTGAATTATTTAAACATTAAGTATTTGAAATGTACAATTTGTGCACCATGGGGTATCATAGCCCTACACTATATCTATATTTAATCATTATGTGTTGTGTAACACCACAAACAGCCTGAACTAATGTCTTTACCGTTGTCTCTTTTCAGCTTGAACTTCATAGCCAGACCCAAAATCAAGACCAGGACCAGAGCAGAAACACCGCAGATTATCAGGAGCAACACACTTTGGTCTGGATGAACACATTTACAAAGGCAGAAACACGGACAGACAGTTAAGACGCATGCTATCAAGGGTCATTGAGTTGTGCATTTTATTATTCAAATCTTCATTAAATGTTCCAGCTCTTTAATTTTCAATTCCAAAATTGTATTTGTATTGTATTAATGAATTAAAATCTACATCACAGAGACACATGTGATCTGCAGCTGTGTGAAATAAGCAGGGTGATGTCTACTTACTCTCTACAGTGACGTTGTGTGGCGAAGACTTGTAACAGCCACACGAGCTGTTCACAATGCAAATGTACACCCCTCCTTTATGTGCCAACACATTTTCGAGATGCAGCTTGCTTTTATTTTTGCCATCGTCGATGTCCTTCCCGTCCCTCTTCCACCCAAAAGTCAGATTCAAATCGGGAAGGTTATGGACACATGTCAGAGTAATGTCATCACCCTCTTTTAGCTCAGATCCAGTGCTGTTGACAGAAACCTGAAAGTCTGATGGGCAGGGAAAACATTTATGCGGAGGGGAGCAACAGTGATAGCTTTAGGTAAGCAGATAGTTGTCACGTTATGTGTTTCTTTGTACAGCCACAAACGAGGATATAGTGTCAGGTTACCTTTTTTGCAGTGTGGTTTAATATCTGTAGGTGCAAGAGTAAACATGGAAATGAATATAGTCACAATAAGCATTTTGTTTCCAACAGAGCACACATGACACATCCCAGTTATTTTAAGATCTAAAATAACATACAAGTTTTTTTCTGAGAACTTATTAACTTAACTTATTCTATAGAGTAAAACCCCTCAGTAATACACTAGTTAAAGAGATCAATCAAATGTAGCATTTACATTATTTTCCAAGTCTTCTATGTTTGCCATGTTCGAATATCCTCGTTGTGCTATCGCCATTCCACTGCCAATTTCTATACCTAATGTGCCATGTAAAATTCATAGGATTTATCTTCACGTAAACAAATGAAAAGAAAGATGCACTCACCATTGATGCACGTATTGTTTGAGCAGAGTTCACAAGAATCTACAGCGAATGAATAGCATTAAGAAAATGTTTTCAATGCATTTCACCTCTCCTTATTTAATGGCAGACAATGTTCAGCGACATTAGCATAACAATACATACATAACATTTCCAAATGTAGCTTATAAATAGCGTGAGAGGTTAACGGTTCTTTTTCTTACCTGCCTGAGTTTCTCCTGTGGCGTTACATCTCAGACACTGGACAGGAACACAGGTAGAGCCAGCACCAGCTTAAATAAAGTAAAATAAAAATAGGATTAAATGTATACGTGGACAGCTTAACAGGCATATACTGTATATCAAGTGTCAAATTCATAAGTGGCTACTTACCTCTGAGGAGGTGACCAAGCAAAACATTTAGAAATAACCCTCTCATAAACATTCTCTGTTGGAAAAGAGTCAAAGTGTTAAGTTGTTTTCGCCTAAAAATAAGATTAACAGAAGAATGAGAGTCCTCATCAATACAGATCAGAGTTAAAAATAAAAGCTAACTAAATCTACACTTTACACGTATATTAAATATCATTACAAAGGTATAAAATAATGCTGAACTGTTTTTCTCGTTACCTGTGGTGGTGTTGTCTCCTCACACACACAGTTGAATGATGCTCTGTTTTGCCTAACCTATTGGTCTTTGCGTCACAAAAAGGCACGGCACTAGCTGATTATAAACACTGATAGCCATGCAAATAAATTCTTTCCTGGAACTTAATGGCACAAACAATATCGCCGTTTGTGTGTTTTATAGATGAGAGTGATGGTAACAATGACGGTTATGCTGTTGCTGTTTATGTTGTTGAATAACATTTAGGTTAGCATTATGTGACTTTTACACTTTTTGCAAATGGATAACAGAGACAGCATGCTGATGTGCAACCTGTTATAAGCAAATCAGTTGTTTGCTTAAGCAAACTACCCTGCCTTTGCAGACACTAATGTGACACATAGGTATAACTTTGCCAGGACCTTTGGGGGATTATGGCCAAACTCTAGAACTGAAGCTTGGAAATACAATATCATCTTTCATTGAAATCATCCGGAGCCTTCATACACAGTATATATTTGTGGAGGTGACCAGTAGAGAGTGCTGCTGATCACCCATCTTTTTTCATTACTCTCACCCCATCAGGGTCATGGGAAGCTGGAGCCCATCCCAGCATGCACTGGGAAAAAGAGGCAGGGTGCACGTTGGACAGATTGCAAAAGACAAATGTTATCATGCTCCTAAACCTAACAGCCAAAAGGCAATTTAGAGTTTTATTTAATCAAGCCTGCATGTGTTTGGGCTGTGGGAGGAAAACAGAAAAAAAAACACACAGACACAAGGGGAATAGTCAAAGAAGATATTCAAAGAAGATCACGTTGAACTGGGCTGGTGTTGTTATCAATGTTGCCAACAATTTGTGTTTCTTGTTATCTTAACCTCAACCAACACCTTAAACCCATCTCAGTGATGCCTAACCTAACCTCAGATTTTATCCCAAAAATGAAGGGCAACACAGTGGGCGAAAAACTATTCATCTGTGTAACAGACTTTGACACAGGACCAAGGTCTGAGCTATCGGCCCGTAAACACATTGTCGTTAATTTTTATATTCATTTAAATTGCCTTTGTGAGAAACATCAATGTGGATTTTGTGCTAGTCTAACAGCATAGAGGCAGCTCTAGTGAATGCTAGAAAATACCCGAAGAAGTACATGAGTGAGAAGAAGACACAAACAATTTAACATTTGCCTTTACCAAGTCAAACTGTGGGAGAAGATTCCACTGAATATGATGATTCCCTGATGTTTATTCATTTTATTTGTCAAATATTTTTGACTATTTACTTCCTCATATTTTCTTTAAAATATGTAAAACTAATGTCTTAAATTATAGATTGACTATTTTTTTCTATTAATACTTTATCAGATAGACACAGAACAATACACCATGAATTAAAAAATACTTGTATTTACTTTACTGAGGTTTTGATTCATAAGTGTGCTTGATAATCAACTTCTACAATAACTATACAAACCATAACATTTAAAATACTCAAAATGTTCTTTAATTATTTTGCAGGCCATTTAAAACTCTCTATCCACTCTAATACAGAAGACTACAATTCCATTGAGACCATTTTCAGGAAGTGACCATTTTTTTTGGAGGTAACTTTAAGGAGTATGGTGAGAGTAGGATGAGCATACTTTTTTCACTCACGCCTTTTTCATTTTGTTTCATGTTAATCTGGTTGTCAGGCTCTATAAATTCCACCCTGTTAGGCTTAATTATGAAGATGGCATAATCAAAAAACAAAGATAAAACATATTTGATATAGTTATAAAAGCTCTGTTCATGTGTAAATTAGCTAAATCCGGATCACTAAGGCTAATTTAGCTCAACATGTTCCACCCTGTTGGCTATAGACCAATACAAACCAGTCCACACAGAGTAATTGTTAGTTGAGTGCCTGAGATTGGCCAATATATCTTCCTGATAGTTGAGCAATGTCACTATTCTTACAGAATGCAGACACCATGAACAATTTATATTTTTCAAAAGTATAATTCAATATGTTGCTGTATAAAAGGAAGAACCCATTTAGCATTAGCATGCTGACATTAGCGTGTTGCTTTAATGTGCTACAGTAATATTAGTATTAGCATATCATTTTCAATATCATACGTTTAAAACCTGTTATCCTCAACCCACCAACCTGCTCCTACCTGTTAACATGTTGACAGGCTAATAGTTATCATGGTTTGGTTAATCTAATAGCTAATGTTCACAAAGTAGCACGCTGTTTGCATGTCAGCAAGGTAACATTCAGGAAGGTAAAGAGATGTTACAAGTGAGCTGAAAACACCTGTTGCTGACCGACAAAAAACCCTAATGGTTGAACCTGACATAGTGGGAATAAAAAAGCACACTTTCCAAGTGTTAACAGCTACATTCAGAGAATTCATTCTTCTTTATTCTTTGTGTTTATTGGCTGTCAGCAAAACAGCTTAGAGGTGCATTACAGCCACCTACTGGACTGTCGTGTAAAGTAGTAGATGACAAATAAATCACTCTTTAATTTCACAAAGTCTCTAGACTAGACGGTGTCACAAGGCCATCAACTCTAACGTTTACATTAGACACAATGCTGAAGATGCTACTGCTATTTAGTTAGGTAGTGACACAGTACGACATTTATTCTTACACCACTTTGGGAGAGACAGCGAGAGAGACTCAGGCCTTCTGGTTTCTTTTGCCTCCTCAAGTTTTCATTCATGCCACAATTTAGTGCTTTAATTTAATTTTATTATTTCTCTATACAACTTGTGTGTAAGCTAAACTGCGTTGCAAGTAAAGGATGCTTTGCCATTGTCTCGTACATACAATTATCTTATCTGTGTTGAATATGTGCTTTCACATCACTTCTCAAAAGCTGCACATAAAGTTAGACATTTAGCAAAAAGCTTTCGATATCCAAGCAAAAGTAGACAGGAAAGTTGTTGACACGTGTAAGCTAATTGATAATAAGTCACAGGTGCACAGTTGATTAGAAGGCTCTGCTTCACCTGAGACTCAGCAGGTAATGTTGGGATCGGAGCTGTTAATTAACTCTGACCTGTTGACTTCCATCTTTCTTGTCTTATCTGTGTGATTGTTTTCCTGAAGATGTTCGCTTTCAGAGGACTTTATCACAGATTCTCCCGCCTGGCAAAAGTTGCAGCACGAAGGCAAATCAGGAAATATGACAACCGGTGCACCACAGTCACTGGCATCATGGCGGACAAGAAGGCAAGACGACCATTTCCCACACAAGCTCATAGGAGAGTGCATCCGTGCATGATGGTGTTTTAGCAATAGGGAACGTGTAGTGTATAATTTGCACCATCTTGCATTGCACTAGTTGGACTTTTTTTACAATGATTTAACTGCTAGCAGCAGAATATTACTCCTATAATGATTTAATTTAAAAGAGAAGGCCTGTTTACGAGATGTAACGTTTATCTTGCATCTTGTAGAAGTTGAGTGATGTTTGGAGAATACCATGATTTTGACTTCAACTATTGTAAGGCAGGATTACTGTCTTAAAACTAGTGAATATCAAAAGGCCTTGGTTTTGTAGTTTTAATGTCAAAATCTCAATAACTTCCAAGTACAAGGACACTTCACTGACTAAAAAAGAAAAGTGTGACATGCTGAAAAACTGTAGATAGATTGTATAATGGTTGCAAGCTGTGTCGAGTAACTTGACATCAAAAGCAGAGTGAGTGCGTCTTCGTCTTGTCTGTGTTCCCACATCATAGTGTTTCTCAAGATGTAGGCTGAGAGCAGTGTGATCATAGTAACCATACTTCCTCTTTTGTGGCTTTGTTGCTATGGCAAGACTTCCCTTACAGGCAGGAAGTAACAGAAGGACCCAAAATGATGAATTTCTGTGTGTATGCATGAAGAGTGTGCATCATGTTTTGGGTGGAGCACTTCACTGTGTCCCCTGACAGTGTGCCGTCGCATAAACACTCCTTGTAGTCGGGTGTCTGAGCCACCATGGCGAAGAACTGCAATGCTTTGGGGATTCCTGCGGGCCACATGGTGAGTAAACATGGCAGCACTTCTTTTGGGTACATTTTGTTTTAGTTGTGCAGTTTTCTTTGGAGCCAGTGGTCTACTTATGCGGAAGAAGGCTTTTTATAGAGGAATTTCAAGACTGTAAACGTACTGTGAGAAATAAGTTGGAGTTTAGTGTGTTGCGCACCTGTTATTTATAACCCTCATGATTTGGTAAAGAAATTTTGGCCCGCTTTTTCAGCCCGCTTTAACTGTGTGCATACTGTTGAGTATGGTGGAGAAGTTCCTTGTGTTGGCTTGCATTGTCCGTCTTAATCCCTCAGAAGTGAACAGTGTGTAGCTGCTGACAATGGATCACGCCCGCTTGAGTCGGAAGCAGAAACCAAGTTGTGTGTGTGTGTGTGTGTGTGTGTGTGTGTGTGTGTGTGTGTGTGTGTGTGTGTGTCAGTCACACACACAAGGGCTCTCTGTGCATTTTGAGTGATTGCAAATGTTCCTGTATTTGGTGCTGCATGAAACTCTGCCCTCACATAGTGAGTTTGCATATATTTTGTCCCCTTCAAAGGCTTTGCAGAGAATCCTAATCCTCAGATATTTCCCTTCTGACGGTGTATGAGAACGAAAAGTGCACAAGCAAGACTGAGGAGTCGTTTGTTTTCATTGCACTCTTGTGTTTGTGGGCATGTTGTGCTTTTGGAGCCAGAGTTTGAGCAGTGGAGCTGAAAAGTGAAGAGGCGGAGCCACAGTGGAGCTCACACCTGCACAAACTACCAGCCCATGTCGACCTTATATTGGCAGAGCTTATCAATGGCCAAGAGCTGTTGCTTTTGAGTTGTCAAACACTTTCTCTTTGCTTAATCTAACATTAACACACAGTATGTCTTCTCACTTGTAATTTATTTAAGGTAAAAAAAGTTCAATACTGTGGGTACATTCCTCTTGAAGAGTTTTTTACCATCTACTTCTACACAGATGGGCCTCAGTCTCAAGGTTAATACTAATGTGGTGTTTTTTGAGTCACATTAGTGGTTGCTGAGAAAAAAGTTTTCTCACTCCCAGTGCGACATGTAACTTCTCGATAGTTTGCTCAGTCACGTTTGATGTGGAGCCGAAATTAGGTCAAGATGAACCTTGACTTTAGCTAACTCCAAGAGTTGATTCACATTTTAAGACCTTTCACTAAACCAACCCAGAGCTATGATCGGAGGAATTTAAGACTGGTTTCTACAAGAAATACAGCTCCATGGACATCAACTCACAATGAAGAAAATATTACAAAGTATGAAGAATGAAAATAAAAGTAAAGACTACCACAACAACAAAAATAAGTAGATTTAGCTTACTGCTATCTGATAAACATTAAACAACTTGTGAAGCAAGATATTTGTGAATTTCTAAAATGTAAAAGGAAAAACCTCTGTATAAACATGCAGATAATCCCAATTGATAAAGTGGCACCACTGGACTAGACTGCATTGATGGACAGACACACTCACTTTCACGCCTCCTGAGCAGCTTTAGACCGTGGGAATAAACCAGAGCGCCAAACAGAACGACCTCTGGATTAAAACCCAGGACCCCTGAATTATATTTCAGTATTACTGGTGTGCAAAATATGTGCAGAATTTATTGGCAGTATTTAACTGTGAAACTGCTCAAATGTATGACAGAACTTTTACAAGATGTGAATTTTGTGAGTTATAAAAGCTGAATGAGAGCCATTGTCATCAGTGTCACAACCACTTCCTGTGAAAACAGCTTGACTGATTGCACTGCGTTGTCACACAGAAGGGAGAAGGCAAAAAACATGCAGCTGGTGTTCACATCTCACTTCGTGTGTGTGTGTGTGTGTGTGTGTGTGTGTGTGTGTGTGTGTGTGTGTGTGTGTGTGTGTGTGTGTGTGTGTGTGTGTGTGTGTGTGTGTGTGTGTGTGTGTGTGTGTGTGTGTGTGTGTGTGTGTGTGTGTGTGTTCTGTCTTAACACTTTGAAGTATTGTAAAGCTGTTGCTGTAATATTTAAAAGTACTGAACATCTTTTTTTTGTTCTGTGCTCTACTTTTGATTGCAGCTAGGAGAATATGCCTTTTTAAATATAATTAATTTTCTGATTCAACTGCCATAGGAATGATCATATATAGTTTTACCATATCTCTCTGTCTCTCTATTCACAGAGCCAGGCGGTGTCAGACGGAGGTAAGCATGAAAGACCAACGTGCACGCTGACAATCCCGTACAGCTTGCCTTTTTCCGAGCAGAAACATGTCTCTGCACGACAGGAGAACATATCTAATCTAGTCTCATTCTTGGTCATGCTTTTCTGTTCTGATAAATGGGTGTGTTTTGTGTTTTGTATGTGTTGTAGAGTTGAACATGTCTGCACGGGACTGTGGAGGCAGCAGCTCCAGCCTTCCAGGGACTCCGGGCGGAGAGGCCGGCCCAGCCAGCGGTGTGCTGAGCTGGGCCATCTCCTTTGAGAAGCTGCTGGAGGACCCCTATGGAGTCCGCCAGTTTACGGTGAGACCCACTCAACACACAAGGGGTTATGTTGTGATTGTATGTATAGGAATAAATCTAGTGTTTTCTAGTTTTCATACACAATGTATATTTCTTTGTCCACAGTCCTTCTTGATGTCTGAGGTGAGTGCGGAGAACATTTTATTCTGGCAAGCTTGCGAAAAATTCAGGAAGATCAAAGCCAGCTCCCTGGACGAGGTATGATGGCACTTTTTGACCTCTTTATACGGTGAATCTTCTTATCTGTCATTGTGATGTATTTTGCTGTTGTGTGTTTACTCTCTATATTAGTTTTTTACTAATATAGACAACTTATTTTTGTAGTTGTTGACCAGACGTGGTTGCTATGTTGCGGTCTGTGCTACACAGATCAACAGATGCAAAGTTTCTTTTGCTTTGAAATTACCTTTATTATATTAGAATATATTGACATGTAGTTGCATATTCAGTACAAAATGATGGCTGACTGAAGCGGCTTCATATTTTTGAGATGTTTTCCTTCTTTTATACTATTCCTTCAAATAAAACTGAAGTTTTAAAATCTGTAATCAACTGTTTAACTATTTTGTACCTTTTTTTTTTTTTTTTTTTTTTTTTAGGCAGACTTAGTTTGGTCACTTAAACTCAGTTTTTCTCAGATAAGATCCAAAAAGAAATTGGTTCAGTGTGGCATTGACATTTGAATCTATTCTAGTTAGATGTCTCGTTAGATTAGACTCGATGATGAGTTTAGTTGATATCTAATCTTCAGGAGTTTTCAGTCTGATGGAGGTGTTGTGTTCCCAGCTGAAGGCAGCAGCTCGCTCCATCTACAACACCTACCTGTCTGACAGTGCTCCCTACTCGGTCAACATTGATGACACCGCCAAGACAGAGGAGAAGGACCTGCAACAGCCCACACCTGACATGTTTAACAAGGCCCAAGCACAGGTCTGTTGGGAGTCCACGCTCCCATTTTAGCTCAGTGATACGGTGATTCTTTGTTGGTGCCTCTGCTGGCGTGTGTACAACTGTCCCCGCTTTGTGTCAGATATTCAAACTGATGAAGATGGACAGCTACAGGCGTTTTGTGCGCTCCCCTCTCTACCAAAGCTGCACCTTGGGAGGCGTAGGAGGTAAACTTGTGCCTCAGCTCTCTACAGAGCCAGTCCGCACGGGATCCTGGGAGGACGTGTCCACCAGAAGCCCCTTAAGTAACAAGAAGGTAGAGTGACTGAGGGGCAGGAAAGGGAGAAAAACAAAACATGATTGCTGTTTTTAAATTTTGCGGTTACATTTCTTTTATCACTATCTCAAACAGAATAAGAAGTCCGACTCTAACAGCTTGCCAGGTGGCAAGACTGCCTCTGAAAAACGAGGATCCTGGGGAGGTAGTGGCAGATATTGTGCTCCTAAATTATGCCTTGATGTACATCCTGTGACTTTATCTCACAATTTCTCTTTGGCTCTCTTTCTGTTCATTTCCTTTATTAATAACAACAGATGCATCCAACAACCATGGTTCAGTCTCCCGGAAAGAATCCCATGTGTCTGTCAAATCAAGCAGCAGTGTAGAGCTCGGCTCCCTCTACAGGCAGATAGAGGTCAGTGCAACAGGGCACACATCAAGTAGACCAATTGCAGATTAAAAGAAAATCTGACATGGAGTGCCTAGCTCTATTGTTTTTTTTTTTTTTTTTTAACTGTTCTTTCCTTTCCATCTGTGGCATAGAATGGCAGATTGAGTCCCCGGCCTCCAGAGCAGGGTGGTGGAGGTGGGAGTCGGATCGGGGTGGAGGGGGGCTACTGCTGTGTCTACCTGCCCGATGGCAGCGCCTCGCTGGCCCCCACGCGTAACGGCCAACTCATCAAAGACATGCTGGCTAGCCTGTGTGAGAAGAGAGGCTTCCCGCTGAAAGATGTCATCATCTACCTTCATGGGAAGGACAAGGTGAGGACGTAGCTGCACTGTAGCTTTAAATGAAGAAGCTGTTCAAAGGTATTTATGTACTGCAAAGTTGTTTTGCAACAGGCGGTATGAGAAAGATGACTTCCCCCTTCCTGTTTTTAACATCCTCCCAACCCTCTCACTCCCTCTTTGTTTCTGAAAGTATCCCCAGTTGATGCCGACATCTCTGACAGTCACTTCTCTGTGTGTGGCACACCTTTGCTCTCTCTGCAGCAGCCCTTATCTCTGGACCAGGACTGCTCGGTGCTCAGAGATCAGCAGGTCTCTCTGGAGCTCAGGGTGACGTTTGCGTGAGTCGACTGTGTCACTTCCTCTTTTTGCTTTTCTCTGTCGCCCTCAGCGGGCTTTCACACCCTCGTCTTCACCACTGCATGCAACTTCTCACCACATCAGGGGGAAGTCCTGTTAACACCAGACATAGATTAGCCATCATTGGCATTGAATGCATTATCAAATGTCCAAAATACATTTTGGATTTCCTGCTAAGATATCATTGAGTGGCAGGCTTTGTATGATTAGATGGTAGTGATGCTGTACCACTGTATGCACTGTGGGTGTACTGTGTGAGCGGGATTATTGAAATGCTTTTGTGCTTCAGGCTGGAGATTGCCTTCACCGGTAAGACGGTTGGGATCATGGTGAAGTCCAGTAAGACGCTGCAGGACGCTCTCTCGGCGGTGCTGCACAAACACCACGTCAAGCTGCAAGAGGCCCTGGTCACCATGGTGAGGGTCTGAATGAAACGTATCATGGAGGCAGTGCTTGAGTATTTTTTAGATACGTAAATTATTGATAGAACTTATTGTAAAAGAATCACTTAACTGATTACTCTGGTTTGCAATAATCTTGTTAATTCACATTGACTCACCTGTACTTTTCAAAGCAGTAGACTTGTCTGACATTTAAAAATGTACTTAAATGTTTTTTTTTTTTTTTTATTCTTTCAGTCTGCCGCTCATGCTCACAGCCGCTGCTAGGCAAACCTTACACGTCACTGATCATGTTAATATCTATTAGATCTGTAATTTTAATTTGAAAACTTATGTTGCAGCATTTTGTCATTGGAATAAGTAACTAGAATTGCATGTTTGTAATTCATTGTGTATTTTATGCATCTAGTCTTTTTTTCTTTGTGCCCCTGATTGTGTGTCAGCATCTATTCGACAGATCTTGTTTCCTTCATTTCAGGTCGGATGCGACGAGCCTCTGAACATGACCGGCTCTGTGTTCAGACTGGCCAATAAGACTCTCCGGCTTGACAAAACCAAAGGTTAATACACTTGACCTTCTTTAAAACCCAATGTTTTACTTTAACGGGAATGTTAACATCATTTAATAACGACGCTGCTCCCCCAAGAGCACAAGCAGCACACAGGATGAAAAGCAGCCTACTTGGCCAACGAGTAAATGAAATGAGTTTGATCAAATCGGAAAAGGCACATTCTAGCCCTCCAGCCACTGTTGGTTGTTGATGATGTGGGTGACACATTGGTGATGCTTTGTTTGTTCTCTTCTGCTGTCTGAACTTTGGCTGTGCCTTCTTATTCACTTAATGGGTCCTAGAAAGTGTTTCTGTATTTCTTGGTTCTTATCTGGGGGCGAGGCGAGAGTCCTTTCACCGTTTACTTTAATGCCCGTTTTTTTCTGCCACTGTCTGCATGTTCCTTTTTTTTTTTTTTTCTTGCTCTGGCTTCCCTGTGCATCTCTCTCTGCCTGCGTCTTCATTCATTTCTGTGGGGTTAAAATGTCCGAGTCCATTTGGTTTGTTGAGTGCAGTGCCAGCTTGAGTTCGCTCACCTCATTTCCCAACTGCGAGGAGACCAGAACCGACTTCACTTTGGATCAGTGCTCCTTAAGTCAGCCCCATCTCCTTTAGGAAGACGGGAACAGATAAGAGTGGTTGTTTTCTGAGAAGGACCAGTTTAATTTAATTTGGCTTATGTTTAACACAATGGGAAGTTACGTTCTGTAGCATCATTAGCAGCCTGCAGACTAGTTTTCTACTGGAAGTGAAAGCACTGTTAAAAAGTGAAAATTGTCTTTTGTGTGGTTTGAACAGGAAAAGACCAGACCAACACTTCCAGAGGCAGTGGTTCTGCTGCAGCCACACAGGTGAGGAAATGTGAATAGAATGCTATACATGAAACGAAAACTACTACTTCTGTACAATACTGACAGTCATACATACAAGGCGAACCTGTGAAGCTTTATTTTGTGCATTGATGACGCCTGAATCTGTTTTTGGTCCCAGGCAGGAGCAGTGAATGCAGTTGGGGTGGAGGCCCGGGCCAAGACTCAGTCCAAGCCCAGTAAAAACCCCGAAATGGAAGGTATGACATCTCAGCAGTGTCTTGTAGGGTTGGTTCGACATGACAACGCATGATAGATTTTTTCCGTTTATAAAAAGGAATGTATATTATGCCTTTCAATCATCACATAATCTTTCTCAGCAGATCGAAGTACAAAAAAAATGAGATTGTTTTATCAGCTGTTTTTAAGGTCAAGAATTAACTTTCAGTCTCAAGTTTCTCTGCAGAATATAAACTATGTATGTAATATAAAATTGATAGAACCTTTAATCCCTACAGCCCACTCCTAGTATCCTTGCCAGGGGTGTGATGTTGAATATATACTATTCAGATGTTGTTGTTTTTCTAAAAATGTCAGAATGACCATGATATTTTGTGTGTCAGGGTTACTGGACATGCTGACGAGGGCTCAGTGCTGCAGGGTTGATGACCAGCGAGGCCTTTTGACCAAAGAGCAGCTGGAGGTCCCGCTGTTCCTGAAGCTGGCCTCAGACCAGGGATGGGACACGAAGCCAGACATACCCAGTACAACCAGCTCCCCCACTGCAGACTCCAAGGAGACGTCCAGTTTAGCTGGAGCAGCGCAGGAAACCGCTGATTCTGCTGAATCTAAAGCCAAAGACGTAAGGGAAACGGCAGTTTGAAAGACTTTTCTGTGTGGGACGGACAAAGACTCAAATACAAACATGTCACAATGTCATGAGACCAATCACGTCCAAAGACTGGAAATTAGTCAAGCACTTTTTATATTTGTTTACAAAGAAGCTCTGAGACCGCAGTGTGCCATCGTCTCTGCTATTGATAATTTGCCTCTTAAGGCAATATGTAAAGAAGATCATTGCAAGCATTTATGGTGTCATTTTAAAACACTACATATGTTAATGAAAAGAATGTTTGCTATGAACTGTTTAATGTATCCAAAATTGTTTTGAAAATAAGTTTTAGCTCAACATTTAAACCCTGTTTGATGTGTTTACTTTGGTGTTGCCCGGTGTTTTTCCACTGTACAGTTTGAAGTTCACGTTGCTTTACTTTGTCACAATCTCTTATTGCAGTCAAGCTTCTCTTTGAACTCTAAACAAATGGTTCTGCACAGGACTGTCCACAAGGGGGTTTTGAAGTGTATTGCACAATTGTTTTTTCTTTATTTGAATTAAGATTATTGAATATATTTTACTGAGATGAGTTTTTTTTATTTTATATTACTAATTTTAATTTTGTGTGCTTACTTGCCGTCTTCAAATGTGTGCTTGCGGTACTTAATGCGTGATTGTCACTTTGAGAAGCCCTGGTCAAGTCCTGTTTTTCTGTCACCTCTCAAGGTCCAGATTATGAATTGGTAATGTGAAATTGTGAGACTGAATAAGATGTGATCATCAACAAATATCCCACAGGGTGTATCCAAAGAATTAAAGCATTTAATGATGAAGGGTGATCATGTCTGTTGTTTTTGTTGTGGCAAAGTTGTTTCAGCTTTTAGCCCTCTGTGAGGAATCTTTTGGATGAATCACTGAGGTCAGTTTCTGGCTTGACAAATGCTACGTGATTTGATTTTATATGTTCAGCCAGACCCATCTGCCCCAGTGGACTGGCTGTGTGACTCATGCAGTGTGAAACAAGTCTGTGTAGGTATTAAGTGTAACTAGCTTTGTTTCCATTATTTTGTTCCTTTAGGTCCCTCTAAATGGTGTCATATCATTTTTGCACAGTGACGGCAGATCATTGCAGCGTTGTGATTGGCTACAAATCTTCGTAAAGAGCCAATCACTTGCTTCATCTGTCTACAGACTTGTTGCTGGAAGGTGATTTCCAGTTGAGGAGCCCGGGAGGACTATTATTGGTATTCGGCTATTATATGAGTTACAAAACAAATGAGTCATGGATGGATTCATATCCACATAGATGATGTCAGCAGCATACATATTTCAGAGTATGGGGTTGGGAAGCATCTCATTCACCCACCTTGATGTGATCCTTGAGGAAATAAACCTGAGACGGTAAACGGTGCAAGAAGCAATAATGTGCAGTAAATGTTACCTGTCTGTCTCACCCACAGCTTTTGTCTGCCAGACTGGATACATTAGCATACACGAGTGTCACACCTGCCGTTATTTGTGTGTGTGTGTGTGTGTGTGTGGTGCATCGGCAGAGCTATGAATGGGCAGAGAGGGGTGTGCTCTCTCACACACAGACACCATAGCAGCAGTGAGATGAGGAGTGCCATCTACTCCACTGCACGTCTGTACTGAGAGAAGGGAGAAAAAGAGGTGAGTGTCTGAATTTCCCCCAGGCATTTGACTAATCTCATTTTTTGGGGTGATCGCTGTGCTTGTAGTTTCATTGGATGTGTCAGCCTGCCCTTCCTCTCTCTCTGTCACTCCCATCATTCATTCTCTCATCCCGTCTGTCACTCAGTGCATTTCATTGCTTGATTAAATGTCTTATGCTGTCTTGAGATAAACCTTTTCATCTCCTCAATCATAGAAAAGCTCACATTTCGTGCCAATGTTTTCTGCTATCTGTTTTTTTGTTATTTGGTGCTTTCTGTAATCTGCATTGGGATGGATAACAAACAGGCTTTGTATATCTGGGAAGTGTTTATTTTCTGAACTCAATCCTCTGCTAATGGGAGTTCTGAATGGTGCTCTCTGTGCCTTTTGAGAGTCTTGCAGAGGAATACGTAAGTGGTGTGAAACCAAGCCCATCCATCAGATAAATGCTTTACATTATTGTGCACTGAAAGATTCTGCTCAGCCGTTGAAGGACAGGCTCTGTGTTCAGTGTGTTAAAAATGAAAATGATGGTAGATTCAATAGCACTGACTCGGTTATCAGGTGAGATTCACATGGTCGAGCTGTGGTTCAGGCTGGGAGCAGCTGTGTTGGTCGACTATTGACTAAATTCATCCAGCTGGGGGGAGTTGGGGTGTAACACACACACACACACACACACACACACACACACACACACACACACACACACACCTGAACGTGGCTGAACAGACAACCCATCATCATCAATTACAGGACATCATGTCCTTGGCACTGTGAGCCGTCTTAATGTGCTCTCTTCTGCCGGTGCAGCTACTGTCCACGCACTCACCTTGGTGCCCTAACCACCTCAGTGTGCTATAACAGCCTCTATAACTATACGTGTCCTGAGCATGTGATCTTCTGTGATTAGCATGTTCAGCAGCACAGATGTGGCGAGGAGGCAATGTCGCACCATGCTTCAATTTCACCTCCTGAACTTGAATGATGGGGATTAGTTGACCCAGAGGAGTGGAAACTATCTCCAAAGTGACACTCGCTTCACAGCTGAAAGGATTATTTTCTTTCATTGTTGCTAAGGAATGAACGGACATCAATGACCACCACCTGCAGATTGTGTCTGCAGGTCATTTGGGTCGACCTTTGAAGAAGACAACAGTAGTGACTATGTAGATGTTCTCATTTAAATCTTTGCTTGTGAAACTCTTTTACAGACACTGAAATGAAGCTTCATGTAGTGCTTCTCAGTTGGGGAGTTAATTAGTGTTGACCCAACAATCTTGGTCTCTGCTGGTGTTATGCATTCAAATCTTAGGAACAGATTTTCTTCTGTAATGCAGATCCTCAAATCAGCATTTTATTCTGTGCTGTAAAGGCTAATTAGTTTTGTTAAACTTTGCTACCTCAGATTTATCCTGCTCCTCTTGCAGTGTCTCAGTCATAGCGATGATAAAAGGAGTGAAAGGGTGGGGAGAAAAAGAAATATTCTATTTGCCCATCCTTGCAGAAAAAGTTCTCAAATAGCTTTTAAGGCGACTATCAAGGCGTTGCTTTTGTGTGTGTGTGTGTATGCCCATGTCCACGTAATGATAAACGAGCAGTTTGGGGTCATTTGTGGATGTACGCATACCACAAAGAGCCCTAGTGTTTTCAAATGTGTCCTCTTGGCTGTTGTTAGCTTGCTCATGTGGACTAATCGATGGAGAAGCAGTTCTCAAAGCTGGAGGGCTTTTCTACCTCGGCTACAAAGGAAATGCACTTCAGAGTAGCCTTTGCGGTCCTTCGTCCCTTTGCCTCGTCTACAAAGGAAGGGATTCCTCGTCTAACCAAAGTGGGACAGAGAGTGACCGAGGAAAGCATGAGGAGAGACGGGGTTAGGCAAGCATCGAACTCATTAAGGTCATATCCCTGTGAGCTGGTCAGAGAGCGCACTCAGGACTCGCTGAATGCCTGCCCTGCCATCAAGGCTGAGATTATCCTCCTCTATCCCTCAAAGGGCTGCAGCCTAATGCACATTTTAGTGTAAGTGCATGGAGTACAACAGTCTTGCATGCCCCTGGGTGAGCCAACTGAACTGACACGCGTGTGCATAATAGGCCTGATGTATGAAATAAGCTGGGAACCCTTCACTGGCTCAGTCCCTCTAGTGCAGATTGTTCAGTAGCAAGTAGGCCTTGTTGAATATTACAATCCAAGTGGGACTTTCTAATGGGGTTCCCCATCAACTGTGGCGCTGACGTCAGCCGTCACAGAGGGTGAGTGAGCTCCTGTCGATCAGCTCCCATTCATTCTTCATGAGCCTTGAGCTGGATGCTTCCTGTAGAGCAGCAGGCTCAACTAAAGATCACGGAGGTAGACGAGTCTGTCAGTTCAGACGCATCAGGAGGGGACTTTCTACATATTATTTTATCTTTGCTCTGTGGACATTCCTGTCTCGCCATGCTTAACCTTAAACGTACTTTCCATGAAGACACAATTTTATCATCAGGAATGTAATACAGAGATTTACTTAGACGGGCGTGAAAACCAAGTGTGTCAATCAGCTTGATGATTGCTAAACTCGCCGGGGAGGAGGAGCCAACTTTGAATGTTGTGTTTACAAACCATGATAGACAAATCCTACTCACTCTGCCTTTTAAAGAGATTAAACCTTGACTTAAGGGGCTTTAACTCTCTCTCAGGTTACTGTACTATAGTAGGTGTTAATGCTAAAATATGTTAACCATTAAACAAATGCCAAACAGATATTGCCAAAAGAGAAAAATTTGAAATGACGAGTTTTAGAAAAACTTACAAATGTAGTAATCTTGAGGTCTGCACAAGGACAAGCTAGACTTACTTGGTGTTTCTCAAGCTTTCAGCAACATCCTTTAGAGCTCAGCTGCCGTGCTTTTCTGCTGAGGAAGGACACAAGACGTAGCTTCAGAGACATCAAGTAAGTGGACCTTGTGTTGAGCTGTTTTTCTTTTGCACATTTCTTATGCTTTTAATGAGAAATGTCAGTGAACAGCGCCTTTAAAACTCTCCGATATCTTACCCTGGTGTCTCTCCACCATCTAAAGGCATCAGCAGAATAGAAAATCAGTAAACAATCCATTCACTCCGACATGCCAGGAAGTATTTTGATTGATCTGATCTAACTGGTCAGATATCAGACAGACGCAGACTTTGACAGGCACCACTGAGATCGTTGGAGTATGAAAATCTGTCTCGAGCAAATGGACCCAGACCCAGAGGTGTTTTGTCCCTGGCCACCAGGCCTCCTGCCACCAGCTGTGCATCTGGCTGGTAATCATTGTGGCCTTTTAGTTGTGCCGAAATCATCCTTTGTCCTGCATGACTCCAACTGGTGTTTGTATATTTCTGGCTCTATCACCTTTCAAATAGGATCTTAAACTGGCAGACCATGGTCCATTTCTACTGTTATGGGACTCACCTTTTTTCAAAAACCTTTAGTTACATTTACAGTTTCTGCCAGTAGAATGAGGACAACAACAAACAAAAAAATCAAGTTGAAACCGGTGTGTTTTTGTTCCTGTCTTTACAAACCAAAATGAGAAGCTACAATAAAAGCAGCAGTGTTTGGTGTCATTTCAGAGTGACACAAGGTTTAACGCCTGAGGAAAATCATTGAACAAAACATTCAAATCAGTGAAGTGGCAACAGCGTTGGATCCCTGAGTCAGAGTCGCCATCTAGTGAAAGGAGTTCGGAACTGCAGATTTTTCAGCTGGCATTGCCCCTCATGATGGCAAGATCGGGGATCAGTTTAGCTTTTTGTTTGCATTTAAATGACAGTACAATGATTGGGTCACTTTAGATCAGTAAACTAAAGAATTATAAAATGTCTTGCAACCACATGACATTTAAAGTTCCTCTTGTTCTTCTTTCTTTCTAGTTGTACAACCACAATATTCCAAAGGATATCATCTAATCAGCACTGAAGGTCTCCAAGTCAGCCATGGAACAGAAGGCAAATGAGGTTTGTGAAAGCCTGATAGAGACGAAGGATCATATTGGACAGGACCGGAATGATAATATGTTGTCTCTGTCTCTAGTGTCCCACCACCACGTCTCCTCAGAAGCACATGAAGAGCAGGTCCAAATCCACAGAGGAGATGCAGCAGACGAAGAAGGTTAGAAGCAATCTGACATTCATACCTTTTTGGTGTTTTATCCCTTTTTCTTTTATAGTTGCATACTAATGGGACTCCCTTGTCTCACATTACAGTCCTTCTCCTCACAAAAATCACTCCCGGGCAGACCAGAGCTGGAGAAAGTGAAGGTGAGCTGTGCACACATTTCTATTTGTATTTATTTGCATCTGAAGTAAAAATACTAATACCACACTATGCAAATACTTAACTTCATTGTGCAGTAAAATGTTCCCTGTCTGTTTTACTATTATATATGATGCTTCTTGAATAATATCAATGTGTATGCTGCATTTCACTGTTGTAGATGATTACGGTTGAGATCATTTTAAATCCTTGTATATGTTTAATTCACAGCAATGTGTCATATTCTATAAGATAAGATATAAGCAGGGAGAAGATGAAACACTGTAATCTCTAGACTTACAAAAGCTGTCAGAGTATGTATCAGGAGTAGAAGTATGAAGTTGAAGGAAAGAGAAATACTTAGTGGAGTACCTTTTTATTTGAAATGTGTACTTACGTACCGTACTCAAGAGTAAATCTACTTTGTTACATTGCACCACTGTATTGCAAAACGTATGAAAAGAGTGCTGTTATGCATTTATTTCTATGTCACCGTTTAAACATAAGATATTTCATGGAAATGCAGTTGAGCTGGATCTGTATTTTTTTCATGTGCCTCCCTGTTTTTTCAGGAGTGTCCTGACGGCTCTGACACGCCGTCGTCCTCCACCGAGGAGCTAAAGTAACAAAGGCAAGGATATTTGAGTCACTTCACTTAACATGCATAAAAATATACAAAAGGAAACGTACAAAGTACTATCAAGATATTTGTGATATAGATTAGAAAACACACAAGCAATGCATTTGATTGGTGGAAGGAAACTGTACAAAACGTGTTAAATTGAATGTACACACTCGCACACACTGAAACAATCGCTTGTAAACCTGTGATGATGCCGTTTCGTGGTACTGTGAGTGTCGTATACATACCACACTGAATGTGTATGGACAATAAAGTGCTGCTGTTGACTGAATATGTCTTTACTCGGCTCTTCTTATCAAACATCTGATGCTGCACTGAGGTACTGTATGTTCAAAACACAACCATGACTATTGAGGGTCTTGATGTATTGACAGAGAGGAGTGACAGCTGTGAGGGGTCCAAAAATATTTACTGAAACTGCTGACTCACATCTGCAGTGGTGTTTGTGTGTTAGCATGGGTGTGTGTATAACCGTACTTTAATCCGCAAAGAGTCTCTTTTCGATCACTTTATAAGGGTGAAACCATAACGGCAGCCATTGATCAGACAATGATGCAATGTAACAGCAGAGAGATAAAACAGGTGAGTATTTCAGACGTCCTTCAGCTCAGATGATCATTGGTTGAAAGTACATTCCACAAACAAATCCCAGATAAACCATTGGATAATAACTGAGATGCTATTCTATCATTACATTGACCACCCCAGTAATTACATTAGACTACAAGAAAATACAACTTCATCACTTTGTATCCCTCTGGAGTGGAAAAACATAAAAGCAGCACAAAGACGTAAAAGCTTATTCTGAGGTTTCTCAATTATTTTGGCCATAACTATACTATGTTGCTTTCTCCTACCTGCAGTTCTGGAGAAAAAAAAGATGTAGAATGTTAAAAGACTCTCTCATTGTTTTGTTTCTGAGATTGAGTCAATCAAAAGCTGCTTTCATTTCTTGATAAATGTGAAGATCTTCAGAGACGGTAGCAAGATATTTAAAATGTTCAACAGTTTTCAAGAAGTTTGCCATCAATGACAACTGACCGTGTTATGAAATCCTGCTTAGCACAAGTAATATCTGTAGTCTATCAACATTAATCTCCAAATAACGGCTGCAACTAACAACTGTTTTCCATATAAAATGGTTTGCCAGTTGTTCAGAAAACAGGGGAAAATACTAAGTGATACCATCACATTGTTTTTGTCTGACCAATTATCCAGAACCAAAATATTTAATTCACCATCATAGCTGAGTAAAAGAACAGTAAATATTCACAGCAGTCAAACCAGTACATTTTAGACATGTTTTCTTTAAAGAGTACTTAATTAATTGGTTATTATAGCAACAGTTGCCAATACATTCTGTGGATTGACTAATGGATTAATTAACAAAATGTTTCTGTTGTGCTCCAAACTGCATCTTTTGCACCAAGCCTGGAGAGTTTGTATTTGGGCGAAATATGTGGCCTCAATTTAAGGTTCAGTTTTCATGTCATCAGCATTTATACTTAAAGATGCTAAAGTCAAAATTCAGAGCATATTTATGATTGATGGATTGCCTCCACATGGCTCTCAACATGGTGACGCCAGAGCTGGCGGTTCACAGCTAACTGACATATGTCTAGAGTTAATATATGTTTCTGTGATTCCCTTCACTCAGATTACAGGCTGCAAGCTCACTAAAAACATGATGTATCCATCCGTGTAAGATTAACGCAGGATAACGCAGCCACTGGGGAGCAGAGGAGGACTAACAGCGTGCACCTACTGCTCACTGATTGGCAGGTGTTTTGAGTGGCAGGATGGTGTATGACGACCCGGTGGCCTCTGTTTGCTTTATCCCCAGGCTGAGCAGCAACCTCCCTGTGACTTGCGCATCTGGAGAGGGGATTAACAGCATCACAGGGAAGTGGTGTAGCAAAGAGCTCTGGAACCGCGCCAGATATTTAGCCATGTGTGTGTCCATATGTGCATGTACGTCTCTGTGTCTCTCTTCCTCTGCTTAATGCAGCACCACATCTCAAGGATTTATCCCCTCGCCGCCATTGACGGCAGCAGCTTCGGCTCAGGTCCAGCTGCCTGCACAACAACAGAGCTGTTATCTCGCTCTGGCTCCCAGCTCTCATAACAGTTTGGAAAATAACAACTCTAGGCTAGTGGGTTATTAAGTTCTGCTCTTCTGAGTTCATGGATGCAAGTCTGAGGTCAGCAGATCTGGTTGAGAGCACTGCTGATGTGACAGAAGCATAGCTGAACTAATTGTTAACAATTACCCGGCCTGTTACTTAGGCAATCACGCCGTTTATCCCATGGTGAGGAGGACCTTGGCTGTGAGTAGCGGGGTGTGTAAGTAAATGTGTGAACATGTGTGTTAAAGAGAATCTGAGAAAATATTCCTGATATTTAATTTCCAATCACAACATGCTTCATTTTAAGAAAAGTACCATAAGCACCTGAACATCCCGCACAAGTCATGCAGATTACGCTTAACGTGCATGAAATACTTCCACTGACTAATATCATGCAAGAAATGATCATTTAATACCCTGACTTTATTCTGTGCCAAACTACAGTACGTGATGAAAAGCGCTGTTTGAAAATATGAGTGGACTTGAGGCGGCCGTGCAGAAGTTATACTTTTCTCCTAACTTTTACCACTAGGTGTCAGATTTCTCCTTCTCTTGCACACGGAACTGGAAGAACCTCCAACAACAAGGGTGATCATCAATCACATCAAACAGTCCTCTTCATCTTGAATTCTTTATCTGGCCCCAAGTCAGGGGGAAAAATAGCTGTTTGAACAAACATCATTCATCACCTAATACACAACATGCTTTCCCACCCCGTGCATCATTAAGTTTTGTCTCTGTGTTATTGATTAACAGTGAGGTCTGTGATGGTGGAGCAAGTTAATCGACAAGAGATGGGGTGTTACCTGGTCGTATATTTAAAGCTGAGTTACACTTCAGTTTGATGCTTTCCTTTTCAGGGGGGTCATACACAACACCTTAGACTATTTTCAGACAAGGTAAGATACTTTACTGCGTATGTCAATACCAAATATGTATGTTGAGTGACTTTGCTTCATCAATACTGAAGCTTTCTGGTATTATTTGGAATGAATAATTTAATCTAAAAGGGACCAACAGCTCACACACCCTTCGGAAAATGTTGGCATGTCAGCCATCACTCACTGAAAACTGTTAGGAAAGTAATTCTCAAGCAGAAAGATTTCGGCACAACATAAACAGCATAGAGACAATATGTAAGCCATAGTGACTTAAAGGCAAACTCACAAATAATACAGAAACGGAGAGCAACAGTGAGAGTAGCAGACCGGCAAAAGATTAGAGGATAACATGCAGTGGACACGCACACAAAATATGCTCAAGTACATTCAGCTGCAATCTATGGAACTCGTCTCATTCTCACATACTTATATACGAACAGGGCCTCTCTGCACATCAGAACCTGCAAGAGGATGCCACACAGAATGAGAATGATGCAGTGACTGTAATTACTGCAATTTTGACTCCTGTAATTACTGAACTCACTTCCATCCTCTTTGCTTTACAGAGACACATTAGTACTCCCTCCTACACTGGAGTCCCCAAAATATGGCAAAGTGGCTGACATGAAAAGGGGGTAAAAAAAACGAGATGTTTCTTATCAAACCGAGAGCATGAAAATCTTTGGAGGGAGTTGCTGCACTATAGACAGTGGAGAGTCCCTTTAAGAGCTGACTTGCAGCTGCAGGAAATGGAGGGAAAGACAAGTTACATGGAAACTGATGTTTCCTTATTGATTCTGACAAGGCGTTCATTTGTTGAGAGGCGAGACGATGCCTCGCGGTGTATGTAGTTTAAGCGTTCGGTTTGACCTCAAAACCAAGGACAGCTGGCAATTACAGTGTGGGCCGCTTTTGTTCCCTTCTAATTGCTTGTCTGTTGATCTGAGTAGCGTGGTGAGACATGTGCTCATATACAGACACGTTTGTCTCCTAGGGGTTCTTTTTACTGCTGCAGGTGGCTGATAAACAAATTCACACTCACATGTGTCGCCCTCTACAACCTGTGATTTTCAATTACCTCCATTTCTCCACACAGCATTCAAAGCACCATGTCGTCTCGATCTATAACTATAGTGTCCTCTGGTCGGAGCACAGGGCTCCACTACAATGGTAACTTATTGGCTTCAATTCCCATCATTCTGGTTTTTCATGTCTTTGAAATAATTCAAAGCTGATCTTCCCCAACTGAGTGTATACTCTTTTGTTATTCTTTATGAGGGGGGATGAGGATACACGGCACTCAGCTCTCCTCACAGCCCAAACTCCCGCAGGAGGAGGACAGGGAGTCTGGCATTGGCTCCACCCTCGACCTCTGCAGCAGCTTTGAGGGCCATAACCAACATACCAATCATCACTCCAGCAAATCTGCATTCAGGGAGACGGACAGACTCCCGAAACAGAAAGGTACAAGAGCGGCGTTAGGAGGAGAATTTTGCACTCATGTCCTGCGTTGGCAGCAGGTCTGATCTTTTCAAAAAAGGCAAATAACAGCAGCAGAAGCCAAACCACATGCTCATCAGATAAAGGCATGCTCAAAGACACACAGGGCCAGTGGGATCATGCAGTCTGGGCAACAAAGGCTAAGTCCTGCTGTCACTCAGCAGCATTTGGCTGCATATGGGTAATGTAGTCTGTCAGATGGCTTTTTTCTCCACAATATGTGAGATAGCTCACTGAGTCCATCTCTCTCATCCAGAACAAGTCCTAAGAATGGGGAAAAAAACAATGAAGTAAAAGCTAAACACACCATATTTGTGTGTTAATCTGTGATATATTTTTTGATAACTTTGCACTCAACAGTTGTTTTCAACAGATAGATCTCCGCAGACCACAGCAGTGAGTCAGAACAAGACCAAGCAGCTCCTTATCAATCTGTCCAAGATCCCTCTCCTCCTCATCCTCTTCTTCCTCTTTGTTTGCTCCCTGGACACGCTGAGCTCTGCCTTCCAGTTAGCAGGGGGTAAGTATACTATAACCCTCACTGCCCTATAGCGGGTTGATAGTGACTCAGCCAGTTGATGTTTGACAAATAGGTGAGTCACTGCAGAACAGTTCACACTGTCCTAAGGGGGCTCTGCTGTATAATTTATCACAAAGCTTCATCTGGTGACCTTTCTGGATTTTGGGGAAACAAAAGGTTTGAATTTTGTTTAACATTGCTCTTGGCAATTGTGTCATATCTGAGACCAGCATTCTTTTGTTTGTGTCTCTGTGTGTGTATATGGGCGGCATATTTAACCAGGTAAAGTGGCAGGGGACATTTTCCAGGACAATGCAGTGCTGTCTAACCCTGTGGCAGGGCTGGTGGTGGGGATCTTGGTTACGGTGCTGGTCCAGAGCTCATCCACCTCCACCTCCATTGTCGTCAGTCTGGTGGCCTCCGGATGTGAGTAGGAGCATGAAAGTGGGTGTAAATGTGCCAGCGCCACGTACCGTAGCACAAGTTATTTTAGGTTTTAAATAAGACTCTGAAATTGAAAAATTGTCCAGGCTGGCCTCATTTATTCTGAGATGTATGTTGTGAGTCTCTCTAGGCTATTATTTGGTATGCAAACATATTACAGTAAACAAGAAACAGTAACATAGCAATAAATACAGAAAAGACTCATGGTGCATGTGGCAATAACAAATAGATTGATCACTATGAATTCATCTGTGTTATGGTTATAATCTCAGTTTTCTCTCATGCTGTGTTCCCTATGGAGGATACAGTAACTTATGCTACTTGATTTGCTGCTTAGCATTATGGACCAAATCAGTGAATATAGCTGAGGTTAAATACATAAGGGTTGGCAGATAAATGTTTATTAGGACAGCAGAAGATATAGCTCTGTATATATACACATGCATTAGTTTTCTCCAACAGCCAGGAGTAAACTAGCAGAAGTGCATTCTCCGATAACATCATTTACAGGATTAGGCTGGTGTTATTCTCTATTGATCCCACAAAAAGGCCAAAACCAAGACCTAATGGTGGGTTAGTCAATTTCTCAATACTTTGCAACTTCTTGTCTGGTTCTCAGCTCCAAGCCCATTCATTCTTACCAACAATATAATCCTGTTTTCCATATCCAATTCATATTTTCATTTTTAAAAAGGCAAAATATTTTCCTGAAGGGGGGTAATTTGTTGGGGAATATTTTCAGCTAAGGATGGATACACATTTGGTGCCCTTGTAATTTTGGTAACCAAACGGTGTGTGTGGGAGTGACTCCAATGAACCTATGCCCATGTTCATTCGTTTTGAATAGTTAGGGAGGTCTGGGCACATACGTAATAAGCTATATCAGGTGTTAGCTACACATAAAATGCTCAGTGGAATACATTCATTATTGTTTTGTGTCTTTCCATGGGAACTTTTTGACAATAAGAAAAATATAATCAGCATCATCCTTCACATCTAATTAAAATGACTAAATTAATGAGGCGTAATTTAATCTTTCTTATGTGGGATTTCTACCATACACTGACTGATTTACTGACCTGAAATTGACATTTTGAGATTGCTGCAGTAGCCATTTGCAGAAACCATCTGAGAATTATTATACTCTAGCAGGTCAGACTGGGATCAGCTAAAATTAAATCAAACCATTTCACACCCTGTAATCTCCCAACATCTCAGCCTATAGCTTATGATATTACATGGTGAGGTTATGACCTGTCTGTTTCTAATGAACGCAGCCTCCGAGGTCTCCCCTCTTTCATTACAGTGGTTAAAGTAAATGATATCAGTATGCAGGAGCTGCCGCTGTGCTTCTAAACCCTTTCTGTAAGTGAGCAAGGAGAAAGATTATAGGTTATTATCAAAGAGAAAAAGAGATGCATTGCTTCCGTGAACGTGTCTCGTGGGTCATCATCATTAAAGACAACCTCAACAATGAACCTCTGTGAGGGCTAAGCTGCTTCCACTCAACTGCAAATTACAATCCCCTTTTATCCCAATTAAAACTCATGCTGCATTCTGAAAAGCGAAAGATCATGTCTTATTCTTATGTGCGTGATGCATTACCATTCAATGAATGCGGACATTTATCCATTTACAATGTTTTTGTTTAACTCTGCATATGGTTCTAAGTGTGATTACTTTCACGTAAGATGTTTTGCGTGGTCTCACCTCACAGTGCTAGAGGTGAGGTCGGCTGTACCAATCATCATGGGATCCAATATTGGGACTTCAGTCACGAACACCATAGTGGCCATGATGCAAGCGGCAGAGCGGACCGAGTTTCAACGGTGGGTGAAGAACAGTGGCGGGGCAGAGGGTGAGTGCAGGGGAAGGCTGAAGAGCGGGGAAGAAGAAATTGAAATGGAAAACTGAAGAGGATAAGTGGGGAGATGGAGGAATGAAGGGGAAAAGTGCTGAAAGTGCAGAGGAGAAAACAGAGGAGGGTGAAGGGAGAACATTAGCAGCTGCTCGCTGCCTCTTTGCTTCAGCCTCCCTTTGAGCGTATTTTCTACAACAGTGACAATAATGACACCAATCCACATTGATCTCACACCCCTAACCCTTTGACGTGAAAATGTACGTCACTGAACAGATGGCAAGTTGCTTAATCTGTCTCTGGTAAAATAAATATAATTTATTAAACTTTAATAATACTCACACACTGAGTCAAAACTAAAATACCCATTACATCAGACACATCCCAAAAAGGCAGGGTATGAAAAGCAGATTAACAAGCAATCATTTTGAGTAGTTGATCATGCTGATGGCTGACCTTAGATAACGCCGAAATTGATTGTGACCCACTGCAGTGCCTTTGCTGGGGCAACGATCCACGACTGCTTCAACTGGCTGTCGGTGCTGGTTCTGCTGCCGCTGGAGGTGGCGAGTGGCCTCATGGCCCAGCTGTCTCACCTGTTGGTCACCAGCTTCAAACTTCAACCAGGGGAGGAAGCACCCGAGATGCTCAAGGTCATCACCGAGCCTGTCACCAAACTCATCATACAGGTAAATCAGCCAATCAGCATTTTTGTAACTGACCATTTGCAAAATCCCTTGCCCAAACAGATTGTCCAATTATAGCTAAGCAACTATAACTATGGCGGGACTGTCAATCTTTGGATTTCTGTAGTAATGGCAAAGCTGGGCATTCAAAGAGTTTGGAGGATAATGGCTTTTTTGCCTATTTTTTAAAAACCGAAAAACACTAAATAGCACAAATGTACGGAATGGACTAAATACTGTGTTTGTCAGCTCTAACGAATGGCGCAATCATCAACAAGTCCTGCTAACTAGCTTACTGCCTACAGAAGTAACTTCGCAGGCCAATGAGCAGATTACATTAGTTTGTGAGTTACAGAGTTATAAAAAGCCCTGTTTTACAACTAGCACATCCACTGTGTAGTATTTCCCCCACTATAGAGGCAGGTCCTGGATGCTACACACTCAACGCTAACGTTAACCTGCTCTTTATTGAATTTGGAGACGTTTACATGCAGCAACCCCAGCAATGAACTCGAGATAGTGTTGCATTTCTCTATTACTTTGGTTAGAAATCTTCCTAAAAGGCTTTTCAGATGTCATTATAAGTGAAAAGCTAGTCAGGGTAACGTTAGAATGAAATAACAGTCATAGCTGGGCTAACTAGCTCTTCATTACAATGCAACAACAATCTTGTTTTCTATGTCTTCGTCATTGATCATCACTGGTGAGGATGACACGTGTTTGCCTGCGACGTGCAGCTTTAACTAAAGTCTTTTAGCATGATATCAGTTATACATTTAAGACCTCTTTTACATGATTCTCATTTTAAAAGAAAAAAAAATCCTCACTAGAGCCGGCGTAAGTAACAGTTGATACTAATAACACTAACGATGGCGCTGTTCTATTAAGTGTTCCAGATGACGTTGACAGGGAACCAGCATGCACGATACCAGGAACCTCAAATCAAAGCAGCTAAATCAAATCAGCAAGGCTAAATGTCTTTTAAACGGCAAATGTGCCACAGAAGGCTGGAAAGCTTGATATATGTTGCAACTCTAACTAAGGGGGTCAGTTATTTGTCCTAAGTGTCTTGGATAGCTGTTATGGAGGATGTGACTGAATGACTGCAGGCTGAAAACTATAACCATGCTCTCCTTTGACTCACTGAATTTAAAAGATGAGAAGAATATTTCTCCTTTATTTCCCTCCTCAGCTCGACAAGTGTGTGATCACAGGGATCGCCATGGGGAATGAGGACATGAGGAACAGGAGCCTGGTGAAGGAATGGTGCCAGACTGACCTTGTTATGGTAATGGCCCCATCTCCACTGCTGTCTCCTGCACATGTAGACACATTGTGTCACACTCTGGCGCCAAATAGAGCATGGCACTGCTGCCAGTGAACTGTGCTGCAAATTTGTGTTTTCATCACAGATGCTTCTTTCTTTCTTTCTTTCTTTCTTTCTTTCTTTCTTTCTTTCTTTCTTTCTACAGTCCACTGGCAATGTGAGCACCGCAAACTGTGGCTCCAGTCATGGCATGTCCCAATCTTCACTGAAGTGTGAGTTCCAACTCAATTACATTTGTAACCCACCCTCTCTTGTGAAGTGTACAGTGCTTTTCTTGTATGCATTTTCTTTCAGTATAGTATGTTTGTGGGATAACTTCCTGATGATTGTTGGTGCCGTCACTCTGCAGGTAGGCATTTGTTTGTGTCCACGGGACTGTCGGACCTCACGGTGGGCCTGATTCTCCTGGCAGGCTCTCTGGCCGTCCTCTGTACCTGTCTGCTACTTCTGGTCAAACTGCTCAACTCTCTTCTTAAAGGCCAAGTCGCAAAGGTCATCCATAAAGTCGTCAATACAGGTGGGCTTGCATTTTGAGCTGCTGGAGGTTTGACACAGCTTGTCATGTAGCAACTGAATGCATGATGCAGTCTGCAAATGAGCAAACAAACCAAGAAAACCTTCTTGGATGCAAATTACACAAAAGAGGCTGTGAAGAAGATACAGTTGTGGATGTGTTAATACATGTTGGTAACTCCCATCGCTCCTCTCTTTATCTCAACAGACCTGCCATATCCGTGTGGGTGGCTGTCAGGGTACATGGCCATGCTTGTGGGTGCAGGGGTAACGTTTGTGGTCCAGAGTAGCTCTGTCTTCACTTCAGCCATGACTCCCCTAGTAGGTGAGTGAAATATGCTTTTGCAACAATTTAGAGCCACAAATCCTGAAGATTCCATTCTGTGAAAAATATAGTTAAAACATTTATATGATAAAATGTTAAATGTTGATAAATGTGTAGGTACAGTATGTATGACCTAGAAAAGACTTACTTGAGCATCATGTGAAACTAAATCCAATGAGTTAAAGCATGGAAATCCATCTGCATAAAACAGACATACATTAAAAATGAGAGGAATATATGATAAAAGCAGACAACATCCTGAACAAGCAAAAATATGTTAATAACCCCACTAAGAGGGCTGCAAAGAGCTAAACATTTACATCAATTAGTTATTTCCTGTTATTGAAACCTCATACATTTGTTGTCTTCCTGTAGACTCATGAAATATGATGACATCCCCCAGCAATGCTTTCACCAAACTGTTATGTAAAACCAACATCTGTCATAAGAAAAATAACAGATGTTGCATTAAAGGCAATTGAATGGATATCATTTAATATTATGTTTTTTAATCAATTTGAGGCTTAAGTGTATTATCAACACATATGCTTTTTTCTCTTGGAAACCATGTGAATGTATTCTGCAAGACACCACAACTGTGGAAAAACACGTAAAGATTCAGTGGAGACATGCACAATGAGTTTACAGTGGTTGAAGGTTTGTGTCTAGCAAGAGATATTTGAGAAAAGCTCTTTGTTTGACAGATTTGTTTGTACTGTTAGAATTAAAACTTGATCAATTCTTGGTGACTTGCAGGGTTTTTGCACCCTTGTCTCACTGTCTCACTTGCGTGGCTGCTAATAGCATGCAGTATGAACACAGCATGAGCAGAAAACTTGCTGCATGGCTTTGTTTTACTCTCTTGGATGTGTTCGATCTTTCTTGTTCTTGACCAACACCCACCTCAGTGATCACAGGAGGCCGAAATATTTTGAAACACCCCCGGCCATTAATCAAAGCACAGAATAATATCAAACTTAACCTTATGCAGTCATCAGTGTGAGTGTGGAACCTGTTGCAGCATCGCTTGGTTATTACATGATATAAGAGATATGTGAGTGAAGTTGACAACGATTTGATCCCTGGCAGTTCTCCAGCACTTTATTCTCTCTATAGAAATACTATCTGGTAAATTGGACAGCTATTCGTAGCAGCTTGATGGCTAATCTGTGGTACTTTTGTTGGTTCTACGTCATATGCAAAATCCAATTGTATTATTATACATTATAGTTTGTCATTGCAATTTTTCTTTGAGAAGTAGTACAACTCTTAAACATTCAGTGTGGTTAGTTTTCTCCTCTTTGTGTTGGGTGATCTTTGAGAAAGTTCTGTTTATAGTCCGGGGGCAATTCCAGCATCTGCCCAGTCAAGGTTGGACTGATGTGAAGCTTCTTCTCATCTCATCATGTTTCATTTGGTGCAAACCCCCTCGGGGACTCTCTTGTAATGTCTTATTAAACTGGACTCTAACTGTGCAGAGTATCAGATCTTGTCCTTGAGTGGGCCAGCAATGTGCAGAGGTGGCTATCAGTCTGGACTCTGCTTCTGGCATTTGAGGTTTGCCACTGCGTTTGTGAGCTTAGATTATCTAATTTCATGTTCATGTCATGTATGATTACTTTGTTTTAAAGTTGTTGTGGAAGAGGGAGAACTTCAAACGCTGAAAACAGCAGCACATGCGTTTTACTGTCAGTCAAACCTGGACGAATCACCACTGTAATCCAGCAGCTCGTAAACTGGGCTGTTGTTTCCAAGGCCACTGTTTTTTGCACCGAGTTATAATTACAAACACCACAACCTCTGAACAGACATTCACTGCTACAGTAATGAATTGTTAACTGTACATTGAGCAAAGGTTTACCTGACTGCTCTTGTCATGTATTTAATGGCTAATCAAAATGAGTTTGTTCACATACTAGCGGGAGAATACCATACATTTCCTTGTTGGCTAATAGCTCATTTACCAGCTAGATGAGGCCAAATAAGGACACAACCCTGCTTATTTCCACTGATTGAGTCTTGTGAAGTTTGTAAAAACATGTTGCATAACCGGTATTGTATGCCACTGGCTAAATGAAGCATGTAAAATCAGCGATGACTGAGTCATCAGCCTGCTACTCGGTGATAAATGTGAGATGGGAATCATGTATCATTTAAAACAGGAGTAATTAAGCAGCTTGGAGAAGAAAAAAAGCTAAAAGGCAAGAGACTAATACACATGGATGATTTCCAATCCTCAGATACACTTAATTAAATATTTCTGCTTATTTTATGTTAGACTTTAGCTTTACCTTCCCTTCAACCGTTGCTGTCACTAAGTCATAGTATCATGTATTGAAAACAAACTAGAAAATAACAGATAGAGAGCAACCATGTTCCCTCTATTTCAATATAAACTAAATATAGACTATTGCAGCATTGGTCCTACTTTGGTTGTCAGTTGCTGTCAAGCATCCACTCATTTGACAGTCATTAGTCATCTTATCTGGCAAAGCTATATTTCAGACTCTATGATTCCTCTGTTGCTTTTTGTAATATTGGCTTTTGTTCATCACCAAGTACAAATTCTATTTGATGTTGTATTTATCTGAGATGTAATTTGAGTCATATGGTTTGACTAATTCAAATAGTTGTTTTTAAAACAGTTGTAGGCGAACAGCCTCCATGGCTCTCAACAGTGTTCCCAGTACATTTATTTTGTTGATGTGGATTTATTCTGCTTCTTATTCTTGTAAAAGCAGTGCACTCACTTTTTTATCAACTTCTCAGAAATGTAATCCCCAATGAAATAATTCCACTTTTATCTCTTGTAGAAGCTACAGCATTTCCTGGTTATCCATCTCCATTTAATGTCCTTGTGTCCTCTGACGCAGTATGTTTCTGTCTTCTCCCTCAGGTATTGGTGTGATCAGCCTGGAGCGGGCCTATCCCCTCACGCTCGGATCCAACATCGGCACCACTGCCACAGCCCTGCTGGCTGCTCTGGCAAGTCCGGGGAACAAGCTAGCAGCTGCCATACAAGTAAGCCAGAGCTTTATCAGATACAAGAGCCATTTCAAACCTACAGCAAAAAGAGAAAAAATAAAGTGAATGCACCATTACCAACACCCTCCCACGATGAAAGAAAAACATATTTTCATGATATGTCTCTCAGAGAACAATTTACACACAGACTGTGAGACAACACTAAGAGAGTCCACGAGTTTTTCCTCTACACACAAAAAAGGGAGGTGCACAATCATTCTCTACAGATGGTGATGATAAAGTATTTTTATGAACATGGATTTATGCGTAAACGGGCTGGAGGCGAATAAGTGGACACTTCAGGAAAAACAGTTCTCGTTTCAACAAAAAAAATCAAAGAATTGACTTGAATTGAATGTCACATGATGACAAAACAGGTCATGCGGACTCTCTGAGGATTTAAATGACAGTGACGAACATTGACTGTTAATTACATCCTTCAGCGCTCACACACTGTATCTTTTTATCTTCTCGTTCCATGTAGATTGCTCTGTGTCACCTCTTCTTCAATGTCTTTGGTATTCTGCTGTGGTATCCTCTTCCCTTCACACGCCTGCCGATAACGATGGCTCGTGTCTTGGGTGAGCGCACTGCCAAGTACCGCTGGTTTGCAGTCTTGTACCTCCTCCTTTGCTTCTTGCTCCTGCCGTCGCTGGTGCTGGGCCTCTCGCTGGCAGGCTGGCGAGTGATGGCTGGCGTTGGGGCTCCTTTCCTGGGTGTGACCATCTTCATCACCATGGTAAATGTGATGCAGGCCCATAGCCCTCGCCATCTGCCCACGAGGCTCCAGAGCTGGGACTTCTTGCCCAAGTGGATGCACTCTCTCAAACCGCTCGACCGGCTCATCACCAAGGCGACTGTCTGCTGCGGCTCTGCAATCCAGGAGGGACGGGGAGAAGACGAAGAAGAAGAGGAGCGTGTATCAACACAGGCAACCTCTGTCAACACGCAGAAAGAGTCCCCCCAGAGGAGGGCACAGCTGGCTTATGACAACCCAGCCCTGGACTACCTGGATGAGAGCAGACCGGGTGTGAGGGTGCTGAGATTAAAAGGGTTAGAGCGGTGTAACAGCACTCCGCTGTAGTCAAACTGATAAAACATTTACACTGAATTTTGTCAGTATTGAGGGAATAGATGGGTTGAGAGAATGACATTTTATAATGGTTTAAAAGGTGTTTCTGATTATTAATTGATTTATGAAGTATAGCCTCTCAAAGCCAGACTAAATATCATAAGCTCAGTATGAGATTTTCATCCAACAGAGCAAGCTCCATCTGCTGATGAAGATGAGGTTTTTTTGTCACCTTTTGTTAAGATCAGTGATGAACTTTGAAACTTAATTGATGAAGAACTACATAAACAGAGCATAACATGTAGCATGGTAACTGTATTAAAGGCACACTGTTTTTGCCCACTAGTGGTGGAGCAATGGTTTTGTGAGTGTGTCCCCATTTTGTTTCAGCCAAAAATGTAGCAATGCGTCAAACAAAGGCATTGGAGAAGAGGATGGCCATCTAGTTAACATTGATGTAACAGGGCAGGATGGTATGTAAAACAAAAAAATGTATGACATCAAATATAAACATGTAAAATTGTGTTTGTTTACAAGAAAGCTCCACAGAGCAGCTTTAACTAGCAAACAGAAAACTATTTTGTGCAGCAAATGTATTCAGAAACCAGTTTCAGTGGATCATTTTGCACATTAGACAACATTTGACAACATTTGCAGAACAGCCATGTTCTCCAGCCTTTTGCAATGACCAGTCAATAACCACACACAGGCTTTATGTTAGAGTGAGTATAAACCTAAGCATTCAGAAGTCCTGGGTGTGAAGTTCATACATTTTATGTTTATGTTTTTTTTTTATGTTTTTGAGTCAATAACAGGAGGACAAAAAAGGTTGTTAGCCCAAAGTTTAATGATAAAGAATTGTATTACGGAGTGGATGTTTGATCATTATGTTGAATTGCATGTACTCACTTGTTATATAAGTGTATGTGGGCGCCTAAATACACACAGGCACTACAAAGGATTCAAATAATCATCACGTTTGCTTCTTGATGTTATCTACAAAGGAGTATATGAATGTGTGTGTGTGTGTGTGTGTGTGTGTGTGTGTGTGTGTATGCTTGTTTAAGTGGGAGAGAATGCACACTCGGGAGGTGTTGTTGAATGTGTGAATATGTGCCGTTTTCTCTGTTTCACTGTCACAATTCATCGTGCGTTAAAGAAATGTTGAGTCCCTGCTTGAAGTCTGTTCATTTAATGAGAGAATAAAGTCTGACTCTTTCACTTTTAAGGTAGCAGACTTTGAAGAGCGCTTTGCAAACAGGATGAAAGTACACGTTAAATAAATAACTACTCTCTCTCAGAACTGCCCAAAAGAGAAACTTCATTCATTCTTGTGTGTCGTGTGTCTTACTTGAAAAAAAGAAGGAAAATGTGTCCTTTTTCTTTTGTGTGGACCCCACTAATCTGCAAACGTACACTCCAGACACTTTTTGTTTCTACAAAAGCTGCTTCATCTCATCACACTCCTCTGATCCTGCCATGCTCTTTAAAGTTTTGGGGTTTTAAATGAGATGCAGCCATCCCCTCCACCAGACATGGCAGTCTGGACAGAGTTTGCATCATCCGGCTGAGTCTAATGTGAACCCCGGAGGCAATTGAAAGCAGTCTGAAAAGGAAGAGGAGCCAGAAACAAGAAATCTACCTTGACACTCACTCCTGCACACACACACACACACACACACACACACACACACACACACACACAGAAACACGCCTGTTGTACAGCAGCGCTCTCTTCTCTGAGTAAGAGCTGATGTGAGTGCTGATTATCTGTCGGGAACTGCAGTCTGGATGGAGTCCAGCAGGGTCGGGTCACGATCCTGCCAGGTCCTCGTGTCTAGGGTTTCACAGCGGGGACCCGGAGCTGCCGGGGCTCTCTGGCATCACCACTGTTTTTCAGCCACTATGTTTTTTATTTATGTGACATCAGATAAAAAAAAAGTGTATTTTATTGACACTGATTCCGATGTGCATGCTCCTAAATTACACCTTTTCTTCACTTCTCTAGGATGTGCAAACAATTCTATTTCTGTGAAATGTTTTCTAATGTGATTATTGTGTTCATATAAAGTGGAATCTGATCCCAACACATGCTCACAGACATTAATTTACTACACATCCCTCTCCAGGTGACAAAGTTGTGCGTGTGTGTGTGTGTGTGTGTGTGTGTGTGAGAGAGAGAGAGAGAGAGAGAGAGAGAGAGAGAGAGAGAGAGAGAGAGAGAGAGAGAGAGAGCATCTGTGTTTTTACAGTACAAGGAAGTAAATCCCTTCCCTGCCGTGTTCACAACTTACTTTATGTAGTGCTGAAGTCACAGCCCTTTCTTGAAATAGCTAATTTCATGAACCTTTTCAACCCTTAACTCCTCAGATTTTGCTGCCAAAGCATTTCGCTTCACTACCCAGGTGCTGATGCAGCAATAATCTATCAACAGCTATTTCTTGCAGTATCAGATGTTGTCAGAGTTTCTCAAAAGGAATGCAAAACACCTAATCCAAATTCTGAGTGCTAGTCATTGGATTATTGTATGTCTAATAGCAGTTAATGATTAAGAATAATGGCCATGCATGCTCACTAATACAAAGCAAATTAGGCCAGATTGTTTGCTGAACCAGCAATTGCTAAAGAACAGATTGTTATATATCTCTTTTTTCTCAGGAATAGGTGGTCAAGTGCAGTAATCATTTATTTTTGATGACCTGTCTTGCCCTAACGTAAAATAAGATGATTACAAATAAACGTTGTGGTCTTACAAACACATAAACAGAATGAACAAAATATTCTGTGCTAACAAAAAGCTGCAACTTTTCATTGTTCATTATCTCAGCCAGATGTGAAATAATACATTTTACTCAGACATTGGCACTTGAGATTCATGCAGGTTCCACAAATACAAGCTGTGACATCAAAATTAAAAAAATAACTAATGGATACATTTTGAATAATTTAATCAATGCCCATTTTGTTTTATGTGTTTGCATTTGTTCTTCTTTTAACTTGGCTGTGCTTAATGGAGTCGTGATGATGCATTTGAATGAGAACCTTATTTTTGATTTGATGATAGATCCGCATGCCTGCACATACTAGTGCAGGATCAGACCTCGATGGCCATGGCAGAGTGAGGCAGAATTTATGAATGTATGGAGAAGTGTAATATCTAAAACCCTGATGTGCTTTAAGTGTAGGAGAGGCGTGTAGGCCACAGCTGCTAAGGAAGCTTGTTAAACAGGGACAGAGTTGAGAATCAAGCATTTGTATTTCAAGCAGGGACATGCGGTCAGGGGAGGCAGGTCACCTGTCATCATGAAAAGTAAAAAACAAATAATGCTAAAATAAAATAAATATTAATATTTCTCTACTGATCTGAGCTATAAACGTAATTTTTGTATGATTCCAATCATTTCAAGCATTTTTATAATAAAAATCACTGAATTTGCGCATGTCCTGTTCAAACAGAGGAGATCAGATTGCACAATCCCTCACTAACTGGGTTGAGCGCGTGCCTTTTGCTTTCTCATTGTTTGTCACCACTGTAATATTTGCAGACACTTTTATTATATGTCCTTTCTTTCCATATAATAAAGTGTAATTTCACGTCTGTGTAGAACATATTTAGTGTTGCTGATCTGACATTAAACCGCAGTGAAAAAGCACAGAGAGGCAAACACTACTCTGCCTCAAAGAAGAGGGCGAGAGAGAGCCCACGGGTCGGGTTCATGCTTGTTCTGTTGTTGCTCTTCTTCTTCTTTGTTACACAGATTACCACGGAATCTCACGCTTCTGAAACGCTCCCGGTGGAATCAAATATGTACCTTACCTATGTGTGTGTAAATAATGCTGATATGAAAAATGAAAAACAACCAGTAGTCAATGTGCAAACTGCCAAATGAATGGTGATTTAAGCTACTCTATTGGGTTCATATATTTGTAAATCTGATTTATGTAGTGTCAGTGCCTCACCAGCCACGAACCTCACCGCATGTCACTGAGTTCAAGTCACCCTGACAACAATCGTGTTAAATGTTGAGAATTTAAATTGAACTCACACAGGGACCTAATTATCACTGAGATCCTTCTTCGCCATCTCATTTAAAGTTTTAAATGAGGACATTATTATAAAAGCTGCACCGTGTTTTGGCTGCACAATGTGCATGCAGACAGAAAGGTGGGGAAAGTTAACTCGGGACAATATAGAATGTTCCAGTATTCAACACAAAAACGGATATCACAAAAATGATTCATGAAGTTTGAAAAGTTCTCATCACTGAAATGGTTTCAAAAAGTATTTAGATATTTTGATTTTGATTGTTGCCAGAGTGCATGCTTTAAAAAAACTGATCTCAATCAACCAGCGAAGAGGTTTTCTCCCCATGAGTTTATAGTACTGCACATTATCTGAGCTGAAAACACATAATTACATCCTTAGCAGCACAACACATTTGTAGTGAATGCAACTAGAGCAGAGAGAGAGAGAGAGAGAGAGAGAGAGAGAGAGAGAGAGAGAGAGAGAGAAAAAAAAGAAAGAGAGAGAGAAAGAGAGAGAGAGAGAGAAAGAAAGAGAGAAAGAGAGAGAGAGAGAGAGAGAGAGAGAGAGAGAGAGAGAGAGAGAGAGAGAGAGAGAGACCAAAACCAAGTTCTTGAGGCAAAACTCATAATTAGGTTTGTCTCTATGATGAAATGTAGTGTTACGTATTCACAAAAAATGAATGTAATTTGGGCTGTGTTGAGAAATAATTCAAGCATCAGGTTGATAATAAATCTTGCATAATGTGTTGATACATTCCTTTAATTCCAATATTAGTTTTTTCAGGCTCTGACCAGTTGTTACAGATTGTGTACAACATTGAGAAAAACCGCAGTGACACACAGATGTTTTTCTATTTGCATAACATGAGACAAAAAGGACTACGGCTTTTAAAGTTAACACCTGAAATATGCAATTAAACAGAAGTTAATCAGAAAATAAACTCAGATGCACCAGGAATCTGACGTCTACATTACAGATTGGTTTCTACTTTTAAAAATTCTTGGTCATTATGGTCTGCAGAAAGTATAAACAGATCAGGACATAAACAGCAGGACAGGAGGGAAAAGTAGAAAACAGCATCGGACCAGCTGCCTGATTTCCAGACAAACAGGACAAGATGCGAAAAAAGCACACAGGCACAAACGAATGATCTTCTTTGGTGCCCAGCAATCCAATCTGACACGTAGGATTTTTTATTTCCTGCACATCTGGCTTGCTGTTGACACATTTTTGGTCAATTAAAACTTTATTTCAATGAAATGTTTATCTTTAGCTCTATATGACATTTTTGCTTCAGTATCTTACTTTCAGTATGTTTCATACTACAAACATTAAAAAGAGTATATAAATATTTTAACACCATTGATTGATATAAACAAATAGTACATATGTATACCAGTGTAGATAATAAACACCAGAAAAGACACATACACATGAGGCAGAGCATTTTTACTCAAATTAAAAACATCACTTCATGTAAGATCTGAGATGAGGTGTTGGTTTCAGCATTACAAATTTAAGATGTGCCATGAACTCAACGACCCAGAGCTCGTGAGATGGTTGAGTGGTGTCTTGCCAGCTGAAAATGATTAGCTCTAATTAACAGTGAGGAGAACGCCTGCCAAATAATATTCAATCCATCCCTCCTTGTAATTTGGTCAGTGTTGAAGATGACTGAGCTTTCTGGGACTTAATGGAACGGAACCAAACTAAACATATTTCTCTTTACTGTAGAGAGAGAGAGAGAGAGAGAGAGAGAGAGAGAGAGAGAGAGAGAGAGAGAGAGAGAGAGAGAGAGAGAGAGAGATGCACTATTATTGAACAGTACTAGATGAATATTAAACAAAACAACTGACAACCAACATAAAAACAGACTTTTTTAGTTTAAATCAGATCAACAAAAGCAACGATTTCCCATTCAAAGACAAAACGTAACCAGTTGGTCTACTTGACCAGCTCACGCCAACAAATGCATTTATGATGAATGCCATACCACAATTTGGCCACTAGATGGAGAATTGACCGTGTTATCACATGGAAGGCTGATTTTAAATTGATCCAGAGACGTCGGAGTTGCCGTTAGCAGCGATGATATGCCGTCAAACACAACACAATCACCAAACAGCAAAGGTAAGAGATCATTTATAGCTATGGCAGTATAAAGTCTTCCCTTTTGCTGTTGGTTCTATGAGTTATGGTACATATTGTTTGTTTGGAAAGCATGAAAAAGCAACAACGTTAGCACCACTATGGCCTATGCACCCCTAAAGTAGTTTTTGCTGTGTGCTCCTTTAGTTGTCATGTGTTGGAATTGTGTTTTGTTTTGGTAAAAATGGTTAACATGAGCTGTTCGCTGGGTTCCTTCCTGTTATGTGGGTATGCAAGATGAATATGCTGCTTCATGTTTAATGTATGGTGTTTGTTTTAACTTAATAAACCCTTCCTACACAATTACGAAGAAGTTAAAGTCAATTTCCAGACTAAAAGCATCAGTTTAACATGCAAAAAAGAGCTGTGTGTTGCAGTGTGACATGTCGGGAGTCGTGTCTCACAGACTGGATGCAGAGTTACTTTGCTCCGGTTACTTTATTGTACGCTTTGGGTGACTATAAATTATCGAGGGAAACCTTACTGCTTTGAATTATGTCTTTATATTTATTTTTTATTTGCTCCCAAGTCCGTTTCACCCCGCTGGAGTGCAGCTAAAAGATAATAAAACGTCCAACTCGCTTCCTGAAACAGGCCTCTGTTTATTTGATAGATGTTTATTTACCACGGCTGGATGGAAAGTGTCTGTAAAGATAAATGGAGATAAATCCACCTCTGCCAACAGTTTCATAAGAAGAGTATCAATGTCAGTGCCTCAAAAATGTCACACAATAACCATATTTGGTATGTGTTTTCAATACAGCAGCATTACTAAGAGGATTTACTTTAAATTACTTATATGTTAGCCATAAAATGTGTGACATAGATGTGTGTTTTCTTAAACCATTGGAATGCTGAAATGTCTGCATTTCTTAGAAAGCAGTGCTGACAGCTGTTATCAGAACATAAATGTAGAGCAGACTTACGGGTTCGTTGGAGTATTGCTCCAGTACAGGTTTTGTTATAGCCATGACCTTTTCAATGAGACTTCCTGCTTAGCTCTTGTCCCATCCCTACTTTCTGCCTCTGTAAATATGCCTTTCAGTTTGTCTGAATGTACTGAATTTGTTAAATTCTCTAAACAAAACAGCTCTTTTAAAAATGCCAATGATATAATAAAGGCGTAGTCTGCAACAGGAACATGAATCTTGGCAAAACTATACTTTTCACAGTCGATCTTGCCAGCATCAAGGAGTGCCAGATCTTTTAAAGCTTTTTAAGGGACCACTGTAAAAAAACCTCATTGTTATCTTAAAGTCAATGTAATGTGGTCTGTTATGTTTCAGCAGTGAGTCAGAATAAAGTCTCAGCTGTGTGAACTGGACTTCTTCACTTGTACTTTGTCGTGACCAGGAGTCATGGATGAGTTTGCCTCAGCTCATTTGTTTTTGCGGATAGCCCTCTAATCACATGCACATGCACACAATTAAGCAAAACCTGGAAACATACACACACACACACACACACACACACACACACACACACACACACACACACACACACGCACACGGAACAAATGATCCATCAAATTACTCAAAGGAAAGCGGGACAATGTGTTTGTTTACCCTTCAGGATCTGAAACAGAAATAAATGGACAATTTTCTATAATACACAGTTACACGTTCATTTTGCCAAACAACAGGCAAATACGAATAGAAGTTTGCCCACAATAATGTTCACATTTCAGGAGGAGAGATCAATCATTAGCGCTGCATGTTTAAATCCACCTGAGTATTAAGAGCAAAATAAGGCTTCTTGCCCATGGGCAAAGCTGGTGGCTGATATGAGTGATACGTCAGTGCTCTCCTTAACTGCAAAGTAATAACATCAAGCGAAGGTTGAGTTATTGGGTGGTGAAAAATGACACATGTATAATTTGTAATCCCTCAGGTTAAGGATATTAATTCATTGTTGATGGGTGCTACTTCAGGACAGTGCTGTGTGCAAGCAGTCCACTTTCATTTGACACATTAAGACAGTGGCCCCTATATTTCTGAATCTGCCTTGGACTGGTTCATAGAAATGATGATTCTATCTTGATTACGAGCAAAGAGCTGTTCTCACTGTACAGAATGTGCTTCCTTTAGATATTTATTAATATAACATCTAGTTTCATTGAGCCGATGGTGCGCAGTTATACAAAACCCAGAAGTGACTCCAAAAGCTGGCCCCACTGCACAGATGGTAATCATAAAAACAGAATGTTCTACAGCTATTTACAGGCACTAAAATCCATCCACGCAAATACTGCGACTTCTTGCTGTCCTTACCCCTAGTATTATTTCAAACCTCTTAGGGTGACTTAGGATCAGCAGAAACAAGTTATGAACACAATTGACGTCCCCTTTAAAAAGTTGATATGGCAAACAGTTGCTTATTTGCACATCCAGAAGTTACAGAAAAACATTATCGTTCATCTTTTGAGTCGTGTTTCTGGTGAATGTAAGTCCAATATGCACTATTTTAGCTCTGCTTTTGGTCGCCTCCAACTCTTGAGGGAAATATTTGGCTCTTTAGCTGCAAAATGTTCCACCATGTTCACCAGCTAGTCGCAAAATGAAACACATATTCCATTTGTATCAACGGGACCGAGGTTGAAGTTTCTTGGTGAGACTGAGGAAAGTCCATGTGTTTCCTCAGATTCTGGTGAACTTTTACCACGACATCATCGAGAGCATCTTCACCAAATGCATCACAATATAGTATAGCAACTGCTTTGTCTCGGACCAGAATGCGCCACACAGGGTGCTGAAAACTGCCCGACACCTCCGGGAGGCGCTGCAGGACTCTCTGTTCCAGGACCAGCAGATTCAGGACCAGCTTCTGTCTCTCAGCTGTCACCTTGACAGCACTTTACAATTAAGCAGGTACTGACCAAAACCAAGTATCCCTTCCCATATTACGTCATTTTTTACAGAGCTTTATGTGACCTGGAGCTAGATCGTACTAGTGAACCTTTAACTATCCCTGCTGTCCTCTTTGGCCTCTCAGGTCCACTATTTTTTGTCTTTGGCTGTTTGTTTAGGGTGCAAAACCAAAATGTACTGTAAAACTGTGTTGCCTCTGTTCTAGAAAATGTTTGTCTTTTAATATAAGAAAAAGATCTGCTGGCGTTGTCTGTTTTTGAATCTTACTTAGTATTTATTGCTTATCTATTTTATGATATACCCTCTGCCTTGCTGTAGTCTTTATTTTATAATATTGCTTTGTTTCATGTAAATATGTCCCTTATATACTATACATTTGGAGAATCATAATGATACTCCATTAGAATGACCATGCTGGAAATTAACAGATTATTATTGAGCATGTAGATGCTCTTTGGCCTGAACTCTTAAGAATTTCTACTGGCTAAAGCAGTGATTCTCAACTGGTGGGTCACGGACCTTTGCCTGAAGAAAAAAAAAATCTTGTGCTTTTGTTTTGAAGGGGATTTTTTATGGAGCGGAGTTATTCACACGCCTTAACAGTATTTGGCGTTAATGCATTGTAATATTAATACACACCGCCATTTCACAGTATAGAAGAACACCCACACAGTTTGTTTTCATGCTAATTGAGCGAAACGCAAGTACGACACCAACTACATGAGATATGGATTTTCTTACATTGAGGACAAAAGAGGGCAAAAACCTCAGTGTGTTTTGTGCAGCGAGGTTCTGGCACAAGAAAGCATGAAGCCGTCAAAACTGAAGCGGCATTTGTTGGATCAATCCGCAGCGGATAAACTGAAAACTAAACCTCTGTCAAATTAGACTATAAGTAGGTGACTGAAGACATGTCGGATGACATCAAACAACAGACCACAGCTCAATATAAGGCAAGCGGTCATTTTGCATTACAAATAGACGAATCAACAGACATAACAAACAAAGCAGTTTTACTCGTTTACGTGAAACATGTGGGACGGGGACTGACAGGAACAAGAGAGCTTCCTACTGCTATGACTGCAGAGGACATTTTCAGCTCAGGTTCAAACTGCACCATCTTTTCATTAAATACATTTGAGAAGTTGAACATTTGGGTCGCGGCTTGTCATTAAGAGGTGATGGTGGGTCCCGCAGCCAGACCAGTTGAGAACCACTGGGCTAAAGGGTTGTTGTTTTTTTCCAACATGTATAAAGCACTGATATAACATCCAGAGCCTGTCAGCAGCTCTTCATTCAAATGGAGCAGAGGTTAGACAACATCTTTTTAATCTCTTTATATTTAAGTCTAATCTGTCTGCTCATCTCATTCACTTCGTCTAAATTGAAAGAAAACTTTGGCGAGGCCTCCAAGTGGTACAGAAGTACGTGTTTCCTCGCCACATACTGCCATGAGAAAAGGTTAAGATAATTAGATAAAGAATGCAAGTACAAAATAATGACACAAACAGACCATTTAATCATTTTAAGGTGTAATTCATTTTTTGGAAGCACTGACAAAATTCCTATCAATCAAGTCCAGTTTGTGATGCCACCTCCATTCAAATGAGGATGTTTGACTTTCACTTTGCTTCTGTCTGTGTGGCTGTGATTTCAATGCAGATATACAAACAGACAGATGGAGAGACTTCTCTTCAGTCTGAGCATGTTGCTTTTTTGGGTCCCACTCTCCCTGTTATTGACAGTTGGTTGGCGGCCCTGGTTTGACAGGGAATTTGACTATTATTTCCAAAAAAGAGTATGTTTTGTGCTAGTGCATGACTATGAGTTAATTATTGATTGCCCCTGATGGACAATAACTTTGTATGCGCATTTTGGCAAAAACTGTGCAAGAATACATATTAAAGTAATTTATTTTATGTTTCAAAACTCTCAAACTTTGGAATTTTCTTTTTTAATAAAATTTAATTTAAGGTCCCAGTGAAACAGAAGTCAGAGCGTCTTTAGCTTTTGTACAGTGAGTATGCCAAACAGAATATTTGAGCTATGTACACAAGAGGGATTCAAATTAAGCCCTTCACATTTGATTAGACTGCTACAAGTGGCGGGATTAGAATGTAGCATGATAAGGAGCTACAAAGGACTTCTCGACATCAACGTATCCTCATACAATGGTTCATATATCATACGAAAATGTACTGCTTATTTTACGTGCATTTTCCTGCAAAAGCCAGCAATACATATCTGTTCATCACATGCATACGGTCTCTTCCAACTAAACTTCAGTCTTCACAGTAAACCACTCGATTATGTCTAGGCAAACTACGGTAGTTATGTGACGAATAAATCAACGTTGACTTCTCAGTTCACATGGGAACCAATTCATGATTACGTGGAAAACATATAATTATGTGGGATATCTACAAACTACGTAGGTGTAGCTACGAATGGTGGATGAGACAAGCCCGTCCACACACACCTCCCTTGTCGCTATAAGTTGCAGATTGATTGATGGATTGTTGCCATCAGTCCACTCAAGCTGTTTGTTCATTTAAGAGGAGCAGAGCAGTGCTACACTCACTGCTACCTCAAGAACATCACGTCCTACAGTGCAGCTCACTGTTTTTTTCCCCCTCTGCCCCATGCTGGGAAAGAGGGAAGAGATTGCATTGTTTGTTGTTGTCATTTTTATCAATACTGACGCTGGTATTGTTTTCACCTTGTGAGTCTGTGTGTGAGTCATCTTGGCAAAATGTTGTCCTTGAGAAACTCTCTGTATAGGAACTACCACAGAGGTGGCTTTGTGTTATTTGCCAGGTGTTTATATTTCTGTCTGTCTGCGGAGATAAATTATCACCAAGTTAGCATCACAACCATTGAAAATGCACTCACAAAAATGTACATGTGTGTAGTTGAAATCAAAATGAAGGCAGAATTCGAAGATGGGTGTGGTCCAAATGAGGGTGCCAGAATGGGGTGGGGGCTTGGTAGTGGGGACTTTATGCCCCTGGTCAGATATGGTGTTGTGGCTGGTGTGATTCCATTGCAAGAAGATAGTTTTAAATGTAATTTTGTTGGAAACTTGTTAACTCACTATGTGGTCCAAAGGCAAAATGTTGTGGGCCCTTTGTGATCTCCTTTGCTCCCGCTCTTTATAATGTTTATTGATCCTGTTGCCAGGGTGGCAGTACTGGTTAAAACCAAATAGTACCGCTCTGCTGGAATACTATACACTGCCCCAACACTGCTGTGAGTCGGCTGGTTGGCAGTAATTTGATTGAATTTGATTAATACAGGGCAGGGAAACAGTGGAATTCTGCTCCAGTGGAGCTGCTCTGTGGCCAACAGATCACACTGTGGTTGTACTGGGCAGCTTCCAGAGGTGAATGTGCTCTTCTTGCAAAAGAGAGCTGGGTTAGCAGAGTTCCCTTCCTCAATAACTAAGGGTTTTTGAAAATGTAGGTGTAATATAAACTATGCAAGAATTAGTTTTGCTCCACATTACCAAACAACGTTGCAATTATTCAAATGATCACACGTTGATTATCACAGTGATTTTGGTGAATGCTGGTATTAAGACATGTGACAGGTATGTTGCAACTCAAACTACTTTGAGCAGATTTCACATTTTAGACTGTAGTTACAGCCTTTAAACGCTCGTGCAATAACAGACAACCTGCTGCTCTTCAAACTAGTGTCGTTATTTATGATCTATGATTTATGGAAACTTTTTCTAAAAGCCTGCTTAGGAACCAGACACTAACTAAAAATAGATTTGGCAGCAAACAACAGTCAAAGAAAAAAAAAAATTACATCAGAACAGACTGTGCATCACAAATAAACCTATTGGTAAGAGCATGTCCTGTAAGAGGAGGGTTTTTCATTCATTTCAAGTAAGAGGTAGATTACTGGGAATGGATAAAAGTGCAATCATTCAAATCCTCAAACATGACATTACACACACACACACACACACACACACACACACACACACACACACACACACACACACACACACACACACAACTTACTTTTTCCTGTTCTGCTCCCACTCATGTACCCAGGAAGTTAATGCTGAGCATGTGTGTGTGTGTGTGTGTGTGTGTGTGTGTGTGTGTGTGTGTGTGTGTGTGTGCACGCCAAGCCCCCAGCAACAGAGCAGGACATTAGAGACTCACTCGTTGAATTTTCCCAATTCAAATCATCATGTTCAATTACTTTTAAAAGCCACCAAGAGTCTTATCAAGATATAATTTTTTATTTCATCCATGTGTTCAGGCAGTGAGCCAGAGAAAGGCTCTGCAAGCGTCAGTGTATGTACCGTACTAGTGAGATACTTTCAATGAAATGAATGTGCTGCCATCTTGGTGCTCAATGAAGAAAAGGGGCGGTGGTGGGGGAGGTCAGAGGTTGCCATGACGATCCCATCGGGAGTCATTCCCAGTTTACAGTCAGCACTGAACAGTCACTGTGAATACGTGTGAAACTCCACAACAGACACTGACTGAGAGCAGCCTCACTGGTACATGTGTACACTCTGTGGGTCTGAGTCCTGGCGAAAACGGTGAATTATCGTTTTCACACATACTCATGATGACATTCTATGAAAACGCTCGCCCCTCTTCTCCTCTCCTCCTATGCCGTCCTCACAATCTTCTCTTCACCCCTGCTCCCTTCCCCTCCCTCCTGGGTTGAAGTTGGTGCACAATGAGCAGAATGAATCCATTTTAATTGACAGGTTCCTGCTGCACTGTGGCCTGGCTATGTGCAATGGGTAATGCATTAGGGATCTACCTGGTTTGATTTCCAATGAGAAATGACACTGTCAGGCGCTAATGGTGTGTGTGTGTTAGAGTGTGTGTCTGTGCACACATGCATATGCTCACCTAACCCACCTTCAAATGAGCAGTGGCAGAGCCAAATGCCCATCAGATGACAGCTTGCGTGTCAGAGTCTGTTTATGGACTCATTTGGCTTTGATTGTGCACTTCAGTGGGCTGGAGTCATCGCATACGGAAACATGTCGCTTTGTGTCCGAAAGTGATCAGTTTCCAAATCATGATCTTAATTACTGGAAAACAAAGCGCAGATAATTGAAAGGCTCAGGTTGAAGTGAGGCATTCATCTGATGTCCATCAGCAGGGGAATCACAGAATAAAGTCCTTATTTTGGAATAAAACAGGGAGTTTTGAAAAGGATAGTAAGACCAGAAGAAGGTAACAGAAATTGTGATACGGTTGTGCCATTTTCTCTTAAAACGGTGCAATAAAAAACTGTTGTGATCCAGATCTATTTAAAATTGAATCCTCAGAATCTCTACAACACATCCCACTCCTGGTTTGTGCCTCTACTAAAGGCAGAGATAAACAGGTGGATTTGCATAAGCCAAAACCATAAAAGATTCATGCGAGTAAGATGGCTGATAGGCCAAAAGGAATCAAACAGAGTTGTGGAAGCAGCTAGGCTCATTTCATGTGACATAATGTAGCTTTTCCGTTTGGAGATAAGCAGTCTTCAGGTTTTATGAGTCACGGTTGAAACGGGTGATGATGGGGCGCTGCTTCACCAACCTGTATACCCACTGATGGCACTCAGCACCTCAGAGTGATTGCACCAGCCAGCGTGTCGTCTCTAAGCCACAAGTCGCTCTGCAGGCTGACATTCCAACACCAGAGACTGTTTCTCACACAACATAAACAGCATCTTAGTTGAAATATAAGCTGAGGTTTATTGGGTTGTGTGCTTTGAGCTGGCAGCGGGATATGTGAAATCACACACAGAAGAGGCCAAGAAGTGCCCTTCGGGGAGAGAGAAAAGCTTTAAAGCAGAAAGATAGAGAGGTCGACGGTTGGGGAATGTTAACGTTACACACAATACACTCGTCTTTTTCACCCAAAATGAGCTTTCTTGCAGAGGTGAGAGCACCGATTGCTCATTTCTTTCATTTGTCACTTGAGACTCATTCAAAAACAAACAAATAGAGTTATTATCACCTGAACAGTGTGAGGTTTTGTGCCAAGTTTTTTGAGGAGTCCACAGCTGTTATGTTCAACCACACATGGTCAGTTTAGGTCAAACAGTAGCGTGATCATAACGTGATCAGATCTCGCTCACATGAAATGACATATGGCTGGTCAAATCACAGTTTCTTCGCATCAAGTTTGGTTTATTCTAGCACATAAATATATGAATGGCTCACAATGTGTTCACATACCTCAACTGAGGCTGAGACTCTCAGAATGTTACACAGCCGTGTTTATGAAAACCTTTCATGTGTTGGAGGCAGTAAAGACTGCAGTGACATGAATGTGAGATGTGCTGTAAAGAGTGAGAAAACTGAAGGCTAGGCGTGCATATAGAAATTCATTTTTCTTGTGCTGTGACATTGTGTGCCTCTTAGCTGATGTAAACCTGCTTAATGTTCATAGCAGCTCTGCGGTAGTAATGATATGAATTTCACTCTTCTCTTTCGAGTTGGTGACTTTGTTGGCTTTCTTTTAGAAGAATGAGAAGCACAGGGAACTGTTGAACCATTTTGCTGAAGCTGATGTGTTAGGGTATTTGTAAGTTTGTGTGTGTGTTTGTGTGTTCTACTTGATAACTAAACAGCAGACAAACACAGTTCAATCAGGAGAGACAAGTCAGACAAAGAAAATATTTTTTTTTGTAACAGATGATATGTGATGATAAAGTCTTGACAGTCTTTGACGCTTGGACTCCACAGGGAGATTTGTAATCGTCTGCCCTGAGCAGCAGCAAAATAACTCCCCCGTGGAGTCCAGACACTGGTGGTGGTGGTGGCTGATGAGACAGAATGATGAGTTGATGAAGCGGATGAAGCAGATGGATCTGCGAAGATTGGGCGGAGATGGGAAGGAGGAGGGGTGCGTAACAGCAACATGAATGTGCTGAAGGTAGAAAGACAATCATATTTAAATAGAGACGGTAGCAAGATGATAGGCTAACAATGTAACTGTTTCGTTGTGCTATTAGGTAGAGGAGACCAGCTGATCTAAACAGCTGATATCATGATTGACAACCCCGAACAATGACAGCAAGGAAATTATGAGTGATCATGTGTGAGGAGTGATTGGCAGATGTACGAGAAATAAACTACAAGCCTGAGCATACAAGTCTTCTTGACTGAACTTACGCTAAAGCTTAATTTATCAATTAGCTGGTGAATTGAACGTTTGGATGCTAAAGATCCAAATATTTTTTTCTGAATATCGGACTTGGATTCATCAGGTGACCTGAAACAGATTCAAATGAACGGTAATGCAACTCTGTGTCAGCTGGGTGTTCAAATATGCAACTCTCTGTCTAATAAAAAACACGTCTTGACAAGAAGCCTATTCACATATTTATGTGGTTCTGTAATTTATTTAATAATAACTTAACATCAGTCTTAAAAGCATTTCTTCACAGACCTCTTTTGGGTGAAAACTTCAAGTTTGTTTCACCACATTCTGACATCACTGTCGGGTGTGGTCCCAGCTTTGACATTACCCATCATACCCAACTGACGACACCATCAATAGATTTATACTGTCAACGGCAACAGCTGGAAGTGAGTAAGAACAAGACCTCCAGCTGGTGTTGGGTTCCTCTTTACAGTCCAAGAAGCACAACAGCAAAAACTCTCATGAGTCACTGAACGGTTGCCGACTGTCTCCATCTAGCCATGTCCAAATGAACACAGAGGTCAGACTGACATCTTCTGCAGCAAAACCCATTTGGAAACATGAAAACATCAGTGAGGCAGTATCACTTTGTCTTAGTGATGAAGTCAGTGGAGACTGACACATACCGGAAACAGGATGTGTTGATGCCATGTTCTGAGGTGCTGGGTGTATTTCTTTGCAAAATCATGTATCTGTTTACTTTCTTAAGTTGTTACTTTTATCTCACATATATATGTATTTGCATGAATATTTGCATACAATCTTGTGACATTTGTCAAGAAAGACATGAGAACCCTCTCAAATAAAATAGTCAAATATGAGAAATGAATGTCATCTCATCAGCTTCAGTAATTTTGCTCATGAGAACACACACTGTTTATTGTGCAGCAAAATGGCAAGGTGTTATCCCCAGAAAACACATCCATTTTCACAGTGACTAAGCACTGTCAACGTTATTGTCTTACAATTTTTACGTTTATATAAGAACTAACTGCTTTGATGACTTATATATGCAGAGCTGCAGGATTGACTCAATCTTCATGACATACTGATTGGATAAGAAATTTAAATGACACCAATGATCAAAACACAGTGTACGGCTTTTTGCTGCCAACTGAGAAAATTAAACTATTCTCCATTCATTGTCAGTGTCATATGGGACATAAAGAAATGATATTCCATTAGGAAAAAGAACACCAGAGGCTTAACACCTGACTCCCAATCTGCCACTGAATATGACAGGTACACACACACACACACACACACACACACACACACACACACACACACAAATATATCCTCTGTGAAAGATACAAGATGAGAGAAAATGCTTATCTATTTTCATTTTACAATCACTGAAGGATGAAGGATGTTAATTTCACTTAATGAGCTCCAAGTTGAAATGTAATGTTTCTTTTCTTGCAATGGCAGGAAAAGTGTTTAAAATGTTAACAACAGACTAACAAGTATTGAATCCTCAACAGAGGAGGAGGTATATGTCTCTCATACATCCAGTATTTAAGTTACATTCATATCTTCAAACATGCACTGCGGCTCAGTGGTTTGCACTGTCACCTTAAAACAAAACTGTTTCCTCTGAATACTCCTATTTCCTTTGACTAAAATACTGTCCTTAAAGCTGCTCGGATCTGTATTTTTATAGCAGCAACCTATTGTACTCTACCTGCCCACCTGCCCAGCACCAAAGTGAGACTAGCAATACATAAACAAAAGCTTTGATACAGGGAGCTCCTCATGACAGGGCCTCAACAGTAAAGCAGGACTCTTCTCATGTCAGGTGTTGTTATTTTTAATGGTACATGTTGCCAAACACAAATCAGCAGTAAGCCTGGAGCTTTATGGACAAAGTTGTCCTCTTTGCCCTGTTTGTGATCCAGCCTTCCCTTTAACCTCAGAGGACACCAAGAGGATTTAATTAATATTTTTCCCATGACACAAATACACAGCAGACATACCCATACGACCCCCCTGAGCTGTGTGAACTGCACACAGCAGACACTAGACGGTAGCCCAGAGGCTGCTGCAGCATTATCATGTCCATATGGGAGTGCTGCCACGATGAGGAGGAGGCCTGCTGCATCCTGATCTAAACCTCTGTCTGCTCCACCAGCTGCTTTGTGTCTCTGCTCGCTTCCACTTTTTACACCATTAAGCATAGTGAGAGCTGATGTTCTCACTGCGAGATGAACTGAGATGTATTTGTTTTTGTGCAGTATAGCTTACATGACTAATTGTTGCTGTGCACACATGACTTTTCTAAACTCTATATACTCACAGTAGCTTTTTTGTGTTGATCGTTTTTTTTCATCCTTCCGTATGACACTACTGTTTGTGCATCTCATCTGCTATCTGTTTCAACCAGCTCTGTAATCTGCAAGTGAGAAAGGAACCAAAGTGTCAAAATGCAATTTTCCTCCTTCGAAGAAGTCTTTTTTTTAAATCACTGTTTCCAAAGGTCACTGACATATTTTTGTCTTTCAATTTAGAAGACTTTTTACAAGACATGTGAAAACAACAAAGCTAAATCTCCAGTAGACACAATGATGACAAAGGATCTCAGACTCACAAAAGTAAGACAAATGAGAACTTGTAGAGGCTAAAGTTTGAATTATGGTGCAGGAGCATGCTTATGGAGAGCTGAGGAAAAGCGAGAAGCCTGGCCAACATCACCCATAACCGAGTGCTGAAATACTTGAAAATTGTGACTCATAGGCTCATACATAGCATCTGACAGGATAAATGATATACAGGAACATCTGGAGAAGCTTTCGGTTTGATGGGGGCCAGTTGAGCACCCCATCAATGAGTACATGAGAGGCTGAAGGCAAGACTTCCCATATTCAGAGAGTGAAATGATGTTCTTGCTGAAGGAGAGCAACATGTTGTGTGTGCGTGTGGATGAGGTGTATGAGAAAGAAGAGAGAGATAAACTGTGTATCATGTCTCTGTAAAATAGCATAACCACAAATAATCCAGGTTTGGATATATTGCTACAAGTCTAAATGCATACCATAATGTCACGAGGTAGTGCATTAAAAATATTTGTTATATACGTGAATGTTATCTTTTCACATCTGTCTATAACAGGCTGTGTTGGAGACATAATTCAATGTCGAGTGTAAAATAAACAGTGATGACAAAACATTGTGGATGTAATGTACCAAAGTATAACATTTGAGTCATTGCAGCATGACAAAACAATGCATTTACTTTTTGAGAAAGCATAATACAAAGAAATCAGGTGCTTCAGTGTTAGGTTGGAATGAAAGCCTTGAAACTATGAGTTTTCTCTCATAGTTTGATTCTTTTTTTACAGTCGAGAGGCAGTAACATTTTTGGACAAAACCTCTGTGTCTGATGGTCCTGAATTATTCTGATTCTGTGCTCCCCTCTCTGCCTCTGTTTGTGACTAACACTAGATGCATTACAGGACTGTATGTGAAGACTAGCCATGGGTCGTTCACAAATGCTTTTTGATGGGTTTATGGCAAACAGTGAGAAGGCCCACGTATCCGCTTGCCATACCTGCTTTTCAATAGTTTTCATCATCTACATTTGCAGGAAAACCAAATTCAACCTGGGTGAGCTCCTCAAGTTATAACACCAACCCCGATCGGAGGTGGATTTAGAATTTAATGCGGGATAAAATGCTACGAATATCAACGCTACTGTTATTGTCAGGAATTGTAGACAAAGCCACATGAGTATTGCATAATTCATAGGTAGAGCACAGGAACCCATCACTGTAATAAGCCAGTGTGACAAGAATCGTCACCTCTGTCAGCAGAGAACAGGATGATATGTAAAAAAAAAAATCAACTCACTGGAGTACAGTGTGCTCTAGAAGGTGTCATGGTGAGTATAAAAACAGAATCATATCCTAATAAACTCAGGATACTTCATTTCTCACACAGAAAACTTTCTACAGTTTTGAACACATTGTGTTAAACATGTTTGGAGGGACACCCATTATTTTTGGAAATGGCAATGCTGGTCTGTCAGTCTATTGGTCCAGACTGAAACACCTTAACTATTGGATGGACTGCCATGAATTACTGTGTACAGACATCCATGGTCTCCAGAGGATGAAGCCTACTGATTTTGGTGATCCAGACTGTTCCTGGGGTGCCAGCATAAGTTTAACATTTTAGTTTTTTACTGAAATGTCTCGAAATCCACTAGATGAGTTGACAGCAATAGCACGGAGGACACAATTTAAAAAAGGGAATATGAAGAAATCAGTTACTGGCCCAGTGGGGGCATAATAATTAAAGGTCAGAATCTGATGTTTGACAAACATCCCATCACCACCAACACAAACCTTGATACACACATTTAGCTTCCTTTACAAATTAAAATGGATCCCCCTAATGAGGCCACATTCATTAACTAAAGGTCACATTTTTAAACTCAACATGATACCAGAGTCTCTACTGGGGAGATTTTGACAAAAAAAAGCAGGGTATGTCGTACTTTGTTGCTGTTGTGATGCTTTAAAAGAATTAGAAGTGTGAAAATAGAAGTCAGATGTTTCATGGTGGAAACATTAATTGTGCCAAACACTGAGATAATGGATTCTTGTGAAAAAGTCAGGGGATCCATCCAGTAGTTGTTGAGATATTTAAGTCTCGATAGATTTGTTGGACCGACCGACCAACATTTTCATTCTCAGATCAGAGCTGTGCAGCTAGTGAGGCTAAAAAGCCTACATAGAGCAGTGAGCTGGTCCCCACAAGTTTAAATAACTTTGATGATCAGTGTTTGTCATATGATGCAGGTCACCAGACAAATTGAAATGCAAAAAAGTATTGTTTGGGATAAATTATAAACATCATATGGCAGCATAATCTTAAATAACTCAAAAAATGTGATCAGTGAAGTGTGTGTCTCGCATCCATTACCTGACAGTTAGGTGTCAGTCCATTTACTACTTGATCCCCCCCACACATCCTCTCTTCTCCTCTGTTACTCTTTCATGTTTACTTATCTAAGTGTCTGAGTGTGTTGGCAGATCTGCTTCTCTCTGTATTTCTGTCTCCTCTCTCTTTTACCATCTTCTCTCTGCTCCTGGATGAACTCTACTCCACCATCTGCCTGCTAATCGGAGTGTGCAGGCTGTCCCCTCCTTGCACCTGTTCCTCCTTCATGGAGTTTGGTTCCCAGTAGCAGCAGAGATACTGCCTACTCATTTAGCCAGCAGTCAGCAAAGCACCTACATTCACTTTGCAACAGTATAACAAGGCTATTGACACGCTCAACTGTTCCCCATGCAGAAACCATAGAAATCCATAGTGTCAGAGGACGTGACACCAATAAGTGATTTTTTGCTCTTTTCTTATCACTGCAGACAAGTTTTAATTAATGTCTAGCTTCAAAGAGCACATTCAAAGCTGTGACAACCATCTTTTAGCATCTGACTCATCACTCAAAAATTTACACAAATGGAGATCAGAGAGATTCCCTCATGGTAACTTGCTTCCATACTGTGTGATCAGCCCTGACCGTATCCCTTCTGTGCATGTGATGGGTTCACAATAATGATCTATGGTTTTGTCAAAGTCCTGGCGCTATGATCACAGTTAGTTTGTCTTAATTAGCTTAGAAGGACTGCCTGTTTCCCTGGGAGGCAATATGTACGCCAACCCACATGGTAATAACCAAAGATCCCCAAGCTACATAAAAACAAGCATGAACGCCCATGAACACACAAGCCAGTGCATATACAGATGCATGCGCACACACAGTTCGTGACTCCTACACATGTGTGAGTCATGTGCTTTAAGTTTATCTTACTTTTGCACACATAAATAAGTCACTCTCCACCTTGTAATCACTGTCTCTTGAGACAAATGAACAAGGCTAGGACTAAAACTTGCCCAGTGGTCAGAGACATTGGGGAATTGAATTGCCTCACTTGTGCAAGAATATGGGACACATATGAACATACATATACAACATACATAAACACATGTGGTCAAGGACACACATGATGATAGATGTATGTGTGTGTGTGATAGTATTTGGATTGGGAGACATGAGGGATTAAGAGACTCCTACTCACTCTTTTAACAATAATCTTTAACACCTTATGAGTTTAATTGGCCCATGGGGTGTTCATCACTGGTGCCTTCTGACAGAGACCATGCTTATTAGAAATGTACCACTATATCCAATCGGGTAATCTCGAATATCACTCCTCGAACCCATTAGCAACCCAATGTTCAGGAGCTCAAGCCCCTGTGGATTTATTGTAGGGTGGTGTGCATCCTTCACTTTACATTCACTTTTCGTAGAGGATTGATTTCAGATAAATATCGTGACCTCAGATTTGAAATGTTGTGCGTAGAGTGCAGTCTGACGGTGTTACACAGGAAACAGTGTGAGATGAAATAAAATCTTTGTGATCCTGGAGGAGTGTTGAATTTTTAACAGGTTAGGATGCTCAGCGGGGCATGGGTTGTTAAAAAGCACTTTCCTCAAAGGTTAGGCGGGCTAAAACTCTGTAACATGTCTGTCACTGCAGGCAAAGAGGAGAATAAAACAGGCAGGCAAAACATCAACAAAAAGTGGGTAGCTGACAACCAAAGATAATAATAATATAAAGTGTGTACAATACACCAGTCTTCATTGTTTTCATCATTTTGTCAACAAGATATCCATGAACCATTTTGTATCACACAAGACTTAAACTGATGAACAATAGGCCTTTTTCACTGAGGACATTTTAACTCCTGCCTGTAGTAAAAGCACAGGTATAAATGTTAGAAATAATGATGGCTGTGGAAAGCCCTTTTCACAACAGCTGTTTTAGTCATTGCCGGTGTAATTAATAACTTTAAAAATGGCTATGATCCATTGAGGTGCGTCAGCGCCATGGTATTGTGCATACTGGCTCACTGGAATGGCTGTGACACACTGAATAGAGTGTGTTTACCCTGCTATAACATGTCAAAATGGCTGCTGTGAAAACAGTGTATTGTCTTCAAAACCCCACGAAGAGAACCAGGCTTTGAAGCCAAACTCTGGAATTCCACCTTTCGGATCTGTCACGTGATGCCAATGGGCACAAAAATACTTTTTCCCAAAGACTTACATTAGGAAAGAGATGTCTGTAAATAAGCTGACTTTTTAGGTAAATAAACTTCTCAATATGAACTCTTGAATATCCCTTACAGTATTTAAATCATTAGGTCTTAAAAATTATAAAACGCACTAAAGCCAAGTTATTTTCCTTCCTTTGCTCATGTGAACGAGCCTGAGACCAAGCGGCTGGGAGGAGGGCTAGAAATGTTAATATGCTAGTACTTTCGGCCCATGGATGCGGAAGAAGTGCGGGTTAAGATTGGGCAAAATTCCCATACTGACGATATGTTCTAAGAAAAACAACAATGTATGTAATTGTAGTCCAAAAGTCAGCTAAAGAGAAAGACGCACTTATTAATGTTTATGCACTGGAGACGCAGCAATACCCATGTGGCCACAAGTAATTTTACACAAGGGCATGCTGAGATCAATAAATAAAATCAATCAACTGGCAGTAACTGCCCTCGTACAATCTCGCCATCGTCGACTGTCACGTTTACATTTTGTTGCCTTTGCAGAAGCCACGATGATTGAGGTTTGACCGCTTTCCGTGATGGGAGTTTTGGTCTGGCTGCTCTTTGTGGATGGAGTTGGTGGCAGACTTGGGTATTCTGTTTGAATGGTAAGTTTTAAGACCTTTGTGGTGTTTCCAACTTTAGTCCCAACTTGTTTATTGCAAAGCCTAGAAATTGCTTTGTTCACATTCTCTGGCTCTCCTTTTTTGTCTGGTTTAAAACCAAAGAATCCCAAAATGATTTGCATTATTTTTGCTAATGAGAGTGGACATCTTTCCTGTTGGAATTGGGGCTAATTACTATTATTGTTCGGGCTTTACCGAAGCTTCATTCATAACGTTGACGTTCAAAATTATTGTTATTAATAACTTACAGAAACATTACCTGCAATAGTCCCCCAGCTTCCACCTTCTCTTCACCCCCCCCCCCCCCTCTCTCTCTCTCTCTCTCTCTCTCTCTCTCTCTCTCTCGGTCCTCATCTCTGTCATAATCTCAGTTCTGAGTCCAAGAGTCAGAATTTATTGAAGGCAGATAGATGGAATAATCTCCCAAATTTACAACATATTTTTATCTTACCAAATATGATGCTTTAATTAATATTTGTTGGCGTTCAGCCCTTTAAAAACAACATTTTCACTGCAGTCAAACCCTGTTTATTCTCCCACACGCTGATATTACAATTCTGCAGTTATTGAAAAGATCTTTTATAAAAGACCATAAAGAAATGCTTTCTCTTTGAAAACGTTATGTCGGCCGCCATCGAGCGCCAGGTTCTGTCAGGCCGAGATCAACCGAAGAGCACCTGAGCGGACAACATCAATTTATTTCTAGCGCCATTTGCTGTAACCCTCTAACATCGCAGCCCCAGTTACACTGCGCATAGCTCACATGGGGTCAGAGACCTTGTCTCAGCCTTCATTTATTAGCCTTAGTAAAAGGGAAAGACAGCCCCTACAGGAAGTCAAGAGGGCTGTCACACTTCCTGCATCTGTTCTGAATCGGAAAGACGGATGTGCTGTCAAACCAAACTCCAAAGAGAGATAACCACAAAGCTATGAGATACTTGGTCACACAGAGTCTCTCTCGTGCAACACCTGCACATTTTTCAGGTGTTGATTGAGAAAAAACGTTTCCAGTACGAAAGTCTTTTTGAACATTTGAATTGATAATAGAGTTTCTCTTTTGATGATTGAAGGTGGATCAGAGCTCATTCTTTGAATATTGCTATTGTTGATGTGAAATATGTTCCTTAATTTGGAGCTGAAGCTTGAGAGGATAATTTTGTTATTTTATTTTTATTATTATTTAAGAAAGCAAAATACAAAGTACAGATGTCACCCTGAAAACACAATACAGCAGAATGGTCCTGGAATGTAAATATGGAAAAAAACAAACAAATTTTTAAAGAGGATAGTTGAACAGAGAGATAAGCAAAGAGAGATGAGAGAGGCAAATTGATGCGGTAGAAAGGGGCCAAAGGTTATGAAAATAAACATTCCCCTTGTTTGAACAAAATTGCGTGGCTCTCTCTGCGGGACATTAGTCCATTCCCTCAGGGTGTTGTCAGCTCATGTTCCATTACTCCTGTATTTTTCCCCCCGCTTTATTTTGATGTCGCACGAATGAGGGGCCATCTCGCACAGCTGTTCTCTCCTCAGCGATCGCTTTCAATCAGCCCCTGTCTTTGATTTATTACTTCCTGTTGTCCTTGGGATTGCTGAATTTCACTACACTCTCTGTGTAGCGACAATTTGAAAACTCCAGCTCCTTTGGTGCTTAGGAGCGCTGACCGCAAGCCCTGGCTGTGGGGTCTAAAATAGTTTGGAGCGCAGGGGATGAGATAAAAAGGTCGGGATGGGAAACAAAATGACTCTCCTTCCTGAGCTTGGCTGCTTGTCGGCAGGTTGGATGTCTGTGAGAACGTACCATCTCAGGATGATGGGTGTGTGACCCCAGTGACTTCTGGCCCCTCTGGGAGTGGTGGGTGGGGTCAACACTTGAATGATTGTTTCACAATCTTGCATCTGGATTAGCGCTGTTAAAAAAGCGCACAAGCTACGTCTCGGACTTGTCTGTCCACACACACAATGATAAATGAATATGAAGCAGTTACAATAACAGCCAAGTCTCTGCTGGGTGATTTTCTTGCGGACTGAGTGTCGGCCTCATTAGGGCTGCGTTCAAGCTCAGGGTCGCTGAAACTGAGGTCAGCGCCAGGGGAACCTTCCTCCAGCCTTCCCACATCTTCCTCTACTTCCTGTCCCAACAGCTGGCTTCACCCCATCCTCTAGAAAAGTGATAATTTATTATTTCGGTATTCAATTTTGATGGAGAATTAGTATAAAGAAAATATTCCTTGCGAACAGATGATGCTGGACACAAACCAAAAAACAAAAATTATTGCACTTGATTATTTCTCTCAAAAAGCTAGATACTAGTTATTGTTGCTATTAATTCACACACTTTTATTGTTGAGATTTTGGTTCTTTTCATCTGTTTGTGAATATCCTAGATGCACATAATTATATTTATAATTCTGTTCATGATTGTCAGTTATGCTGCACCAAATAGAAAAGGCTTGTGTTTAACCCTTCATTAATTGTTTGATTATTTTTGTTTTGCTCCTTGGGGGGCAGCACAAACAAACAAACTGTAAACACACTCAAGTCATCTTGATGACAGTCGCCTGTTTCCATATCCAGCAGACTTGTAGAAGCATTAGCATTCAATTGGAGTTGTGTGTTTGGCCACATGGAAAATTAAATTCACCCCCATTTAATCAGTTTTGTTGGTCTCCATCAACTCCAGAGGGAAAAATCTGTCTCTTCAGTTTCTAAATGCTTCACTATGTTCACCAGCTAACAAACTGTGCATGTTTGGTGCTGGGCAGGTGGTGGGTTTGTCAGAGCTTTCTTCTTTTTACTAAGAATGGTATAACAGTTTAACCCACATTCCTTCTGGATTCTCACAATTAAGCTCTTGAATATGTGCAGAGTAACAAATTGGTCCCAACTACCCACAAACGAATTTGAAACCACTTTCGAGGACAGGAGTAAAAGCATGTTATCCTCTTCTTACTGTAGCTTAAAAAGAAACATCCCCTCTCTTCTAGGATTATCAGAGTCAGTGAGCTGTACGAACATCTCAACGGTGCCAAGCGGATGGCAACAAAGCCATAACATACACACACTTTTTGGAAAGGATTTATATATTTCAAATGCTCAAGAAAAAGCTCTTAAATTAAGATGGAACATTTGTGACAGATGTTATCGCTCTTTTCTGCTCTGTTCTTGTTGAGGTTGTGCATTTTTGAAAAAATAGATAAGGCTTTAGGTACTCTATTATTACCTGAACTGGCCCTAATTTCTTTATTTTATTCCTTGTTCAACATGACAACATTAATTGATACTGCCTACTGAAGATTCTTGAAGATGAACATGAGAGTTGGTTAGTTTGTAGTGTTGGAGAACCACAAAGAGACGCTTTTAGCGATGAAGTCGCCTCTGCATGAAGTGCAGGTTGAAAGCCTTGTTACCCCTCATATCCTGCTCAGTGCAGGTCATATTCATTGTGAATTCTCAGGCTGAATCCAAGATTCATGACAACTACAACTCCAAGCCTGCATGATTAAAACACTTCCTGCTGTGAAGTGCATGTGGTCCACCAATGGGTGCACTCAGTTGCTTGGAGGGCCCAAGGCAAATACAAGCACAGGGACCCTGTAATTACACCCGCAGCATTTACACCCACCCCTCCAACTCATTGAAACTGGGTCAGAGCAGAGAATGCATTGAAGGGCTGCTGTTGTGAAGAACTCTAGAGCTGAGAAAAATACACTTGGGTGATGAGGGAACTCCTATTATTATTATTTCTTCATTCTCCCTTGGCTCCTAACATTAGTTTCATGACTGTAATTATTGCTCCTGCAGGGGCCAGCACTAGAGCTCTTTCGGATGATGATATTACAAGCAGTTGATCTTTGACATAACATGAAAACAAAGCTTTCATTTTTTTTTCTCTTTGTCAAGTAGGCAGCTTTGCTTTTGTGAATTTTGTTGTTTTTGATTGTCAAGATAAAGACTTGGTTGTGGATAAATTATTTAAAAATATTGTATTTTCTGTGCCCCTTCTGTACTTGTACCTGCACATAATAATAAAACCAGTCCATTTCCTGTTTTTAGAGTTTCCATAGTATCACAGGTCATAGAGGTGTTTGGTTAATGGCATGGCTACTATGACACAATGTGTATAAATAGACAAAATCCATGACAGAGTGGAGGAAGTTCCTGTGTTTTTACATGTGATGGAAGGAATAGAAAACAAAAGGGAGGAGAGAAGCATTATGGTCCAGCAGGGCATCATCCCAGTAATCTGCCTCAGTACCGGAACAGGGGAAGTACTTAAGAGTATCAAGAATAGCACCTTCCATCAAACATTTTCAGAGAAATACATTACAGAAGATTTCCCTGAAAATTAAGTAGCTGCACCGATGTTTTGTTTGGATTTAAATATTGCCTGCTAGAAACAAAAGAAGATTTAATCTCACACAGAAAGCTGAAGAAGCACGTTCACTTTATGAAATAGAGTGTATGGGGATGAATACAATTTTTCCCACTAAAGACAAACAATACAATACAAGACAATGTTCACATGTTTACATCTGTACGGTACTATACCATCTGTTTTCTGAGGTCTTTGAGCAAGAATTCCTTGATTGTTCAGTTCTGTAAACAGGATAGATTGTGAATAATTTTGTAAGTGCAAAGACTTGACATCTTTGTCAACATCTTTGCATACAAATAATTTTTTTCAACAAATATACAATACTCACTGAGGAATGTGAATAAATGATAAACAGAGAGACAGAGACACATCTCTCTTTGATTTACTGCTTTCATAACTAGTTTTATACCAAATGCAGGAACAAGGCAGGCAACAGAGCAAGAGAGGACATAAATACATAGATTAAGTATCGTGGTTGTGCCTTAAGGTACTGAAAGTTTTCCAACACACTACAAATTAATCACACCAAAACTGGTTTCTTCAGTTACAAGAACAGAACAGGGGAAAGCATAATTTAGTTTGAAAGTGTTTAAGCGAAGAAGCATAATCAAAGTTTTCAACCCAAACAAGAAATTCTGGTTCAATCAGCTTGTTGGTCCACCTTAATATGGATTTTTTTTTACTTTTAAAGGATGAGGCTGGCGGTATTTTATATCTTCAAATGAAAAGCCTGAATCAATCAATGCAAACATCTGTCTCTCAATACTTTCTGAATTCCAAAGTCTGTCTGTGGCTCTCAATCACATTTGTCCATTTGTTTTATTAAAAACAGGCCACATATATAAAGTTTCAGTATCCTTAAAAGAGTTAATGGTTTTTACCTTCTAAAACAGCTGGCCTCTGCTAGCTAATGTTACTCAAAGAGAACATTAGGTAGCAGGTGTGGATTTGTGGGGTGGTAGATAGATAAAAACACAGGAATTTCTCCCAGGAGACTGCTGTTTGTGTCCTGTGTGAACTTGTTACGTTTTGGTTTTCCTTCAATTCCGTAGTCATTCATTTTTTTTTTTTTTATTTACAACGTTAATACTTTTTCCTCTAAATGTAATTAAAAGTTCAGTTTAGTTGTATGGGAACGTAATTTGTTAGGACACAGGGTTGCATTGTTGGTTTTGTTTGTTTCCTGGGATCAAGTGAAATATAGAATAGCACCATACATTTCTTTCAAAGCTGAATTTTTAAATGTTTTTTAAAAATAGATCTTAAAATATCTAATGTCTAGAAATTGGTAATTCTTCTAGTTAGTAGAATATCCACTTGCTTGGTCTAACCAAGAGGCATGGTGGTTACACATCTGCATACGTGTACATGCTAAACACAGAGGCCAGTAAGCTGACTGTCATCTTTCGGTGAGCGCTGCAGTTTTATGATTTCCTTTGACACCTCAAGTCACATACTTGTGTTAAACGGGGCGATATGCTAGAACAGCCTGGAGGCAGCGAGCTCAGTCCCTCCCTCGCTTCAACACCAGCTGATTTCCACTAATGACAAACTAGCTCTTCCTCTCCAGATACACAGCTTCCTGGGATTGATGCCAGTTTTGGCCCTGCTCACCTCCAACCCTTATCTTGTTAGAGACAATTGAAAAAAGCAATTACGTTCAGATGCTGCATTGTACCTGACAAACAAGATAATGTAGCAGAGGACAACACACAACTGCTCTCAGCATTGTTCTCTCTCTCTCTCACGTCCTGAGATGCTGCACCATCTTAAAACATTTATAACCACATCTCCTCAAACTATTGTGACTGTAAATAGCCTTGCCCGCGCTGCTGACCCTAAAAAGCACTGGCAGTTGGCTCTGACTGTCCACTCTTCCTTCCCTTTAACCGCCCAGAATAAAGCTTTCCCTTCAGAATCCCACACCAGGAAATGTTTTGACTCTGTCCAGTTGGTCTGTTGCTCTCATTAAGAGGATTTGGGAGTTTGAGGGTCACCACAGCTCGGCTTCTCTTCCTGAACTCGTCTCCAACTTTGTTTACAGTCTGGGATAAATAAAAGGTTCACTAGGAGAGGCATGCAAATCAGAGGACAAACAACAGCAATTTTGTCTTGAATACAAATGCAATTAGCAGAGTATGTATCTCATGAATAGTGAGGGATCTGTGTTTAGTCTTGTGTGAAAATGTTGTTTTTCTTTAGGTGAACACCAACATAACAAACCATGCAGCTCTGCGTGTACAGTAGGTCTCTCAATTCAGACTTGAGAGATTACACATGACTAAAATTAACAGAACACTAACAGCTGATTAAAAGCACTGTGCTCCATTTGTGCTGCAATGAGCAGTTGATTAGAAAGATAATTAAATCGGGAAGTGAGATTTAACAGGGGAGTTGCATGTCTTGTTGGACAGTAATCGGTATACAATCAGGAAGAAAATTCCATATGAGTACTCATGGAAATATTTCCTCCCAAGACAATAACTGTGCTCTCTATATAGAAATTAGGATGCACAATAACATCAAGTTACACAAGTCCCAACATCATTAACATCGCTTTCCTCCCAGTAATTCTTCAAGATGAAGATACAAAGCTAATTTTAATGCTACCTGTGAGTGTGACTCGGCCCAGACATTTCATTTGTTTCAAGAGTTTGTGAATCCCTTTGAGATAAAGTTTCCTCTCTCTCACCAGCTGCACTTCTCTCAGACTATTTAATTCTGTTCATGAATAAAATGGTGCTGTGCGTCAGGAGGAAAAAAGGAAATATGCAACCCCCTTCGCTCTTGTTTCCCTCGATGATATTTCAACAACACCCTTATAACAAGAAACACTTGATACAACTTTAAAAAAAAACGTTCCTTTCAAGCATGACACCCCTCAAACAGCTTGATTATCTTTGGCAAGGAACCATTGAGCCGTAAGACTGCTTTGGAGACATTCCTAAGAGGATATAAATAGTGTATCTTTCCGCAGCACCCCCATAGACAATAGGCTGATATGGAGCTGGTCAACCTTTTTCTCACTCTGTCGAGTTTTTCCAAAGAAGCGCAGGAACTTCTCATGCGAGTTTCATCATATATACAACATTTCACATCCACTTTATATATCCCAGATGCACCATGAAGCAACCACAGTTTGAGGCCATATGGGAAACAGTGTTGTGCAGTAAAAATAGACCCTGTAATCTAACCACATTTTCTTTGCACATAGTAACAATATATATTTCCCCTATATAATTTGAAGACTTGTTTCTGCTCCGAATTATTTCTACATATTTTCAAGAGGTTAAAGAATAAGGACTTTTTCTATGATAACACAGCTTTATAAAGCAGAGGAGCCTGATGCTTAAATATTACATTAAGCTCTCTTATTGAACCAAGGAGATTTGATACTGGATGGAGATCCAGCTCTTCCCACAATTACTTTGTCCAGAGATGTTATTTTTAAGACACTATTTAGGTTGTTTCACAAGTGAGCATCCTTACAATCCTCTGGCAATGTCACAGTCAGTCAAATCTACAGGAAATTATTTTTCCTCATCTTACCAGTCACATTGTATTTGTAAGGGAGTGAAACAAATATTTTACAACACAATGAAAGTAATATTTGCTGAACTATATAACCCAGCAAAAAGGTTGTGTCGCAAAATAGTGATCTTGCATGGTTTAAATATTTACCGACAAAATACTGAGGTATTGTGAGGTGTTGAAATGAAACTCACAGATTTGTCCAATAGATTTTGCAAACGGAGGCCTCAGCTTGGCCATTGTTCTGGTGTGAGGTGGTGTGAGACTAGACTCTTACATAAGTTTGGGGGGGTTCACTGATAAGAAATGGTGGTCTTGCTGTAGCTTTAACTGCAGCAAGAAAAAATATGTGTGTCTGAAATACCTGCAGTTATGCCAAACATTTCTACAATGCTATATTCTACACAGGATGATAAACTTAAATCCTTTGATCTATAGGATTTCATTTTTATTTCCCCGTGAGACGCACTCATATACCATACTTGCTTGCCTCCTTATCCCCATGCTCATATCTTATGGATGGTGGAGATTAATTTTTTTATCTTTACGCAAAACACCAACTGTGATCCAGCCGCCAGCACTGCAATCCAGCTACATTCATGTCTTCAATTTGTCCTTGAAGTAGCTCTTTCCTCCTGCTTGCTGCAGCATTAGTGATTTATCCAATATCAAAATCTTACGATCAAATGTGCATGTTTGCAGAACTTATTATACAATGACCTATATATTACAACTAGTGTGGTGTAAATGCATCTGATTAAATTGCTTACCATTTGCAACACTGATGCACTAAAAATATTTCTCTTTTGTTTTGCTCAACTTAAAATTTTATTCACATACTTTTTATATGTACACAACTCTGGGTCTTTATGTTTTAAAATATGATAGTAGTTACATTTAAATGAATTTGGGGAGGAGGAACAGTCAGTCAAGAAGAACGAGTGCTTATAACGCCCAGCATTGAGTCCAGTCCCAGGTCTATGTTCTGTGTTTATGTGCGTTTAGAAGTTCTACATATGATTTTCATGAAGGATTTCCTGAAATCCCTGTTGAAAATGGTGTAAATTATGGGGTTTACAGAACTGTTGCAGTAGCCGATCCAAAAGAAAAGGTTGAAAAGTGCGCCAGGGATGTAGCAGCTGTCTCTGCAGATAGCATGCAGGCTGTACGTAAAGAAGAAGGGGAACCAGCAAAGCACAAACACCCCCATCACTACCGCCAGCACGAAGGTGAAACGTTTCTCCCGCATCTGGCTCACTTTGGTCTTATTGGCCGCTGCAAGTTGTTGCTGTCGCACAGCTGGGTTCTTCTGCTCCGGGTAGAGCTGTGACGCCCGGGAAGAAGCCCAGGAGAGGCGGCAGTTCTGAGGCGGGCAGCAGTCTGACCCCTCCACCTTTCTCCGTTTGGTGAAGCGATGATTGCGGGGTTTAGTATCCGACGGACAGCAGCTCTCCTCCAGGTCGATGTCATCCAGCTCCCCCTGTCTCTGCTGGTGGCTACCGGAGCTCTGGCTACTGGGGCTCTCCATCTCGAATCGGTCCTTCCTGACGAAACAGGTCTCGGACTGAGAGGGCTGCCTCTCCAGGCCGTTCTTGGCCACGAACACGGTGGAGGAGCGCTGCTTGGCCACCTTATAGATTTTACAGTAAACCAGAATCATGATGAGACCCGGAGCAAAGAAGGACACCATGCAGGAGGAGAGGATGTACCAGGTCTCGTCGTTCAGCAGGCACTCCCGCTCATCATGTTTGGTCATGAGAAGAGGAGGGAAGGAGATGACAGCAGATATTACCCACACTACAGCGATCATGGACTTGATGCGCTTCGGTGTCCGCTTCAGGTTGTAGCTGACCGCCTTTGTCACAGACCAGTAGCGGTCCAGGCTGATGGCGCACAGGTGCACGATGGATGAGGTGCAGAACAACACGTCGAGAGCCAGGTAGAAGGCGCACCAAGTACTTCCAAAGTACCAGTAGCCCATGACCTCATTGGCGAGGGAGAAGGGGATGACCAGTGTGGCGACTAGGATGTCCGCTGATGCCAGAGAGACCAGGAAAAGGTTCTGGGGCGCACGGAGAGCCCGACTGGTCAACACCGCTACAATCACCAATACGTTACCGACAATGGTCACCGATATGATCACAGTAACCACCACGATGATGAGCGCAGTGGCTGCCGCCGTGTGTGGCAAGCCAAACGTTGCGTCCGTGTTGTTGTCATTGTTGGAAACATTTTCCACCAACAGACTTAACTGGGTTAAATCCATTCTGGCTCCAATTTGTCCTTTCGTGTCATGTTTGTTGTTTTGCACCCTTTTCCTTTCCAAAAACAGCCCCGACTGTGCGCTCCTCTAACACATGGAGATATGCTGTGCGTAACGCTCCTGGTCAATACAAACGGAGTGTAGCCCACAGAAAATGCAGTTCCTGCTCAAAGGCATCTCCTCAAACAGCAAACTCTACATTACAGATCCTCCAAATTATCCCGACGGACCCACGGGGTTCCGAAAATATCACAATCCAATGCTCCACGAGTAAAGTCGCCCCTCTTCAGTCACATCGCGGTGCGCAATGGTGTTTTTCTGCGTTTTGGTGAACAGCATCTTTGGAGACAAACTGCTGATGGAATGAATGCCCACACAGGAGTGAGGTGACATCACTCCAAGCCTCCTCCAAACTTAACGGAGAGAGAGAGAGAGAGAGAGAGAGAGAGAGAGAGAGAGAGAGAGAGAGAGAGCTTTCTTTGAAAATGGAAGTGCAGCCCTCAGGCTTGCTGTGTTTGATTTCGTAGACTCACTCATAGTTGTTTTTCTTTCTTTTCATATTAACTTTTCTCAGTATTACACATAAGCCTACAGTATGCTGGGAGTGGAAAACACAAACACAATCCACCACTCTAGCTTTCCATTGTAATCATTTTAATTGATTATTTAAAAATATTTTCATGGCACTGGCAGGGCTATGACAGGGACGTATAGGGCGAAATGGCCTTTAATAGCCACTAATGGATATGGAGGTCAAACAGCACAGCGGGAGGTCTCTCTGAACTTTATCAGCTCTGCATGGCTGCCAATTAGGAAGTCACAGTGTTCAAAGTAAAAAGGCTTTAATGCAACAGTGATTGGTTGATCTTCATTTTGTGTGTGAAATGTAGCGGTGCATTTTTCATGGCACATCTCTCAGACGGAGGCTATAGACTTGTTATGCTCCCTCACTCTTTCCATTATTCATACACTGTAATCTAGAATTGTTCTATGCCGGCACATGGAGGTGACCATGATACCTGTTGCTGAGAAGCTTGCGTCTGTTTACTCTGAAGGTCGGGTTATATAACATGTATGCAGTGGTGTTAGGCGGCCAGTCTAGAGCCAGGGGATATTTACCAGGCAGGAGTGATACAAAAAACACACACACACACACACACACACACACACACACACACACACACACACACACACACACACACACACACACACACGGCCAGTCAGGGGTTATTGTGAAATAAAACTATGAAATAAAATGAATGCTGAGCTGATCCATCGTCTGTAGCTCTGCTCACCAGATGCACTTCACTAATTTTGGATTTAAAAAAAATTAATCTATTTGTAAAGTAAAGAGCATCTGTCGGATGCCTGTCAGTATGGGATTTGTGGAGCTAAAGCTGTTCGATGGATGCCAACATGTTGGTGTTGGTGTGTGCGTCTGTGTTCATCCTTGAGCGTGAGTTGTCTGGAGGCTGAGCATCCTTCTGTGGCTGCAGAGACAAAACACAGAAGAAGATTTGGAGGAGGATGTGGAGGAGGATTCGGACAGCCTCGCTTCCCTCGCCGTTTCCTCTCTTTCTCTCTTGCTCTGATCTCACTCCCCTGGATAAACATGAAACCCAGTGAAGATCATCTAAAGGGTGACTGTCACCATATATCAGTGGTGTGTAGACATTCCCTTAAGGGTCTACCTGCTGCATGAAAACAGAAAATAAACTGACCTCAGTAACCAGCGTCCTCCAACACAAACATGCTCTTTGCAAGCAAAACATCTTTTGTGTCTGATTTTATAACCTGTGGGGATCAAGAAATTACATATAATTATAATTATTACAAATGAGCTCTCGTTGTGCAATCCTTTGATGGAAGATGCAATTACACAGGTTTCCTCTGTTTTATTACTCTTTTCATTTGAACCAATTCTAAAGGTAATGTTAAAAAAAATTATGGATTTGTTCCAAAGCAGAGGACAGTTCGGACAAACCCAAAAAGTTATGTATACATCAGACTTCTATACTTACTTATCCTTTAGATGAATTCAAGTATATAAACTTAAATCAATTACTTCACCTGTAAGGCAAAAACAGAAATTAAGCAACAGTTCTGAATTTTCCTGCTTGCAGGTGTTGACAAAATCCATGCAGTCAAAACAACAGCAACGTTTTTTGTCATGTTAGTGCACTCTCTGTACTTTTGTTCAAGACAATTGTTCAGGAGAGAAAGAACAAAACTGTCTCCACAATACTGTTCTCTAATTCAAAGTGTAGAATTTTACAGTTACAAAATGCATATTACTAAATATCTACTGAAGCTGAAAGTCACTGTAATATCCTTTGTATAAAAGGTAATGCAGAACTCAGTGACCCACACACGCATTCCTACATTTTATACACATCACAAAAATGTGTATGTACAAATGTGCTGCACATGTACTAAATATTTTTTAATAGAAAGAAAAAAAAGAAAAGGAGAGAAGAACATGCATGTAAGGCATGAACACATCCACAGTGTAGTATAGACACATATACTCGTTATTAAATACTGTATATCTTAACTAATAAACTGTCAAAACCATTTAAAAGTCATCACAGAAAGATTATTTGTGATATGATGAAAACTAAATAATTACGCTGCCTTCCGTACTCTGTATTCCAAGCAACACAACAATACCCAGCATCCTGCCACTTTGGATCCAGCTTCCTGTTGATACAGTCACCACTCCTAATGAGGGCTCCTGAGGTCCACGCCTCTGTGTTGCCAAAGGTTTTCCCACAAATTAAGAAATTACACACATCAAATCTCCCATCAACACATCATCCAAACAATTACAGTCTCCAGTTGAAAGTAAAAGTCATCATTGAACGGGCCGAACTAATCAGGTGTCACGTTTGACATCTCTGTGATACACATGACGCAGATGCCAGACTCATTTACTGTCACATTTTAAAATATTAGAAGCTCTCTGCAGTCACAGAAGTGTTTGTTCATTAAGATCCCCATTGGCGTTTGCATCGCAGCAGCTATTCTTCCTGGGATCCACACAGTTTACACAGTGACAATCTGTTGCCAGCGGCACAAACATTTACAGAGTCACCAGAATGGCTTTAATCTCGTCAACCCATCGATTATGTATTAATATGCACCGTAATGCTTTGAGTGATGTAGTTTTAGTTTATTAACACTCTTGCTGAACACCGTTTCACTGCTTATTATAAACTGCACACACACACTTTTTCTCATTTACTTGTGCTTCTTAGCTCACCTAAAAACTAAATGTGAGGCGCAGATGGTCAAGCTTGAAGGGGTTGAACAAGAAGAGTTGGCACTTCTGATGAACCTTTATAGGTGGAAAAAATATGGCATGCTGACATCCTGATGATGCTGAAGAGTAACTTTTCTGTAAGATTTCATACAAACCGCCATATAAGGATATGTTGTGTCGACAAAAAGACAAGATTCAGAAGCGACTGTCTGTGTTTCTCTCACTGCTTCAGTCCGCTCACCTTCCTGTTTCCTTCTTAGGAGGTTGTTTTGGCTGGTTGTGAGCAGAACCCACTGCTGTATTATGTAACGCTCCAGGAATAAATGGCCTGAGGCGGAGTGTGAAAAATCTCAGGCTGCAGGTGATTTGTTATAGTAACAATTTTCTTCAGGAAATCCAGCCAGGACCCCATATGATTGCTGTATATGCATAATCATTTGTATGTTTGTGACAGGATCCTTGCTCTTGTTGATGTGTATACTTGTGGAAGATGGTGTACGATGAAGTGGGAGAGGACTCTGTGTGTGTGTGTGTGTGTGTGTGTGTGTGTGTGTGTGTGTGTGTGTGTGTGTGTGTGTGTGTGTGTGTGTCTGTGTGTGTGTGTGTGTCTGTGTGTGTTTGTGTGTTGCAGTCACGCTGTGATTCACAAGTTATTTTTTCAGAGATCTCACATCCTTCCACATCTCCCACTTTCTTCAAGTGTTGCTATTGCTGTAAGTAGGCTTGGCAGGTCTGGATAAATACATGACTACTGACCTTTACTGTGTCCCAAACAAACAAGATTTCCCTCAGATGTTTCCACAGCTTCGGACATGGCTCCACTGGAATTTGAAAGCCAGCATGACCGATGTAACGATGCTATGAAGGCCACACATGTCATCACATTCCCCGATGGAAGCTTCATCTCTAATTTCAGATGAAGTTTGGGATGGCTTGTTGTCAGGGAAGACGCTGAGGCTCAAAGAGCAATAAACATATCTGCAATTATTTGAATTGGACATTTTTTTTAAAAAGATTGGCTCATTTTAATAATCTTAAAATGCTTAAGCATGCTGTCATCACTGTAGATCATTAAAATTGCCCTGAATATGTTTAAACTGGGACTGATGAACTTGTTTCATCAGCTGCTCTCTGAATTGGAATGAGGTATAAAGGGCTTCATTTTTGATAAAGAGCTGTAATGGTTGTGTACACATTCAGCAGAGGAAGGAGCTTTTAAATCTCATTTCCAAGAACCAGAGAAAAGGCTTCCTGCAAAAACACTCCAGTGAATGAAATCCTCCATCTACTTTTAAGGGAAGGAACACATCTGTAGCTTGGTAAAAGTGTCGTGGTGGTATGATTTGGTTAAATTCCTGTTTGACTTAGCTGTAGTGTAAAATTAAGTAAAATGAATGAGGAAGAAGGCAGCCCGTGAGTATATGGACTAATCAAACCTTAATTGTCTTTAGTAGTGGGCTCAATTCACTATACTGTAAGGTATGGAAAAGTCCTTCCATCTAACAGATTTTGTCCACAAAATTCATCTCGTTTACACAGAACAAGTGGAGCACTGACTCAAAACTGATGACTCACAAGACATTATGATTTGGTCATTGTGACAAACTACAGGAGTTATCAGTTGACGTAGATTAGAGGGAACGTGGGCCATGAATGCTTTACTAATTTCATTTATTTAATATTGAGAATGAGATCCAAAGGCGTTGTACTGTTAATTTCATACGGGAAAGCACAATTAATGAATGAATGAACGAAAAGTACTGAGGATGTGGCACAGATAAGGCCATCGTGTCACCAAAATCATATCTCTCCTTAAGTCAGGAATTTGCCCACGAATTAAGTGTGGGACAAGTTTGACCTGCTGGTGGCCCTGAAAGACAAATTAGAGGATCACTAGTGTCATTTATATGTCAGCTACATGGATGAGCGACTTGACCAACATCGCTGACAGCAATAGAACCACTACTAGTCAAACACCCTGTCACACCACTTGATACTGTTTTAGCAAATACTTTTTATACAATGAATCCCAGATTCAAATGTTTTTGTGTGATCTGACTCAATGCAGAGCAGAGGAACCACTAAAAGATGTATTTTTATTAGCCATGTTAGCAACGTGGCTCAAGAATCAGAATCATCTTTATCGGCCAAGTATGTGTGCGCATACAATGACATTTTCATCTCTATAATATATATATAAGGCTCTTGAGTCAGTATTTCCTGGGGTGTAATTCCCCAGGTGGCATTGTCTGTTTCCTCCCAATCTCCCCTTTTTGATTTTGAATTGGTTTACCAGTCCAGAAAGGCTTAAGTGACCCTATATTGTTATTGGCCAACAACAGTGCTTGCAATTGGGCTCCACATATTTTGGGTAGACATTTTTATTTTGTCCCTCTGCAGTCTGGTTAAATTGAAAAGGTTAAAACTGTGATTAGTCAATCATGTCTAGCTAATATTATAATGATCACCCTTGACATTCTGTTTCTATAATGACGTGTTAAAATAGCTTTGCTTAGGCAACACATTAGGGTGCCTTATTGTGCACTTGAACCAGAAACAGGAATTTGTTCCCACTTAAATCTGCACACATTTTGATGCTAAGCTTCCTGTTTTTTGGGGGGTTTTTTAACCAATGACTGGTGATTTCTTCCATTCTTATTCAACTGTTGCTCAGAGGGATCTTTGTCTCTTTCTTCCTGTCAGTCTGGTTGAACCATGGCACAGCGTTTTGTTCTCCATGAACAAAACATGATTTGTATCATCTGTTTGTAGAAGACTTTTTACTTCTCAGACATCTGACTGAAACAACTCAAGCTTTTGCGGCTGGTGATCCTTCTTTGTATAAATTATGGATGCACTGTGTATATGGTCGGTTATGACAATTTACACTGTACTATTTTTTTATTATTTATTATTCTGATTGTACTATTTTTAACTGTTTGTTTCACGTCATGTTTTGCATGTTTTCTATGTATTACGTTTTGTCCTTTCTGTGGACCGCAGGAAGATTAGCGGCCGCCAAGGCGTCAGCTAATGGGGATCCAGTTAACCCTCTCACACCTAAATAGCCACTGCTATTATAGATTTTTAAGTTCTTAATTTTGTTAATATACCTATCTGTCACTGTTGATACTGTACATCATCATCCAGTCAATGTACCCACTCAGTATTGATGTATTTGCACTATTTGTATTGTATAGTCTGTTTTATCTTTATCTTTATCTATGTTGTAAAATATACAGCTGTTCAAAAGTTTGGGATTTAGTTTAGTTTATTTAGTTTATTAATGACAGCGATGTCAGTGCTGGGTCCACTTATTGGTCCGGACTGAAATATCTTAACTACGACCGAATACATGCAATTAGCAAACATTAGTATGCTTAACTAAGATGGTGACGGTGGTCAACATCATACACTCTTTACGTCAACATGTCGGCATTGTATTTATGAGCATGTTAGCATGCCGATGTTAGCATTTAGCTCAAAGCACCACTGTGTCTGCCTGACGGAGCTGCATGGCTGTAAACTCATTCTTGTTATGAAATGCCAAAGTCTTAACAATTGTCACTGTGTGTGACACAAAGAAAGTTTTCAAATAGCAATGCAAGGGATTTGAAACTACGCCTCATGTTCCCTGTCCTCAAGTGTCAGCTGTGAAAACAAAGTAATTTAGCCTGCCTCAAAGCAATTCTTGTAAACTCTTAATCGTCACAATTTCTTCTCTGACTCTGCCGAGTACACATCCCAGCTCTTGGAAGTGAACTGTTAGTATTCAAGGTATCCTTCTGCATCCTGCCACCATTAGAGCGTTCATTTAAAAATTGACTTTGGCTTTGTCCCCTGTTATTTTTGTGTCAAATGCATTGTGAAATTGTGCCTTTTTTATCATAGAAAACATCTGTTTATTGAGTGTTTTTGTTGGCACACAATGCTGCTGTCTAAATTGTGTGGTTGGCTTTTAAATAAGATTCAGGGTTCTATATAAACTTTATTTTAATAGATCTTAAGAGGCATCTGGTAACTCTCAGATTAGAAGTATCATTTTCTTGAACAGAAATCGTAACTCACAAACTACAAACAGCCATGAAATCAACCCTGTGCTATAAAACACAATCTATGATTTGAGTTTATTTTTTACATTGCTTTGCCTTGTGCTTTATTAGAGCAACAAGGCCCACAAGAGAACAAAACCGTCCCTGAGACAGGCACTGTAGCAGAATAAGTGATCTTAAAAATCACGTTAGGTGTTCTTACAAAATGGCAGATTCCAAAAATATCTTTTCAGTCCTCTGACATAGTGTCCTGTATAGTTCCTAGCAACAGCCGTCCAGTGAAGGATGCTGTTGTGACATCCATCAGCCTCTGAGGTCACACATTGCAGAGTGAGTCATCCGGCCATGGTCCGCCATCAGCCTCCTCTGTCTCTGGACCCGGCACGCTCTGCCAGTCAAATGAACCTTGTTAGGGCTACTGTGAAGCTCCACAGCCAGAGAAAACAAGAAGAAGAAAGAAAACAGGTGCGCAGAGCATGACATGGATGTGGACAGCGAAACAGAAAAGTGAGGAGGTGGTTGTTGGATGCTTTTCAGACAGCGTTCCTTGTGTTACCCACCCCGGTCTAACTTCATCAGACCTCTCTCTCTCTTGTCTCTTTCATCTTTTTGTGGTAACAGCTGCCGCCTGTTGGTTCTGCAAGTAGTTTCACTTCACCCCTCTATCTTCCCCTACCTGCCCATCTCTCCCTCTCTCTCCTGTCTCATTTCCATGAGAGTGGACTCTCTGGCCTGACCATCTGGTGGGGTTTTTTGGGACGCTCAGTCATTTTCTCTTTTCATGCAGCTCTGTGGCAACAATCCTCTAGCTCTAGTTCTTGTGTCCCTTACTCCACAGGAAAGCACTACCCACCAGCATCCATGTCCAAAAGCTTCTGTCACCCTGGCAAAACAAGCCCACTGACAGGATAAAGTATGGCTATTATCATTAATACAGATTTCTTATATAGGTAACTGTAGCAGTGATTTTGTTACTTGACACATACCTCTCACTGAGAAGGGGGTTATGGTTTAAACACCAGAAAGTACATTTATCAAGCTACTGTACTAGTGTACTCAACATCAGTATATCCATTTATTGGACTTGACACTTGTACTTATACCCCACTACTATTCAGAGGAAAATATTAACTTTCTACTCTACTATATTCATTTGTTAGCTTTCAGATAAAGTATTCCATTAAAAAACATTTGATAAGAATATCAAATATAATGATTTGTTTTATATAAAGTGGTTCCTATAGCTTTCATTGGCTTGTAACAACGTACACAAAAGCAGTTCCACTAATCAGTGATTTTCCCTCTCAGATGGTTTCATTTAGGCGTTTTAAGGCCTTTGAGGCTTTCAGCATATTAAGCTGATAATATTCCAATATTACAGCCAAGAAAGTACTTTAACTTAGGTAAAAGCTCTGGGTACTATTTCCACCACTGTAAAACACAGCCTACCTGTTTTCTTTTTGTAAGTAGCGTTGTCATAGGCACGATAATAACCTAATGTATTCTAAGAAGGAAATGGTTTTGCATGGTGGTGTTTTTGCTTCCACCTTGTCTGTTATTTATATAATACCAGAACACTTTGTATATTATGGCTTAACAAGGATCCAGACAGACAGTCTGAGACATTATACCTCCCTTTAAAACTACTATCACTCAGTGCTAAGAGGGTACAATTTAATACTAGATTTGTAAACCAGCTTGTCTCGGGGTATTATTGACATTGATTGCGTGATCAAAACAGTCAAGACTGTTTTTCAGATACTGTGGATTTTTATAATTATATTTGAGCTCCTATTCTTTATTTAGATATTATAAATGATCTGCTAAATGTGGTAAGACAGCAGATGTAACTTTTGACCTACTTCAGCGGAGAGTGTTGACTAACTCCTCTACCGATGTCACAGAGAGTCTGGACTGTCTGGCTGAGACAGAAAGGGATAAACACAGTTATCAGCTCCTCAGTTCACACAGCTGTTTTACTAGGTCCTCCTCTCTGCTTATTTTATCTGAGATGCTGATGATTACATTGCTCTTATCAACTTTTAATGCAAGTTGTTGAACAATGATATGTTTGTGCCATATGTCCCAGGAGAGCCTTTGCACTTAAAGCTAAAGTTGGCTTGAGGCAAATACTCTAATTCTGTTATTTAAAAATGAATTTATCTTCAAAACTCTTGACAATAATAAACTTTGTGGAGTTGTGATGTTTTCAATGCACACTCTTGATAATAACTGCTCCAAGCATGTTTTGATGCCTGTCCTCGTGGGCCTCCACTTCCTATGACAATCTCTTCTGATTTAGCCCCAAAATAGGAAAATATAATTTATTTTGTTTTGTGTTATTAGTTTACTGTAAAGAATACTCATTACAGAGTAAGTGGTTCCCAAAAGGCAGATGAAAAGATTGATATAACTCTCTTATCCTTCTGTTAAATATACAGCCAGAGGAGGTTTATCTCAGCTTCACACAAAGACTGCAACGGAGGGAAACAGCTAGCATGGCTCTGTCCAAAATCCACCAACGAGCACCTCTGAAGTTTACTAATTTAGACAATATATCTTAAAAATGACAATCTGCAGGGTTGTGTGTGGGACTATCCAAGAAATAGTCCCGCTCATAACCCCCCGAAAAAAACAACACAAGGTAGCTGTAAACAGTTAGTAAATATCACATATTTAGTTGGTTGATTGAATTCCAGATCAGGACTTTTGACTTGCACAATTTTTTTAAATGTTATTTTCATTCCAATGCTATTCACAGATCTCCTCAAACGTGTCTGTCTAACGCCAGCTGGCCTCATATCAGACCTCACTGGTTCCAAAAGCAAGTAACTAATGAGTGCAAACATGCTTTTATTCACCTTTTAAAACAGGAAACCGCATGCTCTGCTGCTGATAAAGTATTTCATCCTAAATCTGTGTCCATGTACGGGCAGCAGTGTGGAGATTCATCTGGGATTTCAAATATCATCCATCTCTCCCTCTCTGTCTAATTGAACTTGGACCACCTTTTCCTTTTTCCAGCTGAATTGATGTTGTGGCAATATTTGTGTTCCCACAACTAATGAGCTAAGCACAATAATACGGATTGACTGAGAAAACTGATTCGGCATCAACCACTGTTGTGTTGGACATTATGACTCTAATATGACTATAATAACTTACTACTTTTATCAGACATTTATAGCACAGTCTGCTTTCAAACTGAAGCAAAATGTGGACTCCAGAATTGATAGCATTTTAACAGGGCAAAAAGTAAAGAGGATTTCAAAAGCACAAAAGAAACCTTTACAACTGTACATACCTATTCCTTTAACTCCATAACCATCCTGATAAAGTCTTCACATGCTCAATGGGTGTCAGGAGGTTGTGTATGTCTGATTACGATGACTCATCCTGCCTGATTTTCCTCACAAGGTTGGAGACATCTGAGGTTAATGACATCCAATTACATTAAATGCAATACAAAAAAAAGTAATTTCTTTGAAAAACAAGCACGAGTTACGGAAAAAATATTTCTCATTTCCTGGAATATCTGCTGTCACATGTATTTAAATAAAAATAAGAAAATACTTTTTTTTTAACCCTCCTGTTATGTTCGTTTCTCATGTACAGCAATGATGAAGTCAATTTGACCCAGTGCATGTTTAATCATCCAAAAGTGGTCAAAAAACAAAAAATCCTAATAAATATAGTTTGTACCTCATCACCAACTCCATTACTAACAACTCAATCAGTATTTAGTGGAATGGAGTTCTTCACCCCTCCACAGATCATAGTTCAATTAGGATAACTCACTCGTTTTCATGAAAAATACATGTTCAAACTATTTTTTAGGTACTTTGGAAAAACCTAGATATAAATTGCATCAGTCTATCATAACATGTATTTTTTTCAAAATTTTGTTTACATTTTGAAACTTTATTTTTTTCATGGGGTGATGTAGATAAGACACCTCTGCTGTTCAGGGTCATATTGACCCACTCACTCAAAATCAAGCCAAATGAGTCATAAGGATTTGTATTGAAAGTAAACTTCATTTATGTTTATTTATAGTGTTAAGAAACAGACAATTAACAAGAGATGAGCAGAATGAACGATGTGTGTGTGTGTGTGTGCATTTGTGTGCGTTTGTCAGTGTATCTACTGTCTGTGTGTCTACACAGCACACGAGTGACATGTCGTCACGGTGTGCTTTGTTCAAATACATTTTGTCTTTATAAATTTTCAGCAGACATTCTTGGCTGACGTGAATTGGATGAGAATGACCACTGTATTTCACAATGTTTGACATGACTGTCAGGAACAAGTACATCAGTTTCCTCATCTGATGGTTCATAATCAGTACCATCATAATCTGAAGTGACCTCAAGATGGTCTTCATCTTCAGACACATCCTCCTCTATTTCACTGTTGTGATCAAGGCTGTGCTCCAGAGCCTCCAGGGCTGTCATCCTTTTGTTTCTGTTGCTCATGTTGTCCTACAGTATGCTGCTGTGTTGTATGCATCTGCAGAGTGTAATGTTGGTAGGACTCCCAAGCAACCCTCCCCTGCTAAGTGTGGGCAGAGTTTTCCCACAAGAAAATAAAAGGTTCCCGTCAAAATCAAAATAGTATCTGTATTTCTCGCACAGGTGGGGTAGTGAGAAAGAAAGTGTGTGTGTGTGTGTGTGTGTGTGTGTGTGTGTGTGTGTATGTGTGTGTGTGTGTGTATGTGTGAAATGGGGTGAAACATGGTGGGAGGGAGTAAGAAATACTTTGTCTCACATTTTCAAAGAAAGAAATGGTCTAAACTTGACACTTCTGACCCCTTATAGCCTCCATTTTCACTGCCTGGTCAAATTGACCCAAACATCATCTATGTAATATAAACCTGCAGGGGGTGGTTGCAAATACATGATATGAACCATTTTTTTTTAAAACGTTGATTACACTAAGCAAGCAGAGGAAGTTTCATACAGAGAAAGTACTTTAAAATATTTTTTCTAGATTTTCAGACTTTGAAACGCAACATAACAGGAGGGTTAAATGGAATAAAGATGATATATTATACCAAGGTTGTAAGCTGACAACAGTTAGTGCATTTTCTACAGCTTAAGCAATGTTCTTATCACAATTACAGTGTTCTTATCAACTAAACACATGTGTGTATGTGTCACAGCTTCCCATTGAAAGGAAGCAGCTTTTAGTGATACCACACACCACAAAACACTCAAACCTCTCGTCCATGCTTATCACATAAGGACGCTGTAAAATAGCAAGTAATGTGTCATCTGGGGCTGGCTTACAAAAAAATGTTTTTATTACATTTGTTCCCCAGAGTCTACTCAACTCTGATACTGTGTTTATATCATTATAACACAAGGGTTTGTACGATGCTGTCCAGTGGGTCCACCGAGTATCAGAAATGCATCCTCAGGGATCAGAGAGGTATAAAAGAACAGAAGAGGCACAACAGAGAGCCCCCTTTCAAACAAAAACAGAGAAAGAAAATATATTTGCCTGCCTGTCTACAGTCAAGCGCAGTGGCAGGTGAATAAGACCAAAACGAGATTATCTTAAATCAGGTTATTACTGAGCTACAAATAGTTCTGCTCACAGATCACTTTTAGCTACATTGCTACAATCCGTCCTGTAAAGGTTATAGTTGGGACATTTTAAAATCATCTGCACAACACTAGTGCACTCCAGTGGTGATGTGTGAGACTACACAATGTCCCAAAACTCACTGATAGGGAGATCTGATTTATATTTACCTGTGTATATATTATAGCATATATGAAACACATCTGTCATGTTTAGTGACTATAGCAACCACACTCATGTGTGATTTATTTCTTTGTTCACTTCAAGTCAGTAATGAGTTCAATTGTTACTAAGTTGTCAAATAAAACAAACAAGAGAAAGGTGTTCTTTTTTTCAAGTTATTTATATGAGGTCGTCATGACTACTTTGTTTGATTTATAACTAATGCAAATTTCTATCACTTTGACCAGATAGTTCATTATGTCAGAATTTCTAAACGTTGCATGTTTGTCAGTAAAGTGTCTCCAATTGACCTTTTTCACAGCGGACATCTTGACCTAAGCACAGGTCTAACTTATTATACTTAATTGGATCTTTAGAATGAATCCAATAGTCTTTAGAGAAGAGGCTTGTCAAACATTTGCATATTGTACTGCTCCATAGGACATAGCCTACATTGTATGGTGTATGCTTTTAATACATTTTTGAATGTGATCTAATTCAATAAAATGTTTTTTGTTTGTGCATGAAATTAAGTGTTACAGTATTTGTTTGTATCACCTGGAGCCTAATTTGAATAAAAAGGAACCACTCATCCATTACAAGCTCAATAAAACAGGTGTACAATAAAAGCAAAGAAGGTCATGTGACAGGGTTAATAAATGAACTAAAGGGTGGAGGAGTGGATTCCAACTGGCTTCACTGCAATTTGATTAAAAGTCACTGGGCAGGCATGTGTGTTGAGTGATTTGGAGAAACCTAATGAGTAAACTGTGTCAAACTTTTGGGTCGCACAAAACTAGACAGGTTTTAATAGAGGAAATGGTGGCGGGTTGAGTCTTCACACTCCAGTAGGTGGTGCTATTCGCAACTGTGTAGCTGGGTGTGATCCATCCATATCCGTAGAAGAAGAAATACAAGCAAAAACAGGAAGCGTCAATTTTTGGATTGTCAGTTATACAGTTGATTCAACAGTGTAAACGCAATGTTATTGGATTTTGTTTGGAAATGCCAGAAGACCTACGGTTACATGCAGACTTAACGTTGTGTGTGTTAGCTCTTCCTTCGTTAGGACTGGGGCGACTATCATGGGTCTGCTTCAGGGAATAATACCCAACGCAAGCGGCTGAAGTTTCTGTCTTGTTTTGAGGCTCAAAGGGTGAGGAGACATGGATGAAGTGATCACTCTCAGCTCCGACAGTGATAATGAAGACTCTGATGTGGAGATCGTCGGCTCCTTCAGCAACGTTATGACCAAACCTGATCCACTGCCCCTCACTGCAGTGCGAGTCAATATTGGTTCGACGTTCAACGTCCCAAAGGTGAGATAACGCATGAGCGAACCTACCTCGGCTGTTTTTGGAGAAACCATTGTTTGTAACTTATATAAGAAGGTAGAATCGATTTCTAACTAACTTTTAATGTCCTCCAGATGTCGCTGCAGCTGTAGCTAATTAATCGGAATTTAAACCGATCAAAGACGTACTGTGTTTTATCTCTATGTCTGCTGTCGTGTCGACGTGAGGGTGTCAGATAAAGCTAACAAGTCATGAAGTCACGAGTCATGAAGATATTGCCTTAGCAACTAATGTGTAACTTAATTGCGCTGTTCCTGTTGTTATTATACACAAACATGAATTTAATTTAACACAATTTTACTTTGTTTTTGGCGTCTTGTCTGTTCCTGTGTTGATGAAATACCTTCACATCATGATGGGAATTCAAGGTATGTGCATTTGAGCTGCTAGTATATATCTCCCCTAAGGTGACTTGCCCTCAAGCAAGCCATCAATACAATGTGATGCATAGATAATGTGTTAGTTATTTATATACCATATGCTTTGTGGGTTTTGCTCTACTGTTTATGGTTGTCCTGCTAAATTGTTTTCAGTACTTTATTCTTTGTTTACATTCTCAAACATGGCCATATCAAATGAAATTTGCAACATCGTGCACACATTTTATAAAGCGATATAAAAGGGAGAGATATCCCCATATTAAGGTTGTGGTGAAATATCTGTATACCTTCTCATAAGTGTGGATTATCAGCTGAAAATACAAGTTTCACAACTTCATATGCTTTTACCTTATTGGCCAAGAGAAAAGTCAATTATAACTGTGTTTACACTGACAGAATCAGAAGCCATGATGTTCTTCACTGTAATTACATGATGTTTACTGTTTATTTTTCTCTTTTCTAGCTTTATATCGACCTCTCAGATCCCAGATGGACTCTTCCAGAGCTGAAACACAAAAGACAAAATGCCTCTGCCTTGACGGTGGTAGACCTGACTGAGACCCACGTAGCAAATGGGACAAAATTGGAGACAAAGAATTTGCCACCAGATGACACTCAAGTGAAAAAAGAAAGTGCAAATGCAAATCAAACTTCAAACAAACACGATTGTAACTTGAGGAAAAGCTCATCAAGAGACCCAACTGTTTTTGCACTACAGAAGGACTGTTGCAACTTAAAGTCAAAGAAGAGACCTTTGGATCCTCAAACACAACACCAAACACATCATCGCACAGCAATTGTAAAATTAAGACGATTGCCTTTCCTTGAAACGCACATTGCAGAACTGAAAACATCAAAGTGTTCCGTCTATTTAAACAAAGATTGTACACAAATGTTGCTGCACCTCCAGAAACTAGACAATGACAATGAAGCGCCAGAATGCGTTAGTAATTTAAGGATAACTACTGAATCAAATGGTACTCACCTGGATCCCTCGCTGGAGTCTAAGGTGGTTGAATCTCTCGTCAGACAGGAGGTGCAAGAGAACAGTAATACATTTACGAACACACAGTTAAATGGTGAAACATTTCCGCTTCTACAGACCCCAGCTGACTCTCCTTGCCCAGACAAGGGAGGCTCTGTTGCAACCTCAAAGGAGTCCAGAACTCGTGAAGACAAGCGAGATGACTTTTGCTCATCTGCGCTCATCCCCCCTCCAACATCCAACTTGTCATCCCAAGATGAAGCACAGGATTCCTTACAGGGAGAAGTCGTCTGCTCCAAACTGGAACAACTGGAATTAGACAAAGGGGAATCTAGACAAAACTATCTCTCTGATCACTTCTTCCCCAACTCTCCTACCACAGAACCAAACCCGTCTGAGCATTTTGATCGAGACTCTCTGTCCCACACAAATCCCATGTCTCATAACCTTGTGAGCCAAGTCGAGCCAACACCCACCTCTGAGCAGACACTAGCTGAGAGTCCGTCTGAACAGCAGTCGGAGAAGCTCGAGGCTGATGAGGCCTCAAACAGCTCTGACTCCTTGCACTGGAGCGTCCCTAATGAACCTCTTTTGTCAGTGTCCAATGAGGACATGGATGACAGATCTGGGGCCGGGACATACAGTGGGAATCTGGGCATTGACAGTCCAGTGTCTTTTCATTGGCAAGAGGGCAGTGACGGAGACGAAGTGAACAAAGAGAGCCCATTTGATATGGACTTTAGGGTGGCCAGTCGAGAGGACAGGCAATTTGTGTGCCCAGTTACACTCAGGAAATTAATGTCTGGAGTAGTTCAAGCCCCGGTAAGAGACATTTCTCCAAATCTTTCTATTTCCGTTGCTCTCTTTTTGCACATGATTATATGCTAGGCGGAATGTAAAGACTCTATTTTTTTTTTTTTAGCTTGATGAAGAGGAAGAAAAAGGTTTTGGCGCTCCGGAGGTGCTGTGCCGTCAGAGCCTGAGCCTGGTTTACAGTACCATCGATGAGAACTACCCAGAGGGCACTTTGCAGCTCTTGTCTGACCTGCTGCAGCCCGGTTACTATCCCCCCAAAGATATCACTTCCCACCTGCTGCGTGGCATTCTGCTCGACCTGCAGTGTCCTCATCACCTGTGCGTGCAGGCCTTTAATCTGCTGATGAGGACACAGAGGTGAGCCAATCTAGGAATAAGAATAATGTATGATTTGATCTGTCCTTGACGTCCGTCCCTTTCATCTTGTCTCTTCCATATTTAGAGTTAGAGATTAAAACTGCTTTCTGATTGCAGACACCACATGGCTGATAATACCACAGTCTCATGGGACTGGGAGTTGCTGACCTCAGTCATGGCCGATCAGGTACTATTCCAGATAGCAAAATGTGTCATTGGTAAAAAAAAAAAAAAAAGTATTTTGATATTTCTTTCACTCTGCCGTAGTATGCAGACATATTTAAAGCTGAGTATCTTTTTTTTGTGATGTAAGTACACTGACATGTCCCTCTCCGTTCCCTCTCCTGCTTCCTTGTTCCCATTCAAAGAGACATCCATGTGCGGTTGTGCGTATGCTCCTGGACTACGTTGTGCAGACTTTGGAGGACGATTTGCAGGCCAAACGCTCCATCTCTGCACTCCACCACTCCATTGCCAAGGCAACATTGTCATGTGATCTGCAGTTCCCTCGTGTCAGGTGCATATGTTAATTTTATTTTGTGTTGAAAATGTTTATGTTTAGTTCAGGGGATCAAAACCTGTAAACTTCCCACACAAATGATCATTCCTACACACTGACTTTCATACTTTTATTTGTGTCCCAACAGTGGCGTTTGATTTTAAATGCACTGCTATTCTCTGTTAATGTTGCATGTTATTGGATTATTGCCAAAAGAAAACGGCTCTTTGGTGTGAACAAAACTCACAGCTGTCTTATTCAATTGAGAGTTCAAGAGAGGACGTAACATTTAAACTTACTTTGTGATAAAGACTACTTTATGACATATACAATAGAATATTGCATAGCACTCTATCCTAGGGTGATCACATTAATGTTCATACAGTTTTTAATTTATACTTTTTTATTTGTGATAGTAATAATGTGGATGTGTATTTGTTTTCCAGGGAGGTCATCAAGTGGTTCTTCTCTGCCATTATGAAATCAACAGAGCACGGAGAGACTAGAGAAGCAGCCAGAGAGAGAGATGAACTAAACAGGTCAATCACACATTTAGAAATAGTTTATTTTTATTTATTTCAATGAGTCGTTCTATGCATGAATATATCATTATGGCTGCTTTTATGCCTGTTTTTCCCCACATTTTAAGTTTCTGTCCCGTTGACCCGTGCAGAATGGTGTCCATCTTCCAGAGGATGCTGTCCTTGGCTCTGGAGGTGGACCGTTCTCCAGCTCTAAACTCTGTCAAGCTGTCCCAGGAGCTCTTCCATATGTTCATCAGCAATATACCTCTGCGAGCACACAGGTGAGGAGGGGAGATGAGTCGATGGAGGGAGGCAAGATGAGCCGGTTTTGCTTCAGTATTAATGGAAAGTTGAAGTGAGCGGAAGAAACTATTTTTCTTTAATATACAAAGATCAACCTTTTCCTGTGGTATTGTGCCACTGGAATATGCATAGACTTTTGAAGTTGTCAATTATAATTGATTTTGAATTGGTACATACAGTGAAGGATTTATAAATTAATAGATTTTGCTAGAACTTGAGACAATTTGTAAAATAAGCTGTATATTATTAACAAAAAAAAATCAAATGAGTGGCAATGAACGTCATTTATTTAGGAGTAGTACATTTAAATGGAGTCACAAAATGATCATAAAGGTTTTTAAATTTAACTTTTTGAAATATGTATTACATATTGCTTTTTTCTCCCAGTTTTCCGAGCTATCACGCACTAATCTGTTTCTGACACGCAGGATGTTGTTGCTGGAGAGCCTGCAGAGCAACCTGCTGAGATGTAAGCTGTTGGAACATCTGTTGGACTATGCATGCCCACTGAAAACCCCTCTACCCATGTCGCTCAGTCTTCTGCTTCACTTTCTAAAGTACTGCACTCTGACACCAGACCCTTCGGTGAATATCACTCTTGCACCTTGCTTTCACCTTTACCGTATCAGTCAGATGTTTCTCTTCACAGATATAGTTGTATTAACATATGTGATTTACAACAACACTTAGAAGTTAGCCACAACAAACACTCTGTTCATAGGAACTGATCCATGACTGTATTCTCCAGGATGGTACTGAACGGTGGCAGAGGTGGGAAGAGTTGGTCCATCTTCTCTGGATGTTGCTGCTCAGCTACAACAAAGCGATGAAAGGTAAAATGTTGGAGAATGCCAGTAAACTGTGCAACAGTATTTGTAGCTAGCTGTAGCCACGGTGCACTAACGATTAAATGGTATTACCGACGTTTCTTCTCGGTACCCTGAAAAAAGATGCCGAAACTTTGTTAATATCAATAAATAGATTGTTTGTGCAATGTGGCTACGAGTGTGCAACAACTGTCTTTTCCATAATTTGATGGGAATTTCTCTCAGAATGATGAAACATGCTCATTATACAAAACATGATCAACTTTCTTCTTCAATAAATTCTAAATAAATACATGAATAAGGTGAGTGAGGTGATCTTGTCCGAATCAAAACCAGCATCTGTACTGACTAGAAGAGCTTTCCAGTGTCCTGCTGACTTTAAGCAGACGGTGGTGAGAAACCTCAGATTCCAGTAAATGTGCAGTATGTGGTGGGATACCATATGGGATTGTACTGAGCTGTTTTATTGGACTCTTTTTTTGTATAGCAGAGAAAGAAAAGTTCTTACTGTGATTAAAAAGATTAAACAAGACTCAGATGTTCCTGGTCACATAGGCAAATGTCTTTCCCTTTCCTTTCTACTTAGTATAATTTACCAAATCTCTATTTCTGTATTTTATTCATCTCTGGTAACTATTGTGCATATATTTTACTGAATAAATTAATGAATTTATTTTATGCTATATGCCAAATTTATATATAATAATAATAGGGAGCTTTTATACTTTTTTGTTTTACCATTCCTGTGCTCTGTCCTTTTGTATGTACAGTATGTGTTGATTTTTTTGACTCAGTCACCTCTATTAAAATGTCTGTATTGCCGTTAAATATTAAATATATTTGTGATAGTCTTTTAACCACTGATATCCACAGATATTATTTATCCTTGAGAATGCCTTAAAGACATGGGTTGTATTAACTTTCACAAACGGATACTAGATGTACCATATCCCTGAATATTAAAACATTTCAACAAGAGCAATAAGCCCATTTTGGTTTAACTTGTTTCATCTGTTATACCCAGGTTATCTGTGCAACTCCGTCTCTGACCAAAGAGGCAGTTTTGCCAACTTGGTTTACAAGCCAGATGATATGATATCCAAGCCCGCCATTCGTGAAGCTGTGGAGGCCTTCCTGTCCAGATCCCAGGCGGACCTCGGCCAAGCCTTACCTCTCCATGTGGAGGAGTCCCTCACTTATCTACAGGATCACCTGCTAGATGTCTGCCAGTGTTGAAATAAAAAATAGTGTTCTCAGTTTCATGAATGAAATGTTAAAGACGATACTAAATTAATATTTATATTTTTTGTATGAATTGTCTTGTTCAATTATTGTATTTTAAATAAAGGCTGAGCTTTGTTGTGTTTTATGAAGTCAAAACATATTGAAATAAGGCATCTCTTAATTACCTATTATCAAAGGCATCCATTTATCAGTAAGTGCACTCTTCCTTGGATCGCAATACAAATGCAACCATTACATCATTACTTTGACTACATTACTATAGTATAACTAGGCATCATTTGTAATTAAGCCACAGTAAATTGAACTGTAGTATTCCACAACTTGGTCCATCACTCATGATTTTTAGGATTGTATTTACTCTGGTTCAACAGCTGGTTGGACCGTCTGCACGCTGACCAATAGGATCAAGCGCTGCTACCGACAGGGAGAAAAAAAAATCCCTTCAGTCGCCATGATACAGCAGCGGAAACGGGTGAGAAGTAGCTAGAAAACAAAAGAGAACACGCAGTCGTCCTCGCTATTTGGTATGCTCTTGCAGGTATGAAAAACAGCAATCATTCCGATTAGACCGGGACACTTTTCAGACATTTCACTGCAATCTTATTTAGATGTTTAAAGCGCCGTGGTCGTGTTTCAAAGTAGGACTTATCTGGATAGGAAGTCGCTCGGCTTCGAGTAATTGAGATCTGTTAGCTTTGAGCTAACAAGCTACCTCGAGCTACGCTAAATAGCTCACAATTTTTTGCAAACCCAGCATTGTGTCGCGTCGTGAGCTGTTTTTGCTCACAGTTTACAACATAGTAGCCAATTCTTGCTTTTGGAGGCTAGCTAGCGGTATCTAACCAATGCGCTTTTTTGTGGCCTAGTGTTAATGCGCAAGTCAGTGCTTTGCTATTATGTAAACAGCAATTGTGCAGTATCCTTTAATATACTTTTGCTTATTTTTTAGCTAACCTACTTGCAAATGGCGTTAAAGCCAGATAACTAATTACACAGTACCCCTGACGTCGCGTGTTCGTTTACCATCTTGCTAGTTAGCAAGCAAGCTAGCTTTAGCTATTTAACGTTTGTTATGTATAGTTTGATAGCTAACGTTACCTATTTAGGTTAAGCTAGGCTAATGAGTTAGCGACAACGAAAGGAAAAGTCGTCTAATTTTAGCTAGAGGTAGCTATTTTTACCCGCTTTCTTAATGCAATTGTATTTTCAGATATTCGTCAAACGTTAATTAAAGCTTTATTCCGTTGTAGTTTGCTAAGTTTAGCATGGAATGTGCTACTACGTTAATATTGCTTTTATGTAACTTAACTCCAGTGAAATCTCAGTCTCTAAAGAAAGCTAATTCTATAGTATTATAAACAATTAATGTATCACTTTATATCTTAATTAAAAACGTGTTCTCTGTGAATGGTAGGGCTTAACGTTGCATGTAATGTCTTCAGTCAACATGTGTGCATATGGTAATGTTAGCCTTTTAAAATTGTCACATGTGGTTACCCGATGAGCTAATGTGTACACTTCCTCTAACCTAAATCAGTATTCCAGCTTTAGCTGAAGGACTAAATTCCTTAAATGTCTTTCAATTGATGGCATATAGGAGGTCTTTGACTTTGTCCGTGGATGATATTGTAAATCAAAATCATCTCTGCAGTGTTATAGGAATGCCCAAGGAAAAATATGACCCGCCGGATCCCAGGCGGATGTACACAATAATGTCAACCGAGGAGGCAACAAACGGGAAGAAGTCATACTGGGCTGAGCTGGAAATCAGCGGTGAGTATTTTCAGGGAGTTCCTAGCTTAGTAGGTAAAGTAGTGTCTTCATGTATCTACCTTTCAGAACCCAAACCCTACTGGGTACATGTGACGGGCCTTTTACACAGCAGACATTTTGACATTTTAGGAATAGCACATGGTCCTGTTCTATTAAAATGCCTATTGTAAGAGTGACCCAGCATGCACAATACCAGGAATCTTACATCAAAGCAGCTCAATGGAATTCAGCCATCATTCATTTGATTATTTAAGTCAAAAGATCTTGGGCGTCAAAGGCCTATTACTGTATCGTCACTGTTAATTGTAGCTCTGCACAGTCCCTTGCAAGGCTGCTAGGGTTTTTTTCATTATAAATGAATCTGCCAATTACATGCTTGATTACCTGCTTGGCCCATAATAATGTCAGACAATAGTGTTAAATGTTCATCAGTTTCACAGAGCAACAGATTTCTTGTTTTGCTCGACCAACAGCCCAAAACTATCCACATGTTAACCAGAACAGATAAATGATTGGATCGTTAAATTGAATTCTCCTGTGCGTGTTCTGTTCCCACCCTCACTGCAGGCCGAGTAAGGAGTCTCAGCACAGCCCTCTGGTCTCTCACCCATCTTACTGCCCTGCACATTAGTGACAACTCACTGTCACGCATCCCGCCAGACATTGCCAAACTACACAACCTGGTGTACCTGGATCTCTCATCCAATAAGATCAGGAGCCTGCCGGCAGAGCTCGGCAACATGGTATCTCTCAGGTTAGTGATTTTAGGCTATAATTAACCCATAATTCAGGTACAATGGAAAGGAGTAGCTGTTACAGGGCTGATCTTTAAAAAATGCTTTTGGCGCTCACACATGCTACACACTGGTACCACCCATTATGACAACATGTGTTTTTTCAATCAATCATAGATCCATAAGATACCTGCCAATTTTCTTCCACATTAACATTTGGTCTGAAGAAGGAAAGCATGGCAGAGGCAAATAATGTTTTTGAACGGCAAGGAAGATGGTTGTTTCTCCAGAGGGCTGGTTTCTAATAATCAAATTCCCCTATGTCCTCCACAGGGAACTGCTTTTAAATAACAACCAGTTGCGAGTTCTGCCATTTGAATTGGGGAAACTGTTTCAGTTACAAACACTGGGGTTGAAAGGTGAGTGGCTTATCAATAATTTTTTTTAGCCATTCTAGCCTTGAAATCCCATTGTTGTCTTAGCAATGATTCAGCCCACTTTGCTTTTCCTTCACCAGGAAACCCACTTGCACAAGAAATTATGAGCCTCTACCAGGAACCTGATGGCACGCGGAGACTGCTCAACTACTTGTTAGACAATCTGGCAGGGGCTATCAAGCGCAGTGAGTCCCCCCTCTCTCTGGCAGTTCTGAGGCGGGAACAGGAATTGCATATTGCCAGTTTTTTATTCCCCCCAAAAAATCCATCAATAGATATAGGTGGGGAAATTGTTAACCCATCAGCTTACGGGCCTTTAATTTAATTGTTTGACATCTGTTTATGTTGTCATCCATATTAAACCATTTTTTCCCCTCTGCTCAGTACCAACAGAGCAGCCTCCAGCCCGGTCATGGATTTCACTCCAGGAACCAGACCGAACACGGGCCTCAGGTAAGGACAACATACCTGTTAATGCTCTTTAACAGATGACAGAACCATTGTGGTGCAGATACTTTATATCTATCTATCTGTCTGGATGTGTTGCCAAAATTCTTTTTAGGAAACGCAGTGCCATGTTGTATATAATTTACATTGTTTACCGACTGCTGCGTAAAATTAATGTTTTCCATGAAAAAGAATGCAACACTGAGCTAGGCTTTATTATGGTCATTTAATATTAAGACTAGTAATTAAACAACTTTAGAAATGTCCCTACCCCTCCTAAAAATATCTGAGGCAAAAAAATCATTGGCTTCTCCAGCAATTCTAAGTTCTGTCCTGTTTGTCCATTTCTCCCCACAGCACTGTTCTCCGTGATGTGCTACAATGTGCTGTGTGATAAGTATGCCACACGTCAGCTATACGGCTACTGCCCCTCTTGGGCTCTAAACTGGGAGTACAGGAAGAAATCCATCATGCAGGAGATAATGGGCTGCAATGCAGACGTCATCAGTTTGCAGGTGAGAGATGGATGTCAAAGCATGTCTTCAGGTTTCCACTGAAATGAACTAAACTTTGTTATCAATGCAGATCCAACAAGATAAAGGGATTTGTACTGGGGTGTTGGTAGCGGGGCGTTTTTGGCTACGCTTCAAGTCGACACAATAAAAGCCACACCTGTAAAATGTTATGCATGCCAATAAATGCTCTTTGTTCAACAGCCTGGTATACAAATTAATTTTGAATTTGTTTTGTTCTTTTCGGAAGGTGTGTGTTATACATGAGTGGCTGTCAATCTTTCCTGTTGCCCGTCCTGACCCGTTTGTTGTTGATTACAGGAAGTTGAGACGGAGCAGTACTACAATTTCTTCTTGCCTGAGCTGAAGGAGCAGGGGTACGAAGGCTTCTTCAGTCCAAAGTCACGAGCCAGGACTATGTCTGAGTCTGACCGTAAACACGTGGATGGTTGTGCGATTTTCTACAAAACGGAAAAGTATGTACTCACAATTATTGCAGTTATTGTCCTATGGCCTTTATCTCTTGTTGAATAGAATTAGGACATACAATTATGTGATTAATCTTCTTAACAGTTGAATATCATTTTTGATCTGGTTCATTTATTTATCCAAGTCTGAATCCAGTTAATAACTTAATATCTGATATTGTATGAAGATAGTTAGGATAGCTCCTAATATTGTTGCTTGAGTGACTTTTACAGTGTTGTTGTTGTGCATTTATAGTTCACTAAGCTTGTACGATTTTTCCTCCATTCAGCAGATGCAATAATTCTAACAAAGAATTAAAGTTTGACCTTTTTAAGCATTTCAATCAAATCTGTAATGCTGGGAAACTTGTGCTTTTTTGTTTTTGATTGCTGTTGACGGCGTCTTGGTGTTGTTGAACGGTGTGGAACTACCACTGCTGACCTACCGAACCAGTTTGACTATTCTGCAAACTAGATGGTCTCTTTGTTGCAGCCTTCAGGCGGCACGTTCACAGCTGTAAAACCACATGCCGTTTACGTTCATAGGCTGCGAAAGCTAGATGTTTTTAGACAGAATATTGAGGGTTGACATTGATGCCAATCTTCAAAATGGGCTTTTTTAATACCGTAGCACATAGATTTGATTACTGAATTTTTTTTTTATCCATGTTTTGAGAAACGTGCGTATTGCACATGTTTGTTGTAGAATATGAAAGTGGTGCTTTTATGAGTCAGCCATAGCTACTTACAATATCCAGTACACTTCTGACCCTCGGCATTGGTTGGGCGTTATGTGAGAAAGCACTTTTAAAGATTGGAAGTCAGTTGTGGTCGGTGAACCTGAGCTGTTCATTTTGATTTGCATTAAAGGGGCGCAACATGGTTTAGATTTCAATATATGATTCCTCAAGTTGAAAATGGAAATCAGCTGGTGTGGAGCAACAAAGACGTCGGCTTATCTGACCTCTGTAGCTGCTACTCTTGTCTGCTTGCATCCTGAGGCTTTGTTAGCAGCTACAAGCATAACGCAGCAGAATCTCTACGCTGTTAATGGACATCTAGGTAATGTAGGTGCAAGAAAGAAACCTTGTGGAATAAAAAAGACAATATCTCTGGTTTTGCTGCATTGATTTTGCAGTTTTCAGCTGTCCAGTGTGAGTCTGACTATAAGAATACGCTGCTAAATTGGTTGGGTACTCTGCCAAGACGACGTGAAAAAAAACATCAGTCCAGTTTTTAATATCTCTATATGAGACAATAAGAAATTGTTTTTATATTTATATGTGCAAATCATAACAAACTTAATTATCTGAGATTAAGCGCGGAATTAATTATTATTGTAGAGTTTTGATAGTGTAACAGCTTTTAGTGTTGATGAGGTAAAAACAATACAACCTGATGGCATTCATGTGGCTATTATTAGCATGTTTTTGACATTAATAGACAGCTGAGGTTTAGTCCATGCAGCAGCTGGCAGTGCTGATCTCTGCATTCTACTCAAGCAGATAAGCCACTATAAGTTGAATGGTTTAAATTTCCACTCTCTTATAAAAATGAATAAAATGTATTGTACTGCATGTCATTAATCTTATAGCTTTCCCCAGATTGGTATTTAAATCATTATGTTGCTCTGTCACATTTCTGCTTGCTTTCCTGCTCCGATACTGAGAGGCGTCAAGTTTTACCAATTAACCAAATGTGAGTCAGTCTGGGGAGCTTCTCAGTGCTTTGGGAGAACAATATTAGTCTCTGTTAAAGTCAGTTAGGTGGAAAAAAGACATCATTTAATACATAATAGAGTAGCTTACATGATTAAAAGTGTTGTCATGCATGAGCAATTGAAGGACACAGCTGCAATACTTTTGAGCCTGAAGATTACACCACTTACTTTAGATATTTTGATAACTGCTTCTCTTAAGTTTTGAAGATAAGAAAAATCCGATCTTCCTATTATTATTATTATTATTATTATTATTATTATTATTATTGAAGCAATTCTTAAATTCATTGCTGTATCCATATCTTAATAAATTCGAACTATCGTCACATTTTATTCAATCAGCACTCGTCCGGTCATGCCTATAGCTATGTTTGCAATGTACTGGTGGGCTACTCGACATGGACAAAGACATAACAACAACAGCTCTCACTTGTCTCTGGCTAGCTAGCTTGTTGTTTTGGACAATTGGTTTGAGCACCCTTTTTAGTCATCATGCTTTGATGTTCAGGTTGTTCCTCATTGTCATACAGACCTGACAAGCTATTTAGGACGGAGTCTATGCCGTCCTCACTTTGCATTCCTATCTCGCGAAATCCCTGAAATAGGTATTTTCCTATAGCTAAATTCTTATCTTAAAGGGGAAATTTGCCACCATTTTTACATGGATGTCCAATCAGTGCTGATGGTGAAGTTAGCCCACTGAAGACATAATTTCCTGAGTGAGCGCAATATTGACAAAGCTGAGCTCTGTTGTATAAGGATGTGTTGCACGAGCAGCGATTTCACTATGGCTGATAAATATTGAGAATAAACTCACAGCACGTCATTGAAGAAAATGTTCTTCCACCTAAACATACAACGGTACACCTTCTGAATTCCAAACAAAGAGGCTTAATTGCCTTAATAACTAATTGTAAAACATGCCATATGCTAGCAGCCTTGCGTGGCCTCTCTCCGGCTAAATATCATAGTCAGACAAAACGTGGTGTAATGTAATGGTTGCACTATAACATATGTAACAACTGCAGGTGTTTTTCACACTACATACATAAATCCAATAGGAAGAGATATGGTTGAAAATGAGCACATTTAATTTTTTCAAATAGGTTTTTTTTTTTTTTTCAAGTTTCTCTAATACCAAGAAATTCCCAGAACATGGGATTTCAGACTTCATCCACGATCTGTTTGCAGTGCATCATAAATGAAGCTTGTTTTCATTCATTTATTTCCGACACTGCTTACAAACGCTGTTTATCTCCAGATTCAGCGCGGTGCAGAAGCACACAGTGGAGTTCAACCAGCTGGCCATGGCTAACTCCGAGGGCTCGGAGGCTATGCTGAACAGGGTGATGACCAAGGACAACATCGGCGTAGCGACGCTGCTCGAGGTCCGCAAAGAGATGATGGAGGCCTCCTGTGAGTAGACCCTGTTCTCATCTTTGGGACTTCTTATTTGGCCAAATACGATTGGCTAGTCCTGCTAATTCTGAATCGACTTGGGTCGAAAAGTGTTCTTAGGCCGTGTATTTCATTAGCCGGAATTCTCCCTGCTTACGTTTCTCACTCCTCTCAGCTGGAAAGTCACTCCACGGCATGGAGAAGCAGCTGCTCCTGGTGGCCAACGCCCACATGCACTGGGACCCGGAATACTCTGACGTCAAGCTGGTCCAGACCATGATGTTCCTGTCGGAGGTGAAGAACATAGTGGACAAGGCCACACGCAGCCTCAAGTTGTCCTCTGTCTCTGGGGAGATCAACGCCATTCCACTGGTGCTGTGCGCTGACCTCAACTCCTTGCCCGACTCTGGTAAGTACGCGAGGCTAATGGAGCGGTGCTTCATCTGACCGCAGAGGGTTCGTTTGTTGAACATGCATTGAAGGTTCTAAAACGGTGACGGGTAATCCTTAGGTTGTTTCCCTAACAATGTGCTCTCCAACTTCTCTGGATAAGCAAGTCTGTTAAACTGACAAAGCATGGCAGCTTTGTCAGTTTAACCAGAAAAAAGGAATGATCACTAAAATAACCCAAATTACTCCCTTTTTAAAAGATTGTTTTGTATGTATAGCCTTATTGCACTGACAGCCATAAATGTACAAGATACTTTAAATTACATTACTTGGATAGTTTGAGATGCTTTTTTCAGAAAGCAATTTTATTCTCCATGAGAAAACTTTCAGTGTATTATTCCATCAATAGCTTTATGCATTAATGGATAAAACCCAGGAACAGCTGGTTCTACAGCAAACTGACAAGTGGTATTTGTCATATCTTCAGTTCATTACTTGACAATTTGGTGTTCTCCCTTCCAAATAATCCAGCCATGTAACTAACTATCTACAAGATGAAATTGCACACTTTAGGATCCTCCTAGACCCGAAAATCTGCATGAGTATGAATGGTTTCTAAGAGAGGCATCTAACAATCTTTGCCAGTCGTAACTCACAGAACAGCGCATTGCTCATTGTAAATACACAGAACATATTTCAACAATATAATCCATCAAATCACACTCCAGGAAATTCTCTTACAAATGATTTGATTTGGAGTGACATACGACTGATTTAATAAAAACGGCGTATGCCAAAGAATCCGTCAGGAGTGAAGCACAATCAAAAGACAGACTGGTGATAAACCTTTCACTTTTCTTTTTCTAAAAATAAATGATGGTCATTTGATCATCAGTTACAGATTTATACATCTATTTAGGTATTCGTTACTTTGACTTGGATGTCACTTAGTAATATAGTTTATGATGAAGTCAAAGATTGTTCATTTCTGGGGATGGTGGATATCAACCGATTAATCAGCTGTCGTCTGCTCCAAACTATGGTTTTTATATCCGCCTTTAACACCCGCTTTTGGTCAAAATGTAATTTGAAGTCACTGTGGGCTCTTGAGATGTGGACAATTTTCTAGAACAAACAATCAGTTAATGGAGAAAATAGTGTGCCGATTAATCATTATTTGCACATAACTGATTACTGCTAGGAGGGCCGTCAGGCGGGGCCTACAGTGATAGTAGGAAGTGATTTGGTTTGGTCTGTTGAGACCTTTAAGTGCCGCCTGACTTTTCTTCATTCTGATGAAGACCACCACCATCTCTTCCCTCTCTTCAGGCGTGGTGGAGTACCTGAGTACTGGTGGGGTGGACTGCACCCACAAGGACTTCAAGGAGCTCCGTTACAGCGACAGCCTGACCAAATTCAACTGCAACGGCAAGACCAGTTCGTCCAACGGCAGGATCACCCACGGCTTCAAGCTGAAGACCGCTTACGAGGACGGCCTGATGCCTTACACCAACTACACCTTCGACTTCAAGGTGAGTGTACTGGCGGCACAGATGTGTTTGTGGTTCATAAGGTTGCTTCTTTCTAAGTGTAATATCAAGGATGTGTTGCTTTGAGGTGACTCCCCTCGTCTTCTCTCCTCAGGGTGTCATCGACTATATTTTCTACTCCAAGCCTCACCTGAACGTGCTGGGTATCTTGGGCCCCCTGGACCCCCACTGGCTGTTAGAGAACAATGTCAGCGGCTGCCCACACCCCCACATCCCCTCCGACCACTTCTCCCTCTTCAGCCAGCTGGAGCTCCTCCTGCCCAATGTGCCCCCCCAGGTCAACGGGCTCCACCTGCCCGCACGCAGGTAGTGAGTCCCCGCCACGTCACCGGGGGGAGCTGCACCCGCAGCCTCTCCTGTTCAGACCCTCCTCCTTCCCACTACCAGCTCTTCCCTCCACCACACCGGAGGAGGAAGACAAATACACAACCTGTAAAATATTCGTACAGTGAGGTCTGGCCGACAGGGATTTCGTATAATGTTATAGATAATCTATATTTTTCTTTCTCCGTTTTTTCTTTCTTTGGTTCTTTTTTTTAACTGCTTGATTCAGTCCTGTTCGTGTATCATATTTTGTGTTTTGGACTCCCTCTCCTCCTCAAAATCCACCCACCCACCTACCCACCCACTTTGCATCAGTCTTTCCAACTATAGGGGATGGTAGCTCATTCAGATTGGTCACATGGGCCACCGTTTGGTTTTAGAGCAAGGGGAAGCTGAGAAGTGGCCGAGGGGACGACGTTCACCTGAAAAGCTCCCTAGCTGGTGGTCTGTCTGTCCTGTATAAATCTGAAACCAGCATCGACAGCAGACTCGTCAGTCTCGGACCTCCATCGTTGGCTCATGCTTGTGCCGTCTCCCCCCCCCGGCACTCTGGGCAGCCGGCGTACTTTCTCAGTCTCTTTTAGGATTCTCTTATCAGTTGAGTCAGATGTTGTTGGGTCAGATCAGCCTTTAGCTGGTAGTTAAGCGGCCCCGGAGATGGATGTAGCACAGCTTGTGTGAGGTGAGATTTCCTGCTGTCATTCTGTGGTGCTGAGGCCTTTTCGTGTGGTCACGGCCTCCCGCGGTGCTACAAGATAGTCTACACCTCTGACCCCGACCCTGGTGCGTTAGCCACCAATCCCACAGATGTCCCGAGAACTACATTCGCCCGATTTCCCTCGGGCTGTATGTAGTGTTCATTTGTGAAGGAAGGATATGGCGAGAAACTGAGGGCAGCTACCATCTTGTTTGCAGACTGTTTTAACCCCAGCTGGTATAGTTGTGAGGCTGGGCCTGTGCTAAGGAGCTCATGTGGCCCCCGTACCCCCATTTCTGGTCAAAGGGATTTAGGCTGATGGGCAAAGCGATAAGGGGCTTTCACAAATCTTGTTTTCTTTGTCTCGATTGCTTTTAGGCAGAGAGAGCGAGTAATGGCTAATACACAAGAGTAGAAACCAGCATTCCTCTCACTGTCTGGAGTTGCCATCCAACTCCACACATGCAAGCTTACAGACACACACAACTCAACACAACACAGGTAATTTGCAGGCAGATCTGTAGCACTGTCTCTGAGGCCAGTAGTGACTTTCCCCAGCCATAGATTCCATACACAAAAGCCGTGGTTTTTTCCACAAGTGTTTGTACAGAATAGAAATCTAGACTCAGTCTTTACATGATTGTATATGAACCACAAAAGACCTGTTTTCTGGCGTTTTTTTTGTACTAAGAGTAAATTATGATCAGATTTGAGAAAAAAAGAAAAGAAAAAAAGATTGTATTGTAAACTATGGCTAAATTTTTATCCAGTTAATGTTGAGATGAATTGATATTACCAGCTTGTACAAAAGACGTAAGAAGAGGTTGTTCAAGGCGTTCACTGTCACAACTTTGCACTCCCTAGATATTAACTGTAATTAATGTATCAGTATTTTTCATCCCCCCCCCCGCCATTGATTTGATATGCTGGCCTATTGCTGCAATTGCAAATAGACCACAGAGTAGTCTGCCTGTTGCTTCTTGCCCATTAACAAAGCCATTGATCCACACTGCTGCCATCAGTTCAGATAAAAAGGACACGCAAGGATGAGTCGCAGCCCACCAGTGACTCCACATCTGTTCATCTATACATCTCACACACACTCCCACTAGTGACGTGTGACCGATCCAACTTCTAGTATTCCCACATGTACAAGAAAAACATTGTGCCTCACTGTAGCAGTTGTCGTTGTCTTGCACTATTTACATTTGACGAACGCCTGAACAACCTTTTCTCCTTTTATTTTTAAATACTGTTGAGACATTTGTGAAGATTTTATGTCCTTTTATTGGTTTTTGTTAATGTTGATTTCCTTTTTTATGAGCTGTGACAATGTTATGATGATGTGTATATTCTTCCTATTCATTGAGCTCTCTAGTAGTCAGGTATGCTTTCTCCCCTCCTCACAGAACACGAGTAGGATGTGTAATCTTTGTTAAATCCACTCTCTCTCTGATTGTTTGCTCCCTATTTGTACCTTAGCACAGCTCCACGGCCAGAACCCCAAAATATCTATCCCGTTGTTCCTTTCCATGGCCATGAATTCTAAATCTCCTAAGCCTGTCCATCACCCTATACCCTCAACTGCCCAACCTCAGACCTCCCCTACCCCCTATATTACTCAAGCTGTGTCTTTTTAAACCCTTTGCTCAACCACTCTGTATAGTTCTGTTCCCCTCGTCACTAGTGCCATCTGTGGACCCCCTACCTCTGCATTGGAGACGGTGGAAGGCCCACTTTGCTCTGCTTTTTAGAGGGATGAGGGACCGTGAGCTCAGCTATTTCTCTCTGAAAGCCAGGCAGGAATGTTGCGATGAATGAAATTTGTAGACGTCGCAACAAAAAAAAACAACACAGAATTAATTTGACAGACATGCTTTTATGAAAGTCCACCGGGTGATGAGCACTTAATTGAGATGTAGCTCCCCTCACTCTCTGGTCCGTCATATTAGCAAATAAAGATCTAATTTACTTTAATGTCGAAATTCAATTTTTTTAAAGCAAGAGGGAAGTAAATAGGAAATGTACGTTTAGCCCTCACATCAAGGTTTCTCGTCCCATTTGTTTCCCCCTACATGTTTGTCTTTTAACTTTTATTTTGTTCTCTAATGGAAACCAATGTGTCCAGTTTGATTTTTTTTTTTTTTCCTGAATGGCATTAGTATTGTAGTAGATTTAAAGGCTAGCTTTTTTGTAAAGTGTGAATAAAAGATGTATCTCATGTTTCCTTTCTAAAAAGATAATGAATTGTGTTTTGATGTGAAAATCATGAATTCTAAGACGTTATGTTTGCTACATTGTTTTTACTTGTACTCAATATATTTTTCCCCCAAATATTTCCATCACAAACCAAATCCTCTGTAGAAATCATGATGGTGGGACATTGTCTCGACGGGTTGAATGTTGCTGATAATGCTTCCTAGAATGACGGATTGAAAGCTCATCAGAGGAAAAGTTCCTGCATCATTGGCATCAGTAAACACGTTCAGCACAGGGATATTCAATTTGATTTCTTTCTTCTTTTTTTTTTTCTTTGCTTTTCAGCTTTATTTTGGATGTTGCATGGCACTAGCTGGAGAGTGCTAGTGCCTTTAGGTTAGGACAGCAGAGCTGTCTCACTAGTGGCTGCAGTTCAGTACTAGAACCACTGTTCTGGTGTAAAATGTGTTTTTTAAGCTAACGGAGCGCCGCTGGTCGCTTAACTGGTCCTGTGATGATTTTGAGTACTACTAGTCCATTTCACTCTGTTCTTGTGCATCACAGTGGTTAAATCTGTTACACTAGCTAGTTACTATTGATGGTCACCGATGACTGTGACTCTTAAGTCTTTTTGGTTGTTGACTGCCCCCCCCTCCCTCCTCACCACCCTTTCTTAAACCACAGACTTTGACTTCTGATGGAACATCTGGCAAATCACAGAGCTGAGTTATGTCACCCTGTAAGCTCTGTCGAGCGCTCACATTGTTAGCTTTGTAGTTTCCACTGTTGCATTGTGTTTAATAGTTGGCTTGTTTAGGTGTAGAGTAATTTCCCAGGCTGCATCTCTTTGTAATGGTGCACACCAAAGCTGCTTGTAGTCCAGTTCTCTGTTGTAGAGCGAGTTCTTCCTCCAACCACTCACATTCTTGTTTTTTGTTTTTATCCGAATCATAGTCATGAAATGTAGGGCTGTAAGGAAATCAAGGTACTTTTGTCCTTTTTTTCCTTGAATCACATGAACAAGTTGCATTCATATTCATATTCTTGTTGGGGTTTGGTTTCTCAAAACATCCACTCATCCTAAAGGCATCCTTTTCAAAACGACTTGGCAATAATACCCAGAAACATTCAGACTCGTACAGAATGGGTTTTTAAATATTTTATCTGGAAAATGTAGCTTTTTCATCTTTCAAACTGTGATTGTGTTTTTTGTTTTTTGCTTCCGATCTCTCATCTTCAACCCTCTCGACCATTCTGTTACCTGAACACCTTTCTTTGACCCATGTATCATCCATCTTGTATATTTGCTCATCTCTTCCTCCCTGCCGATCTCGTAGTAGTTGTTCAATGATCAGGATTGTCTTTCTGTAGTCAGCCGAGTACATATATTGATCTGTGTCACTGTGTTTATGCACTGGACCAACTATTGTTTACCATTCATGAAATACCAGCAAAAAAAAAAAGAAAATAGAATAATGACAAAACACTTGCACAATGTTGTAGAATGTCCATTAATCCAGATGAGAAATCAAAGGCAGCTGTTTTCAAATCAACACATACTGTTTTAAAAAGAAACTGAATGGTAAACAATGCTTTCTGTTGTACCCCTTAGCCGTCCTCTTGATTCTCTTTGGACTAGTTTTATTTTATTTCCGTTTGACTACAGGTTCTGCTTGTTTCCTTTACACCTACCTATGTATTTTCCTACTTCTGGTTGAAAATAAATTCTATATTATCTGTTTCAGGCTGTGTCACCTCTTATTCTTTGCAATGGATATTGAAAATAAAATCTATATCTGTTCTCCTTGTACTGCCTCCTTTTTCTCATTCTTTCCACTCTTTTTCAGACTTGATTTAACACTAGACACCACACAAATAGATAGTAGGCAGGTAGTACTTTTTGTGGTAATTTGCTTCTATTCCTCAGTCCAGTGGCCTTATCAGCAATGTCAAATGTGGAAAACATGCAGTGACAGAAAGCAGACTACTAGCTAACACCGCTTGCTCACCCTCGCCTCACATATTGCACAATCCAAACCATCATTTGTGTAGTGGTTGATGTTGAAAGGCTGGTGCCAGAACTTGCAGGTTTTCATTCCGACTACATTCTGCAGCAACTTGATTAAATGTGAGTATCGGTGGGTGTTTGGTTGAAATTAAAACCTGCACATTCACAACTCGCAGTGACACATTTGTCCAGACTAGTGGGTTAGAGAGACCGTCATGGTTGAAGCCTGTGTCAGCAAGTACACTCACCCCCTGAAGTGTCCTTTGGTAAGACAGTGAACATTTATCGGCACCACGGGGGCTGTTTTTGTAGCCGAGCCTGACCTTTTGTTTTTCCTCCAGGACAGCAAATGAAAAGAGAATTTCCCATTGGGGATCAATAAAGTTTAACATGAACATTTAATACCTAAAATGGCCCGGGGATGACAGTTGTGTTTTATCGTTTGTGGACACACGGTGGAGCCAAAGGATCAGGCTACGAAACGGCACTGAGAACGGATCCATCTGTGTCGTCTACTGAAGGAGTTTGGATGCCGGGTCTGAACGAGTCACTGGTGGCTCATAAGATCAGCTGGAGTGAATTTAGAGAGAAGTTGAGCAGCAGAGTTGAGTTCAAACACAGTGGGTGCACAATAATAATAGAGTATTAGGACATAACATTGTGAGTCTGAGTGTTGTGGATAAATATATTGATATGCCAATTTCAGCTGCCAATGATAACAGGGGAGTTAGTGTGTGTATACAGTATGTTGTTTACAACCTCTGTCGACACTTTCCTAGAGCTTCATAGAACTAGTGCTGTCATGATTTGACCATTAATCCCTTTTAATTGACGATGGTTATGATAATCGATTGAATAATTTGATAAAACAATGTATCAACTGAAAAGTTTTTTTTTATTGTGGGGTTTTCTTGTCTGTTAAACTCATGGATGGTTCATTTTGACCCATAAGACATCACAAGGGTTAATCAATAATGCTCCTCATGGTTGATCTGCCACACAGGCAGCCTTTAATCAATGCGGTGTTCTCTGAGGTCTATTGGTTGTGTTTGTGTTTGTTTGCTTCTAACTGTTGGGCTGGTACATTATGCAGAACATAGTGGACTTCCACACTAAAGTGCTGCAGTTGTGTCCATGACATCATTACCAGTTAACAGACCTGCAATGATGTGTGCCACCATCTCTCCCTTCATGAAGATGAAGTGGTTGCAGAAGAAACCAAGTGGATGCGAAGCTTTAACAGACACCCACAGAAAAGCAACAAAAAAATTAGAACAATGTGAAGTTCTGCAGAACAAAATACGTATTAATAGTTTCTCAATCATGTTTTTAGCTCACACACGCCTCGATATAGAGAGTCTATAACGCCTGTTGATGCAGCAGAAGTTGTGCGTAAAGAGCCACGGGGTTTCCTGTTATTACCCTGAAATGGACTGTGACAGTAGCTATAACTCTCACCTGATTGTGCTCACATGGAAACCAGGCACTTTCTAAACAAGCTGCCTTATTTCAGCAGAGTTCATCTGTTTCAAATGAGGGTTTGGAAGTTGTAAGAGAATATCAAAGGCGGTCAAAAAGGCAAATTTTCCCTCAAAAGGATGTGAACTATTTCTCTCTGGAATTTTCTTGCAGGAACAGCTGTCAAAATGTGTGTTTGTGTGACATTAGAGAGGGAGTTTGTTGTTCGCGTGGAGAGAAAGAAGGAAGGAGAGATCAGACAGATTCCTCTTTACTTCACCTCAATGTTTGCGGACTATCTGTCTTGTGTTGACGTGGCAGCATGATTGCAATGCCTGTAAAGTCCTTTGCAGATGTAGACTCCCTCTCTCTCTCCTCTCTTGCTCATGCTTGTTTTCTTCCTTCTCTATATCCTCTTTTATTTCTCCTCCCCCACTCAACCACCCCTTTTTTATCCTCTTCCTCTGAAATTCCCACAAGTGTGTCTAAGTATGTGTATGTGTGTGTGTGTGTGTGTGTGTGTGTGTGTGTGTGTGTGTGTGTGTGTGTGTGTGTGTGTGTGTGTGCGCACGACTACTAGGCCAGTTGCCTGTGTGATGTTCCGCCAACTTCTCTGAACATGCTCTCAGAGTACTTCTCTGGATTCCATGGTTGTGGATTCAAGTTGTTCAGCTCCAGAAATGAGCACATGAAATATAGCCGTGTGTGTGTCTAAGAGTGGTGGACCAGCCAGACCAGACACACAGCCAACACAGCAGGCCGAGTCTGAGCTCCCGACCTGAAATACCCTGAGAAGTTTCCGTGGAAATCCAGCGAACCTTCAGAACCAATTCGACCAAAGTGACGATTGCTTGGCAATAACTTTTACTGTGGAGGGAATAACACCTGAGCATTTGCTGGCCTGTAAAACAGCACATGCTTTTGCTGTGTGTGTGTTTTATCACTCTTGTTAAACCAAGGGGTGTGGTTGCGTCCTATTAGAGAGGAAGGTGCTAACTCAAGAGGACATGAACTGTAAAACATTGTGAGTTGGTTTAACTTAAAGACTTTCTCTGCTGCTTTAAAAACATGAATGTTGACTAAAAAACAACTCAGATATCAGTCGTCTCATGTGTTATTGCGATGTAAAAAAGAAAAGCAAGTTCACTGCTCCAGTGAAAACAAGTTAATCAAACTGCTTAGTCACACTAACACATCACATTGAACTTGGTTTTGCGTTTTCCATTTTCACTTTAATGTAGTGCTATACATAGTGGCTAGCTTGGTTAACTAAGCAATAAGCTGATCACAGAAATAGTTTTACTTAGTAGCAAATGAGCAAAACAGCTGTAATAACCGAACACCTAAAGACAATGCTTCAACAAGGACATTTGAGCGTTGGATACCTGTCAATATTTGCTCCTGTCAATATTTTATCTTTGGTCACAGATCTGACAAAAATGGAGAATGTTACAGTTAAGTATGTCAGTTAAGCAGCAACTAGCAGAGTTGCTGCTAGAACTGAAAACTAGCTGCTAGTGGCAGAGCAGAAAATAATGATATATATATATATATATATATATTTTACCTTAATAATACAATTTTACTTGATTCCTCTCAAAATTCCATTAGATTCCTGTCTGATGTTTTACAGTGTGTGTGTGTGTGTGTGTGTGTGTCTGTGTGTGTGTGTGTGTGTGTGTGTGTGTGTGTGTGTGTGTGTGTGTGTGTGTGTGTGTGTTTTAGGGCTTTTTCCTTTAAGAGCAGGGTGGCCAGTTGGCCAGATGTGATGCATTAACTGGAGTCACCTGTCAGGTGGCGGTGAGGTTAAATTCACCATACCAGGGAACTAGAGTGTGGCCTGAGCTGTTATCTTGTTGAACAGGGCTGCGTTCACAAGTGAAAAGACGTTAACCCAAATGGAAACAAATATGAAATATTTTTATGTCCATGTCCCTTTGCCAATTCCTTTATTTTGACTCAGTTTCCCACTGCAGAGTTTTATTATGAGGACGATCCCCCTTTAACATATTTTAAGATGTCTGCCGTTTACGTCACAGGTCATAAAGAAACATCATAAACTTGCTGCGCAAGGCAGACAGACACTAAATGTAAGTGTTTCCTGCAGACTTGCTATGGTGCACAATATTTCTGAAATTAATGTTTTCAGAGGTCAACTCCAACATAAATAATAATGTTCTCCTAAATGTACTAATTTAAGTGCTACAACTCGTTGAAACAATTATCTGACAGGAAGAAGGTAGCTCCTTTATGCTACACAAACAAAATCAATGTGATCAGAGCAATGAACTAAACAATGCAAAAGAGTTCCAAATTAATTTAGGAATTCTGAGACTTATTTGAGGACATTTGAGGGTTAGAAGGCTCATATGAATGTAATGCAACCTTGACTTACGTGGTTGGGTAGGAGAAATGTTACATTTAATAAAAATAAACAAATCATGATTATCAGCATTTCATTTTCTTTAAAGAATTATTTAGTCGGCTTGTTTTCTTTCTCTTGAACATGTTGGGCGGATAACAGAAGAGGTACAACACACTTACAGCCATAACTGAGATGGAGGATACACCAACCAGTGAGCACACCTGCTTGCAAATGCACACATAAGCAAACCCTTCACCAGCAGCACCCCTGCCACAACCAAAATATATTATCCTCAAAGAGCAGAGAAAATAAGGCCATGTGCCTGTGAAGTCATGCCAGGAATTCACAGCACGTATTTTGTGAAAAAAAGAAGGAAAAAAACACATGCCCCGATTTTTATCAAAACAATGCAATATTCCATGCTTCCTGAGTTTATTTGTGGTCAAAGTGTGGGAGGTCAAACTTGCAACGATCTGCTTGCATGTCGGTATATTGATCGATTGTGATTTGTGGTAAAGTTGCAATAATTCACGGGTAATTCTTTAATATTTATTTTTAAAAGCGGTAACGGTTTTGCAAAATTACCATGTGAGGCTAGCGCCAGGATCAGTGTGTGTCTAATGATCCGAAGTTATCGGGGACAGGCTGATCCAGCTGAGTGTGTCGTGACCTCTCTGGGATCAGACTACCTGTTGTTGAGAGTGAGGGGAGGCCCAAATCTTCTCTACGGATCCCCTGAAATTAGAGGCGAGAATTGGACTGTCTCTGCTTCACTCCGTCTTTGTCAGTAAGTCTTGTAGCGTGGAGCATCTGGCAACTGAACACAGTGCGTTGGAGCAGGGTCGCAACCCTTCGTCTCTCTCCAGTGAGCTGCCTCCATATGACAGTCTTTCTTTTTCTCTCTCTCTCTTTGTGTCTCCAGTGCTGCCTGTGCTAATTGTTCTCCGGGCTAGGGAGCATTTGTCTGTCAACCGAGGCCTGTACACTCGCATCTGTGGGTCACAGGCTCCAGCAAAGACTGGAGTAGAGTATGACAGCTCCTTTTTGTGTGTGTGTGTGTGTGTGTGTGTGTGTGTGTTTCTAAAGACTAATGAGTGTGAGAGGAGACGGTGATGCCTCGGTTCAGGCAAACAGGGTGGTGTGCCGCAAAAAAAGAAGGAAATAAAATAAAATGCTAATCAGTTAAGAATAAAAGTAATGGGTGGTTGACAGAAACAGCATCATTATATCTAGGAGGTGTGCTTTCACCTGAATGGCAGAAAAGTGACTTCTGGCACACATTGAGGCAATTGTGTTGTAGTTTAGGAAAGGAAGGGTTTGACATTAAAACAGAATACAATCACATGAAAAAGTCCATAAACTGTGTAAGAATGGCTACAAAGGACGGAGCCAAATCAGCTACAGCAGAGTTATTGTGCCTCATCATAAAAACTGTTAAATAATAATTAAACAGTTGATGCAACACCTGGCCAGCAGGCTAAGTGATGGAAATCAAACACACCCAGACAGTGCATTCTGGGTCTGAGCTACAATGCTAATGCTAGAAGGCTGATGGTGGATCAGTGCTGATCTTTCACCTTCAGTGAGGTGTCTTTCTCAATACCCAAGTTCACAAATACAGAGAAGTACGCATATTGAGAAATAATCTGTGCCGGTGTGACTGGAGAGACGCATTTAGCTCAGCATCGCACTGGTTAGATGCTTTGCCACAGCGCTTAAACCAAGTGTGGAGGTTTAGCAGTCCGTGCACGAGAGGAGTGCTTTGAGAATGAACGAGCACAGAAGAGGAACCTGGAGCAGATTAAGGACGTCTTCAACTTGCAGAGTGACGTTTAGACAGGTGAGTAGCCAACAACAATGTCGCTGTGCGCTACAGAGGACAGCAACGGAAGGTTACATGCGCAAAAACTGCGCAGCTCTCTTTCTGCTTTAACGGGCCTGTTGCTGCTGTGGAGTTATTGTTTTATAAAGCTCCGTGTTGTCTGCTTTGGAGATGTTTTAGCTGTTGATTCAATAAGAAGTCTACTTACTGAATGATACTTGTTGCACCTCGCAGCTCTTTTTATTTACTGTTATGTCTGAGTGTTGTCCTCCTTTCTGGTTAATTCTAGTAAGGAAGTGGAATAATGTAAAAAGCATGTAAAAACATTTAATTTAAAAGCTTATTTAGGAACTTTGAAGTGTTACCATTGCACATTCAGGGGTGGTCCTCAAGAATAATGCAGATAATTTAGCTTTTTTCACAATTTTAAGATAATTTTAACCCACTAATAATTTTACACAAGGATTAAAAACCATATTTATGTCAAGAAATGTCTGAGATTTGTGCTTTTATTATCACAGTCTCATATTTGTTTAATGTTCATAGACCAGAACTTTTAACAGAGTGACAAACCTTCAAAAATGTTTTACAAAGAATAATCCCTCAACAATATCACATAAAAGTCACAGTTTAGTGTTTAGTGACGTCTCGTCTTAGTCATGGAACATATTTTGAATCATTTTGCCCACTGGGCCTGCTTCCTAATGGTCTCATAAGCGACTGTCTGACTCACCGGATGTGGACTGTGGGTATAAGCTTGCCATAGGCCACCTACTTGGCCGGCATTCTCCTCCCCTTCCGTTATCTATTTTCCATAGGCACCGTTGCTGCATCCTGTGTTTAGTGCTGCCCAAGATGATGATTCGTTAAGAGAACTACAAACAAGCTAGAGCCTTTTGTCCCCCCCGATAGTGGAGCCAGACCTGTCTTTAGCGCTGACGCAGAGCTGTGGAGATAGGTCTGACTATGCGATACTACTGCTTCTGTAATAAATAACTCGACTGAGGTTTAATTGTAAGCATCTGATAACTGCTGTCGCTGCTGCAGCAGTTATCGTTACTGCTGCTGCTGTCAGAGCTTGTGGGAGAGAACTGAAGTCTAATGTGAGAGGTTGCTGGCTGCGGTTGTCCCTTTGTTTACTGTTGTTTAGTCTGGTATTTATAGGTACAGTGCTGCCTGTTTCAGCTAATTACACTGTGGACGCCATAGGGATGATTGCCGTAATGACTGGTTGGCTTTCCAAAGCAGAGCTGTTTTCGTCTCTGTTCATGGGTCACAATTGGGGAATTTGTGTTTGAATGTGTATGTTTTTGTGTATACGTCTGCCTGTGTGCATGCACAGGCATATTTCTCTGTTTATGATCACTTTGATGTGGCTCCTTGCGGCATTTTTCATGACGAATATAACATATTTAATTCTCAGCAATGAAATTGCCAATTTGATGGGGTCTCCTGCAACCTCAGCAGCTCACTTAACATGCAAACACAGACCCCAGGAATGTTCCTTAATCAACCGTAATTATAGTTTCCCAGATTCTGCTGCTCTCAGGTCAGTTGTTAATCCAGGCTTCTGGTTCAAAAGTTCAGAGTGTTGTTTTTTTCAGACGACAAGTGCCTCTGAACACCTCTTGCCTAATACTAACCAACTTAAACACCGATGCACGATAGGGTCCTTGTCTGGGCACCCACATATCAATGCTTTGCTAACAGGCTGCTGTTAATTATGAACAGTGGTGAACTTTGAAATGCCCTCTTTGTGTCTTTGTCTGTGTCTGAGTGTCTGAATTCAACCAATAAAAGTCTGAGTATCCTCAGCATTTAGATTTATGTGTTTGTGTTATTGGTTTGCAGCTACATCAGGAGAATGCAGAGGCTGTCAGGTAAAGGTGCTGAATTTACAGATCTCAAAGAGCGACTGGTGTTTGTGTGCCAGTCTGTCTCACACTTGCATGTAAACAACAAGGAATTCTGATCCAGTCTAAAAAGAAGAATATGAAGAGCTCATTGAGTAAAGCTTGAGAGATAATTCATACCAGATCCAGTCAAACACACACACACACACACACACACACACACACACACACACACACACACACACACACACACACACACACACACACACACACGTGGAGTGCGGATGTTACAGACATAGTTTGGAAGAACAGCTGACACGTTTTCAAAACACTGCATGCCGGGTTGAGAGTGTGCTGGATGGGTCAGTGAGGTTTGACAGGAGAAAAACAGTCTGGTGTGAGCTGAAGATACACATTTCATCATGTCGGACTGTTCACAAACTCACAACCTCAAAAGGCTTCATGTTTATACATGAAGTCTGAAACAACTTAGTAAAGGGAAGTAAAGGACTGCAGAATTTATGGAAAATCCGACATAAGCTGCCACTGAAGCAATATTTCCATTTTCCAAAAGGGTTTAGCTAAATCATTTGTGTGGTCTGACCAAAATAATGTAAATGTTTGCACATGTAACGTTGTGTGAATGTGTGTGTGTGTGCAGAAGAGCTTGACTACTAGATTTCTGAAGCCAACACAACAGCAATAATATTTTTGACTGATATATTTTCAACACAAACACAATCATCACAATCATTTTTGGTAAAAAGCTAATTAAACAGGGATATTAAAAATATACAAAGTTACAATATATATCAAATTACACAAAATGTTCATATTTATTTTTAGAATGTTTCTTCTTCTATTGATCTTTCCGCATCTTGGGGCCAATAAATGAATCAGTCTGAGAAGAAAATATATTCTTTCATCAAACTGCTTTCAGCTACACACGATAAGGTGTGATGGTTAATGCTAGAATGGACGGTCCGGAGGGTGGTTGGCTCGATCTGTCCCTTTTCAGTGTATGTGCTCCCTCTGCGCTTCCTATCCCCTGACTAATGAGCTATGCTAATCTTAACTATTTGTCCCTCTGGACCATCCATTCTAGCATCAACCATCTGTGATGAGGGGTCCAAAGTAGACATTACTGTTTTAATAGCTCACAATCCAAAACGGTTGGCAACCTCTGCCTTACAAAGTTGTGACCTATTGAATAATTTGTCAAAACACGAACGGCAAATATAACAGTAACTTTTGCTACTTATTGTCCAAGATATACGCTGTGCATCTGTGATAACTTGGTCATTAATATCTGCCTGGCCAATGTATCAGTTGGGCTCCACTGAGCAACTCAATGTGCAAATGAAACTTAGAAAAGGCAAATTAGATCAGTGCTTGACTTGTTATTCTGTCCATCACGCTTGTTGAAATAACACAACATTGAGTTTTTGGCAAGGCATCAGCCTCTGCTTCAGTGATAGTTGACAAGCCCCGAGCATCCAACCTGGATACCACTGCTGGCTTTATGACTGATGAGACATGTATGGTATGCTAGCAAAAGATGCTGCCAAGTGAGGTTCTCACATTCCCCTCTGGGCGCTGCCAATCACTCTGATACTGTGTTGGTAAATTTAAGCACAACCGAGCCCGACTCTGGAGATCCAGCATTAAAGAGATGACTACACAAGATCCAGACGTGGCTTGATCTCGGCAGTCAGACGGGACGGCGTTCGGGCCATGTATGGCCTGGATGGGCTAATATCACTCCCCCATCTAGTGCACAAAAGATGTGACTATAATTACTTGTGTGTATTCCTTTAAATTATTACCTGTATGGCAATATTTTAGTCTTATTCTTTCAGCTGCGACTCCAGTGGTGTGAAACAGACTTGAGAGCAAATAAAAAAATAAAGATAATAAAATTATTCAACGCAGTGAGTAGGCTTACCATGGCTGTACCAAACAGTTTGAAGCTTCAATCCTGATATTAACATTCAAACTTGATTAAGATCGGGCTACACTAATAGTATTAGTATTATAGGCCTACTATTTATGGGATTAGATTCTGTGGCTGTGTAGGATTGTTTCTGCCTGTTGTGATCCAAACATATCCAATAACTCCGTTGGAAAGTCCAAAATTAAACATTTATTGAAAAAAGATTGATGTTTTTATCTAATGACATATTCTGCTTCAGTCCATATTTTACTGGCGTTAATCCTTTAAAAAACATTTTCAGTCAGGTAAAAAACAGTTTGTTCTCCTGCATGCAAAGGGATTTAGCAGCAATTGAACAGCACCACATTTGTATATCCACAATAACCCCAAATCTGTATAAAGCCCTATTCTGTTATTCTACATTCATCATGTCATAGATTCAGTGTTCTGAATCGGCTTCTTGACTCGTGCATACAGACTGTATGCATTGCCTTGCGTTACTTTGCTACGGGTGCTATTATACTGTGGGTGATTATAACATAAATTATATAGACGTAAGCCTGCTTGCCACCTTGAATTATGTTCTTTATTTTTTATTTGCTTCCAATTGTGTTTCACAATGCCGAGGTTGCAGCTGAAAGAATAAGGAAAAAATATTTTCATACACGCCACAATTTCCATGATGGGATGAATAAAGTATCATCTATTCTGTTTTATAAGAATAAATCTAAGAGACATTAACTGAACAGAATACTCAAAAAATAAATTATCTATCAATCTACTTGCGCTCCAGATGGAGCAGTGATATTATAAATCTGTTCATCTTTATATTCACACAGTGGTTTTATACCATTTGTCCTTCCTGCATTTAGCAGTGGCAACTGTTAGTCTTAGCTGTGATTATGTGTTTAACTTCTTAGTATTTGTCTAAAATTATAGTTTTATCTTCATGAGTAAAATATGCCACTCTGCTGCCAGTAGACCTGAACATGATTATGATTGGTCATATGCTGCAAATACCGCCCCTTTTATGTGAACACGCTCAGAGCCGGATTAAGAAACACTGGGTTGACTTTAAAAGGTTGGTAACCACTGCCGTAGGACCGCTTAGCGGGATTGCTGTTGTTGGGGTCAGCAAAGGCAGATAACCTGGGTTTAACACATTATCAATGTGTTAAACCAACTTTGTCAAGAAGGGATTGACAAATAATTTGCTGAGAGAGGGAGCTATTGTGAGAGACGGAAGGAGTGGAGGAGCTGAGGTGAGAAGAGATAATGATGCAGCTGGCGTGTGAGCCCCTGAGAATTCTGGGAAAAGCACCTTTCTGTCCTGTGGCACAGATCACATGACTGCTCTGTTGTCATGAGACCAGGTGAAGGGCTTCGACTGCAGACACGTGTCTGCATCGCTGAGTGATTTCATCTTCTTCTGTTTGTCTTTTCATGTGTTGGTTGTAACGCAGAGTTTGTGTGAGCGTCTGTGTGTAAGCATGCACATGTTTGGAATTCTTTGAAACCCAGCGGACTTACAGATAGACACTTAATGGCAGTATTAACGTCCTTGGGAACTGATGCCAGGCCTTGTATCAGATGTTGCTTCACCTGGTAATAAGCAGCTTGGAGTGGCAGTGTTTTGCTCTCTTTTGAATATGGTTTGAGCAAAAACATACCTTTCAGTTGAACTTGTTGTCTTTGCAGATGTTAGAGGATAGCACACCTGCAAATTAGCCCGGCAGAGGTATGATGGAAAGCAACAGTCTCCAGGAAATCCAAATTTCCTCACAGTGCTGCAGAGAAGCACTGCTGCCCTGTGTTACACAAAGGCACGCAGCAGAGAGGTGGTAAATGTCTGTTGTGTAAGCAGCGCAAGCCTTTGAACTTCCTCCTCTTGTTACAAAACCAGTGGGGGCACCTGTACTCGCTGCCCCGCCGTCTCTTTAACTCGCGCCTGGTGACACCTGAGTGTTTGTTGTCAGAAACCGGTCTATTAGTTTGACCTCGTGCCTGTTCTCGCAGAAATGGCAGCCTTTTCCTTCCCGTCGCCACTCGGCTCCTCGGCTCCCCCGCCTCGAGCAGAAATGAACACTGAGATGTCTCGCTCTGTTCCTCTGACCTCCAAAGAGTTGAAAGAGAGATGCCACCGAGCGCGGAGTCAGAGCGGAGACTGATGGATGGCTCTAAGCAGTCTTAATAGTGTTGCCCTCCTCTACGAAAAGAGAACAAATATCTGCCAGGGCTGAATGATGTGCATGGCCTCTGCTCCCGTCATACCGTGTGGCAGGTTCTCTCATGTGGCTTTCCTTTTCGGATGTACTATAGATGCGGAGAAAGAGAGAGTCGTGTGGACAAATAGCACGACTGAGAGGGGTGGGGAGACTTTGGGGGGGTTAGTGTGACATTGGGAGGCAGAGAAGAGAGGTCTCTGCTCTGTCAGGCTGCTTGTCTTCACACTGTGCAGAGAGACGGTCCACGGCTCTTTCCTGGTCTAATGATCAGCCCGCAGGCTTGATGTCTTCTTTACGGTGACACATGAAAGCAGGTAACTTCTCATAAATGTCATATTACCATGACACCACTGTTCAGGCACTATAGCACAGAAACAGTCGTTCAAGGATTTGGTTCCCGCACAAACACTAAACTGAACTACAGTTTTATTATCGTCGTCTCCACGCTACGTTCTCCTAATCTATACCCAGGTCACAATCTTTGATCTATATTTTAGACGCTCAGAGTCCGTGTCCAGAATAGATAAAGGTATCACAAGCTTGGCACTCCTGTCTCGTAAAGCCTGGCAACTTTTTTCATAAATTATTGCACGCCGCGGCGAGCCGTGGCCCTGAGGGTTTTGGAGGAGACCTTTAGCTGAGCTGAGTCTGCTTTACACCTGTAATATAAATTAAGTGCAGGCAGGGGAGGGGAAGGGATGGACACCTGAACCTCCTCCATGAAGCAGAAGCTGCAGCCTGACTTTCCCATCTCATGATTTATAACCTCTGGATGCAGGAGGTAAACTTTTTAATCCTAACGTCCTCCTCCAGTGACCTTATGGGCATTTTTTAAACAAGCAAATTGTCAGTTTACAAGGCAAAGTAGGACCATGAAATCCAGCCCGACTACCCCTGCTGCACATCTGAACTTCATTATGCGTGGGGTTTTGACTGCTAGAGATTATCTTACATTGCTGTTTGAGATGGACTATTTACTGAGCGGTCGCAAATATTGAAATAAGATGATGAGGTGGATCTTTATGGATTATATTTAAATATTAATTTCTATTGGATATGTCTCTATCATTCTGTGTTGACAAAAACTGAGAGAAAAGTTTTGCTTGTAATAATAAAGTGGCCCTTTGCTTCATGGCTGAAGCATGATTTTCATTGCAGACCGATCGAGTGTGAAATCTTTCAACAACATACGCAGAGTACTTGAACAACAGCAGGAATTTTCTATTATGGGACAGAAACCAGAAGGGCTTGTTGTGAAAGTTACCTTCTGCTCAGAAGCATGCTCGTCCCGGACACACAGACTGTTGTACTGGCCTACTGGAAGGAAGTTTACCCTCCTTGAACACACACGGATAAAGAATGTGTAGCTTTTGTCACTGTCACACGTTTTACGTAATTTTGCATTTTAGAACGTACAGAAACAGTGAGGTTAGGAGATTAATACCAGTCATGTGTGTGTGTGTGTGTGTGTGTGTGTGTGTGTGTGTGTGTCTGTGTGTTAACTACAGGGCTGGAGCCAGGAGGCAATTAGCTTAGCTTAGCATAAAAACTGTAAATCAAGGAAAACGGCTAACCTGGCTCTCTCCAAGCAGTGGTTGTCACTTAAAGAAAAACCTAAGCATTTCATTTGAATTCAGTTAAGCTCAATGCACGTAGCCTATCCTATAAATATATTGTAGGATTAACTTCCTGTTTAATCTTTTTGCGCTTGAGTGATGAAGCTACGAATAGCAGCAGCATTCTACAATTGGTAAATTCACAATTCAAAATGATGAATCAACAGCGCTACACTTACAGCCCCTCTAAAGCTTTATGTTTTATCTCATTTGTTTGAGTTGAGTATGAAGCTAGATCTGGAAAGTAATTAGCCCAGCTTAACGTTATAACTGGATGCAGAGGCTAAGTTCAGAAATACACCAAACAACATGTTGTTTCTTGTTTCTTTAGACTGAACACAAACAGAAATGTACAAATGACGACGTCTCAAACAATAGCACGGGTTGCCAGATACAGTCAGTTGGCACAGGTTTTCGTACATTAGTCTATTTACAGGCATGATGGCGCTAATGTGGCAAATTCTTGTGCAGACGTGACTCCAAGAAGTCGCTGTGTGTGTCTGTTGTTCGCCAAGACATTGTCAGAGCATGCACCACCTGAAAGCATAGATTGTAATTTTTACATTTCTGTTTGTGTCCAGGAATTTTTTTTTAGATATGACATGTTTATTAGTTAGGTTTAGGGGGGCTGATTTTTTTAGACTAATTGCTTCACGGCTCTAGCTCCATGTTTTCAAGCAAATGATTTTATACCTCAAAATGAACTGTTCCTCTATGAGCTCATGACATCACTGTGAACCGGACCCGTGGGATCAACAGCAGTGTTAAGAACTCAAAGTCTGTTTTTATTACATTTCAGTTTGACCTCATGTGGATGTTATCACCCTCACGTTTTTTTTCCTGGGCCTCCAAGTTCTAAGTCAAGTTAAGGCGTGTTGGCGCTGGTGTAAACCGTTTTAATTGTGCGGGGAGAAGCTCTCCAGAATGACGTGTCTACAAAGTCTTTGGCTCTGTGTCATCAAGTTACATACAACAACATCAGGACAGACTGGACAGGATATTGGCTTCTTAAAATGTATATTAAGAGTGTAGGAGGGAGTAAAATGGAAGAAATGTGTCATGCCCCCCCCCCATGCTGTGGATGTTTGCTCATCGTGGGAGAAACAATCAGCAATTCTGGAAGCTTCCACAGGCCCCATTAAAAAATCATGAATCAATTTGAGCTTGTTCAAAATTTCAAACAGAGCTTTCATTAAAAATTCACTGGGACCTCTCTGTCAGTCGCTTGTAAATACATCATTGGTATTGCTGTGGCTGATGAGGGCTGCCTCAGAATAAGCCCAGTGCTTATATATGCTTGATCTTTGACTTTGGTGTCAAGGGCAAAGTTGTAAACTTGGTTCACATAATGTCTGTGTCCTGATGGCAAAACAGCAACTTTTCAAAATGCATTCAACCATTGCAATAGCTATTTATGTCCTTGTACACATTTTAACCCAAATGGTTCCAGCCATTCACTTCAAGCATCCTTATATAATTTACAATCACTTTTTTACTCACATTTCTAATGTGAACAACCAGGTGTTAAAAATTAAGTGAGCTCTGTTAGATGCAAGCACTTTCTTACCTGCAAACTTTCTTGTTTTCTCTGTCTTGCGCATGCACACACACACACACACACACACACACACACACACACACACACACACACACACTCACAGACACACAACCTGCCTGCTTTCCCCGGTTTCCATGGAAACCTGTGGCAAAGGAACAGAGAATTCAAGGACAGGTATGTTTGCAAATGAGACTTCCTCGCATCATATGTGTCCACTGAGCCGCTATATCATCAGCCCATCTCATCCTTCAACACTAACAGGGACGCTTCTTATTATGGGGAGAATTATTTGAGATTAAACATGACACATGATGCTATTCGCGTGTTTGCCTGCTGCGAGTTTGGTACATCTGCAGACCATGCTGTGTTTGCATGTTTTCTCTCGTGTGAGTGTGTGTGCACCACGTGTTTGGCTTCCTCACGTACAAAAACGGATACAAACACAGACATTCTCCAATATGGTCCCGGATTGACCAGACTGTCCTGACTTCACTCTCACCACTAAGCATGAACAACTGTCTATAAATAACGAGTGTTGCACGAACAGTGTTGTCAACACATGATGTTTTGGAGGAAATCAACAGCAGAAGAAGTGAAAAAAGGGCATAACAAGGACAGTGTTTCAACATTTTCAAATTTACTCACAGTGCGTCTTCATCACCTTATCAGTGGGGAATGTGAGCACAATATCTCACTTTAAGCACTCTGCGACTGTGCTGTTTTCCTCTCTCGGAGCGCAGGGAGGATCACATCTCTCTGTGATCGCTTGTCTACTGTCCCTCTCAGACGTGTGGGTGTCAGACTTTAAAATCTCATTAAAGGTTGTTAGTTACTGCATCAAAATATAAATCAGTACTGTAAGCAAAGGGGCGTCTTGCACTTGCTGGTGAGATTATTTTTAGTTTTATATATATATATATATATATATATATATATATATATATATATATATATATATATATATATATATATATCTGTATATTATATTAGGCTATATTTGAGATAACACTTAAAACGATTGCATGAAAACTTACATCAGATGTGCATTACATATTTTCAATGTCTTCAAAGTTTATTTAAAGCTGCACTAAAAATGATTTTGAATTAGCAATGGCTCAGATGACTGCGCGTAATGTGAAAGTTGCTTGTAGTGGCAAACCCACAGAGATTAGCTCTACAGAGCTTTATAACCTGTTCCAGCTCATTGTTTTGGTTTACGACCCACAACTTTACTGTTTTGGTTCAGATAGTATGATAGTGAATCTGATCAGTGGTCTGTCAAAGCTGAGTAATTTGCTTTGATGAGTTGCAGAAAATCCAGCAATATGTTTGTTTTAATTGAGGTAAACATGGAGGTGGCAGCAATCTTGTAATAGTTTGTGGTCGTCCTAAATTGGACTAAAGCTATAGCACCACTAGCTGTCAAAGTTATTGACTTTGAACATAGTGAAGCATTTAGCAGCTTTCAGCTGTTGGTCGTAAGATCAAACCAGAGCATAAAAGAGTAAATATTAGAATATTGACTTTGTCAAGTGGCCAACAACATGACTCCAAATGAACGCTAATGTTGCTCCGTGTCTAAATAAATGAGCATTTGTTTGCCAAATTTCTCCAAAATGTGTCCCACTAACCCCAAGTGACCTAAAAAAAAATCAATCAATGCAGTTTTAAAGTACAAAAAAAATAAATAAATGTTTAAAAGCGTCACGAGGAACATGATAGGTTTAAAAAAAAAACATATTACTATCTAACCACTATTAGTGTTAGGTCATCTATAGTTTGCATGTGTGTATGTCGTGTATGTTACAGGCTGCAGTAAAGGGCATGACTCCAGGAACACACACGTGTACGAACAGCCTTCTCTTCCCCCCTATAGCTCTCCATACCATATGTCACCCCTGGAGAAAAAGCTAGCTCAGGCTGTTGCCACATAGCCATAAAAAAACACACTCACACTTTTTATTTACCTGTCGCTATGTGTGCCTCTGCATGTGCTCACGTGTATCCACTCACCACACATGGATCTGCATTACTAATACCGTCATCACTTTAAACTTGTGGAACTTGTTAAGATATTTGTCTTTATTGCTGCATGCATATTGCTTTGGTTTGTCTTCCAGCAGGAGGTCTCATCGACCCTGCATGGTTGGTGTAAGTTGTAATGTTAACGGGCTAGATGTTGTCTGGGTGATGGGCTGATTAGTGGCAGAGCGGCGTTCTCACAACCTCCACACATCTGCATGGCAACCAACTTGTTTGTCTCCTTCCGTCTTTCCTTCATTTGTCTTTAACTCAGGGTCATAGCCAGCGATTAAGGCTTTGTTAGAGGGGGAGAGTGTGCATGTGTGTCCATGTTATATAACGGTCCTGTATATAACACAGGAGCATCTATTGAGTTCATTTAAATCCACATTTTCATCACCGGGTATTTGAGGAAATCTTGTTATGCCAATGGGCAAGTTCACATGTTTTCAACACAGAGCTTACGGAAATGTTGTTGAACTTAATTTATGATGATAAGCTTGGCGCCAAACAGCACAAAAGCAAAGTCAGCGACTAGCTGGTGAACACAGTAGGACTTTGACGATATGCCTGTCACCCGATATGATACTATCACGATTCTTGGGTGCTGATTTGCTATGTATTGCGTTTCTCTTATTTTCATATGCGGAAATTATTATAAACACCTTATTTTGAAAACCTTACATACTCACAATACGTGTATCCTTTCGCCAGCTCGATCTGGGTTGTTTGAATTCCTTTAACATTAATGTCAGATTCATTGTTGCTTATTGGCTTAGGGAGGTTCCTGAGTGAAATGACATGGACGTTTCTAAGTGGTAGTCATGATGAGAGCGGGTTGAATTCTCTAAATGCTAAGAAAAGGTGCTTCAATGCTTCCTTTCTTATCTCCTTTAGCATAGGATGCACTGGTCCATCCTATATCAAAGGAAATGAGATGGGACGGCGGCCAGAGACATGCACTTGCAGTGCGGTGCTTCATCATTTTGGGCTTTCCTGTTTATGGCTGCTTCAGTCTGCCTAAGTCAACAGCCAGACAGGGAAAAAGTAGACCTGGTATGCATTTTTTTCCATCATACTCACACTCTTCCTGTAATGGTTGTAGTTTGCTGTTTCTCTCTCTCTTTCTCTCTCTCTCTCTCTCTCTCTCTCTCTCTCTCTCTCTCTCTCTCTCTCTCTCTCTCTCTCTCCCTGCACACCTCTGTTAACATCTTCACCCTTTCCTTCTTCCTCTTTCCATCTCTCTCTCACTGTTTTTCTGAATGTGTACCCTCTTGTCTTTCACCCAACTATTGTCTGTCCGTCCGTCTTCTCCCTCCCTCTTCCTGCAGAGACACTGTGTATGTGTCAGGTCTTGGCATGGGTGGCATGCCTCCATATGGAAGTGTTCAGGAGATGATATAGAACATATGTGACCCCAACTCGCTGGCTGGAGACTCCGTGGAGATCACACCATGTCATTAGTGGCAGTGAGAATGCCAGCACTGCAGCGCAAGGGAGGAGAAATAAGGATAAGGACAGATATAATTAGGTTAAGGAAGGAGGAAAGGGTGAAAAAGGAGGAAAAGAATGAGACGGTGCTGAGTACATTTTGTCCTTTGTGGAGCTCAGTGCGTGCGTGCGCGTGCATGTGTGTGTGTGTGTGTGTTTGTGTGTGTTCTGGCCCCTAGCTGGTTCAGTCTCTCCACTGATGTAAGCTGAACTTGGCAGAAAGGCCAGGTACACTTTTAGGCTTCTGTGTACGTTCAGTGTTTGCTTTGAACCTGACTCTACTGGGACCAACTTTAACAAATTGATTTTGTCTGAACCTTCTTCTACGTGGCAAGATCTGTCCGGATCCATTAACTTACTATTCGAAAGAAAACAAGTGTCTAGTTAAATATGATACTTTCATAACATTTACTGAAATGATGGCCGCCTGCGAAACAGCCAATCCAGCTTTTCACAAAGTCGTGAAGACATGCGCTGATGTCATGCAGCTTCCACAGACCTCAAAATGAAAACCAAGACTAGATTTCCACATTTTCCACATAACGCTTCACAGTTACTGAATCCGCTTTGATTGTTGCTGTCATAGCCTGGCCTGTGTGGAATGATTTGGTCAAGCCACAGTTATTTTGGTTCAGCTTGTGAAAGTCAGCAGAGCCTAATTCTCACATTGCACATTGTGTGAGGAATATTGCTCATATGAAGCTATTTCATTGCATTGTCTATGCTTTGGTGTTGACTGAGAGCCAAACAAGGAGGTCTGACTGGAACAGATGTCAGCTGGTCTTGCTGTCCACATAGTGGAGGATAAGTATCCTTTATGCAGCCATGATGTAAATTTTAAGCTACCTTTTGAAATGCAGCAAAAAATAAATAAAATAATTGATATTAGGTGCATTTCCATCACCTGATTTGGAGTAAATAAAATAGGCTGCGTACTTTTGGCTAAAGTTGGCGATGTATGCTACGCTTTACGCATGGCTGTAATCCGGCAGTAAACAGAGTAGAAGGAGTAGTAGAGGTTGCAAACAGGAATCACCACGGCTGATCTATGAGTGAGAAATGAAGTGAGTTGGAAGTCATAAGGTGGAGTTAACATTTTTCATGTCAGCAAATATTGGCCATGTTTCATGCTGCCCATAGATAAACATAATAGAAATGATCTGGGAAGATGCCAACAGCAGAAACAGGTGATCAGTTATGTGAGTTAAATGTTAGCTGCATCAGAAATTATACGGCAAAGGTGTTTAACGCATCAACTCTTTTTCCTCGAAAGCAAAAACCACCTCAAGTGAGCGGTACAACTTTTTTTGCGCATTCAAGGAAGTTTTATTAAATTTTTTTTTTTTTTACAGCTTTTCTAATGCGATACTCAGTGAGCCAACCAATTTCAGGCATTTAGCACTCATACATTTCTTTTAAAGAAGGATGGTCATAAATATTAACCCCCCAGAGGCAAGACAAGTGGCCTGTCAGGAGAAAAAAAAAAAGGTTGTTAAGAGCATATGAAGGAACAAAACGTACACTTACTCTAACGGAGTGTGAGTGATTTCTGTGAAAGCTTCATTAACTCTTTTTCTTGACAATTTTGGGGTTGGGTTGCCAGCTTTCACTGTCTGTTTAGTAATATTCTGATGGATCCACTGCACACTGCCTGATCACTGCAAGACAGAGTCTCAGTGATATTGAACCATACAATACATTTGCCGCACATTGATGATGATGATAGACTTTATTTCAGACTCAGGATCCAGAGAGACAAATACATAAAATGACATTCAACAGCAGTTTAGCAGCTTTCATGAATACACCAAATTATAATTTGTTCTGAATGTTTTGCTGGCCGCACACACCTGCACTATCTGACATCAAGAGGTGGCTGACCTAAACTCACTAACAAGTCAACAGTTCTTCTTTTAGAAGAAGCGTGACGTCCCTAGAATCTAAATATTAGGCATTAGATACAAGATTATAGCCTATTTTCATCAATCAGCTGCTACAGAGAGATGGAGAAGAGAAGTGAGATTTTTATACTGCGAGACACAATCTTTTTTTAATGGTACAGGACTAGAGAAGTGTGAATAAAAGTGGGTAAGAGAAGAGAAAATTAATCGGGAAGACAATAGCCTGTGGGGTGAGACTGGAAGCTGAATAATTTAGAGGAGATTATGAACATTGTAAAGTAAAAAATGGAGTTAATGAGTTGACAGAGTGGATGTAAAATAGTAGAAATTGAACATCGAGACAATATGAACGAAAGAGGGTCAGAAAGAGCGAGACAAAACGGTGAAGCAGAAGTATTATCCAACAGAGACAAAGATGGCGGCTGAGAGAGACAGAGCTTGTTTGCTCAGGCATTGATTCAGGGCCCCTCGAGGCTGCGTCTTCCATTTACCAATTTGTGTCTTTCCTTCTCTCATCCTCACCTCCGCCCATCTTTCCTCTCTCTGGCGGATTATTCGTAGGGAACAAACAACGCCGCTCGGGAACACTGGACCCTTGGTTGCCGGGCAACCACACACTGACTTGATGGAGCGGAGGCAACTTCAGAGGCCTCTGTGAGAACAGTATCAAGGTTGTTATTAGACCTGAGTCCCGATAACCTCCGCAACGCACACACGTACACACAAAGTGTAGCACAAGTATACACATATGTAGACAAACACAACACATCTGGAAACATGCCGGATATATGCAGCTATAGTTTAAAAGATGTATAATCTGTGCGACTGTTACCATAAAGCAACTGCAACGGATGCACGTACCCCCTCATCATATGCATTAGTGACAGAAAAAGCTTGACTTGTTGGCTGACGGCTGTTACAGTTCATATGTCCTGTATTTTACTCTTCTGTTGTGGACTTTAAACTTCTCTTTCACCATCCTCTCTGGTTTTTTATGAGGTATAGAGGGAGGACTTCCTCTCTCCTCCCCGCTAAAGATAAATGTGTGGCTTTGATAATAACAGAGACAGTTATTAATTAAAGGGGAAATGGCCTCACTGCTCCCCTCCTAATTCACCACCATGCCACATGAGTTGAAGATATGGAGGGGGAAAATTTAGTGTGTGCGTTTGTGTCAGGCGGTGACCAAAGTTTTTGCACTGAGCAAGGGTGTGTGTGTGTGTGTTGTATTTAATTTTTTTATATTTTATACACTATATTCATCCCAGAAGGGGACCTTTTTCTCTGCATTTGACCCATCCCTGGAGCAGTGGGCTGCCCATGACAGGCACCCGGGGAAGTTAGTTATTGTGATCTGATCAAAGTCCTTTGTAAGTTTTACTTCTATTTATCAGCCGGTCCAGTTGTTGATGTAGATTTATCTGTGGCTTATGTATATCCGTAAAATATAAAATATATAAGTGTTTTAAAGGTACTAGTACAGTTTAGAATGGGTTTTTGTAAAATATGATTTCAAATCCCAATCAAGTGTGATGTCAGATGTGTACCATATTCCATACTTGTCATACACGTGACTCTAAACGGGTCAAATGTTAGCAAACTAAGATTAACTTCAGTTGGCTCAGTAACATTTGGCCGTGACTGGGTGGAAATATCTAGTCACACCTAATCTCTACGTAAGAACTATTTTGTGTGTTGCAACTTTTGTAAATTTAGCGATTTGAGTAAATCTCCACATAGTGATTGTTAGGTTCTAATTATAAAGGATGAACTAAGTATATCCTGACCCAAGCTTGACTCTCTCTCGCTCTCTCACTCACACACACACACACACACACACACACACACACACACACACACACACACACACAAACTGTCAGCATTGTTGGGGATACCTTAAAAGCTTTTGCAGACGACACACAGACATGGGCAAAGAAAGAGAGACATCATGTAACACTTGGTCACAGCTTAGTACCTCTGTGTCACTGGGAATGCCCTTCATGCTCCCCTTTTTCTGTTCCACAGGGAAATAATTGACTTGTGACAGTTTCTGAATACTCATGCTGGGTAACATAGACGCTAAAATAAGTAAACCCTTTATGGGCAAGCTAATGCATTAGCTACTAGCTAGAGGATACGCTCCAGGTATAGGGAGCAGTGTGAGGAATCTTTGCAATTAAGCGGTGCGAGGCGGGGATCTTTAGAGTTTGAGAATAATGATTAAAGTAATGTGGGGCTATAACTCAATCATCTGTAAGAATAGAGCTGTGGTGAGAATCGATCTTTGCTATGGGAGCTTTGGAGAGAGAGAGAGAGGTCCACCCTCAGCTCTGATGTAGCACAAGGCAAAAACATGCAGTCTCCACTGGCTCATAATCATTTCAAATTACAGTAAAACCCCTGCACACTGACAAATCTCTACTGATTAATTCAGACTTGTAGTGATCACAACTTGGCTATTGAAACAAGGTCTACTGTAATACACATAATTGTTTTTCCTCTGTTTTCTGTTTTTGTGTATTTCTTGACATTAATTCCAAGTATGGGTATGATTTCTTTCAGTATTTCTCGTATTTATTTACTTATGTGGACACAAGAACTTTACATCTATATATACAATTGTTGAACATTTCAAGGCCATGGACATTCATATGCTGATATACCCTCCGCACTTCTGCAAAAGCTCTCCACGCAGTTTCGGAACATGGCTGTAAGGATTTTCCTCCCATTCAGCCACCAGAGCATTAGTGAGGTTGGACCCTGGTGGTGGGCAATAAGACCTGGTTTCCAGCTGACATTCCAGTCAACTTCTTTCAGACAAAGACCAATTCTTCTTAGACCTCGCTTTGTGCACAAGGACATTGGTCACGTTAAATCAGGCCTTCCCCGAGACTACTGCCACAAAGTTGGAAGCAAACTGTTGTCTAAAATAGTTCTGTGTGCTGTAGCATTAAGATGTCCCTTAGTTGGAACTGAGGAGCCCGAGCCCAAACCAAGAAAAACAGACCAAATGCACTCTTCCCTCTTTTTATATTGGTAACATGTTTTTTCAATCAACATTTCATGCCATAAATAATTCAATGAATGGAATGGAGTTCAAATAAGAGAGAGAGAGAGAGACAGAGAACATCAAATGGATGACACACACCTGCAGTCCAGCTGCCGTGTTCTAGACGCATATAGAGTAATTAGAAAGAGTGGACAGTAAGCTGAATGATCTATTCTCATTGTAAACACAGAGCTAAACATGCAGAGGTGTGCTGCGTGTGGCTCTGTGTCTTAGTATGCGTGCAAGAGTCTGTGCGTTCATTTTAGCTGTGCACAAGTGCATTGCTGTGTGTGACCCGCTGCCCCCTCACACAGAGCCAGCTTTGGCTTATACAAGTCCATCCTAGTTCATGTGGATGAGGTTTTACCTTTTCCAATATGAGTGGTGCTCTTCCAGTGACCTGATCCACCCAGGTGTTTCCCTCTAATACCTCCCATCATCCTCTTAGTGGGCCATAGGTCGATTAACCACAATGAAATGTTCCAAAGAGAGACGCACAAGGTGTGTGTGTGTGTGTGTGTGTGTGTGTGTGTGTGTGTGTGGTTTATGTTTTATGGAAGGGAGCTGTGTAGGCGGTGCAGGTGTTGATCTACAGAACGTGATTATGGGTGCTTGTATCAGGTTGTGTCAATCAGTAGATGTTGATTCTTGTTGCCGATAGAGGGTGACAGATTCCTTACACCATGCGTGATTTTTCAAACCATACTTAAAAACTTTTTTCATTTTCAGAATTATAGTGAGCACATGAAAATGATTGGCTTTGCACAATAATAACAAGCTTAATTTATACAGCACCTTCATGAAACAATGTTGACCAAGTGTATTAAGTATTTTTTTAAATAAACACATGCAGGTAATATAAGATATCATTGTCAAAATAAAATGTTAAAAGTCATTGTGGGTTCAAATAAATATAAAAAATATATATATACATAAAGAAGACACAAAGGTTGTTGAAAAACAAAAGAAAATTGTATACAATTACCCAAAAGCCAGCTTATAGAAATGGCTTGTTAGAAGTGATGTTAAAGACAGCCTGACTTTTTCAAAATTTCTGATTATCCCAAAGTAACTAGCAATCATTCTCAGTCCAGTATGGCTTTACCTGATACTATCACATCAATAAGCTCAGTAAAGAGATGTAATGACTGCGGTTCTGGCTGCTCTTTTTTTTGTACCACATTTAGAGTCCAGCTACTGCTTTTGGAACAGGATTGAGATGTGGGAAGGACTTGTCAAATCCAAGATACAGAGCATTACAGTAGTCTAGACATATGCACTAGAAGCACGCGTAGCCGGCCCGGCTATGCCGACAAAACGAGTATATTACTTATACTTATAACACACACAGAGGGAGAGTGACTTCACTCTATGCTCAGGTAGACATTACTCCACTATATCTTTACATAGCTAAAAGTTGTTTGCTGCTATATATTGCATCTTTTAAACTAGTTTGAAGTCCAAGTTCAAGAGGGATAGAGTGATCAGTCGTATAAAATGCAGAGAAAAGGTCAAGGTCAACTACAACTGATGAATGACCAACATCAGCTGCTAAAAGCAAGCCATTCATCACACTAAGTAGCGTTGTTGCAGTGCTTTGAACCTTGAAACCAACTGAAAGTGAAGATACATTCTTTGTTCTTCAATCAATGAACTGTCTCTGACCGTTTACATAATTGTTTGCATTCCATTTTGAAGATTAAATGTATTCTTAACATCAGTTGCAAAAGAGTGTAGGAAATAGTAGACATATTTTGAAATTAGATATAGATGACGGCATCTACACCTCAGGTTTTGTCCAGGGTCGTCATGGTGCTTTGAACCTGCTGACCCAGAATGATCTGTTTTATGCCATCCACTCCTTCTGTGTGTGCATCAATCTCTCATCCCCCTCTCTCTCTGTCGCTCTCATTTCCCTCCTCCTCTTCCGCAGCCTAAGCTCAGGGAAAAATCCACTCAGGGACATTGACAGTGTACTGAAACTTACTGACTAAACATTTCAGGTGAGGTAAAGATACGATTAACAGATTAAAAGAGTGTGAATGATAGAAACAAAATGAATGTTGGAGCAAGAACAGCGTTAGACACAGCAAGTTCCTCCATGAGTGTACTTCCTGAGTGGGATATATCGGACCTATATCTGAGCGAAGCCTCCCAGTGAGCAATGTCTTCTGATTGCTCCTGACACCTTCTATTACAGGGTTATGTGGTTGTCAACAGCGGTTACAAAAAGGGGTCAATGTGTGAATGGAGGTGCAATGAGAGGGTGCTAAAAAACGGAGACTGTTTCACACAAAACATGAAGGCGAGAGACTCTCCATTTACCACAAACTCATCTCTCACTTTCTCTCACCCAAACCTTCAAATGAAGCAACACAGCTCTCCAGCTGTTGTCGAAAATTTTCCAGCGTGTGACAAAATGTTCTAAATTCTCAATGTTATGTTATGGTGACAGACATAAAACTAATCACAGTGTGGTGTGCTGTTTATTGCATTTTTGGCTCCACATAGATCGAACCTACTCTGCCGCTAGGACGCCTGCGGCAGATTAGCCGTTCGGCGACGCCTGTTTTACCATGGCGACCCTGTTCATTTGCTGCGGAGCCCTGGGGGAGGCAGAGAGGAGCGAGGTCAGGGGGAATTGGTAATCTGATCCCCCTCCAAAAACAGTAAAATGACATTCCAATAACCCTGAGACTCTTGCTTGGGCCTGCCTCAGATAATAGCCTGGGGCAACAGTGTGTATGTGTGTGTGTGTGTGCATTGCATTTAATTTATACCAAGAGTGTGTACAATGCATGTGTATGCTTTATGTGTATATGGCCACTGATCACCATTCCAGCAAGAATCCTCAATGCTGGAAAACGTATTCAGCTATTTGGATTAAATCTAGTTAATGTATTTGAGAAACAATCAATTACTCTAATGCTCTGACAAAAAAAAAAAAAAATCTGATATCTGTGGCTGTCACAGGTATGTAGTGAGCCCGTCCAATCATTTCATTCAGGTCGAATACCTTCCTTTGTCACCGAAGTCTTCCACAATTTGCAGTCTTAACAGCTGTGAGTCCTGACAATAGCCGTGTTAGGACTGTGTTTTGGTGGAGTGGCTTTGGATGGAGGACTGAAGGGACAAATCCAGCTATAAAAAATATCCAGCGTACCCTTTTTTGCTGGTTTCTCCAAAGTACCCAAGTTTAAAAGTGGAAGCATAATACTACAGTGTACTAATACTCTGTCACAAGTAAAAGTTATGCATTCCAAATTATACATGAGTAAAAGAACTAAAATATGTGTGTAATAATATAGTTAAAGTACTCATTATGCAGAATGTCCCATTTTAGAATCATATATATTTGTATGTTATAAAAGTTGATGGTTTCATGTGTTCACATCACTTAAATGTGGCAGCTGGTAAGTATGGGGCTCATTTAAATGACTTTAAATCTTGCTAATGTAGTGGAATAACAAGTGCAAGTGCAAGTTGTCCCCCTCTAAAATGTAGTGGAGAAGAAGTATAAAGTTACATAAAATGGAAATACTGTAAATTGTACATAAGTGCAGTACTTGAGTAAATGTACTTGATTACATTCTACCACTGAGAATGCAGCCTCAAACCTGACCTTTTTTAAAATGCATTCAAATGCACAAACTCAAAATACTTTATGGGTTCCACTTGTAAAAAGGAGACAAAACAGCATTTTCTTTGTTTATGGCTTCAACATATATTGATGGAAGAAGTAAAAACAGCAAGTTGTAAAACAGCTAAAAGATCCAGAACCAGACAGTGTTTTGTGGACAAAACTGTACCACTGTTACACTGATAACTCTCCTCAGCTGCTGGGGATGTTTTGACATCACCAAGACATGCAGTGTGTGGTGTTTATGCTGTGTTGGCTGGACATTTTGTGGAATGTACTTTGCTTTAGAAGCTTCCAAAAACAATGTCATCTGTGTCATTACGTTGTTTGTCAAAGTGTTGTTGTGTTAATGCTATCTGCAGCAAAGTGTCAGTGTGTGACAGAGAGGGAGCGAGAGAGAGAGAGAGCAATGATGTGTAATGCTTTTTTATGTATGCACACACATCTATGATCCACCACACACACTCAGCACACTCTGTTTTTCCATCCTACACTTGTGAGTGTGTGTGTGTGTGCGTTGACTTCAGCTTGTCCAGCTGGCTAAGGACTCCAGGAAGAGATTCCTGGAAGTTATAGGTTGAGTAAGTGTCCACTTCTTGCTTGAAGGTGGATTTAATTAATATATGTAAGTGTCTGCGTGTTTTTAGCCATGGGGTGGACTCCCCATCATCTCAGAGGCAGCAATTAGTGAGTTACAGCATTAAAAAAAAGAAGCTTTCTTTATGTTTACTCTCCCACAAACATTGTGGGAGAGTAAACATGCTTCTCTACCAACAGTATGCCTGCTAAAGAAGAAATGATTAATGGGAGAAAAAAAAGAAACGGCTCTAACAATTAGTCAGAATAATAATATGTTAAACATTTTCTGCTTTATAATTTCCTCAGTGCTGACCTAAAATTGCGTAATCATGGCATTCCTCTGTCGGGATGTAAGCATCATTTTTCCCAGACTAGGTCAGGTTTCTGGTTGTTGGTCGCGCCTGTGGGTCGCTCCAATTTTCCAGTGCGGTAAAGTCAGCAACACTCAATATTTTGTGTGCTTCTTGAATGAAAATCAAATTGTATGGCTCCTTTAAGTGTCAGCTCAATGTTTCTAAATGCCTTTCAAATCTGATATAAATAAGCAGTAACATCTCAGAGTAAATTACCCCACACTATTGGCTGAATGGAAGAATATGCTCATCTGAAGTGTTGACAGCCGACTTGCTGCTGTCTGAAGCAGGGACGTGCGGTCAGGTGAGGCAGAGCCTCCCCTGTTATCATGAAAAGTAAAAACCAAATAATGCTAATATAATATAAATATTAATATTTCTCTGCTGATCTGTGCTATAAATGTAATTTCTGTATGATTCCAATCATTTCAAGCATTTTTATAATCAAAATCGCTGAATTAGCGCATGTCCTGTTCAAACAGAGGAGACAGTGAGGTGAGGCAGTGATGAGCTGTTCCTCACCTCAGACTGTGAATCCCTCACTAACTGGGTTGAGCGCGTGTCTTTTGCTTTCTCATTGTTTGTCACCACTGTAATATTTGTAGACACTTTTATTATATGTCCTTTCTTTCCATAGAATAGATAATGTATTTCACGTCTGTGTAGAACATATTTAGTGTTGCTGATCTGACATTAAACCGCAGTGAAAAAGCACAGAGAGGCAAACAGTATCTCTGCCTGAAAGAAGAGGGCGAGCGAGAGCCCACGGGTCGGGTTCATCCTTGTACTGTCGTTGCTCTTCTTCTACACTTCTCTTCTTCTTCTTCTTCTTATATTTTGCTTTGACCACAAAGATGTAAGATTCTATATCCAAGCTTAACAATGTCTCAAAAAACAAGGAAATATGACCAAATCAACAGCAATTCAACGTCGGACAGGTAAAGTAACCTTTTATGTGTTTGTTGTTCTCTTTATACATCCGTGGTTGTTACACAGATTATCGCGGAATCTCACAATTTTATATGTACCTTACCTATGTGTGTGTAAAGAATGCTGATATGAAATATGAAAAACAACCAGTAGTCAATGTGCAAGCTGCCAATTGAATGGTGATTTAAGCTACTCTATTGGGTTCATATATTTGTAAATCTGACTTATGTAGTGTCAGTGCCTCACCAGCCACGAACCTCACCGCACGTCACTGGTCTGAAGTGTCTCACCCCATCTGACAACGACTGGGTTCCCTTCAAGTTGAGTTAGTGTGGAACAGTGGGACCTCCTGGAACACATGAAGGGGTTTTACCATTTCAGGTGAATTTAGTGAGGGAAAGTGAAAGTGATGGGAACTTTCCTATATCCGTTGTGCAGCAGATGCATCAGGCAGGAGCCAAGCCCATCTGTGTAAATCCACTCCATCGCGGATCCTTTACTCTCTAAATCATTAGGGGTGTCTGGAGAGGAGACAGGGTTCCCCAGACGGGGACAGCAAGCCGACAGAACACAAACTTCAGGCGGGGTAAGTGGCTTCTGCTGTATGTTTACACTCCTCGATCGATGAGTGTTGCATAACTTTTGGTCGGGCACTTACCTAACCACTTGTCCCGTTTTCCCCCTCCCTCCTCTGAGGTGCTGCCTCTTCATCTGTGAGAAAAGCCGACCAATCACGTGGCCCAGAGAGCTCTGACCACGCCACACTGTTCCCTCATCCACGCACGAGCTGCTCCTTAATTGGCAGCTCAGACATGTGGTTCACACTGGTGTCTAATCAACTGCTGCAACTGGTCCTGCAGAGTTATCGTTAAAATGTTTAGGTCTCAGTTACCGTGTATTTTCTTTTATATTTTAATAAGAAGATTGGTATTCATAACCTTTTACTTTATCCAGTGAATTTTAACAGGATCCCATCTGCAAAGAGTGGTAGAATTTCATTAACCATACAGGGTCCTGTAATGCTTGAGCTTCATTTGCTCTTGAGACAGCCGTATTAACTATGATAACCTCAGCCCATGTGATTATTCTAAGACATTTCACTAACCATATTTTTGTTTTGTTTTACTCTTTATATACCATGCACATCATATAGTATACTTATCCTAAAGGCTCAAACAAAATACTCTACTACTAATTGTGAAAGAATACGTGAATGAGAATGAAATGTAATGGAGAGCCACATGTGGCAATACAGCAAAATGCAGCAGTAAAAAACGTACTGAATCAACTTCCCTTGGACTTCTGTCAAAGACAAATCACTCAAGTCACCGAAGTTCACCTCCTGGATTAGCTGAAATTTAGTGGTCATAAGTGACGGCATGTTCAAGTGTCTCTGTGTCATCCTCCTCATTTAGTTTTTCATCCTTAAATTGGCAAAAAGGAACACTCACAATTGATGGAAATATACCTCAAAGTTTTGTCACAGTTGAGGTGGGGCTCCAGAAATTGTCTTAAATGACCTTTTCTGTATTTTGCTTTATGTGTGATTTTGTTTTACTTACATTAAGAATATTTGCTGTATTACAGTAACATAAGTTTCTCTTCAACAAATGTTTCCACAAGCACATTATTTCCACATTGTTCTCTGTTCAAACTTTTCCACCACATGCCCTGTGGCTTTTCCACCTCAGTCACCTGAATCTCACATCTGGCCACTCCCTCCTGCTCTCATCAGCCCAGCAGTACATATTGCAGCCCTTTATCCGCAGTCAGTTGCCAGTTCGTCATTGTTGTTGAGCCTCTGTTACCTGGGCCTGAACCCTACAGTATATGTACGTGCTTGATCCTTTCCCTGCCTCATTCCTGCTACGGTCTACTTCTGTTTGGACATGCCAGTAAGTATATCACTTTTGCAATCTTTTCAAATTGCCAACACACTAACAGTACACATGAAGCCCAAATAACTGACGCTCAAGGAGCAAAATCTCAGCACAGAGCTGCACAACTATAAGCACATTCTTAGCCTGACACTTTTTGCTAAACACTAAACAAACTTTTTGACATTAGACACAGAAATCTAATATGATGTCACTTCTCCGCCATTTCAAGGCACTGCCTTCGTAAAAAACGTTCCCATCAAACAAATGAATGAAACACGGCCGTCATGTGTACAGACACTTGATTGTAAACTCATCAACCAGGCTTAAGCACTATAACAATTCCACAGGTGCTTTCTTACTTGTCTCCACAAATATCTTTGCTCTGTATACTATATTCTATATAGAATGTGCAAAATGAAACCTTCAGAAATGCACGGATGTATTGACTGATTTTCACAATGTGGAGAGAAATAAATGTATTAAGTGTGCAGCTGGCAAATGTGGCTTTTTATAAATGATATAGTTTTGTATAGTTTTGACTGAAGTGTTTAATTTAGCAAAAGATCTGAGGTGTCCTGTTATGTGTGTGAGCCCTTTATTTCTGTAGTAACTTGTGCTTGAGCAATCGTAAAATAAAGTCAATTGACAATTAGAGGTAACATTATGTCTCTTTAGCGTACCAAAAGTTCCCGATCAGTGGTTCTCAGGGACTTCAGCAAACGGCTTCACTTTCTCTTTTTATTGTGTTGTGTTTCAGGGTGTATGCATTGATAGTGTTATTGTTGGTATGCTTTGCTCCATTGTACGTTTGGAGTCTGTAGTCCAGCCATAATACAGAATTTCACTGAGCCCATCTTGTCGTCTCCAGGGACATTTTGAGGCGTTTTCACCTTTTAAGGAGATGCCAGACACAGTGAGCTTGGTAAATACTGGAGGTGTGCAGCCGAATACATTACTGGACAGCCAGAACACACAGGCAGGGATTTCATTTGCTGTGGGTGGAAAATGTCTACAAAGAAAGAGAGGGTATGCACACAACATTCACTGTATGAGTGTTTGTGTACACTGAGCATTTGTGAGGATAATTCATCCTTGGTGTGTATATGCATTTGTATAATGATCAATACAGAACATGTTCTTTGTGTAGCCTGGAGTTTTCTGGCAGAATGTAAACTGGAGGTTTGCATTGGGTTTATTGATGTCAGACTTCCGAGCCGTCTCTCTAAATCCCCTCCCAATATGTATGTGTGTACGTAAGTGTAATTGTCACCCATCCCCTGCTTGCAGAAAGGGCTTTAAGGATTTTAATTGAACACCGCCTGCAGATGCAAAGTGTATTTCTCCAGAGAGAGTCGCAACCCCTTTAATGTTTCCTGTATTCTATTAAAAGGCACTGAATCTCAAAACAGAAGAATAGAAACCTCTACGGCTTCCAGTTTGATGGTAGGTGTTTTATTACACAAACTGACTCTAGATAAATACTAAATCCACTGCATTAATGTATCTGATACTGTTAAAAGGCCTGTTTACTTCAATGATGTTTGTAGACACGGCACTAGATCTGGGCTTTGGCTTTCATATGTGCTTCCTTTGATTGTTAATTTGACAGTTATTCAACATAGCTTAATCCCAGATTATCAAATTAATCCTCCAGTCTCTCTGAAAGAACTGAGTTAGCTGTAAGAGATCATTTGAGCTGGCAGCTAACATCATAATAGACTGGATTAGTCTAGCCAAGCGTGAAGAATGAGGCACAGGTCTATCATTTTAAATTTAGACGTTGAACTCCCCATACCAGAAAAAAAAAAGAACCGCTACCTTTTGAAATTGTACAATTTAAAGGAGCCAAAGTCATCTGGAAGATCTGAGAAACACATTGGCCGACTCTTTTTGTTGTCTTGACTTTGAATTAAAATCAATTGAACTGCACATCTTGACTATCACTATCTTGATTGACTTAAGAACTGCAGCCACAATCCTTTTTATGGTCTTCTATCACTATGTAAGAAATGTGTACAAGTGCATGCAACCACTTGAATGTAGCTGCCTATTGAACCGAAGTGTTCGTGTACAGCATGTGTTTTGGGGCTGTATTCTGTGTATCTTGGCAGCAGTTGAACCGTGAGCATCAGGATTGATCCAGTGTTTTTACAGCTGGGGTGTATTGCATTTAGGAATGAGGAGTGTTTACCAAAACACCCAACCCTAGTTTGTCTCTATTATACAAATAGATACTGCTGATTCCATAGACAGTTGGTGTCAATTTACACACGCACATGCATGTATGTATACACACATCCACACTGGTAACAACTGGTAACCAAGCTATTAAGACCACCCCTGGGTGCAGCACTTTCCAATTTTGTTTAGATATTTGTGTATTTTCCTCCTGTTCCTTTGCAATTGCAGTGTGCATGCATGCATGCGTGTGTGTGTGTGTGTGTGTGTGTGTGTGTGTGTGTGTGTGTGTGTGTGTGTGTGTGTGTGTGTGTGTGTGTGTGTGTGTGTGTGTGTGTGTGCTCTGCAGAAAGGGCCAGAGGTCATTTGGCAGTAGAGTCAGGTGTGTCTGGCAGACAGCCTGCTCCTCACTGGGACAAACCCTGTCTCTAATTCAGGCCCAGTCTGTTATTGGCATATGGATATGAGCCAATAACTATAATGTAATACTTACCGTCTCACACCGTGGATGTTACAGCAACTGACACAACATTATCAGTTCTGATCTAGTAGCTTTTATTACCCATTTTTCACAATATTGGGGAGCGAAAGCACAATAATACACGTAATTTGGTGAAGGGAGGGGCTGATGTGTTATTAAATCCCACTGCATTAGAAGTGTGTAGTTTGCTGTCTGCTTCACTGCGCTGCTGGAAGAAAAATCAGTTTAATGCATGTGTGTGACGTGTTTTCTTTGGTCAGCAAACTTCTGAGCAAAATGAGCCAACATTGTTTATGTCTGTTTTCTTTGCATGCAGCTGTTTAAACCAAATAGATGGTTTGTGTGATGCCAACTCTACCAGCAAAACCAACTCTCTGGCTCAGTGAGGACTGACCTTTCAGTGAAGTAGTGGACTTACTAAAGTGTTGTGTTAAATCCAAGTTTCCCTCAAGTTCTTGTCGGTGTTTCAATTGTTTCTCATATTTGCACAGTTTCAAGTGAGACTAAGTATTTTGGTTAAAATTTAGCATTTTAGCATAAAAATCATAATCATAATTTTCCATTACCAGAAGCAACTAGAGGTGTTGGTCAAGTAGGTTGATGATGTCATTGATGATGACGAGGTTGGTAGTTGGATCCCTGGCTGCTGCGGTCTACATGTCGAAGTGTCCATTGGCAATATATTGAACCCGAAATTGCTCCCGATGACTGAATGTTATTCGCTCCTGATAAGCAGGTGGCACCTTGGATGGTGTCCTCTGCCACCAACGTATGGACATGTGCAGGGACGTGCGGTGAGGTTCGTGTCTGGTGAGGCACTGACACTACATAAGTCAGATTTACAAATATATGAACCCAATAGAGTAGCTTACATCACCATTCAATTGGCAGCTTGCACATTGACTACTGGTTGTTTTTCATATTTCATATCAGCATTATTTACACACACATAGGTAAAGTACATATTTGATTCCACCGGGAGCGTTTCAGAAGCGGAGCGTTCGCGCTCACCACCCGCGAAAATCGTGAGATTCCGCGATAATCTGTGTAACAACCACGGATGTATAAAGAGAACAACAAACACATAAAAGGTTACTTTACCTGTCCGACGTTGAATTGCTGTTGATTTGGTCATATTTCCTTGTTTTTTGAGACATTGTTAAGCTTGGATATAGAATCTTACATTTTTGTGGTCAAAGCAAAATAGAAGAAGAAGAAGAGAAGTGTAGAAGAAGAGCAACGACAGAACAAGCGTAAACCCACCTCCCCTGCCTCCCCTGACCGCACGTCCCTGGACGTGTGTGTGAATGGGTGAATGCTGACTTGTGTTGTAAAGCACTTTGAGTTGTCACTAAGACTAAGAAGCGCAATATAAATGCAGTCCATTTACCATTCTGTGGAAATCTTGCTCCTTGGTTGGTTAACAAATGAAACCAGATACAAATGATGTATTTTTTCAATTTGCTGACTAGACTGAATTAGATTAAGTCTTGGATTTTTCCGTAGGTGTAGACAGCTGCATGGCTTTGCAGACATTTTGCCACAGGCTTCTTAACACTTTGTTTCCACCAAGAGGAAGATATCAGGAAATCTCAGATTGCGATTTCTGAATTACAGCGAGGAGGCTTCCCACTCACCGGCTCATAATTATGGTCTGAATGACATGATTGGATATTGTTATAATGGATTCCAACAACACTTTGTTGTTTTGGACAAAAGTTTCTGGGTATTTTGCTGAATGAGCGTTATGCTGAGCATGTGGAGAGAGAAGTAGATTATGCTGTTGAGAGGAGTTTCTGTCAACAGCTTGATACCTTTTGTCTTTGGCATTTGAATTTATTGAACGTTCACTAACTTTTGTGAAGAAAACCCAAGCTGAAGATATATATATATATATATATAGACATTTAAAAACATTTGTTTTATGACAATAATTATTTAAGTAAAACATTTGCAAGATTTTGTAGGAAATGTAGACAATGTAACTACATGTTCAAAACATGTATATTTATTGGACATTAAGTATAAAATTCAGGTGATAGAAATTAGAATTATATTGTGTGTATGGCCTTCGCGCTTGTATATTTTTTATAATTTAAAGCTTATGAATCATGCAGCATGAACTGCTTATTTTAAGAGGTCTATTAATAGCCAAAAGTGTTTTGTCCATGGATGTGACATAAGAAATTCTGTGTAGTTCTCACCTCTCTTTAACAAATGTACACGAGCACAAAACAGGACAGTAGAACTTGTGTTCAGGTTGTATCACAGTGCTGCTTGCCTGTTTCTTTGGCACCAATCAAATCATCAGTATAATATTTGGAAATGAAGTTGCTCTTGAACCAGTGTTGTTGTAACTTCTCTTTGTATATCAAATTGCCTTTGCATGATATTCAATGATCATGCTTTTGTAATCACAGCACAATTAATTGCTGGAGCAGATAATACAAGTTACAACAAGTGAAATCAGAGTGGCGTATAGGGTTACTGGCTTAAGCAATTTACAAAAGTGTGAAAAAATTGAATATAGGTTTTGTTATTGTCAGAATAAATTTCACATTCAAGGTGAGAAAGGTTTACGTTGTAGATCAAATGCTGAAAAAGGTCAGTGTGTGATTCTTACATATTCAAAGGTAAACTCATGAAATCTTCTAAACATAGTTTATGAATGGGAGGAGCGTTACGTAGCTGAAGGCATGACCTTATGGAATCTTTTTTTCCTCTTCAGAAAAACATTTAGACAAAAGGTTCTGAAGACACAGAGAGGATGCAGCTGTCTGCAGCATGTATGGCAAGACAGATGTTTAAGTATACAGTAGGCCATGTGTCTTGTGTTTGTGGAATTTTCCTCATCACTTCCTGCTGCCAAGTACTTCTGTGTTTTAGCACCACAAGACTGTAGTGATCTCTATCTACAGACAGTGTGCATGTGTGTGTGAGACATTGTGTAAGGGTTAGTCCGTGAACTAACATGAACTCTGCTTTTATGGATATGGAAACTAAATGGCAGAAATTTTGGAGGACGTACCAGTTCATCTGTTTATTTCTCAGCAGTTCCTCCCTCGGTCTCCCTCTCATTCGCCCCATTTCACTTCCACTACACATGATCCCAAGAAGTCTGGGGTTGTTCAAGGATGCTGGCCTCACCTGGCAAGTGTCTGGCTTAAGTGGAATGTGTTGTTGGTGGTTGCAGTGATGATATCAAATTACTTTACAGAATGAAAGACTGATGATATGGTTAGGACTCAAACAGAGAGAGCGAAAGGGAGGTTAGACGGAAAAGATATATATGCTGTAAGCTGATCTGTTTTTAAGATGAACTCTGACTGAACTCATAGACCGCGTGTGTGTGTGTGTGTGTGTGTGTGTGTGTGTGTGTGTGTGTGTGTGACCTGTGTTTTCCTTGCCTTTTCAGCCCCATTCTGCCCAAATTTGTCATATAGGAAGCACTGGTCCAACTCGACTATTTAGCCTTTTAATCCAGCACTTGTGCCAGGACATGCTGGCACTTACAACTCACTCTCACTGGGATTTACCTCCAGCTGACACAGTTCTGTGACAGGAATTTTGACTTATTTCTGCCCCACACCGTACCGTCACCCACACCTCAGGGTGACAAGTTGATGATAGCCATCTCCACTTTACACACAGTGACGGTTGTTTTGAGGTGTTGATTTCAGAGTCGTTTGACAGCTCACAGTACTCAAATCCAAAGTGGCTGTTGTTAAAAAGTATCAGATGTGTTATATTTACCTGACTGGTGTAGACTGGCTGTATACACATTGACACAGCGGACTTTATAACACTGAGGGGCAGATTAATGCAGACAAAGATAATGCCATAGAGGATGTGTTATTCTGAAGCTGATGAGGACGTCTCCTTTAGCACCTCTTCCTGTCTATTATTTGGAATCAGGTTACATAGAAAACTCAGATCAACTCTCACTGTCGTTTGCTGTTTTCTTAATCTTCAATCTTCCTCATTATGATAAAGGACTTCCTGGAATGAACTTTGGATCAACATCAACAAGACAATAAAGAAGTTAGGTTTGTGATATGCATTCGAAGGGTTCATCACAATGCGCTGTTGCCTAGGTGTACACACACCCACACACACACACACTCCTAAAACTGTGCAAAATAGACGACACACTCACAAACACACTTGAATCTCAGCCCTGGCAACTGTTTTTCTTTCTTTTTTTAATTAGAGCAAAAGATCAGAGAAATACCAAGTGTCAATACCACCGAGAATGAGAATATGGCAACAGCGACCTTTTAGAGCTCCCTGATCTTTTATAATGTCAGGGATGGAGCATCTTGTTCTTCTCTGCCCAAAGTTTATGCCCCCCGCCACGCCCCCACATGGATATATAGAGAACTGCAGACTAACAAGGGCCTTGGCTTTTTTTCATGGCTATATTTACTATTCGTCATTGGTGGAAATAACCAGTTGGCATCAGACGTGTGGCTGATCTCAACACATCTTAAAGCCTTTCATTAAAATATGTCAACAGAATTTTTAGTGATTTTCAGCTGTTTGTAGACAGCAGGAAGATCGAATGATAAATAAATGTTTTACGTTTCCTATGAAGTTCAGCTGTAAACACTACAGATTGTATGGCCTTGTAAAATAGCCACCACTCAAGTTATTTTCTAAACAGAATAAAGCTGTTCAAGTTAGAAAATGTGCACTATGTGGAAAAAGACTTATTCTCTTGTTTTCCTGTTCTTTAACTGAATCCAGTTTGAGCGATGCTATGAGGCACTATTGCCGCACTCAGCCACGGTGGCCACATGCTCCTTCCCCACATTCCCAAGGCAGCAGGCAGAGGATGAGATAAATCACCCAGCCTAGAGGCCCACTGGTTGGGATCATCTCTATCTGTGTAGCCCTCCCCTCTCCTTCCCGTGGATGAAGGTGTTAGCGGTTAGCACAAGTATCAGCCTCAGGCTGTGGGACAAGGGAGGATTTCTGTGTGGTGCTGGTGCCCTGGTCAAGTGGAAAGCTGCCTTATCTCTTAATCCTGTTAAATAAATGGCCTGCATTTATGTTGTCAGTAGGCTGGAATAAACTGGACAGAGTAGGAAGATCCGTATACAATAGCCTGTGAGATAAATGTGCTCTTTGCCCTTCTCTGTGCATCGTGGTGAAAGGATAGCCAGGGAACTCTATGACCCCCCACCAGTGTGTTTGTTCTCCTTGTGAGCCACTTATGACTTAAAGCAATACGCTCACGCCTTAAAAAGGACTTTATCTCCTTAGGCTTGAGAGATACTGTAGATTTTCTTGCTAACCTCATAAGTGCAGCAACTGGAGAATAAGCCTGTTGAAGAGATAATAGCAGAAAGGGCAAATTTATCAAAGGCTGCATCAGAAAGATTGAGAGTGAAAGAAAAACATTGCTTGAGTAAACGGGAGCCACAGCGAAGAGTACCAGTAATGTGTGTGTGTTACTGTTAAGTGTGTGCACGCACTGCTCTATGTGTAAAGCTCGTACAGTATATGTGTATGCTCATGTATACGTGTGTGTGTGTGTGTGTGTGTGTGTGATCTCATGTTCATGCATGGCTGCCAGCAAAGTGGGTTGGCCTGGCTGTTGTCCTACGTTTGTTTAGCTGTGAATTCTTACTCCTGATCCAGTGACTCACAGCCTGTGGCTTAGGCAGAGTTTGTGTGCCCAGAAAACACTAATCTGGAGCACACAGACCCAAGACCACGGCATCCCTATTACTTCATCGCTTTCAATGGACGCCCAGTAACCGAGAATACAAGTAATAAAGTAATAAATACAAGAGTTACAGAAAGTGACCGCTTCATCTGGGAAAGGTTGAAATTGTTTTGAATCTTTTTCATCCATTTTAAACTGAAAATCGCTGAGCATTGGACTTGTTTGTTCATTTAAAATAGTACTGGCACAACTGATCAGCTTCAGCTGACTTTTGCAATCATATTTGACATAACGCCGCACCTTTTTCAAACTCAGTCCAGGAATCCAACCTCCTCCAGTCTTTGTCTGGAATGAGGATGCTGTGCTGTGCTGAAATGCTTTACTATAGAAAGGTATTTGTCTACTCAACCGCATTTTATTTGTAGAGCAAAAGCAAAATCGCTGCGTAATCATTTGTTGCAATAAATAAACTATATGATGTCATGAAAATCACAGTAAAGATTCATTTGTCAGATATTGTACTAACTGCCCCGACAGATCTTTTACACAGAAGATGATACAGAAACAATTTTACTACAGTAGCTAATGCATTACTGAGCTGATCCCTGTAGATTAAAGGGAAATTGCAGTTTCCTAGAACCTGGTTGTAGTCTTAGCAGTAGGTTTGGCCGTCAGTCCTCTTTGTAATAATATCATTGCACTACTACTTACAAAGAAGCAAGATAAGTCGGGCGATCGTACAGGTTTAATCCCCAGATCAGTATACTCATTACCTTGCATGGCAGCTGGATTCTCGCGATGTCACAAGATAACGCAGGTTCACATGAAAATCCATCTTGTCGTGCTTCAAGTAATGCGTTTGTGTCCTGTAAGCCAGATCATGGACCTCCTGTGAGGAGCTGCTGGCATCTACCGGCTTGACTTACTGTAGGTGTGTGTGAGACGTCACAGGGAGGCGACAGTTTGTTCAAAACAACAATGGAGGCTCCGGAAGAGGTTAACATAGATTCTGCAAAAGGATCAGTTATTTCAGAACTGGAGAGTAATTTTCACCTCCATACAATATGGTTTAGATTACCAAACTGTAGGCTTGTTTACGACTTGTCTGATCATCTGACTGTTGGTGTTTCATTCCCCATTGGACGTTTTTTGAGATAACGCCATGTTCCCAGATCTCTGCAATAGGTTCAATGTTATCATTACCAATAGAAATGGTGACCAAAATTACAATAATAAGACAACTAAATCACAATTTAGTGGGATTTTCCCTTGAATTGATCACCTTTAGCTCCCCTCCATGATGTCAGGGCACACTGTCAGCTACACCTCTCCCATTGGTTTGAGGACACTTCAGCAAACTTGATTCTTGTCTGTATGGCAGCTTTAAGGTGCGCCTTCTGACTTTGACAACCAATATAAAAAACAGGTACTCAGTTCTGAGGACAAAATGCACCGGTTATGTTTTTTGACAAGTGCATCTTGCCTGTCTTGCACTTTATTGATAATTGCAGTACTGTTATGAGCTCCCCACACATCAGACACCTCAGCCTGCCTTGCTGATGTCATAAGTCTTGCCAGTAATTTCCTTAACCTTAACTCTAACAGCGATGAAACAAAGCCAGTTTGAGGAGCAGTTTTAAAGAAGCTCATGCTGTCGAGGCTGTGCAGCCAAAGCTGTTTTCCTTCCTCTGAGTTGTACCGCACATGTGACTTCTAATTTCTGCCCGGAGCAATAGCGCTGTGTGAATATCATATACTAGAAATGTATCATTATTTGGGAATTGTGTGGCAGTCATGGCAGGAGCTATTGAGACAGACAGAGACTGGGAGAAAGCAAGAAAAAGTAAATGTATTAATAGTGTAGTCATGTGAGAAACAGACTTTGTAAGGCCAAAGGGACATTAAGGGGGTGTGAGGAGCAGTACTGGCAGTACACTCCATTATTGTGTGTGTGTGCGTGTGTGTGCGTGTGTGTGTGTGTGTGTGTGTGTGTGTGTTCATTTATGTGTGTGTGTGTGTGTGTGTGTGTGTGGGACCCAGATGGACTGTACTGAGGTTACTTGGAGAGAAGAAAGGAGTCGTGTTGCTTGGGAAATGGACTTGCCTAAAAAAACCTGTTTAAGTCGCTACATCCTTCTACAAAAACACTTTTGCACAAGATGTTGTTGTACTGCTTTGTAAGCTGTCAGACTGCATCTGTGCTGAAGTTTGGGTCAGACTAAGGAAGAGGAGAAAAAGAGAGATACAATGAAAACTATTTGTGTGTACGTTCGCTTTAAACTTGTATGGAATCAAGGAGAATAAAAACACTTCACTCAATGAATGTTAAAGTAGAACGTAAAACCTTAACGTAGATTCTTTCGTACACATTGCATGGATGCTTTGACCACACACATGCGCACGCACACTCCTAAGGATTGTTATACAAGTGGCCAGCTGGGTGAAAATCAATCAGGTAAACTAGGTCAGGGGAGGAGAGGAGAGGGAGATGCGGGAGGTCTCAGAGGAGCCGGCCTTTGTTCCACATAGGAGGTGGATTCAGAGAGATGCATCAACAAAATGCTTCTGGCTTTTCCCTAAGGGGCAGAAAACACAACAGGTACCCAGTACACGTCTGCATATGATGCATGAACACATGTAGACATATCATTTCTTTGTTGTGCGTCCGTGGGTTACACAACATCTCATCTAGGCTCAGTTGATCTCCCCCTGTCTCCGAGGCGATGCCGGTATTGCTGAGGCATTACTGCCCTGACCCCTCCTTTTCCATGGAAACTCCAATAAGAAACCACCGCGCTAAGCCCCATCCAGATAGACGGATGACCATGTTATATCCCCAGTAACCTAATAAAAGCACCACGTACCGCTCAGCAGCTATGAACAGACAGGAGCAGTATTGGATAAAATCTATTCAGAACCAATTTCTGTGTATCATTCCTAATAACTGGTGTTATTGCCTCCACAGTGTTTGCCCGTATACACAGAGACGTAATGAAGCGCAGAATCAAATCAATGAAATCCACATCCCTACATTCATGTAATAGAAAATATGCTCTATAAGTTTAGATGGTTATTCATGCTGTTCTTTCAATTATGCACTGCCATGTTCTCAGGATTTATCAATATTTATTTTTAGGTGTTGAATTTTAAATCATAAGTTATATAATAATTTGATTATGCATTGACACAAATTATTTTGCATCCTCAGTCTTTGTGTGTGTGTGTGTGTGTGTGTGTGTGTGTGTGTGTGTGTGTGTGTGTGTGTGTGTGAGACAATCTGCTTCTTCGCATGAGCTGCAGGGCAGTTCCATAAAGTTTAATTATATGTTGCATTCCCAGTGGAGAGGCTGAGATTAAACTAAATTAAATTGTGTTGGGGTGCATAAAATGTTTCTGTGCTGCTGAGGATATACACATGCTCACGCATAAGAGCGCACACACGCAAAGGAAGCATGCCGTGGTACAAAAGGGGTAGAAACCATGGCATCAGTGATAGTGATCCACACAAAGTGAAAAAAACAGTTCTGCTAGCGATTCTGATCGTCTTTACAGTATATCTGTCTGTGTCTGCTGTCGCACTTTCGCTGAAAATGACCTGTGTGTGTATTGAAAGTTTAGATCAGTTTCTAAACAGGTTGTCTTACAAAGTGATACCTCAAAACATTCCACCTTAAAAGACGGACGTGTCATGTTTCTGACCACCTGTCAAATGTAAATCCATACCCTTACTTTTTTATCTCTGTTTTTGTCTCAACCGACTCCTGAGAAAAATTGTGTTTTCAGCTAAATGCTCCACTGTGCTCACCAGCAAGTGTCTAACCTTTTCTGCTGACAGTAGGACGATCAGAGCACTTTTGCTGAAAACAGCTTGTTGCAACTGGAGACGACTATGATGAGAGCGATGAGAGTAATCCAGCAAAAGTTGCTGGCTGAAGAAAAGCGAAACAGTGAGCTGAAAGAAACTCTCTTTAGATACGAACCAAGGCTGTTTGTGAATTTCCGGGTAAGGGTCACGTGATAGGGGTGTGACAAATCAGGGAAGGACTCGTCGTGACTGCTAAGAACCAATCAACCTTATCTACCTCTACTGTGTCACTGAAAATAAAAAATGTTTTAATATTTTGTCCACTAAAATGTGACATCCTACTACATCGCTGTCAAGCGCTTTTCCCTGCAGGTGGCTAATCATGATTTGCAGACCCCCCCCTCAGTAAACTATCAATGGATAAAAAAAGTCACGGAGGAAAATAGATTGTTTAATTCTGCGTGGACGTATTCATTTGCTTTCAGTGCAAACGATGCCGGCTTACCTGTGTGCTTGATATGCAAAAAAAATAATGTAGAAAGACACTTCCAGAACAAACACACCGAATTTGCTGAAAAGTATCACGCTGGAGATGAGCGAAAAAGAGCGATTTCTCAACTGCTGCAGCAAACTCTCCTCTAAATAAATAAATACTAGTAGGGGACAGAATGCTCACATGCCCAGACCTCCACACCTTTTACGTTTTGCTGCCTTACACAGACATCACAACTCACCTTCTTTGCCCTCTTTTACTGTTTCTCCCTCAGACACACAAATGCCATACACACACACACATGTACAATCATGTGCATATAGACACATTCATTAACACATGATAAACTTGTTGGACTTAACTCCAATATGTCCACAATCTCACATAAGAACTTTTCATCTGTGTACTTCAAAACCCATCTAGTCTCATCAACTCCACATTTGCACAGGATCAGTGTTTGGTAAACGACACGATTATAATGTTTTGGTTTCTATTAGGTTTTCTTTCATAAGTTCTGGTATTCAAAATATGGCTCAGTGTGCACTGTGAGTGTCCCACTATTTTGAAATGGTATCAAAACACGTCATGAGCTTAATTAGGATTAGGGCAGTGATTATGTTTTATTATTATTATAGCAATAATACAATGACACATTTTACATTTAGCTATGTTAATCCGAGGATGAGTATTTATAATACAGAGAAAAATGTGGATTGGAACGGTGTGTGCTTTTAACCAGTCGGATGCTGTCCTCTTGTTTTCTATTTCCGGCTGGACTCGTAATAACTCCTATAATGGCTTTTTTTTTCAGTCCTTCCATATTTTTGCATACTTAGAATAGCATAAAAGAACAGTGTGTCAGTTGTGGTTTTCATATTGCATGTGGTCTTTTGTTTGAATGTGCACGTGTGTGTGTCAGAGTATAATTATGGAGATCAGAATTGGTCCTGGTGCACTCCTTGTGGGGAGTGTCCGGTCATGGTGGAAGTTATTAGCCCACTTACAGATTATAAATATCTCCTGGTGGAAGAGAGGGGTCATTCCCCTTTTGTGACTCTACTGCATCAAGTGGATCCTAAAAAGCAGCAAAATACAGGTTTACTGAGGTGGTTTGAGTGGCATGTCACCTTTTTAAAGTTGTGATGAATCTTCCTGCAGGCCAATTTTCCAGTCTGCCTATAAATTACATCTTAGGTCTTTTTACGACGCTGTTTAAATGTGAAAGTGCTGTGCATGCACACGGTCGATTTCAGGACATTTTCACACAGATCACTGTCCACACTAAAATACCTGTACAATGCGAACATGGTTATATCTGTCCTACACGGTCTCCAACCTCTTTAGGTAACATAGCTGTTGTTTGTTTTAAGATGTAGCCACTCCAGAGACCGTTTTCAGAACATTTTCTGTTTTGGGGTAAGAAAAATGCAGGCTTAGTTAGAACAGAAGGCCAGTGGGCTATGTGTGTATGCACTCTTTGTTTGCAGTAATAATTCACTAATGACTGCTGGCTTTAAACAGGAAGCATCAACTGCGTCATGCCTTTCCTCTTCTTCTATCCTCCTATTGTCTCTCTTGCTCTTCCCTACACTTCTCTTGCTCTCTGCCATTAGATCTCTTTGCCATGTCTTCGTTTCTCCTCCGTCTGGTCCTCCATTCATCACCTTCTGTCCTCACTGATGCCCTAATTTGTCAGCAAGCCACCTCCAGTGCTCACCCTGACTCAGTCACTCCTTTACCCTTTGGCCTCAGACCTCTGACCCTGCTGAAACTGCAGGAAAAGCCCACCATTCCTTCTGGTTTTATACACAACACAGGCACTTCTGAGAAAAAATGTAGGTTTGTAGGTTAAAAATATGATATCGTTGGGTTGAAACACAAGATATCTTTTTACAGATATTGTGATTTTTTTGAGACATGGGAAGATTTTCTTGGATTTTCTAAATGATGCACGCTCAGATTGGTTTTGTTTATTTGAAATATTTCACTGACCAGGTATCAAATACAGTCATGGCTCATTTTCTTCTGAAACACTACACACAATGCATTTTGCATGACAATTATATAACTTCCATTGCGCCTCATTAGGTGATGTCTTCACACTCTCTGGCTTCTATATATTGATTAACACTGGCTGACATCGTGTATGTTGATATCAACATTTGATGAATAATGTTGATGAATAATGTTGATGAAGAATGTAATAATAATATAACCCTAACCCTAACCCTCTGGGTTAGGGTTAGGTTTAGGGTTACAAAAAAAAAAAAATTCCCCTTGTGCCCGTGACCCCCGTGACCTCCACCAGGAGGCCACGTTTCCACCCAAACCTAACCCTCTAACCCTAACCCCTAACCCTAACCCCCTAACCCCCTAACCCTAACCCCTAACATATCCCTGTTAGGGCCTAACCCATCACAAACCCCTTCTGTACTTCCGGTACCTGGACGACATCTTCGGCCTCTGGGATCACACGGAACAGGACTTTCATACATTTCTTGACACCCTCAACTCACATCACCCTAGAACTCAAACACAATATACAGGCACACACGGTCGAGTTCCTTGACACACGGGTCTTCTTCCGTGACTCCAGCGACCAGCAAAAAACACTGGCCAACTGGCAACTTTTTGAAGAGGCTGAGAACCAGCTTCCAGGGGACGAGGGAGGACTGTGCCGCCCTGGGTGGGTGCCGGATGATCTCCGCCTTCCGCTGGAACAAGAACCTTAAGGATATCCTGGTCCATACAAATCTCAACAAGGAGAGGACCAGGAAGGAAGCGCTTCGAGTAGCGGAGATCGGTTTTATTCGTCTCCCCCACGTTTTTAACCCTCATGCGAGGATTGGTTTTAATCTGGGGCAGGCCCTGCAGCCTACAGCTACAAACGCAGTCTACGCTGTCAGGTGCGGGGCCTGCCACAAACTGTACGTGGGGGAGACAGATAACGAGTTGCGACTAAGGATTAAGCAACATATTTATATGATCAATAGTGGTAATGGTACGAGCGTCCTGTACACACATTTTAAACTCCACGGCTCACACAATGTTCAAAGTGTGGGCCTTGAGAGCAACAGTCATTGGAGTGTGGCGCAACGGCGGGCGGCGGAGAGGAAATGGATACACAGACTGAAAACAATAGAACCTGAAGGCCTAAATGAAAAATACTGACTGTGTGTCCATTTTTTAACCATTTTTTTAACCAGGGTTTTAACCTCTTTTAATAGGGCCACTGCCTGATCTCCGGGGTTCCACCCCCACTGGTCTTTTATTGGTGTCCCCATCTGTAGTGCGATTACTTTTATCCTCCTCTCTCCTTATATATGTTTTTAACCCTTTCTTCCTTCCCTCGCTTCCCCCCCACCCCCTTTTTTTCCCCAAACCATTTTAGTTGCCCCCCTACCATGTAGTTGTATGAAATGTTGAATAATTTAATGTTTATTTTAAATTATTTATCTTAAATTATTTATTATATTATAATTTATTGTGTACATAATATTTTAACTTATTGATCCTGTGTGGCTTGGAACGTTGCATGCTTTTATTCTATAAAAATATATATATATATATATATATATATATATATATATATATATACATTGCATGTTTTAATTAATGTATATTCCCTGTTTATATTATTTAGACACGCACGGTAGGGGTGGCTCCCACTTATTTAACTAAAATAATTCTTAATTATCGCACACAGACGGGAGACATTGTGAGTGAAGGACCGTCCATTTTAACCATTTAATGTTTTAATCCTTAATCATTTTATTCACCTTCCCTCCAAAGTAAGGTCGATGATGGATGGCAACAGAGCACACTTTTACACATTTTGTAGCACTTACATTTTAACCTGGTGTTCTCTTAGTTTTTAACCTTGCACTTTTTCTTAAGCACTTTTTTAATATATTTTAGATGTGGGCACTTCCCTTTTATAGCACTTTAAACTTGTGTGTGTGTGTGTGTGTGTGTGTTTATATATTTCTATTTATATTGTATATATTTCTTTTAATGTATTTATACTAAGGGAGCGCCTTGTATTAGTGTGCTCTTACACTGTTTTATCTTAATCCCTTTCCAATAAGCACTATCTCCATCATCTTCATCCCTTCAGTCAAAACTTGGATTTGAACTCATTGTGTGTTTTGTTTTGGACGGTACCTTTAACCTTCACGACTTTTATGGGAACCTTCATCGGGGGACGAATCCTGGAGATCTAGTGGTTCCTTTTAAGCCGCCGCTCCCGCTGGCCGTCTTGCGTCTGCTCTGATGCTGTTTTTAAACCTTTGCCCCTTCTTTTAATTTTTAGATTATTTTATTGTTTTTTTATATTTTTATTTTTTCTTGTTTTTTTAACCTTCTTTTGGAGGGTTGTTGATCATAGGGGGACTTTTTAACAAAAAACCTAAAGAACCACACACAAAAAAATCTCTCTAGATACAGGTTCCCCTTGTGCCCGTGCCCCCCGTGACCTCCACCAGGAGGCCACTTTCCACCCAAACCTAACCCCCCTAATAAGAGTCCACTACACCAAGGATAACATTCACACCAGACTCATGTTAATACATTAGTGCTGCATCAGTAAAAGCACTTCCTATATTTGTGTAACACCGACGTTACACCAATCTCTTCCGAATTGAATGGTTCACGTGTGACTGCGCCAGCCTCGACCCTGAACCCACACTATGCAAGAGAGGGGAAGAAAGGTTTCCATTCAATTACTAGGTCATCTTGCCCCCTTGCACTCTGCAAAACTGATAATGCACCCATACACGCTTGTGTGTGTGTGTGTGTGTGTGTGTGTGTGTGTGTGTGTGTGTGTGTGTGTGTGTGTGTGTGTGTGTGTGTGTGTGTGTGTGTGTGTGTGTGTGGGCATGTGGCTGTGCTATTATACTTCTCATTCTTCTGAAAGCTCGACATGCCTCTAAGGGATTATCCCACCTCGTGAGCAGCATTGTGACTAAAAGTCCCTTTGTTCACTTTATGCAAATGTTAGCCACATGTACATTTCCAACTGCCTGTACACACATAACAGAAAATAAAATGTTAGTTTTAACTCAGTAATGTACAGAAAGTTAAGTCTCACAGTTTTTGATTAAATATCTTAATTGATTTTTATTTTGACTACTTTCAGACTAGGTTTGTTTTTGAGTCAAAACAAGAGCTGTTTTGCAACAATAGCTCACTTTTTTTTGTTATGTACGTTTTGTATGTTAACTGTTTTACTGATCCGGGGCCTGTTTCACATAAGTGAATAACCACGCTGCTGTGGTGGCAGCACCATGTTACACAAATTACTGTTGCATGCAAATTGTAGGCGAGACGCATGCTCATGCATGGGTTGCAGGTTTGTTGTTTTGTTGTGATTACTGAAATGGGTCAAATTTTGTCCAAGAAGAAATTAGCTCACGTTGCAAATGGCAGGTTGCGTGTTACAAATATGGTGAAACTGGCTCCCGTAATGCATTTGTATAATACATCAGTTAAACTGTGTACCTACGGGGTAGTTTAGAGGAAAAGAGAGAAGACTTTTACTGAAAGTATTTAGTAAGCACTGTGCACCAATGGGGTACACAGTGGATGGATACAACTGCAGCTGGAATGTTTGGAACGTCACATCACTTCAAATATTCTATACTAAGTACAAACCGGTCCAGTCTGATTTGCAGCTCCGCTTGGTCATAAAGAAACACTTGTATGAACAGATGAAACTCACCCACATCACACCCATGTTCTACGTCTTAAAGTCTTAAGCAGCACTGAGGACAAACACAGGTGCATGACATACACTTATTGTAGATTAGAATAAATGTATCTTTTCCACTAATATACCTGAGGATGCCCAGTGCATCTGGTAAATGACACCATTAGATGCAGCTTACCATAAAATGTTACCTTTAACTATTTGTTATTGTTGGAAACCAGATTGGCACATATGTAAAAGTACAGAAACAAAAAAGTTATTTATTGTTGTATGCACAACAATTACAGTGAAGCAGTTGTTGGCAATGAAATAAATTGTCGGGCGCCCTCCAATGTTCATACAAATCTGAAACATAAGAGTGAGTTTTACTGTACTGTGTGTGTGTGTGTGTGTGTGTGTGTGTGTGTGTGTGTGTGTGTGTGTGTATGTGGCATTAAGTTATGCTTGACTCTTGTTTGTTAATGAGATAGCATATTATTCTTTCTTTGAATGACGCTACAAAACTAATGACTAACTATGCAAAAAGGCCACTAAGGGACAATTCATGTGGATGTGGCCTCTCATATTATATAGATTACAGGCAGAACCAGCTGCTTGCTTGCCAAATTAAAACAAAGCACTTAAGAAGCATTTAAAAACACATTGTGAACTCGATTGTGTAGTTTACCACAGAATATAAAACGGCATAAAATAAAATGATAGCCTCCTTTATTGTGGACCCTGCTTAATGCAACTTTAGCTGAGTCAACTCTGACTCTACAGGTCACTGATCACAGCAGTTACATTTAAATGAATTTAATTCGGTGCTCCCTTTCATAGTTAGAAATGCTGTTTGAATGAGCCTTAATTATGTCATCACAATATGCATTTAATCTTGCTTGAACACATGAATTTACCTCCGGTGGGAGTACAGATTGGTCCACCCATTGGTTTGTTGACTACGAGGTTTTCAAGCCTCAAATTCTGCATTTTGGCCATTGCCTTCTAGGTTTTTGGCATTCGCTATCTTGTTTTTTTTGGAACCAGAAGTAACCTTAGAGTTTGGAGCTAAGTACAACTAAACCCTGAATTTGACATTTTTCGGCAAACTAAATGTTACAAAAAACTTTCATGAACTAAAAACACACTGTGAAAGGGTTAAAGTTCTAAGATGCAAACACGGACAACTCCCAGACCAGACAACGCTGTGGTAGTGACCTGTTAATCACATGGTTGCCACGTCCTGAAGCGTATCCTGCTTTATCCTATTTTACTCTAAATGGGACCATAATTTATTAAATGAACATCCTGTTTCATTTAAGAAACTTAAAACTAGCGATTGAGACCATAAACTCTTCTACAATGTTTAATGAGGTAATAAATCAAGTGAGAATAGAGTCTTTTTCTAATAGAATTCCATACAATCTGACTTTTTTTCGCCCCCTGATTGGCCAGTAGAGAGAATGCAGTTTTAAGTCACTTCATACAATGACTTAACTTTTCAGAACCAGAGGTTGCCACCTGGTCTGCACCCAGGTACAGAGAAAATGTTCACATTACTGAACTTTAGGCAAAATGAGCCCAGATTTCACAAGTGTCAGTGTGAAAGACACACTGAGAGTTGTAGTAGAAGGGAAGACATCTTCTGTCTGCCAATGTGCCAGCGACTCTCTGATGTGAATCTGTGACAGGAGCTTTAAAAAGACTCTCTCTCTCTCACTCTCACGCTCACACACTCGCATACTTTCCCATCGATAATTATAGTACAACAATAGTACTCATTCCTGGGCAGGACCTTGAGCTTCCTGTGGTCAGGTTAAATTCAGTGACCAGTGTGCCACAGAGGTCAGGGACCAGAATCCGTCTTTGCTGGCAGGGCAGCCCGGGAAAATCCACTTGTCCTCTGCCCTGGCTGCTTGAATAAGACAGTCCACAAACAAAGATTAGAATCATCCACAAAAGAACATACCACATTCTTCTTAGGAGAGTGGAAAATGAATAAATAATAATTTAGTGCTGGGCAAGAGATGAACTTAGAAGAGAAGACAAGATTATTTCCACAACAGCTGTTAGAAAATTGGAGGTTTTATTTTCTTGTGTACAGAGCATTTATATCTAATACTACTGTACTCAGTAAAACACACTTGATTATTCGTTTTCAGTGGAGCTGCATTAGATATTGGTAATGCAGAAACAAGCCCGTCTCCATGCTCCAGATTTGCGGCGATCACTTATCCAAAAGGGCACCCGGGCCAATCAGATCAGTTAAGGGCATAAAGGGAAATAGGCCACAGGCACCCACTGAGAGCTTAGAAAGCTATGGTGCATAAACAGTCGATAGCAAAGGCGGTGTGTGTGTGTATGACCAACTAAATTAACACACACCTGAAGGTGGTCCTGCAGTAGACGGCAATGTATTGGCATTGCCAGTGAATAAGTAAAGGCACTATATTGACCTGAGGGTCGAGCTCCATGGGCTTTCACAGTAGTCCACCCAATGAAAAGTGAAATGTATTGACAAAATCAGTCAGGTAACCTTACCATGAAAGCATAAAATTGCGGGAAAATAACAGTAAAATCAGTGTATGTAGCAGATTGCTGTATCTATTTTTCAGTACTTTGTACATGTCTCTATTTTTACTGCAATAGAATGACACAAATTGTTCGCAAGAATCATTGCATGTACTTCTGCATGGACTGTCTGCTATTAGATGGACAAAGGGCCAGTATACATTCCCACTTGGTTGTAGTGTATGAAATCCATTGGTTATGTCAGAGTCTGAAAAATCTATACCACAGTCTTTGTTTCTCCTCCTGTTGCTTTTAACAGTAGTTCATAATGATCCATATGCTTGTTGAAGGTGCAGACACAGTACAATTGTTGGTCTGATTAGAGTTATGATTTTGACATTACCAGTGTTTTGGCTACCTTTTCAATCTTGGCCAGTTGGTGTCAGAAATTGAGTTCGTAGTGTTTAAGGAGCTTTATCTTTTGTCTTTTCATTCAATGCTTGTTACTCCCATTGCAATGTTTGTGTCTGATTGTTTACAACTGGAGGTGGAACAGCGAACAAAACAGGTTTGAGTTGGAGAATAATAATTATTTAATGATAAAATAGTAAGGTGTGCACCTGGATTTTAGTCAACCTCCCTCATGCAAAGTTTAACAGAACTCCAACTCTTCCGTTTACAGTCTGTTTCCTATAAATCTCTCCTTCTAATCTCCTACTTTTTTCTCTTTGTAGACAAACTGCAACATAATGAAGCAAGGCAAGTTGTTTAAGATATTGATACAGTAGTATTGGTTTTCTTGTGGGGTTTGTCCAGTTACACTTTCAGCCAACTCTTATTTTCGTGCACTTGTATGGTGCCAGCTGTATTTAGATATACATTGTGGTGGGCTCACCTGTGTTTTACCGCATGCATGTGCACACACAGACACGCACAGACACACATACACAAAGATGCACACACCTATCTACAATATCCTGTGCATTGATCTCCATGTGGAGTTATGTGAATTGACTTTCAGTAGACACCTGTGCCGGGGTTCATGGCTTTGGCTGGATGTGCTGTCATGGAGCTTTGATGCCTCATCATGCAACCTCTCTGAGACACTGGGAACACCTGTCCTTGCACTCATAAGGCATGCTAATACATCAGTACACGTGGTGGCCTGCTGCCTGACCTTGCTAGGACAGGAGGAGTCATTGAAGAGACGGGCCCTGCAGGACACAATATGGCATATGCTCACTCCGTATAGCCTTTAACACGTGCTGCATAATCAAGTTGCAAATGTGAAAAGCTGCATAACGCTCAGCTGGAGTACACAAACAGCCTAGACCAATAAAACACAAATTTGAGCAACCAGGAATCGGATCAGCTTTTGATTTCAAAACACCTTTTATCAAGAACATTCCGTAGAAAGAAATGACACTCCTTTGCTGTTGGCAGCTGGAGGCGATTATAATAAATTAATATTACAGTATGTGTGGGTTTTATTCTTGTTCTGTGTTGTTGTTGTTGTTGTTGTTGTTGCATTTTATTGTACAAACAGTTTCTAAGAATTTGCTTGAATGCCACATCGCAGCATTGACTGTAATTCACAGAAGTGGAGGGTAAACACTTCAGTTGTCAGCTAACATCAAAACTTGTAATTAAGAATATTAACCACATACAGCGCTGAAAAGGCACTTTGAGAACACAACAGATTTTCTCCACTTGTCTCGTCTGATCATGTAGCTCTATTTCTCCACTCACAATCTGTTTGCACATGCACAGGCAGCGGACATCTGAACACCCACCTCCCAGAGAAATACAAAAACACGTGCCTGCACACACACACGCCTTGCCAAGCCTTGCTATAATAACCTCCACAAACACACAAGTTTATGTGTGTGTCTGTTTGTCTGGGGAGAGGTATATTATTGTCTGTCACTCCCCGGCTCCTTCCAAGTGCACTTTTCAAGGTGCAGGGCTTGGTATCTCCATGGCAACAGCAAAGCGACCAGGATCGGTGGTGAGGGAGAAGGTAGTGGGCGGTGGGGATGGAGGCAGGGGAGATGGGAGAGGTGGGGTGGGGGCACAGAGAGGCATGCTGGGAACATTGACTTTGGAACACTGTGACATTTTCGGGTGTTGTGACGATGCGGACTGAAGGCACCCAAGGTGTTCGGGTGTGTGCATCTGTAGCGATGTTTGTCCGTGTCTGTCTGTGTGTGTGTGTGTGTGTGTGTGTGTGTGTGTGTGTGTGTGTGTTCTCAAACAGCCCTGTGGAGATCTATGCCCTGAGAGCCCATGTGTGATATCAATGCTTGGTGAAAGATGACCTCTCACTGTTATACACACACACACACACACACACACACACACACACACACACACACACACACACACACACACAAACTCTTTCTATGTCAGTGGAGGCTCAGTGTCTGTGTTTGTATAGTAGAGACCTCTAGGTATTATTGGACTGTGTTTACATGTGCATGTGTCCATGCTGGCCTAGGTATATCAACCTCTGTCAACCTCTGTCCATTTTTCTCCTATTTCTCGCTCTCTTGACCTTTATTCTTCTCTGGTTGCTTTTGCCTGTCTTTCCATCTTTGTCTGACATCTAGTTATGATTTTGTTCATCCTGCTCCTCTCCTGCCTTTCCCTTACATGCACCCTGTATCTGGGGCCTCTGCAGATGTGTATGGCACCTCTGCAGGCTGTGATGCAGATTGGGGTACCTATGGGTACGAGGGTGCTCATAGCAAAGGTTCAACAAAAAAACGTGAAAGATAACGTTAACATGATTTGTAAGGAAGGACATTTATCTATTTACAATATAGTTTTGTCTCTGTAAATATGTGCTCCAGGTTTGAAAGTGGACTTGACTAAAGTTGCATTCACACTGCGAGCCGCAGGCTACAAGTCCAGTGACATGAAGCTATTAACTGGAGCCTGACACTCGCTACAGTAGTGAAGCACTACAGATCAAAACGGTGACTCGCTGACAATGTAGCTGGCCATGCTTGGCAGTTTTGTTGATTTTTTTATTTTTTTTCACTCGTAGTGTGAACAAAGCATTAGCCTCATGGGTACAAGTTGTGCACAGTAAACCCACTCAGTGATTTATGTTCCATCTCAGTGCAGAAAGTATGTGAGATGTTCATATATGGCAGTGAAAAGTAAAGGTGTGGAGGTCAGGGTAAGTATGAGTTTGCCTTCAACACTGGGTTCATATTGTGTCTCATACTAGTCCTGAACACATACATTTTCTAGGACCTCTATCTTTTTCTAAAGTTATTTTATGTGTCTAACCTTGACCGTTTTTTAGTTGCCATGCTCAGATTTTACTAAAATAAGTAAGTAAACACTACTGGCGTATTTCAGATATGTACAAGATTAACATGCAGGTATGTTGAAAAGAAATAAAATCACAGACTAAATGTATTTTTGGTGTTGCTAAATAGTTGTTAGTGAAAGTAATTTACAGGAGATACGATAGAATGAGTTAATGTTACAAAACTGCATAACTTATGACAAAAAAATGTAACTGACCCAATGTTGAAATAATTGAAAGAAATAGGCTGATTGCCTTCAGAAAGGCTTCACTCCTACTACATTGCTGGCATACAGTTCCTGAGTAGTGCATAGTAAGATACTGTATGATTCAAGAGACGGAGGTGGAAATTTATTCAGTATGTTCCTGTAAAAGTTCAGTGATGATGTGGCAATTGGGGATTCCTGGAGTTTAACTTATCCTGTAGTTTATGAAACCACTCTTAATTAAGGGACATGGCCATAACAGAATGTAAAAAAATCAGAGTCAGTGTTAATGCCAATTGCGTGCAAACAAACAAAGAGTAATTCACTGACCTCAGATCCACGCGGAGCATTGAAGAATTAACCTTGGCCCTGGAACAGTGGACCAGCTCTTTACCCTTGCAGGGATGTTGGAGGGGTCATGAGAGTTTTCTCATCTTGTCTACATGTGCTTTGTGGATTTACAACCATGTCCCCCGGGAGTCACGTGGGGGGGGTATGTGGGAATATGAGGTAACGGGTTTGTTGCTACAAGCCATCATGTACATGTACAACCAATGTGAGAGCTATGTCCGTATACTTGGCACAAAGTCAAACACGTTAAATGTGGGTGTTGCCCTCCGCCAGGGTTGCCCCTTGTCACTGATCCTGTTCTGAGGATCTCAAGGCACAGCCGAAGGGATGCGAGTGTCTGGTTTGGGAACGTTAGAATTGCGTCTCTTTACAGATGATGTGCTTCTGTTTGCTTCTTCAGAGCGGGACTTTCATCACTTACTCAGGTGTTCGATAGGTAAGTTTGAAGCGGCCAGGATGAGAGTCAGTGCCTCCATGTCTAAAGGTATGGTTCTCTTCCGGAAAATGGATTGCTTCACCCTGGTTGGGAGTTAGTCACTGCCCCAAGGAAGGAAGTTCAAGTATCTTGGGCTTTGCTCATGAGTGAGGGAAAAAGGACAGGCGGTTCGGTGCGGCGTCAGCAGTAATATCAGTGTTGCACTGGACTGTTGTGGTGAAGAGGGAGCTGAGCCGGAAGGCAAAGCTCTAAGTGACCAAAAGAATAAGTGGCCAAAATTAGCTTCCTTCGTAGGATGGCTGAGGTCAGCCTTCTGGTTAAGGCTAGTAAGACATCCAGAAGTAGCTCGTAAGAGAGCATCTTTGCATCAAAATGGGCCAGCTGAGGTTGTTTGGGCATCGGATCAGGATGCCTCCTGGACGACTCCATTAAGAGGTTCAACTAGTAAGAGGCCCCGAGAGGGATTATAATCATGTCTGGCCTGGGAAGACCTGGAAAGTGTTGCTGGGGAGAGGTACGTCTGGAATGCCCTCCTAAGCCTGCTGCCCCAACGAGCCGGCCCTGGATAAGCGCAAACAAAATGGATTGATAGAATTACACCTGTGTTTACCCTGCAATGGCATGTCAAACTGGTTGCCGTGAGAAGGGCCTTTTGTGCAAGCTGGCTCACAGGGTACTTCTTATAACGCTAACCTTGCGTCCTCTCGCTGGACCCACAAATGGTCCTCACTGCCACCATGGTGGATCTTCCGATCCCTTAAATGCCCCTTGAGTAGATGAGGAGCAAGAAGAAAGGAGGCTTGTGGAAGAGCTGAGAGCGCATTGAAACTGCGCTTTAACCTAGTCTTTTTGGCGCTCGTGAAGTAAAAGAGGCATGAAATACAGCTGGAAAAATCTCAAACCATGGCAAGACTACAATTCCACTGTTCCTTTTGTTTTCAGAAGTTGTAGGTAGTAGTTATTTATTATAAGTTATTGCACGTTCAAACTTTCTGCCCTTCACCGTTTGTGTAGCACCTTGTAAGACACTGTTTTAACTGCATTCCTTAATGATATTCCACCTTGATATTCCATTTCATCATTGAATATACTAGGCTACAATCAATTCAACTGCTATAATCCCGAAATGTTTACAAGTGCAAACTGCTGCTTATTTTATTAAAAAGGAAATTGCATTCCACTAATTTGCTGTATTTCATGTTGTCGTAGACAAGAGTGTGTTGTGTGTATATAATACATCACCCAATCATATACATGTCACACTTTATTTGTACAATATTGTACTTTTCATACAAACAAGGATGTCTCAGATTGTTAAATGCCTGTTGCCTCGATTCCTCACTCTTTTCATCTCTTCCTTACCTCCTCCACTCCCATCTCCTGTGGGAGATGGGACTCAAGGGACTTAAACACAAGGAGAGGACACAAAGAATGGAATCTAGGAGACATGTTAGCATTATGAAAAGCACCCACTGACACTCTCACTAGGACACTTGATGGAACTGAGCCATTTGTAATGAAATTAGTTTCACCTGTGTTGATCCTATTATGACAAGTCAAAATGTCTGCCTTGAAAAAGGTCAGGCACTACTGGCTTTTCTGAACTTTTCAGAAATTCTGTACTTTTCAGAGAAAAAAATAGCACTCTGTAAAACTGGAAAAAAAGACGGTGAAACATACTTTTGATAAAAGATTCTAATTCATAAAAAGCATTTGACCCATCCAAGTTCAACTTTGTATGAAACATTTTGTTAAATGTCAAGAGTGGATTAGACTGCATGAGAAGTTATTTTAAGGTTGACATCAACACCAAAAGCATAAGGATATTGCTATTGTCTGAACTCATACGCATTATTTTAGGATAATTTTTTGGTCTTTATAAGACAGATAGAGGCAGACTGGAGATGGGGGAGGGGGGGGGGGGTATTCAATGCTACAAAGGTCCCAAGATCTGAATCAAACCCAGGACTTTGTGGTTATATGGCAGGCACTGTAACTGTCTGGCTACCACGGTGCTGTTATCTGTTAAGTAATTATAACCACAGGAAAGTTTATGCAAAATACATAAAACACCACAGAACAGTTACAAATGACCATAAAATGTTCTAATTTGTCTCACTGAAGTTCAGACTACGAGATGGTTGGCGTATTTTATGCAAATTAAAACAAGAAGACCACGTTAAAAATATAAAAATAACAAGCTCCATTACTGACATGTCACTCACACATCTAAGATGGAGGAACAGTATTTCATATTTGTTTCAACAAATTCACAGCAGTTCAGAACTGAGTCTTTTAACCACGATATAATGATACAATTAGAGATACAACAGGGAAACATGACATTTGCAGCAGCGGATGGCAAGGCCACCAAGACAATTAACAGTTATTTTGTTAGAAATTCCCACTTTTAATTTGACTACAGCTTCACATTAATATTTAGGTGACATTTAAATCACTCTGCCTTTGAGTTACAACCAAGCTACGCTAAACTGTGTAGAAAGTGTTGGAAGAGAGTCTTGGTTAATAACATTAAACAATAATTTTCTCTTACTGACTCTACATACAAAGAGAAGTCAGCTTTATTGTTCTCTAAATTGACCTAATTGATCAATTAATTAATTTAGTGATCAAATTGTCAATTTATTTGTTCGTTGTTGACTTTTTATCAGACAAAATAAGCAATTTAAAAATGTTACTTTGAGCTTTGCAACCGCTCTATTACTCATAAATGAAATGATTAATTGATTAATCTAATTAAATTGTCAATTTGATGAATCAATAATGGAAATAACTGTTGTTTTCCACAAATGCCATAGTGTGGGCTAATACCACAATGATTTGCAGTATTGACTTTAGCTGGAGCAATCTAACCTTAATACCTGGCTTTGGTAATTTTCAAAGGTTATTTGTTTTTTTTGTGTTGTCAGTGTTATTTCTTTTATATTATTTTTAAAAGAAAAAAACAAAAAGAGAAGAGAAGACATTCCTGAAAATGTAATTGGTTTTGTCCATATCAGTAGTTTGCCTTCTGCTGCTCATCGATGTTTGCAACAATATAAGATTAGTGGTCAAGAGGGGTAAATGATGTGTTAAATGAGAGCAAGCAGGTTAGGGCTAGTAAGAATTTTTCTGTCTGTAAATTGGACCCTTGGGCCCTGAAAAACTGAGGGCATTTCCGCCAGTGAGCCACGCGGGGCGCTGCTGTTCACCCAACCTAGGACGCTTGACGGGATATTCAAAGTTTATGCAAGGCTTGCAGCACACCGGGACCGGTGGTAGGGAGAGGAGACAGTCGTTTTCATACTAGAAAGAGTGTCCAAGTTGCAAAAAAAAACAAAAACAAAAAAACTTTTGGCTCGCCGAATGCTGGAGGTGTAATAAAGCAGCTTGTTCGTTAATTTCACTGCATTTCTTGTTGATGCGAGCTGTAAGCGGGCCGGTCAGTCAGTCTGCAGCGCGGCCAGCGCTCCCTGACATATCCTCTCATCTCACACAGCGGAGACACACGGGGAGTGTGTGGGTGCCCGGATTGTGCATGTGTGTAGTGTCGGGGAGTTGTCAGAGCACCAAGGCAAAAAGTGGGGGAGCACCCACAATGTTAGAGAGGAGTTGAGAGAAAGAGAGAGACATAGAGGAGGAAAGAGAGGAGGAGAGTTGTGTGTGTGTGTGTGTGTGTGTGTGTCTGTGTGTGTGAGTGGGAGAGAGAGAGCGCGAGAGCGAGAGAGAGAGAGAGAGAGAGAGAGAGAGACCTCGGCGGAGAGGAGGAGAGAGAGAGAGAGAGAGAGGGGAGGAGAGCTCCGTCTCTCCCGGTGCACTTGGCAGTCTAGTTGCGGGCTGCTGTGCTGTTGCTGTCGTGGCGTGGCTGGTCGCGCCAGGCGGGGAACTTCACCACACTGGAGCCCGGAGTCCCACTCTCTCACCTGCGCAGTTCGGAGCTGCCATGGGTCTCTCGCCTGGATTTACTGTCCTAATTATTTTACCGGCCTTTCTGCTGCCCACCAGCGGCCTTTACATCGCCAGTAGCGTTGGTACGTACAGTAGGGTTAAACGTGGTCAGTGTTTATGTTGTTCTACGTATCTGCTGATCTCTTATCAGCAGGGCTGCACGGGGCTCTTTGTGCGCTCACTGGAAGTCTGGGGCTTAACGTAGCGGCAAAACATTGTTTCTCATGCTTGTGTTTAATTTTTCACATGCTTTTTTTGCAAACAACATTGTGGGACGCATTTGCAACTTCTGTGCGTCTTGCTGTGGTGTTTGCAGGGTCTTTCCGGAGGTCTCAGCGGTGCAAGTGCAGTGTTGGGATTTGCTTTCTCCAATCCAGGGGGATAATGTTATCTGAGGTGTAAAGGGGGCATCAGATGCGCCGGTTTACTGTCGGATTTTGCAGGGAAGTAGTCAAACATTATCTGATTCTGCCGCTGTCGCATCTATCGATCTGTCACAGGACGCTGGAGTCGGATGTCAGCCTATTGATCACACTATTATCAACTCATCCCTCTAACATGTGAGCTAAATACATATTAACAGTGTGTGTTAGATTGAATCAGTCAGTCGACTTTATAAATTAGATATGATAGATGGATCATGTTGTAATAATAATAATAATAATAATAATATTAATATACCACGTGCACCTGAGGACCACATACATGTGATAGCCTTACTCTCTGACTGTGTGATGGCATTGACACCCTAACATGGCCTTGGTTCTGCGGTGTGTGTGTGTGTGTGTGTGTGTGTGTATGTGTGTGTGTGTGTGTGTGTGTGTGTGTGTGTGTGTGTGTGTGTGGTGGGTCGTCTTTAAAATGCACCTGTGTTTTCACTGTCACACGAATGTTCCTTAATCCAAGACAGATGCATGAACTATCTTTAGGTGTCAATACTCATAGTGAATTCATTTGCATGTAGTTACGATATAGTAATGATAATTAAAGATGACGGGATAAATGACTGCAAAATACATTCCAACGTGCATCAAATTAATTAACAGCGCGCTATATTTTGTTTTCCTTTGCTATTCGGGCGCTGTCGAGGTTATATAGAAATCACTTTCCTCGGATAGAGCAGCCTGACAGTGAGAAAGCAGCGTGAGAAAGTCGCAATTAGCACCTTCATCTTGTACTGGCTTTCCTGTTGATGGTGGAAGGGCACAGGAGGTGTCAGGAGCGCAGCGCGCTCTGCTGAGGCTGCCTTTTCCAAACGCGGCCGAGCACCGGGGTCGCCTCTGGGTGGGGCTGTGCGCGCGCGCGCGCGTGTGTGTGTGTTAGGTTACAGCTTTTATTTCTTGTATTTATTATTTTGACGCAGAATAAAGAATGTAAAATCCCATGCTTGACATTTTTGTAATCTCTTTTTTTTTCTTCTCCCACCTCTTTTTCCATCCTCCTATTCACCGTCCACCCTTGACTCCCCATTTTCTCCACGGATTATCCCACATGCTTCTCCCATAATGTCTCCTCCTACCCCTGCTGTGGTTTCACATATGCACCAAATAAACAATCGTTCCCACTCTCACCTGCCACTGCCTCATGCTGTTTCTCTCATCTCTCCCTCCTCTTACTGTCCTGTTCCCAGACTCCCTGCAGCATGTCCTGGGGGAGTATGGACTGGTGAGGCCGATCAGTGTGGACGCAGAGGGCCGCTTCCTGTCGCACGTCGTCTCGGCTAGCCGCATGGCAGGAGGGCAGTCCCGTAGGCGCCGGAGGAGGGAGGTAGGAGTAGGCAATGATGAGTGGGAAGGACCAAGGGAAGAGCCTATGGCCTTTCGGCAAAGGCTTTACTACAACGTCACCATCTTCGGCCGGGAATTCCACCTGCGTCTGCACCACAATGCCAGGCTGGTGGCCCCCGGAGCCAAGATGGAGTGGCATGATGACAGCGACAGCACCCGGCACTCTGAGCCACTGCACGATGAATGCTTGTACGTGGGGGACATCAAAGACACACCAGGAGCCTCTGTGGCTATCAGCAACTGTGACGGCCTGGTGAGTGGACAACCTGTGTTATTTCTTATCTGCCTGACTGCTGCAGTGTTCACTGAGCTCACTGGAAAGGTGAGGACAGAATGACATGAGGGGGAAAGGAGATAGGAAAAGACCCTTGACTATGTCTTTGTCCCTGGTGAATGTTAGATGGCATCTGAAGTTGTCTTGGGGTCAAACTTATGATTTGCATGTCTTTTCTCTCTGATGTCCTCCAAGCTGGTTGTAACAACAGGCCTGCCATGAGAAATACCTGAGTCATGTTTTCATCCCTCTGTCTTCTGCCCCTTTTAGTATGCTCATGTAAAGGATTATTAAAGGAATGTACTGTTGTTTCACTGATAACCTCTGTATTTATGTCTATATCTCAGCACAATGCTTTTAGAATAACATTTAGGTGACTTGTCCTGTACGCTGTAGGACTGGACAAATAGCAGACACTTCAACAGCATTTGAATTCAAGCTGCCACCATCAAATATTTTGGTTGCACAACAGTTGCTAAAAGAGCCTGAATTGTAAATGCTTTTAATAGAGCTGATGATGAATTGAGGAAAAGGAACAGAGATGGCAAACAGTTGGTGAATGGATTTCGGCAAGGGAGAGAAGTGAGATGTAGACCGTGTGAAGAATGTTCACAGGAACTGCTAAGATGAGAGGATGCAGAAAGATGGAGACCAGTGACTGAGGAAGACGTGGAAGGGACAAGTGTGAAAGACAAGTCTCGTGGCAGTGGGAAAAAAGGCACATAAATACGAGTAAAAATGGGCCACGGATGTGTACAGGACATAATGGGATTGGGGTGGTGTTCCCCTCGTTATGAAAAGTGTTCATTAGTCAGCCGGATCAGCCCGCCGCTGGAGCTGAGTAGCAGCGACTGGATCCGTTTAGGGTTGAGGACACAGGGGACTGAGCAAGCAGCTGAGAGAGCAGGCAGGGAGCCAGGACAGCACAGGCCTGACATGCCCACTTAGCCTGACACAAGCAGCAGCAGCAACTCACTGCTGCTGCTGCTGCTCGCTCCGGCCCGTCACTCCGGGGCCTTTTGGTAATTTCTAGGAAAGGTTGCTGTCAAAGCGTAGTTGGTTATAGATAACGGATCACCAGTGTGGATCCGTGTGAGGATTTTAAAGGATGGGTTCACTCGTTTTCAAGTCTTTCTTTTTACGCCTGTGTGTAGTTTTTAATCATGATAGTAATTATTTCTGTCCACATTGGTGCTTCCTATTGTGACTCCAATTTAAAAGGTGGGGCAGAAAATCCACAGTCCTCCTTATCTGCAGAATTGCATTCTTAAAAGTACCCTCTAGAGTTTTTGTCCACTAGTAGTGCTATGGAGCAATGTTTTAACGAGCTGTTTGCAGCATGCGCATGCACAAAGATGGACATGTATGCACTCGAGCATGCGGGTGACGCAATATGCTATTCCGTTGATCAGTTGGTGATGGTGATTTAGCAATGTACCAACAAGTTTCATGATGGAGGAAATACATTCAACACAGTTGTCAGGCCTCAAGGATTCACGCTATGCGTTTCGGTGAAACAAACTGAATGTAAACGTAACTTTACAAGGCATCTTTTTAATGTGCACTGAAAGCTAATATGTGACTTTGACAATCAAAGTGAGATGATGAAATTATGTCCCTCCACCGCAGCTTAGCAAAAATATATTGACTGAAGAAACACATGTAATATATGAAAATATTCACTTTATTTGTCTTACTCAGACTGCTGAAGTCTCATACTGGTTTCAGTAAAATTTTCGTTTTTGCACAGAATAAGGACTGTGGATTTAGTCCCCCTCTTACATTAGAGTTGCCTTAGAAAGGGATCTCTTCAGGACCGGAGGAATTATGAGCATGTGAGTGTTGTTTTAAGACAGCCGTGAAATAATGTGAACCTATCCTTTAAAGTGTTTTTTGAGGCTCTTTTCAAAATGTTATCTTGAAACGACTGAGGAGTAAAACAATATTGTTACAGTAACAATGTACAAGACAAATATTATTGATATGAGCGCTATAATATCCACACCAAATAGTCAAAACCAAAAAAGGAAAAGTCCTTTTAATAATCACATTAGCGCCATCCACTTATATTTAATTTGTTTCTCCTCGCCCCTGAACAACTCATGTCATTACTAATCAATTCTTACAACCTCCTCAGGCATGCCAAGAAATAAAGCCAAGCTCTGTCAGGCTCAGGCCCACATCTGCCTTTTTAGACCCAGAGCCACGCAGCCCAGCTCTGCCCTGCTGTGCCCACTTCCTCAGTGACCCAGCCACCTGGTTAGAGCGTCTTCTGCCCTGCGTTACCATTCACAGCCAAGAATCTCTTGCTGGCTGTGATCCAGGGTGTGTGATGGAGGGAGGGAGGGAGCCAAGACAGGGGCAGACAAGGTTCAAACCAAAATACAAGAAAATAATGATAAACAGGCAAAGGAGGGGAAATGAAGAGGGCAAAGGGTATAGATTTCAAGAAGTAACAAATGACCAGAATAAATAAGAGAGCATGAGAAAGCACAGGGAAAAAAGGAAAATCTTTGAATGGACAAATGACCTTTGGAGGGAATTGGATTTCTGTGAACAGAAGCTGTGATCAGCTGGTTAGTTCTATGAGAGGAGGCTGCGCTCTGTACAGTATGAGAACTGGGGAGTGTGCAGGGCAAAATGAAATTAAACTGCAGCTGAGACTGTGTTTCTGTGCGTGTGTTTGTGTGTGCAGAGTGCAGAATGGGGAACTGCATGAATCAAACAGAACAAAAACTCCTAAGCTTTTGAGGTTTCAACCTTATGCATGGATGTTGCCGTGTGTAGTGTCTGGCAACAACTGTATTTGTAGGTATGAATTAGGGTTAAATAAATCCTTGTGGCTTTAATAATAATAATTATTACTTACTAAGAATGACAAGACATGTCACAGTAGGGAAAGATGGCTGAATTCCATTTAGCTGCTTTGGTTTCAGGCTCCTGTAGAACAGAGACATTTTTGATATTATTAGTAACACTTTTTCCTCTATGACAAGTCAAAAATAACTGCTGTGAAAATGCTAGTTATTGGTTGACCTGTTTGACTTTAAAACACTGATCTACAAATAATCAATCAGTAAAATGTAACATTTCTGTAGCCGTTCTTTAGTCCTTATTAGATAAGCATCATACAATTCAAAGTTGCAGAGAGGTTAGTATTCAATGGTTGAGGTTGGAAATACTGGCGGCAAACTGTTCCAGGACGTTTTGGAGTAACATTAAGCTACTATATTGCTATATTGATACAAATGGATGGGTGCTTGCATGCAGCCACTTGTTGAACTGCACTGAACCTTTTAATTCCAACAAAATTCAGTTTTGCAGTTGAACTTAAGTAAGCATCAATTTTAGTATTAACGGTTAATAGAAGGGAACTCCTTCAGGTTTGAAAGTTAAACTTTTCGTAATGCTTCTGGATCTATTACAATTAAGGTACAATTGAAATTTGCAGGTGGTGGTTTAGTTTAATTTTGTCCGTCTTCTCAGACACAAATGCTAAAAATGACGGAAACCTGCAGAAATGTTTTTCGGCAAAAAGGTGTCGATTTCAGCAAGAAATCACATGCTAAGATCTTAACACCTGAACTTCAATTCCATGTGAATGCATATGTGCATGTGTGTGTGTTCGAACCACTGGCCCCACTTGTGGTCTTTCCTTCAGCCTCACCTACAGTATTTGTTCAGAGATGTGGAGGCTGTGTTCGCCTGATTTTGTGCACATGTGGGTGTGAGGTCAGGTGCATTCATGTGTGTGTGTGTGTGTGTGTGTGTGTCTTTTTAGGATCTTCTGTGGAATGTTGTCTGTCAGCAGTGCTTTTCCTATTTCTAGAAGAGACCGTGGCATAGTGATGGGAGTTACACAATTATGAAAAATATTTAATTTCTTCACGCTAAATAATTCTGTCATTGTGATGTGCTAAAGCAGTTGATTGGGGACTATTACACTGTACAAGGTGTCAGAGAGCAACGCTGTCAAACTCTCAGCTAGAGACGCATTCATTTTCACTTTGGAAGTTCATTCATTTTCATCAAATAATTTTGATGAAAGTTGGTACTTCTGCTGCTTATGAGCCCTGTTTACTGGAGAATAGTCAGAGCATGTTCTCCACACAGGAGTCATGATGTAACAAGGTGAAGAGGTTTTATCCTTTTACAGAGATTCTGTCAAATCCTTAAAAGTCACTAAAAGTGTTAGATATCCTCATCATCCACCAGGATATACTTATCTTTTAATTAAACAATGTGCAGATACACATACAGCAATAATGTTAGAGCTGTGAAGCAAAACATTTCATGTCAACAGATAATGTTTAAATAATCCCGGCAGCTGAAACAAATGACCGTGAATAATATGCATAATTGAATTAATTACCACACTTAGGAGACAAATACTTTACATGTTGCACTCACTTGACAAACACACACACAAGAACATACTCTCATTGCACTGCAGATATCTATCCCCAGTGTGTGGCTTCCTGTCTTCCAGATGGGCCACAGCTCCTCAGATAATCAGTGACTTCTGACAAATGGTGGGGCAGTTTCAGGTTACCGTGGGAACAGAGGGTCACACAGGTCTGTGGAGACGGTAGACATGCACGCTGGACAGAAATGAGATCCAGCTGGGTAAGAAGTGATCCTCGTGTCTCAGAGGTTTTAAGAGAGGAAGTGCGCTACCTGCCATTTTGGGGGTTGCTCCTAAAAATCCAGGTGGGCGCACACCTGGATGACGGGACATGTGTTTCCACAGCAGTGAAGCACATTTCACACCTTAACACACATACGTGCACACTGCACACTTTTGCTGAAGTGGGAATTGTGCGCCAACACGCGCCACCCCTACAGCCTGGTCAGATGCTCAGTCACAAAGCAGGGACAGACAGCTGCCAAGAGCAAAGTTCCTGGGAACCATCTTTACCTCGTCGGATGACAAAAACCTGTGCATACATTTCTCTAATTGTCGCCGCCCCTCGCTCATCTCGCTCTCTTCTCTCGCTTTCTCTGCCTCGCGTTTCTTGGCCAGCAGCGGTAGCAGGCAAGCAGGAGAGCTCTCCTAATGATGGTATTAAAAGAGTCAGGAAAATGACAGAGTAAGAGAGAGAAAAAGAATGTGGCAGACAGCTTTTTTGCTCCCCAACACCCACAGATTCAGAGCTCCGGCAAAAAAAAAGAAAGAGCCAGCAAGAGACAGGGTTCCTTTAGTGAGCAGTCTTTGTCTGTTTTTAGCAGCAGCTCTGCTCCCAAGCAGTGATCAGACAAGTGGTGTTGAGGGTTAAGGGTATTGCCCGCTGTCTATGCAGAAAAAAGTTTAGAGCCACGAAGTTATAGATCTAGGTCTCGCTAACTAGAGGATATTTTATGTCTGCTATCTGCATTGTATGGGCATCATCATTTGTTGGCAGATAATTAGCGCTGATCCTGTGCAGGTGTTGCCCTTTGTATATTCTGATATGCCATATTTATGTTTGGCTGTGCGCTTCAGTCTGTTCATGTGTGTTATTAGCGCACAGCAGGAATGCTGGAAGACGACCGTGTTATTTTGGTGCTTTCATTGAAAAGACTCAACATCAACAGCAAGGAGAAATGCCAAAGCATTGACAGGTGTTTTATTTATTTCTTCACTGTGGGCGGATGCATGGAGATGGAAAATAATATACAAATATTATTCAAGGTTACAATACTAACTTTAATGTAGGGATGCACAGATAAAATACAGATATCAGATATCGGGCCAATACTTCAGGTATCCAATGGGGCCAAGTAATATACATAGTCTATATACTCTATATATACTCTATGTACTGGAATTTTTTTTATCAACTTGCTGGTGTATAGATAGTTATTTTAATAATACATTTTGTTTTACAAATTTAAGAAAGCAATGTCAAGCCTGATGTTGCCTTAGACGTGAAATAATAATTCCAGTCTCTTCAACGTGAGGTTTACAGTTTATTAATTTAACAATCGTATCATATCAGCACTCTGTATCGGCCAATACCTGAAACCCAGGTAATGATATCGAGGCTGAAAAAGTCAGATTGCTGCATCCCTAATTACATTTTATTTAATGATAATTTACTAGAATTAAAAAGATTGTAAAGTTGCTTCACGAAACACACGCACGGCCTGGATGTGTGGTACACATACACCCAGCTCTGTGCCAGCAGAGGGCTTAATCATGTGAGAGTGTGTTGACAAAGGGGGGGCAGGCCCATCACAATTATAGCACCAGAATTACACTAAATGCCAGCGACACGGACACTTGCGCCAGCCATGTCCCTGGAATACACTCAGTCATTACCTCTCCATTAGGAGTCAATAGAAAAAGGCAGCCCTGGGCTGAGCCAACCCATCCATCCATCCATCCATTCAGCCAGCCCGGCAGTTTAGCTTGGTCAGGCGTGGCAGCTCACTGGGCCCTACAGTGTGTTATTCCACCCCGGGTCACACGATAAGCAGCTCTCAACTATAATCAGCTCAAATTGAAATGATGACATCAATTACAGCACGGTGCACAGCTGTTATTGACCCAAGCCCTCACCGGCTGTGTAGAGTAGGCTGTGTAAAGCTGATGGTTGAGGAGCGCCTGCAGGAACCGCATGGCTGGAGGGAGGGCCAGGTGTAGCGAGGCCAGACTGCTGAGGCATGGTATCAATGGAGAGACAGACAGCGAGAGAGAGAATCGAGAGTAATCGGTATCTGATTGCAGGTTCCACCCTGCAGTGTAACTCCACTCAAACACACAATTACTCAATCTAGAGCTATTATCAGACAGAGAGAGAAATAGAGGAAGAGAGGGAGGGAGGGAGGAAGAGAGAGAGAGAGAGCAAGCTCATTCTGAGGAACACTATACAGAGCAAAAGAGTGCTTTTACCAGAGCTGTGATTACTGCCGCTCATACAGTGCACTTAACCAGCCCCCTTGACTCTCTTTCGTCTCGCTCTCTGTCATTCACAGAGTGCTGGTTTGTTTGAGTGGTTGAAATAACAGGGTTCGTCGGAGAAAATGGAGCAGTGGAACCCCAGTGATTATAGTGAAACACCTCTGTGATGTCACGATAACAGCAGGTTGTTTTGATACTAAAATCTGCTCCAGCATACTTGAATGATGTAGTGGAGACGGAATAATTCACTGTACATGTGATGATGTCATAATAGAATACTGTGATGTCACGGTGATATTCCAGACTTTAGGCTTCATGTTTAACAGTGTTATAGTCATTGCTTGTTCTTTTGGTTCATATACATGCAGTGTGTTTTGCACAAAAGGTGGTTGAAGTGCAATCTTAGAGGGTACACAGTAGTGATTAACTAAATATTTAAGTATTATAGTATTAAGTATTATAGTAAATATTTAATATTTAAGTCACATGACTTACTTCATACCATTCAAACCGCACATCTCTACCTCCATCCCAGTGTATAGGTGAGTGCAGATTCCCCAAGCAGGAAAATGAGAGATGCAGAGTGGTGAAGCATGAATATAGAAATGGCAGGCTGCATGCCTTTGTATGTTGAGTTTATGTTTGTGTGGATAGCGCAGTCCAACACATTGTCACTCCCAACTCAAATACAAACATGTTGTGGCCCTAAGCTTCAAACTATGACTCTCTATGTACCCCTTACAGTCATTTTTGGACTTGTCGAGGACGCATAGTCTTTTCAAAATAAACTTCCATATTCACAGGAAGTTTACGTTTAAGGAACAAAACCACTCAGTTAGGTTTAGGAAAAGAGCGTAGTTGTGACTAGCGACAAAATGTCAACGTTAACTCTTAATGTTGTTGTTGTTATACTATTGTTTCACACAGCAGTCTATAGGACAAGTGTCCTGTGTCCTCCGATTGCTATCTGTACTGTGGAAGGAAAACTCTTATTGACAAAAAGCATTTCATGGTCAGAGCAACAAATTTAGTCCATCATGTCGTGCAGATTTTAAAGAATCAGGGGTGACGATGAGGAGAGCATCTGTGATGTTTCAGTGACAGTGAAAGTATATTCTGTTAACGCCAGAATAGCCTGTACTGTGGTGGTGCAAACAATGGATGACAAAAGTATTCTGCAAAGTAAATGGTAATAGACCAGGCCTTTTAATGGAATACTTTTTTCTTGCCTGCTGGACAGTCATCACCAGCTCGTCAGTCAGTTAATCAGTCAGCCAGCTAGTCCCACAGGCCGCAGGGCCGTGCAGGAAACTGATCGATGCTAGCCACATCAGCAGTTCTCCAGCTAACAGGCCCCAGCAGCCTCTGTGGACGGTCTAGGAAACAGGACGAGACATCCTCCGCCGTGTTCTGTAATCCTACCAAACCCTTCTGCCGGCCTACCTCTGGCTGAACCGGTCTATGTCTCTCGGGGCCACCGCGTTTTTACCTCTTTTCCACCACACTGGCGGATTCGTACTCTTAAAGTTTTCCCTCCATAATCCGCACAAAAAAAACGTAACATGAGAGAGAGAGAGAGAGAGAGAGAGAGAGAGAGAGAGAGAGAGAGAGAGAGAGAGAGAGACAGAGAGAGAGAGAGAGAGAGAGAGAGAGAGAGAGAGGAAGGAGGAAGCGAGGGAGGGTAGGGAGAGGAAAGCGGCAGTAACACAAAGGAGGAGGGAGGAAGAGCGCGGTGGAATCTTAATGTGCCCAAACCTGAAGAAGAACAACAGCAGCATCATAACGGTCGCCACCTGCTCAGTCAGAAGGGAGGGAGGAGAGAATCTTCCTGATTAGCATGAAGAAATTCACTTTTTATTGCGTCTTCTTCCCCGCTAAGGTCACTTTCCTGCTTCCAGAAGCTAGTACACTTCTCTAACTGATCACGGATATTTTATGTTTGCAGGTTGCTTTCACTGCATGAGTGCATACTTGAAAAAATATGTGTGCATTTTTTCCCAGCCTGATCTAATTAGTTGTATTTGTTCTTCCTCTGGGTTGAATTGTTTAGCTGTTGCATTTGTATTTTCTGTTTGCATGTTCCTTAATGGAACAGAGCCGGTCTGTCTGTCCGCATCTTTGTCTGTCTGCGTTCAGTTTCTATGGTTGAAAATCATTTTGCTTGGCAGCTAAGCGGCAAGAATCGCACTTCACAACAGAAACTCACACCCTCCTCATCTTACTAAGGCTGCTTGTTTTTGTTTTCTGCCACAGAGAAATAATCACTTTTTCTCTCCCAGTGTTTTATGTTTGGGGGGTTTTGTCAGTGCATGAGGAGCTTGGGAATTGTTAGTGTACCAGCATATGTAATATATTATATAATAATATATTGTATTCTAATAACTGACTCTGTGGGGGCTGGAGTGGAGCAGCAGAAACAAAGAAACACATCTAGCGCTTTGATCACTGTGACTGATCATCTGCCAGAGTGTACAAGGAAAGCTTTGGATACTGCTTTACAATTATGTAAGATGTAATGGAGACTTTGAGATGACCTTGTCCATGTATAGCTCTGTGTGAGATTGAGTTACCGAATAGTTGGGCTTCCGAGGTGTGCTGGATGCATCTTCTGGATCAGGGACAGGGCCAAGCATCTTATCAACACTTGCCAAAGCAAAAGATTTAGTTAGCAAGTGGGGCTGGGCTATATTTATCACACTATTAATTAAACCAGTCTTCTGCTGAGTTTAAGATTAATTTTAGATTAAAATTCCCTATTAAGGGAGTGGAGAACCTGATCAACAATAACCAAGAATTGTGTGATGTGCAGATGATCTATTCAAATAGAAAGATTATACAAAAAGAGACACGCATCTTCAATCCTGTCAGTCTAAATCCTTGTAAATCCCACAGTGTGAAATGTTTACAGTTTATATCTTGAGTCAGTCACATTCATCACTTAAAATCCCTAATTTATGAGGATACCAATCAAAATCATGTCTTTTGCATTTAGAGAAGCAACAGCATGTGTGACAAATTGCTCGTTCCTGGGGATAGTCTAATTACTGGGGAAACTGCAAGTGCTTGCATGGCTATGCTGGTAATTCCTCAGGTGCTAAAACATTTAGTGGTATTTGCCATCTTTGTGACACCTATCTTCTTTGTGTTGGACTTTAAGTGGCACTAGCTTACCCCTGTCTCGCCCACTGTATGGCCAAAATGGCTATTAAGTGGCCAAAGTAGCCACACTTCTGATGTTGTTACCTGGTGCAAAAAAAAAAAAAAAATCCTCAAAGCGAGTGCTCATCTCTCCCATGTAATTATCCATCTTCTGATACCAAAACAACAGCATGTGGTGTGTTAAGCTCATTCCAACCCCACTGTGTCTACTTCGTGAAGGGGGCTGTCGCCTGACAGACTGTGATTGCCAGAGACAGCTTAGCTTCTGTGCTGGGATTGGTATTAGTACATCGTCAAGCAATGTAACTTATCAACAGTATATCAAAGTTTCTGAATTTCTTATTTAGGAAATTCCCGATCACGATCAGTGTTTTGTATGGTTTATATATGGGCGAACTCCATTTTGCAAGTATGTGATGCAAAGCCTCGACTTGCCTCTGCTCTGTTGAAGTGTACTTGAGCAGGTCCTTACTAGCTGCTCGCTAACGGCTGCTTGCAACCAGTCCTGATCTGCTGGTCTCCCTTGGAAGAGGAAAGAAAGGCCGAGCTAGGATCAATATAGAAGCATGTTAATAGTAAGCTTTTTTCCACTGCTTTATATGTTTGTGCACTTGTGTGAGGGCTGTTGAGGCCTCCTACACTGGCATGTATCAGTTTAAGTTAGGAGCATGTGGTGTCATTTGTGTGGCTTAGTGTGGCACTAAAGTGCATTAAGGTGCTCAGCTATTAAAATAGGAATGAAGGAGGAGATAAATGATAAAATAGCTCTGCTGTCAGACTAAGTCTATTATTGGCTATGTTAATGGACATAGCCAGAATTGTGCATCCTTGTAACTGCTATCCTCTCTCTCTCTCTTACACACACACACACACACACACACACACACACACACACACACACACACACACACACACACACACACACACACACACACACACACACAGACACAGCTCCTCTAACAGTGCGATGATTGACAGCATCACTTGGAACACAAAGAGAAATGATTTTTTTCTCAGAAGCTAATCCTTTGCCTCTCTCTTTCACACACACTGACACTCAGACGCAGACACACTGGGGAGAAGGGACTTATTGTCAGGTTGTGCACTATCTCCACAGTTCATTTCTAATCCTTTTTCTCCCTTTCTTTACTGTCTCCTACACACACACACACACACGCACGCACACACACACACACACACACACACACACACCACCACCCGGACTGTAGTCTAGCTCTAGGCTGGGATCCACCACACAAGTCCCCATTGTGGCCAAATCAGCGAGACTGGCAACATGGTGAGAGTGGAAGGAGACGACTGCATGTGAGGCAGGCTAGATGAGGAATGAGATACAATTCAAATGAGACACACTGGAGAAGAGGGACTAATGGAGGAATAGAGCAGAAGGAGGTGTTCTTTTTTCTTTGCTTTTTCCTCCCCTCTCCTCTCCCGGCAGCGGGGTGCTGGCAGGGTGGGTGTGGCTGCAGCTGACTCTGATGCGATGTGACAGGGCCCTCCTCTCTGTCCTTTTTGCTGCTGTGTGACAGTGTGAAGCCGCCATCCACCTCCGTCTCTTTTAACTCCTTCCCATCTCTTCATCTCTCTCTCGCCGGTTGGGGGGGGGGGGGCAACACCATAAATAAGGAATAACAGCTGTCCAAATATGAATTTCTTCAAGAATTAATAAAAAAATCAGTCCAAATAAACATTAGGGATGATTAAACATGAAAGGAAACCTGTTTGTTCTGACCTCAGTGGACTTGAATTTAGCGTGGCATTCTTTACTCTTCAAGTATTGATTGGAGTTTCATATGAGCGGCGAGGTATTTGAGTATGCTTCCTCGAAATTTTTTGAGGCAGTATTTGCAGAGCACACATTTCTTTTGAGAGCAGGGTGACCTCCCAGTTAGCACTTGTGTTGGCCTGTTTCCACAGCCACTCTGTGCTGACTGAGGCTCTATCTGGTCAAGGAATTTCTCAGTTTAGGGTCAGTCACACTACCACTGATCATTTTTATGTTGTTTTTTGTGGTTGTGTTGTGGAACTGAAGGATTTTTCTTGAGCCATTAATAGGACCATTGACAGTATTCATACACTTATATTGAATGTCCAAGTCGTGGTACGGGATTGCTGTTTTTTGTGGCCCTTTTTATCGGGGATAGGCCTCACTCAGCCCAGCATGCATTGTTAGAAGCTGCTTTGTCACTCCGAGTGCCAATTTTGGAAAATGACTCAACACAATCAGCTCTGAAATTGCCATTGCCTCCAAATGTTTCGTGGGATTCTGTATTACTCACTCAGTCTTCGTTGTAGTAGTGTTACTGTAGGGTTGTCACTTCCTTGGGTTTCCCTCCAAATAGTTGGAAAGCAAAGTAGTCCAATAAGCTGCAGATGAAGGTAACACAATAATTACAGCAGAGATTTGTTTTGCTAAGGCCCTTTTGATTTTTACATGGAAACGGGGCGGAAAGCAAACTGGCAAATTGACAAAAAAGTATTTCATTTCATGTTTTTGGTAGTTTCCAGTAGCTCGTTGTTATTCTCATCTTGTTATTCTGCTTGGTAACTGTGCACGTGTCATTGCCTTCCAGGTTTCATCACCATTAGAAGTGTTAAATCAACCCCTGATTAAGTAGGACGAGAGGTCTGGAGCCTGAGAGAGGCAGAGAAAGGAGGCTTCGATTAGGTTGATGTTTTAGTACTTTGTGTCTGATGTTTTTTTCTTTTCTTGCTGTTTCTCCCTCCTCCACTGCCCATCCATCTTTATCTCCCTTTTGCCCTCTCCACGTCTCTCTCTCGCTCGCTCCCACCACAGTGCGTAGAGGTCATAGCCCCAGCCGAGCCACAAGCTGTTGTTGCCTTACACTGACTACTCTACCTGCTAATATGACCAGCGAGCCCAGTTTATTACTCTCAAGCTCAGCATGGGGACGATCACACACACTGCTTTAATAAAAAGATGTGGGATTGAACACGAACAACCACACCTGGACGAGCATTCATCATTTGAGTGTTAAGATGAAAACCTGACATCCCCAGTTGTTTTATGTTGATGAAGTATTGGATGTTTAGCGATCAGTATTGTGGTGTTTTTGCATTCCTCTGCCACAAATAAAATGGTGGTGGGCTCCAAAATAGAGGAGCTTTTTTTTTACAGTGACACACTTTTCTGTGTGTCAGTGTGTGTGTGTGTGTGTGTGTGTGTGTGTGTGTGTGTGTGTGTGTGTGTGTGTGTGTGTGTGTGTGTGTGTGTAGGAAAGGTATTTCTGTTTGTGTTTGTATGGAAAAATTACATTTTCATTCACAGATGCATTAAGGGCCTCAGAATTTCATATTTCGATCCATTTGAGCTTTTGAATCACTAAGAATTTGTACCAGCTCAGACAGAGTTAAAGGAAGAGTTTTAAGGCAATAACTGAGACACCTGGATGGTGCTGGGGTCAAACCACGGTGCCGCTCGATCCAACATAGGCTGTAAAATTACTTTCTCATGTACGTTTTGGGGCACTTAAACATGCAAATGGTTGGGGTAGAAAAATTACTTACCAGAGAGGGACTTTACTGTGATGCCCCAGCAACAAACTCTCCCTTTTTTTCTGGGAGTGCACGTTGTTGTTTGTTATTGGGCATTGGTATTGGTGGTTGTCTTTTCTTTTTCTGCATGGCAGTGGCAGCTCTTTTCACTTGATGCAAAATGAACTGGCTATAGCACTGGTGATAAAACAAAAGTAAAAAGGAGTATGTATGTATATGTCAGGGATTTTCATCCAATAAGTGATGCTCATTCATTTTGTGAATGTCTTTTGATTTTCAGCAGAAGTATGACAGCCAGGATCTTTGTTTGCTGAGTGTCGTTTGTTTACTCTCATTTTCTTCTCAGATGCTGCTTGGACACTGCTGCTGTCTTTTTTTGAGGCAGCTGTTTCTGAAGCTCATCTCTCAGTGTCTACAGGAGGAGGGGGTGGGTGAGGCGGGGGTTGGGGGATAATTTGGTTAGGGGAGGTAACTATGAGATATGGCGGAGAGGGAGGCAGGCTTTTTGACACAGCCACTCGCTGGTGCTGCGCTGTGATGTATAATGGCAATACGAGTGAGCTTGCAGAGAGCAGAAATGGCCTGGAAAAATCACACACACACACACACACACACACACACACACACACACACACACAGCAAATTGCACACAAATTGAACCTATGGGCTATCCTTCTATCATATGAACTACCAAGCACAAGCCCTTGTGCGTTCTCAGGATTAAGGTATCTGTTTGATCTCAGTGAAAGTATTACATGAAAAAGAATAATGTGCAGGACGTCTCTCTGCGAAATTGTATAGAACCGTTTTCCACAAGGAGCTCTAGCCATTTGTGCTCCCTTTCAGAATATGATAGTTTAAGTGGCTTATGCTGAAGCCCTGGCCGGCAGTGCACAGCTCAAAGCAGGAGCGAAAGGGGGCTGATTTCCTCCCAGACGATGTGATTGTATAAAACTGTGGCTGTTGACTCCGCTTCCAGGCCGCAGTAATTGGGGGCAATAGAGGAGCCTGATGTTTCCCCTCTAGATGAAATCTCTGGTTAAGCTCAGACAGGGTGTGAATTACAGTGTCTACTGTATTCTTCAGCAAGAGGACGATGAACATTTGTGTTTAGGAGAGGTATTTCTGAGGGTGTTTTGGGGGTGCACCAGCACATATTTGTTTGAAAGTGGTGGGATTCCCTGGTGATTGTCAGTTTGATAGCTTGCCTCCTCTTTTATTTTTTTTGCTGGTGGTGACTTTTCTCTGAGGAGAATCTGTATAATTGTCTTTTTTCTTTCTTTCTGTATGTGTGACTGCATGTGTGCATGAGTGAATAATGCTGCAGAGGACAGGCTTTGGACTCGTCTGCAGATCTGAGGATTAGAGATATCTGTTTTCAACCTGAGATGTTGTATTAACAAAAGCCTGTGGATCAGATGTTGGAGCAGGGACGCTGTGTAGATGTGTTAACGTTTTAATTGGTGCCCACAAATTCATGCAGTACAACATAGACTCATGTATGCGCTCTTACAGCCTCAGGCTACATCCTTAACCCTTCAATCGTGTCCGTTGTGTGTGCATACGCACAGTATATTTCAATGTAATTTTACTCTGTTTCATTAAATGACAATTTTGTATTTATTAAGATGGCATTAAAGAGCATGTGCCTTATTGCTATCTGCATTTTTTAGTATTTTGTAATATTTAATAATGCATTTCAATAGAATGAATACTGTAATGAGAAGTGACTTTGTAAAGCTGTTGCTTAGACTGCCTGTCTATTAAAGTCAATAGAGATACTGCACATAGAAGGAATCTTCTGTCTTTCAGCTGACATGGCAAAACTGTGCTTGTACGTCATATAAAGTAAATGGTGTTTCAACTTATCCAAAGTTCTGATAAAAGTCTTGCTGATTTGTGAACCTAATGTCCAAAGAAAGAACAGTCTTCTTAATGACTGTGCAAATGTTTCTGCAGCTCATCAAAGTGGTGCAAGAACCAATCCGCATTGAGCACTGTAGAGTCCATAACTTGTAGCAGAGTGCAAACCGTAAGTTGACACGTGTTTCTGGTTCTATGTACATAGCTCACACCAACACCGCTTGTAGGTGAAAGCAAAAAAAAAGGGTTTTATTGATCCACTTTCCCTCGTACAGGTTGGGGAAAACAAAATCTCTTCTTCCCATAAACGCTGCCGTTTAGCTCGACACACTCTAAAGGTCCACAACTCGTTCCACAACATAATCCACACAACGCGGTCGGAAAACTGTGCGGCTCCACTCTGCCCCAGATGCTACTAACAGCCGCAACTAACTGCCTCAAAGTGTACTTAAAGTGTCGGCAGTCTGTCTTAAAGGCACCTGCGTGTATTTCTTACAGTAACAAATAACAACAACATCATTGTAACACTCAAAGTAGAAACACTTCTGATTCCATTTCAAGATCTATGTAGGCGGGTGAAAACTGGTATGACACCAGACACAAAACCATATTCAGGGATCTTTATTTCTCGTCTACTCTTAAAGAGATAGCTGTAATAAATTAATTTGGGATGTTCAATTTGAAAGATTTTCCTGTACATTCAAAGTCACGCTGTAAACACAAAGTTTCACTTCAAATCATCATCTTGGTCACTAACCTATGAAGTGCATCAATCGATCTAATAAAATGACTTGAATCCAATCCAATCCCATACAGCACTACACAACGGAAATACACATTATGTTCGGTACAATGCACACACATTCAATGTTCTTGAACATGATTGATAACAGAATGTATACCTGTAGGATGGTCTTAAAATGCTAAACGTTATTGGCCTTGCAGTCCTCTCATGAACGCTCAGCACATGTTGAAACAATTTCTATACAACGGACCAATTGAAGCACCATCGTCATCGTCATCATTTAGCGTCAAACAATACATTTCCTGACTTCCATACACTCATATTAATGGACATCTATCGATCGTTTTGTACAGAAATAACATTTTGAACATAATTACCCACACAGAAAACACACGCTCCACAGGTTGGTCACCCAAAAAGAAGGATTCCACTTCCTGCTTCGCTCTTCACATCCCGCTAGCGTTCTCTGGAGTACAGTGCCATCTTGTGGAACGCCATTTTTCCCACCAGGTTACATATAAATACTAATAAATAACATTTAACTGCAAATTCAGTCAGTCACAAACACGTATTGAAGCAAAATGTTTCGCTCTGTTAAAAAAAAAAAAAGCTTCTTCATTCACATCCTTCTATACTTTACCATAAACTGTAAATCTCCCAAGTAAAGATTCAGAAATGAGCTACTTTCTCCATTCTTCACTTCTCTCCACAAACCCAGTTCTTTTAACCAGTACCTCCAGGGACCACTGAACACTTCTGTAACAATAAGACTGTAGTGGATAGACATACCGCTTGAAGTCACATTTCTTTCTTGACATTCTCTGCGTTTGAGCAGGACATGTAGTGTATTTTGCACCTTTGTTCTATTTTGTCTCATAAGTTTCCTCCATTGTGTCGACATGCACTTTGGACAAACGACAAATTTCAAAAAATTATCACATTTTCTCAGGGGGAGCGGGTAATGCAGTATATGTTTATGATCGTATTGTAGCGATGTGTAAACGAAAACATGCTACCTAAACAATAAATTGGACCCAGAAGTATACATGGCATCATTAGCTGCAGTTTATAAACAGGTTGAAATTGCTTCAGGGTGGATTTCACCTTTTAATTGCTCATGAGGTAGGAATAGGATGTGGAACAGTGGGGGAGAGGTTGACACATCAAAGTTGTGTTCACAAGGCCACCATGAAACCTTGAAGTACTTGGTGTACAGGCGTACATACTGTAACAGTGTCTGCTAGTCTTATTATCGCTCACCACACCCAAAACAGACGCGCACGCAGCTCTAAGACACCCAGACAGCTCCACGAGAATGTCATTGTCACTTGCAGGGATGCATATCATGTTAGAATTACAATGCGAGAAGGAAATCATCAAAAGTCATCGTCATTGTGGGATATTTGTGTGTATGGGTGCGGTGCATTTGTGCCTGCATGTGTGCGTTTTGTTGTGTTAAACACTGTGTGTGTGGATGATTGATTGTATACAAAGATACAAAAAAAAAGTGCACATTTTTCTTCTTCTCAAGTTTCTCTCGCTTTTTTCTGTCCCTCAGCTCGATTGATCCAAATATTCTTCCCCCCTCTCTCTCTCCCTCTGTCTCTCTGTTTCTTTCACCCTCTCTCACCTCTCCAGGCAGAGAGAGTGAAGCTCGGAGCATGCCTGGGAATATTCTTACTCAATTTGTGTGTCATTGCTGTGGAATCACGGCTGCTGGCGGAGGCCCTCCTTTGTCATGGAAACACCAATTTTTAATCTCGGTCCTTAAACCAATGAATTCGAGCCTCTCCCATCGACTAACCAACTCGCATGACTAACGCATGCACCCTGGTATAATTGATGCATCTGAAACGTGTTTTAGATCGGGCACGCGCACATTATATCAGAACGAGACGTGTGTAAAGACGCAGAAGGAGACGAGCAGAGGTGTAAAGGATCAAACAACACCTGGATTGTTAACATGTGGCTGGATTAGTATTGGGGCGAAAATGTTGAAAACTGCTAAAAGTGCTAACTGAGACTGGGAAAGGAATAATACTCCCTTCACAGCATATGAAAAAAAACCTGTGATAAACTGTGGAACAAACCAGCTTTGCACATTTGACGCATAGGAAATGTGAATTTGAAGTTTTTTTTCAGCCTACTTTATTATTAAAGATTCAGGAAGTAAAATATAACTAGCTGTTACACTGCTTTTCATCTATAAAAATGCAACCTGGAGCATAAAATTGTGTCCTTAACTGTGGAATGTTTTACATGAGGATGTTGCCGTCGACCAACTAGACTTTGGCCACACCCACCCTCCGACGGTATCCCTGGCTACCGCTGGTAACCTTGGTGATACCGGTGGAGATATGCTGCAGTCAGTGGGCGTTGCCAGGGCGTGATATGAAAGCATAGCTGGAGCTGTGTGTGTGTGTGTGTGTGTGTGTGTGCGTGCATAAGCGTGTTTAGGTGTGTGTGTGTGTGTTTGAGATCCCCATAGCAGCCTCTGCCAGAGCCTTCATTTTGACGTGTCCTTTGATGACGGCATTGGCATTCGAGCAGCCGCACACACACACACACACACACACACACACACACACAGGAGAGGGGAAGGGGGAGAGATCGAGGGAAAGCTGTGAAATATGAAACAGGAGCAGCTAAGTTCAGGTACGCTTTTGCATAAACACATATTAATTAATTAATTGTAGAAGCCCGCAGCTCATAAGAGACATGGTGTTTTTTTACATACTTGTACTGTATGAAGTGGAATGTGTCCATGTCTCTCGCTGTGGGCCTGTGAGGCCAGAGAACCAGGACTTCTCTCTCTGTGATTTATGGCCGAATAATTTTGCCTCATCAACAGTATTGTATACTGTATCTCCACAGCAACACAGCTGCACCTCCTCAGCATCAACTAGCTCTTTATTTGCTAATCGATAAAGAAATTAACATTTGGAACCATATAATGTGAACATAATGCAACTGCTGATGCAACTTTGAACTGCAGTTCTCCGTTGGGCTTAGCAAATTTAATCCGTTTTTTTAATTTAATTTAGTACAGTTTTCCAAGTATTTCACACAACAGCATTTCTTTTGCCAATATACTGCATTTTAGTTCATAAAGCCTCCCCATTTTTCTTCCATTTCTGCGTTCAATACTGATAAGATAACATGGGAAAGTAAAAAAAATGAAACACATGAAAGCCAATGAGAACGAAATGAACCGACACTTTCTTTTCATTTTGCTACTTTGTGCTAATCCTACACACTCCTGCCTTTTAATGTGCATAATCCCTCCCTGTGTTATCTCAGGCTAATGTACAAGGAACAGCACAGCAGAGTGGAGGAGATGCACTCGCAGGCTGAAGCTAGCAGCTTCCCAGAGAGGGTTGAGGCGGAGGCCAGTGATGTTCACTCGTCTGTCGAACACGCACACTGTCTGTCTTCCGCCAGAGAGAGACTCCCTTTGGCCTGGGCTGCCTTCATCAACACATTAGCAATATGCTGTGGCCAGCGTTTTCTACTTACTACAACAACACACAGACACTATCCAGAGACAGAGAGAAAAGTAGGGAGGAGGTGTGAAGAACATAGTCATTGACTATAGACAATATGTAGATGGCTTTATTGCCATTCTGTCTATGTTTTGCCTTGTTTCCTCATCCTCAACCTTGCCGTTTTCTTTCTTCACTGATGCCCCTCCCCTCCCCTCCCCTCTCCTCTCCTCTTTTTCCTCCCCCAAAAAGAGAGAGGTCATTGCTACACCCCGTCACCCCCAAGGGTTCTTCATAATCAAATATTTGACCTAATGAAGGGATTTAATTACTGGTTGCCCAGCACTGGACGTGTCCGATTACTGCTCCCCCTTTTCCTTGCAATTCATCACTATCCTGACAGTCTGAAGGGGCGTGTACGCATGTGCAACTCTGTGTATGTGTGTGTTGCGCGAGTGTGTGAAAATATTCTTTGAAGCAGCATGTTGAAGGAGTGAGTGTGGACCTGTGTACAAATTTGTAGTTAGTTGGCCACTTGAGACTGTAATAGCAGAATGGCTTGTTGGGAATGGCATCTAAACTATGCTAATGCTCATACTTTTTCAGCACAAGCGGCAAAGCCATAATTTACATTCTTCCTGTGAAGGGTCCAAAAAATATGATGATCATAGTTGCGCACTGTTTGCTGGTAAAAAAAATCAAAACATAACTTCTTCATGCTATTACACAGAGAAGTTGCTATGCATACAAATGAGAGAGAAAAACATGGTGGAGAACATCTACATGTGTGTTTCTGTGCATGTGTGTTTTGTTGGACATCAGTGGGCGTGGGGTTGCACAGTGGTGGCCCTCCCAAGCGTAAAATGAACAGCAGTGGAAGGGTTATGTGAGTGTCCAGACCATTTAGATTTAACTATGAATTAATAACCAGACAGGATCACAGCGCTGGAAGAAGGGCAGGCGGCTGAGGGGGCGAGACAAAGGAGAACAACAGAGAGAGGACTGAGGGGTGGAAATTACTCCTAAAGCCATTCTGTCAGCACGGATGCCAAAAAAATATTACACACGGAGGACATCTTGACTGTAAACCCTCAGCTTGACTTTATCTCATATATACATACAGTTTATAGAGAGAGGAGGTAAAGGCACCTGACCTGAAGCTACATGCTGAGCAACTTCGAGATGACTGGTTGATATTAATTAGCCAACAACTTCATGATTTTGACAAGGCCGCAGTGAAACTACTTGGCGGGCATTGCTTAACATGAGGCATTTGTCATCTAGGACAGCTGCTACCAACTGTCTTTTACTGTTGTTTACTATTAAAAATGACTAATTCTTCATATTTACTGGCTTACGCTACAGACAAACATTCTTGAGTCATAGACTGACAGACTTACAAAAACACAAAGTTGAGGCTTCAGCACTTCTCCAGGCTGCTCGTAGTTCAGCATGCATGGGACCCGTACATTCGCAGACCATTTGCGAGACGTGAGCTCATCCCTACTCTTTATATTTTGCCGCTTGTCGGCTGTTTTAACGGCCGCAGTTAGATTCAGGCAACACAACTACTTGGTTAGGGCTAGAAAAAAGATCATAGTTTGGCTTGAAATAAGTATGCTTGTCAAGTAATTAAAGATGTGAACATAACATCACGTGACTTCTGCTTCACGCGGGACACGAATGCTGCTCCACTGAGTAAAAGTCCAGTGTTCGTTGGTCACATCCACCATGCACCAATCCCTCTCTCGCTCTTAAATATGATGACGCAGACTCTGAAGGGTGCCTTGTGCGTCGCTATGAAGCAGAGGGCCACTACCCAAGAGCTATATTTGACCCCTGGGAGTGAGTCCGGGCAAGTTTCTTTTATTTTTGAATGGATTTCAAGTCTTAAGCCCCGTGTGCATCGCCTCTCAGGATACTACAGCTGTTGGATGAGATAAGTCTTCCAGGAATTAATTTAAAAAAGTCTTGCTTCTAATCAGATTTCTTGCAGGTGCAGCTGGGGTCGGGAAATTAAGTGTAAAGTGTAATGAATACCGTCTACCAATTTTCCATTTTAAAACTGACACAGAGCATTACAGTTTCCAAAGAGCAGCGTCACAATAATGGCGACAAAAACTTTGAGACTGATTTGAGTCCATAGGAGACGAAATGTGAGTGGAAAGATGGTCTGTAGATCCAGTTATGCCCCACTTCTTCATATCACAGAGCCGCTTCTCCACTGTTGCCCCTGTCATATCCAGATCAAGCCCCTGAGGCCTGATCCTGTTCTGTTGTTCCCGTCTCTGCCTCCTCACCCAGTGAGGGTTAAATAAGTGTGAGGGAATTTGAGGGAATGTGGCAGCTTTCCCAGTCCCATTCCCTTTCCCAGGCCTGTCTATGAATTATTAGGCTAATTCCATCTAATGAGGGAGGTCGTGTTAGATGGATACAGACATGGAGCCTGTGTGTGTGGGTGTATGCGTGTGTGTGTGTGTGTGTGTGCGTGACATAAATGGCTGGCATCATTTACTGTAACTGCGGAACCACGTGCATGTCTGACCAACTGACCCCTTGCATTACCATAGCAATCAGGAGTGGTTAAACATTGAGTGTACTGATGTTGCATTGATTTTCTGGAACTTATAGTGTGTGATACTTTGCTTTGAAAGGTTGCTGTCCTTTATCCGTGCTTTCATCTGCAGCCCCATGTAAGCCTTTCAAAATCAACTGTGGAACTGTGAAACTGAAAACAGCTTTGTTTCTATGTTTCTGTTCTCGGTGTCTAAATAGTTGTCTTTTCAAAGAGGCCGATTTCATTTGAAAGCACTGGCAGTCCTCTGTAACCTTACAGCTCGCAGGAATATCAATAGCATTGCCACTGTGCTTCCTTGACACATCTTGAAGCATCTCCTCCACGCGGATCGCACACGATTCTAGCTGATAGATGTTGTGGTGCTTTTCAAAAGGCCGGCTGCTCTGACAGATATCTTTGCTGTGCACGCTGTGCCCTTCTCTCTAGTGTCTTGCCTGCCGTGCAGAGCTGTTATGGCTGCTATTCACTGGGTGGCCTTCTCCGAGGTTTCTGGCATAAAGACGATTTGACCTCCAGTGTGCTTGTGTGTTTGTGTGAGTGTGCGTGCCTGGGCAAAGGGTTGAGCAGAAATGCAGCATAGCAATATTTGTGCACACTATTGTGTCCTCACATACCGCCAAGTTACACAGTATGCAGTGCTTTTCCTAGTCATCAAGCACAAAATTGATGACGTCACCGCAAAAAACAACAACAATATGGAAGCAGAGTTGTCTGAAAACTGATTTCTTTTGATTCATAAAATGTCTTTTGCATCAGGAGTCATTCATACGTAGGTTGCATGGATCACAGTGTGTCTGTCGTCACTCACTCTGATTGTCTACTTGACCACAAACAAACTGTCACAACAGAAGCAGAATGGTCACGGTTGTGGTGTCCCACTCACAGTACTTTCATATTTGGTATATATGGCAAAATGTGTGACAAATGTTATCTCACAGTATATGAAACGCGTCAATATGGGCTATATCACACAGCATAGTTGTGCTGCTGTACAATCACCATTAGATAATTAAACTATATCCCCGTTCAGAAACCGTGAGTAAACAAAAGTATTTCAGCCACATTTCCATTGGCTTGTTCTCAATCATTTATTCTGATGTCATCCTCTATCTTCCATTCTCTGTGTCTCTCTTATTTTACCTTGTGTTCTTGATAATCAGAAGCACTCCATTTGGATCAGTGCAAACTTACGTCTTTGTACTGTATCTAGTTCAGCATTTGAATACAACATCTTGGGATTTCAAGCTGTTGGAGTTGTAGCCTGATATAAAGATGCTCATAGTAATCTTTTGAGACCCGCTTAGTTTTTACACATTCTGCATGCGTTTGAACATATATTCAATATATATATATATATATATATATATATATATATATTGATTGTTGAAATGTTATACACAGTTTATATAGTCCTTTTACAGTAGTTGCCTCTCCTATTTTGCCACAGTTTACAGTGCTTACTCTAAAGCTAACAATTTTCACTCTGAAAATTATGCTTTGGCTGTCCCTAAGTGTTATTTATCCGCTCACATTACACCTCTAGAATGTGTAAAGAAGATGTCTGATGTATCAGTTTTTAAAGTGTGTAGACCTCAGAGGATCGTTCCAACATCCTCACTGTAAACACGGAGTCTGTTGACTGTGTCAGAGAGCTCAATAGTTCCATTTTCAAATGCTCCCTGTGGAACCAGAAGTCTGATTTTATCTTTTCAAATGCTCTGGATTTTATTTTTCTTGTTGAAACTTGATCCAATGCACGTTCTCAGGGATATATATTTCTGAATAGGCCGAGGTTATCTGGTCTGGTGGAGGACTTTCAATCATTTAAAACAACAAAACAAGTAATTTTAATGTGTCAACTTAGAGTCTGGGAAAAAGACAGTACTCTAACACAAAATGAGTAGTAGTTGCAGTCCCAGTCATTTACAAAAGTTCCTTGCTTTCACCAATAACTGTGACAGCAGCATGTTACACATTCAATCCGTCTTTGGAATTACACCGTTGATTTGTTAATGACTTGTAAACTTATAAATCTCTTAGAATTGCTCATTTATTTTGACATTTGAGAATCCATAAACAACATATGTTTTGTATTTTTATGTAATAAATGACTAACATAGTTAATCCTTTTCACAAACCACAATGTAAAACCCTCCTCATGTTGCCTATTTCATGCCAGGGATGACAAGAGGAATGAAGGCTTTTAAATCCTTGCCAAACACACACTAACACACACACACAGAGAGAGGACCCCGTTGGCAGGTAACTTTCTGCCTCAGTATCCGGTGGCCTCTGCTGTAGCGCCAAGAATGCCAGAGGCCTCTCGGTTGTGTTTGAAGTGCAACAAGCCGCCCCTGTCCTCGTACATGTCGCAGATGGGGAACCCGAGCTTGAATCAGGAGAGAAAAGGGGCATCCCAGTGAGATCTGTCACAGGAAGTGGGAAAGAGTAAAGGAAAGTACATGGCACACATACAGATGGCCACAATTTTGATAAAACGATGCATTGTTTTAAGTATTTTTTTATGCAAAAACGCCAAAATGGCCTCTAAAACGTGAATGCTGGTTTTGGAATGTCGGTCAAACGTAACAAGCTATTTTAATGTCAACTTTTGTTCTGGGAAATTGTGATGGGCATTTTTCTTTATTTTATAGACCAAAACAATGAGCTGACTAGTTGATAATGAAAATACTTGTTTGTTGCAGCCCTAGCTGGACCAGTTGTTACCTTTATTATACATACAAATATCAACAGGATTATGTTATGTTATGAACATCCTTTATTCCCCAGAACCGGTCATTTAAATCAATCTTTGATCTTGTACAACGATGGCCAAGAATATGCTTGAAAATGTATGTAGACATTATTGCATGATAAATGCTTGTAAAACCATCATATTCACAGACAGAAAGTACAGCCAGGTTGTGTCTAGAGACGCAAGTAATAAGCACTCTTAGGGAAAAACACACACATACTACAGTCAGACAGAGGAAAGATCAGAGATCAGATGTACACAGACGGTTCAGTGCAGACGGTGCCGCTCACATCTCTATTGGTGTCTGGGCAAGACGAGGAGACATCAGGTAATTAAAAAGAAAAGTGAGAGAAAGAACAAGAGAGGGGGAGAGTGGGAGGGAAGGAGAGAAAGAGGCCAGTAGGGAAAAAAGATAATGGACAACCTCATGCAGCTTCGCCTGAAAACATAACTTGTCATTAGCAGCGCCATCAGCAACCGCCATGTTAAAGCACGTGGGTTCTGCCGCAAAGCCCGTCGTGCATGTGAGCCGCAGAAAGTCCTCCTGGAGGGACAGCTGTCACCATCAAACTTCACATTTTGCATTTACAGATGGAGTTTGATTTGCTTGTGCCTGTGCATGAATGCTCTTCTGTGCATGTCCATCTCCACATGCACAGTGCAGCATCAGTGCGTGTGTTCGTGCTTGTCCAGTGGTTAAATATTAAGCAGGAACTGTCAGGCTTGCTCAGGAGGAACTTTGCTTCCAGGCAGTCCACCTCGTGCAGCCAGTGAGCAAGAGAGGAAAAATGAGAGGGAGAAGGTGAGGAAGTTCAATCCTTCGTGGTTGAAGGTGAAAACAAAAACACTACTACTACGGAGAGAGTGAAAGTTTTCACAGGGAAGGAAGAACTTGAGTGACACATTTCTGTCTCTCTTCCCACATCCTTAACTTTAGTCATCTGTCCACTCTGAGACTCTGAGCAGCCATTATGAAAATACAGTATGTATGTTTGTTTTATGTTGTCATGGCAACATGTCAAGTTAGCTTGTGTCAGGTGCCTGTTGGTTCGACCCCCGTCTTTGAAGCTGACAAGCGCTCAGAAAAAACACTCAGAGGAGTTTGAATGGTTCACTTTCACACACCCACTTGGGCTCATGCATAGGGAAACCAAGCATGCAAACACACAAACGGTAAACATGATCTCAAATACTAGATATACTGGCTGGGAAGGCCTTGCGTTAAAGTGTTGAATTCAAAGTTGATTGAGGTCCGTCAGTCTGTCTTTAACCCCCCGTATCATATATGAGGAGAGTCTGTTCACTCTTATAGGTAGATAAAGGAAAGAGAGAGAGAGAGAGATGGATGCAAAGAACACCTTGTTAGAGAGACTTGACCAAAAGGACATCCAGCATAAAAAGAATTAGCACAACACTTTAAATGAAGCTGTGTGTGCGTGAGAGAGCACAAAGGAACAAACATGTTTGTGTGAGACAACAAAAAGCAAACAGTGACACATACGTTTGTCTCTGCCCTTCGTCATCGCTAAAACTTCGCCTGTAAACAAACTGAAGCAAAGGTCCAACATGCCGGGGCAAAAATGAATAAGTAAACGAAAAAGTCACACATGCACATAATTCATGTGGTGCTGTCCATTTGACTGCATGTGCTGCTAACCTCAGTGCAGTGAAGAGGTAGGAAAGTGGCCCAGCTCCCTCTCTCTCGCTGCTCCAGCTGATTTGAAGTGAATGAGTCTCTCATTCTGTACGCCGTGTAAATATTTCAGCAGTTCAAACGCCTGCGCTAAGCCTAGCCACAGTGCTAACATGTCATTGACCATTAGTGCTAACCTGCCGCTCCGGCTTCTCAGCTTTATCCTCTCCCTCTTTTGTTTCTCACAACTTTCATTTTGCTCCATTCCCTGTGTGTTATGCATGTAAATAAGGTGTTAGCCGTGGAGAAATTGGGCTGATGTGTGATGTATATTGAGATTATGAGGAATAATTAATTGTGAGAGCTTGAGAGGCAACACTTGGGGTGCTTTCACGCCTAACCTGTTTGGTTGGGTGTGAACAAACTCCCGTTTGCCTGTTTGGTTCAAATGGCTTGCTGTGTTTTGAATGCTTTTTAAACAACCATGTTCTGGACGTGAAATGACAAGGAAGTGACCTGTCATTTTTTTAACCATGGCTCTTGCTGAACACCGGAGGAGATGAATTAGTGAAGTGCTGCATGACTTGATGTCAGTCAACATGATTTTGATTTCCCCACATGTGTTTATGTAGAATGAAGTACGCGTCAGTCTTTATGTTTACTCCCCTTGGTTGGTTTGTAATCAACTAGTGTGAACAACGAACTGGAACTAAAAGGCAACAATACATCTTTTTTTTCCATCAGTGTGGACCAAATTAACTGAACCACAGGTCTCAAAAATCAATATTCTTTAGGACTGAGTGTAAAGTCAGTTTTTTGTTGGTACTGATTGAAATGTGTCCGTGGCTTAGAGTATCAAAAGCTGGCATTGAGTGCTTTCTAGGTTCATATACTTTTTCTTTGATCAGACAGCTTCTAATATAAACATTAAGGCTCTTTTATTTGAGCGAGGTTGTAGTGTAGCTGCTTTGTTAAACTGGATTTTAACATTAATAAAGAGTCCTATAGAAAAACCTGTCTATGTTCCTCCAATTACGGTGTGATAAAAGTATTGTTTTGGTATCTGTAGTGAAACCAAGGCGCTAGTATCAAAACATTTCAAATGATATCCAGCCCCAGTTGTTGTAATAAATCTTTGTGAATATTTAATGAAATCAATTTGGCATGTTGTCTGACCTCCAGAACCTTGTGTTGGGTTTGACAGTTGATGGAGATGATGGTTGAGCTGTGCAGTATGTCTTCAGAGGAACACATAAAAGGATTGTTTTAAAGGTCTTTAAGGATTGTTGCACAGGGTGAATAAAAATAAATAAAAAATACTCTCATATTTTAATCAGTTTAGAAAGCTTTCTTTTCTGTCTTTTATACGCACAAACACACACTCACATAACACAGAGGATGGATCAATCAAGAGAACAACAGGTCCGGCCTGTCTACTGAGGCACAGTCTGAGTCCAATCGATCCAGAGGCAGATCTTATTGGTGTACAGTCTATTTGGACTGGAACACACACACACACACACACACACACACACACACACACACACACACACACTGTACAGACACAAACACTCCACAGACATAAACAGACGTGAGTCATAAGCTCTAGGTAGGAATCTTTTATAGTGGCTTTGGTCCTAGTTACTAATCCGTGTCTACCACATAGATGCTGTTGTGGGGATGTCTGTGTATGAGTCGCATGTGTGTGTGCTTGTGTGTGTTTGTGTGTGTGTTGAAGCAACTGTCTCTGGAAAATATCTAGGGAGCTGATGGATAAAACAGGCTCCTTTTAAGAGCCCCAGTTCTGCGTTTAACCTGCCAAAGATTCACACTAAAATAAAAAAAGACTAGGAGAACATGGAGGCGATGTGGTGGCTGAGTGAGAGATATAAATCTGTCATATTCGTCTTCCCTCTTTTGCTGGGTGTAAATCACCGTCAGACTCTTTCACATCAAGTAGCTCAAACAACTTGAAAGCGATTTGGTTTGTGACACATTTCTTTCTGTGTCCAGCAGTGTGTTTTGCGAAGTGTTGCTGTAGTGCTAAACAAGAAGTCCAAAGAGCCAAACCTCCAGAGATGTAGTTAGAAGTGTAGCTGAAACCCACCTGACAGCAGTCACTCTGTGCTAATGAGGGAACTATTGTGATGTTAATTTAAATACGTCTAGCCGTCAAAAAATGACATAAAGCCTCATGACAGTGTTTGGAAACAGGCTTAAATACAGTGTGAGCCGGAGCGTGTAGAGTCATTCTTCAAATTGGAAACTCTGTGTTAAAGTATTTCAAACTGGAGCTTGGCCTTCTTCAGCAGATGGAAGTTGCCGTGTCATCCGGTGACTTAAGTGCACAAGTTTAGTCACATGATAACAAGTTAGTATGACGCTATCCCATCAACATCCGCATAGACCACCATTCTGAAGAAGGGTGTGGGATCTGTCGAAAGGTTTGGATAAAGGAAGTGAACTTTATTTTTTTAGAAGAGTACTTCATCACCATGTTTTGAATATGTTTTCTTTTTCCTGCTTTAAATAGAACAATGTTAGGAAAAATACAGCTCTGATCGAGTGTTGTGTGTTTGCCACCTTGATTTGGTGTTTTCTGCCCCTTATGGTCAAGCATCAATTAAAGGAATTATTTGCCCACAAAATTACCATTTCTATATCAAATTCTCACCCTGTGTTACCTTGAAGTGAATGAGACTTGGATTATGCTGCTCGTGTTTTATGAGAGTTTGTAAATAGAAGTTTAGCTGTTAAGTGCCGACCTCATTTACTTCAATTCATCAAGAATTTTCTCAGATTTCTCAATTCTTCATTCACTGCGAGGGCATGTAAGAAAACAAACGTTTTCTTCAAGGATTCAAGGAAACACAGGGTGAGTAATTGACAACGTCATGTGGCCTATCACTTAAAAAAAAAACATTCAATGTACTCAATGTACAAATTATGTATTTGTCCAAACTAATTTGAATGCAATATTTAATCCTAATTGTACATTGTACTGGTTCAGTTAACTTGTGGTTTTAATAAATTCAGCATGTCTTGATTTTCAGTAAACTAGACTTCGCTTTTTTTTTTTTTTTTTTTAGTAGTTTAGAATTCGAATAGAGGGGTTGTGTGTGAACTTCATGGTACGGCAGTGACCTCAGCACATCCTCTTTTATCTGCAGTCCAAGTGTGTTATCCTGCCAACAGGATAACTTTCAGACTGTGTGTCTCGACAACTTCCCCTTTAAGATTTTGCCAGGTATTAGTTTTAACACCATCTCTCGCTCATATTTTCACATGTGACACTCTCTTTGTAGGCCACCTCAAACAAAATGTCTCCCACTGTGTGTATGTGGTTCTGTTTGACGCTTGTCCTGCATTTGTTAAAGTGAGGTCCAAGTCTGTCTGGTGTGTTTTTGCTAATTAAAGCTGAATTATTGATACTCTAATGAATTATTCAGGGGATATAATTAGATATAGAAACAATGGTAAACACAGGTATAGCTGCACAATAGAAAAAAGGAAAGGAAATGGAGAGGGAGAAGGGTACGGTATGGCCTTTATTCCTTTGGCTCTTTGCCAGCCCTCTCTCTCGCTCTCTTTGCCTCCCCCCTCCTGTTTCATTCCCTTTCCTCCATGTTTATATCATTCACATAACTCTATAACCTGATGTCTCTGTCCTTGACTCTGCAGTGTTCATCTCTCTCTCAGTTTCACCTCTTCTTCTATTCCTTCTTCCGTCATCCTATCCTCCCTCACTCGGTTTCCTCCCCCCTTACCACCTCTTTCTCGCTTCTACCTGCTCTTTTCTCTTTTCTCCTGTGCCGCACCCATGAGACTTTCCTTCTCCCTGTTGCTATGACATTAGCTAGCTGTAGCAGTGTCAGGCTCGTCTTGAGGGATGAGACTAAAGAGCCAAGTCTTGCTCTTTTCATTAATTACTCCTCCCTCTCTTTCTCCTCACCTCCCTCCCTTCTCCCAGCCATGTTCCCCCGTATATCATACCCTGCCTTACCCTCCCTCCCTTTCTTTTCTCTCTCATCCTTATGCCTCTTTGTCTATCCGTCTGTCTCCACCTGACTCTACCTGTCTTCATGCATGCATCCCCTCCCTCATGTTCTTTCTGTCTCTCTGTCTTCATCTGGCAAAAAGAGGAGGAGGAGACTGAAGGGACATAACATCACACCCACATCCTTCTTATGAAATTGTTTGGATCATATGGGATCCTACGATACTCCACCCATTTGCCTCTTGCTTTTGTCATCGTCTTCCTCTTTTGTTTTGGCATAAATCCATGTAAAGTAATGCTTCTGATTGTAAATGTGTCGCTTAATGCAGCTGAGCACACACATGCACACTGTAGTTCTGCTAGGTGTGTGTGTGTGTGTGTGTCTGCTTCTGTGTATTGGCCTAGGCTTGACCTTGATTACCACGGTGACGGTGAGGCTCCTCATTAGTGCTGGACTGGAGGAAACAGTTGGGTAATGAGGGAGCAGTATTGTCCTTAGGCACACAAACACACACATATACACACATGCACACAGATGCCAATGCACCACTCTGTATTAGTGCTTGCATGCACCTGCTGACACCTGCGCTTATGCAAGATCTGATACATAAGCCTCATGCGCACACACACACACACACACACACACACACACACACACACACACACACACACACACACATTCCTTCTGAGTACATCTCAGTCTCATGGCCCCCCACTCAGTTGTCTCGCCTCACCTTCTGTTTAGTGTTTTTTCTCTCCCACACACATTCTGCCTCTTCCCCCCGTCTCTGTCTTCCTCTCTCTGTTCTGCCCACCAGGCAGACCTCGCAGACCTCGCTGCCCACTGAGCTCCTACGGGCCTGGAGCGTCACAGTGTCGCCCTCTGGTGGTAGTGCTCACACGTCAGAAGGAAATGCCCTGAAATCTCCACACGGAATTTCATTCAAAAAATGTCTCGGTACATCAAACATCAAAGTAGTGCAGCAACTTTGATTGTATTTGTCAAATTTGATTGATTTCACAGAAAAAGTTGACTTTTTATTAAAACTTTTATAGTTAATTGCTGTATATATCCAGAAAAGCCTATTGTTGTTAAATGAAGAGCAACCCAATCACAGCGTAGGCCAACATGTTTCCATCTCACCTCAAGATGTCACTGTGATTCATTTTCCCTCACTCATGTTTTTATCTAAATAATTACTTTTTGATCGGCCACAAAAGTACCATGGACTCGTGAGTGTGCTTTTGTTATTAAAATCAACTTAAATCATTTGAGATCAGAATGCGCCACCTCTAGTTTTACTGCTGTCCCGCACTGCAGTTTGCGGGATTATTGCCTTATAGTTAAAGGGATAGTTTGGGTGTTTTGTAGTGGGTTTGTATGGGGTACTTATCCAAAGTCAGTGTATTATCTACAGTAGATGGTGGTCGGTACGCCCCCAGTTTGGAGAAAACGGGGGAATATCAACACTTAAGCAAAAGCTGTAAATCTGCTGCAGTTTTAAATTCTATATGTGCCATGCCATGCGAGAATGGAAAGCTTGACAGGCATAGCAGTAACCAAAGGTGGTGGGGCTCAGCGAACGGTCAATTCCTCTATGAGTTTATGCCAGATGTGTGCACGTAAATTTAAATGAATTGTAGCGTGAAGTTGAGGCTGTTTGGGCGACGGTGTGTTCTTCACTGTATAATACCTTCTGGTTTATAGTTTTTCCACAACTGACCAGGTCTTCCCTTCACACACACATTATGTAGGCGGGATAGACAGTCACCCTGGATAATAATAGAAGTTATACTGTGTGCACAGACACACACTTGGGTAAAAAAGTTCACACTTTCTTTCACTTTCTTGTGTCTATGAGCTCTCCTACATATAGTACGCTGTTCAATAAGAATGAAAGAGAAATAGAGAATTACTTTGTTGGAAAACAAAGAGGCTCTGTAGTCCTTGTGGCCTTGGTTCACTGACGCTCCCATTGATTGCCCCGAACGGCTCCAATATGCTTCACGCACCAGCCGTCTGCATCCACTCAAGTATATAAAGTTGACGTGCATTCGTCCTTGCACTTTCGTGGAGAGAGTTGTCATCTTGCAAAAGAAGCGCTGACAGGGTTTTAAGAGTCTCTTTTTGCATTTTATGTGACAGGACGTAAAGTAAATATGGTGGATACGCAATTGAAACCGCTGTTTGGGTTAGTTTTAGGTCTTTAGAAATATAGTGATTTGAGGAGCTCTCACTGTTAATATAATAAATGTGAGTTTTACTGCTTAAGTACAGCAAGATTTGTTAAATAAAAGGTATGTATACATTCATAAACTTACAGGTTGTACCTTCTGCAATGATTAGTAATAAAACTGATAAATGAATGAACAACAATTTGTTATTGAAACTTTCTGTCTCTTTTACTGTAATATTCTTTCCATTGGAATACTGCAGGAATATTATGGTGATTTCTCCATTATTGTGATTGCTACAGCATTATAAAATCAAAAATGTTTTAATTTTACGTCTGAGGTGCTCACCAACCAAAGCAACAGTTGTCCTTAATACAGCCTCCTCACCTCATCAGGACTTTACCACACACCACACACACAGTGGTTCATGCAGCGCTACACTGGATTTCATACCAGGAATTCTTGGAATACTAGTCGGAGGCCTTGGTTGTCTTTTACTAGGAAGATTTAAGATCTTGGCCTTTGCAGCTCTGATGAATACTGGGGATTTTCCTATAGTAATATTTGGTGTGTGCAGATTAAGTCTAGTTGCACTTGAAAGTCAATGTTTGTAGTATTAGATGTGCACATTTGTGTGGCTCGAGATGTCTCTCCCTTCTCCCTGTCTATTCTGCTTCAGTCTCCCTTCTCCTTTTCCATCTATCCAACAAGAGTCTGATTAATTGTCACAATTGTCCCCCTTTGATTGCTCCCCTCAGAAGAAGTGTAACCAGAGCCGTCGCCGGAGCGAGAGAGGGAGCTCTTAAAATTCAAAGGTAGATAAGGGACTCTCTCCCTCACACGCTGCCTTCCTGCGTATCCACTTCCACAGCGTTTTCACAGATTCCAGTGGAAAGGGGAGTAATGTGAAAATAAAAGAAGCAGGAGTCAAGGAGACAGGTTAGAGAAAAGGAGGGAGCTTAAAGAGGGATAGGGTAAGGAGAAAACCCCTCATGCCACACAGGTGGATGATATAAAATGGAGGGGGAAAAAAACATGCAATAAAAATGTATACCTCTCATCTGTAACACAAAGTTTAAGAAGTACTTTGCAACAGAGAGTGACATGAATAAAATTGACAAAACAAACAAAAATTGAAGGATAAAATAGAAATATCAAGTTGATAAAAGTGAGTTTCAGGCAAAGAATTAAAATAAGTGAGCTTCAGTGAGTCCCAGACTGTCAGGCAGATCCTTCCACAGTGCAAACTTTATCAGCAAAGGTGTGGTCACATTATGGCTTAAAGGGTAACTTTGGCATTTTTCAAACTGGACCCTATTTTTCCATGTTTTTGTGTCGGACTAATGGAAACAACAAATGATAAATGGGCTGCAATGCAATCGCTCAGGGCAACACTTAACAGTGAATCTATGTCCACTGAAAAGTTGTTTTGCCACTGACCGGCTCGGGTTGTAATTATAAGTGTCTGACAACATTATGGAAAAGACCCTACAGAGAAATAAAGTGTTTTTCTCACCTTTCTCTTGATCCAGTCTGTTTGTTATGGTGTGTCTCGCTTTGGAAGTCTTGTTCTTAAATCTCGTGTCGCATCCACATTGTCAGAATTAGCTCGACATTCAAAACACTGAAAACACCGGCACTCTTCTCTCCAACTCTCACCCACATTGCCACCGTTGCCTTATGGTAACAAGTCATGTGACACAATAACAAACAGATTGAATCAAGTGATAGGTAAAGAAAAAACTATTTTATTTCTCTGTAGTGTTCTTTCTATAATGTTGTCAGACACTAACGATCTGTCAGTGGCAAAAACAAGCACTTTTAGTGGACACAAATTGACTGTGAGGAATTGCCCCGAGCGATTACATTGCAGAGCGGCTGCTGGCTGCAGCGCTTTCGGTCAATACAAGACCAATTTCAAAACTTGTTGTCCCCATTAGTCACTTAGACACAAAAACATGGGAAAATAGGGTCCAGGTTGAAAAATACAGATGTTACCCTTTAAGCCAGAAGTACCCTGTTTGAGACTGTGTTCAGGCTCATAAGAAACAAATTGGAAATGTAGAGCTGTAAAAGTTACAATAAATCATAGCATATGTGCCAAAATAAGAGTTGTATGACCTTTGTTACGTAGGTGTTTTTTAACGTCTTACATACAGTTTGAGGTGAGATGCAAGTTTAAACATGTAGTGAGTGCTCGCTTCTGTTACGTTATCGAAACCTAAAAACCTAAAAACATCTGTCGCATCTTAGTTGGTCAGGAAAACGGAAGTTTAGGATTCCTTTCAATATATTTCATGAGCTCTCTAGATGCAGGACCTAGATAACAATCAGAAAACCTATGGATGTAATGCCTTTCTTTGAAGGCATCATGGTGGCTTCTTGTTTGTGGTGTAGGCAATCATGTTCAATAAGCAGGATATTTGTGGACCCCTTATCACTTGGGATCCTGGTTCTGTATCAAATCACTTAGCCATGTGGAGGACAGAGACCTGAAAAGAAATATTTCTGATTTGTAGGAATTTTGAGACATTCTGCTCTGAATGTCTTTATGGCAATTGTTAAGAATACAATCTAGGCCTCCTGGTTGTAGCCAAAGGTGAAATGTTTTTCTGGGTATAATTTGTGTCACAAAAAAACGTCATTGTATGATTATCCTACCAAGAGGAAGCATGAGAATGTCACTTAGGTTCGAGCTCTAAGAAAAGGACATAAAGAACACAGTGCTGTATGGGCTCGTGGTAACACCAGTGCTTATAGAAAGACACATTTTATACTGCAATAGTGCGACAAGGAGCCACTAGTCACACACCTTTACCATAACACATTACGTTTATCACCACATGCAGAGAGAAATAAATCGAGAAGTTGTCAGCAGTGGTCAAAGAGACAGAACAGCACAGAGGATCTATTTGATTGGACCCTGATGTCTCCCAACAGAGAAGAAATATGGCCTGAGAGAACAGAACGAACTGGTCGTACAGAAAGAGCTTGTTTCAATATGACATATATTTCACCTAGAACTGCATGTGCACTTTCTGCAGGTCTCGAGCTGCTTCATACATCTCATCATGGATGCTTATTTTTGCAAAAGCTACACTTAACCACAAACACACGTGTGTATCATGGTTCCACAGGTAGCGTTCCTCACTCTGCTAATGAAGCTTGGGCTGTTACAAAATCAACAGGCAAGTCAGCCCAATCCTGCGATCTCTCCTGGTGGCCTCAAGAGACCATGTGTTTGCGTTTGTGCATGTGATGTAGTGAGTGCACAAGCATGCCTTATATGTGCATGCGCATGCTTGTTTCTTTGTCCACATGTGGGGTCAAAAGGGTGGAGAGCAGTGGGCAGCCGGTTATAGCAAACATTTGATTGGCTCTAGTTGCTGCCTTGACACAATTTGATTGGCTGTCAGGTCCAGCAGTCAGAGCAGTTGAGCAGGTAGGGGAGGGTCTTCACTCTCCTCTGTTGCTAGGTTACAGGTATACCCAATAGATGTGGCGATATAGAGATAGAGTGGAGATAAGGATGGGGATGGGTGTGGATCTGAGCTTGGATCCGTGTGTGTGCGCAAGTGTGTGTGTGTGTGTGTGTATGTGTGTGATTGTCAGAATCAGGGAGGGGTCGGCAGGACTGAGGGTCAGAAGGGTGGAGGGAAGAGTGAGACAGAAGAGGAGCGACAACAAGTGAGAGATAAAGAGGGATTTCTTGAAAGTGAGAACAATTCAAGTTTATTGGGTTTTATCTCAGAATCTTGTTCATACAGACAAACATAATTTATCCACATTTCAAAAACCCAAAGTCACAGCTTATCCAAACAATTGAAACGGACAGAATATGGAGGGATCCGAAAATGCCAGCATTTTCTCACTGTTTCATGACACCAGGTTCTTCATTTTGAAAAGGTTTGTAGGCTACAAAACCTAGATTACCTCAAAATGTCATGATCTTTCCACTGACTACCTCAAAATGTACAGGTGGAGGGATGTAGTTATGACTGGCCAGCAGATCTCAGGCCTGTGGTTGGTTTATAATTCATTAAAGTGTCGTCGTATTAATCACAGACTGCTTTAGACAACACTGCTCTGAGAACAGCCGTTCTGCTGCACTTAGATTGCAATCATAGAGCGGTCAGTCGCCACTAATCGGGGTCATTTATCAATCCGGAAGACCACACACACAAATGTGAACCCACTGAAATACACACACACACACACACACACACACACACACACACACACACACATACACACTGATCGATGGCTGCGCTAGGCCGGTAAGAGGAATTGATGGGCGCTTAGCTGGTGCTCTTTGTGTGTGTGTGTGTGTGTGTGTGTGTGTGTGTGTGTGTGTGTGTGTGTGTGTGTGTGTGTGTGTGTGTGTGTGTAAAAGTGTGTGTTAGTCTGCTGGCATGAATGAGCACAGCGAGGACAAGGAGCACACAAAGGCTAAAGAGCTGTAAAGATTAGCCTCTTGTTAATTAAAATGTGTCCATCTTGTCACTTACAAACTAGTGTGGCTTAGCATACCTTTTTATTTTTCTGATAAATTTCCTTAATTTCCACTTCGAAAACCAACCATCTATCTGTCAAATCTCCATGGCAACTAAGCAAACTCCATCCACTCAGGAAGACCGTGAGATGGGGTTGAAAAATCAGGAAAAACTACAAAGTGGACCGTTTATTTAATTATTAATTAACTTATGAACAAGTCTCTGTCCAATCATAGAATCAGGTTTGAAGTCTGCAGCTCTCTTTCTCTCTCTCTTTACAAATTTGGAAGTAGGCTACGGAAACGAACTAAGTGATGCTTTCTGTCCGTCTGCCGATCGATCTCCTCCGCTCCGTTTCAGTGCTACGGATAGCGCCACACCTACACACTCTACACACAACAAACAACGCTGTCTATGGTTCTGAGACAACAGCTAAACGATAGTAACATGTATCTCTGCAAAGTTGTTTTTGCTATTTTAAACAATGCACGTGATGGATGAATGTCAAATTGCATTGCAGCAGTCGATGGCCTGTTTTTAGAAAGAAAGAAAAAAGTCACTGTGCAGGTTTGCAGAGATGTTTGTGTGTATCTTTGCAAAAATATATAATATTGTCATTAAAAGTGCTACTCAGAGCATTAATATCAAAGCAAACAACTATTTGTAATGTAAAGATTTAGTGGAGTAATGTCTACCTGAGCAGAGAATGAAGTCTCTCTCTGTGTTGTTAGCTAAGCTTCTCCTTGCTTTGTTGTTATAGCCGGGCTGGCCATGCTTTTAGTGCATGTTAGTGCATGTGAGCGTGTCCCACTGGTTAGCTCACGGCCGCCGCTCTGCACTTGGCTCATATGGCGGTCACAGCTGATAACCAAATGCGTTGTTGTGGAACCGTAGCACCCACCCTCCGGTTCCCCATCAGGTAAACACTGTTAGCTCCGTCAGCACTTTGGTCGTACCTTGCACTGTTAGCACTGTTAGCACCGTTAGCTGCTAGACGGCAGCCCTGTCATCACCATTTTGAGAGCCATTGAGAAGGCAATAGAAATGATATACTCTTTATAGCACCATTTAAGTGTTTATTGAATCAAGTTATGTTAAAACTGTTGGACAACCAGGAACCAAGAAGAACTCAAACCCCAGTATCCTATAAATGTGTCTGTCCATGGCCTTTATCTGTTGGAATCATATGTAAAGTGAATACAGGTCTTGTTTTGTCAGGATCCTGAATTTGTTTATTATGGAGATCCACTTATTCCCCAATTTACACAAGATGAAATTAGAATTTTCAAGGCTTAAACAAACATTTCCTCAGCAATTGCCTTTGTTGCTTTGCCCCAGGGTCTGTTTGGAGTTCTGAGCTTTCCTTAATGGCATTTTGGCATTGTTGGGGATGCTGTAAATGCAACACAACAACAGCCACCCTGAACTTTCCTCTGGGGTTGGGGTAAGTTTGATCCAACAATATCAGCTTTATGTTTCACAGCCTCTGGCTTTTTGCAGCAAACTGCCACCCTCCGCAGAAAGTACAGGCCCTCTGCTAATACCTGAGCCACACAAAGACAACAGTAGAGCCCAAGTGTGGATGCCTCTGATGATTAGATCTCGTAAACATTCCCTCCATTTGTCCTCACTCCTCCATGGTGGTCAGGCCAAGAACATTTGGCTGTCTGAGAAAGCTGTTAGACTGCCGAGAAAAAAAGAACGAAAGTGTGAGACAAGAGAAGAGGGGGAGGAACAACGGGGGAGGGAGAGGACCTTTGCTTTATTTCAGTACTGACTTGATTATGGAGCAAATACCTCTAATTCATAAATTATCTTCTCTATTTTTTCTTCAAGTTGGGTTTCCATCTGTTGATCCAAAATTCCTTTCAGCCTTTTCCTTGAAACCATTATTGTTTCCACTGCTTTAGTTTTATGTTTTTGTCTCTAATCTTCTTGTTCATTCTCATCTGTCACTTTCCAAGTCTCTCATTTTTACCCACCACTTCATTTACCCATCACCTCTTCCTGGCTGGTTATCACACATATCTTATGCTTTAACTGCTCTCTGTTTCCTTTACTTTTCTCTTTGTCGTACTGCTGATTCATAATCTCTATTTGAACAGAAAACAGAGGGATGAAGCTTCTGTCCTAATTAACAACAACAGGAATTGGGAGAGAGAGAAAGCAAGAGACGGGATACTGAGGCAGCCTCCTTTTCAAACTGTCTGTCTGGCACTCTGTCTCTCAGTCTATCCGCCAGACTGTCAGTGACTGTGTTTCTGTGTGTGTCAACGCTCTCGCTCTGAACCAAAATTTCCACAGATCATGCGGTCAGGCTTTCCAGATTTGGCTTACGACTGCTATTCTTAGGCCCGTGCCATCCAGAGTCTAAATAATATGGCCTGTGCTCTGTTGTCTTTTGTCTGTCTTCTTTTTCCAACACCTGGGCCTGCCTTCACTTTCACACATTTGGAGTGCCTCTATCACTTGGTATTATCAGAAACTGAAAGAGACGGATAAGTGGAGGGTGGGATACTAATGGAATTGTAAGAAAAAAAATAAGGGGGGAAAGAAAAAGAGGAAAGCAGAGAGCAGATTATTTGGCAGCAAGGAGGGAATATGAGGACGGAAACACTGAACTGGTTGACTGAAGTGCACCACTGGGGGTCCAGCTATAAGTAGGAAGATGTTCCTGGAGATAACGGGCTAAAGGCTCAGAGTGGCGTTGTGAGGAACTCACAGAAGGCCTTTCCTGTTTATTCTGTCTCCTCCTCTTCCTTTGACTGCTGCATTTTTACAATTTCTTTTTTCTTTGAGAGGGTCAGAGACAGTTGATGTGTACGGGCCAGCCAGGAGAGTTAAAACCCGATATGACCCTGACTGTGTATGTGTGTGTGTGGGTGTGTGGGTGTGAGAGAGAGTGTAGTTTAGCTGACATACTGATCAAAAATAGGTCAAAGATGAACAATTTGCAAATGACGTGAAGAAAGCAGGAAAAGAGGGTTAGAATTAGAGGGTGACTGGGACAGGGCTACCATGCATGTGTATGTATGCAACATAGGTGTGTGACCTTTTTTGGAGACCACTCTATGTAATCAGCTGAGCAGGGTGACAGGAATGGGGCTTCATCGCTAAGTCCTGCATGGCTTAATTCACACTGGCATCTGGCTATCACAAAGAAACACACACACACATATACTGACAGTATCAGTAAGCATTTATATGCATGTGTGTGAGTGTGTTTGGGCAACTGACAGACAACAGAGTAGAAAAAGATATGAGAAGGTTTATGTATGACAAGGCCTCCCTCCTTTCATGTGTTTATGTTTGATATATTTTGTTTGCCACATCGGATTTATTCTCCTCCTTGTTGCATATCCCTGATTAACATAAAATGTGGTAATCGCCTCGCTCTTCAGGACATTAATCAAATAATGTCATTCACTTAATGAATCTGTGTTAATACGTTACCTTAACTGCAGTTCTCTCCCTCTTCCTGCTCCCTCTGCTCTCTACCTTTTTCTCCTGCGAGAGTAAAGCAGCGCAGTGCCAAGGGTCACACCAGTGTCTGTATATACTGTAGCTTCCCTGAATGTTTTCAATAGCTTTGCTTCATGTCGCCTTCAGAAATTTCAGATAAATGTACATTTTTGCCAGAGCAATATTCATAATCCAAACACAAAACGTGGCTTTCTCAGAGCTTATAAGCGGGGGAGCATAAAGGTACAATTTAATATTTATGGTGACGTGTTCTCTTAATCTCTCTCTCTCTCTCTCTGAAGTGTGTCTAATTTGTCACATCAGCTTTACTATTGTACAGGCCTGATTCTCTTATGACTCAAAGGGTGAATGAATTGGAGGGTTACACAGTATGAGTGAGTCACTATCAAAGCTATATTTGTGCATGGATGTGTGTGTTTGTGCTTGTGTGACTGTGTCTGCCCTTCCGGCCTGTGGATATGCGCGTGTGTGTGTGTGTGTGTGTGTGTGTGTGTGTGTGCAACTGTGTGTGAAGGTAGCCATAGCAGTAGCAGGGTTATTAATCAGATCAAACACACACATAGTGGCTCCAGATCAGACGCACGCTCTCACACACTGCCTGTGGTGGACTGAGCTGAAGGGCCCCGACCGGGTGTGACTTTGATCCTCACCACAACATCCGCTCCTCCACTCCACTACACTGCTTTTCTGCTGCTCGTCTGTCTCACGTGCCCCTCAGGACACTTACCCAGGACTTGAGTTACTCCTTTCAGATCCTCAAATAGAGCTCGGTGTGCCTTTAAACACAGAGGATCCTCCTGTTGTAACTGGACACTCAGTGTGTAGGATCCAGATTTGGCTCTAGGTCTCAGGGGGAGGGTTGTGGTGAGTGTCACCATCTCAATGGTCACGACAGTAATAATAATCCAATGCGTGTGTGCATGTTTTCTTTGATAATGAGCCAGATGTAGATATTTGGTGCAGGTTGTGCAAATGCTTTCTCTTCTTTAATTTTGTTGATAAATTACTCTGATGTAATTTGCATCGTTATTCCTTGTGAGGGAAATCTACTGAAGGAAGGGTTTAAATTGATTGAAATATGAACTGAAATGCATCAGACGGCTCAACAGTAAGACATCTTTCTAGCTTTGCATTTCTTTGTTCATTTGAGTCTTAGTGAAGCAGCAAAGTCATAGCATTTTGACAACATTAATAACGAAGTACGTGTTTCAGTTACTGCCTTTCTTCAGCGTCAGAATAGTTAGAAAACTAAGCCTTATGTTGAGCGGTGGCATTGATTCCCACGACTCGGTTTACTAAACAGGTGAATTCCACTACATAAGATATGCACATGTGATGCTCACTACCAATAGTCCATAAAATGTTGATTGAACTTTTCAGACATGACAAAGCATCTACTGTAATGAGCTTAAGTCAAAGGCATGAGGAATTATGGGTGTGACAGGACTGGGGGAGGGTGGTGAAATTCTCAAAGAAATTGTTCATAAGGGTCAGTTAATGCCATACATACAGCGTATTTTTAGAATTAGTCCTGGCGGTATCTAACCATGCTTTCTTAGACATCACCACCTTCACAGAAGATCAGAGGTGAAGGGAGGTTTGTTTGTTGCGCTCAAGGCATTGAACAGAAACATGTGAAAACATCAGTTTCCTTCCAGAAAATGAAATGTATATATGATCGACATAAGGTTCATTATTTAAGTTATTTAAGTTATAGCAAGGAGCAGCACCTTATAAGGGTTTACTTCTGCCTAGTCCATTTCAAACATATTATATTTATTTTACTTTATTCAGGATTTGCTGTATATGTTCACTGTTCCTTTTTATTGATTGTTTGTTTTTCTATCAGTTATTACAGCATGTGCAAAATTAATCTATCCATCAAAAATACAAAAAATCGAGTTACTCCAAATAATACCCATACTTGCCTATGGAAACCTTCCATTGGAAATTTGAAAATATATTTTTAGCACCTTATTAATTAATAATTAAATTATCAATCATTTATTGAGATCTTTCTCATAGTATACCTTTGGCACTATTAGCATTCAATTCAGAAACTTCTGTTTATTTTGATACTTACAAGCATTGTTGCCATTACCATGTTGGTACATGTTTCCTCCACTATATACAAATGGTCAGATGTTGTGGTGACAAGGAGACACAGACCCAGTAACAGTGAACATATAATAGAAATCCATTTGAACTCCAGACTCAGCCATGACGGTTTCAGCCAGATGTGCAACGACACTTCCTGTGTGTGTGATGTGAAAATCTTTTATAATCAATGAAGATAATGATGAGACGCAGAAGGCAACTGTGTCAGATTTAAGTGTCTCATGAGGGAAGTGGAGCTAATAAGCTACATTTTAACATGTCAAACCTAATAAAACATCTTCAGGCTCATCACCCAAAGGAGCACAATGAATTTACTGTAATAAGAGAACAGCAACTAGCGAGGCAGCTGATGCCATGGAGATCCCTGAACAGGCGAGTCATAGAGTAATGCTAAATATATAGCAATTACAAAGGAAGAACCAAGAGCTTCTATCAGCTCCTGATTCACCTTGACATACCCGATATTATAAATATGAAAGTTGTCTTTGACCCAGGAGACCGCTGTTCGTGGGAGAAGTCAACGTTAAATAATTCCTTTATTTAAGTGACATCACTTCCGTAGGTATTTAAACTCAAACCACGATCTTTTCCTAAACCTAACCAAGTAGTTTAGTTGCCACAACATAACTAAGTTGTTTTTGTGGGGACGGGAATTTATTTATAAAGGCTGTATGCATGCAACAAGTGGATTACTATGGTTATATAATGTTAGACACAGACATCATGCACCCGCTGCTGCAATCAGTAGAGCTCACCCTTTACAGTGATGTCCATCGAGGATGCATTTCCATAGTTTCAGAAATAAGTCTCATAATATCAGAATTCTGTCACTGTTAAAAGTAATCCAAGTACAAATTTGAACATATGGGTGAACAAAAAAAAATACAAAAGTGTTGATAGTTTGAAGTTTGATATTCAGTCATTCTGCATGGTTCACCCTCGATAAAACCACCATACAGTATTGGTTTGGCACTGCAGGATAAAGCTTGACTGATGTTGCCCAGGTGCTGTCACCACGGCGCCTGGAGCTGTGAAAATCTTGCGTGACTTGACAGTCGATGGGAAAATAACGAGCTCAATTTAGGGGCTGTCTTAAAAATGAATGCAAAAATAGCAAAGAGAAGTTTTACCAAGCTGTCACAGTTGTTACTTTTTTTTTTTTTTGGAGGTGGTATTGAACTACAGTTCCTTTTTTCTTTATTTGATTAATTCAGATACATTCACTCCAGTCCAACCATATCATTTTGCATTCACCCGTTCCAACAATGGGTCGTCACAGTTGACCTTTACATGTATATCTCCATGTGGCCCTTAACCCTGCCCAGCCTTTGAATAACCCAACGGGTGTTGCCACATTAAGGTGGCTGGTGTACTGCAGATGAGTCTAAAATGTCTCTAGTTAGAGTAGTTCTGGACACAGTGTTTGGACAAGCCTCCCTGTAATCCCCTTGACTGGGACTTGGCTGCTCCTGCTTTAGAGGAGATGAAGACAATGCTTCTCACTATGGCAATGCGTGCAGGCGCTTTGATGCCTTATACACTTAAGCTTTTTCAAAGCACTTGTCCAGTTCTTCTGCTCCCTTGCACCTTCCTCTCTCTCTAACCCTCCGCCCCCACTATGCCGGCTCCGATCGATCCAACCATGTCTCCCAGTCCCACATGTCATCTTTTTTCTTTGACACAGCTCTCCTCTCCCCACTGCTTGGTATTCTGGAGTGGAAATGCATGCACCATCGCAGATCCATCAGCTCCGATCGGAATGCCGCACCACGGCTCGGGGAAATGGAGGGATGAGAAGGGTGGAGGGAGAAAGAGGGAGAGGGGCGGGGAGGGAGGGAGGGAGGGAGGGAGTGTGAGAGGGCAGGTCAGCTGCATGTCGACATCCTTCCGGGACCAAAGCCTCAGGCTGGCGGGGAAAAAAGAGAGAGAGGAATGGCAGAGGACGAGAGTTAAGAATAAGAGCACATTTTTATTTCTGAGGGGTCACTTTTGTTAATATCCATTTCCTTTCAAATCAGCCTCTCTGAGGAATTCAGGGAGCACACAAGTTCTTATGCTCAACTTATAGCTCAATAAGTAGTATGCTAAAGGAAAAGAATAGATTTTAGAGCCAAGGTGCTCAATAAGTGTAATAATGACTTCAAGGATAAAGACGTGTTCAGCTCTCTTCTCTCATGACTGCACCTCACACAGTGGGCTCCTGACAGTGTCAATGGACTAACTCTCATTTTATCTTTCTCTATTCTATTCACACTAAGTCAAATTTATTTTATTTATAGGTGGTTGAGACAGCTCAACTCACTGCAACATAAAGAAAACACATGCAAATATGACAAATAAATGATAAAACATAGATAACACACAGGCAGCAGTTGAAAAGAAAAAGAACACACACACAAAAAAACATGATCAACTTCAACAGGATAAAAATGTGGAGAAGAGCTACAGAGGAAGGATTGCAGGACAGACGGGCAATGAGTGGAGGTTCTGCATGAGATGGAGGAGACGGAGCAGTAATATAATTACAAAATAGAGAAACTGTATTGCAATAAGTAAATAAAGTACATAACATGAATATTCAGTGTAGTAAGTCAAAGGCTTTCTGGCAAAGAGTGCTTAGTGTTTATCCTCTCAAAACCCTCTTTACCATCTTTGTCTTAAGATAATATAATCTGTTTTATTTTTTTACAATGGATTTTGCACTTTAAATATATACTGACAGATTTCCATCCATCCCTGAAATATGTTTGTAGAGTTTGAATTTACTCCTATCATTATGTGCAAAAACATATCTGTCACTATGGAATCCATATTAATTTCGGTTGTGGGTTAAATGTGATGACAGATGTAATAGGTTAATATAGACATATAGTCATTGTGCCCCAGCGTGGCATTTCTCTCTGTTTTAGCATGTGAAGAAACGGTCCACATGCAGCTTTTCATCACACATTCCTCTGTAATGTACACTGCTTTTTTTTTTTTTTTTCTCTATTCAACTCGCTCATCATCCCTTCCTTCTCTTGTCAGAGCGGAGGGAGAAGCGGACAAGCGCTGATCGCATCGATGTTGTCTCTCTTCATTTATCGCTCTCTTTCTTTTGCACTCTTCCTCTCCAAAGCCTCTCCATCCTCTCTGTGTGTTCTCCCCCATGGCTTTCCTCTACAGCAGTGCGTTGCCTTGGTAATTACCAGTTGTCTTAAACAGACAGATGGAATAAGAGAGAGTGACGGGCAATTTTCCCAGTGCCTGTTTTCCCCGTTTATGTGCACGCAACTCCTTTATGCGTGTGTGTTCTGTATGCACGCATCTTAACTTCTCTTTTGCAGTCTCTTCCCTCACTTCCCTGCTTTCACTCTCTCTCCCTGTGAGTTTGCGTTTGTGCACTTGTCATGTGTGTGTGTGTGTGTGTGTGTGTGTGTGTGTGTGTGTGTGTGTGTGTGTGTGTGTGTGTGTTTGTGTGTGTGGAAGGCGGTTGTGGGGAATTACCTGACAGAATGTGTTAGTCCAGGATGGTAGTGGGACCGTTTCATCTCCTGCTGTGTGTTGGCCATTTCAGATGCCGGTTGTCACTCTGGACCTGTGCCCCAGGAGGGATCACTGCTGTCCCGTCCTCTTCTCTTTTCTCCCAGCATGCCCCTAACACAGCAGTGGAGAAAAGAAAATGACTATTTCTGTCTTCAAACTGTCAGGGCAAGAGAATATGTGAAGGGTGGATGGAGAAAAGAGCGATAGGCAAACAAGGGAAGAGCGGCAGCTCTGTGTTTTGTGTTTATGATGAGGGACTGACATGCATTAACATGATGTCAGAGTTCATCTACAAGTATTCATTTTCCACACTCTCTTCCAGGCTGGTATGATCAGGATGGAGCAAGAGGAGTTTTTTATCGAGCCGGTGGAGAGGCGCGACGGAGTGAGAGAAGAGGAGGAGGAGGAGGAGGGAGGAGGAGGAAGGACACACGTCATCTATCGCTCCTCAGCCGTAAAGAAAGCGCCCGTCAGCAGCACGGCAGCAGACTACCACTCCAGAGGTCAGTCTGTGGCTCCAGCTGAGCCATCCTCCACTTTTACACACCCTTCACTGAATGCTGCACTCTTCTCCATTTTTTTTCCTGACATGTGGAAATAATGATATGACACTGACTGCAAGCTAAGTCCCCGATCACTCATCTTAAATGGGAAAACTACAGACTTTTTGTTGTCATCAGAGAAATGAGAAACAAAAGAAACCAATGAAGTTCAGTGTCTGCATTCAAAAGAAAATGATAAATGCTGCAAGAATATGATGCTGTAAAACAAACGGGTTTTTCTGCAGTACATCTTGAACACTTCACAGACCATACTCCCCTGAAATAAACTAGTATCTAAAGCCATTCTTCCCTCAAACACACCTGCTTATATAATCAAACTATTACATGCAAAGACAGCAAGTCACAGCGTGAGCATGCCCTACTGTCAAAAAGATTACACCTACACACACACTCAAACGCATCCTCCTAATTTTCCAGTGAGAAAGGAGCGACATATGGAGACGCGCGTGTTTGATTGGTAAGGTAACACCCTCTGTATCTTTTATAGAATTATACACTGCCTTGGCTGCCTCCACAATTAACAGCTGGCACTCAAGTCATTGGTTTCTCGTCGTCTGCCTCCATTTTCCACTCCACAGATGAAATAAATGAAGTGAAACAACAAGTAGGGCTATTATTTTAGAGGAAGCATAATACTTAGAGTTTGACACAGCGTGTCGGCTCTGGGGTATGAAGGAAGGAAGACAAATGTGTATTAAAATGGGATTTAAATCTCAAGGTCTGAACACTATCGTGCAAGCAGAATTATATTTTCATCATACGAATACAGCTGTTCATCAGTTTTTACAATGAAATTAGAAAAAGTGACCTTGTTGCAGTAAAATGAGGTTGTTCAATTTACTTCAAGGTAATGTCATGTCTGATAAGTGTTGACACAAGAGCAATTTAATCAATTTAATCAAGGGTTTATCTTACTGTGTCTTTTAGCTGAGCACATAATTAGTGGAAGTTTTGACTGAGACTCATGTATCAACAAAAAGACTCCAGACTGCTAAACTCTGAGCTCTGAATCCCATTGTTTCAAATTCAACCAGGGCTAAAATCTTAAGCATCCGCTTGCAGGGAAAGAATAGAACTGCGATGCCTTTCTCAGGCTTGTGTCAGAAATGGCTGCCCAGTCACCATGATTGATCTGACTACAAGTCAATCAATTGTGACCCCAACCTGTGCAAGAGTCTGCATCTCGACTAATCACCAAAGCAAAAATGTTCTCTCAGAATCAAGTCTCTCCCATGTTATACAGGAGCGAGAAGAAGCGCTTTATAACAAGTGTATCACAATAGATGAGATCTGTGTCTTCCTATTCTGAGCAGTTGACTCAAGAATGTCTAATAATATACAGTGAGAGAGAGAGAGAGAGAGAGAGAGAGAGAGAGAGAGAGAGAGAGAGAGAGAGAGTTTCCATAGGAACACCCAGTGAGGACAGACTGCATTAGAGTAACACAGATCTGCTCCCACTGTTACTGATACCTGGCAGTACATTCACACACACACACACACACACACACACACACACACACACACACACACACACACACACACACGCACACTCACATATACAGGATGTAACCACACGCAGCTTACACAACTCCCTTGATCATACATTTACACTTCTGAACACACATACGTGCTGCATGCACACAGGCACGCAGACACACACAACACGTCTCACTGCTCCTTGTTGTCTTTGAATCTTTCTTTCTAATGAAGAGTGGGGTGCAGATCAATAGCGTAGGATAGAGCAGGCCACAGTGTTGAGTGTGTGTGTGTGTGTGTGTGTGTGTGTGTGTGTGTGTGTGTGTGTCTTTGTGTCTCTGTGTGCGTGCATGTATGGCGTGGGCATGAGTTCTGTGGTCGTCTGGCTTTGAGTGCTGGGATTTTCAAGGCCAAGCAGACAGACAGACTGACAGACAGAGAGACAAGCAGGCATGTGCTGCTCCCAGTAGCATTTGATGTGGATCTTTCTCTTCGTTTCTCTTCTCTCTTTCCTTTTTATCTTTGTCTTAGCTATTCTAGACCACAGCATTATGTAAACATAGGTTTACCTTCCAGTTGTTACATCATATCACTGTAATATCACAGCCATGTGGATGCATAGGAAGCACATTATAGATCCTGCTGCCATTACACCTCTTTTCCTGTAAGAAAAAAGAACCAAAAAAATGTCCTCCCCTCTTTTATTCCGTTATATCGCCTTTCTCAGACAATCACTCCTCCCCGTAGATCAATCAGGGACATTAGCAAATTAATTAATAATCAATCAATCATTTCTGGACATCTCTTTCGCCAGGCATGCTTAATTCACAGCCAGTTATATTGAATGTTGGACTCATTTCCTGGTTAAAGACAGAGGGAAGAAAGTTATATTTAGCAAGGTAATAGAGGAGCTCAAGAAGGAGAGAAAGAGAGATGAATAAGGAGCGAGATTGATTGGGTTCTTACACCATAAGCTGAGGAGGTGTGAATCAATGTCCTAAGTGGAGAGAGCAAGCTTTATTATTAATGTGACACACTCGTAAATTAATCGCTGCACCGATAGAAAACGAAGGATTGGCGTTAATTTTTTTCTGGGCGGACAGGGCTCCGTCCTTCAATCTGTCTTTTCTTCGCCCCTTACAATTTAATTTTATCTCCTGCTTTTATCTGTGGTTTTCATCAGGGTCTCTCTCTTTTCTGCTAATTTTATTTCCCTGTTTTTCTGTGGGGTTTACTGTAGCTTTACGTGCAACTTGTTTGCCACAAACCAACTCTCATCTTGGTGTCTGTTTTCTTTTTTCTTTTGAGGCTGGACATTGAGGGTGGGGTTTGGTATTTCGCTAGCGGGACTGGACTGCCTGTTTGGGTGTGTTGCTTCAATTGTGTGTATAAGCATACGTGTGCATGCCGGTGCAGTGTTGTGTCCAGGGTACTGAGACTTGCCCAAACAGATGGACTACCAGAGGGCTTTTTCCCATAATTCCCCTCACCTAGTCTGCTACCTGTACTAAACTCCCACAAAATTATGATATATAAAATTCACAGCTTTTCTTACTTTTTTCTTCTTTAGTTACGCCGTTCAGCACTACAGAAGCAACATGTTAGACAGTTATATTTTGGTAGCATGGTAACTATCATTCAGCTTTCGTACGCCATTACAGAATTGTGTTATGAAATGCAGTCCTTTGCAGCTGACTTGTTTTCATTGACATTTCAGAGATCTGTATTGTTCTCAAGGCAGAAAGGCTCCCTGCAGCCTCCAGGGCAATGCGAATTCAATTAGCTGGTGGACTGACACTGGGCGGAGGTCTGAGACAGCTACACAGGACTCCATGCATCTGCACAAAGCCAGCGTTTGTTTAACCTCTCCGGCGCTGCTGTTCTGTGCTGTTCCTGTATGTGTAGTGTCGTACTGTGTTGTGCTTTACTGTGCTGGGCTGATGTGAGCTGTTGTTAGGCCACTGTTGTTGTGTTGGTGGTGTACACCACGTCGCACAGCACTGATACAATGATGCGTCTGCTTGGGCCTGGGCTGAGAGGAAATTGGAGGGGGTCAGACAGAGGCCAGTGGGGGCTCCCTCGAGAACCCACTCTCTCTCTGTCTCTCACTTTACTCCTTCCTTCTTTCTCCCCCTCGCTCTGTCTCTGCCGGTGTGACACAAGGATAGACATATGGTGCAAGGGTTTTAAGAGGAGACTCGTGACTAAGCACTTAGAGATGTGAGCATACACACACACACACACACACACACACACACACCTCATAAATGGCCTGAACTCATCTTCAGTATGTAACAGGGGGTCCCAGTAGGCACTTTGCAGTACAGCGTGCCTCTTGTTGAAATCCCAAATAGCCACCTGAACAATCCCGATAAAGTGACACTCTTCTTATGTCCTTATGAGGCTTATTTAAGAGATTGTGCTAAGAACGTCCTCTAAATCCTTTACTTTGGTCCTGCACTACCATAAGATGTAGGCACATTGAAGGGAAATTCCTAAACCCACATCTTATTTTGGTAGTTTTGGTTGTAATTACAATGCTAAAAAGCAGTCTGATGTAGGGATGCACCGATGCAACTTTTTCAGATACCCGGCCTTTGGGTGGGTCAGATACCTCACTGTGTGGAAAAGAATGAGATCTTCCCTCTTTGTGTGAGGCCACATCAGGCTTGACTTAAACATTGAATTTAACAAATAAATACACAGATATAAATTTACTGAGTTATTTATTATCAAAAAATAGCAACAGTCAACCAGCAGCAACTTGGTAAAAAATATTCAAAATGATTAACAGGAATTTCAATTCATATGTAGACCATTTTTATGCAACAACTTTATCACAAGTTTAACAGGAATTTAAGTTCCAGTATAAAAGATATACAAACATAGAATTGATCTGAATAGATTAGCCACATTGTCACTGATACCTGATCCAGGAATTTTTGGAAGAAAAAGCAAAGGTGAACATTAAAATTAATTCAACTTTGACTATTTCTACTTGCTGTTGTTGTACAACAAAGTGTTCCTGTGTTTTGAGGGTACTGACTTTTGAGGTGTGAAAGGGATTAAGATAATGTAATTAAACTTGTCTGACCACTATATTTACAAAAACAGGACGTCTCTTGTAATCACAGCTTAGCAGATAAATTGCATTTACACACATCTCATTTGTTAACTGCAAGATTAATGCCTCTCTTGCCTTTTCCTGATGCAACATATTCCCATTTCAGCACTGTCTTCCCATTTGCCCCACAGCAAAATTGTCTGTTTAAGCCCTAGACTGAATAAAACCAGGAGCCGGCTGTAATGAGTGTCTTTAGGCTACTGTTTTGAGCTTTAAAACCAGGAGTTTTAGAGGGGAATTCCTTTACCATATATATATATATATATATATATATATATATATATATATATATATATATATATATATAGCTTATGTAAACAATGACATCTGCCAAGGCTTTTCTGAGGCTGAGCTTTTTCAGCACAAAAAAACAAAGTTCTCCAGAACTTGCAAACATTAACTTCAGTGAACCATTATAGCGTGGATAAATATGGGTTGTCCAAAATGTAAGTATACTCTCTTCAGGAAAGGAAGGTGTTACTTGATAATCATTCAATTAAGACTTGCACAGGATCCAGTGTGAGAAAAGTTCATTCAATTATCAAACTCTACTCTCTACCCCACCACGGCCCCCAAAAAAGTTTTCAAATTGTGATTCTAAATTTTAAATTGTTTTATCAAAAATATTGGTGTAATTTAATGTAGTTTTGACTTGTTTTGTACCCATCAAATAAAACTCTATAACAAAGTATTTGTTTGGCCACATTGTAGCAGCAGCTGAAGCTGATTTCAGGTCAGCAGAACAGTGGCGCCACATTCTGTTTCACAGCTTGCATTTTGAAGGAAACATGTGTTTTATGTATGTAATAACGTGTAATGCCATATAATAATATGGGTGTTATATTGGGCAGTCGGGATCCACTTTAGCTCAGCAGTGTACATTAGTGCACACCTGCATAAGCACATGCACATGAGCCAAGCAGAATTATACACACACTAAAGTCCAAACACATACACTGGTGCTAACATACACTCACATGTGTGCACTGTACACACACACACACACACACACACACACACACAAATACATTATATACTATATATGTGGGAATGAGTGCTGGCCCAGGTGTGCCTCTGGGAGGAAATTACAGTGTTAGGAGGGGAAGTATTTCAGCAGCCAGCTGCTTCCTTTCTCCCTCTCTGCGGCCACCGGTTCCATCCCTAGAGAGCACGGCTGGCTTTTTACCACACTCAGCATATGTGTGTGTGTGCGTGTGCGCAGTCATGCATTTTGGCATGTATGCGTATACGTCCCCGTGCGTTTTTGCAGGTTTTATTTCTTGCCTGTTTCACTCATGACTGACTGACAACATGTATGCGTCCACCGGTGGTGCGTACGTGTGCCTGCGCCACGTTCCTCTGTGTGTGTTCTCCCTCTGGCTCGCCTGACTCCTCACCTGCTGGCCCCTCTATTGAGCCATCACTCACCGTGCCACAGCGGTGCCTTTAAACAGAGCAGGACTCCTGGGATAATAGCAGGGTGCGACGGACCTCTGCTCCAGTCTGCAGCCACCGCTGCCGCAATGACCCACGCACAGTCTGTGTGTGGGATTCTTTCTGTCTGTGAGACAAAAAGAGAGTGAGCAAGCAGCGGATGGGATGGAGCAGAAGGGCCGCCTTGGAGGGATGAAGGGGTATAGTGTTATTACAGACTTAGTGATTTAAGAGAGAGTTACTATAATCATGGTGATCATAGTGACATAGCAGTAAGCGTTGGTGCTGCCTCTGATGTGGCATTCATATTTTCAATACCAGACTTTTGATGTCAAAATCCTGCTATATACAATGTGTGAGTCCTTGTGTTTTTTTTATATTTATTTCTGATGTACAATGATGATCATCCAAGATCATCATTGGGTCCAGAGAAAAGGATTTTGATAACAAAGCAGTGGTCCCAATCTGGAGGACTCAGGATGATTACCTGAATCGAATATACTGTAAGAAAGCACAACATTTTCAGACAAAAAAAAATAGCATTTCCATGTAAAGATTTGTTTTTATTGTGTCCTTTTCTCTCAGCCCAGCATCTCTCGCTATTACGTCCATGATCGCCATGAGTGCCAATGTAAAAAGTAGTGTGCCGTAGTAGTAGAGTAGTAGTGAGGCGGGAAGTAGGGGTGTGGAGGTCAGTTTAGTGTATGGGTGTGTAATGAATAGTTTGTGTCCAGTCACAGACCTGCAATTAATGCTGCATTCCTAACTCTAACCTCATATGTCTATTATGTTTTCCTAACCTTAACCACCTGAATAAAGAATCTTAAAAAATGTTGACGTTGAAAGATAAAAAAACATAGTCAATGGTTGATGCTTTGCTGAATGAAAATACACAGTTTAGTTTGACCTTTTCAGAAGCCTGAAGTGTAAGATAAGAGAGATAATGTAGAGATTAAGCACAGGGTTAGTGTTGTCACAGAATGTGTTTGCTGACATTAGAGAACCCATTCAGCCATTATGATTAGATCATACAGCTGTCTAGATGTACTCATAGTTTCTTTCACAGTTTAGGTCCTTAAAAGTGCAATATACAGGATTCAGAGCATTAATAAAGCAGCGAACCACTATGAAAAGATATAGTGGAGTAATGTCTTCCTGAGCAGAGAATGAAGTCGCTCTCCCTCCGTCTGTGTTGTAATATGAGCTTCACCTTACTTTGTTTACATGCATGCTTTTAGTGCACTGCCCTCATACGGCGGTTACAAAAGGAGGTAAACACTGTTAGCGCTGTTAGCGCTGTTAGCTGCGAACCGCCGACTCAGCAGACGCCATGTTAAGAGCCGTTTGAGGGGCAATGGAGATGCTCCCAATCTCCGATAAATTTTCTTTAACAAAACAGTTCAGATAGAAACAATTTGTGTTTGAGAATACATGAGCAATGGCCCTGTGCATGCTATCGCTTGACTATGAATGTGCAACAGTAATATTAACACATAATATCATAGTATCTTAATTTTCATGATGCAGGATTAAATGCAGGGCTCGCACAAAGCAGCAGGTACCACTGTGTGACTACAATTACATGCAACCGACCTCCCTGGAGGTGGCCAGTGTTCTGTGATAGCATCAGTTATGTAACCAGCCAACCTAAGGGACAGAAGCTCATGGAAGATGAGATGGCGTGTGACTTCCTTCCTCCCACTTCTGTCACAATGCTGCATACACACTGTACACACACACACACACACACACACACACACACACACACACACACACACACACACACACACACACATGCTGTGTTAAATCTGGCACTCTGAATAAGCTTCCTTGATATGCATGCTTGAGCAGTAAAATTTGTCATTGTTTTCTAAAAAAGCTCCTACACAGTGTGAGTAGTCACTAACTGAAACACCATGTAGGTTAATGTAGCAATGTGTGTGTAAAGAGGATGTAATACTATGATTCAGAGGTTAATGGAGCCTCTCATGTAGATGAGGCTTACATCTGGAGACCCAAATACATGCACCGCTATAACAGCAGAGTGTCTGTGTGCGCAGCAGTTATCTACCTCAATGAGGAGTAAACATGTTCCTCATTGAAGTGTGCAGTGTTGCCCTTTTAGTGGAATGTGTCTCTATAAATTCCATATTGCTGCCATGATAAATGTGTATGTTGTGAACAAGAAGCCAGAAATGTGAAACAATAGAAATGTGGCAACAATTTTGAACAATCTTAAATCAAGGTCCACTTACTAGCTTTTTCTGGAGCCTTCAACCGCATCACATAATCTTCATCTGCTGATTGCGTTTGTTATCATGGAGACGGATGTGCGATGACATGCAAGCTCAGTAACTATTCATCCATATTGTAGCACTTTTTTAACTTATACATTAAGCATGAACGTTTATTCTTCACCTTGGATGTAGTTACTTAAAGTACACTTTCTAGCTCTTTCCAGAGTTTTCAACTGTATTACATTTTCACAAACTAGAAGTCCTTAAAGTCCTTTGGGTGAAATTACAATGGCTACTCATCCGTCATGTCAACAGATGCATCCCCATGCCAACTAAGCACAGTCCATCTGCTGGTGAAGATCATGTGAAACAGTGGAAATCACCAGAAAATGATTTTTAGTCGTAGAGTACGTTTCTATTTGTTTACACAATGGCAATAATGTTCAGACGGCTGCTCTCTGATTAGCAGAGTGATGTGTGGTGGTGGGAGTTTGTTAGGCTGCAGTTCATTTGCCACTGTGCACCCTGGGGAAGCTCAATTGAATGAAACACAGCTCTGTGCTTCTTTATTGAAAGATGGCTATAATACTAGCCATGAGCATCGAGGACAGAAAAGTTTATGGTTCAGACGGTGGGTTAAAAATGGGTAGTTTAAATAAGTGATGAAGAACTGTTGGATCTCTATACATAAGAGGGGGGGGGGAGGGAAAGAGAAAATTCAATCATCTTCATCTTTCTATGTCGTCATTTCTTCGCTCCCACTGAGCTTGCTGATGTGTCTTGTAGCATTAGTCTGATGTGTTCAGATATAGCTCAAATAAAAGTTGAGAATAGCTGCAGAGATCAGAGGAAGGAGAAAACAAGGCCTGCTTAGAGCTTAGCAGAGGCTGAAAATACACGTTTGCCATTCTGTTTACTGCGCCCAATGAACCGGAGTGACTGTCAAATCCAGATGGGTCATGTTGTGGTTGTCCGTACGCTGTTGGTGCCTGACCTTTTAATGGCGTGTGCTTGTATGGAGCAATTACAGTAACACAGTGAAGGGAGGAGGCAAACTGTGTGCTGGGTTATTAGTCTTCATTTTTCAAAGCTACAATGATACTTTTTAATTGTGTTTCGTCGTCCCACAGGCTCTGTTCCCACCCTGTGTAGTGTGGCTTCCGCAACATGATTTAGTTACTGTTGGCAGGTTGGAAGGCCATGTCGGGCAAAACATGGCCTTTCATCCATAATTGGATACGATAATTAATTGCAGTTTAATAGAATTGTATCTATAAACTGTATAATAACTGTATAATTCACTATAGCAAATTATCGTTTTTTATTACGGCAAAAATAAATATTTTAATCACCTCCAGATTTGAGTTTGAAGAAATATGTAACCCTAACCCTTTAATAACTCAATCTCTGTCAAATATGTACAACAGAAATAGAAAACAGGAGTAAAAGTTATGGCTTGTAGAATATGTGTGCATGTGTACTCTATGTTTGTACACTCACATGCAAAGTGGTCACATGCAGGAACAAGAAAGCCCATCTTGTTTGACATTTATACATTCCAGTCACTATCCTAGTTCATATGTTTCTGTACTTTAAATTAGCTTTAAATATGCTTTGGATGAAAGGTAATTGCTGCTTTGTATTGCGTTAAATTAAAAAAAGTAAAGAAGTGTGACAATCTTAAACTTAGTGTCTTGGTGAGGCTTGAACAGTGCAGGACTGATAGTAAAGACAGCGGTTCGGTTACTGCATCAATTACACTTGGCTATAGTTAAGGAAAGTGTAAATTATTTTCAAAAAGATCACTGTGACCTTTTTGCCAAAAGACAAAGATCTTCTCCCTAAGTTTCTGAAACACAGCAAACATGAATCATAAAAGAGAACGCAAAGGCTGATTGCTCAATCAGAACCTTAAGGTACTCTTGAAGACAAAACAATACTGTCTGCAGAAAAGAAAATGTTGCTAAGAGGAAATGTTGCTGAGGAAGAGCAAGGAGGGAGGATGCATTAAAACCCTTAATGTAGTCTGGTATGTTAGTTATGCTTCAGTTGCCAGGAGCAGCTATGAAATCCATTGACTGCAAACAGTTTTCAGATACCAATGTGTTTCCTTGCTATGTTGATAAAAAAGCGTGATCTGTCTTGCATGACATTACACAAAACACATTTGATAATGCAAGTTTTGGTTACGCAATGCTGATGATCTCATAATGACCACATCAGAAGCTACATGAATCAGATCCGGGTTGATTTGAAGTATTTTGTTGGTTCAACTGTGGGATGATCTGCGTCTGACGAGCGTGTAATAGATATAATTGAGCCACTGGTTTACACGGCCCGTAGAAGGTGACTGTGAAAGCCCTTTGCCTTCTATGTAATGTGTCCTCTGCAGCTGTAGTAACAATCACGCTGAGACAATTAAAGAGAGCACGCTGGCATGTCTACTCTTTCCGTGTGTGCCGCCACAGAGCAGCTTATGTGAGAACTCTACCTCTGCTGCCATGTGTTGTCCTGTAGCAATGAGAGGGAGACAGATCATCCTCCACAGCAGACGTGCTGACGCCAGAGAAAAGTTAGTTCACATCCCTGGCATGTTACCCACGTTCCCCCTGTGATTCTTCTTGCTCAGAACTCTGGGTGATTTCTGAAAAGATTCCCAATCAAGCTGGCGAACCCCAGTGTTCTGGCTTGAGCTCCTTCTACTCTACTCTGTGTGTGTTTTCCACTAGAAGCTAACCCCTGCCTTCGCTGTCTTCCTTTGACCTCTACTGCTCATCTTTTTCTTCCTGTGCTCCCCCACAAACCATCTGTCCCTTTTTTTTATTTTCCTTAATTTCATAATCGAGCATCCAGGTAACGTTAGTATTTCCAGCATCAATGTAACGTTAGTTCTCCAGCATCTGGGTAATGTCAGTATATCAATAATCCATGTAACATTAGCGAGCACATTACTGCTGGGTGTTGTCAGTAGTGTGCTCTGTTGCACCTGTAACTGCTGTATTGATGCAATCATTTTCTCCCAGCTCTGTCAGTCCTAGTGCTGTATGCTACATTGTGAAACTGGTCAGATATTTTGTAAAATGTATGTACAAGGTGACCATTTAGCGACATATGTCAATCTTTGCACTGCAACAAATCCCCACTTGTGGTGTAGACAGGAAATTAAAAGACAAAACAAAGGAGCACTTCTTTGTTGCTGAGGTAAATGCAGAGTTAAATACATTAAATGGCTGTTGCTGAAAAAAATGTTAACGATAAATAGCATCAAAAACGGGATTTGATTTCATGATAATCTTAAGGATTATGACTTTGAGCCAGGTTTGAGATCACAGTGTGTCTGACTATGCAAAGAGTGACTCACATACAGTACGGGCCGAGTTCAGTCCCACTACGTCTCCCGCATTTGAATTCTTGTATGGCATCGATATCACTAAAGCGTAGTAGATGTTGACTTTCTCATATTTCATAACTTAGTTGTTAGTTAATGTTAAGCATGATACATTTGCATACCTTGGATGTTTGCAGTGTGTTTTCCTGTAGTGTCTCTGTCTCTTACGTATGCTGCTTGTTGTCTTTGGATATGAACCAGTAATAAGTTTGCACAGATGTTCAAAGGGTGCCCCTTATTTGGGAGATAAACAAGATAGAAGACAGAAACAGGGTAGCGAATGAGCAGAGGACAGATAAGAGAAGTATAAGACAAATTGCCTTCTTGTTTAATTCCTCGTCCCTCCAGTTCAAACCTTTAGAGGCTCAAGTTCATGGCAGGACTATCTGTAATTTAGCTACTGATATGATTTTGAAGCCATTTAAAAGAGAACCACTGTTAACAATTTAAGTCTTATTAAAATAACCGCTGGGAACAGTGTTAAATGTTTCACCAACAAAGCTGTCATCGAGGCATTTCAGAAAAAAATAAATAAGAATCTGCCAAGAGGAGCTGTTATCAGATTTCCACGCACAAAACAGGAATACTGCTTTAGTGATAGCAGCCACACTGTCACAACCTCTCCACGTGGGTTATTTTTACTCTGAAAGCAGATAAACACGGCAATTACTTATGTTTAGCTGAGCTTCTAAGACACCGAGCTTGCTAAACCCCGCTAATTAAGTCCAGAGAGCTAGAAAAGGAGGGAATACATTTGTTGAGCTATAAGAAGACATTTTTCTGTTAGTGGAGAAGTTCTAATCTGCTTTAATCACAGCTTTGATGGGTTTGTGGCTTTAATGCCTCTTCTCTATTGACACACCCACACAATCTATAAATGAGGAGATCCCTCAGTATTTCTTGTTGTGTGTATTTGTGTGATGCTCTGTGAAACTGTTATTTCATGACACTAGCGAGCATATTTATCTCCCGTAGCAGAATTCACCTGGAGCACATGAAAAACACACACGGAGGCTGACACGGTGGTGGTGTCTTCCTGTGACAAGCGTGTTCCTCTCTCTGTCTGGGTAGTCAGGGCTGAGATTGCCAATAAATAGTGGCCAGTGGCCTTCAGCATCACCAGCGGGGAGAGATTTGTGTCCTCGTGCCTGATTGGTCCAGGCCTGAGGAAGAGAACAAACCATCTCGTTAATCAGGGAACACTATGGGGACACGGTGTGTGTGTGTGTGTGTGTGTGTGTGTGTGTGTGTGTGTGTGTGTGTGTGTGTGTGTGTGTGTGTGTGTGTGTGTGTGTGTGTGTGTGTGTGTGTGTGTGTGTGCGTGTGTGTGCGTGTGTGTGTAGGTGTGTGTAGGTGTGTTTCTGTGCCCCTCACACTCGGTGCTGGTGGCACATTGTCAAAATACTGCGTGTGTTTGTGTGAGAGAAGGAGAGAGACGGAGAAAGTGAGTGTTGCATGTGTGTGTGTGTGTGTGTGTGTGTGTGCTCAATATTATGTCAGGCGATTGAGACGGCAGCAGTGCAGAGCTGAGCCGATGGATGACAGATGACTGGGTGTTAAAGGCCGCAGGAGCAGCCATGACTCACGCGCACACACATACACACATGTGCGCACATACTCCTAGCTGTCGAAGCTGTCACATTACAGTCCGAACCGTGCTTACATTCCTCCTAGCACCAATTTTCACCTTTAGGGCTGCCAAATAAAGTCTAGTGCGATGTCGAGTTTGATTATTGTCACTCTGTTGTCTATTAGAGACCTCAAATAACGTGCTGAATTCTCCACGTTTTTCAAATACTGAACTTTTCATCAGTAAGGAAAGCAGTATTTTCAGATTGATAACTTTTTTAAGCTATTTAATTACTTGTTGAAACTTACAACACCTTTGTTTGCTTTCTTGCTCCTGTGAGCCTGGCTGTGTCAAACTGTCAGGTTTAGGGGCTCACACAGAAGCTGCACATTTAAGTGTATACCATATGGTGCTGCAAAGCAAATGTTGGTTCTGCTTTTAATCACAAGCTAAGAAACCCCACAAAATAAGAATCCTGCGATTGTATTCAGCCAGAGCATGTGAGGTAGAGTGTTGTGCTAACATATGGAGCACAACATTGAATAGAAATTCAGAGTGAGATGATGAACACACTGGGTCATGGGATTTAGATTTCAGTAAGCTGTTTTCTGTCTCTCTCTCCACTCTAATTTCATATTAGCTCACATGAGGATACAGTTACACAGAAAGATGTATCATACATGTTAATTCCTTAATAAGAAAAGGTATGTAGCCTTTGTAATATATTCCATTTTCTGTTATTCCTTAAAATAGCACCAAAAAGTGTTCTTACAGCGCAACGGTCATCACGGAATGTTACCAGTGTGGATTCTCATACAAAAAGCCCATCTTGTATATGACTTTAACAGATTACACCACTGATTTAGCACCAGCATAGTCAGACTCACGATGGACATGAAAACAAAAAAGGATCAACAACACAGCAGCAGAATCAGAGACGTCGTCTTTGTCTATTCCACCCATTTTTTGTCCTTGCAAAAACATGACACTTACATCATTACCCACATCAAGATGCTTTGAGCTGTCAAGTCGTCCATCTTAATACACAGATTGTGTTTAGAACTAGACTAAAAGATTATCTATAACTGTACTGTTACATGGACATAGCAGTCCATTGTTGCTGTTATGACCGTAAATTTATTTTATATTACAACTTCTTATAAGTAAGCTACCAAATGAGTTAAGTCAGTCGTCGTATCTCTTCTCTTTTCTTTCTTCTTTCTTTTTATATCTCCCTCCCCAACTTATTCCACTCCTTGCGTTTTCCTTTCCTTCCCCCAGCTCCATCACCCGCTCTGTCCTTGAGGTAGCCCCGGGGCTGCCAGGTGTGTGTGTGTGTGTGTGTGTGTGTGTGTGTGTGTGTGTGTGTGTGTGTGTGTGTGTGTGTGTGTGTGTGTGTGTGCTTGTATATCTGTGTGTGTTACTGAGTGAGCTACATGCTCACCTGCAATTTTTACAGCTAGTGCTCAGTGAATCCATATCTTACTTTAAAGTTTTTTGGGTTCATTGTGATATCAGGTCACTTAAAATGCTGACTGGGTAGCAGGAGATTTCTAAAACTGATATATTGAAAAATAATTATTGTAATTAGAAATAAACTTGATTTTCAAATATCACTCAAATTCTCTTGACATCTTTACAACGTTAAGATTGTTGATATTTTACCAGATTGCTGGAATCATGATAATTTTGTGACCTAAGAACTGAGTTACAGGCCAGAAAAGATAAATAAATCTTACTCCACAGATCAAGAATAGAAGACGTGGAACATGATCTACAGTAACTAGTGGTGGCTTGCACACACTACACACAGTTCATCCAAACATTACTACTCTGGTCTTACATATTTATTAGCATATTTATTCATGAACACGTTGGCACTCCAAAGCTTTCAAATTATTGATACAGCGGTGGCATTTTTAACTGTAATCCTTTGATTCCCCATCAATATCAATTTCTTAATAATAAATTCATATAACTAAAACAGTTGACAAAACATGACTTAAATCCTCAAAATCCAAAGCCACAATGTGGTTGGTCACTGAAAATCTTCTCCCCTATCTATATTCACCAGCCGACATACCGAGCAGCCAGCCACAGGGTCAGAGCCAGCGAAAGTAAAGGTGATGTGCTGTGTTTAAACACATGAAATATTAATCGAGTTAGCCAATTAAAATAGGGGCGGCCGGTGTGTCCCAGGAATCCAGAGCAGACATTAGCTCAACGCTAATAAGATGATTTCCATCAGCCTAGCCAGACAATGCAGGTAACGACAGCCAGGTCCAGAGAGACCCAGGGTGGGGGGACGGCGGGTTGGAGGCTCATCGGGAATTAAAGTCCTAATTGTGCCTCTGCTTGAGGGTAGATGAGGGCTGAGTGTCAGGACGGCCTGAAAAGGTGGACAAAAGCAGGATGAAGTGTGTGCTGCATGGATTATAGAGATGTATGTGTGTAAGTGAGTGATAAAAGATTGGGGAACACTGCTTCTTTTCAATTCCTAAACAGTGTGTCCAGTTCCTCTGTAACTGTATTACAATGTAAAGAAACACTGATTATATTTCCTCTTTCTCTCTCGCTCTGGTTCTTTCTTTTCTTTCCTTTCGCTCCATGTCTCAATGCAGTTCAATGTAATTCATCAGGGAAATGGGAATGTTGTAGGTTTGTTGGCCGCATAACTACACACACACACACACACACACACACACACACACACACACACACACAAACACACAACAGAGCACACATAGCAGCATACAGTACACACACACACACATACAGAACAGATATACACTCATACAATCCATACAAAAAAAACAGCTGGTATACTGTCTGGTCATATAATTAAGCCTTTAGTTCAGTACACTATTTTCCACATTAAATCATTTAACAATAAAATGATATATTAATCTGCAGATATTTAACTTTCAAATAACTACAGGAACGATACAACAGTTTGTTTTAATTCAATGTAAATGAAATTGGTGAATACCCTATTTGGGATTGCCTTCCATTTACCACGTGTGCTGCTGTAATTTGCTGACTCATGATTACTAAAGGACACACAGCTCATCAAATCACACTCTCCTCTGTTGTGGCTCGCTACAGTATTGCTATTCTTAGCAGAGGGAAGCAAAGTTCTCCATTACAACCCAATGGATACTGACGTCTACTCATGCTTTTTGTTGGCCCCAGTGTGTGTGTGTGTGTGTGTGTGTGTGTGTGTGTGGGGGTTGTGTCCCGTACTAAGCTAGCTTAAGCCAGCTGCATCTCACATGCCTCATGCATGGCTTAGCTGAGCGAATGCCCGCCTGTGTGGTTGTTGTTATATTTGTAAGTCTATGCATTTGCATGTGTGTGTTGCTTATCCACGTTTAGTTATTTTTCATGTGTGTATGTGCATGTCTGCTCTTGATAACCAAACACACTCTACTTGTCTTCTCTTCTCTCTCACACAGAAACACACACTCTGACACAAACTGACATCGGGTTTATCACCATATATTAACCTTTAACATCGTCACTGTTATATAATTCAATGTTATTTAATTTACCTCAGTAATGCAATGTCAGTAATCCTTTTGGAGCGATTCGCAGTGTAATATGCCAGTGACAGGCAGAACAAATACTTGGCTCACGCATTGTGAGTAGGCACACTTCCATATGTGTACACACACACACACACACACAGTGGTATTCACAGAGTAATCAGCGCTGCAGCTATTATTAATGAGAGAGAACCAGGTCATTAATATTTAAGCAGTGTCACTGGGGCCAACGCCATGAGAGTGTGTGTGGTCTGTTTGTGTGTGTGTGTGTCCACATATAGAAAACGGGCAGAGGGACTATAAGGCAATTTCCTCAGGCAGCGTAGTGAGACCTACTCCATTACAATAGGATGGACAGAGATGGAGACATATTACTCCCTTAAACAGAGAGGCGAGGAAGACAAAAACAGAAATATCTGATTCTGCTCCTTGTCCTCTAGTTTCCGTCCTCTCCTTTCCCTTTTCCCCTCTCCTCTCCGTCAGTGGTTTTGCTCTGTGGAGGATGAAGAGGCTTGAATGGGAAACGACAGATATCTCATTACATCACACTGCATGGGATGGGCCAGGGAGCTTCCTGTGTGTGTGTGTGTGTGTGTGTGTGTGTGTGTGTGTGTGTGTGTGTGTGTGTGTGTGTGTGTTTGCGTCCGCACTGCCAGCATGAACCCTTCTAAATGAACACTGTTGGGGATTGCGACTCTTTGGTCTGTGCCTGGTCCTCCACACTGGGCTTAGTCTGGTGACAGCGCATACACATGGAGACACACAGACACACACGTGCTTTTTCACACACCCACAGGCCAACATGATGAGGTCTAAGGGTGAGGGTGTGAAACGTTAAAGAAAGGAATTAGCATGAAAACTGTAAATAGTGACATTCTCTCTCTCTCTCTCTCTCTCTCTCTCTCTTTCTCTCTTTCTCTCTTTCTCTCTCTCTCGTCCCCACAGCCTCTCTCTGTGTCTAGGATTAGTGGGTATTACTTGCTCTGCAGAGCGAGGAGAATGAGACAGGTCTTACTTCCAGTTGCTAGATTGGGGGAGCGGGGAAATATTCCTTTATAATAACCTCTCTTTATTAAATCAAGCTGGAGGACATACGGCAGCCTTTTTCGCCCCCCTGAGCCCGTCGTCTGTATAGCTGCCAAACAGTTGTCTTTAAATATTTCCAAGTTTTTACTGATTAAGTCATTGTTAACATAACAGGTTATTAGTTAATGGTGAAATATTATAGGTTATAATATAACCATACTTATTGCTATAAATGGGATTGTTTTTAATTTAAGTAAAGGAGGGTCCGTGCATGAAGTATAGATGATCTGCCATTGTTCATGTTGTGTAATGAAAAGTGTCAGATTAGGGGTATTGCCTAATTTCATTGGTCTACTTTTGCTCATGCAAAAGTATTCTGATATGTGTGAGTTCGTTCTTCTATAGCCGATGCTGCCTAAACACGATTAATGTTTGTCCCGTGTTAATGTCGTATTACTTACCTTTGTAACTTGACTCTCCTGAAGTTTGCATGTGCACAGTTATTCTTTGACTTTCTTTCTAGATCCAGCTTCTTTTTCTTTCTTTTTTTACAGTGCAGCTGGTAAACTTTCGTTCCCAAACAAATGAGTCCACTCCAGCAAATAAAAACACATCTTCAGCCAGATTAAGCAGAGATCAGCATGTTGTCATGTCATGCCATCCGAGTAGTTTTCTCAGCTGTCCCTGTGTCAAAATGTATCAGTGACATAGTGCTGGGAAGGAAATGTAGCCACATGTTGAAATCAGTTTGGTTCTGCTTAATACATATGGAGAAATTACTCATTGGCAAGTTTAAAAACTTTGTCCCATCAAAGAGCCCCGGTGGTTGTTCCCATATTGGCCATCTGCCTGTGTGTGCAGTGATTTGATTACCTGGGAGCTTCATTAAGATAGAGAGACGGGGAGGCCGTGCTGGTAGCTCTCCCTACTGAAGTATAGAGTTACCATTGCACGGAAGAGGTTGCATTGATTAGCCATATGCCTGGGAGGTGGGTGGGGGTTTGTAGCCTCTCCCTGTGCAATCACAGTCGCCTCCGGAGGACTGAGAGCTGGGGAAGTTGGATGTGCAGAGACGTATTGTGTACGGGATACTTTCCCCCAGTGCATCTTTGCATTAAGATCCCATCTCTCTTGGTTACCAACAAAGCAGTGATTATCTGGATATCAATATGGGAAGCCTTTGCGAGGGTTTTCCAGGAAAGATAGGATGCAGGATGCTGCATGTCAATCAACAGACAGATCAGCATGAGGCTGCGACATCAAGTAGACACATGTTGTAGTGACGATTGCCAAGCGCCGACTGGTTGACTCGTTTGTTTGATTTTTATAGCATGTTTTGAAGCATCAACACAGATTGACTTTAAACCTGTTTCTTTGTATCCTGTTTTTCTTCCCTAGTTGTCCCTTTTTTTGCACAGATCTTGCTTCAGTGGCCTTGTGTTTGTTTGATAGACACAGTGTTCCTGTCCAAAGGAGCTAGATGGACGTGTGATTGTTACATACAGTGAACATACCTCAGCTCCGTCAACGCCAGCCTCTGTTAAAGAGCGCTTACTGATTATAGGTTTTGATTACATTTTATCAGCCTCTGTGTCAGCGCTGCTCCCCGTACGGAGCCGCCTTTGTAAGAATGATGAATGGCTCTTTTAATTGTTTCTAATTGACAACTGCTCTGAAAGACTTTGTTATGAAACACTGCCAATTTAGTAACACCGATACACTGTAGTGCCTTATTAATTCTCTCCCGTCTGGCTCGAACGCTGTGCAATTGAAAAGAGCCGTCTGTGCGTTTGTGGGCCGACTAGGCAGTAATGACTCTTGGTGTAAGAGCATGCCAGTTTTTTAAGGTCGAAACACTCTTTTTTTAATTTATTTTTAATTCACTTCCCTGTGTCCGCAAGTCAGTGGTGAATCCAAGTATCCACGCCTTAATTGTTTAAAACATTACAATGATATCTCTGGTGATTTACTACCCTGCTTATGTAGCTGGGTTAGAGATGGTCTATAACTATGTTACAGCCTGGCTTACATGTTTATCATTATCATTTATGATGAGGTGATATTGGATGATAAATCCTCATCCTGCCACCCTTTGGCAGGCATGCTCGGGCTCGGCTATGCTGGTGAGCTGCTTGGTGGGAACATTTGCATACATATTGTCTCACACCTTGAGATAGACTTACTCCATATCTACCCTTTGAAAAAGTACATTTAATGAATAAAAGAGGAAATGAAGGAAGCAGGAAAGAAGAAGAATGCAGCGAGAGAGGGTTAGTTGGAGAGGGGAACTTGTAGGTGGTCATAGAAACACCTGCGACCTGTATGTGTCATTTGGTCTTTATGTAGGCCATTGACACAGGTGAGCTGTTGTGGTAGCTTTTGTTTATTTGGCTGCTCTCACCTGCTTCGCCTGTGGGTCAAGTTTTTACCGGTCCACCTGTGGCTGTCTATTCAAATCATCCAGGTGTTCACACTTTGATCTATCTCTTCAGAAAATGTGAATCATGAGTGATAAAAATGAGGAAGACGTGATGTAAAGATGTAGATAAAAGAAGAGAGAAGGAGTGACTAAAGGGCCCAAATGCATTAGACTGTCGGCGCACCTTGTGTGACACCTCTGTTTCGCTGCAGGTTGGCAGTTTTAAGCATTAACACCAAGGCACTGCCATTTGCACTTTGTAGTATAGCACAACATGAGTCATGTTTATAGTGTGCTAGTAGTCTGTTTGGTTTGCTGTCTGGTTGGTTGGCTGTTGTAGAAAACCTTTATAAACCAACTGACTTCACAAGCTGATAAATGGTGCTAATTAAGAATATAAAAATATCGCCCTCTAATTATGAATGTTGATACAACATAGAAAATGACTGCAGTTTCACCTTCATAGGTTCTGGGCATTAGAAACTGGTTTGGATTGTAACCCAAGCTTTTGTATATGGCTTGTTATCTTGAGAACTTAGTTTATAATACAAAACCTACTGGCTAATAAAGTATACATCGCTCTTCCTCTTCCTGTCATCTCATGACTTTTTTTTTTGTGTCTGTCATGTTTTTACTTCTCCACTTTTATTTTTCTCCTCTTCTGTTCTCTCTTCTTTTCTCCTCCTCCATCTCCACTCCCTTCATCCCTACAGTGCTCAGTTTGACAGATGTTTGGCTGGCTTGCCTGTCATAATAACTGTGGTCCTGGGTGTCTCAGGTGGCTTGCGTTGGCTGTTCTTTGAGTACTTCGCAGCCACGACAGGACATTTCTTTTGGCTATTGGTGAGGAGAAATGAGGTTACGAGCAGGGAGCACAGGAGAAAGGCAGAGCACGAAACAAGAGTTTTAATATTTGTAGATTTCATAATGCTTTTACTGAATATCTCAATACATAGAGTTGTTTCATCTCAAAAAAAGAAAAGTGAGTCAAGAGTCTCCTCAGCAGATGGACAACAAGCTGGTAAAATATTGGGGTATTTAGCGGCTAAAAAGATGAAACAGGAGAACTGAGCTAAGAGGGCAGTGAACATTAAACTTCTTCAAATGAATGCTAATGTTGCTCTCTGTCTGCTGGATGTGTAAATACACCACTGTTCGCTAACATATTACCTTCTTAAGGTGATATGTCAGTGTTGTGTTTACAGCGTATTGTGCTTCCCCCAAGTGGCCACAAAAATGAATAATTGGTTGGATATCAAAAAAGTCAGGGCATCCCTCAACTCAGTCAAATTGCATAAAATGTTTTTTTTAATAAAAGGGGTCCTAGAAAATGTATAGTACCGCTTACATAGACATTGATCTGCTGATGACACCAGTGCACTCACCTCCCACCTCTTATTATCTTGTTTTATTTTTAGATATATTTAAGATGATGTTATTATGACTACTATTTCATCTTTTGTTTTGTTTTATTTATGTATAATGTCAAGCTCTGAACTTCGACCTGTATTCTTAGTGTTTCTTTGGTATTTCTCTCCTGATATTATTATTATGTATTATTGTTGTACCACCTGTAAAATCACTGCCGTTCTGTTTTTGCACCAATAACAAAAAAAAGAAAGAAATTGATCTGCCAAAAAAACCTGTGCATAACGGGAGTGCAAATTAAGCAAAAAAAGCCTGGGGTGCTCAACCGTTTGAGTTGCCCAAACATAACCATACAAATAGCCATCATTCTTTGGTTCCAAAAGCAGATATTGTAAGGGGAAAACGAGATATGCTCACAGTGAACATTTTTCCGGTACGTACAATATAAACATGTCCTCTTTATGTTGATTAAAAACATAATCGAGGCAGCATCACGTTTACTACAAACATATGAGTTGTATATGGACATCAATTTCAGGAGACAGGGTTGATATATGAGATTAGAGGATGAGGTGACAGAAGGAGAGAGGTGACAGGCAGAGGCAGGGTTGGGGAGAGAGGTGGCAAGGGGGCCACAAACCCTTCAAGCCAGCGGGGAAGCTGTCTCTGCAGAGATTTATAGGTTCTCTGGGAGCTGGACCTCGCACCTTGCTGTCAGCCTCTCTCTCTTTATCTCTCTGTTGATGCACACGCCGTGTCCCTGTAAGATTGATCCATAGTTTTCTTAAAGTGGACAGGCAGCGGAGCTTGATATGACAGTAAGAGCTGCAGACGATGAATGTCCCTTGTCTGCATACACGGTAGTCTGCATACTGCTGCTGTTGTGTGTTTATCTTCGCTGCCCTGTCATGGCTGGAGGTGTTCTCGTACGTTTTGATTTCATAAGAGACCTTTATAAATGTCTGGCTCTCTGAGGCAGATATAGAAAGACACAGGAAAGGACAGGCAGACAGGTCAGTTTCAGACTGGATGAGACCTGCAGTAAGCCTTATATCAGCCTGGCTTTGCTGTCTTATTGGACACTAAGGCTCTCCAGTTTACATCCACCACCACAGAGCAAAGAGAGAGAGTTTGCGGTCATGATTGATCTTTGCCAACATTATTGCCTCTGTGGATGGCAATGATTGGATTACTGTGTTTTTAGATGTGTTTGCGATCTTTACATGGGCCGGTCTTCTTTGCTGTAATTATTGATGCGACAAGAGGCGTTCACAAGGCTCTCCGCAGCCTGTGAGAAATATCGCCACTCAATTTATGCTCATGTTTGACAACGTGTGCAATCATGAGTGTGGATTCTGTCAGTTTCCAACCACAGTTGTTTAATTGTGGCTGCTTTGAATTAGGAATCTAGTACCTCAGTTAACTCTGCATTTAGCCTTGATGAAGAAATGGCTCAGCTCGGCTGATGAAACGATGGTACAGCAGGACGCAGGAGGGGTTGGTGTGCACCACTGCACCTAGCAGCCAGCAGCCCGGTGTGTTTCTGAAAGACAGACAGTTATGTAAGAGGGGAGAGCTAAAGGTTGCCTCGTCTCTTGAACCACCAGAAATCCACACAGACAAAACGAGCAGCACTGTGGATAGGTGTCCCTCTCGCCCGCTGATTATAAAGGCTGCTTCATGCAATATTAAAAATGGTCCTCTGCTCCACTTCAGGGAGCACAGGAAGATATAATGCACCAGCCTAAATATTCTGAATCTTTGGACATGACACTCACAGTCAAGGCTCGACCACTAAAAACATCTCATCAGCAATATAGAAATCTCCGTTAAAAATAAACAGCCCTAACCTAAAGCGGTTATTAATAAATGGGCAAAGTTCAGTGCTTGATGTATGAATAATTATTATGGTCTTCAGGGAGCTGTCCATGTAAAATTAGATTGCTGATTGCCAATCTAAATAATTAACGGCAATATGATTATGGGAAGCGTAGTTGACTATGTGTTCCACACTCTGCAGTCTTTACAGCGGTCATATGGCAGCTTAGAAATAATGAGCATCCAGTATGGGAACATTGTGTGGGACAGCATGGCATGTCGCTACCTGCCCAGATGCTAGGAGCCCCGTCAACGGTCCGCTGTCCGAGCCACTCGCCACCATGACAACCCATAAAACTGTCACCGGTGGAGACAAAATGTCCATGCCCTGAGCTATGTGAAGCTGTGTCTGTAAGTAAATGAGTTCACATGTGTGGATAACTGTGCCTCCAGGTGGACAGACAGCCTTGAACTCAGGTAAGCACTAATGAGTTCACCATCTTCCCTCAGGCCCACTGCCACTCATATGAGTGAGAAAAATAACCAAAATACAGATTCTAATCATCACTTTTGAGGGAATACTGTGTGGAGGCAGACACCCTCAATGTCACTTGAATGCAACACATTTTTATTACATTTTGACAATATGACGATGGGCAACTTTTTTACCGTAACAAAAATAAACCATCCAATTTCTCAATTAACTTTATAAGAAATCTGTTCAACCAATATTCTTAAAGCCAGGGCTTTATGCCTCCAAGACTCCCCCGTATCAAATAAATACATAGTACTGCATTTACTGTAAAGCCCTGTTCGCACAGGACTAGTATTACCTGGGAACCTCTAGTAATTTGTAATAATTGCGGAAGTTGTCTGTGATCTTAATCCCGTGCAAATCTGCCATGTTCTTAAGTCAAGTAAAAATGTACCCCAAATCATATTAAGCCATATATATACTGTAGCTTTTTTTCTGCCTCTTTACCGATCAAGATCATTGCGGCTTGCGTTGGCAATTATAAATGAAAGTTTTGACAGCATTTTTGGGTGCAAATTCTGGAGACTCATCTCGCTACACAGCATCGAGACTCATGCTAATTATATATTTAATGTAGATATTGTGTTTTAAAATGTTTTGAATATAAGTGGATGTTCAGAATTTGCTGTGTGAATGCGAATACACAGTTGTGGTGAGGTAATTTCTAAATCACATGAGGTCCCCTGGAAGTACTAGTCCTGTGCGAATAGAGCTTATATCACATAATCTTGTAATTCAGCAGCCCTAACCACACTTAACCACCAAAATTAACATCAGCTTTATTCTCTTGATTGTGTTTACTTTAACGTCCTGCAAGACTTTACCACAAACTGTGAGACTTGTGGGTAAAGTCTGATGTATTAAAAAGTACTCGGAAGGCCAAAGTGTTTATTGCGGTTCTGAACAGGGTGAAAAGTCAGCCATGATCGCACAGCACACACTTTACACACAGTCTCTCCTGTCATTCTGTTACACTCAATCTGTTTTTGCCATTTTGTGTTTTTTATATTGTTATAGAAGTAAATTGGGCGTTGCTGTAAAAGAGTGTATTGTATATGTAGTGTATTGTCACCATGTGGTCATGTGTTTTGTATTTACAATATGATACAGTGTAATTCACCATATTCTAACTCTTCTATGTAAATTGTGTATTTAACTGAGTCTACTTTACTGCATAAATCACCATTCACGAGGCTGGGTTATGTTACAAAAACGTGGCAGTTACATACTGTAGCAAGCAAACTCATCCAAATGTAGATTGTTTGCACACACTCTGGTGCACACCTACCTTGATGCTGGTCAGAGTGACCATCATGAGGTCGAAAACAGTCGTTATACAGTAGAGCTCCTGAATGCAGAGCAGAGCGATGTGCCACACCTGACTGCCAGTCACCTTAAACCAAAGACCCTTGCTCAATAGTAAGATGTGGATTGACCTGAATTATCATCCCCATTCTCCCTCTCTCCTGTCGTGGCTTATAGTCTCTCCTTACTCTCCCGACCCCCCTCTCTCCCCACCTGGTATTCAGCGGGCAACCAGACATTCTTGACATTTTGCAAAGGTTGAAAGACAAAGAACCTTTGTCTCCTAATAAGGCCGCGCTCTGCACCCCACCTGAATGAGAATACTTGGAGGGAGAGGGCGGTGTGTTTGTGTGTTTGCATGTAGGATGGCGTGTTTGTGTGTGATGGTGGAGGTGGACGGGGTACATACAGTAGGGATGCAGACTTGAGTGAAAATGCAAATGAGGATTGAGAACGGGTGGGTAGGACAGGAAAAGGAAAGTTTCAGGTAAGAAGAGACACATAGCGGTGTGTGATTGTGTGTGTGTGTGTGTGTGTGTGTGTGTGATTGTGTGTGTGTGTGTGTGTGTGTGTGTGTGTGTGTGTGTGTGTGTGTGTGTGTGTGTGTGTGTGTGTGTGTGTGTGTGTATGCAGGTAAGAGGCGTGGGAGGAGGAGGTTCGGGACTGAGAGAAAAGAAAAATGAACATTGTTATGATCAATCCCCTGTCTGTAGGTTGAGAGTGATAACAGTTAGATTTCAGAGGCTAATGTAAGCTATTGCTGTGAGAAACACGGCGCCGCACCCTGATGCTTCGCCCGCAGTCACACACAGAGACTCGGATGTTCTACAAGCGAGCGATATTCTCCATCACTGCAGGAGCTTGAAGCGGAACTCAAAACACCCAAGGTCCTTCTGGTCTCTTCTCATCTCTCTCGCTCATATCCATCACACCCCTCAGTTCTACCTCTCACCTCCCTCACCGCCTCCCTCAGTCTCTCTTGCACCTTATTCCTCTGCAGTTCTCTCTGAAAAACTTTCTCCAAAACAGCTGAAGCGAGAGAAAAATAGTGTTCCAGCGAGTGTAATCGAGGACAGAGGTGCGACGAAAACGGAGAGGTTTAAATAGTTAGAGCTTGCCACCTGGTCATGCACCTTCCAACCTATTGGTTTAGTCTCACTTACCATACAGCTGTGGCCCCGTGTTATGCAATGTCCCCGCATTGTCTCATTTGCGGTTTGCAAGGCCCTCCAATTTTGTGAAGGCGCAGACTTAAATGTGAGATCGCAATCATCTTTTTTTTCTGTGTGTTGTTTTAACATTACATAAGCAAAAGGTAAAAATATCTGGACCTGTCTTTAAAAGCAGATGGTGTGGTTATGACTTCAGGCTCGTTAAAGGCAGTTATAACAAGGAAGAGCCAGGGCCTGTTGTGAAGTCCACAGCCTTAAATCCAGCTTCCTCGACTAACGAGGAGAAGAAATGTGTGTGAAAGATGAGCTATGAAACAGAACAAAATTATGTGCAGCAAAAATCTTTAAATTCTCCTCTCATAGTGTCTTGTCTTTCTCTATATTATTTTCTATCTTTGCCCCCTCGTCTACTCTCTCTCTCTCTCGTTCTGTGTGGGTATTCTGTCATTCACTGGAATGTGGGCAGATATGGGATCATATTCAGACTTCCAGATTCATTCTGCTAGCGACTCAGGAGCCAATATTATCCACGCGGTCGTTGTTTTACCCATGAGTCTGTTGCCTTGGCAACATTGCATAAGAGGGAGGGGGAAAGCGGGATGCCCCTTCCTGATTGGGAGGCAAAGTGGCAGATCTCACTTCCTCTCCCCTCGTCTTTCCTGTATCTTCCCCTTGCATCTATTCCCGACACTAAACTCTTGTTCTAACTGCATTCGTCAACACACTGGAGCTCCAGCTGTCCCCTCCATGCCACGTGTTGAATCAACTCGCACCTCCGAATAAAGCTCCACAGTCAAAAACAGCATATCTATTAGAGCTCAACTTCACGTTAGTTAAAGTTCCTGATGGATGATTTATGGCCCAGTTAGACATGTTTGTCCACACAGTGCTCACACACAAGCACCTGCGTACACACTTGAACATGTCATCCTTGGCTGTGGGAGGCCTTGGCTGGAGTCAGGGAGGATGCTACTTTGTTGAATCCACTGAGAATACATGTTCAAGACTGCATGACTAGGTCTTCCATGGCTTCCATGCAAGCAAGGCCATGTTGTGTCTACATACCAGGAGAATGAGAGAAAGGGAGGATGGCGAGTGAGGAAAGGATGGCCTTGGCTCTGGAGACAGGACAATTTATCTTCTGTATCTTCTATGATTCTGACGCTTTGCCTGCTATAAAAAAGGGGGTGGGGGGGTGGACTAGGCTCTTAAACTTGATACAGAGTCAGGACTGGAGTTTATCCAAGAATGGCCAAACAACATAACAACGCATGTTGAAGGCAAAGGTGATGAGTGATCTGAACAAATCAGGGCTCCTGTTGGTTGCACACTTTCCGATGGAATAACCTCAAATTGAGTTTCTTCAGTTTTGCAATTTTTTTTTCCAGCATATAACAAGCCAAGAAAAGAGCAGGGTGGGCAGCCCCTGTGTGAGGGAGCTGTCTTAATCCATGTGTTTAGCCAGCACCATCTGCTGCTTTTATTCAGATGGGAGCAGAAATATTTGGTTGATTAGGAGAAGATCTGTGTAGGATAGCCGCACCGCTACCACCGGTTACGAGTGACACACATGCTCCGTTCTGTCAACTGGTGTCTTGGAAGGTAAACAGGAGACAGACATCAACATGCAAGCGCTCAAATAAGTACATGTGTAGCACACACACGCGCTAAACACACAACAAAAGCTGTAGTGAGAGGAAGACAGGGAGACACACACTGAAGGCAGACATTTCTGGTTTGTGAAAAAAACAAAAACAAGATGATGCACAACAATAGGTTGAGTAAATGTAGAAGTTTATTTATGATGTGTTTGTTTCCAATAAAAAAAGGCTAATGCTCGATGTGCTACCATTGTTCAGATCTACAGAGATTGTAAGGCTTCGTTCACACTACAAGCCTTTTTTTGTGATTTCAGTGTGCACTGGTCACAATCGTGAGTTGACCCACATGCGCCAATAATAACAAAGACGTCACATGCAGCATGCTGTTGACAGAAGTACACTTGGAGGACACTGAAGTCAGCGTTTACGGTCCCATTTATAAGTTGATGTTCAGTGGAAACCAGAGAATTTATAGCGATCGTTGTCCTTCCACTTAGAAGAGCTGGTCTGCTCAGGAGTTAGAGAAGAGTAAACCGGTTTGATTTCATGCCAACCGGCTGAACCAGCCTTTGTCAGTATGACACATTCTGGTAAAATATAAAGTAGCCTACATCAGCAACCTGTGCCGAAGGCATCATGGCGCTAAATCCAGCTTGTATTTCATTAGTAATAAGCAATATGACAACGGGATTAACATAATTTATCTTAGTCCATAAACAGGCTAATAGAGCCAGTCTGACAGGCCATGCACAATTTCCTGCTGATGCAGAGAAGGTCACATTTTAGTAGAGATGGGACATGGCAGAGTTGATGTGCTTTCCAGTACCCATACTACCATACTATTTAATATGTCCCAATACATAAATGCAGTATGCCATTAATACCGTCACATTTTGCAGAATGCATCGGTGCAGCGATATGACAAAGTAGTATGTCCCAATTAAATGTAACTGCATGCTTTTTGTGAGGGTAGCTGCGGAATATACTAGAAGTAAAAAGAAAAAGTATGTGATTGCGGCCCAAATCAGAATTAAAAGATCAGATTTTTTGTATTTGTGCTGTTCACACTGTTATAAAAGAAACGGATCTGAGTCACAGTTGTGATTTGGTCCACTTTTGGGCCACAGTCTGAAAGTAGCCTACGGTTAGGCTTTCTTTCGTTTGAGTTCTGGGGAAACATTGGTTTGTGACAACAGATAATTCAGGTTAATCCACTGAATAATGTTGGCTGATCTGGAAGTTTCTGGCTGGTTGCAGTTTATTGCAGATTACATGCTCATGTTATTGAAATATGCTATCCTTGTAGATAACTTTCTAGAATCAGTTGGATGTTGTCTAGAGATTTGTTTGCGGTTTGCACATCAACATTTCAATCTGTCCCGTGAGTTTATGTGCCAATTTAGTTTCACTTAAATAACCCTGTAATTTGTCTTTGTCCAGGCGCTGATCTCGGCGGTCTGATGGACCTGGAGTCTCTGTACCGCGGCGTGGAGCAGAGTATCAACCACACGCGAGCGGGGCGGATGCGCAGACAGAGCCTGGACAGGGCCTACAACATCGAGGTGCTGCTGGGCGTCGACGACTCGGTGGTCCAGTTTCACGGGAAGGAGCACGTTCAAAAGTACCTGCTCACACTCATGAACATTGTAAGTGTTGGTGGCACACACATTAAGATATACATACAAACACACAGACGGAGAAGTATGAATACATGTCTATTAAAATAATTAGTCACCTGCTATGTAAATTGCTGACATAAATGTTTATTTTAGAGCCTGAGATCTCATTACCAGTGGTGAAATGTAACTACTCCACTACATCTTAGAAGCAAATATTGCACTTTTTACTCCACTACAATTATCTGACAGCATTAATTACTAAAGTTATTACAATGTCTTATACCTTTTCTGCCCAGTGAAAGACAGAAGAACTGAAGAATAAAGTGTTCCTCTATTGGTTTAGAAAATTCTTCTCATAGTTCTTCAGCTAAATAAACCCTTTGGTATCAGCTGGAAACTGCATCGACACAAAGCTGAACACAGTTTTTCTGAGCTAATGAGGAGTTGACTGTGAGATACGTAATTCTCACAGGACAGCGAGGCTACAAACATATCAGGATCTTATAGAATATGATGCATTGCTTTAGATAAAACCACCCAACAGAAGTTAAAAAGTTAACACATTAATGCAGCACTTATATAAATCCAAAAACATCATATATGATATAATAAGACTGACAGGGACCATTTTTCTGCAGAGGACTTTTATTTTTAAGTACATTTTGCTGATAATACTTTCCATAAGGTTTTGAATGCAAGATTTCTACTTGTGCGGTAGTATTTTCACAGTGTGGTGTGATGGTGCTTTTACTTAAGTAAAAGATCTGAATGCTTTTTCCACCACTGCACACCACGCATACAGCATGCTATCACACAAACGCATAAATGCATCTTCACGTGCTCCCATCATCAGAAATGCCCCAAAAAAGGACATTTGTTCTCTCGCTTTAAAAAAAAATAAAACCATTAAATGGGAAAACTGTTCCGTTTGAGTTGAATGGGAAGTAAGCCACAGTGAGGTCAAAGAAAGAGGGTAACACACACACACACACACACACACACAGCAACTGAATGAGGATTCAATTCCCTTCCTACATGTTCTCATCCAGCAATCAGCCGCGGGTAATCCTTTCTTCTCTATCTGAATATGATGAGATTTCATTTGTCTGAGTGAGTGTGTGTGTGTTAGGTGAGCCCTGTGCTCTGAAGGGGCTCCTACATATCATTTCATCAGGCTTTGTGTCATGTCATCATTCATCTTCTTGTGTGTGTGTGTGTGTGTGTGTGTGTGTGTGTGTGTGTGTGTGTGTGTGTGTGTGTGTGTGTGTGAGAGAGAGAGAGAGAGAAAAAGAGTGAGAGAGATGCAGAAACAGCAGGCAGTATGCTCCAGGCCACAACAACACTTAGCCAAGCACTCAAACTCCCAGGTGTGTGTGTGTGTGTGTGTGTGTGTGTGTGTGTGTGTGTGTGTGTGTGTGTGTGTGTGTGTGTGTACATGCACTTGTGTGTTGGTGTGACACTGAACAAACTGCAGACTTTAATCTTTGCAAATTAAACCTGTGGTGAGAGTGCTGTTTGCACGCGTGCGCTCATTCTGTTTGTGTGCGTGCCCCTGTTTGCTTTCGCTTGTGTTGCGACCCACTGCGCAAGGAACCAATCTCCGACTGTTAAGCAGCTGCGAGCATACAGCAACAAATCCTACCACACCTCTTTGTCTCAGCTCAGCGCTTGAGAAAGAACAAGAGCCGCCGTGCTCTCTGCCTCCCCTTTTAGATATTTGTTAGACAATATAGGTGAAGAGAATGCGCAGCCCTGTCGCAGCCCCCCTCTAATCTGTGGGGAAGAGATGGTGAGACAGAGGGAGAAGGAGTATTTTAAACAGCGCATTCAGAATAAATTACTGACATTCAGATAAACAGAAATAAATAAATAAGGGCTGCCTCCCACGCGTGGCATCTGGGCGACTTTCTTCTTGAAAGTTTGCTTTGCTCACTTCAGGATGGGTGTGCTCTCTCTCTCTCTCTCTCTCTCTGTTTTATTTCTTTCCCTCTCTGTCTTCCTCTCAGCAGCGCTGAGCTGCTCCACACTGAGCTCTTTTGCATTGTTACTTCTCCCTGACTTGAGTAGTTTATAGCAACAAATCATGACCGATGTTAAAAAACTTTCTATGTATAATGTGAGGTTTAAGGTAGATTTAACGGAGAGATTTGAAAATATATTTGCAGCAGGTTCCCCTCTAAAGGAGTTCATATGTTTGCAGGTTTTTTGTGTTATTGTAATAGTGTGGCTGCTTAGCCACTCAGAAAGATGGGGATACCGCCCCCCTGAACTGTTCTGACATTGTAAAACCATCAAATTGATATCAGGATGTCTCCTCACTTCTCCCATTCCAGTATTTGTCCTGCTTCCACCTGTTCTTCTCTCCTTAAATTCCTCTAGATTCTTCTCCGAACTAACAGAAAGTCATCTGTATGCACGTTCTCTTGTTCACACTTTAAACACACCTAGACAAAGTGTGTGAAGCGCTCCTCTGTATTTTGTTACAGCAGCTGTTACACTGTCGTACAGGCACCCTGAAAGGATAAATAAAGTGCTTGCATTTCAGTACGAAAGGTTATTCTGTAAAACTACAAAGTTTGCATTGTTTCTTGAATCTTATTTTCACTCATCTGTTGTGTTTTGTAATTACTCTCTGCACCTTCCTCCTACTTCTTGCCTCTGTCCGTCTGTTGGAATGACAAAGTGAGCCAAGGGTCAAGGTGGACAATTGTGCGCGTGTGTGTGCGTGTGTGTGTGTGTGCGTGTGCGTGTGCGTGTGTGTGTGTGTGTGTGTGTGTGTGTGTGTGTGTGTGTGTGTGTCTGTGTCGGAGGGTAGGAGGGGGGGTGGGGGGGTGGGGGCGGTACTGCTGTCTGCAGGACATCAAAGCGCCCCCACAGAAAAACCACTAAATCCCGTCTGCGAAGTTCAACGGGAGTGTCAAAGTGTGTTTGTGTGTCTTGATGTGTGGTTAAGTTGAATGTGTGTATTGGTGATTCTGCTTCCCACTCCTTTCCCATGTGTTTACCTCACTTCAAGACAAGAGACAGATCACATGGCATACACCGACAGCAATATGGGCAGGGAGGACAACACAAACAAAACAAAAAAAGACAAACCTGAAAGGGAAGATATTTATTACCATTGTCAAATTTCAAGAGAGAGAGTGAGGGAGAGAAAGGCGACACAGAAAAAGAAATGAATTAATAAGATACAGTTAAGTGAGTTAGAAAACAAAAAAACAGAAAAGGGAAGGGGAGAAGAAATGGCTATTCAGGTGCAGTAGCTACTGTATGTGCATTGTTTTGATTGGCCACGGGTGACGAAGTGGGCTGTTAGGGAAAAACAAGAGTGCTGTAGCAACAATGTTGTGGTAAATCCTGTAAAATATGATGTGTGCCAAATGCCAAGTGGAGGCCATTGTGCAGTAATCTTCCTGTGGTGAACATGGTGATAGATTTAGTGGCTAACAGTGATGTGTCTGTCTACTCTCTGTCTCACCCATTAATGGAGACCTTTAGAGAGGTGCAGCTCAGTGTTAATCACACTCTCCACGGATATGAATAGGCACTGCTGGGTAGGCAGTTGCCCCTGTGTATGTTTAATTTAAATGATGCATACAGGCATACTAAGGTGTATTTTGTCTACTCCAGAATGTGATAGGCATCATTTCTGCAACAGCTATCTGGAAGTGGCGTTGATCGTTCAGTCTTGTCGTTACCAAAGCTCCTGGAGGCAGAGAAAGTTGTCTTGTTAAGTGGTAGGAAGAGCTGGGGAAGGAGGCAGTCCAGGTAATAATAGACACCTTGTTAGCTGGAAGTGTCACAGATATGTAAGGAGCACTGTCAGACTGAGAGCTCAAATTTCTGGGTCTCAATGTTTTTAAATATTCCCAAGTGTGTTGACGAAAAGATGTAGAAAAGCTGTCCAAAGTCTTATCTAATTTATGTAGCACTCTAGCCAAATTTTATTTGATGACTCAGTTCTGTCTCATCGGCAGCTGAGGGTGTTTTTAATGCATATTAAATGAAACCCACTTTCCATGATGAGTTGGTTTAAATCAGAATATTGATATTATAACAGATCTAAATGTACTTTAATCATATTACTACTAGTCTCAGGGCAAAGAAATAGACAAATTCTTACCGTTTATATGTCATTTAATTATGATAGAGTGAGGAATCTTTGGTATACTAAATGTAGGTGTGAACTGGTGGATGCGGTGCCTGCAGCTAATGAAGTGCAGATTCAAAGTAGCAAGACAGAACTGCTGGTGTCTCTCCTGTTCTTGGGTTTCAGTCTGAACTGTCCCTCCCTTATTCTCACTTTGCTTTTAAAGCAGTTCACATTTCTGTGCCCTCCCTCCTTTTCATGCTTCAGATTTTAATTAAATCTCCTAACCCAACACTGAACCTGGAAAAACTATCCAATTAACAGGTTGTAAATGTGCAGACCGACATAGGTTTAATTACATGTTTTGTTTGTAAACATGAGTAAAACAGGCCTATATTTACAAATGATGGTGCATATAAACAAACAAAGTTAATATCACTTGTTTATTCTTTTAATCAAACGTTTTAATTATACCATAATCTATGTGGTTAAACAAATACTGCCTTTAATATCACTCCTTGCTCCTTCTTTGACAAGTTTGTTTTACATTCTGTCTTCATTTCGTCCTGCCTTCTGCAGAGTTAAGTGTTAAGTTCAGTGACAGGCCATTGCTTCATCATTTATCTGATAGTAATTATTTTGTGCCTTGCTGACCTCTCGGCCTGCCTTAGTTACTCCACAGACAGACACACACACACACACACACACACACACACAGCTGGACAAATCTAGGCTACCTGTAGCCTGGGTGGTAAGTAATGACACCTGGTGTCGCCCTTCAGCAGCATTAATGAGAGACATGCCTGAACAGTTGTTAACAATGAACTCTGTGAGCGTGTCCCTATGTGCACAGGGAAGCGCACATAGAGACACATAGAGTGACCATGTGGGTGGGTTTGTTTAAGATGAGGAATCACTGTGCCAAATATGTCCTCTAGTGTGCAGTGTCTGTGTGTGACATGTCCAAGCATTAAAGTGCATGAAGACACATAAGGTTAAAGTTGTGTGTGTGTGTGTGTGTGTGTGTGGGTGTGTGGGTGTGTGTGTGTCCCATTAGAATGAACCTAGTGCCAGGGTCACCTGGAAGTCAACCGTCCCTAATTGGCATAACTGTTGTCACGGAAACGGGCTTGACCAAGTGTCCATGTCATTTCAGACAAACACACACACACACACACACACAAAGTAATTATGTGTCACTTACTCACATATACTTAAGTCTGCCAAGATAGCGAGGGAGTGAGACAAATGTTACAAATGAGACACAGAAACAGAATACCACCAGTAGGTAGCCAGACAGACAGGCAAGTTGAAAACTGCACACACACACACACACACACACACACACACACACAGTCTTAGACATGGTCAAACTGAGAGACAACAGAACTCTGTCTTTGTTTGGGGGTTGCTCAGCAACTCTGTATCTTTTTTAATGTGTGAAAGGAGCATCCAAAATGTTGAACTGAAGGTCGCTGAAAGAAAACTTTGCCCTTCTCTCATGTCCCTCACCCTTACTACAACTCACCGTCCTTGTTTTCAGGAACTAAAAATAAAAGTATATTAACGTGAACATATTGAGTTTTTGCCACTTAACTGTGCTTATGAATTATATTCAGTTGTGGAAGGTGAGTCGGTACAATTACAGGTACAGTTTGCTTAATATTTGTATTTTACATTTGTCTGACAGCTATATTGACGAGATGACCACTTTGGAGATCTGCAACAGTAGTATGTTTCTTACAAAGTAAGCTAGTATGTCAAGATAAATCCCTTGAGACCTTTTTTAGGGGGTCCAGTACATGTCACAGTACTACAGAGAGAGAGAGAGAGAGTGTACTACAAATGTACCAAAAAAATCCCCCAGGAATATAAAGAAATCCGTCAGGAATATGTTTGAGTTATAGTCCTGTAGGAATTGTGCAGGTGCTGCGCAGGACAATAAATCTCAGCTTTGTCGAGACTTTGAAAATTACTAAAGAAGCATCAGTTGTAATCTTGACAAAGATGTGACCGATGAATAGGCAGGAAGGGTTTAACAAAAAATGCATTAAAAAATGCAAGTTGTATTATGGAAAGAATAGAATCTTATATTTTATTTTGTCTCTTGCAAGTCCCCTAACTTTATGGAAAAGCGATACCATAATTGCCGCAGCACTTCTTTTAATGTGGTTGTATTGTCTTAAAATGACAATGATCACAACCTCAACTATTACTCTTTTCTTTCCTTCAAGTAACGCTCTGGTCAAAAAGTCCCAGTACTGTCACAGGCTAATTACACTCTCCATTATTTATTGTTCCAGCTTGGAAAACCAACACATGGACGCCTACAAAGTTCTCCTGACGTAAAAGGCTTCTTCCACTGAAACCGCTGATGTTGTCAAGGAATATCTGGCCACATTAGCAAGTTAGCTTATAATGCTGGCAACTGTAAACTTAACATTTCAGAAGGTGAATTAGTATATATGATCATTTACCAGACAGATGTTCCCAACAACACAAAGGCAGACGCTGAAAATCAAACGTGACTTTATTTTGAGGTTTCTGAAAATGATGTAAAGCTGTTGAGGCTTCACGTTACAACCATGTGTTGATGTCATCAAAGAAAGGTATTCCAGGTGAGTTTGGTTTACAAATTAGGATTCTGACTTGAAGGATCACTTCACTGGAATTTTCTTAATAGGTTGCTGGGATTTCCAACTTTACACCACGTACGGAGCATGAAGTTAAATTACTTCCCTCTTCTTTGAAGAAACGCAACTCTACGCTACATTTGTTTTCTAAGAATGCATTGTTTCCACTGCCTTCTAAGCTCTGTCTCTTTCCTCACTTGGCCTCCGTGCTCCCTCACCCCTCTCTGCTCAGCTTCTTGTCTCTCTCCCTCTCCGTCTCTATTCGTAGCATTCCTCAACTCTCTACCTTTCTCTCGCTGGCTGGGTGTGTCTGCAATTTCATTCTTCATCTCTGTACCTCTCTTTGTGTGTGTGTGTGTGTGTGTGTGTGTGTGTGTGTGTGTGTGTGTTCTCCACAGTGTGTACATCAGCCATCTCATTACAGCTGTCTGTTTTTACATCCCTTTGCCTCATTAGGCACCGCACACAGCCACTGAGGACAGCAGGCCTCAACTCCAGCGCCAATTTACCCCTCTCTCTCTCTGTCTCTCTCTTTCTCTCTCTCTTTCTCTTTCTCTTTCTCTCTCTTTTTTTGTGTGTGTGTGTGAGTGTGTTTCGCCAGCATAATGCTCTCTGCATCTCCCTTGTCACACATTACCTTGTTTCCTTGCATTAGGCTCTTCCCTTCCTTTGCATCTTTCTTCCTTCATCTCCTCTCCATCTGTGCTCATGGGAAACTGAGTTCATTGCCCTCTCCTCAACTTCCTTTTCTCTCTTGTGGGGCCTGTCTCTTCATTTCTAGTACCTCATATCACTGTGTTGCTGGTGGGATACTTTAGTCAAATATTTGCACCCTTTACAACAGGTTTATAAATTGCACTATTCATTGTTAATTAGTGATTCTAAATCTGTTTTAAGCAATTTATAAGCTTTAACTTTTTATTAAAATGGAGTTGTTTAGAATTGAAGGATTATTATAAAAAACCTTCTATTTATGAGTTACTAACATTTATACCAGCAGACCTAGTAGTTTATTAGAACGTGCGGAAAATAACTTAAATGAGCATTAATTGGTGGATTAATAGCATCACAAGCCAGCAACTCAAAAATTGTCCTAAGTAATGGCTTATAACGGATCTGTAAAGCAACCATTAATACATATATTAGATAAAACTTACAAACCCTCTAAATAATAGTTTAGATATTGTTGTAATTCTTCTTGTGTTTTTCTGTGTGACTCCAGGTGAATGAGATCTACCATGACCAGTCTTTGGGAGCACAGATCAATGTGGTGCTGGTGAGGATTATCATGCTGGGCTACGGCAAGGTAAGACCCGATGAGTTCTACTCAAACTTCGCCTGTGATGCACTTCCTGAAAAGTGGATTTCTTGTCTGTCTATCAGCATCTCTGATACTAGGATTTTGCTACAATTGCTTTAAGTACCTAATGTAAGCACAGCCCAGTCGTACATACAGTGCATACATACAGCTATACACGCACTCATAAACAAACACACAGACACACACACACATACACACACACTCATCAGCACGCACTGATGCCCGGAGCCTGTTATTCCAGTGGACTGAGCAAAAGAGGAACTAAAAGCATGCAGCATCCCAGGGGAGTGTTTTCAAGTCGCACGCCTTCACAGTTCAGCACCAAAGCACACAGAAACTCTGCCCGTTATGCAATCAGCCTTCCTCCCAGTAGGCTGCTGCACAGAATCATGGGAAGTCCAGGCAAAGATAAACAATCAATGATAGCCCTCCCTCATTCATAAACAGAGAGACCGGACGACGGGGGTAGCATCCTTTTCTTCTTGACTGTAACTCTATCTTCCTGCCTGTGCCGAAGAGAAGAAGAGAGTGGGGTGGAAGACAGAGAAAAAAAAAGATAGATAAAGCACGAGATGGCAGGAATGGAGAAGGGCTGGGATTACCCCACAGAAGTGATTTTATTGCTGGATAGGTGCTCTGTGATACACTTATGCTGCTGTAGCCTTATCTCTTCCTCTCCTCTCTACATGTCTACAGTCCCAGTGGATCCCTGGAAACACACACACACACACACACACACACACACACACTCCTGCATTGGTCATTCTGGGCCAGCCCCTACGCAGCTTCAGCCAAAGCTCTGGCTGTCCATCATCCCCAATTACCGTGGCAACAGAGCTGCACCCAGACAGCCTGCAGATTGGCTATGTGACCCTGAATGCAGGCGCACCCACACACACACACACACACACACACACACACACACACACACACGCACACACACACTCTCTCTCTCTCTCTAACACAACAAGTGCACACAACACACCATTCCAAATCTTTAAACATAAAAACACACTGAAACACACACAAGCACCCGGTGAACATGATGAAACACACACACACACACACACACACACACACATGTACCTACTATGTCTTAGCGGTGTCTGTGCAGAGGCCGGCCATATGTCTTCACTGCAGCACACTCACAATACACACAGTCTTCCCCGTTTGATTCAGCTGTGCATTGTGAGCGTGTGAAAACAGGGAGGAAATGCAGAAAGTGAGGCAAAAAGGTAGCAGTGGAAGAGAGACATGGAAAGAGTTGTACAGCAGAATGTAGGGAGAAAGGAGAGGGGAGCAGAGATCCTAATGAGGAAGAGGATAAGAGGTGAAGGTGAATGGAAGGAATTGCTGGTATCCGGGTGGGTTTGTGTGGGTGTCGGTATTGTTCATTTAATCATAAGTAAATATTCTGTAATTGGACACGTTTTTGACTATTAGCGCATAACTCATTAATAGGCAGCTCTGTGTTCAGTTTCTTATTCATTATTGAAATGATCAAGATTACAGGAGCATTATTGTGTGAGTACTGTGGATCCCTTGGAGTGAGTGTGTGTTGTACACCTCAGCAATTTGCAAGATGTGCTGACAATATATAACATTGTGACACTGCCCCCTACAGGGCTGAATAAAATGTTATTGTACCAGAGCTGAAACAAGAAGCTGGTTTAGTTCCCTGTTTTTTGTATAATCTTTACCCCGTCTTCTCTCTTTCCTTGTGTGCCTCTCTCTTATTCCAGTCCATGAGTCTGATTGAACTGGGGAACCCATCTCAGAGTCTGGAGAACGTGTGTCGCTGGGCCTTCCTGCAGCAGAAGCAGGACACGGGGGACGCTGAGTATCACGATCACGCCATCTTCCTCACACGCCAGGAATTTGGCCCCACGGGCATGCAGGGTATTCTAAACTCTTACTGGTTAACATATAGTACATACATCGAAACGGCATGCCCGCCTTCTTGAGTACTTTGAACTCGTGAGTACACACAGAAAACTCCCCTCTTCCTGCCTTTGCCTCATGAAGCTGCATAGTGCACCGTGGGTTTGGTGGTTTTCTGTGCAGCAGAGTGCAGGCTAACAGGCAGGCCCAGGGGAGAGGCCTCTAAAGGCAGTGGCCTAGCTATCCAGAAGCCCTTCAGCTGCCCTTGGGCTCAGCCTTCAGCAGCAGAAAATCAATAGGCAGAGCAGGGCCAGCCACAGTCCCACAATTAAAGGCAGTACAGGACAGACAAGCACACAGGGAGTTGGAGATTGGCATATGTAGGGGTAGAAGGCGACGGTTTAGGGTTAGGATTAGACACACAAACATGCACACATTTGTGTGTGTGTGTGTGTGTGTGTGTGTGTGTGTGTGTGTGTGTGTGTGTGTGTGTTTGGCTATGTGTAAGTAGTATATATTTTGCATATCTTTGGAGATATAAGTCACAGATTTAAGGTAAAAATGCGTGTATAGTTAACCCAAATCCATTTCATCTCACAGATCCCACGAATTCACATAATTTAAACAGATGTGTATTTCAGTATATGGAGTCAAATTCAAGAGTTGCCGGGAGACTGACTTAAAGTATTGTTCAAATGTTATTTAATTTAAGAAAATGAATACAAATCGAATAATTTGACAATATGAACTTAATGAATAATATGTATGTTTATTGGGCTGTCACTGATGTGTGTTTTTGATGGGTATGGAACATATATCTATCTTCCTTTTTTATTTTGAGAAGTAATACACCATGTTTCTACGTCTTGCTCCTTTTCCATCATGCATATTATGTGAATAGGCATTTTGGAAATATACAAAGAAAAAGACACAATGAAATGTATTTAAATGAAACTTGTCTTTTTGATGGTGAAGAGCAAATAAGTTAAGTTGCAAAGTATTTTTTTGTACAACAGAGTAAGTCTTTAAATCTTGACTAGTGGGTCTCTCTTCCTCTCTAGGTTACGCCCCAGTGACAGGCATGTGCCATCCGGTAAGGAGCTGCACTCTGAACCATGAGGACGGTTTCTCCTCGGCCTTTGTGGTGGCACACGAGACCGGACATGTGTAAGTGCATTTGCCATAATGAAGTCTTCAGGCCTGCTCTCATGGTACAGCAAAAGACAACAAAGCAGTCACTTATGTGACCGTATTGATTTATTACAATGTTGGTCCGTTGGTTACCTCAGTCAATATCTGATGAGAGAATTGCTTCTGCCTCCCTCCCCATACTTGTTCTTCTTCTCCTCCCACATGTTCCCAATCTGTCTCCGCTGGTTTATCTCCTTTCTCTTCACTTCTCTCTCTCTCTCTCTCTCTCTCTCTCTCTCTCTCTCTCTCTCTCTCTCTCTCTCTCTCTCTCTCTCTCCCTCTCTCTCCCTCTCTCTGTGTGCAGGCTGGGGATGGAGCACGATGGCCAGGGGAACCGCTGTGGAGATGAGGTGCACATGGGCAGCATCATGGCTCCGCTGGTGCAAGCTGCCTTCCACCGTTTCCACTGGTCCAGATGTAGCATGCAAGAGCTGGGACGCTACCTTCAGTGAGACACAAACACACACACACACAGACTCCTACTAGAATTTCATTACATGGGATTTTAAAGGTTGAGACTTTCATCAATATTTAAGAGTTTGCGTCTCGTCATTTTCTGGGATTTTGTTATCCTAGAAATTATTCTATTGTGTACGAGTATTTCTGCCAAAATGGTATGGTGGTGGTTTCCAAGTTGAAAAAGCCTAAATTTTAAGGTTTCATGAAACACCATTAAATATATTTTAATTGCTTATTTTGGGTAAATTGGTAGCTTCATACACACATACTAATGGTAAAACACTTGAATGAATAAGGGGTTTAAATAAGTGTATAAGAGATAAACCGTGTAGTTGATTAGTTGATCGACAGAAAATTAATCAGCATTTTATAGACTAAATTATTCATTAAGATAATAATCATCCAAAATGAAAATAATCGTTAGTTGCAGCCGCAAAATTAATATTACAGGATGACATGAATACGTGAAGGAAAATAACCAAAGAAAATAAAATTTCAACCCATTTTTTGACTCCTTTTGCAGTTCCTATGACTGTCTCCGGGACGACCCCTTTGACCACAACTGGCCGTCTCTGCCTCAGCTTCCTGGTTTGCACTACTCTATGAATGAACAGTGTCGCTTCGACTTTGGTGTGGGCTACACGATGTGCACCGCGGTAAGAGATCCCCATAGTCTCACGGTCCCTTTACTAACATAGTCCTAGTTTACTAACACTAACTAACATACTCACGGCAACTTCTACAACAGTCGCTTTATCTCCTGAGATGATGCAGTTTTTCAGAGTTGGGGTAAACTCACTTTGAATTCAGTCTGTTCAGTTTGTTCAGAATTTGCTGAATTTCCCTGTGGAAGATCCATTTGTATGGGAACTCTTGAGCTCTGAACATTTTCCTTGTGAAGTGAACGCAGCACTTTCATCATCTATCTCTGATCTACATTGTAATGAAAGAGTCACACATACACAGCTGCTCACATTCTTCTGATGTCCTCTGCTTTCCTCTCCCGGCCACTGGTGGGATTGGCATCTTGCTTAAAAGCAGGTAATGGTTTTTTATAGCTATTTCTTTTTTTGTGTTGTTAACGTTAAATATGATTTAAAGATATATTTATTTTAACACTTACCTTTATACGACAGTGCCTTTACATGAGCCTGGCACAAACAGTACAACGAGCTTCAGCATCTCGCCAGGCATCTAAGCTCCCCGTTGTCACCCACTCTTTGACTGTGAAGCCACTGTGGCACACTGTTGCTAGATTGACAAAGGGCGTATTCAGGGGCTTTGCACACATTGCTAGATTACCCTCTATTTTCTTGTCAAACCCATTCCCCTCAGCTACAAAAGGCGGGCCAGTCAGGAACGCAGGTAAGGTAACCCCACCTCCCCGAAGACATGTGGCCCGTCATTTGTTTTCTCAGATTTTCTTTTTCTATTTGTCCTCAGAAGTCGTAATTGTTTGTAATGTTGCTCCTTACTTTTTTTTTTTTACTGTACTTTGTTTCTCTGTTCTATCCATCGTCATATTTTGGACGTTAGTCTGCAGGATTCTAAAATGCTTATTTCCAGAGACAGTGGCAGTTGAAAGCCTAAAAACACTGTGGCTATACTGGTTCAGGGACTATGGTGCAGTTCAACAGTTGAACCGTACCATATCCTGACTCTTTTCCTGCAAATCTCTGTGTTAAATCACAGCGCCGCTGGCAGGAAGAGCCTCATTATATTGGAACACTCACGACTATAAACGAGTGGAAAAGATTGGAAAGATGTCTTTCCCATCCAAGGGGAAAGGGCTGAGCCAGAACAGAGGCTGTTTTTCCATGTTTCACTTCAGCTTTTAGGATCCTCCAGTCTGATGTCATTCGTTATTACCTACCACTGTCTAGCCATTGATTGTTACTCTGACCTGCAAAGGTCCCCGGGGGTCATGGTGGGTATGAAAGTCTGTGGAAAGGAGGGAGGCGGGCACGGCCCCTCAGACACTGGACTACGGGTCAGTTTGGTGGTATCCTCATCAGTGGTTCATATCAGAAAAGGAGGAGAATTTGGTCCTTGATCTGTGTCTAGGGGCATTCTAGAGGTCAATGAGACCTCACCTTTGGCCTTTCAACCTTTTGCCCTCTGACCTCCCTTGTGACCTAATTAAATCACGGGCTGTCTCTCTCTCTCTCTCTCTCTCTCTCTCTCTCATCCTTTGGTTTAGTTTGCATGAATGGCTGTGTGTTTCTCAGTGGAGCGTAGTGTACAGTGCAGTGACACAGTGCAGGGTCGATGTTGTTATTGTTGGGTATAATACTGTTGTGGTTATTGTTGTAGTGATATTTTTCTTCTCATCTCTATTTTCATTTTCAGTGTTTATTCTCATTCCAGCTGTCTCATGATGGTTGACTTGTATTATTTAAGGCCAGACTGTTGCACAGTATGTGTGTGTGTGTGTGTGTGTGTGTGTGTGTGTGTGTGTGTGTGTGTGTGTGTGTGCTGTGTAGTAGGACTATTAATTGTAAGAAGGAGTCTCTCTCTCTGTGCCCTGCAGTATCGGACGTTTGACCCATGTAAGCAGCTGTGGTGTAGCCACCCAGACAATCCCTTCTTCTGCAAGACCAAGAAAGGACCGCCCATTGATGGCACCATGTGCGGCAATGGGAAGGTATTGACACACTATTGTACATTAACATATATTCTGTTGAAAAAAAATAATTTGATGGCACAGTGTGTCCAAATAGCAACTGTGTCTCTTGTATTCTTTGCCCATTGCAGCACTGCTTTAAAGGCCAATGCATGTGGTTGACACCTGACATCATAAAGCAAGATGGAACCTGGGGAACGTGGAGTGAGTTTGGCCAGTGCTCCCGCACCTGTGGTGGAGGAGTACACTTTCGCACACGCGACTGTGACAATCCCAGGTATGAAACTGTTTCTCAGTGTGTGTGTGTAAAACAGTGACATTGCAACATTTTTATTCTGTGCTTAATTGTGCTAAATTCAGCTGAAGCTCTGATCTTGTTTTAGAAAGCATCCTCGACATGAGTTCTTGCTAGTTAACTTTTTATATTTGTTGCACTAACTCCTGAAGGTGATAATTTGCTTCATTGACATAGATCAAGAAAATCTGTACAAGAGTTAAATGTATCATTTCTAGCCCAAAGTTTTGAATGATTATTCGTCCTGTGCCCTGCAACCCTCTCAGACCAGCCAACGGGGGCCGCACCTGCATGGGGGCGACTCATCAGTTCCAGATGTGCGACACCAACGAGTGCGAGGATATCTACAGCGATCCGCGAGAGGAGCAATGCCACGCTTGGGACCCCCGCTTTGAAATCCACAGCAACAAGCACCACTGGCTGCCTTATGAACACACAGACCGTGAGTATACACCCACAGATGGAAAAGGGGATGAAGTAGTTTGGTGGAAAAATAGGTACAGAAAGAGTCTGTCAGAATAAAGATACCAGCCTGAGAATGACAGAGCAGACATCATGATGCACAATGGAAGTTGTAAATACGAATGAAAGCCAAAAAGAGGAAGCACACACATAATTCTTGAATGTGGTTGGGTTTTAGAGGGGTATTTATATATAGGTGTTGTTCTGTTATGTCATTGACATCTGGCTGTCCTGCTGAGTACCGCTTTAAGCTACGACTACGCCCTCCCATAAAACCACGCCATCTCTTTGTAAATCTCTTAAACCATCTTCTTTGAACTCAGCGTCTTTTCTCTCTCCACCCATTCACTGATGTCATCTTGAACTTCACTAACCCTCTCTTCCTACATCTTTTTTCTATCAATGTATCAGTTAGCACATATGGACAAACTTAGAGTTCTTTACTTAATACCTGAAACCTCTTTTAAAATGAGTGTGTGTGTGGCTGTCAGACCCACCCTGTCTCTAAGTGGAGGTGTCACTGCCTTTCTGGTAGGTATTAAATTATCATCCAACTAAAGGGCAGCCCTAGAGTAAAGTGCTGAGCTGTCTCCATATGTAATTGGAGGTCACGCTACGCATACTCCGCTAAGAGGAGCCTTGCTAAATTGTTTTTCTCCATTTTTATCATTCCTAAATGCCATATTTTTCAGCAAGGCTTTCTCAGTCTCAAATTACTTTTCCGTGAGTGTGTGTGTTAGTGTGTGAGCACAGATGTGTGTGTGTGTGTGTGTGTGTGTGTGTGTGTGTGTGTGTGTGTGTGTGTGTGTCTCTGTGTGTGTGTGGGGGCGAGAAAAAAAGTGAACAGGGAGGTGAAATTGAATTCCATCCATGGTCTGTCATTCAGATAGTGTGAGGGGGGGGAAAGAGTGCGTCTGCTCCGAGTGTGAAATTGTAGTATTTGTTCAGAGACGTTTGACACACTGTTGTTCTTTTGTCTCTATTTAGGTGTTTTCCCAAGTCAACACAGATAGTAATATACTCGTGAGCAAAGAAACACGAAATGTAAAGCTGCCCTGTGTGTGTTTGGCTGATCAATCAGCTGTTTAGAGGGATTCATCCGATCACTATCTGTTGGTGTGTCTATTAAATCCTAAGAACCAAATTGTCTCCTGTTTTCTCACAGATGTGATCAGATGTCTCCTCATAGAGCAGTGTGCAAAATAGGAAGTGACCTCCTAACAACATTTTAGGGTTCTCATAAATTAAGTTTATTATTTTTTATTTGTCCACACTGTAAATGTATATTCATGTTGAAATGTTGAAAGGTGAGGAGCAGCTAGATAAAATCAATTGGCAGCTAATGTATGGCATATCTTAAATATAGATGCAGGCTAGGTAATGTATTGTACCTCTGCAGTTCTGCTACTCTGCTCAGTTCAGACTGAGAAAAGCGTGTTTTTTCCAAATATTATAATTCTACAGTAGCACGTCTGCCACCTGCTTATTAGTGTCAAAGCACCATAAAACAAGGTCTCTGGATTATGTCCATGTGTAATAAACGTGATGAAGTAGAAGTGTTCATTCTCACTGGGATGAACTGCCAGGTTTTGTCTCTGGAGGCTCATGTAGTTGTATTATGAGTCACACAGACAGACACAATGAGACAGAGCGCCACGCTGACTCATGGAGAGCTCATTCAGAAAAATAAAAAGTAATCCCATGTTGGTTGTGAAGATGAACTCATGAAAATGGATCTCAAATGTGCCAATTGGGTCATTTTTTTGTGTTTGTTTCCCAGCCAACAAACGCTGCCACCTGCATTGTCAGTCCAAGGAGACACGAGACGTGGTCTTCATGCAGAGAATGGTCCTGGACGGCACACGCTGCTCATACAAGGACCCGCACAGTGTGTGCGTGCGCGGGGAGTGTGAGGTGAGTGACGTTATGCGTGTGTGTGTGTGTGTGTGTGTGTGTGTGTGTGTGTGTGTGTGTGTGTGTGAGAGAGAGAGCAAGACAGCTGCTGCGTTGTGGTCAGATCTGCATCTGTTAAACTTTCCATGTCCTCATGAACAGAAAGTGGGCTGTGACGGTGTGGTTGGCTCCTCAAAGCAGGAGGACAAGTGTGGAGTGTGTGGAGGAGACAGCTCCAGCTGCAAAACCTTCAAAGACACCATCACACGTACTGCCAAGAAACAAGGTGAACACACACTCTAAGTGACAATGACCCTTATCTAAATGTAGGACAGACATGGCATCAGATGTAGCCGCTGTCTATCACGCTGGTTAGTACAGGATAAATAGTTGTCCAGTGTTCCTTTACTGTCTGCACACCACGTTTAGTTATACTCAGCTAAACATCGCCCTCTAGAGGAAGATTAGTAGAGATGTCCAGTTATTATGTTGCCACATGAGTCAAGCACTGGCAAGTTATGTCAAACCCAACTCTATGAGCGAATGTTTATTAGTATATTATCTAACCTTTGGCGTCAGAGCAGACCTACATTACAGCGCCAAAATTCACAAAATGTTTTATAATGTTTATGTTGGATGAAAACAGTCAAGACTGTAATGGTTTTAACTAGTAAGCAGGGATATTTGGTTGAAATGAGTAAGAGCTCTTTACGGGATTAGCTGAGGCTTTTCATTGGGAAACTGTAGCATTTTTATGATGTCAGCGTCACAAACTAGGTGTCTGTTTCATTTCAGGTTTCCTCAAAGTTCTTGAAATCCCCAGAGGAGCGAGACACTTACTGATCCAAGAGCTGAAAGCAACCTCTCACACTTTAGGTATTTGACATTGTACATTGTTTTTCTTTCCTGCGTGTTTATTAGTAGTATTGTGTTGTATTCTTGTGTGGTACTAGTGTAATCAATGAAAATTCTCACCCATCTACAGCTGTAAAGAACGTGGCATCAGGACTGTTCTTCTTGAACGGGGAAAACGATTACCCAGAATCCCACTCAGTGATAGAAAAGGGCGTGGAGTGGGAATATCAGAATGAGAACAACAAGGAGACACTTCAGACCACTGGTCCTCTCAGACATGGAATTCTGATCATGGTACACATTGAAATGAGTGAAAATAGTGAATAATTTGTGTATACACAAGTATATTTAGCAATCCAAATTACACTATATATATATTTGTCTGAAATGGTGTCAGTTATCTAAAGTGTTCATTGGTTTTTGTCACTTTTTTCTCTTTGTAGATGAAATTGCATGGAGATGAGGATGTGAATTTGTCTTATAAGTACATGATGAACATGGACAGTGACTCTGCCATTCAGAACAACATGCTGGTAGAGGACAGTGCCTATGAGTGGGCTCCAAAGAGATGGTCCTACTGCTCCAAGGCTTGCGGCGGAGGTACAGTAGAGCAAAGGAAATGCATGCTGTGAAACCGTTGAGTCTCTGAGATCAACTGTGATGCCTGTCTTTATGTTTCTGGTGCTTACATTTGTAAAATCCTCCATTCCCTCTTGCTGTAGGAAAGCAGTACCTGCGATACGGATGCAGAAGAAAAGTTGACAGTAAGATGGTCCACAAGAGCTTCTGTAACAAATCCAACATGAAACCTAGAGGAGACAACAGAGACTGCAACCAGAAGCCCTGCCCCCCACCCATGTATGCATTGTATTATATGTCACCAACTGTGAAGAAATAACAAAGCTGTGATAGAGACAACTTTAGGCTGTTTCTACATTCAGCAGGCCTTCAGCAGGTCTTTCCTCCTCTTTCATTGTTTACTTCAGCATTTTGACATGTTGAATGCCCTCAGAACTCCTGTTTCTCTCTCTCTCTGTCCCCGTGGTGTCCTCCAGCTGGGTGACAGAGGAGTGGCAGAACTGCAGCAAACCATGTGGAAAGACAGGGTTGCAAATCCGCACGGTCAGCTGTGTCCAGCCGTCAGATGACAACACCACACGCTCCATCCACAATAAACACTGCAACGACGACCGGCCCGAGACTCGCAGACCCTGCAACCGACACCCCTGCCCGACCCAGTGGAGAGTCGGACCGTGGTCGCAGGTACGCAGGCTGAACATAGGGCAACAGGCCCTTTTAGTTTTTTGCAGGGAAAATACTTGCACTGATATTTTTGTATTGAAGCCCAACAGCTGGTATTTTTGTGAGACTCAGTGGTTTAAATATCGGACTTCCCCAGAACTGTATTCTTGGCAGGGTTGAAAAGTCTCCAATGAAACCGATGATGTAATCTTCACAATTACTTCTTACTGTAAACCGAGGAAAATGATTACAAAAAACACAATGTCATGATATTCATGTACATTAAATGTGTTTGTTCAGATTTTATGTCCATATATACCAGGTGACGTGTTATAAAGTGCTTGTTGGCGATGTCCTGTGTCTCCAGTGCTCAGTGTCATGTGGTAACGGGACCCAGCAGAGGCAGGCTCTGTGCCACACCAGGGACAACACCATCGGCCTGTGTCTGGACAGCAAGCCCGACACCATCAGAGTCTGTCGCCTGGATCCTTGTCCCAGTGAGTGTTAAGGAACCTCCAGTCACTCAAATTCTTAAGTCTTAAGAATTTCATTTTATTAAAATGTTGATAGTTTTGGCCAACATTCCTATCTGCAATACTAACATTGTGCTAAAAGAAAGGCCAGTAAACAGCTGACAATGTTAAAAAAAAGTTCTGTATGATGGGAACACAAACAAACCCTTATGTTCTTAACTACATTTATTTGGAAGAGTTTTGTTTTTTCCTTGGATAATCTGGCTAAAAAACACTTGTTTCATCACAATATCCATTTAAAGAGTTCCCCTCCCACCTTAACTACTGCATCACTCTCTCCCTTTTTTTCTCTGCAGAGGGCTCGTCAGACCTCAACAAGAACGGCAACATCCTGATCCAGTGGCTGTCTCGCCCCAACCCCTACTTACCGAAGATCTCCTCACGTAAAACCTCCCTCTATAGTTCCCAGCCTGGCCTCCACAGCGGCAGCCGCAGCTGCATGTTTGTCCTCTGCTGGGCCCTGCCCATCTCTGTCCTCCTGTCTCTGCAGGGCCGGCCCCGGCTGGCCCCCTGACCTTCCCCACGGCCCGTGCCTGTGCCCACGCCCGTGAGCGAGTGGCAAAGCTTTCGCTTCTCTTTTTGGGGGGGGGGGATGTTGCCTCTCTCTCTGTGTGTCTGAGACGGCTTTGACTAGGGGGAGGTCTCTGGCTCCTGTGTGTGCTAGTTGGTTCTCTCTTGCTCTGTCTCTCTCTCTCTATCTCTCTCTCCTTTGTGGAGCATTGTGTTGTAACCGCTGGCCAGTCGAAAACTCAAAAGATCAACAAAAAATTTGATGTGAAAAGGATTCGAAGTGGCAAGGCGAACAGGTTTTCACGGGCACCTCCTGAGACGTGTCGAGGAGCCGTTCATGTGTGAGGGGACCCACTCTGCATTTGGCGGCCATGTTTTGCGCGAGCTAGCTGCGTGTTGTCATGGGTTACCACTCCTGAGATGCAGCTGCGCTTTTTTCTTTTTTGTAGCGCACTGTCATTGTGGGGAGAAACAGGTGTGAAAATAAACAGAAAAGGTATATAAATATCTATATAGAAAAAAAAGTTATTAAAAAAAAAATATGAAAGCTTTATTGTGAATGTGATCTTGTCACAATGAGGACATCTTTGCTAAAGTGCTCATCTGACATCCTGGTTCCATTCGAGGAGGAGAATGGCGTCTCATTCTACGCTTCATTCTCAGATTGACAGGAACTCAGCACAGGGACAGGAAGTGACATAAGTAAACCTTCTGATTTTGGGGGGAGGGAACTGTGAGGTGAAGGATCTTGAAGAAAGACTAGTTTAAAAAAAAAAACCACACACATAAAAAATAAACAGGGTAGTCTGACCGCTTGAGGTTGCTTCCCATTTCACCTCATCATCAGCCATCCTCTCTTTGACTGTTATACTAAAGTTCAATAAATGCAGCTTATTTGTGCTTGCAGACTTTAAACAAATACATCTATAAATATATTTGTATTTATATATACCTATAAATCTAAATCTATATGAGTAACAATAATATTAATAACGTTTTACCAAGAATAAGCTGTAGCTTATTTGCCTAAAACCTTTGGACTGCTATTGATCGCTTAGATCCTTGACTGTTATGTGTATTTTTTTATTGATTTTACATAAATACAGATAAATATTTAATAACGGTAAAGTGTTTTGGGGGGAAGGAGTTAGACCTATATTATGCAGGACTTGGTCAGTTAGTTGCCTCTCCATTCTCTCAGATGGATCAGTGGTTTACTGTCGCTTCTTGTTTTCTTTAAGGATAGGATCCCGTTTTGTCATGCACATTTGCATCCCTCACCTGTATGCATGTGTGTGAGTTGGTGCATCTGTGTGTGTGTGTGTGTGTGTGTGTGTGTGTGTGTGTGTGTGTGTGTGTGTGTGTGTGTGTGTGTGTGTGTGTGTGTGTGTGTGTGTGCATGCGTGTGTGTCTTGTGTTTGGATGAGTGAGTTAACAAAAGTGTGATTAAATGAGATAATGCTAGTCTTGTCAGTCAAAGTATGTCTGTCTGATTGTGTGTGTGTGTGTGTGTGTGTGTGTGTGTAAGGAAGCTTCATCATTCGGGCTTTTACACATTGCGATCAGATACAGAAATACCTCATAAACTTTGATTTGAGAGCGTCCGATGATCATTTTATGTTGATGAACATTAACCACATGAACAATGCCTTATCTTGGATTGAATGTAATGGCATTTATCTGTGAAAGAGATGGCTTTACTCATTCAAAGTTTCACTCGGAATAGAGGCAGCTTCAAACCAACTTAACAAACTCACACCCGCCAACCATCAAACCTACCAAGGTGATGTTGGACCAATGTCCGACTACTGGGAAGGGTTTACAAAGGGCCTAGGGTATCGACACATATGGCATCGAGAAAAAAAAAAAAAACACTTCAGACTTGTCATTGTATTGTGATCACTTATTTCTGTTGTGACTATGTAGCGAGCTATCCAAGGTTTCCTTCTGCTGGAGTTGGACTGTATGAGACCAAGCCAGACCTAGCAGTGCGACTGTATATAACATTGGTGTTGACTGTATTTAATAATGTTCATGACTGTTATCTTCTTCTATAATATTATATACTATGGGTAACTGTTTTGTGGCTTCACTGGCCTGCTGCGTGGGGCTGGCTAACGTTTGGCTAACGTTGAAGAAACATTCAGATGGACTACGTGCACTGCGTCTATATGCACTTTGATTTATCAGGGAAATTTTATTAATGTTTTGTAAATGTTTCATATGACACTTAATGTGCCATTCCAGTTTTTACATCATCATGGAAATTATGTAATTCATTTAAAAAGCAAATATCATTTATGTACTTCATGTTTTTGTTTTTTTCAATCGATAAACAGATTGACTGGTTGATTTCCAAGTAATGAAGTGTTTTACCAAAGTGACTGTGAACTTGTAACTTTCGATACAGTTGAATTATTTTTCTTAAGAAAAGAATATATCTATATATTGAGCAGGGGGGGCGTACATCTCATTGTTTCAGTTACTGTCATTCTCAACAGCAAAGTTGTATCAATAAAAATGTTTTGAAAAGTGTGATCTTTCTCTCACCAGGAATGTTCACTGGCTAGATCCTCTGTCAGAGAAAATTATAAACATTGCCAGTAGAACACAGTTATTTTTACTGGCATGGTACAAAAAGGGTACAAGTCACGTGGTAGAGGATTAAAATTTAGCAATGGAGAAATTATCAAAATTAGAAAAATTCAGATCTCAGACTTATATTTACAACACAAGACTGGTGACCCTTCTTTTTCCATTTCAGTTGCTCTGGACTAATCTTATGACTGCTCTTGATGTTTGGGTTTTTCCTCCTCTTCCTTTCTGCATCATCTGCTAATGGTCTGGCTTTTCTACTGTACTCTGCATGGTGTGGAACCAACACACACACACACACACTCACACGTATGCATGTACTTTATATATATATATATATATATATATATATATATATATATATATATACAAACATACACACAAAGACTAATACTAATGTCACATACTTATTGTTGCACATTCTGTCACATACAAAGACATATCAATCACACACATAACACTCACCTCTTCATAGTCTCTATGCCGGCTGCACCCGGTCTCAGCTCTCTATTCTCTCCTCCACAGGCCAGCGTTGTCACGGAGACCGCTCTGTGTTCTGTCGTATGGAGGTGCTGAAGCGCTACTGCTCTCTACCGGAGTACCAGCGCATGTGCTGCAAGTCCTGCAGCAATGTCACCATTACAGAACCTCCCACCAACTCCACATCCATCCTGCCCAGTGCTTCTCCATCCACCCTCAGCAGAGTTGTCATCACCACCATTTCAGCTTCTAACATCAATCCCTGGACCACCACTCATCCTCCTACCTCTACCACTGCTGTTACTCATTCCACCCTTTCCCAACTAAGTGCTACACAAATGATCACCACTCATCCTCCAGCAGCCACCAGTGCTCCTGTCCTCCCCACTACATTTTCCATGGCAACGACCTCAGTTATTACAACTTCTACCGGTGTTACTGGTTATCCCCTATCTCTGCCTGTCCCAGACATAGACGTGAACACAAACACACAATTACAGAGCACTACAAATAGTCCAGCAACATCTGTTATAACTGGCCAACAACTTCCAGCAACAACCAGTCCAACTATGACAAATCCAACAGAAAAAAGTACGAAAACAGACACCCCACTAAAATCCAAGCCCAAAAAGATTCCACCAAAGAAAAAACCCAAAAAGGTGATTCCACCAAAGGTTAATCCAAAAAAGAATACTGCATTAAAAAATACTACAAGAAAAGATGTTCCACCAAAGATCAATCCCCAAAAGAAAACAAGTGATATTTCAAAAAAGAATACCCCAAAAAATAGACCAGAAAAAACAACTCCCAAAAAGATTACTCCCAAAAAGATAACTCCCAAAAAGATTACTCCCAAAAAGATAACTCCCAAAAAGATGACTCCCAAAAAGATTACTCCCAAAAAGACTACTCCCAAACAGACTACTCCCAAAAAGACTACTCCACCTAACACTACTCCCAAACAGGCTACTTCTGAAAAGACTACTCCACTAAACACTACGCCCAAAAATACTACTCCACCAAATACTAATGCCATAAAGACGACTCCCGAAAAGACTACTGCACCCAACAATACTTCGCCAAATACTACTCAACATAACACTACTGCCCCAAAGACTACTCCCAACAAGACTACTCCACCAAATACTACTCATAAAAAGAAGACTCCCAAAAAGACTTCTCCACCAAAGATTACTCCTAAAAAGACTCCCCCTGTAAAGACAACTCTCAAAAAGACTCCTCCAGTGAAGAAGACTCCGGAGAAAATACACAAACCCACGCTTAAAAAGGAGGCTCCCCCAAAGGCCAATCCCAAAAAGAACATTCAGCCAAAGACAAAAGTTACAAAGGAAAAACAAACAAAGACAAATCCTCAAAAGACCCCAAAACTAGGTCCCAAAAATGCCATGGTTAATCAGAATAAGACTAAGAGTAACCCAAAAAAGACAACACTTAAAACAATGCCTTCATATTATACCACAGCCCCCACTCCAAGTTCAGAACAACTGAGGGAGTACTTTTCTTCCACTATCTCATCCAGCACTACTGTTACAACAGCTGCAGGCATACCTTTGCCTGAGTCCAGAATCAATGTTACTTACATCAATAACAAAACAGCAACTATAGATGAAACTCCACTGTGGTATCCTGATACTTCAACGATAACACCTATCACTTCTGGGGACTTCATTACACAGACTGGAACCACTCATTTTGAAGAAGTCAACATGCCTAGCGGAACCATGCCATATAGTGATGTCACAATGAGCAGCAGCGGTGATGTCACTGTAACCAGCGGAACCATTCTCAGTGACGATGACATCACAGTGTCCTACAGCAACGTGGGAGTGGTCAGTGACACCATGGTGCTGGACGATGGCCTCACCATGGTGATCCCAACTATCGATAGTGAAGATATGATGGACCTCGCTTCCTCGCCCTGGCTGGACCTGTCTGAGTATATCCCTGTGACCATCCCTGTTCCCACGAGCACCTCAGACCCTGCCACAACCTCACCTCCCACCACCATTACCCTGACAACAGAAAAACCAGCCATCGCAACCATCACCAGACCTCAGCGAAGACCAGAGGAGAATAGTGAGAACAACTCTATCGACGTCATATACAACAGGATCATCGGCGTAGACAATGACATTTCCCAGAACAATCTGATCCCAAAGCGTCGAGTCAACTTCCGAGAGAGAACCAAGAACAAACGCATTCAGGAGCTTCTGGAGGAGAAGAGGAACTTTCTCCTCCGGATGAAGAGAGGCCATGCAGCATGATAGACCTTCTCATTTCTCTTACAGAGATGAACACTTTATTTACAGACTTTTTAAATCCTATGAACTGCCATGATGCTTTCTAGGCCTATCCACACAAAAGAACTGTCATATCACTAACATGACAATCAGGACTGTTGCAGAGAGAGAATATTGTGGCCACATGTTTGAACAGTTACTTTGAATAAAGAAAAGCCCTTTAGAGTACAGATTGAAGCAGATTGTAAAGCTAATCGCCAAGCCTGTGTCAATACAACAATGAGAAACAGAGGGGATGAAAAGTGTACATCCAGTTTGCACATTTGGCCCGCACAACACAAATCCAAGCTTTCATCCCTCCAAACCACCCACAGTCACAGATTTGTCAATGATGTATAGATAAGCTGTGACGTTTGTAAATGGTATTATCCCTACCAGCACTTATGGAGCAACATAATCTACCGCCTGGAAATCTCCATCTGCATATGAAATTACAGCCCAGGACTGCAGCTCCTTTCCCCACAAACAGATATATGTATCATTCCCTATTGGTAAGTCCAATTTTCCTTTTGGGTTAATTGAATTGTGAAAAGTTTACGCTGCTTGGATTGTGTTGCCTTTTTCAAAACAAATGCCAGTCTGACACCATGGGGTCTCTCATCTCTCAGGAAGTTAAGATGCAGCATGTTGAGAGACATAGCCAAACATTTGGTTTTCCCGGAATTTTGATGATATATTTTGATATCTCATTAGGTGGAAAAACAAAATATGTGAGGAGAAAAAACTATATTGATTGCATTTTTCCTTTTCTTTTTTTACGGTCAGTCAAGTACGGTGTTTTTTATGTCAGTGTTGCTAAAAGCAGTGTTCCTTGTGCATTTATTTATGTAAAAAGAAGTATAATAAAATAAACAAGCCTGTTTGTATTAACTTTATCCAAATGAAGCTTTGGGGTTTGTTTTCTTTTGTAAAAGTGTTATTATTGGTACATCTCAACCTTGCAGAAGCTGCAAAAGCATCCATTGATCTTTCTGTACGATATCTGTACATATGAAAAAGAACTTAATGTTTAATATTTATTAAAGTTTAAGTGCCTGTGGTATTTTGCAAACTGTCAGTGTTGTGTGCTTTTTGTTCCAGTAACAGTTATCATGCTTTATCTTTTTGGCTGCAGCCAGTCTTCTTTTCCCTTTCAGCCATTTTCCAAAGCTGACTTCATCTGGCCTCTGTAAAGTGGCTGCACCACTCTTGTTCCACACACTTTAATCCTACCGACTGAGGTCTCCGCAGAGACTTTTTTCATTTCTCACAGGCCCATTATTCCATCAACCCAATTTTGTATGATTTTGTCTATCAATTTGTTTCCATTGACTTCATATTGTTGTTTTCTGTTTCTAATTAGTGTTTTTAAAGAATATAAATGTATTGGGATCCGAGTATCCCTGTCAAAAGCACCAAATTTTGCCTATTCATTTTTATTAGATGGAACTATTTATTGGGTTCATGTTTGCCATGGGTACTAATTTAAAGTACCACACACTATCGGGGTAGGGCAACTCTAGGGGCCAGTCATCTCATTCCAGGGGTCCCTAGTCGATAATCCTTTCATGTTAAATAAATTGGTATGAGAGTTAAAGGTTCCACTGTGCAGCAAATATGGACTGCATGGATGCAATAATGCTAACCTTCAGTCATCATTGTATCCCCTGAGATCATTGTATCTTCCGGTATTATTTGTGTGTACACAAATAATACCGGAAGATAAATTACTAATGACTAACATTTGCATTCTCACAAGTTCAGTTGATACATTTCTGTGGTTTGAAACTTGAGTCCAACATAGAGAGAAGTATTTGTGAACAGTAGGGGATAATAATCAATATTTGTTTGTTTCCTTTAGACACTGGTGCAACTGCTGTCTTCTTTGAGAGAAAGCTAACAAGTTCACGATCGATAACTCACCCCTTGAGGTTGGTTCTCATAATGAAGGTACAAGGGGTCAATAAAACAGTAACAATAACACCTTTCAGTCTAATGGAATCCAACAGCCCACCATGGTGAAGATTGTGTTTGTGGTCATGATCATTTTTCTTGAGACTGATTGTGACTAGTGCTGATCCAATTGTGTTGATTTTTAGGCAGCAGTTTTCAGTTTTTGTTCCAATGGATGGATCAAAGCTCAAAGCAAGTCTTGACAAAATTGTAATGATTAAAAATGAACACTAAGTTTCATAAATTAAGATGTATTGTAATGTGATTCAATTTACTGTAACTGCATTATATTGTAATGTGATCTTGACCATTTATGAGGGTCCCTCTGGCAGCTGGAAACTCAGAGATACGAATCACCAGGCTCAACAACCAGAGCCTTTCTATGTATCCATCATTCAACTGAAATTGTTCAACTCTGTCTGTACATGCTGAAGCTTTTATCAACCAGATAAAGAAGAAGCATTTTATAATTACTGAAAAGTCATCATGTGGCTTTGGTGACTTTTATGACATTTATGGTTGAGGAAAAATTGTTGAATTAAGTTTATTGTATGTTTCCACAGGTAAACCCTCTGACCACAATTTGAATACAATAGTGCACACACCATAAACACATCTGTGTCAATATAGGCTCTGGTTGGTGTTCAGCTGAGAGCCATGAAAAAAAAACACTGGACCCATTTGTAATCTCTTTAAAATGCCTGCTGATAAAACATTATTTCCTTGTAAACACACACACACACACACACACACACACACACACACACACACACACAGCAACAAATACCAGCATGAGAAGAGTTCAATCTTGTTTTTGTTGTTTCTTTCACAAATTTAAATCCAGCTGTTTTAGTAAACTTGATGTCGTGTCTTGTGTTTGTCATTAGCAGCATGCACATTGATAAATGCAGTTAGTGTGCTGTCTGAGATTCTGTCAAAGTACAACTGATCACTGATGTGTGTGTGTGTGTGTGTGTGTGTGTGTGTGTGTGTGTGTGTGTGTGTGTGTGTGTGTGTGTGTGTGTGTGTGTGTGTGTGTGTGTGTGTGTGTGTGTGTGTGTGTGTCTTTGATTCAAATTTAGACATTGTGACTAGTCCAAAGAGACCCATAAAAAGCCAGAAATATTTGTATTAGTTGGATGCAATTATGACGTGACTCATGTGACTCATGTGACTCATCAGAGGTCACGCTGCCCCAACACACACACACACACACACACACACACACACACACACACCACTCCATAAGACTGACAGTTTTTCCTCATGCCCAGGGGCAGCTTTCTGATTGAAGGGTCTGATTCAGGATGTACATGTGTATGAATCCTCTGGTGAGCAGGCACACATATACACCATATAAAATACTGTCACATCATAAACATGATATCAGAGAAGTATTAACACTTTAGAAATGCATCATGACTGCTCATTGTGAAATATGTATGCAATAGTAGTTCACGCCACTAAACTAACTTCTTTTTATTCCAGTTACTTTATTGAAATTAGATTTTAAGTGTAACTTCACAAATATCTAACAAATGCTGTTTGTCAAATCAAACATTAAGATGTTTCACCCTTGTGAAATTAATTATTACAAATAGTGACCCCTTTTTTACACACACCATGACAGAATCTCCCAAATGTTGCATACCCTCACACCATCTTATGTCACGTGTCAGAGACACAAGCTTTTCAATGGAAAGTAAATCAACCCAGTTACAAAACAGTAATCAAAATCCAAACGTAGGAAATCATTTTAAAAGGCATTGCCTCCATCCAACCACCTGCCGTCCCATATTTATTGTCAAATCATTCTCTTAAGTAACACACAAACAACAGCCAATTTCGCCATAAAGCTGCCCAGTGGACAGTGTTTATGTAACTATTGCCCCAAATCCTCCAAAATGTGTTCTTCTTCAAAGTGTCCAGTTTAATACAAGCTGTAATGCTTGTAAAATATCTAATTTGTTATTCATTCCTTTTGAATGTGCCGTTACCCAGAAATTGTGTCAGTTTGGGATTTAAGTCTTAATATATTTGAACTGCAGTTACTGTCTCACACACACACACACACACACACACACACACACACACATACAGATGTGCAAAGCTCTCACATGCATATCAAATTATGATGCTTACATGCTTTACACAATTTATGTTAAAGATGTTTACAAAAGCTCCACAATATGTATAATAAACAATATACAGTTTATATACAAAAATGAAGACAAAATAAACCCTCATCTCTTTTCCACCATCTCTTTTTACGTTTTGTTCTCCTCTGTCTCTTTCTCTCATCACCCTCATTTCTCTCTCCATGTCTTAGTTCTCTCTCTCTCTCTCTCTCTCTCTCTCTCTCTCTCTCTCTCTCTCTCTCTCTCTCTCCCCCCCCGCCTCTGTTTTTCTCTCTCCATCAATACAGTCGGCCAATGACGGTGCTTGGGCTAAGGAAATGGATGGTGAGTCTATTTTTAGATCCAGGGAAGGAGGGCAAACCAAAAGTAAGCTTGGGAGAGAGAGGGAGGGAGGGAGGAGGGATGTGGGGAGAAGATAAATCTGCATTCGGCTGCTGCCTCTGGTCAGAGACAGTTGGAGCGACAACGCTGGCTGGAGATACAGCATCGTAAATAAAAACCAGATTCAGCTGCAAAAAAGCTGCAGACTGATATCAGAGAAAGGAAGAAAAGATTAACTGGACGAGACAAGGAAAAAGGTGAGTGGGAGAGCAAATTGTGCAGAAGACCCTTCCATAATTTCTAAAAATGCATGAGCTGAAAATACACAGGGTTGCTATTCTGTGCTTCAGCACAGAGCTGCTGCCTTGGAACCATTTTTAGCTGTTGTATACCGAAGGTGTGGTCTAAATTTAGCAATGGTTACACCTTGGAAGAAACTGGGAGAGGTTGGCATTTTGGTTGGGCTTGCACTATTTTTGGCATCGTGGTTAAGACGAAAATATATTGTGGGCTACACTCAGGGTTGTAACAATATGGTGCTACATAACAAAATATAAGTTGACACATTCTGTGGCTTTACATGACAGAAATGGAATTTAAAAGGGTCATCTATTTATGTTGCCTCTTGCTGCTCCTTGCTGGGATTGTTTGTATTTTGGGATGTTTACACTGCAACTCCAGAGTAAGCAGGGGATGGAGTCTGAAATGGGGAAGAGGAGGAGAGGAAGGCTTATATGTGATTTCGGTTTGATTGAGTTAGGGGCTAAAATAGATGGTTGTGTTTAGATGGTTGTTATTTGTCCAGATGAAGCAGCAAAATGATGTCATTGTAAACACAGTCTGATGAGGTATAACATCAGGACCCTTAAAAATAAACTGTATGCTAAAATAATATATTTTTTGTCTGTCTATTGGATACACAGCACTATTAATATGTTCTCCTCAATTATTACTCTCGGAAATGCTGTTGAATCAAATAATGTTTTGTTGGCTGGATAGTACATCGATGTGATGATATAAATGGTATTTCTAATGAAGCAGAATCTGGCAGCCACAGCCTTTATTGTACCTGGTCAAATAATTTCATCAATTCAATTTGATCAGTAAAACTATGAGCCCGTCATAGTGGTATTACCACATGAAGTTATTGTGTTTAAATCTTGCTTTTGCAATAAAAACATCACTATCCAGTGAATTTACTGTAAAACTACTCATATACTGTGTATGTATGTGCCTAAACATTTTGGCTCAAAACATGACGGCTTTCCTCCTTGTCTTTCTCTCAGCTATGCGGCCGCGGTCCAGACTGCTGTCCAAGAGGAGACTCCTGCTGCCCACAATCAGAGAGGGCACCGAGGAGACGGTGAGGGATTTAAATGAGGCCAACACACTCCACATCGCTGGCCACGGCCAGGCCGTCTCCTCAGAGGACTACCTCCTCTCCATCTGCCACCTGGCTAGCCCCACCTTCCCCGCCAGGCACATCTCCCCTGACAACATCAGCACTCTGCAGCTGGACGCCGTGCACCAGAGGTTGAGGCTGTCAAGGCTCAGTGGGACTACATCTACCACCTTCGTATTCAACCCTACAGACAAAGCACATGCCACCGACATGCAGCCAGGAAAGGAGATAAAACTGAATGGCGAGCTGATGTTTGGCAACTCCGACCCTCTGGAGTATCTTTATGGACACCAGAACAACCTGTCAGGAGGTGTGAGGGGGGCATTTGTTGAAGGAAGGTTTATAAGGCAACATGGGAGTGTATGGGAGGGCCAGGCTCGCTCCAGAGCTCACAGCATCCCCCGTGCTTCAAGTCCAGACCTCCCACACCAGCGCAAGAGCAGCTGCCCTGAGTTGCACACCAGCACTAACACATCTACTCCAAACATCTCCCCAAAGCACAGCTTCTCCAGTTTGGAGACCAGGAGAGAGACCACCAGAGTGGCAGAGGGGGAGCGACAGAGTCCAGCCATCAAACAATCCCTCATCTCCCAGTGGCTTTCTGACTGCAGGTCGGCGTGGAGGGAGGCACGTGTGCGAGCTTGCATGCTGCCCGCCATCGCTGAGATATAGGGCGCAAATGTACAGACATTGTGACACAAGACATTCCTCAACAAAGTTTCCAATCTTTTTCTGTCAGTGCATGAGACACTGCATTATGTAGATGTGTACTATGCGGATATATTAAGGGATATGATCAAACACACGTTTGAAAACATACAGAGGCAAATAAATTGCCATGATTGTCCATCTGTAATGTTATATCAATGTAATTATTTACTATTACAACACTTGATGTATTCTGGTGATTACACACAAACATAAAAATGGACAAATCTACAAAAAAAAAACATTTTTTACCTTCCTGTGTTTTGTGAACTACGTATGAATCAATAAAACGTTGTTTTTATACTCTCAACTATCAAATGTCTAATATTTGAAGAAAAACAACAACATCTGTGCTATGATCTCTGTTTTCTTGCATGCGTGAATCCTTCGTAAATGAACTCCCCTCTCGGCTCAGCTGGCGCCAGGCGCTGGAGTTTCTATGGTAACTGTCGTGGGATCCTGCTCTGGTAAACACAAGTGTGGAGAAACACAAGCTGAGCAAAGATGACACCGCTGAACCTAAACATGTGTGATGCAGGTCATCTGTTGCTGTAGTGGTACGGCTGCATGTCGACTGCATGTCACAAAGAAATGCATAAAAGTTACTGATTCATATACGCATAGTCAATACATTTCAATAATGCAAAGAACAGAATATTCAGATTATTTTTTGTGTGTAGTAGTTTTGGTAAAAAAAACAAATATTTGCTTTGATTAAAGAGAGTTGTTTTTATCTGTAGGTTCAGCTGGAAACATCTCAAAGCAACCCTTAGATGTAGTTTTCAATTGTAAACACTAGAGGGCAGGCACAGGCTTAGAAAATACTTTGCATTCACAAGCCATCACAAATTGTGTAACCTTAAATCTCTTATAAGAAATAGAAAGAAATGCACATTAGAGGTTATACTAGAAGTGACAACTTACCCAAGTAAAAAAAAAAATAATTGTCTATTAAAGATCTAAAGTATAGTTAGGCCAAACTGAGACATTGGCTGTTTATTCAAATAGTGTAAAGGATCATTCTCATCATCAATCAACTTGGTTATTCATTTTGTAGATTTTGCCAACCTTCCTTTCTGTAATGATAACATTGTACTCAGTCTGTTAATCGCTAAGATATGGAAATAGTGCAACATTCGTCCGATGGGATAAGAAACAAGACCATTCAGATAATCACACAGGTGTAAAACAAATCCCTGTGTTTGACTTTCTTTCTGATTGAAATTTGGCCTACCTACTTGGTGTAGTTGTTCCCAAACACACCCTTAATGTGTAATGAGGAATTATTATGTTCAACATTTTGGGTGCTTACATATGGTTTGTCCAAATACTTACGTCAATGTGGTTGAAGTGTTTGCTCACTTGTCTGGACCTTATTGTGTCTTTGAGCTGGTGATTTTGTTGGGACGATGTCACCATGTGTTTTTTTGGGTGAGTACAATGTTCATGTTCATCATAACCAATTGAGCTGACTATTTAAAACAACCATTACGTTAATGTGATGGACATAAACCTGAAGAAACATGGGTAATGAAGCATACATGCTGATGGTTCCAGTAAGAGAAAAACCACCTCGTCACAGGAAAACTCGTCTTTTCGGGGCTGGAAAGTCTCTTGCGGTCATATCGACTCTCAAGTCTCTCTTTCTTTTCACACCTCAGCCCACCAAATGAGAGGCCAGGCCTGTGTTAGTTCGTCAACACAGGTGGTGTAAATATATACTTCATGAAAAGACATCATTAAACATCTAGTTTAATTTGTTTTCAGTCAAATTTAATAAATCAGTCTTTCTGCAGGTGTCATTATTGTTATTGTCGAGGCCAAAAAAAACAAAGTAACCCAATTTAATCACATGCATTTTCAAAACATCACTTATTTTTTCTCTTATATTCATGCATTTGAACACAATTTGAACTGAATAAAATGGGAACTTCTTCTTATAGGAATTGTCTCGACCATGCTGTGGAGGGAATCAACCACAGTTATGAACCACACGTAAGAACAATCCTCAAAATATCAAATGAAAGTAATGCGTAACCTTTTGACCAGTGGGTCACTTACGACGCACAGTTGTTTATGTAGGAAGACACTCCAGTCTACTTAACTTCTATGTTTTAAATGTAAAAAGAGATAAAGTGGATTTAGTCCACTACTATTGTATTTAAAGTTACTGTTGTAACTGAATATGAAATAGTCTCAATATAATACTCATGCCAATACATAACCTAAGTAAACAAGACAAACATCGAGAAGATTGTCTATTTCTATGTAGTTATTCTTAATGCTCGTCATCGGTGCCACCGGGTCGGATTCCGTCAAAATCAGATGTTGTGATTGTCTGCTCCTCCCTGATTAGATTCACCTGTCCCTCGTTAGCCCTGCAGTCAGCAGCCCTCCTGCTCACCTGTTCCCGCTGCCCTTATTTATACCAGCCCAGTTCCTTTGTTGGTTTGTTGTCGTTGCTGCATCCTTTACCTGTAATCTGCCGGCCGTTTGGAGACTCAGTCTGTACACTTTATTTTCCCATATTAAAGAAATGTCACTGAGTCTCTTGAGTCTGCATTTGGGTTCTCCCTACCTGTGTTGAATCCATCCAACCTCTCAAATGTTTTCATTTAAATGCCTGCATGATACATGAAAAGGTAATTTGATCCAATATTTCACAAAAAGCAAATATAGGTAAAACAGTCTAACTGTGTGTACTGCAGAAGTTTGGTTTTCATCTTTCCAGTGTGGCCAGACTGGCCTTGTTCCTGCCCGATTGGGCTACTTGTGATTCAGGTTGGGCTGGTAGATGAAATTCGGGCTGCTTTTGTCAACATTTGGCAGGGTTTTGAAAATACTATGAAAATTACCAAATATTACTAAAGCTTTCATTTTATTGTAAAAACAAATATGAAATTCTTTAAACTGTGTTGTGTCCACTGTTATAGTAGACTCATTTAATTTGAGAATTATTTGATTGACAAGAGTTGTATTAAATCATAATGGATAATGGAGGATTTACTCATCTTGATGTCATCATTGAAATGAGAATTTGTTGTCTGACAGCACACTTTGTGGGTTGCAATATGTATCTAACATGTCTTCCTGTGTTATTTGAATTGGAAATGAAACTTTGTATGCTTAAGTATTTTCTATTGCACATGCACGTGTTTAAGGCAAGGTTATGATTTGGGCTGTTTATATTGATTTGGGCTGGAAACTGTCAATCTAATGTGGCCACACTGCTTCCTCACTTAAGTTGATGTAGTTAAACTATCTGGAGCATCTACAGCAGTACAATTCTACTTTATATTGGATGCATCAGTATTAACAAGCTAATCATGTAATACTGTATCATTGACAAATGTGTTTTTTGCAGAATAACTGTTTTTCCACTACTTCCTTGGTATTTGGTAGCAGCGTTTTTGCTGATTTATAAAAAATATCTTTTTAAAATGAAAAGCGACGTGCAACCACACCAGGCTGTCTGCACAGAGTCTGCAGAGGAAGAGACTCTGCTGACGTTTCTAGTTCCTGTTGATTCATTCCTACACAGGGTCACACTTTGCGGTTTGAAGAGCTGCACTACTTCACAAAAAGGAAACATGAATTATTAAATGCGTACCCAAACCCACATTTACCCCCTACACAGCCAATAGGGCAACTAATAAAAGAAATGTTTTCCATGAGTCGTGCTGGTCTTACATCTACTGCCACTGAAAGCTGGACCGCAGAGTCATCCCTTTTTGTTCCTGTGCCAGAACAAGCTGCACTTTACTGATGTGAGCTGGTGCACTCTCCAGTCTGAAAACCTATGAAATATTAATGGAAGGGAAGTATGAAATATTCAAGCTTGCTAAGTGCATTCTGTCTGTCAGAAAGAAAATGGAGTTCATCAGAGGTGGCAGAAAAAGTGTGCCACTGAGCAGCTGTGATAAATAAATCGCCTGATAAGTAAACCACAGCAATTCTTGATATGACTCATATTTTGTACGTTTGACATTTCTTTTGTACTTTGTTGGAAAAGGATTCGATTTCCTTCATGCGCTCTCTTCTGTGGTAGTAGTTTTAAGGAAGTCACACTTGCTGACCACTGTTGCATAGTCTGAACTTTATAGAAATAAATGAAAGTCCCTTTCAGTGCTCTTCATTGTACGGGAAGACCCCCATGTCTTAAATTAGCACAGCTTGGCTTAGACCGATTTCTGAAGAATTCAACAAAATCAGTTTTTTTTTCACAGTTAAGAAATGTAGCTTGGTGGAACATCAAGCACAATTATATTTTCACTATCAACCAATTTTCAAGTCCAGACTTAAAGACAGTAAAATATACCTTGTGGTTAACTTGGCTTGAAAACTGCATCTAGATCTTTAAGATAAACTGTTAGGGTTGTTAGGGTTCCCACTTGCTCACAAACCCACTGGATTGTCTTAAAAATGCATCATCACAATGTTTCAAGGGTCAGTTCACCCAGATTTGAAAATAATATATTTTCACTCTTGGGTTTCAGCTTTGCAGATAGTTTTGCTTTTACTGGCCCAGGATTTGAGAAATCAACCTTGGAAACTTTGGCCTTCACCCCCAAAGGAGATAGATATTTCAAAACCTGGACAAGCAAGAGCAAAACGTTCTACAGGGCTAGAATCTATTAGCCTATGTGAAAAAAAGTTTCAGTTTGGTGAACCAACCCTATAAAACATGCCTTTTATTCTAAATGTCTCAAAGTTAGAGATATGTCTTTCTCGGGCCCTGCTTTATCAGTAATAAGGCAATATAACATAATATACAGTATATAGTCACCCTCTGTCTTTACCGTCCTGTCACTCTATTGTGATCTCTAACACCCGTTATCACAAATGGTAGGCTATAGTATATTTCAGGAAATCCAGTTTTTTTGTGTCTTTCACTTTCATTCCATATTTGTTTAAAAATGTTGAAGAAAAGAGAAGGATATCACAAACTGAGAAGGAAGAGATGTGAAGGGATGTATTTTTTAACAAAAAGAGAAAGAGGACGTAAAACTGAAACTGACATTTAGACCACACTTTCTACAGAAATCAAGCATTTCTTTTCAAACCCATGACCTTGGGAGGACATGGCATATATCCTATATCGGATCTGATTTAATATCTAATGACTACAAAAAAATGCAGAATCCCTTAAATATTACTGATAATACTGACTTATTCACATAATAAATGTCACGTCACTACCACACAGCTACAGTGGAAAGAAAACTCATGACCCTAGGAGAGCATATACTGTATCATACTGTATATATCAGATCTGACGAAGTTAATATCTAATAACTACAGATTATAATTCAAAAATGCGGAATCCATAAAAAATACTAATAATACTGAATTATTCAAGCCATAAATGTCATGTCACTACCACGCAGCTACAGTGGAAAGAAAGCAAATCCTACTCGCCTTCATATTATTCTGAGCTCTCTCATGTTTGATTTGGTGCTGTATACGCGCTGATGGTGTTAACCACTGATGCACACCACATACATACAGAACCAGATGTTGGAAAGATTATATGCCCACACTTTGTGTTGCCAAATCCAACAGCAATCTACACCAACTGGAATTAAAATTTTTGGATCCAAATGTTTGAATCTTTATTCTTCCTGGTATAAAAGTATACGTCACATGCAGCTTTGTAATCGAAAGTTACATTTTTTTATATTCATATTCTCTTACATGATATCAAAATATACTTTTAAAATCTAAAATCAATTTTAAATTATTAGTAACCACAGGGAACGGCGAGTGGAATGAGTGAGTAGGTTTTGTTTGTGGTTTCACTTTCCTCTCTCAAAAATTCCCTTAATCACAGGAAGTACGATGAGGTATGTGTCTGAAGAGAGTATTTAAGGCGACCCTTGGTCTCTACCCCTCACAGTTCTCTTTGACTTTATTCAATCTATCTAGCTGCACTTGTTACAGCTCCTCTCTATCACCTTCATCACAGCACCAGTGTCTTCTTCACCAAAGAGGAAACCGACAATGTCCGGCATCATGAAAGTGTTTCTGCTCCTGGCTGTCATGGTCTGCATCTCTGAAGCCCAAAGTAAGTTGTAATGCTTCTTTAGCATTCACCACTCTAACATGGACAATGTGAGCTTTGTTTTATACATTTCTATATGTGTTGGTAGCTGTAAAAAGTGAAAAATTAACTGAATTGATGAAATTGTTTTTTTCTTTGTCTTTCTCTAGTGGGTCATACATCAGGAAACCTGTGTCTGTGTCAAAACGTGAGGAATAGAATTAGCTCAAGGAATGACATAAAGGACATCCAGATCTACTCAGCAACCATCTTCTGTGACAAAGTGGAGATTGTGTAAGACACACTGAAATCTTTAATTAAGATTGTGAGATCTTGCAATAATGTATCCTATTTAGAAGAGGATTATTTGCTATTTGCATTATTTGAGCTAATAGAAAGCTTCTCAAGTAAACCTCTCACACACAACACCTAGGGTGGTATTTTATTCTTTCTATCCGAGATTTATCAAAGTTTCAAATCTGGCCTCAGTTGCAGTGAAAGTTATTACGAACCTGCACATTTGAGGCACTTCTTGTCATCAATCTAACTGCCTGACTCATGTTCATCTGTTTACCTCTACTTTCCATGTCAACAGTGTCACCAGCAACAGCGGCCTTCGCTATTGCCTGAACCCCAAGTTGAAGGCAGTGCAAAAACTCATGGCTTCAATCATGTGAGTATTTTTACAGACATGAATCCGAGCCTCATCTTTAGAATAAACCGATCACCCAACTTCTAATATGAATCTTTCAGTGAATCTCCATATTACATAATGAATTACATGAGGCCCTCTCCACACTGTTGTAATGTGTCTAATGTGTGATCTTCTTTTTGGTCACTTCTAGGAAACGGGAAACCTCTTCTACAGCCAGACCAACTGAGTTCACTTCCACCACCAACACAGCTCGCGTCTGACTCTTTACCTCCTCCGATCAATATGAAGAGCAGATGACCTCTGACCCCCACAAACAAAGGCACCTTAAACGAATGCAGATGTAGTTGAATTAAACTTTTTGTCTATTTATCTTCTTTCTATACTGATGTGCACTTACAGTATGACCTCCGTTCTATTTTATTTTCTTTTATCTGTTTTTGTAAATAGATGTATGAGTTGTGAACCAAGTTTTATGCATTTTAGTAATGTCAGTGTTGTTTTTATAATAAATAAATAAAAGAAATCAAAGAAGCATTGATTCATTGTTTTTTGTTCCAGGTCTTGTTCCCTATACATCAACAGTGCTACCTTGTGGTTCAGGGCCGCCAATGCAAGAAATACAGTTTATGTGCAAATGTACATATCTCATATTAGAATGCCAAGCATTCAATATTTAATGATTTTTCTCAACACAATTAATGGGTCTTACTAGTGCTTACATGTATCAGATACCAGAGGACACCAAAGCTGCAGAGACTCTGAGATTACAGGGTGAATAACCCGCCAGCACCGAGTGTTTCTTGACTTTAAAATATTCCGGCATTTGATTGATCAAAAATCTTAATTTCAAGCATCCCATTGGAACTAAGTAGCTCAAGTTCACACTTATTTTTCTATATAGATGTAAGTTATAGTTCTCTCCATCCTCACATAATTGTCTGGTTACAAGCCTATTCCTTTCTCAGCTATAGACTATAGTGACACCATTACAGATGTGCCTGTCCCAGATATATTTGAGATACATTTGAAACTAAGGCTACAGGACTCATCACTGCACATTGTAAAATGGTCTTCACTTGCTATGCTTAGCATACAGCATTAGTATATTTCAATGTACAAGAACATTGTGACAATGCCCGAAGTTTGTATTGGCACAAAATATCTTAGATGCAGAAATTGGCTAGGCTTAAAGGTGTCTCCTGTGCAGACTGGGGGATCGGGGATCGCTCGAAAAAAGTTTTAAACAAAAGTTAACTGAAGCTTTGTTCTATAAATTGTTCTTGTTACAATTAATGACAGTTGTATCATGTGTATTGTTCATGTCTTCTGTTGATGCACATTGAAAGAGAGTATTCTGCCTTAATACTGACAGGGGCGGCTCAGATCCGTTGAGTCTCATTGGCTGTAATGCTCCACACCCATCACACACACACACACACACACACACACACACACACACACACACACACACACACACACACACACACACACACACACACAGTGGCATCCAATCCCTGGAGATTTACCCATAACAAACTTTGCCCTTTTTGACTAGCTAATCTCTATAGCTGGGTTTATTACAGCTCATTTTTCTATCATCTTCAACACAAGGGACAAGATTTTTTCCAGCAACAGTGTCATCTTGACCATACAGAAAACCGACGATGTCTGGCATATTGAAAATGTTTCTGCTCCTGGCTGTCATGGTCTGCATCTCTAAAGCCCAACGTAACGTTTGTGGGGTTTTTTGTTTTGTTCGACAGACAGAAAAAGAAATCTATATTTGATATATTTGTATATGTTTTGGTAGCTGTGAGCAAAAATATGCTCAGTGAAAAAAAAAAATCAAATTAAGTAAGTAAAATGTTTTTTTTCTTCTTTTTCTTTCTCGTACAAACACCAGCGACCAATGTACTGTGTCTGTGTCAGCATGTCAGGAATGGAATTAGCTCAAGGACTGAAATAACGGACATCCAGATCTACCCAGCTACCATCTTCTGTGACAAAGTGGAGATTGTGTAAGATATACTAAAAATGCTTGTATCTTCCTCAGCTAACTTGGCACCGTAACACCGAATGGTCTGGCCTTGCTATGGTCCTAGTGTTTTTGTTATAGATTGTTTCCCCTTTTAGTTTGAAAGTCCCCCCCTCTTGTGTTCTCTCTTGTGTTACTGCCTGCCTTTTTTGTGTTTCCTGCCTTTGTGATTATCTGCTCTGCCCTGATTTGTTCCACCTGTGTCTAATCACCCTGCTCTCATTGTGTATATCGTCTGCGTACATCTTCCGTCTCGTGCACACACATGTCGAGTCTTTAGATCAACTAAGTCACGTGTGAACTTGGATGATCCCGGCCGGGTATCCGTTGTGCCTGTGGCTCCCCACTGGGTCATGACAATGACCCAGTGGGGAGCCACAGGCTGGTGTCCCTCTTCCTAAAAGGGGCTCTGAAATTGCGTCCCCCAAGCGCCCTGAAGGCACCCTGAAGGCACTCACCCCAGTTGTTGGACACACTATGCTTGCCTCCCTTTGAACCCTTGGCACGGGCAGAGCTGAGGTGGCTGTCGGCCAAAACTGCTTTCCCCCTTGCCATCAGTTTTGCATAGCATGTAGGTGAGCCACTTGCCCTGTCGGTGAGTGATTCATGCCTGATGTGGAACTCGGATGGCTCGAATGTCACTTTTGTGGTCTAATACAGCGTTTTTTCCCAAAGGTGCTGACATGCTCATATCTCAATCAGCCTATCCAGCTTGTGCAGTTTGAGCCCCCATTAGAAGAGGGAGAGGAGAGGTCAAGGCTGCATGCCCGGTGCGGGCCCTAAGAGCATATTTTGAGGCCACTGCGTGCATACGGCGGTCAGAGCAGCTCTGTTATGGTGGTCCTAAGATGGGTTTTGCTATTTTGAAACAGCGCCTGTCCCACTGGATAGTGGAGGCCATTGCCTATGCATACAGGGCGAACAGCCGTGCTCTGCCATTTGAAGTGAAGTGCCGTTATGCCAGAAGTGTCTCCACGTCATGGAGGACATATGTGCTGCTGCCTTGTGGGCATCACCAAGCACATTCACCAGATACTACAGAGTAAAAGTTGTCACCCCCCATCCTCTGGGTGTGGTTCTTCTGCCAAGTTCCTCTGCTTCAGCTGTATGAGGTATGTACTTGGGATTCCTTGTGACTCTGTTGATATAAGTCATCCAGTGTTGAGCACTAAGGATGACACAGAAATAAAGTTACAGATGTAACTACGGTTCTATAAATCCTGGATAACCACCAGAGTTCTTAGTCTATCGGAATTTCGTGAACTCGTAAGAAGATTCTGTAGGACTGATTTCAGGGATGACACCAGAACTTGCCATTCAACCTGCCTGTCTGGTGTTCTGCATTTGGGTCTTCTTTGAACTCCTAAACTTTGATAGGTCTCAGTTGCAGTGAAAGTTATAATCACCTCTTCCTGAGGCAACAATAACATGCACATTGTAGGCACTTCTAGTCATCAATCTACCTGCATGTGTCATATTTACTTGTTTAAGAGAGTCACTTCACCTGTTTACCTCTACTTTCCATTTCAACAGTGTCACCAGCAACAGCGGCCTTCGCTATTGCCTGAACCCCAAGTTGAAGGCAGTGCAAAAACTCATGGCTTCAATCATGTGAGTATTTTTACAGACATGAATCCGAGCCTCATCTTTAAAATAAACCGACCACCCAACTTCTAATATGAATATTTCTGTGAATCTCCATATTTGTTAATGAATCACGTGATGCCTTCTCTTCACTGTTGTAATGCGTCTAATGTGTGTTCCTCCTTTCTTTTTGTGTGTGTCATTTCTAGGAAACGGGAAACCTCTACTACAGCCAGACCAACTGAATTCAATTTCACCATGTACTAAAAAGAAAAACTGTTGGAATAATATGCACATTGGTTGCACTTATTAAAATCATATTCAAAAGTCTGAATTGTTATTTGTTAAATTAACATGACTTCTTATTGCATCATATACGAAATACTTTCATGTTCAGTCAACCTAATCTGCTCTATAGGTCTCAGCCATTGAGTTGCAAAGCTTTGACTGTTTTGTTCATCAATTACACGATCATTTCAGATTTGTGAAGTATTTTGTACATCATTTTACCTGGGGCCAGATGTATAACCAATGTGTATGCCTTTTCCCACTCAAACTGGTATTTAGGCAAGGGCGTAGGTTTGCATATGGTATTGAGATGTCCCTACAAATATTTTGGGAGACCGAAATGACCCGACCAATATTTGAGCAACCTTCTCAAATAAAATTTGCATTATCTTTGGAGTGGAAAGATGCACAGCACAGAGAGAGAGAGAGAGAGAGAGAGAGAGAGAGAGAGAGAGAGAGAGAGAGGAGCAGACTGAAGAGCAGAATCACTTGATGACCGGTGCACAGTAATGCACTTCTGGTCTGCTCATCATGACCGTATAGCCAGCTGTGATGTCACCGAGATAAATCATTTCCTAAAAAGCCCACCATCTCACTTCATCTGAACGCGGCTTGATACTGACAGTCATCAATAAGAGAGTTACCTGTGGTGGTGAGGTGACTAGAGAAGGCAGAGAGTGTGAATTCTACATTGAGCTCTGTGCGCCTGACAGTACATCCATGGTCACTGCAGCAATTTTACACAAAAACCATATGAAACCTGACATCGTACTTGGTGATGTATGCACAGTAGAAGATATTATCAAAAACTGTTTTCGCTCTGTTGTGCCATTCTTAAATGCTATTTGATGTAATCTTGAATTTCTTCAACCGATGATAATTTCATCAGCTGCTCCACAGGTGACCACAAGTGTCCAGACAGAATTGAAATGTGCTTTTGGGATAGTAATGGCTCACTAGCACAAGCACAAATAACTCCTGATTTCTGGCATGTCAGTACCACACAGCTACAGTGGAAAGAAAACTCATGACCCTGGGAGGGCATATCATATATATCAGATCTAACCTGAGTTAATATCTAACAACTATGGATTATAATTCAAAAATGCAGAATCCACCAAATATTACTGATAATGTTGACTTATTCATACCATAAATGTCATGTCACTACCACGCAGCTACAGTGGAAAAAAAGCAAATCATACTCACCTTCATATTATTCCGAGCTCTCTCATGTTTGATTTGGTGCTGTATACGCGCTGATGGTGTTAACCACTGATGCACACCACATACATACAGAACCAGATGTTGGAAAGATCATATGCCCACACTTTGTGTTGCCAAATATAAAATAGTTCACACAAATCCACACTAACTAGATTTGAAATGTTATACAAATGCATTTTTGACCAAGTCTATCAGAAATGGAGGATTAGCACTCCCATGTGGTGACACTTTGCAATAGATAGATTTATTGTGTCTCCTCTTATGCATTATGGAATTCTATCATCACCAAGACATATTCAGTTCAGTTGTGTCTTTGCTTACATCCAGGAGGAAACAAATGTCACCAGCACTGTACTGTATATGACATGAGCTTTTTGTTAACTTTATATTGGAAATAAGTTGGGAAATAAAAACACGGGTGACCCAAATGCCATCATTAACTTATAAATGACTAAGATATTTTCATGAATGATTTGTACATGACATATTCTTGATGATATCAAAATAAATAGTATGCAAAATGTCCAAAAATATGTTTTTCATAGGTCATGAAACAATTTAGTCAAACAATGTGAGTATCAGTTTTCTTGCACGTGCGGCTTTACAGTCAACAAGTTACAATTTTGTTTTTGTATTGCTATTCTCTTACATGATATAAAAATATACTTTTAAATTTTAAATCTTGTTAAATTATTAGTAACCACAGGGGATGACAAGTGGAAAGAGTGAGTAGGGTAATTTTGTGGGTTTTTGAAGTTTCACTTTCCTCTCTCAAAAATTCCCTTAATCACAGGAAGTATGATGAGGTATGTGTCTGAAGAGAGTATTTAAGGCGACCCTTGGTCTCTACCCCTCACAGTTCTCTTTGACTTTATTCAATCTATCTAGCTGCACTTGTTACAGCTCCTCTCTATCACCTTCATCACAGCACCAGTGTCTTCTTCACCAAAGAGGAAACCGACAATGTCCGGCATCATGAAAGTGTTTCTGCTCCTGGCTGTCATGGTCTGCATCTCTGAAGCCCAAAGTAAGTTGTAATGCTTCTTTAGCATTCACCACTCTAACATGGACAATGTGAGCTTTGTTTTATACATTTCTATATGTGTTGGTAGCTGTAAAAAGTGAAAAATTAACTGAATTGATGAAATGATTTTTTCTTTCTCTAGTGGATCATACATCAGGAAAACTGTGTCTGTGTCAAAAAGTGAGGAATGGAATTAAAACGGGGACTAAAATAACGGACATCCAGATCTACCCAGCAACCATCTTCTGTGACAAAGTGGAGATTGTGTAAGACACACTGGATTATTTAATTAAGACTAAGAAAATGTGGTATCTTAGTGCAATAATGTGATTAGAAAAGAATGATTTGCTATTTGCACCTTCTGTGCTAATTGGAAGCTTCTCAGGAAACCTCTCACACATAACACCTAGGCTGGCATTTTAACCATTTCTATCCAATATTTATCAAAGGCACTTCTTGTCATCAATCTAACTGCCTGACTCATGTTCACCTGTTTACCTCTACTTTCCATGTCAACAGTGTCACCAGCAACAGCGGCCGTCGCTATTGCCTGAACCCCAAGTTGAAGGCAGTGCAAAAACTCATGGCTTCAATCATGTGAGTATTTTTACAGACATGAATCCGAGCCTCATCTTTAGAATAAACCGATCACCCAACTTCTAATATGAATCTTTCAGTGAATCTCCATATTACATAATGAATTACATGAGGCCCTCTCCACACTGTTGTAATGTGTCTAATGTGTGTTCTTCTTTTTGGTCACTTCTAGGAAACGGGAAACCTCTTCTACAGCCAGACCAACTGAGTTCACTTCCACCACCAACACAGCTCGCGTCTGACTCTTTACCTCCTCCGATCAATATGAAGAGCAGATGACCTCTGACCCCCACAAACAAAGGCACCTTAAACGAATGCAGATGTGAAATGAAATACACTTTTTGTCTATTTATCTTTTATTTATACTGATGTGCACTTACAGTATGACCTCCGTTCCATTTTATTTCCTTTTATCTGTTTTTGTAAATAGATGTATGTGTTGTGAACCAAGTTTTATGCATTTTGGTATTGTAATTGTTTTTTTAAATAATAAAAGCTCAAGGAAGCGTAAAAGTAAAGTGTTTGTTGTTCCCTACATCAACAGTGTCACCTTGTGGTTCAGGGCTGCAAATGCAAGAAATGCAGTTCCTGTGTCATGTCACTGATCTCACACAGAATTAGAATGCACAGCATTGAATATCAGAGGGAGTCACTCTTTAAGGCGTCTTCTAAACACACTTAGTGGTTCTTACTAGTGCTTACATGTATCAGATACCAGAGGACACCAAAGCTGCAGAGACTCTGAGATTACAGGGTGAATAACACGCCAGCACCGAGTGTTTTCTCTGACAGGGGCGGCTCAGATCATTGATTCTTATAGGCTGTAATGCTCTAACCCGTCACACAGACAGACACACACATACACACACACACACACACGCACACTGGAGTTCATTCCCAATAGATTTACCATAACCACAGTATGCCTAGCCCTAACTTTAACCAAAGCCAAGTGTATAGTCCCCAGGCGCCTGTCATGGGCAGCCCACTGCTCCCTATATACAGGGGTGGGTTAAATGCAGAGACAAATTTCCCCTTCTGGGATGAATATAGTGTATAAAATATAAAAAATATAAAAAAATAATAAAATATTTTCTATTTTCAATTTGTATTCTTACGCATAGTTTAACTACAAACCTTCCATAGTGAACTTCCTGCCCATCTGAATGTTGAAATAACACATTTAAACAGGCATTTAAACTGGCAAAAATACTTATCTGAAGTGGCTACTTACCTTACTTTAGGGTTTTTTTCCCCTGCTAGCTCATACGTCTACATCCCAGAGGCAAATATTGTATTTCTTATTCCACTACATTTATTTAATAACTTTAGTTACTTTCCAGATTGAGATTAATAATGCAAAATATCATAGTATATGACAGTTTATATTATTATATTTTGCTTTATTAATATATAATATGTACATTATAACAAAAAATATTATATAGCCTATCAAGAAGACTTTACTGATCCGTAGGGGGAATTCTACAAGCAAGCCTATACAGTGATTAACAAAAACAATCTAAATCAAATCAAATCAGCCCCACATGTACCAGCTTTAACTTTAAAGTCAATGTACACATTGATTCATTAATGATCATAATTCAATAACATAACATTATTCTGAAATAGACTATTCTGCATGATGTGCACGTTTCTGAACTTTAATATTGATGTTAATACTTTTATACTTTTACAATTTTGAAACGCATAAGGTTACTTATACCTTAATAGCTTAAGTAAAACATCTGAGTTCTTCTCCCACCACTGCTTGTTGGTATTGTTCGATAGTTCTGTATAACAGTAAGCTACTAATTTACAATGCCGTTACATCGCATCGCACGTCTTCCCAGCCGGGCTGCAGCGCTTTAAGTTTTGGATGATCACTTCCGCCTGCTCCGTTGTCGGATATGGTGCGTTCACTGGTGGACTCCTCCGCGCTCTGTTTACTCTCTGCGTGTCCAAAAGTCATGGATGAACCCACCAATGAACAAACATACGATATTTGTTCCTTCAGTCTGTCAAATCTGCGCCTCTGTAGTAAAGAAATCCCTGTCGCTGTGGAGTAATTTCAACAGGGGAGGAGAGGGAATACTGACAGGGTGAGGTAAGTTCCATTTATTGGAGCGTGCATGACAAGCTGCTGTCCTGCTTTTAAACGCTGCAAATGACTGAACAATATTTAAGGAAAGAAATGCAATGCATGTAGTTTTTGACACATCAGTCTATTAATGATTTCAGTATTTAGGTGGCCTCCCTAAAAGTAGTGTTATTTTTATTATTATTATTTTTGTTCTAGTTTACAGAATATTTTAGACATTATTCCCACACGCCCGTGGTGGGATTTAGCCGGTTCCTGTTTTGCAAGTCATTGCAACTGACTCTCCCCAGCACTGACGTGAACAACAGCAGATTTGGTGTCAGCATGTCTGCAAAGTACACTCGAAGACACTTATCTAAATCTGAAAAAGCCGAATAATGCCAGCATATAGATTTTGCAGATGGACGCCGTCTTCTCGTCATTCATTCAGCCTAAAGTGAGGAAAATGCAGGTGGATTGCAATGGAAAGTGAGCCCAGCCAAGGCTGATTGCACTGATAACAGGTTATCAGGTTCACCATGAACAAAGACGACTAATTTGAGTGGCTTACTTTGCCTTTTACACAATGAGGTATTAAAAAAAAAAAAAAAAATGACTGTAATGTAAAAACAAGTTCCATTTTATCTAACAGGCAGTATTTCCTCAATTCAAAAGGTTTCATTTCCCTGTGAATATGAGCCTGCTTTATTTCACAGTCGGGCTGTTTCTCCCTGCTTTTGGCAGAGGAGAGTCTGGTATATGAGGGTGACTTACATAAACTGATATTAATTACAGTGCTGTAACCAGACTCTTTGGTTCTATTTGGAGCAGTCCAGAAACAGGACACTATGCACTTCACACAGTCTGTTTAGTCTTTGACTTACCCATGCTTAGGCTAATAAAAACATGCATGTGACATTTATTTATTTGCCTCGCTTCTGACCGACAGCAACGTGTTGTTGGACTACACACGTTGCTTCCATAGGTGCAGGCCTTTTTCTATCTGTCTAATGACCCTGTAACACTGTGTGATGTCATGTGATGAAGGTTTGGAGCCCAAAGCTATAGGTGGACCCTCACACTGTCACGCTAAAGTCTCCTGTGGTCAGCCCTTCTGATCTGGTGTCAAAATGAGTTCACGACGGGGAGACATTCCAGGTAATGCAGGAAGAAAGATTTTGGTGTGATAATCTTAACATTTTAAAATATGTAAAAATGATTTGCTAGTTTTATGTATGTTTGAAATACTTTCTTCATATTTCCATTCTTTAGCACTTGAGTCTGGAACATCATCCGGTCTCTTTGGCGCCTTTTCGTCTCCCATTGGAATGACTCGGCGCACTGTAAGCTATGATGAGCTCATGGATGCCACCATGCATTCACCACCTCCAGACCTGACTGTCAACATGTTGTGGAACAATCCTGTCATCCCACAGCACAAGTTCAGGAAGACGGCAGAGGTACTTTCCTGTTTGTCCTGACTATCTGAACCAAATGATTTGGAAATGGTTACCTTAACAAGATGGTGTATGTATTGGCTTGTGTGAAACTTACTGAAGGTTAGGCGCATGCTTGGACACATTTGGTTCGCTCTTGTTTGTTGCGTAACTGGTTTGTAAGATAATCCTAACAGTGTAAACGTGTGTGATCAGGAAGGCAAGGTTGATGGGAAGTTTGTGACTTTTGAGGCACCATCGCCAGTCAAGACCCCAGTGCCCGTTGTGAAAGCCAAAGCCACCTCCTTAGTGAGCACACTGATGATCAGTAAGTCAACAAAAACCAACTGAACCTAAATGATGAACATTTATTTTAATTTTGATAAATATCTAGGTACTACCTGTGTGTGTTAAGACACAAATACACTAAGTTCCATTACCACATGACACAAATGGTTGCCGCCTTAAATAATCTTCAGAGGTTGCTATAATGTAGTGCAGCATCTGAAAACACTGGCTCATTTTGTCTCCACTGTTGACTGTTTGCCCATCCTCACTTAGAGCAGAACCAGGAGAGCCTCCAGAAGTTCGAGCACCAGGCAGGGCTCACTGATGCCGGGTATCATCCCCACAAGGGGCTCTCTGCTGAGGAGACACGCTTTCACCGACTGGGTGACAGCACAGTGCCAGTGAGTATGAACACATGTAGAAGCTTTGATGTGCCAAGGAGCAGTACAAAAATTACCTCTGCCCCCAATTAATAATGAATACTTGAGGGCAGCACAACTTGAATAAAAGTGAAAAGAAAAACTCCTACACACGTTCTTGCTCACTGTTAATTTAGTTTAGGCCAAAATGAAAGGTTTCAGGCCTGACTTTCATTGGATATACCTGATGATCTTGACAAACCGGCAAGCTGTGTTAAGAGGTTGTTTTTTCACTTTTATTATTTTTTTTTCTACCACGAGGGAACTCAGATTCTCATGGATTGGAGAAAATTGGTTTGGAAACGTCACATTATCACACAAGCTCTGGATATATATTTTTATGTTTACAATGCAGTGCTCTAACATCCCATGAACAGGGACAGAATGATGTATGTGTCATCAAAATATAACTTGCACAAATAGAAAAAGAAAACAAATTGGGTGTTAAATATGAACCAGTTGTAAGGATTAAGTGTTTGGCTTCTTTTTTATTTTCAAAAGTGACAGAGCTGACCCAGGAGACCCTCATGCACACAGTGTGTGGATGTTCAAAGGTTGTTTGTCTCTTTCGTCTGTATTTATACAGTTTCCCTGGCCCATTACCCAGGCTCACTTTTCAAGTCTCTCACCTGACCTACAACATTCCAAAGTTTTAAGAAGTTGAACGCACAAGAACACAATCCCTTTATGATTAGTTATTTATATTAAAAGAATAATGGCTGTGTAATTACACACAATACAAAATGAGCACGTTTTATTATAGTACATTATATGATAATACCATATTGTTTAGCAGTGTCTTGTGTTTGTGATTGCACGGAACGTCTTGGTAAACAACACATTGCGTAATCAGGTTTGTGCTGTTCCAAAGTCTGGAACTTCCGGCAGTAGTGTTGCCAGGCAACGCCCCTAAATGATTCGATTCCCTTATTTTGTCAAACGGACCAATCACCGAGCTCCTAGCAAAAGAGGCGTTTTGGAGGCCCACTGTATGTCTGTACAGGCTTTTTCTTTTGAGTTTTCGAGAAGAAAATCGTGTTAAAACAGCTAATTATGGACAAAATGAAGGAATCTGACGGACTGAAACGTCAAAGAAATTGTATCATAAAAAGGTATGTTTATTAATTGTGTTTAGCTTTAGCTATTTGTACAGTCCGACCGGAAAGCAGGCCGTTAGCAAAGCAACATTGTAGGCTAACGTTAACTAGCAAAGCTAACATTCGAGCTAACCTGTGAACGCAAACTAACACTAGATGAAGCTAACGTGAAATCCTTCGTAACATTTACGCTACATCTCCTCACGCTAACAAAGAAAGGGGCAAATAATGTTTTTGTCACGGAAACCGTCATATCATTATCTAGCTTCACTGGTCTCCCGAGGAGAACTAGCTGTAGTTTGGGCCCCTCATGTATTATAATGTAAGGTAACTGATATGAGACACACTGGCACGAGTTGAACTTGCCATCACATTTGCTAACGCTAGATAATAACATATTCCACACTTGCCCCACCTCAAGTGATGTCATTAAGTGTTAATATAATTTAGTTGTATCTGTAATAAAGTTAACCTCCATCCCTTTCATAACATGAGAAGCACGGATTCTTGCTGGGAACGTGTGTGTTTTTTTTGTGGCTTTTCTCTGTCTCCATTGCCCCAACATTTTATAAATCACACAACAGTTTCATCTGCCAAAATATTGTTGAGTCCTTATTTTGACTATTTTGGTTGAGGTCCAGCAGCGATGGAGCGGTGATACTAACCCAAATAATACACAGGTGATAAAAAGCCACGGGGGCGCCTTGTTGTTAATTTTCACGATTGCCACGGCTCTGCGCACAGTGCATCAAACTTCTGTGTGTCTCCCCTATCTCTCTTCTCTCACCCACACCTCATGGTCACAGCCGGTCATATGCTCAGAGGATCTGTGACGCACTTTAAAAAAAAATTTTTGGTCAGCAGGTCCAGAAAAACACTGCTGACCTTTTTCATTGTGTAATCATGGAGTGTTTGCTCTTAACTCAGACCAATGCTCTGTCTCTGACACACGCGCCACAAATATGGGCATGTTAGTCTAACATGGGCAAGAGGGAAAAAGTGTACATGAAATGAAAAACTATCCAGCCATGGATAGTTTTTAAACTTTCAACTTTAAATAATCACTTTGTAATGTACAGTGTGATTCTGGATAAGTAGTGGGGAATCTCTTCAGTATTTGTGTTTCATTGCTTGCTTTTTCTGTCTTTTGCAGAAGTTGAGAATGCCAAGCGGGGACTTCAAGGAGGACAGGTGTACAACATCAACACAATCCACCCCAAGTGTCACCCCTTCTGTCACCCCCTGTGTCACCCCCTGTGTCACCCCCAGTGTTACTCCCCACTCATCACCGGCTCTTAGTCGCAGGTAGGCATCATGCTGCTCTTATTGTTATTTAATCTAAACACAGATCCAAAATGTTATCTAAAAATGGATGGAACCGGAACCGCTAATCTTGGCATGCTTCATTTTCTCAACATGGCTCATATTGTGTGCCATATGGCATATCCTTCTCATGTTTGACTTCATGTCCATGGCTTGCTTTTGCTTGGCGGGAATACAGGAACTGGTTCCAGCTGAGTCCTGCGCATTTTCTTGCCACCCCGGAGCTTAATTGTCCCAACCCCAGCACAGACATGGGAGGAAATGAGGGTGGTGGTGGAGGAGGAGGCGGAACAGAGAGGTGGAGCTTCTTTGGAACTCGACCCGTGGTACAGAAGTCCCCCACTGACCCAGGCTGTGAAACCAGCACAGGTGAGAGATTTATACCCAGTCTAACCTTGGATCTTGTGTATTACAGTATGAATGCATAATAGATGTGATAGGCTCTCATAGCAGGTTGAACCCTATGGCCCCGTGTTTATTCTTTGAATGCAATAATACTGGTTCTACTGCCTCAGATGATTTTCCAGTGTCAGAGTGGGGCGATGTTCCTCACAATCTGTGATCCAAATATAATTAAAAGGGTTTGCCCCCCACCCAAAAGACACAAGCTGGGACCCTCTTATCACATATAATACAAACAATAAATCGTTTTCTGGGGCCATTTCTGAACACACCTGGGTGTGGATTAGTGGTTTACTTTTTATGCCTCCATGCTGGGGACATTATGTGTTCATGTTTATCCATCCATACGTACAGTACATCCATACGTACAGTACATCCATCCAATGATCTCTCAGGAACACCAGGAGGGAATTTCTTCAAATTTTGGCACAAACGTCTGCTTGGATGAACTGATTAGAATTTGGTGGTAAAAGGTCCCGGTGACCTCACGCCTGACCCATTCCTCCATAACGCGATATCTCAACAACGACTTGAGGGAATTTCATCAAATTTGGCAAAAACATCCAAAGTGAACTTTGCTGAATTTTAATTATTACAATTTCACACATGTCTAATCGGATAAAAGTGATGACATTTTGGACAGACATGGATGCAGCCTGCTGGCGGAGCCAAATAATACTAGTACAGAATACTAGTTTGACCTGAAACCACACCTAACAGTCAGGAAGAACCAGATTTTGAGTGGGGACTAAAGTTGGTCTTTAAATTCATGACACTAAAGCTGCTCACTGTTTATAACTGCTAGATTCAGGTCAATAATGTCAACGTTTTTCACTTTCTCCTCTCTCCTTCAGGCTTCTCACTGCAGTCCTATTTTGGCATGCAGAAGTCCTCTACCATGGATGGCACCAACACCCAGGTCAACTTCAAGGTGGACGACCCCGCCAGTTTCATGCCCCCCAAGATTGACATCTCGGGTATTGAGGCCAAGCAGGCACCCACACGGCCGCACAAACTTAAACCTCGGGACATGAATGTTTTAACACCCTCAGGCTTCTGAAGACGGACCCGCTGTGTAGTAACACCTCTGTACCATATCTTCAATAGTTTTCTTTTTCTCCGACTGGTTTGCTCACTTGCTTTCTTATCTTCCACTGTCCCGTCTGCCTCCCTGAAAACTCACTGAGGCTGAGAGGTAAGAAGACCACCATGTAGTGTTAGCTCACCAGCCCCAGAGACAAGCCCGCACTGTTCCTCCTCCCAGCGGACCTACTCTGATGGATTTCCATCTGCTATTAGTCCACACCGTCCCCTTCCTATCTCCTCCAGCTCATTAGTCCAAATAAAACACCATATGAAGTCATTTCATTTGTCATCCCTAGAGGTAGTATTGCTTCGTAGTATTATTGTTGTTCTGTGACATAATGGGTGCATTGACATGCATTGCCTTGCTGTCCTTGTTCAATTGTCAGTGATGGCATGAGATTGAATTTGTTGAAATATTTTGTCAGTCCTTTTGCTCTAGCTAATCACTTTTGCATTGCCTCTCATAAAACTGACCAGCTATTTCAATTAATAATGCTCCGTTGCCTCATTTCTTTTCTTTCATTTTGAATAAGCACACGGATTTGTAGTTGTGTAGTCCTTTCCTCTGTTAGCATGCTGAGTATAGTGTGGGATGACTGATATGTGCCTAGACTTGCAGCATGTTAGCTTTATTGCGTTCTTGCCATCAAAGTTTTATTATTGAATGAAAGCATCTTATTTTGCTTTGTGAGAGTATGACTGACCTGAAGTGAATTTTTTATTTTTTTTTAAATAATTATTTCAACTAATTCAACATTGATAATTCTATATAGCGGTGGATTGGGTTTATCACATTTTTATATGCGTCACAAAATTGTTTGAACATGCTATGAAAACACAAAGCATTGAAGTGGAACAATTTTCTATTTTGCATTTCCTGAGTCGCAATATAAGAATCCCTGCTGTTTTATTTGAAAAAGTTGATGAATTCCAGTAAGTAAATGCACAAGGGAAATGGTCTCCCACTTACATCTGTAAATAAATCTGATAATAACAAGCAAAATGGTTCTCTGGTTCTTTTCTCAATGCAAACATATGGAAATATAAATACATGGAGCCTGGACAAGCACCCCACTCCTTTTAGTATATTTTTCACTTATTGTTTTATCTAGTGCACACTAATTTATAAATTAATTATATTTGTATTCACAGCATTGTGCATATTTTTTTTAAAGAAAGACAATTTGTGATTGACGCATGCTGTATCGTAGAAGTTGTGTCTCCAAAGAAGTGTGTTCCGATCGACCAATTTACAGTTCTGAGTGTCACACAGGATGTCTCTTTTTGTGTTTTTTTGTTGCTTTGTAAATCAAACTACAGCTGAATGTCAACGTACAGCCTCATAATTAGACAGAGCAACCATTTTCTTTCACTTATATTTCAATCTGTCAGAATCGCTAAACAAATCGGGGCTTTTGGCAGGAATTCCAAACAGGCGTTCTTTTTGCATTTTGTTAATTCTATGCCATGGATCAAAGTAGCAATCATATGCCAGTTGATAAAAAAGATTAACTGACACTCACCTAAATTTTCTGTTGCCATGATATCAACATATAAGGTGAAATTTGACCCCGTTGGCGACAATATGCAAGGATTTTACACCAGTCTTGAGCTACAGTCTTTGGCCAGAAGGTGGTGCAATAAGCTTAGAATAATACATTTTATACTCATTAGTTTGACTTCTATGTTTCATTGTCTTTTATATTACCCAGAACCCAAAGAACAGGAGCGTTTATTCTGGAATCAGATATATAAACTTACCATGATATCATTTTATACCCAAATGAAAAGTGTGATAGATAATGAGGGAAATTAAACATGAAGGGCAGAAGTGAGAAGATTCAGGAGAAAAGCAGTTCCCTCTGTTGTCTAGTCCATCAGACCCTCTGCTGTGTACACATTGATTTAATTAGTCTTGTTCTACTGTTAGTAGGGATATTGATTTTATTGTAGCAGCAATTTCAGGATATTGTCAACGATACTGAGCATTATTAACTACCCAATCTCTGCTCTCTATGTCAAAGCTAACACACAGGCCATTCGACAATGAGCCAGCAGCGAGAAACAGCAGAGAGCAGACTCCCTCCCAGTTGGCTCAGCCATGAAGTGGAAAGGTTTACAGCCTTGTTAAAGTCCTAAGCAGTTATTGTCTGGTGTTCTGATAGTGTGTGTGTGTGTGTGTGTGCGTGTGTGTGTGTGTGTGTGTGTGTGTGTGTGTGTGTGTGTGTGTGTGTGTAGTGTGTGTGTGTGTGTAGTAGCAGCAGCCTTATTACAGGGTGTGTCTATTGCCCTTGTTATAGTTCTTACAGAGACACACCAGGATGCACATACTGTACAGGATATTTATATTGCATGTTGACTCATTTATTAAAATATCAATGACAGCCTTCCTTCAGTTTAAATGCTGTCGTTCTAACAGAAGCAAGGCCTCAACTTGAGCTAATCACTTTCGTTCTCATCAACTTTAAACGTCAACTGTCATTTTATTCTGAAATTACCTTGAACCCCTAAAGGGAACCCTCCTTTCCTTAATTACAGGCTGTTGAGTGTCCACGTCTGGTTTTTCAGCTGGTGCAACAGGAGCAAAGGTGAACATCAAGTGGGACAGGCGAGTGCAGACAAAGAGCTTTCACTCAGAAGCTGGATACACAGACACAAAAAGAAAGGCAGGAAGAAGGGTGAAGAAAGTGCAGTCTTGGAAAAAGAAGATTTGGTGTAAAAGTTTGGTATAAGTACAAACACAGACGGAGATGGGCCTGTTCAATCTTGGGACACATAAAACACATGCAGCAGTAAAGCAAAGGCAAGAGCAACAGTGGGTGGGGGAGTCTGAAAGTGAGAGAAACAAAGCAAAGGGTGGAGTGCCCCAGCTTAAATGACATAATACAGATGGCTCTCTCTCTCTGGGTCCGACATGACGTGGTTGCGTAGCCCCCCTCCCCCCTCCCCCTTCCCCCTTCTCGGCTCCCCTCCTCCACCTCTGCTCCGATCCCACACAAATCATTGAGCTCACTCCCAGATGTGCAACGGCAAGCACCACCCCGACAGAGTGACCACGGACCAAAACAAACACCAGGGTCTCTTCTGCAATCTGACACGACACATTCACTTACTCATCTATATTACCAAAAACTGGTCTGACCAAATTACTTCCATAACAACCTCAAAACAATTAGTTACACGCTATGGGCTACACCCCTATGACACAACTTAGACTTGCCAGTCTGGCCAAGATACCATGCATGGAAACAATGTAAGTGCCAGTTTTTTAAGAGAAACAGCAAAAAAAATTCAAGATCCTGCTCCAGTGATCCAGGTGTACATGTGTTAGTGATACCATGTTTTGGAAAACCTAGTCTAAATGTGATCTGTATAAAGGTCAACTTTGAGGAGGACTATGTGTACTTTCATCTAATACATGAAGGAGTGGTAGGAGCACTTTATGTCACGGCGACTCCAGGAATATGTGGGGAAATCCTCCCACCAGCTCGATTCAATTACAGGGATTTTGTAATAAACAGATATTGGGCTTCTGATATCTGACCTACACAGAGTCTTTGTCCTCAAGTGGTAATAAACTCTTTTAAAGGCTGTTTTCTCTGTCAGCCGTTCATGAGATGTTACTAAGTTAAGAGGAAAGTCGAGATGTATTTCCTACGTTTCAACAACGAAAGCTGCTGTGATAACATAATGATAAAATACCATACTTCTGGAATTACATTTAATTTATTGCTGCCAACTTATACACTACGTTTGATCTTATTCATGAAACTCAAAACTTGTTTGTGTAAGCGTCACCAACCACAGCAACGAGTAATGCAGTGTTTTTCAGAAGCAATCTAGTTCTTTTTCACCAAGACAAGAACACCATGGTGACAAAACTTATCAAGGGATTTGAAGGGGGTCCTTTCTGACGTCTGCTGCTGGGCGGGTCCTCTGTTGTATGTAACCCCATGTGACTCCAGAACCACATCTGCGGCTGATTCATGGTGAGCTGGCCCGGACGTGAACCCGCCAAGCTGAGAGGAGACTGGGGCAGGGTAGCTGATGGCTGTCTTCAGGTACTGTGTCCTGTGAAAGTAAGCATCAATCATGCCCACTCGCAGGGGATATGGTTAGAGTGTTACAGCTACTAACACAGATGTGGATAACACACAAATCAAATCAGTGCGCCAATGTTACGCAATAACAAATCGCTGTACCTCATAAATTGTGAAGACGTGACCTCTGTTGCAGCATCTCCGTGTCCCGAAAGACACCCTTGCAGAAAATGAGTGCAGCTACAATGTGTAGGGAATGTATGTGGGGGATGCAAGCTTCTGAGCAGCAGAGTAAATACTGGTGTGAGACATGTGAAGTCTCACAATGTCGACAAATTGTATAGATCGTATGTTTTACTAAAAATAATGTCAGATTTCTTGTAGCTCTTGACTTGGTTCTCTTTCCTACTGATCTGAAACTATCAGAGGTTTGTTGACATTTGTATCCTGCTGGAAAAAAAATGAAAAATGTCAATGAAAAACTACAGAAAACTGAACTGAACAACTGATGTGAAAACCCTAACTTATTCTTTTTTAAGGTCCTCCATTTCAGACAACAGGGAAACAGTACAATGTGTTTGTATAGCAGTTTGAGTTTGTCGTTCTGTTTCCCATCTTTTGCTTTGTTTGTGTATTCTTGTATATATATTTAACTACAATGTTACCAGTTTTGCATAACCCAGTCTCCGTCAGGCTGTGTGTCTCTGTTCATCAGGCATTCTCCTGCCATCCCCCACTGAGAAGCAGAGTGTAATGTTGGGCCCTCCTGTACTGGCCCCCAGGCCCTAACATGAAGCAGATGTGGGAGGGGAGATCCCCTACAACAAGGTCTTAACAGTCAGCTGGAGCTCACTAGAGCCACATCCGGTTGATGCACTCACTGGTGTCTAATGCTGAAAGAGAAACTACAAGAAAGCTTTTAGCTCTACCACACACCACTTCCAGAGCTCTGTATGTGTGTGTTTGTAATTGAAAGTGAAACATGTACATGTGTGAGATGATTCATTTCTTGGCTGTGCTGTTTGAATTTAATTCCCAGGAGAGGTGTTGTGCACTTGGCCAAAGTACGTAAAATGTTCCTTATCCAAATCACAATTTGGCTATTGACCCTTTTTTTATAGCATCATATAAGCGGATGTAATTATCATTATGTTATAAAAATGTTAACATAAACTCTCAATGTGGTTCACAGTTGAAATATCCCTACCCTTATTTAACCTCAAATATGCAACGACTGTTGACAACATCCTAGTTTTGTTTTCACCTTGTGAGTCCGTGGACAGATTCTTCCACCACGATAGCGTCACAACCCCGTGAGATGCAGTGATGAAACTTAGCAGATGTGTATTTGAGATCAAAATGAAGGCTGAGTTTGAGGATGGGTGTACTACGAACCAGGGTACCAGAAGTAGGGCGGTGCGAAGTGGGGACCATTGTATTTTCCCCGGCCCGATTTGGCATCTCTACCGGCGTGATTCCATCTCAAGATGGTCTCTATAGTGTATTACTTTTATTTAGTGAAATATGGAAAATAAATCAATGTTGGTTTGTTTCAATGTGATGCAGGTGTCAGAAGTTATCAGACTGCGATTGCTGTCAATTTTGGGGTGTCACCCACAATAAAATCAAATCATAATAACAACACACATAACAAACTAGACAGCAGAAGTTAAAGGTTTAAGGTTAAAAGTGAGGACAATTTAAAATGGTCAAACTCCCTGAAATTGCGTGATTATCTGTGTCAAAACCTTTCAGTTTGCCCATCATTTCATATCTTCATACTACTTAAGGAACCTTTGATCTCTTGGGTGGATCTCATTATATTGGATTGTCATAAGATTAATCCTTTAAACCAGGAGAGGAATGCAATTCTTTGGCCTCTGTCACTGATTCTCACTGACGCACAGCCACAGTACACCTGAACACATGTCATAGTTCAAAGAAAGATAATTACATGTATAATATCTTTATAGAGTGCACATGTGAATACATGCACACTATATGTAAAAACACAGTAATATTGAAATTAAGCGTTTTGTGAAGCATTGGGAATACTGGCAATACAGTCTAAAACCAATATGAAACTGTACTCTTTCATACACACAACAGGCTGTTTACAATGGTCCATCACTGTTCTCCATCATGATCACATATAGGCTGATGTGGTTTGGACAAAGCGAGGTGAGGCGTGTGACTTGGCAGGACGCTAACACATTCCTCAAGCAGAGATGTGGACCAAGAGAAACACACATCCGCCCATTTCATACTTCTCTGATTCGTGTTTTGTGACTCTTTTTCATTTTTATAGGTCTTCCTGCCTACACACACTGTCTCACACACTTTATCACCGACTATCTCCTTCCATCCACTTAACCCATCCAACTAAGATACAGACAGAGACTGAGATAAGCAGTGTCTCCATGTCTGACTCTCACTGACATCTCTCATATGTTTTTTTAAAATGTGAACTACAGTTCTTCTACAGTGGTTTAAATAGATAATTAAACTTCCAGTTCATCTTTATATTTCCCTCAGTATCTGTCTCATGAAAATGCACTTGTTACACACATGCAAATGATCCATAAAACCTGTCCAAGTCAATAACTTTCTATCATTCATTTCTGCTCTAAATGTTGCCTGGCGTCAGATGTGAGCTCTGGCACAACCTTTGCACAGGGAAACTAGAAGCAGTAGGAGTAACCTGAGTGATAAGTTTGATAACTTACAGTAAGTGGATGACTTCAACGCTGTTTCCATTGGACTTGTGGTTCGGTGACCTGGTAATACAACTAAAGTGCTGAAGCAGTTGTCAAATTAGTGGTTTTGTCATCTCTGTTTGTGTAATTTAAATGTGACCTGGCATTTCACCAGACCATCACTACTGTTGTCACCTGTGTACCTTGTACCTGGGGCCTCTATTAAATTGTGACTTCTGGTATTCATTTCAGAGGATAGACAATAGAATAATACTTTCATATCAAGATGAACATAAAAAGCTTTTCCATCTAACTACACAGGCTATTCAATTTACAAATGTTCCAGAGTCCAGGAGACATTCAGAGATGATGAGGAAGCGATGTGAATTAACCAGGCAGGATAGGAGCATAAGAGGCGATAGATGACTCAGTTTATGTTATTTAAAAGGTGTGTCTAATACAAAGCAGTTAATATGTCGTTGATGAGATTATGTCACTCCTTATGGCTCTGAGCTTTGTTTGGCATCAGGTCCTCATCACTAGGAGTACAAATATGTGAAGCATTTGTCAATTGTTATTTAACAAGATCACATCATGACCACACCTATACCAATGCAAAGTAACTGGCTTCTGCATCTAAAGATTCTTTGGAATACAATAAAGGACAACAGGTTTCACACAAATACAATTGCTAGACATAGTTGCATTTGTTATGTGCAATTGTACAGAGCAGCAGATCGGTCAAATCAAAAGTAACTGGGCATACAATAACATCTTCATGCGTAGTAGGACACAAGATAGTTATGTTCCTCATTATTATGATACTTGTTTCCTGTAGTGTGGTTTGTCATTCACCGCTTTAATTAAGGGTTGGGCCTGAGAGAAGTCTGGGCCAAGCCTTGAAGAAAGAAACTAGAAGCCATCTTGCGATGGGATCAGCCAAGATGCCACATTGGTCCATGGGCGTAAAGTCGGGGGGCCAACTTTGTCCCCCATTACTTCCGGGGCCTATCTTCGATTTCTGCCTTCATTTTGATCTCAACTACACACCTGTAAAGTTTTATGACTGCATCTTGCAAGTCCCTCAGTTCCTACAACAGAATAGTGTCCCCAGGATAACATGTTGCCATGTTGGCTCAAACACAGATTTACAAGGTGAAAACAGTTATACACATGTCAAGCTGACAGATGTGAAAGGTGAACCATCTCCTCAATGAAACAGGACAAACTCTTTCTTGAATACTGCTGACGTTAACAGACAGGTCGCCAATTAATAGAGTTTATAGGGGCCTGTCAACAGGTGACAGGTGAAGTGGTGACGATGTTGTCAGGGCAGGGGAGGCGGGGCCGCTGCCTCTCCAGGAAACATAATTTAAATGAATAGTGGGCGTGTGCATTCATTGTTGATTCAACAGAGCAGAGGCAGAAGCATCACTCCAACAGGAAAACTACAAGTCGTTGTCTCTCAGAAAAGGTGTCCAGCAGCGAAGGCAAAGCTTTAGTCATGTGTGGTAAGTTTCCTTTATATCGAGTAAATGTGTTTCGAAACTTGTTGGAAGGAATTTAAATGTCTTTACGCACGGAAATTGCCTTGACGGGTTCCCGCAGTGTCCAGCTCTCTGACACCAATTCTGTGCGCGTGATGTGGTGAAACGAGGAATACAAGTTATCATATCATACATTTGGTCTGGTGAAGTTGTCCCATCATGTGATAGTCATGGTGAATTTATGAATTCTGAACTGAAACAGCCGGATAGACGGCTCTGTTTTCCGATCCGTGTGGATTTCTGAGACGCGTTACGCGCAGCTGCGACGTGTCAGTGTTTCCACTCATGAACGTTGACAGGCAAGTCGTACCGGTACTTTAACATTCTGAAATCATATCCATTATCTTGCGTTCGTATGGTGACGCGCATCCAAAGCGCCACCTAATGTGAAGCAGTTAGCCTCACGTGTAACACTCTCGAGCGGCGACGTTTACAGCCGAAAGTCAATCTTTTAACGGCACTTCGCACTTTCCCGGTGTCTACAGCAGCCTGCCTACCTGGCTGCTCCAACACTGAGCGCAATGTGCGTCCGTCAATGCTCAGCTGTGTGCTTGAGGGAGGACAGCTTCCCGGAAAATGCCTACGCACATACACACACACACACACACACACACACACACACACACACACACATACAACAAAGTAGTTTTCATTGAATGAAGATGCAAGAGCTTGACCGACTCATGTTATTAAATGTAATAAGAAGCCATTTCTGCTCTCACATACAGCCGTTTGTGCGTTCTTGTCCTTCCCAAACATATTAGTGTAAGGTGAAGGTTATGCAGACTTTAAAAAATAGCACAGAAGCTATTAGTTGACCTCCTCATGCTCCTCCTCAATCATCTTAAAAAGGTGGATATTGATGTCATCTATTGACAACTTGTACCAATAGGGCCATCCTACATTGTAAATGTGTCCTTACAGACTTATATCCAAAGACGCAACTGTGCTCTTTGCATTTGTGTTAACTTCAAGGTTTCAGTTCTATTAATCTCTCTCTCCCTTTCTAAAAGGGATCTTTGCCTACCTGAATTACCGAGTGACTCGCACCAGAAAGGAGATATTTGAGACGCTGGTGAAGGGTCTGCTGAGACTGGAGTACAGAGGGTACGATTCAGCAGGTAAGACACTCGGCCTCACAGCGTCGCCACACACCTACACACACAAACACACACACACACCCACACTATGCACAAAAGCTCACAGTAGCCTACTTCATGGCAGCACCTGCGTGTCACATACTTTAAAAAATGAAATCTGGGCAATATTTGTCAGCATTCCAATCATTAAGAAACACAATCTGCTAGAAATGTAGATGATTTGGAGTTGAATCACTATGATATCACACATATTACTTGACAGTCAGCAAAATTGTACCTTGTTGGACTGAAATGAAGCAAAAGATATAACAGCCAAAACCTACCAATCACTTGCATTAAGTATAATTAATTTGCCATTGTTCACTTTGTATAATGAAAACATTTCAGTTTATTGGCTAATTTCATTGATCTAATAATGTAAATTCTTGGAGTCGGAAACAGAGGCAGATTTTAGGAGAGCTAAATTAAATAAATAAACAAATTGCCTAAATAATGAACATAATTTATAACTGTCTGCCACTTTCCCACGACTGATTGTAAATAAATTTGGCATTGGCCTCGAACACTGAATTATCTGTGTGTGATGATTCATTATATTATAAATTCATGTATTTAAATAAAGCCTTCTTAAACTATTTGGGAGAATGTTTCAGGCTGTACTGTTGAGACATGTGTTGAGTCTGACTGTAGAAAAAGGTGATTTACATTGAACTTTGACTTTATTGCATGGCTGTAATGCCAGCTATCCAACATAAGATCCTTCAAGTTTATTTACTTATCGCACTTTTAACTATTCTGCATAGAATAAAATAAATGAATAAATACAACTCTTTTTGCATTATATTCCTCTGGATAATCATTTTTAAATGATATACTATTAATTTTAAATGACTATATAGCATGAATCTTGTTGTGCTTTGACAAGCTTTGACACATGCATTTGGGGACAAATACTGAGGTCAAAGAACCAGCAGATCTAATATCTCTCTCATAAAATGATTGCACAACTTAATTTTTTAATCTTATAGCTTGACAACAGAGCCAGCAATAAAGTCAAACTTCAATGCCAACTCTTTCTACAGTCAAACTCAACGCATGTCTAAATAAATACATGAATTGATGATATAATGAATCATTATATACAGATAATTCAGTGTCCGAGCCCAATGCCAAATTTATTCACGATCAATCGTGGGAAAGTGGCAGAAATATGACTTAATAACAGTTATATATTATGTTCATTATTTAGGCTATTTGTTTATTTATTTAATTTAGCTCTCCTGAAATTGATCGCTGTAGCTGACGTGTTTGAAAACGTGCAACTTTTACTTTGAAGGCGAGCTGCCTCTGTTTCCGACTCTCAACTTCCTTGACTCAATTTTCATTATTAAAGTTGCTTAATCGAACAAGCTGACGTTTTGGTACGCAGAATTGCATTGCCTGTGTTTATTCAATGCGACAATTACACAGGCCAACCTTTAACCGCGTTTAGGCAGCATTCGCTATCAAGCAGCAAACTCACACGTAGCAGATTTGCATTATTAGCACAAGTAGAACAATGAGATTAGGCTATACCAATAAACTGACAGTTCTTCATTAAAATATTTCAAACAAACACACACACACACACACACACACACACACACACACACACACACACACACACACTTTGTGTTTTTAAATCTTATTTGAGTAAAGTGAAGCCACACAACTAAGATGTCCTTTAATGGCTGGTTTGTCCACTTTCACAGACACACCCACAACAAATAATACGGCAACAGATTAATTCCTTTGTCACTACTCATAACCTATTCATCTGTATTCTTTCATGATGAAGTTACATTCAACCTCTCGTCACTAATATATAAAAGGCTTTGAATCTGTGCGCTTTCTTGCTCCAAAAGTATCTATTTCATTCCCCTCCTGTCTGTTTGCAGGCATCGCTGTGGATGGTCCTAAGAAGACGGCCACTGATAACAACAACAACAACACTATCTGCATAATCAAGACGAAGGGGAAGGTCAAGGCTCTGGATGAAGAGCTTTACAGTGAGTTCATGCAGGGTCATATTGTCCTTGGTGGTTTCTAATGTTTGAATTTTGATGACTGCTTTTGAATGTCCCTGCAAGTCTGTTCAAGTTCATGTCAGTAAAGTGATTGGTGTCGGGCTTTTTTTCAGAGAAAGACTCACTGGACCTGGATGAGGAGCTGTACACACACTTTGGCATCGCTCACACTCGCTGGGCCACACACGGAGAGCCCAGCCCTGTCAACAGCCACCCTCATCGCTCCGACAAGGAAAACGGTAATATGTGCTAATATTCTGTCATGCTCACATACACAGTACAGTGTACAGTATAAATTCATGTGGCACTCTGAGATTCTCTGAATGAAAAGTGCATTACAAATAAAATGCATTATTATTATTATTCATGTAAATCTATGCAAAACTTACTGTAGAAATTTCAGTGAAACACAGGAGAGTCATTCGATAATCAGGAAAAACAGGAAAACTCTGACCTTTTTTTTTTGCTGTGACTGTTCAGATCATGTTTTGAGTGACTTCATTGTCATCCAGCCTATCTCAGCAGATCATTAAAATAAACCGTGAAGATACCTTAATATTACATACCTTCTGTTCTAGCCAAATATACACCTATCTCTTTGTCATTAGTGCACTGTGTTCATAGTCGTGTCTATAATGTACTACTAGATTTTGACCTTCAGTCCTTCTGTTCACTCTCGCTGACGTTTTCTTTTCTCAGAGTTTGTCGTCATCCACAATGGCATCATCACCAACTACAAAGAGCTGAAGGCGTACCTGGTAAGTACACTTAACGTCAGGAAATTCTTTTGTACGCACAACTGAGTTTCAATGCTGTTCAGTGCCATCTCAGACCCGCCCTGTGTCTTGCTGCTCAGTGGAAAGCAGCTCCGTCACCGTCTTTTTGAAAAGCACAACATCCCTCAAATGAACCATGAAGACTAACGTGGCACTGTTTGCCATGTTGTTCTGTTTACAGGTTAGGCATATGATTTGTTTGTTCAGCTGGGTTTGTAAAAGTCACTCTGTCTGCTGCTTAGGCAACCACTGCAAGCATAGTTTTTCAAATAAGTTAATTTCATAAAATAAATACACTGAAAACTGATTATATAAGACTTTTCTTTTGTTTATAAATCCCTTCAGCTGTCAGCACTAGAGCTCTCTATTGAGGCAACATTATTCAGTATTACTCATTAACTAAGGAGTGACTTGTTGCCACATTGTACTTGGGCAAAAGTCAAACCTGACTGGTAAGTACATACAATACATACAAGAAGCATTGATAAAACAAATAAAGAATTTCACTCAAAACATTAAGTGAAATTAATTAATCAGCCCATGCAACTTTAGTGTGTAATTGAATCACTTTAGAAAATAAAGCATTGGAGATCTTACCTGGTCCACCGTTTGTATCTACACACAGAGTAGGTCCTCTTCACGGAGTCCGCTATCCACTGCCAGTAGCCCAGAACGGACAAGCTAAAAAAGCCAGGGCCATTCATGTTTTTGCATTTTCGCGTGAGCCACTGTAGTTCTCCTACAGGCTTGACACCCGGGAGAAGTTTCAGTTTGTTGCAATCTGCAACCTCTCCACTAGAGGTAGCCAAATCCTACACACTGGACCTTTAAGTAGCTAGTTGTTGACACACAACATTGTTGTGAGACAACGTCACAAGTGTGACTCTGAATACAAATTTAAGTAATTTGACTCCAGTGTTTTGCATCTCTCTCAATGTACTCACACAGAAATAGTAATAACAGCTAGAGACAAGGCCAACGAAGCTGAACAGATACATGTAAAGAAGAGGAAAAACTTCTATGTAGGCAAGTAGTGAAAAAAAAAATAACCAAAAAAAATATCACAGCAATGTGAATACAAATATTTGCTGTAGCATACAGCCACGACAGCAACGCTGGTATTTTTGTTCCCCTTTTTGAGTCTGTGTGTGAGTCATACCTGTTGTACAGGAACTACAAGAAAGGTGGTTTTGAGTTCTTTGCCAGGTGATTACTTTTCTGGCCTCATGACTTTGCAAGATGCTGTCACGAAACTTGACAGGTATGTAGTTGAGATCAAAGGGAAGGTAGAGTTCAAAGATGTTTGAGGGAGCCGGAAGCAGGGGGGTAGGAATTGGGGATTGACGCCCCCCACTTTACGCCTCTGGCTTGTTTTTATGTTGCGAGTGGGGTGATCCCAATCGCAAGATGGTTTCTTGTTTGAATATAATTTCAATCAGCGACATGCAGAATGAAAATCTGGAGGCTTTTACCTTTGTTTAGTGATATTTATATTACATTATGTTAAGTTATGTTATATCTATATATTATAAAAAGTGAACAGAATTAAATATAGATGGTATTCATGAAAGACCTGCTGCAGTCTGATCTTGCAGGATGACTGACAGTTTATGCTCACGTTGTTTATGTTTGTTTTCATATAAACTGTACCTTCCTCAGATCAACAAAGGATACGAGTTTGAGTCAGAGACGGACACAGAGGTGATCCCGAAATTGACCAAATATGTTTACGACAACCGAGAGAATGACAACATCAACTTCTCCACCCTGGTAGAGAGGGTTATTAAGCAGCTGGTGAGTAGCTCACACACAGCAACACGTAATTTACAACACTGACTGCTGCCACAATAACGGCTAGCATTAGCATGCTAATCTTTGTTTTGTTGTGATATTACAAGATATTTGCTTCTAGTTCTTTCTTTTGCCAGTGAGCAGTAATGTAATCTAAGTAAGTTATTTTACTTAAGTATTTTGACATACTTTACTTGAGTATTATCATGTTATGCCACTTTATAATTCTACTCTACACTACATTGCAGAGGGATATATTGTACTTTTCTCTCCAAACATTTACATAAGATATGCTTATATGATGTGATGCAATACCATACTACTAATCTAATCTCTAAAATATCTCAAATTGGCTCCACATTGGCAAACCTCAACATTAACATGCTCTTTCATGTATTCATCAGTGATAAAAACAGAACAATGTCATATTTCATAATAACATAACACTGTGAAAGGAGCCGCTTTGACTTTTTGAGTTCATTTTGCTGATAATACTTTCGTACTTGTACATAAATAACATTTTTAATATAGGACTTGTACAAGTAATTGAGTATTCTGAGACTGTGGTATTTCTACTCTCATTTAAGTAAAAGATTTCAGTACTTCTTCCACCACTGCCAGTGAGACACATCACAGTGTCTTGGCTTTTTTACTTCAGCTCTACTTTAAGGGATGGACATTTTTAGAACCAGCTTCCTGATATGAAGAATAAAATCCTGTAGCTTAGTGTCATAAAATATCTCATTAACCATTCATCGACACTCACACACTCATTTGCTCATTCTAAAATGTGTGCTTGCATTTCCTTTCCATTAAAACAATGTACTCCATCACAAAATCAGTAGCAGACACAGATTTTTTTCGGGTGAGATGGGTCAAGCCTCTCTGCTTCATTGTGTGACTTTCATGCTTCAGAGCTTCACACTTTTTTTTGGAGTGGGTTCTCTCTCCTTGGAAGAACAGGGGAGGCACAAGCAGCCATTTTGGATTCGGAGTAATGGGAACCAGATAACAGCGTCACAACCACAACACCCTCCCCTCGTCTCCTTTTTCTCAACACCACACAAACATACTCCAAGCCAGTTCTGCCTCTAACCACCGCAGGCAGCATTGCAGTGAGTGCTTTCGAAACACAGCTGATGTTGTACAATAGAGGTCTTATTTCTCTTAACCCCCCCCCCCCCCCGTGCGCCACTACTTACCACAACTGCCAAACCCCACAGGGCCCAAAGAGACATTTGTTTGTGTCCCGAAAATGTTTCTCTTAAAGGTTACATGCTTTCCAGGAATACACAACAAACTTTGTCTTTATGTTTTTATTTTTCTATTATATTGTTTCTCCTCAGTCTACTTCCACGTTTATGCATTTCAGTCTTTCATAAAGCCAATGTAAACTCAGTATTTCCTTTCTGTCTCAGGAGGGGGCCTTCGCTCTGGTGTTTAAAAGCCGTCATTTCCCTTCAGAGGCTGTGTCCACCAGGTTAGTAACACACATAAACACACCCACACACTGCACTGACATTTCTGACATGTGAGCAGTGAGCCAGACTCATTGGAGATGAGTCATCCCTGTTATTACATGAATGAAGCAATCCCAAATATGATTTGAGGAGACTTTATTCAGTCATTGTGGCTTATCTTAGATAAAATCTATTACATGTGACATGTTATGACTGTTATGGAACAGCCATAACGTATGATGATGGAAAATAGAGATATTTTCTGCGTGAATGTGTGGAAAATCCCGTCCGCCTGCATGTGTCAGTGCTGTGTGCATCTTAAGACTCAGGCAGAGGTTCAATTCAGGTTCTCCCTCTTCCTCCTGGGCCTCTGGCCTCTGGGCTGCTGCCTCTACGACGGCCTCTCTGTGACTCATTAACGAAGAGACTAGTGAGTTTCCTGTTACTGCTGCCGGGAAATGCTCCTGCCAGAAACTTGAAAGACTCAAGGTTAATCACTTGACACCATTTTATTTTTGACTTATACTTTTCCTGGTTCAGTTGAGCTGTCATGGATCAGGGGAGAGGAAGATTGCTGGAGCATGGGAGTGAGAGATTGAAACAGGCACAGGGCAAATGGGCAACAAAGTGAGCAGAGATAAGTGGGCTGTTACTTATGGTGTATGACAAACTGTAGCATCTCATCTGTCTATTATGTGCTTGTAGTTTCTGGAGAAAAGATTCTGATATCAGTATATTGCACAGCTTTGGCTTACTCAATGCATTTTTGGGGGTTGTTGAATAGTCAGCATTGTTTCCCAGAATGGAGGGATGAGGGGATTTTTGTAATTATGAAGTGATGTTAGTCTCAACCCACCCTTTGTCGCCAAGTTTCAACCTCCCGGCAAGACTTTTACTCTCTTCTTCTCAGATTCGCTTTCTTTAACTTTCTCTCAATCTATTGTTCTTCCTTTCTCTTTCTTTCTGCCCCAGCTGTCTTTCTCTTACTTACTCTTTCATTTTCTTCCATCCCTTTGCGTCCCTCCTTCCCATCTCTCCCTCAGGGTAAATATTGTATTGGATAGCGACCTCATGTTTCTGTTTGCAGGCGTTCCCTTTCCAAGCCCCACGCCCCTTAAAACAACCAGTGATCTTACGTCAGCGTAGCCGAGCCCCAGAGAAGGGCTATCAGAGAGAAAAGAGAGTTCAAGACAGAGAAAGACAAGACATAAAGAGAGGCCCTTTGGACGTGGTTTCTCAAGAGTTTTCTGTCATAATAACTAACTCATAATAAATCTTGGCCATGAAGTGGTTTTCTTTCCATATACTGTTTGCACTATGGTCACTAGATGATTGTGTAAAGGTTTCATTTATTTCAAGTTAGTCTCCTCAAAACCCTCCTCCCTCACCTTTCTACATCTAGATGTGGTTGCACCTTTTCTGCCTCCACTGCCAATAGGGGAAGACCACATGGAATCACTAGCCAATGAGGAAGCAGTGACTCGGTCCAGGAACTGTGAGCAAATCCCACAGGGATGTAGACGAATTGAGGATATGTTTACTTTATGTTCAAGATTAGAACATTTTGAAGAAACGTGGAATAAAGTGGATGTCTGAGCTTCTGCACAGGGACAAACCCAACCTCAGGATTAGGTACAAAAGGATGAAAAACTAATGTTACAAAGATTGAGTTTGAGATGGTACAGGGAAGAAAAAAACCTTTACAAAGCTCCACCTAAGAGTGTATGTATATGACATTGTTGTGTGTCTACAAAGCCTAATCCTCTCCTCTCTCCCACCTCACCCACACTTTCTCTCCCTCATCCTCTCTTCCTCCCGGCCTGCTTCATACTTGTCCCGGCAGGAGAGGAAGTCCATTGCTCATTGGTGTGCGAAGCGAGCAAGAGCTGACGACTGACAACATCCCCATCCAGTACAACAGTGGTGAGCCCTGTTCCTATCTAGCAGCAGAGAGAGTGTTTTAATTCATCAGCATATATTCAATTTACCATCCATTACCACTTTTATACACATCTTAAAAGGATAAGGCAGGCAAAGACCCAAACCAACAATGCCTTAGTCCATCTCTCAACACTCTCTGACTCTCAGCCCCAATCATTCTTACTGAAGTTGTAAATCTTGAAATTGGGTTGTGAATATATACTTTCATTTAAAAAAAAAGGAAAAAAAAAAGACTTTTCCTAAAACAGTTGGGCACTGTAGTTTAGAGCAAACTCAAACAGGAGTAAATATTTGTTTGGGACTATTTCCAGCCAGCCTGGCGGTGTATGTGGGATCGACCCTAAATAAACTACACTGCCCGTCTTTATCTTAATGAAGGGACATGTCACCGAGTGCAACAGTGTGGCTCATTGATCCGTTTTTAATAGTTTTGTGGAAACAATGGAGCTTTATGGCACTGATGAATAAGTTAAATCAGACTCATGCCTACAGTTATACTTGTTAGTATGACGCCCATGTCTATGGTGCATTATAAACATACTTTATAGCACTATATAATTGCCGTTATAAGCATAAATATTCATAATGTTGTAAAAATAATCATAACATATTATAGAGAATGTTATAAAGGTCAAGTAACATAATATAGTTACTTAAATTTTTCCATATTGTATATTCTTAGTTAATGGTACTTATGATACTTGACCTTGTGAGTTATCGTAAACATTTTTTTTTTTATATTTTATGATCATTGTTATCAATTGTTTGAGATATTTATGAGTGCTTATAATTATAATTAATACTGTGCTTTAAGCAGGTTATAACCTCATATGGATGTTTATCAAGCTGTTAACATGGGCGTCATCGAAACTAGATTTCTGTATCAGAAAGATATGCAGAAAGTAAGCATAAACGGTAGCCTTCAAACATGTATCCTATCACACAAGCATCTTCTATCTTTACTTTCTCCCTGGATAACAGTGTAATAATTACCGAACTCTTGATTTCCTCAGATGTACGGTAACAAATCCCACATAATGAGGCTCTTGGCTAACTGTAGAAGAAGTACAAGATGTTTTTTCTGACTCTGTTATCCATTGTGCAATAATTCTGTTAAAAAAAATTGTTAGAAAGCCATTTCCCTAAAATGTTGCCAGGGATTTCTTTGTGTATTTTCAGAGTGTAGTGGTCCTTTGGAAATTCTTCTGGAGAGTGGATACAGAATGTGGTTCCCACTCCTAGAGTTCCCCGCAATAGAGACAGAATGTCTCTTTCAAAGTTTCATATACGCTTGTTACGAAAAGCATCTGCTGGTAGGATTTTTCATTGTTAGCAAGAACTTGGATGTTTTGCAATTACTTTTTTGTCTACTTGTACATTTGCCTTATCTGTACACTTAGAAGATATGGTTATTACTCATTATTCATTACTAATGGTAAAGTGGGACCAGTCCAAAGCTCAAGGCAGAGTTAGATGGTTTGGAGCCAGTGGGGTCGTACAGGGTGTGTTGTTTTAGTGGTTGAAAAAAATCCTTTCAATTCTCTCTTTTCTTTTCATATTGTTTTATTTATTGACTGATATCTCTTTCAATATACATCTTCTTTAAAAAAATCTTTTTTGTTTAAACAATATATAAAATACTAGAATTACCAAATAAGATCATGGTCTTGTTGATATCCCAGAGAACATTTTGTTTACTGGAGAGTAGATGGCAGATGTCATATTTCTATTGGTATTTATAGCAATAAAGAACAAATCAGATCACAAATACCATTCACTGATGCTTGCCACCAGGTCACTCACATCAGTTTCATGTCTTGTCCATGTGTTAACAAAAAGCAATATGGACATTTATTCGTCATCATAATCGTTGTAAATATTTGGTCTTGTGGTAACTGATGTTATCTGTTGAACGTTTTCTGATCTTCACATAAAATCTGAATTCCTCGACATGACAAACCCATCTCACAGCAGCAGTGATCTGACTCTATCTGGAAGTTTAGAAGAAGAATTCAATTGATGAGCACATCTTGATTGTTTTAGTCATTCAAAGTCACGGTGCGACCTCTGACCCTTGACCTCTGACTTCTTCCAGTCCAGGAGAAGAACAGCCATAATCGTCCCGACTGCTCCAGCGGCATCAACTCTGTGGGGGATGGCAGGCCTGTGGAGTATTACTTTGCCTCTGATGCCAGGTGAGACACCAATTGTCTGTGTAGTGTGTCGTATTATTAGATTCTTATTTGTCATGTTATTAATGTCACTTTTGCAAATTATAAGTAAAATAGACTGTAAAGCAGAGTCTGCTTTAGGGCGGGCTACCTTGTGATTGACAGGTCCCTACCACAGCATTGTCCGTTTTTTGTCTTATAGAACTTTAACCCTTTCACAATGTGTTTTCAGTTCATGACAGTTAATAGTAACCTTTTTGGTAGCCTAAAAATGTCTTATTCAGCGTTTGGTTGTAAAAAAAAACAAGGCGGCAACAGACAAAATGCCAAACTCAAAGCTTCAAAACCCTAGTATACAAACAAATGGGTGATGTCACGGTGACTAAGTCCACTACTTATATCCAATCTATGATCTCTACCCACAGTGCCATCATTGAGCACACCAACAAGGTGCTGTACCTGGAGGATAATGACATGGCAGTGGTGATCGGCGGGGAACTCTCCATCCGCAGGGTGAAACGGCAGGATGGTGAGGACCCAGTGAGGGCAATCCAGACCCTGCAGATGGAGCTGCAACAGATCATGAAAGGTCAGATAATGGTCAAAAAGATAATTTTGTTAGCTGGTGGATATGAGGAAAATCAGTTGCTTTTATTTTACATAATTTTAGACAAGTAGTTTAGCTTAAAGGGGAATTGTTTAAACATGCAAGAAATCAGAGGTTTTGAAGAACACTAAGAACACAGCTTCCAAAAAATCTTACTGATGAATAAAACATGGTACTTTCAGGTCAGACTTCATTTTGGTGAATGCAAAACATTCTCACTGGTTTCTGTTTTCTTGAACAATGAATGCATGTAACATAGTATGGGGAAACAGACCCAACACAACAGTGGTAACATGGAGTTTAGTTAAAGGAAAAATATCTAGTCCTTACCTAGTCTAAACAACACAATGTCTGTCTCCAGCCTTGACGAGAAACTGAGACACAACATCTTAAAACCTTTCTGATTAGAAACATGGTGGGACTTCTTCACTTGCTGACAAATTAAAGAAAATTACAGGGTCAGTCCGCCACAACACTGCAGAAACACATACACTTCTTATTTTATTCCTAAAAGTATTTTTCCGCCACTCCTACTGAATACGCTGAGAACATTAATGCAGAGCTACAGAGTCTAGTGTGTAGACTTGCTCGCCATCTGCTGGCTGAAATTGAGAGAAAAATACAGCTGTCTGTTTTTCAGCCTCTTTCAACACAGACTCCACACACTTCCCTCTTCTGTCCCTTGGGGACATTCTGCATGTCCTCATATGCCATGAGGAGTACCGACCATATAGTTTGATGAACAAATACGCTCCTCTCTTTGCAGGTAACTTTGATGCCTTCATGCAGAAGGAGATCTTTGAGCAGCCGGAGTCAGTCGTCAACACCATGAGAGGACGGATTTGTTTTGACTCAAACACAGGTGACTGGTGATCTTTAAACCTGCCCTGCCTTCAATGTACATAAAGATATGTAGGACACCTGAACAGGTACCTGATCCCTTGTACCAATATTAGCAGGGACTAATTCAGGAAGCAGGATTTGCAGTTTGTCGTTGTGTCCTTCTTATTATTTGTCTAATTTGAATGAAGACTAATGTAACTACCATCTTATTTCCTCAGTGATTCTCGGTGGACTGAAGGACCACCTGAAAGAAATCAAACGATGCAGACGGCTAATTGTGATTGGCTGCGGCACTAGCTTCCACGCTGCAGTAGCTGTGAGTAGAGCTATCAAAAACTAGGATAAGCATGATGACGATCATTCTGTGAGAAAGACTGTGATAATTAGTCAAATTAAAGTTAAAAAAACAAAGTAACGGTTAGTATAATCGCTGCTTTTGTTTCCTTAATTTTAGACCAGACAGGTCCTCGAGGAGCTGACGGAGCTGTCTGTCATGGTGGAGCTGGCAAGCGACTTCCTGGACCGCAACACGCCTGTTTTTAGAGACGACGTTTGCTTCTTCATCAGTCAGTCAGGTGAAAACAAAACACAAAAACCTTATATTATTGGCTTCTGAGGTCACCTTTTTAGTTTTACTGGATTTTTATTTTTCAAAAACATGGTCCTGTGTGAAGTCTGTATCATCTTTTTGTGTTTTACCTCCAGCAGTGGCCTTATTGTGCTGTAATTCTGTATTGTAAGCATATTATATCATTCCCTCTGCTTCCTCAGGAGAGACAGCAGACACCTTAATGGCGCTACGCTACTGCAAGGATCAAGGTGCTCTGACAGTTGGTATTACCAACACTGTGGGCAGCTCCATTTGTAGAGAAACAGACTGCGGAGTCCACGTCAATGCTGGGCCAGAGATCGGAGTGGCTAGCACTAAAGTATGGTTTATAACATCTGTTTCATAATCTGGCATCGGCAATGTGTAAAATAGACATGTTTTATATGAGTGTTTCATTGTGAATGTGATCCAGGCCTACACCAGTCAGTTTGTGGCCCTCACCATGTTTGGCCTCATGATGAGCGAGGACAGGCTCTCCCTACAGCCGAGAAGAATGGAGATCATCGAAGGCTTCAGGGTGCTACCCGGTCAGTCAGAAAAACACCAGAAAATTCGAAATGCAAAGCCTTCGTGGTCTCAACAAGAGCCACAGTATCTTTTAAATGCAGACTGACAGATGCTAAACTATGTTCGACCAACACTGACAAATGAAGCTGTACAACACAATGCTGTATCTTTTATTGAAATACTTCCATCTCCACACCACTAAATATTCTACTATCCTATACTATGCTACTCTCTTAGAGCTGATAAAGAAGGTGTTGGCCCTGGATAACAGGATCAAGGCTATCGCTGATGAACTCTATGAACAGAGGTCTCTTCTGGTCATGGGCCGAGGTTTCCACTACGCCACCTGCCTTGAGGGGGCGCTGGTGAGTTGAGAACGCCACAGTAATCTGTCAAAAAACTTTTGACAGATTCACTTCTCCTCGAATAACATGAAATATGTAGACAAAGTACATACATCAGATGACATAACAGAGTTTGAATGTCGGTAGTGCTGTATGTGTCCTCCTAATACAACCGTAGAATGGTACATGTGTTGTTTATAAGGTCGTATTACAGAAATTGCTTCCTTATCTATGTTCTCAACTGAAACCAAAATCAGTAGCTGCAACCTGCGGACAATTTAGACACAGCATTCCAAGAACTGGCTTCAATCTTGGTGAATGCATCTTTGAACTACAGAGACATTTTAAACTAGCCAGAACCTCCTTAAAAATGAGATTCAAAATCTCATTGGATAAAGGTTCAATAAAAAATGGTGTCATGTTATCATCCAGGATAATGTTCTGAGTTAATTTTATTGTTTTCACTCCAATCCAGAAAATCAAGGAGATCACCTACATGCACTCTGAGGGCATCCTGGCCGGGGAGCTGAAGCACGGCCCTCTGGCACTTATAGACAAAGACATGCCGGTCATCATGATCATCATGAAAGACGCCTGCTACACCAAGTGCCAGAATGCTCTTCAACAAGTCACTGCCAGATCGGTAGGTCCTGGGAGAAAAAACCTACAGACCTGCAGGTACTGAAACACACACCTGGACACTTTCACAATTGACTGATGTTCTTGCTCGCGACTCTCTCTCCATCAGGGTCGGCCCATCATCCTTTGTTGCCAGGACGACCCTGAGATCAGTCAGATGGCCTACCACACCATCGAGCTGCCGCAGACTGTGGACTGTCTGCAGGGAATCCTCAGTGTCATCCCCCTGCAGCTCCTGTCCTTCCACTTGGCCGTCCTGCGAGGATATGATGTAAGTAATCGACACCATTTTCCACTCAAGCTATCTGTACAAATTCTCACTGTATATGAAAAACAGTCAAAGTAGTTTTGCTTTAATGTTTGTTTTGAGTTGTAAAGTATTGGCTTTTATCTGCCAAACTTTTTGTCTGCTAATATGATCACTGATCTGAGCCCCAGAAATGAGGGAGATCATACAAATATTGTCATTATCATGAGATATTGAAAGGTCAGTAGCTATTGTCACATATCAATATTGTGCTATGAAAATTATAACCATATTAATGTTATCAATACCCCAAACTGATTAGGAATATAACATTTAAATGCATATTTATTCTAAAACATTGTGTGCTTGTATGAATTGCTTTCGCTATCTATTTGCCTATGGATTTGATATTGTTGCATATTTAGTTAGTTAGTTTTAATGATATGCTAAGTCTGAAGTTCAGATACATGCAATGTTCTCAACATTAATAGTTTTTAATTTAACAATGATTATGAATATCAAAGTATAATTTCAACATGTCAGTGAAATGTAATTTATATGCCGCACAAGACTCTGGGAGGCTATTTATTGCTTGCTTGTTTATTAATTATTAACATACTGTACAGTGGTTGCACAGACCAGATTACAAAGCTCCACTTTGAATGCATCATAATATAGCTCAATGCAACCTTCGTAGATAAGCTGCTAGCTCTGTTTTTTTAGCCAAGCAGGATTGTGCTGCCCACCGGCTGCTAACAGCTAACGTAACTAGGTCTACTCCAACAGAGATTGGTTGTTCACAATGTAGCATTATGAGGGAATTTTTCTATCCACCGCAAGACGACAGGATGTTGAGCCTTGATCCCCGGTACCTACAATACCTATGGTACTCTAGAAAAACAAATACTGCCACATTTTCTTTTATTTAGCATTATGAAAATATGTTAGCTAAGGCGTTTGCAAACTTAAGTTGCCAAATCTCGTGAGGATATGTTGCTGAGACAGAAGAAGGTCTCCAACAAAGTACATTTTCTCTGGATTTGTCTGTCTGAAAAATGCCATTTTAGTGTTGGAATGTTCGGAAGATATGTTCCTTTTGAAAATGGATTCAATATTTACTTGGATGACTATGGTTTGAAGGAATCGGTCATGATCTGGGTTCAAGTTAACTTCTCCCATTGGAGTTAATAGTCCGTAGACTGTATATAAGAAGTGGAAATAGTCGTCGTGACATTACTCATTGGTTTGTGGACTGCTGTTTTGAAGCCTCAAGTTTGGCGTTTTGTCCGTCAGCATCTTAGTGAACGGAAGTGACCATATTTGGACTGTGGATGAGTGCCGTAGAGACGCTGTATACGGCTCTGGTAGCAATAGCGACCTGTCAATCACAAGGTAGCCCGCCCTAAGGCATACTACGCTTCATGTTCTTTTTTACTCTAAATAGAAGTGTGTGTGAGCAGTATGTTTTACTTTGACGTCACAGCTTCGGTACCACTGCTGGATTTTGTTTTGTGTGAAATGTTGAAATGTTTGTAAGGTTTGGTTTTACAAACTGTTAGTCTTGTCTTTTCACCTTAAATCCCTCTCACCAATTTGGATGATGTCCTTGAATAGCTAACACAGTTATGACATGTGTAATCAGTGAATTTTCTTATCTTAAGGATAGGAACTGGTCAGTTGCTCAGAATTCAACGTGTTTTTAACATTTGTTATCCACCTTTTCTAGCTTGTTAATTTGTGTTTGTTTAAGCGTAAAAGAGAAGCGTATGCTTCGTAGATAACATACAGCAAATGCACTTTATGTGACACAGCTCCAGATTATTTGTTCTAACAAACTGCTTTCTTTTTTTGCAGGTTGACTTTCCCAGAAACTTGGCCAAATCTGTGACCGTGGAATAATTACAGTAGGCAAAGCACAACAGAGGAGAAAGGAGGCTCATAGATTTACAGTCCAATTGTGCAATTTGTTCAGTATGTGTATGTGTGTGTGTGTGTGTGTGTGTGTGTGTGTGTGTGTGTGTGTGACGAGATAGGGGTGAAGTAGGGCACTTTGTATGTGTGTGTGCAGGAATAAGAATGTGAGTGAGAGAGACTGACAGATGAAAGAGTGAGGTATACTGTACAATGACTTTGAAAAAAAAGAGAAATGTGAAGTCCAAATCCGACCAATTAATACACTGCTGAGGACGTGCCAGTGCCATTGAGGCTTTCTCTGAACAATCTATGAAACGATATTCACACATCCAAAGCAACCAACACGCTGTGCCTTTTTCTTTTCTCGAGATGAGCCAAAAAAAACACATACGAGAGACTTAGCAGAAAGGCATTGATATGGTGTATTGAAGTGTTTACAGTTGTGCAATATGGGGACCAAATGTGCATTGTGCATGCACACAATCAATGAGTGAGGTGATTTATTCTCTTTGTGTTTTTATGGTTTTATTATGTCCACTGGGGGCATCTTACCTCTCTTTGAATAATGGGAAATGTAGGAATCAAACTCTTTTATTTTAGAGAGTTCTCTAAATTATAAAAATCTCTTTTTTATATATATTTTGCTGCACATTTATGCCATCACTGTTCCTGGTGAGCCATTAGACCATAACATCAATATTTAGCAGTTACTGAAGGGAACTTCCTCGATCTGACTTTCACATTATTACTTGATTCTTTTGTTATGTTTCTGCTCCATTTTACTGTTATTTCATTTTAATTTAAATATATTGTATTGCTATTCTGTTTAACAGAATTAGAGTTTCCAAAGACAGTTCATGGTAGAACAGAGACATTTTTTTCCTGATTTTCCTTATACTTATTCTTGTCATCAGTTGAAGCGGTTGTTCCCTTACACAAACATCATAATAATCCTAAATATTTAAAAGAGCACTCACGCAGCGAAAAATAATACCTTGACTTTCAATAACACTTTTGTTTTGTATGGGTTTATAATAATAATAATATTCTGTATTTATCTGATTTTTATTTTATAAGGGCTTAGAAGGGTTTTAATAATATCTTTAAATATGATTGTATTTTATACCGTGTGTTTTATAGACATAAGGCATTATCAATCAATAAATAGATAAAGGCATGTTATTCAAAGTGTGCTGCTGTTATTTTTCTTTTCTCCGTGTTTGTTGTGGTACATAATATCAAATGTTGATGCTGTATTAGTAAGACAGGCGGATGATAGCTGCAGGTATAGTTCTTATTCATGTATTTATGTAACTCATTGGTAGGAGCCTGCATGACCACTCAGTCTAATAATAATAATAATAACTTTATTTATATTATAGCACCTTTTAAAAACAGAGTCTACAAAGTGATTTGACAGACAATGCAGCAAAAGCATGGCAATAACAATAACAGAAAGCTCAGTGAGACAGTTGATACGATAAAAACAAACAAAGAAATAAATTAAATGTGTGTGTGTGTGTGTATATATATATATATATATATATATATATATATATATATATATATATATATAGTAAAATTTAGTAAAATATCCCTTAATCCCAGTACTTGCAGTTTATTCCGGAGTACTTTCATTTTATTTCAGATTTTCACTTCAAATTCTTCTACAACTAAAGTTACTTTGAAGAATCAGATTTTGAAGCTTATTTTACATCTTACTATCATATAAATTATGAGGCATAAAATGAGTTGAAATTATCCCCACTTCTACTAGCTGTGAAATATGATTTAGCCTTCAAGTTAACATGTTAATAATAATTAAAGCTGCGAGCAGCGATGAACGGGCCCTCGCATCCTCCTGCACGTCGGGGGTCCCGGCGGGACTCCGGCCTGTGCGGCCGAGAATGTCCGCGACCGTCGCACAGCACGCTCGCGAGTCCAACGTTGTTTTCCCGCGTGGACCTTACTAAATTTGAGACTGATCTGGTCAACTGGCTAGGAGGAGTAAATAAAAGTATACAATCTGACATTTCCTTTTGCCAGTAGGTGGCGCTATGAGTTATTGAAAATGTTGGCATTGATATATGCTCAGACTTGAAGTAGCATCATACATATGTCATTTTTTGCAGATTGAATAATGTACCTTGGAGTTATAACAACTTTATTATTCATGCCGAATGAGGCAAAAATGGCCGCCCCGCCACGTCAAGGTTCTTCAATGAAAACTCACGAATTTGATAACTTTTCATCACAAAGGTCTGAAGAGCATCCTGACCAAATTTGAATGGTTGATCCCATTAATTCTGTAGGAGGAGTTTGTTAAAGTTCAAAGGTTGAAAACTGCGAAAAGTGACAAAAAAACACAACATGGCGGGATTACTGTGGCGCCCCCTAGTTGTTGAATGAAATGACAATGTCAGGGTATGTTGCAGGATGCGTTGTGCACATGTACTGTAAATCTGGTGATTTTAGGACAAACGGTTGAGAAGTTATGTGTATTGATATATAAGCCACGCCCCTAAGAAGTGTATTGGTCCATATCTTGTAAATGCAAAGATATATCAAAAAGCTTTTAATATATTTTGATAATGTAGATCCAATAATGATCCAGGGCAAATTTGGTAGCAATCAGACTCAGCGTGTAGGAGGAGTTTGCAAAAATGTGTTTTTCACAAAATTAAAAATGGCAGAAAATCTAAGTAGGCAGAGTTCAGGGGTCTGAGAGGTGTTTTGTAGAGCTAGGGGAGCTGGACATGTGTGTCGAATTTCAAGTAAATCGGACATACTGGCCGAGGGGCATCGCATCAGGCCTGACAAGTGTGCAAAATTTGGTGAATTTTCGAGCATGGCAAGTCCCCCAAATATGCACCCAATGTACTTCGAATTTCTTTAGGGCCTTCACAGCCCGACATTGTCGGTTGCTCGGGCCCTAATAACCCAATATTGAGCTGTACCTATTACTTTTGATATAAGTAGACTCAGGGCTCTTTGTTTTGAGTATGACTTATGCTTACTCCAGAAAATGATCTGATTACTTATTCTACTACGGATCCTTAAACCAATATTTGAATCCAGAATAACATCCAGAGCATCCAGAAAAGTTTATCCACAAAGTTTTTCATGGAGAGAAAAAAAAAAGTTTGCGCCCACGTAAACTATGCGCGATGACGTCACCCGCATGCTCGCGCTGTGCTTGTTGTGGCGTTCCCTTCCTCCGCATTCGTCCCTCCGTGCTGCCGCTGGAGTTCTAGCCAGGAACTGGAGGAAGGTCTTATCTGTCGTGACAGCTCGTTCTCCTCAACTTTTCCAAGTCCAGGTTGTGCCTGAAAGACGGAGAGAGTATTGTATCTGTGTTTTCGATGCATGGGAGTGCCCTGGGAGCGGCGAAGGGAGAGAAGGTAGGTCTCGCTGCCGCCGCCGCCGCCGCCTCCTCCTCCTCCGTCCGTTAGTCCGTCAGAGCTTTCAGTTCAGCCCCGACTACCGCATTGCTTCCGACACAAGTGAAGAAGACGGTCAGTGTAGGCCTCGGTAACTTTACAACCGACCAAACGCGACGTGAATTTAACCGGCGTGTGTATGACTTCGGCAGTGTGAACGGCTCATTTCTGACTGTGTGCCAGCGGTGCTGCGGCCGCGGTGTGTCATACACGGGTGACTTCATACCTTTTTGTGTGCGCGTGCGCGCGCGCGTGTGTGTGTTTTAAAGTAGGCATGCTGCGTGTGGAAATTTATGAAAATCTCAGTTTCAGGCTGTATTATAACACAAGGTCGTCAGTGTACTTATCTAGACCTGTGCTGATGTCACTAACGTTAGATTAAGCCAAATGAATGACATATCAATGACGTCTGTAGCTCGAGTATAACGGGTATAGATGTGGGGAAAGCTAGTGCTGTGTTTTATTTGGCATGCTATGTCAGAGGCAAGTTTCAGCTAGCCTTTCACATCAGGCACCATGTGTACATGGAATTAATCTGTCATATCTACAAATTTGAAGCATGGTTTGGTTGTGTTAGCCCACAGTACAGTGAGATCGTAGTACAAATACACACACAGTACAATACACATATAAAAGGATAACAAGATTGTCAAAGAGCAACACGTGTTGGCCTACTGCCACCCCCCCCATTAACACATCTTTAGCATCCCCCATCCTCTATCCTCTTCAAGAGACCGGCCCTACGCTGTCGACCGACATCTCTAGTGCAGCAGCAGGCTGGATGCAGTCACCCCTGTGTGTTTTGTAACTCTGCCACATCAGGATGAGATGCTGAGTCTTCAGGCCATAATCTGATATCGTAGCCAGCTCACTGACTCTCATCCAAATCCCAGCTGAGAGCCAAGGCCACGTCAGACCCGAGGGCCTCAAGTGGACTCAACTGGACAGCAGTCACGATGAGCTCGGGTAGAGGAGGGTGAAGGTTATTTCTCTTTATTAACTCCTTGATAAGAGAAGTGTGGAAATACAGCAAAACCACATGCCTTTTTAACTGTGGATTTTAAGGGACAAGGAAAAGAGAACATTATGTTATTCATTCATATGTATGTACGTTGTCTTCCCATGATTAGGACCGGGGTATATGGAGCAAATCAAATCACAATACCTCAATATTGATACTCTAGGGCTGAATATTGGTGCTTTTAATAAATACTGACAATGATATTTTATGATAAAATAATCATCAGTAATGTGGACATGATGACTAAATGGGTAAATGCAAATAATAGAGCTGCTAGAGCAGTCTGGTAAGTTCATAAAATGGCATCACTTTACTGCAATGCAGCTTTTAAGACAACATTTATGCCTTATTACGATATATATAATAAGATATCCAATATCTAACACGATATCTAGTCTCATATCACAATAAGGGCACAATATTGATATGTTGCCCCGTCCCAGCCATAATGAAGCAGTCTGACACTTTAACTTTACAATAATATTGTAATTATTTATGGTTATAACAAGTCAGTCCTTAATTGTAGAGTTGGTTGAATGACTTGACTGTTATGTAATATCAGAATCACAGTTAAAAAACATTAAATTAAATTCAAATTATTGAAAAAAATCGCTTTTTCTTCATCTTTCTAGCAAAAGATGAATCAGATTTGGTCAATACTGGTCCCAAATAGAGAGCAACCAGCTAAATGGTTCCTAATGATTCTTTGAAGAAACACCTATGATCAGGCAGTTTGTACCTTAGATACTGCCAGTTAAGTATTAGCGCTGAACTATGTAAGAAAATAATGAATTGCAATATTTATTTGGACCAACATTGCTACTGTATGCCATTTGCTTTAGTCCCTTATCTCCTGTTTTGTTCACTATAGTCATCCTGTAGTATGACGAGGTGCTATGATTGGCTGCAGTCCCCAGCCCCAGGTGTTTATGACCCTCTGGTTGGTTAAGTTGTGTAACATTAAAAATGTCGGCCCAGGAGCTGTATCATGATACTGTCATGGTTGCTGAGGTCAAGCGACGTGATTGTACACTGCTATGATTGATGCTATGATCACATCTGTGCTAAATATATCAGTGATGTAATAAGTAGTTCATGTTGTTTATTCTTTCTTAGTTTTAATCCTATTAGTCTTTGATGTGTCCCACCTGTAGCCTTCCTGCGATGGCCTAGATTTCCCTTGGTGATATTAAGTTTCGTTTACACTAATCGAGCCCCTTTGAATTTGAACAAGTCCCTCACTGCCAACGCTGGCCTGAACAATAGCAGGTGTCTGCTGGTGTCCGTCTGGCTTTCCTGAGCGTACATGCAGTTTTCACCTCGCTTTCAGCTGTTCCCCGTCAGTGTCCATATATCTCTGCTGAGTCAACTTTACATTTAGCCCGTAGCCGTGCCGAGCGTGGCAGTAAGTGAAGGATTGTACGTACGCTGTGCTTGCAGCAGCTGAAATGGGTTATGGTTGTGATTAATAGCCCCATTCAAAGTGTTCTTTCGCTTGATGTGTGAATCAGTGCACCAGACTTTGAGGTGAAAAGATACCGGAGAAAAATATCAAAGAGCCACTTTTAGCCAAGGCAGCCTCTGAGCTACAACAGCAGAGCCAGTATTTGTTGCACATGGTGTTCCAGTGCTGTGGCCTAGAATCCGTGCTGCCTGCATGTCAAGGGAAACCTTCATGTTATTCTAATATTCACAGCCAACGCATCAGCATGGTGTTTCTGCTGCACCTGCATTTTTTTAACAATTATGTATTCAATTGGGAAAAGCTCTGTTTTGATAATCAAAATATTCATTAAAAATATATCTGTTAATACCACTCAGTCCCTTTTGTGGGGATTTTTTTTTAGTAGGCCGCAGGGAAGATGGGAGGAACCCAGAAAAGGGCAGAGGAGTGAGGGGATGTCGGGAGCATAAAACAACGACAAAGCCAAGGAAAATGTAAAAAGACTGAGAGAAGCACGGAGAACGTAAAGGTCTTTGCAGCTCTGCCCATGGGTGTAGTGAGAGCCAGCTGGATGTGTGAGGAGGAGGAGGAGGAGGAGGAGGAGGAGGAAGAAAGTAGATAGAGATGAGAGGGTTCATTTATTATCTGAGTAACGGTGCCACACCAACTACATCTGAAGCCATATTTCTTTCACTGTTTACAAAATGTATTTAACTAGATCAATATTTAAAAAAATGAATGACGATGGTGACTGACTTTACTTTACTGTGCCGTGATTAACATTAGGACGAAAAAATGTTCAGCAAATAATAATAAGTAATGTACGTATATGTATGTAACCTTGCTATATATATGTGTGTGTATATATTTTTTATATATTTATATATATATATATATATATATATATATATATATATATATATATATATATATACAGCTAATAAATCAGTGTTGGCAAACACCTCTAAAACAAGTTTCTTGGCCCAATATGTCAAAAATCATTTTAGAAGAGCTCAAGTCTTTAATCACATGCCATCATTTTTAATAATTATACAACTGCTACTACTACTACTATTACTATTACTAACAATATTAAGAGTAATACATACTATCTGTTGATTTATTTAGTTTGTTTTAAAAATAGCTGCAGGTTTGTTCTTTTGTTCATTCATAGTCGTGTGACCATAGACTGTATAGCGACCTGTCAATCACAAGGTAGCCCGCCCTAAAGCATATGATCTATTTTACTCTAAATGGCGCGATAGTTTATTAAATGAACATCATGCATGTATAGAAGAAGACAGAGAACTACAGACCATAAACTCATATTTACATGTTTATGTTTCTGAGATAATAAATCAAGTGAGAAGTAGACTCATTTTCTCATAGACTTCCATACAATCGGACGTCTTTTTGCAACTGGAGGAGTCGCCCCCTGCTGGCCAGTAGAGGGAATGCAAGAATGAAAGTGTGACGAAAACGTTCCCTCTCTCCGCTACTAACTTCAAACTAAAAGCAGTAACAGTCGGGTCAGCTGTCTACTTACTCCCTCCCTGCAGTTCTTTATAATGCTGTCACAGTGTCAAAGCTTTACAATTCACCCAGCTTGAGGTGTTTTTTGGCTCCATTCAATCACAGCCTCTCCCCTGCTGCTTCTTTCTTCTTCACATTGTGTCTCTGACCAGGAATATCAGCCAGTGTCAAACACACGAGGCAAAAATATCCCACTCCATTTACTGTGTGGCTGTTTTCATAAGGAGCAACAAACAGCCGTGACTGCTCACTGTTGCATAGCTACACGATTGTCTGTCCTCACCCACACACACACACACACACACACACACACACACACACAAACCCTGGCCAAGAATAATACTCCTCCTACACTTCCTGCCTGAGGAATTAATGCTAACACTGACGCTTTTTTATGAACACAAACATGTCACGTGTTCAGTCATGTGCTCATCTGATGGCTGTACACACATGTGACGCTGGATGCAAATCAAAGAGTAACAAACATGCTTAATGCTGATTGTGGCGTGTGTGTGTGTGTGTGTGTGTGTGTGTGTGTGTGTGTGTGTGTTATGTATATGTTTACTGGGCACAAGTGTGTCAGCATGAGTTTACATATAGCAGCGAGAGCGTCGGGAACACCAAGCTGTGAGCTGCCTCTGTTCACCACAACACACACACACAAACACAAACAGCAAAACATTTACAGCCTCAGCTTCAGCTCCAATCCACAGTTGCCGTTGTCAGATGAACAAACTGAGCAGAGAGCAGTGATGGATGGGTTGGCTCTAGGACTGGGCTGGAGATGGAGGGAGTGCTGCCAGGGACTGGCAGATGGAACCATATTAGGCCCCGCCATTCACTGTGCATCATTTGAGTGATTCATTGGACTGGAAAAAAAGGGTTTCAAGTTTCTCTGTAAGTGCAATAACAGCGTCCCCCTGATGTAGGCTTATTAACGGGCTTCAAATTGTTCACCGTTCTGCACGGGCCGTTTGGAGACGCATGATGTTGTGTACAGCTGAACTGCCCGGCGTCAAGTCACTCATGCTGTTAGGGTGTTAATCTGTTCTATGTGTTTTGTTGCCCCCCCTCCCGCCCACTTGCAGACAGCGCTGGTGGTCCTGACTGTTCAGCAGGATGAGTGAGGCAGAGGGCCAATTCTACAGCGTCCAGGTGGGAGACTCCACCTTCACTGTGCTCAAGCGCTACCAGCAGCTCCGCGCCATCGGCTCCGGCGCCCAGGGCATCGTCTGGTGAGAGGCTGCAGCACCAGCACAGGCTGTTGTTAATATCCACAGTCCTGCCGAATTAGATAAACACGGCAGTTGATGCACGAGTAAAGTAAAGAGGTGGGCCTATTTCACTAGAGACAGTTTTGTGAAGGTAAGAAAAGCCCATGTGTAAATATATTATATATATTATAACAAGAAAGACTAATGGCCACATTTCCATGAAATTTGCTGCAGGCATTATGGCCCTGATACAGTTTTTGGATAGAAGTAGCTGACCTGTTGTCAGGAACCACCATGAAGAGATGATTTCTACCTGTTCATAAGAAACATCACAGTCTTATTGGTGGCATGAGCAATTTCAGGATGAGCCCTTTCATCTATTTTAAGATAAAGGACAACAGACTTTTGTTGTCGTCGAGTTCACAGCAAGTCAGACGACAGCTTTGCTCTGCAGAATGCCCATTTTGTCTTCCTCGATAACCTTCGTCTCTGTGTCTGTGTGAGCAGCTCTGCTCTAGATTCAGTCCTCGGTATACCGGTGGCAGTGAAGAAGCTGTGTCGACCCTTCCAGAACCAGACGCACGCTAAGCGGGCCTACAGGGAGCTGGTGCTGCTAAAATGTGTCGGTCACAAAAATGTAAGGCTTGAATTTAAAGATTCTCGTGTTTTTAAAGTCTGTCTTCATAGAGAGCAATAATCAGGGGCACATATGTTCTTTGAAACCGCTCAGTCTAATCAAACCTCCTGCTGATACCGGCCATTACAAAATCCACAGTCCTCATTCTGTTTAAAAAGATGTGGCAACGTTTATGTGAAGCTTATGTGAGACTTTAGCAGTCTCAATTACAGTGGGTATCAGCCAAAGTAACAGTGTTTCTAGTTTGTAATTCCGTCCTTGTATTTCCTCTGGAGAGTGTATTTGTGCTGAGCTGCAATGGAGGGATAGAAACACAAAGAGTGGATTCTGTACTAAAAACACTGTAACTTTGGAAAATACACACTTGATGTGATTTACTCAGACTGCTGAACTCCCGTGGTAGCCTCAGCTGAAGTTCGGAATGTATTTTTGCACACAAGGACTTACAGCCTATTGCAAGCTTGTTCATATAAACGTCTGACAATTATTCTAGAAACACTTTTTATGTCAATTCCTACCCTCTGGAATATGTGCTATGTGCCTGATACAGATATATAAAGTACTGTATTATAACATAATAAAGCAGTTAAACCTTTTTGTTATTTCATAAACTATGCAGGGCAGTTAAAAACTGTATTGTTTCATGAGACACTTCTGATACAGTAGGACTGGAATATGACTGGAAGCACAAAGACTTTAACTGTCTGTTCTAAGAAATATTGCAAGAATGTACAAACTTACGAAGAAGAGAGGTTCAGCTTTCTGCAATGTTGATTTAATGTCTTGCTCAGACAAACCCACTTGAGCGCTCTGTCCTCAGTTGGCTAGCGCTCCACAGTGTACAGTGGATGTAGATGGGAGAGTAACAGTGGACTAACGGCCTGTCTCTCTGCCTGCAGATCATCCGTCTGATCAATGTGTTCACGCCTCAGAAGTCCCTGGAGGAATTCCAGGACCTGTGAGTGGCAGTAGAGTTGTTTTTTTTTTTGGCTCCAACAATCTACTCTGTGCTTTCAGTCGGATTCAGCGATTTTAGCATTTAACTATCATCCCTCTATTTACCTGTCACCCTCTCGTATTGCACCGTGTTGCTTCTCTATGCTCCTACTGCTTCAATAGCTTCTTTGCGTTTGACACTGTTCTTTTATGAACTCCTTTACTACCTCTTTACTTAAAGCTCGTATCTCTTGTCCTACCCTTTAGCTATCTTGTGATGGAGCTGATGGATGCCAGCCTCTGCCAGGTGATCCACATGGACCTGGACCATGAGCGGATGTCCTATCTGCTCTACCAGATCCTCTGTGGCATCAGGCACCTGCACTCTGCCGGCATCATCCACAGGGTAACAGGACGAGGAAAAAGTGTGCTGTGGGCTATATGTTTAGAAGACGGTCATGTTTCTACACGCAGCCTGTAACCACACCCAACAATGATGTCACAGTGTACTGGCACAACCTGGAGAACACTTCCACATCACTGCTGGGAGCGGAGGGCAGAATCTTTTTTGGATTTGGATTTGGAAGAATGTGGATGTCTTTATGGTCCAATTGTTTAAATGCAACAATTTTCTCCAAAATAACATGATAGTCATCTATTATTTTCATCTATTTACCTTCAGGGTTATGTTTTTGCGTGTGTATGTTTCTATATTTATAGATTTTTTTCTCCCCTCAGGACCTGAAGCCCAGCAACATTGTGGTGAAGTCGGATTGCACTTTAAAGATCTTGGATTTTGGCCTGGCTCGGACGGCCTGCACTAACTTCATGATGACCCCCTACGTGGTGACCAGATACTACCGCGCCCCCGAGGTCATACTGGGCATGAAGTATAAGGAGAATGGTAAGGACAGCCACGCACGTTTTAAAGATCTCTAAAATAAATAAACCTCCACCAGCACTGCTCTGTCCTTTACAATCATTTTCTAAATCAACAAAGGTACTGTGATCATTTTATGAACATGATATTAAATACCAATAAGTAATATGTTCATGTGTTTACAGTTCAGAAATTATAAATGCTAAAACATAAAAGTGGCTCCTCCCTGGAACTCTTCCTGTCCTTAATGGGCCACTAAATCACCTCTGTGACCAGCTGAAGAAAGAGCCATCATAATTGGTGAACATTAACTTATCATACAGGCTGTTAGGAATATCAGTATCAGTCGGGCGCTAGCTGGCTATTAGAGAAACCTAAAAGTGTCAGTTTGTGCTACTTAGTACATTTTTATAACGTGTCATTTGTCTACAAAACACAGTCGTGTTGTTTGTATCTTTTCTAAACTAGCTCAACTACAAGCTGATGCATAAAACATGAAACATCACATAGCGGTAGGATTAGAAACAGGAAGTGGTCGGAAGCCTTGTCAGGCCCAATGAATAGTGTAACCTGCCCACAGTTTAAATTTATGATGAGACTTGACCTTTTAGTGGTTTGTGTGATCCGGAGACGTTAACGGAGCACACAGACCTTTTTTTAGCTTTAGTGAAACTGAGCAAAGAGAGGAGTTAATGGCCGATTGCCACCCATTGCGCACTCTAAAGCAAAGTGTCACCCAGCGAGAGAGGAGAGACAAAGTGCATGCATCCTACTCTGGACACAAGCAAAGTGATGAAGAGAGCAACAGCTGTGTAAACTGATAAGGAGAGAGAGAGAGAGAGAGAGAGAGAGCGAGAGAGCGCACATCAGGCCATGGCACAGCTAGAGGATGGACCAAAAATAACCAGAGCTGGTATTCTGCATTTTAATGTTTGTCATTGCAATTTAAACCATGGAGCATGTTGTCCATGTGGCAACATCTGACATTTTTCTGTATATTTAGCATTATATGATGCGGTTGATGTTATGTGATCAGTATTTGACATCTTTTCTGTTTGCTTGCGTTCTCTGTTCCCAGTGGACATCTGGTCAGTGGGGTGCATCATGGGAGAGATGGTAAAGGGCAGCGTCATCTTCCAGGGCACCGACCGTATCCTTCAGCGTCTCTGTCGTTGTCCCGCTTCTTCCATCTTTCACGTTCTTGTCTTATAGGTCTTCTGCTTTCCTTACTAAACACAATCTGTAGAATAGGACCACTCAAGATTTCCAGCACATCCCAATTTAATCAGAGAGCTTCATGTGTTTCCTGCCCTTTTCAATGATTATTAATCTGTGGAGTTGTTTTTCAGATATAATCCCTTTAATTGATAGTTGGGAATCCAATTGAAGCAATTCAAACCATTTGCATTTATATTGGCCGTTTCTCTGTTTCTAATGGGTTCGGTCACCTCTTCACTCACCGGCTCCTTTCAGTGGCACCGACCATTTACACCTGAGAGGCTGAGAATGGATACAGGGCACCGTGCGATTCTGGGATAGATTGCTTTTCAGCGGCGGGAGTAATAGCCTTTTACTGCAGTTGTAAGTCAGCGGGCCTGCTGAATGCACATATCTTTATTTTTTGTGGTTTTTAAATGTCTCCACAATCATTGGGTAGATACTTTCATGTTTCCCTCTGGATAAAATGTGATCTCTTTGGTAATCTAAGCACCATCGTCAGGTTTCAGTTTGTCCAATACTTTGTTTTATGACCAAATAACTGCAAAACTAACAACATTCCCACCAACCTCAACTCTACTTTGTGTTTTCTGCTAATTGGCAAACGTTAGCATTCATATGCTGATGATATATTCATATGCCTTATCGAATCTTCCCCTCATTTGCTGACGCATGAACATGCCCATAATGCAGCTGAGTTCTCCATAACGAGCGTGTTGTCCAGACATCGACCAGTGGAATAAGGTGATTGAGGTTCTGGGCACGCCCAGTCTGGAGTTTATGAACCGGCTGATGGAGACGGTGAGGAACTACGTGATGAACAAGCCGCAGTATCCCGGCGTCAGCTTTGCCGAACTGTTCCCCGACTGGGCCTTTCCTTCTGACTCAGAACACGACAAACTGAAGAGTAAGAAATGTTAACTATAAATGCATATAGTTTTTTTCCGTAGCATATATATATTTTTTAGGGGATTTTATGTTTTTTAATTATCTCACCAAGGACACTGCTATAACACAGATTGTGGTCAAAGAAAGGCTTTTGTCTGCAGTATATTGACGCATTCAGACTTTTCCCAACAGAACTATAGGGCCACAGGCTGGAGAGTGGATCCCTTAACTAGTTCAGAGGATGACCATGTAGGTCAAAAGTCTTCCTGCCCTCATCTGTGGCATATAGAGTTAGGACTCACATCAGCGAAACAAGAGAACAAAACTTGACATTCCCAGAGATGCTGCCCAACGCCCGCAAGGGGAAGTAATCAGTTCGCATAAAGACAGCTGAAATGAAGTGATGTCATGGGCCTGTTTCCATAGTAACACTACCCTTTTCTTCTGTCGCCATCACAGCAGGTCAAGCACGGGACCTGCTGTCCAAAATGCTGGTCATTGATCCCGAATGCCGCATCTCCGTGGAGGAAGCCCTCAATCACCCGTACATCCACGTGTGGTATGACCCCGGAGAGGCCGACGCGGTGAGGAGGCCGCTGCCTTCACTCTGTCAGTGCAGAGGCTGGCTGTGTGGGACCGCGCTGATTTATGTGTTTCTGTTTCGTTTCACAGCCTCCCCCCCAGATTTCAGATAAACAGCTGGAAGAGAGAGAGCACTCCATCGAGCAGTGGAAAGGTGAGATGCACTGCCCTCTAGGGAAATCCATCAGCAGTGCAGCTTAACCTCCTTACAGGAAGCCAAACCTAGACCAATGAAGGATTATGTTTCCTCCAGATCTATATGCAGATATACTGTACAAAGCATTCACAGTTAAAGCAAATAATCGCCATTGTCTGTGTGACAAAACACTGCCAAATTATTCAGCAAACACAGTAGGACAAATTAAGAGCAATTGTTCTGATAGAATGACCACAGATAGTTCATTAGCTACCAACTCCTGAATCTGAATTTCCTGTATCTTTTAACATAATGACTGCACTCCATTGTCTGCTCTTCTACAGAACTCATTTATGAAGAGGTGATTGATTGGGAAGAAAGGAACAAGAATGGACTGATGAAAGAAGACTGTTCAGGTACAAACATGCATAATATTCATTTCTTTTCTGCAATATTGGACACCAGGCTGCTCTAAGGAGAGGTGTCGGAGCATAATTAGCTTTAACTTAATACTAATTTGCTGACATACGTCTTTGTGGCCACGGCTGTCCCTTGAAAAATGTATAGGAAATGCTCAGTTACTCTAAATATGACCTCAACTTTGTTTAAACACTGTTTCGCTCCTATTGTGCGTGTCACGTATCAGATGTGGTGTCGGGTTCGGCCTCCGCGTCCTCATCAGCCAACGACATCTCGTCCATGTCCACGGAGCACACCGTGGCCTCGGACACAGACAGCAGCAGCATCGACACGCTGACGGGACCGCTGGACGAGAGTCAGTGAACACAGTCCAGGGCCACATCGTTCTGCCTGCCTCAGTCCTCCCCTCCTATCTACAATATCCAGATATCAATCCGCCATCACCTTCCTCTCACTCCCCCCTCATTTTCCGATCTATTTTTTTTTGTTCTGTTTTTCTTCTTTCCTCTTCCACGTCAATGAATAGGTCTATTTTTCTATTTTCTTTATGATCTTGTTCAACCTCTTCAACATCAAACTTGACCGCTTCCTCGAGGTCTAAGCTGTCTATTGGGTCTCTTCTTTGTGGATATTGTTTACCTTGATGAAGTATATATGATGTATGCATCCATATTGGTTTTCAGGTTGCCAGGAGTAGGCGGGGGAATTGTTGTTTTCGTTCTGTATGCCTGTGTTTTAATAGTTTTTATTTTTTTAGCGAAGATTATCTTGAGACCAGAGGTCATCAAATTAGAGCAGACACGCACTGAAAATAGACCACAGCTGCCAGCTGCTGTCATGCATGTTACGCCAATACGAACAAAAGCTTACCATAAGTCCATCTGATGTCCATCTGATGTCCATCTGATGATGAGGATCGAACACTCGTCCACAGTTTGATCGATCCTTTGAGTGAGCTCGCAGTATTACAGATCTCCACAGTGGGGCTTTCTGCACCGTTTTTTAATCAATTGCCTTGAGTGATGTGGAAGTTGAGATGTTCCTCCTGACAGCCGGGGGAAGCTGTGGTTGCAGTGTTACATTTTTATTTCCTGATATAATGTACTGTATGTAAAGATCATAGTGGCTGTTGACCCTGTCATTATAAATGGATAAAGTGTGCTTGTTTTTTTGTTCAACATTTCTGTAGAACTGTATATTGCAGCCCCCCATTGGACATAAGGTACCGACTAACAATGTGTATTTCAAAATCATAATCCTGTACATTTGGGCGAGGCAAAAAAAAAAAAAGATACATGTGGTTATTTATTTTTGTGTTCTTGCAAAAATGTTGCACACAATCACACTGAGGCCCGTGTAAAAGAAGCCTCTTGTCGAAACGTTTCATTGCTCCTTTTCTAAACCATTCCATTAGTACTGGAGCAGTCACAAACACCATCATGAATCAGACATCCTGTAGATAAAGGCAGTAAAACACACATAATGGCGTTCAACTTGCATGAAGGCGTTAAAGATGCCAATACGATACCGTAGTTCTCGTTATACAGAGAAATCCGTTCAGGTCCATTCTTTTTCTTCCAGTACCTTGATGTCCTTGGTTCTGAAAGCCTGTTTGATGCAGATGTTTTTGCCTTGTGAGCCTGTGTGTGTGTGTGTGTGTGTGTGTGTGTGTGTGTGTGTGTGTGTGTGTGTGTGTCTTATCAAAATGTACTGTGCAACGCTCTCCTTCATTATCTCCTTTGAATCGTCCTTAAAGACAGCAGTCGCCCGGTTGTAAGGGCAGAGTCTATGGAGGAAGTCGTCCCCTCAACACAGAGCAAACATGCGGTTTAAAAGGAGGATGTGTGGAGTCCTGGATGGAAATCTGCACCTTTGGAACTCCAGATGGAACCTTAAAGATGAGAGAAGTGGACTGTGGAGCTGCTTTTTTGCAGAACTGATTGCACATTGTGATGGACATGCAGAGATATGACACTATGGAGTCACTGAGGTTTTAAATGTTGCACACTATGCTTTTTAGTTTTTAATAACATGACCTTATTTCAGTCATGCCTTAAATGACCTGTGGAGTGGTAATTTCACTCTCACAAATCTTATCAGAGACGGACTGAGCATTACAGTGCTCAGACCTCCTTACCATGATTACAGTGTTTTAAAAAAAATAGCTTCATTGTGTACACTGAGCATCTCACGTTTCTGTTCAGTTTATTTCTCTTTTTATTTCCAGAGATGTTCTGTTGTGACTGCAATGACCACAATATAATCACCCGGCCAACATCTTTTCTCCTTCAGTAACTAATAAAGTGGACATCGGTGATATGTTTTGCATGTTTCTCAGATTCTTAATGAAAAAATAACTGTACATCACTCAACATCTTTCCCAATAAGGGAAGGAACTACTCTGCATAGATTGTGTCAAACTACTATACATCACTACTGTTTAAAGACTAATCAGTCTTGTTGTCCTTCTCTTTGCACACTGTTCATATCATCACACACACACTTCATGTATTCTTCTCTCAAAAGCTCTTGACGATATACTCCGTCTTCTTGGCCTCATTGTTGAGCTCTCCGAAGGTGTCGAAGAACTGCTCCATCTCCTTCTGCAGAGTTGCGTTGCGTAGTTCTGCGGCGGCCCGGGTCCTTTCGGACTCTGCGATCTTGTCCTGGACGCCCTGGTACCAGTGCCGCTGCTGCATTAGGTTTGTTTTCAACCGAACAACCTCTACCTGCAGCTCTGCATTTCTTTGCTCTAGGCTGATGGTAGAGACGAGAGAAAGACAAGAATATCAAAATGGCGAGATGTGCATACTGTAGGAGGAGAGATCAGTAATGTATTTGTTGGTTAATCTGTAGCATCTATGTTGATTGTTTGGCGTTAGTAGGTTTGATGCTTGATATAGATGGAAAAGGCAGAACAGGTGGCTTACACTATATCTATTTCCTTCCTGTACTCTATGTCAAGCTATTTGAATTGCCGGTTTCCTCTTGTCCATGCCAACCAGTAGTGACCTTACACTGAGACTTGCTCTATCTATATCGGTAATAAATGAGGCATGTGTTGTGTCTAGGTCAGCAGCATGGCCCCTTAAATTAGCTCTCTTTCCAGTGGCATGAGCTGTTTCTATAGGTCAGCCGCACAAGATGTGCTTTTCATCTATTAACTTTGTGAATTTGTGTTTTTGGTCAGTGGGGGGAAAAAATATACATTAGGTGGCACATCCAAGTAATTAACATAAAATATGTGATACATTGAGATCTCCACAGTAGACTGAGAACACACAAACAGAAGTGGTTAAACAGAATGGAAATAATTAGGGCTTAATGATTAGTAATAATGCCTATGTTGGGACATTTTAAAGGAAACTAAAAGCAGTTGTGTGTGCGCTTTGAACCAAACAGGATATAGGGTGACGCTCGGGGTCAACTGAATGAATGAAGCAGCACAGCTGAGTGGACACACACACGTTCTGGGCCTGGGAACATTGTGCCACCCTCCACTGGAAATACACTCAGGGCTGGGAAAATCTCACAGGCGAGACAGTGAATTAAAAGTGTGGCACTGAAGCTGACAGCATAAGCACATTCAAATTAGGACAATTCTTTAACACGTGTGCCTAATCTCTGTAACGCGATTGTGTGTGCGGTGTAGTTTGAAATGGAAATGCAATACAAAAGAAAATGTATATTACCTGAGTATCCGTGCCTCATACTCGCCCCTCTGTCTGACTATTTGCTGTTGGAGGCTAGTGAGGAGGCTGCGGAGGGCGCTGGCGGAGGGGTCTGCCAGGGGCACAGGAGGGGGCACCCTGGGAGACCAGGATGGCTGCTCTGGGTGCTGGGTGTCAGCTGGTGGCCACAGGACCTTGCACTCAGTTTGGGATAGTTGAGGGGAACTTGCTGTAACATGTTGCTGGGGGGGCGACATCGGGAGCTGCTTGAATCCACACGATCCTGAGTCCAGCTCTGGGTCATGTTCATGCTTCTTGTCTTGGTCTGGATTCTGCTGCTGGATTCTGGTGCTCTTGTCTTCACTCGCTCCCTTGCCGTCCATCAGTCCCTGGGGGGCCCATGCTTGGCACGTCTGCCCCTGCCAGTGCTCCTGGCTTGTTTCCATGTCAAAGACCTCTTGGAGGCTGTCGGGAGTAGCAGCGTTGGGGAGGTTATCATACAGAGAAAGAGCACTACTGTGCTCCTCGCTCTGGTTCAGATGAGCCCTGTCCTCGGCTCCCCAGCTACCTCCCCATTCTCCTGCTCTCCCTCCCCCTCTTACTTTGTTTATTATGCAGGGACCCAGCTCTGCTCCCCAGTCCTGTCTTCCCAGGCCTCCTCTCCAGCTGCAGTAGCTATGATCTGGCCAAGCGCCAGTCCCTCTTCCCCCACCGACCAGAGTGGGAACCTCATTCACAACTGGGGCCAGACCAGGCAGAGGGCTACAGGGGCCTGGGAGTCTGGTTACAGCAGTGCACACAGCCCTACCCTCCATTTCCTTTGCCCTGGCCCTCCCTCGCTGGGCAAAGGGTATGCAGTTGTCGTACAGGGGGTCCGTGGAGCAAGAGCTGCCTGTGGTGGGGGTCTCAGTAGTAATACAGTGCAGCTCCATGATTCAACCAGCCACATGTGGGTGCTGAGAGCCTTTAGATAACTGCCTGCCCCGCCTCTTGTCTGCTGCAACTTGGGATTCAGCTCTTGGGTTGTAGATGTGTGAGCGTGCTATGGAGCCTCCCCTGTGCTGATGCGACGAGGGGAGAGGAAGGTGTAGGAGCCCTCCTCCCCTTTGACTGGCTGTGCCCTTGAAGCTGCTGCCTAATGGCAGACAGGTTGTAGCCTGTGTGTGTGTGTGTGTGTGTGTGTGTGAGTGTGTGTGTGTGTGTGTGTGTGTGTGTGTGTGTGTGTGTGTGTGTGTGTATGTGTGTGTGTGTGTGTGTGTGTGTGTGTGTGTGTCTGTGTGTCTTTAAGCAGGACTGACATCAGCTGTTACTTTAGCAGAGCTTCTGAGGGAGGGACCAGGGTGTAATATAGTCGGGCTCATTCCTAAAGACAGTCACACATAACTGGAACCACAGAAATAGACAGTGGCCATGGGCACAAAGTGTAAAGCACACACAATGAACCCCATAATCTGCACTCAATATTTGTCGAAAAACACACAAAGCTGCAGATTTAAAGACCGGATACAACACACAACCCTCACCCAGTGATTGCTCTTGACTGATACTGCTTCAATGGGACTTTTACCTGAGCTGGCTCATTGATTCTCCTTCTCTGTTTAATGCACTGTGTCCACATTAACACTGTGGGAAGCGTTATTGCAGCATTAACAGCCAAGTGCTTGTACTGTAGACAGAGTTCACCCCACAGAATCTGCTGCAGTGCATTCATCACTTATCTTTTGAGAGCCGCGCTGCACTTAACCAGTGAAATCCTGTAAACAACGACCCAGGTGACAAATCATATCGTGTCGCCTGGTGTTGTCAAATCACCGAGGTTGCAGATTTAACCTGGACTGTATGGCAAAGAGGAAAGTCTCATGTTTTTGTGTTTTTTTTCAGGGGTGCAAGTGAAGGACATAAATGGATAAAAGGAGGATTCTGCATAAGAGAGAGGAGAAATAACAGAGAGACACTCACTAATCCTCACTGGTGTCATGGTCAGTGTTTCTTAATACCACAAGGTGGAGCTATAGACAACATTATGAGAAGCCTCTCCCATAAATGGGCGGTGTACCTTGAATCACTTGAGATATTTTGAAGACAAGGCTGATGATTCAGAGCTATACTATTCCCATAAATATGATTTAACGTGGTCCTCAAATGTAACTTCAAGAGAACATCGTAGTCTTTGTGTCTGTCTGCCATGCATTAGTTAGCATGTTGATGTTTTATACATTTTGTTTCTTTTTGTGCGTATTTTAGTTAGAGAGTAGAGTTAGTTAGGTTTTTAGAGCCTCAGATGAGGCCTATTGATCTGCTATTGATCAAACAGCTCAATAGAGAAGTCCCTCATCAGTGTGACGCCACGGTGGAACTATAAAAGGCACTTCCTCTTGATCAGAGGAAACATCTATACAGGCACTTTGTCCTTAAACCAGTCAAACGGCTGCACAGACTCTAGAGGAAGTGGCATCCCTCAAACCGTTGTTGAACCATACGTGCCGCCCATGAGCGCTTCATTTTTACTCAAACATTTCTGAGAGCAGAGTGTTCCACGACAGCCTGCGATGCTTCACAAATCAAGGGTGCGCTTGCAAACAGTTAGTTGTCCGTCAACAATGATGAAACTCCCCTCTTATCTGCCCTATGTAAATCACCCTGCATCCTTCAAGGCTGCACAGACCAAGGAGGAATCACTATCTGTTTGTAAATGCACATTGCAGGATTTAAATGTGGGCAGAGTTTCCTCCTTGTGCCATCCTCAATTGATGCAGGAAGATGCTTTTGGAATATGAGAAAAGTGTTGTGTCAGCGCTCAAGGTGAGACCCTGAGGTATCCCTTCTTCAAGACAACAACCAGCTGTAATACCACACACATGCTTTAATCTCGTTCATGTCCCTCTGAGGCTTTGCCCTGACCTCCATCTGTCATGTAACATATGATGGACGACCTCGCCGTCTTTACCGCCTCGCCCTGAACCCTGTGACTTATCACAGCTGCATTGCCACCACGCAGAGGTTAAGCTTCCTCCAGGACCCCTCTTCTCCCCGACCCTCCCTTCTCATTCGTCCTCCTCCACTTCCTGTACAAGTGCGTAGTTGTTTGTAGCCATGACGACAGAATCCATGGCAACACAGATCCCCATGGTTCTAAATAATAAAGGTGGATGGATGAAGGAGGAGGGGGGAGAGGAAGGGAGAGAGGAAGGGCTCAGTGGCTATTTTAGCAAGTGTCTCGATGGAGAGTAATTGAGGAGGGCCCTTGTTAACAAGAGGCTGGGTCTGCTTCTCTTTGTGGTTATAGCGAGGCACAGGGTACATATAGTTCAGTATACAAGTATACAAATTCATCAGTGGCTATGCAACTAACAAAAAACAGGAAAAAGTGTGGCTGTTGGGTAGAGGAGAGACGAGGAGTTGGGCAGATAGGCAGCAATGCACCTTCAAGAGTTTGTCTGTAATGCGATGGGGTATTCCTGCATGCAGGTGTGTTTTGGAGAGATTAACATCCCTGCCTCTCTTTCCTCTGATTGCCAACCTCTGTGTGTGTGTGTGTGTGTGTGTGTGTGTGTGTGTGTGTGTGTGTGTGTGTGTGTGTGCTTTAAAGCTGCAGTGCTACCTGAGCAGATTATATACCGTCTCTTTGCTGTTTTATTAAAACAACCATGGTTTTCTATTCAGTCAGCTCAGTAGCTCTCACTGAAGGAAACAAAGCCGAACGCCACGCAGAGTTAAAACTTTAACAGTGCTATAAGTGTGTTGCTTTGCAGTGGGGAGCATTTATTCAGTTTTTTTATTCCAATATTTTGAGCTTCACTGACTAATATAATGGAGAGTATATTTACTCAAGTACTTTAGTACAGTTTTGAGGTTCCTGTTACGGGTATTTCCATTTTACTTTGTAATCTATTCCACTACATTTCAGAGCAGAAAAATACAATTTTAATTTTTTTGTGTGGTATTGCTACTTTTACTCCATTGAGCATAAATTAATTTGTTTAGTTACTAAAATAATCTCCTCTACGGCCCATTAAGTAAGTCTTCTGGAGTGTAGTTGATTTTCATAGTATTTCATTTACACATTATTGTTTCAATGTACTTAATAGACGTAGTGCAGTAGATCAGAATATTAAGTGATACTGTGGGGTTCACTTCTATGTTTATGACAGATTTTATACTGAATGTAATTCATAATAAGGTTATGAATCCACAATTATGTGTAGCTCCATTTGTAGTAACACCACCTATTTCCGATGCATGTATGCATCTGCACTGGTTATTCATGAACTTTCTTCTCATGTCCAGAATTGAACTTAGACTCTGATGAACAGTATCATAACTCTTCAAGTCAGAAAGCGTCTGTGCCTCGCTCTCATCCATTTTCAGCGGTTGTCTGTTTGATTCAAGGTTTCATTCAAAACTGTGGATTATTTGAGAACATGAACACTGTCTCAAGGCAACACGAGGCACTCACCCGCATGCATAAACCCTCCTGCGCCGTCTCAAACAATCCCACATAGATTTATACATTGCAGATGTGCGTCACTGGTATGTGTGGGTAGGTTATGTTGCTGCTATGCTAAATTGGATTAAATTGCTTTTTAAAGCCATCCATCCACTATAAGCATCCTCAGTTAAACCCCTGCACATGTTTAACTTGTGAAACGTTCACGCCTGTGCGTGAGTGTCCACAGGCTCTACAGTTTCATTAAAGCTCATCTCATTAACATTTTTATTAGATAGCTCATACTATCCTCTCCTGAGGCAGATGTGCGATGTGATTATCTACCCACTAATTTTAATGCAATACATTTGTTTGCAGGAATTTTTTTTTTCTCATCATGGAGAATCACACATTTTGACAGTCAATTAACAGACCTGGCAGAGTTACCATGGGAACAACTTTTTTTAGAGAAGACGGGATGGGAGGAGCAACACCTTTAACAACCAACCTGTCTGTCTGACTGACTTCAGCCCCGAGCAACTGATGCATGTGTTATATGTATATATACAACCGCCACTTTGCATCACACAGCTGTCGTCCCGGAGTGCGGTGAGACAGATGTTCAGTCTACTCGAGCCGAAAATGAAATAAAGGGAAAGGGAATGTCAGTGAAAATCCCTTTTGAGCCTGCATGTTATTAGAGCGTCCTTCTGTCAGATTCCTGGGTGGGCAGATGAAGAGGAAATCTGTAAAGTAAAAGCAATCACACAGATATTTTTGGTTGGATGCAGAGGAGGGAAAAAAGGAAGAGACAAAGAAATCACAATAAAAGTTCAATGTGGAGCAACTGAGTGTGAGAATGAGGCTTAGCAGAAAAAAATGAAAAGCTAAGGGGGATGCAAATATTTGTGCGAGTAGAAAGAGAACAGAACAGCACACAGACCAGGAGACGGATGGTAAAAAAGAAAAAAGTCTGCCAATTTGATGACTTATTCAGGGTTACTCCAGAGCTCTCTTCCAAGGACCTCTTTGAGAAGGAGCATGTTTGAAGTGTCTGCATATGCGATAGTCCGTCTGTCAGTAGGAGGTGGAGCAGGAGGTAGAAGAACAGACAGAAATACAGATACAGAGTGTGTGGAGGTGAGATAGCGAGGGAGGAAGAAGAAGGGGTGGATTGCTGGAAATAGAGAGGATGTGAGCGAGGAAGACAGCATATCAATGCGCTCCTCGACACTGTGGAGGCCTCAGTAGGCATTGGCAAGGCTGGAGCATGAAACCGGGTATTTAAGAGGCTAAATCTCTCACACTTGATTCGTGCAGAAAAGAAATGCCAAAGGAAGGCGAGAGAGAAAAATGGGATAGAAAATGTTTTTATATAAATACAAAAGGAAGCAATGGAACAAAGAGAAAGGAAGGGAACAGCATGGGAATTTGGGGGGGAGGGATAGCAAATTAATTATATTAAAAACACAATGAAAAGAAAACAGCAACATGAAAAATAATGTCTATAAAAGCTGTGAACTTATGTAATCGCACCCACTGCTGCAGGGACCACCAGCTTGTCCACGCCCTTGTGAGGAGTAAGAACCTGTCTGACCTTCTAGCTGGCAGCTAACGGGCAAACAGAGGCCTGCCAGTTTCTCAGTTTAACACCACGATGTGGGCTCACTGTGTCGGCTCCCAGACCAGCAGTGTGTGTGTGTGTGTGTGTGTGTGTGTGTGTGTGGGGCTGAGCACACATTTGAAACAAGTCCAGTTTGCACAGAGCACCGGGAGAGCTCGCCTCATTGGCCGGCCGCACGGTCACCGTGGGAGACAGTCCTGGGACGGCTGATTGGGTCTGGGAGAGTAAACAATAGGATGATGGGAATAGCCAATGTGAGGGTCACAGGTCAGCAGGGTGGATCCACGTATGAGCTGTCACCTTCCTCTCTGTGCCCTGATATTTCTATTTAAACACACGCACACACACACAGAACACACAGCAAACATGCCTTTAATGTAAATAAATGCTCTCTTTTATGAGAACATTATTCTTGGCTTTTCCCCAAGTGTGTGTGTGTGTGTGTGTGAGAGAGAGAGAAATAGTGCTGATGCAGCATTGCATGTGTACACTGTCCAGGTTAACAGGCCTTAATGCAGCAGGTGTAAGACACCAGCTTTACACAGGGTCCCTCTCTATTTATAGGCTCAGAGAAAGTCACAGCTCATATTTATTTATACAACCGATACACACTGAGATAGCAGAACCAAGGGCTGTTGTGCTGCAGATGAAACGGGATATGTGTATTTATGAGCTTTATAAAGGGACTGCATTGTTTTATGGATGAACCCAACATCTCAGTGATTGGTCTGCTTTTACATAATACAACAGAAACCGGTAAACCGATGAAGAATTCCACGGATGATGATTGTATTTGCACTGATGGTGTGTGCCATGCATGTCTGTGTGTACTGTAGATGTGTTTCTGTTGCCAGACTCCCATCCCCCTCTGAGAAAAGCGGAGGAAGGCCGTTTCTGTGCTGTTTACACTGTAAACGGACAGGAGCTGTGCCCAGCTTTCATTATTCTAGCAGACACACAGAAACGCTGCTGCTCTCTCACAAATCTCTTAAAGGAAAATCATGATGTATTACAACTTGGCTCCTATTTTTTGTAGTTTTCTCCATTTTTTCTATCTCTTGTTATAAGAAAGTAAAGTCTTTGGAAACATCAACATTATCAAATTCATGACACAATGTTATTGATTCATTGGACATCAATGATATTATCAATTCAATCGATTTGATTTGATTGAAGTAACCTTCATTTTATCTTCCAAAAACACTAGGGTTTGTTTAAAGCCTGTACAGTCTATGGTATCGTTTGGTCCAAATTCTCAGCCACAATCCTCATCCCATGAGTCCAATGTTATTGTTAGCTATCGAAATGATGCCCAAAACTACAAACACAAGAAAAATGTTTCTATGGAAACTAAAATGTCCTTCTAACATCAGTTTGAGAAAATGTAAAAAACACCATTGAGTATTGAATCGAAGAAAAGAACAGACAAGTTGGGAGCTGTTTGTTTAAACAAAGAATTTATAGAGAATTTCTGCCTTTTATCTTTGCAGAAATGAACTCACACACACACACACACACACACACACACACACACACACACACACACACACACACACACGTACACACAACAGGGTGATTAACCTGCTGTGTGTGAAGTCAACCCACAAATGAAACACCTCTCAGCACACTTGTAAATTGATATCACTATTTTTATTCCACAACAGGCTCCATATGGCTGCTGCCACGACTATATGTTGTAAAATATGTCTCAATATAAACCTTTTTCTGTCATCTATAGTTTCATCATCCTCATAACAACCAGTGTAGGATGTCATTCATTTTTAATGTTAATTATTGCAGAAAACATTGTTTCAAGCTTGCTTGGTGCGATGCCAGCAGCCAGGTATGGAGGTAATGTGATACAGTTTGACTCTCGTTGCTGATACAAAGTGGTTTTTGGTGTACTTGTGTAATACTTTATAGCATTAAAAAAAGAACTCAAGTATTGTAGCAACTTTGCTGCAAAAAGTCATGATAACGCATATTTTAAAAAAAAGCACCACCCTGCAAGCACGCACAAATCAAACACACCCACACAGGTGCATTGTGGGAGTGGCTAAGATGTTAGACGCTAAGATGCACATGGTGGATGGTCTCCGTCTGCTGTAGAACTGTAACCTTCAGTGGGACTTTTTGGTGTTTTGTGACAATAATTCAGCTCAAAATGTTTGAGGGACAGAGGGACTGGGACTGGTTATACTGGGACAGAGAGGCGACTGGTTGTGTTATGTTTGGAGAACTAGCAGAGAAGTTCACCAGGAGCAGAGTGAGGAGGACTCACAGAATGACGCGCAGACAGGTGAGTACAACCCAATTTACGGAGGAGAACCTCAACGTTGACAGGCAAGGTAGCGTGCACGCGCAGTACACAAACACTTCAGCTCTCTTTTCTTTGCTTTAATGTGTGTCTGTGGCTGCAGCCGCTGAGGAGTTTATACCGTTTGTACATCTGTTTTATTCTGGTGTTCGTATGTCGGGCTATTTCATTTCTAGAGCTTATTGATAGGCCTGCTTGTTGCAACCTTGGTATCCATAGCTGTTTTTATCTATTGTGAAACAGTGTAACCTCGCTACAATTAACCAGAAAAGTTACAAAAGTCAGACCATTCACCAAAATGTTCCACAATAAGGCAGTTGTATACTTGATAGCCTGATCAGCTGTTTGCACAGGCTGCAAAGCATGGTCTATAGAAGATGAATTTATGTTGGTTTGGACAAAAGGGGCTCTAAGGTACGATGTGTAACGCTGAAATGTTATTGAGTGACTTCTTTAAATTCACATTACTTTTGCTTGAGTGTAATACTCTCATACTCTTCCCAACCCTGCCAGCAGGCATGTCACTCACACATTGTCCCATCTCTCTGACACAGAGATTGTCACAGCTCACTGGAGCTCTGTTCACTTTGTCAAGTTGTGTTCACAGCAGAGCGACCACAGTGGAATCCGCTCTACATTTGGTCATTTTGACAACCTTAATATTAATGACGCATCAGGAAGCCTTGGAGGAAGTGCATCCATGATTCCTGGCACATTACACTATATATAATTGCCTTGCTCATTGCCGGACAAATGAACAAATATTTGCTTCCTGATTTAGAAAATAAAGAAGTTGGCGTGACATGAAAGCTGACACAAAAGCAGGCAATGATTTACCTCCAAAGCTGACGGCTGGTTATCACCAGGTGTCTGTTTTCGTGGTAGGCTTGTTGAGAAAGAGAGATAAACTAAAGGAGAAACTGGAAAGCAAAAAGATGAAACTGGGTGAAAGCAGCGCTAAAGAGCCACAGGCACATGCTCTGTGTCTCTATTTCACACTGTTTTCCTCCTCAGTGGGGGGGCTGATGATCACACACTCAACCGTCTACTTCTGTCTACTTCTGCACACATACTACTTCCAGCCCTGCAGGCACAGACGTTTGCTATCTATAGATAATTCAGGCTCAGTGGAGACTACAAATGACAATAATAAAAAGATTCACGGAGCAATCGTTTGCTTCCTTCTCAGGACGGTCACTCAAATTCCTGTGAATGGTACGGAAGTGTTTTATGGCAAACAATAAAAAAGACCAATACTCCATCTGTCACACATAATTCCCGAACCATTATGAATCCCTCCATGAGCAAATATACAGGTATAAATAGAAAGGGTCTTATCTTCTGCAAGATGTGGTTATGAGTGAGGAGGGAGACCATAAAGCGGAACTATAATAGGCAGAGGCTGTTCTTTTAATGTACCTGCTGCTGCTTATGCCCACATTCATCAGATGCTCTTTAAATTCTCTCACACAATGACAGGCAATGGGCTCATTCAAGCTTACAGAGTATCCATCTAAGATCAAATTATTGAATATAATGCTTTCCTTCTCCCCGCCGCTCGCGCTGTTTGCTCTCTCCTCCCGAATGCTTCTCTCGCTCATCCTCACGAACAGGCTTTCTGAAGATTTTTTTGAGATTTGCTGCCCAGCAGGAAATGTGTCGGGCAGAACAATTGAAATATTCTTTCTATTTGCACCAGAGAAAAAAAATTAGGAAGGTGTTAATTTGCTTCTCCCTATGAAGGAGGATCATTTTAGAATTTGTCAGATGTGTTGCCCATTTGCACTTTGAGTGCTAAGAGTGAAGGGAAGTGACAAAAAAAGCGAAAAGTCTTTTAATCTGTTTTTAGAATGGAAACATTGTTCAGTAAAATTGCACGATGGCATGAGGGCACTCAAAATCACATCTGATCTGATCCGCGCCATTCCACCTTTCCATATTGATTTATGACGTGTTATTACATGCTGTATGGATACAAGGCCGCATCAGTCACACTGCCCTCTGTAAATTATGGCTATTACAGCCTTGGTACATGACAGTCAAGATGCTCTAATCTTCCTCTTTTGCTCTTCTTTGCCTACTATTCCTCTGTTTCAATAGGCCTCTCTTACAGCAGATCATTCAAATTCTCATTGCAGAAAAAGCACAGGTGTAACTAATGACATTAACAATGACTCAATTACATTGAAGTGTACCATTGAGCCGTGACAGTGACCCAGCATGCACAGTACCAGGACCTTGAAACTGAGGCGGCTAAATGGAATTTCACCATCATTAGTTTACACCTGTGCTTCCATAAATACAGTATGTAATATAGTCATTTTTTATAGCATACTGTTTGTCTCAATTTGTTTCACTCTCATGCAGCTGTGAGCAGGTCAGCTTATTTCCTTTTTGCATTTCATAGTGGAACAATGGTGTCCATCAAATGCTCTTTTAAGGGTGCTTTTGTTTTGCACTTTTTCCATTGTGAATGCACTCCATGAAAATTCTGCTTATGTGTGATATGTAGGAGGCTTGGTCACAGCTCGGGCCAAATCAGCTGAGTTTTCCCACCTAACACTAGACCAGCTGTCATTGGTGAGATTGGAATGCAGTGGACCAATCTCTCACATTAATACCCTGCTGAAGGACATCTTGAAGTGTGAAGAAAGTCTATTCTACGTGTCGATGGTATGGCTTGTGAAATCTGTGTGCACTGCAGTAAGTACAGAGGGTCAAAGTTGAAAGCTTGTGTTTCCTCATGTGATCATCTGACTGGTCGTGTTTCTCACTCTGTTGGACTCAGTGATGAAGTTAGCGGAATGTTCCTTTAAATCTAAGAGATGAGCCAGGACTTCAGTTTATACTGTGTGGATATCCTCTTCGCTGCACACACACAGAGTGTTTCTGTACACGGTGTGCATGGCTGGTTTGGATTTTGGGGATTGAGTAAGGCTTGTCTGAGCTTTTGGCAGCTTATATTTGGCACCACCACTCTTGTCTCATTGGTACAATCAGTGTAAATATTGTAAATAGTAAACTCGTTGTAAACACAGTGTCTCAAATTTTTCCCTTCAATTTCCCCTCTGAGTAGACATAACATGTCTACAGCTATTCCTCCTATTGCTTAATTAAAATAAACAATATCTGAAGCTATTTTTAATAATAAATACAGAATGATTGAGCTATAATGATATTATTTATAATATCCATCATGACATTTGTATTAACTCAGCACGTTTTATACTTGAAGCTGCCAACAACTTGCCGAAAGCACTGAGGTGTTCCTTGTAATCAAACAAACCCTGATTGCTGAAGAGGCTGGAGGCGTTTTTTGTACCTGAGCTCCGCATTGTTTCGCACATTCTTTCCTTCTGCTCAACGCAAACTCAGCCTGTTTTATCACATTTGCAAAAAAGAGGTATCCTCTTACCTTGGTTTACGTAATTGCTTTCTGTTTCATAGGAGACATAATTAAAGGGGAAGCAACACCCAGTCTCACACACACTTAATGACTATTCCCCTGGATCTTATTAGGCCTCCTCTTCAGTAAATCAATTAGAGAAAGATTACAGATACTTCTTACCCTGATCAGCCAGCAGTTTTAAAAAAAAGAAAAGAAATGCGTAGTCATTATTTAACCATTAGATCCACATTGAGACAGGCAAGGAGTTAAGGATGCAACAAGCCAGCCACAATACCACAGACAGAGTAATAATGGAAGAGAGAAATAGAAGGAAGGAAGGCTACAAAGCGCCGTCAGAGGGAGGAAAAATCTAAATTGGCCTATAGAAGAGAGCTGGAGGGAAGAAGAAGAAAGGAGATGAGGAAGGACAGAGAGAGTAAAAAGCATGGTATGTGGGCCAGCTCTCTCTAAAGGTTCCTGTCACATTAGAAAGGCTCCACTGTGTACAGGACCTCCTTTCTAAAGGTAAACCTTGTTTGAATGAGCTATCATTTTAGACAGTTTGACTTCTTAAACCAAGATTCATCGCTCCTATATCCGAGAAACCAAATTCAATAGAGCACATCTCGGTATGAGCAAAGTATGAAAATGTGTCCTGAGCTTTTCTAAAGGGCTGTGATGTGATTGGTCCTGTCTCCTATCCATAGTATTTTACAGACAAAAGAGGAGCCCACGCCAGCCCTCCTCCTCCTCCTCCTCCTCCTCCCTCCTCCCTCTTTCCTCCTTCCTCCCTTGCTGCCGCTAGTCATTTCTCAACTATCCATTAGCTGCATCAAATAGATGCCTGGAGGAGGAGAGGAAAAGGTCCTCACTCTGTTAAAGGGATTTTCTGAGAGATGGAGGGACACGAAGAGAGGGAGAGTTGGGTAACAATGAATGGGCGGGAGAGGAGAGGGTGAGGGAGTGAGAGAGATGGGGAGGGGGGGGGGGGGGGAGAAATGGCTTTAAAAAGACTAGATTGGAGGGAAAGAGGAGGAGGTAGATGGATTGCATTCAGCTGGGTTGAAAACGCGTTGCAGAAAATATCCCGTGACCTACTTTGGAACACGTCAGTCATTTCCCTGTCGCTGGTCACTCATTAACTCTCTGTATAGCCTCTTATTCACTATGCATGAGATAGGGCCATCAGTCAGAGCACGGAGTACGAGATATGCTATTCTTCCGCAGAAAACTACAATGGCAATATTATAGGGAGATGAAGTCCTCCCCTCTTTTCAAGCTGACCTCTCTGCCAGGAGCCTCAGCCAGATGGGGACTTTTTTTTTTCATAGAGAGATTCTTTTATTAGTTTTTCTGAAAAGCTGAAACATGATAGTGAGGGGTTTTGTCCACATTTTTAAGCTAAATGGGTATTAGCTACTGTGCTGGAAATTAAATTTTGAGTACCTTATCATTCTAGCTGAGATAAAGCAACAATTCTCTTGTTAGCATTCAACTACTGCGCTTCGGATGAGGCTTTGATGGCTCTTCTACGACTCGGGCTCAGCTGCAGTTGTTGAATGCCAACAAAATAATTGTTGCCTTATCTTGGTTAAATAATAAGCTGCTCATATTGTACTGTCCAGTACAGAAGACAAAACTCATTTTATTCAGTATTAACTCCTGTAATGTGTTTTCAGTTTGTCAGAAATGGCATTGAGAGCACTCCTCTATTTGAAAATACATGGAGAAACAAAGTCCGAACTGGGACTCGATGTACTTAATATTCTGGCTTCTCCTCTGAGTATCTGTTGTTAATATTCCTGTTAATGTGAATCTTTGCAATTATGAGATTCAAAATAACATATGAGCCAAAAATGTACTATTAGAAATAACTAAATTATGTTGACACCTGATCAAAGTATAGGGACGCTCAAACTTAACACCCATTTTGGATTGTACCTATAATCAATTCCAAATGGGATATCTGTCTACAATCTCCAAGGAATTCTCTCCACAAGCGTTGTGCAGGCCAGGCATGTTCTTCCACAAAACACTTTCAACCATTTCTTTATAGGCCATGCTCTGTGTATGGGGACACTGTTATAAGGACATGGTCCTGTTAAAAACAGGAATGAGCAAAGTTGGAAGTACACGTCTATCAAAATAGCATTAAGATCTCCCTTAATTGTAACTAAGGGCATAAAGCCAGCAAAAGGTGTGTGGACAGGTCAGTAGGTCAATGTTACTGTTAAGCTCTTCTGTGCATGAACTTAAACGTCCAACATACAGTATACTTAAATTCAAGACGTCAGCTGAAGTATAAATCGATGTTACCTTGCATCACGTTTGGCACAATTCTTTTCCTCGACTCTTTCTGCTGTATCACTTTGTGAGAAGCTCGCCATGAGATTGTGGGGTTGCCATGTCTTTGTTAGTTTCTCCTATTTGCGTTTTTGACTTGCGTCTTTGCGTTTTTGACTTGAAATGTTGAGTTGTGTTGTTGCGCTTGTCAGGGGGACACTCGTGTTCCAGGGAAGCATAAATACACAGAAGCGCAGAGTGAATTTTCAGATTGCTCATGCATCAGAAACTGGACCGTATGCACACAGCTCTCTGGGGGATCTTCTCCTCAATCTGCTGTCACTCCCGGGACAGAGCAGAGGTCCAACATCTAATACCGTCTAATGGAAGACTCACACACATACACACACTCACTTACCCAAACATGAATGTGAATATCCACACATACATTATCTAAAGGAGGTTAGCAGTGGGACCGGCACACTGATTCCCCCCCCCCCCCCCCCCCCCACAGCACAAAGTCCCAGTTTGATGCTGTAGAAATAGAGACCTGTGTCTGCTGGTGAAGTATGAGACCACAGCCTGCAGCGTCTTGGTGTTTATAGGGAGGGCTTTTTTCTGCTGATGGACAGCCAGAGCCAGACGGTGGGGAATGGCCTGGATCTAGATGTAGATCTGGGTTCAGACCCTCGACGCAGTCAGGCAGTCTGGCTGTCTGTCTGTCTGGCCCCCCAGTGCTTTCAGCCTCCTCTAACCTCCCAGACTGAGGTAATGGATGAGCTAAATGCTTTTAGGTCTCCTTGGCGTTTTTAGTTTTTGTCTCTTTTCCCTCAATAACCTTTAAAAACATTTCCCCTGGTACAGCTTATTGACAGCCTCTGGTCTTGAAAGCCCTACTTTTTTACAAATACATAATGACACATTGATTATGGAAAAGTTAAGCGCATTCAAATTGCCCTTTAAGTGGGTATGAATGTGTAACTGGTAGCAACGGTGTATATTAACCCGAAGCAATGGGTTCAAGCTCAGTCTCTGGCAGACAAGGTTGCTATGACGACATACAGTAGCTAAGGAAAAGGTCATCATCCAGAAACAAAGAAAGACAAACATAAATATTAGGATGTGGGAACAATAGAAAAAGCAGAAAGGCAGATTAGTCCAGAGTGTTGTGTGTGTGTAACAGGAACTCTCTGGCCTTTTCTGGACAGATGTCCTTCCCTACGCCCACATCTGATCATTTTTCCTTCTCTTTCCTCCCCAGCGGCCGTCACCCCGCAACCTCCTCACTGCCAGAGCAGCATTCATTAATAAGTAGAACTTTCCAGATTAGTTGCATTAAATATTGTGGGGAAATGAATAACAGATGTTGCTAGAGAGACTTTGCAGATTTTGTCACTACGTAATATGGGCAGCATGATCCCTGATCAGATTACTTTAAGATTTCTATTTTCAAACCTAACAGTGAAAGTCTGAATTGTGCATTTTATGAATGTATTTTATTGAGAAAAACAGTAATCAGATGAATAGATAATCCCAGGACTGCCAAGTCAAACTTAACTGAGTCTTTGTATATTCTCTCTTCTGTGCTTGTTGGAGGCCGTTTTCTACAACACACAGCCATATCAGTCAAAGCAGCCTCACTGATAAATGTCTGTTGCTTTTCAGAAAATTGGATTTTTAATTGGATCCACCTGACTGGAGGACAATACAACATATTCCTAAGATTCGTCTGCTTTGTTGGTGTCTCGTGCTGCTGTGGTGGTGAATGGTTCTGACAAGATGAGAGAAAACTTTGGTGCACCCTGTCCAAGTCTCAAGGACATCCCTGAGTCCTCAGTCTCAAGTTGTGCTTACAGTTCTCTCTTGACTGTGTTGTATAACTAGTTGTGTCTCAGTTTCCACATAAATCACCTATCATCGGGCTTCTCCGCTCTTCTCTTCGCATTCATAACAGCTTTTCAGCCATCCAGCGTCTGTTTGTCAATCCTGTTGCAGCTGATTGTTTCCCTTTTAGAAATCCTAATAAGCATTTAGTGTGTCTGTAAAATGCCCCGTGACAGAGCGCTTTAATGACTTGGTGCTGTTTACGCGTACATGTCAGCTGTAGCATGTGGGCTAATTCATCAACTGTCACACGGGTACTACCAAAGACTGGCCCCCCTGCAGTTAGCTATTATAATGCTAATGTTCTGGATTGAGATTGGATTGGCATTTTTATTTTGGTCAGCTCAAGCGTCCCTATAGTGATGCCACACCAGACAGAGATACTGTTTTGCAGCTCAATTTAAAAGCCCAAACACCATTGACGAGGATAAATGAGGCAAATCCAAGCTGCCTCATTTGACAAGACTAAAGACACTGTTTCCCTGCAGGCAAAGCACTTTGAGCCTCCCACTCTGAAGCAGGCGAGTTGACTAAAGATCTGTCTACGTAGTTCAAAACACATCAAGTGTGGAATACACATTACTTCCTGTACCTGTCCTGCAGTACGTGAGGCAGGCATACATAGTTTTGTTTGTTTGTACCTCCATCTCTGTGAGAAGGAATTTGAAAGTGATGGCATTTTGGCTGTTCAATAAGAGGGTTGCTTAAGGCATAATGGGATGTTTCATGTATTAAGGAATGCGTTGACATTAATTTAGAGAAATAAAAAGAGCCTTCAGAGATTATAAATTGGTCATTATCGAAGCAGCAGAGGTGGATGGCCTGACTTTTAGTCCCCTTCTATATGAAAAGCTCAAACAACTTTTGAGCTTGAATTTCCCATGATGCACCCAATAACGTCTTTCAGCTTTCATCTTTTCCTTCATGCCTGGTTTGTAACGCAGGTTTTCCATTCTTCGAGCTGAGATAACCATCATCAATTTACATGTTTGTGACCCTTGACAAAGTTCCCTTCAGTCCCACAGAGGAAATTATTGTTTTAAACTGCTGTATAGTACCGTCCATGACAAATAAGCTGATCTTTATGTGTAAAACTGTTAAAATTCAGTGTTAGTTAAAAAGGTCATATAAATATTGCAGTATTAACGTATTAATATACATATAGGCTAATGTTCTAGATGAGATACACTCGTCATAGCTGATGAAGATTGCTTTGAGAAATATAAACTCATCACACCTGTGGAAGGTCATTGTTAAAACCTTACAATAGAATATAATAAAATACAATAGAATAGTCTGAAATAAATATGGTAATAAATAGAAGAAGAGAAAAAAAGAACCCTTCATGATGCCATAGTTAAATAAAAACATGTAATTTAATTTGATTTATTTAATTCCATTTCACTGCAATGGTCATTATACTCATGATGATGTCATTTGCAGTAGTGCTTCTTGGGCCATAACGTTTGGGAATATGGAATACATTATACCAGTAAGGGTCCTTACAAATATAGTGGTGTGTGTGTGTGTGTGTGTGTGTGTGTGTGTGTGTGTGTGTGTCTGTGTCTCAGTGTGTGTGTGTGTGTGTGTGTGTGTGTGTGTGTGTGTGTGTGTGTGTGTGTATGTGTGTGTGTGTGTGTGTGTGTGTGTGTGTGAGACCACACACCGGAAACGTCAACATAATGATCTACAGTCTGATGATGACAGATTGGAGAGCAGGAACAAACCCCACTGCACAATGAGATTAGGAAAGCATTAGAGGTGATGTCACATCTGAAGGGTTGGTGCAGGTAATGAGGAAGTCGTAATTGGTCCTTCTCAGATGCAGAGGAACATACACAGTATTTATATTTTGTACTATTATTACAAAATTACAAATAGATATATTTTTTTTAAAAAAGGGATGTGATACAACTACATAAATGTAAACATTACATATATGCAATTAAATATAAATACACACAGGGCTACAATTTCTACGCTGTAGAATAGATCGTTTCTTTGCACTCATAGTCATAGTTTTAAAAAAAATCACGGTGTTGGTTTCTATTTTGCAACAAAATGTCCTGCTAAGTCTGCAGTCTGTTAACTTTTCCTTCCCATGAAATATTCAACTTTTCAGTCTGTGATAGTGAAGGAAAAGTGGGGACCTCAGCAATATTTTTTGGCAGATAAGTTTCTAATTTGTTTATAATGTGTTCAGAAGAAATGAGAACAAAGTGAGTCTCAGTTTTCACTTCTCACTACCTCTCTCTTTGGCCAGCCATGACTTTTTATTTTTGTGCCTTTTCGTTGGCAGAGAGTGGTCTCTCACTGACCCTGTTCTCTCTCTCTCTCTCTCTCTCTCTCTCTCTCTCTCTCTCTCTCTCTCTCTCTCTCTCTCTCTCTATCTCTCTCCTTCCTTCTACACCAGATCATGTAATGAATCACACGGTGGCACAATCAGCCTAAAACACAGACCATAAATCTCTCTTTCTCCGTCTCAAACACACAGAGCAGGTTTTTTCTTTTTCTTTGAGCTGGTGCAGCATGGAGGCTTTCTCCACTCCATAACAAGTGTCTTTGCGTCCTCTGGGCTGCAGAGCTCCGTCTATACATCAACCAGACTCCAGGTTTGAGGAGGAAATGTGTGTATAACATCTGCTCCGATGTCAAGCATACAAGCAGTTCATCCGTCTGTATGTAGTGTCCAGATGTTACTATCAGCCTTACTTGTCCATTTCTAAAATCACTCATTACTCGTTTCTGCATAAGAGGAGGCCTACATGAGCATTGTTGTTGGCGTGAATTAGAGCCCACTTATGTGAATGGTTTCATGATTGAGTTGGGAGAGAGAGGGAGAACAAGTGGACAGGGGCTAGTTATCCACTTGCTGATGTGGGACCTTGTGTAGGGAGCTGAATATAGTGGAGACTAATCTTTCAACCTAATACAGCGCTACCAGCTGTCTCCCAAGCCCCTGCAATGAAGACAGATGATCGGGAATGGCTGTGATCAGTGGGAGCAGGAATTCATTTGTTAGTGTAAGAGAGTGAGAGAGAGAGAGAAAATAGAGTGGGAGAGTGTGTGTGTGTGTGTGTGTGTGTGTGTGTGTGTGTGTGTGTGTGTGTGTGTGTGTGTGTGTGTGTGCGTGTGTGTGTGTGTGTGTTCAAGCTGTGGAGCAGTGTTAGAGAGGAGCAAGCCATGCTGTTTTTACAGGCCGTTTCCCCCAGGCTTTCTGAGACACACCGAGATTAGAGACAACTATTCCTAAAGCTTCAAATATTCAAGGTAATAGATGGAGCCAAAACAATGGAAAATGTAGAAGGACCGCTGGTAAAGTCACATTACAATAAAAAGGCATTCAAAGTAAGGTATTCTCTGTGGAGCACCTCAACTATAAAGTACAGATTAAAACAGATAGGCTTTGTATTGGCAATCCTACTTTTAGTGTCTAGCGGCATGGCTCTAGGGATGGCAAGGCCAGCTAGGTCAGTCTAGACTGTGTTTCACAGAAACTGTTGAATGGATTTATGAAACTTTGTACAGACATGCATGGTCCCCAGAGGATTAAGCATACTGACTTTGGTGATCTTGGTGACTTTGGCAGGTCAAAGTCGGCTGATATTGAGTGAAATATCTGTATGATCTTTTTGATAGATTGGCACCAAATCTCATCATACCCAGATGTTTTCACGTGCTCGCTCTCGAGTGTTTTTTTCTTTTTGACAATAAGTGGTGGGCGTACCCAGTAACCATTCTATCTGTATATTTAATTAATTACAATCCTCGTCTTTGGATTGGCTGGCTATCACTCCTGACACAGAAGCTAAGTGGCGATGAACAGGTTTTGCCAACATCACACAATGAAAGTATGGAAGCTGACAAATTGTCCCAATTTTCTTCATGTTGCCGATACGTGATTTCATGATTATTTAGATTTTACCTTGCTTGTGCACAACTAACAACTTGATATCAGTCTTCCTCAGCACTATCAGACACACAAATCCATGTGAATGCAATGTAATGCACTTAAGGAATTATAATGAGTCTGTGACTGTGGCAGCGCTCTAAGCTCATTTTTATAAATGCAAACCGAGGTCTTGGCCAAGATTCGCACAGGCCATCTGGGTACGTGTGAGGAGGTGCAGCTGATGCCACATTACCAATGTCTCAATCATTAACATGAAACTAAATTACTAGTTAGTAATCAATATAGTGTAGTCAAATAAATGTTCTCTTTATAGCTGACTGAGAACAAAAGAGAAATAAAAACAAGAAAAAAAGAAACATTTTATTCTAAATTTTCCAAAGATCTTTTGTTTCATAATCCATGAAATAAGGAGTGGGAATTTTTTTTGCTACTGTGTTTGTCCCCATTTATTTTCCTTGCGTTATCCTAGTAAGTAAGAGATCATCAGCCCCCCCTCCCCTTCCTCACTGCATTTGATTCCCCCCGGACAAACATGAATGACACGGAACAAGAGGTTAGATAGTTATGCAATAAATGTAATGTCGAATAGGGAGATGCCCTTTTCAAACGCTCCCTCTGCTCTTCGCACCTGAGGGACATTTCAGAGGCCTGAATCTGCTGACTCATTAATGAAAGCAAGAGAATACTGCTTAGTACACACTCTCTGGGATTCTGTCATGCACGAGAAAACACACACCCATTTTCTGCTGGTAATCCCCCAGCTCTGTCTTCCCCAGCCTCAAATGAAATAGTAGCTGACGCCACAGCGAACACCACAAAAAAAAAAAAACTGTCTGGCTCCCAGTTAGCTTTGGAAGTGGTGAGAAGTCATCAGATAACTGCGCCTGGAAAATGTGTAGAGAATCTGACACCTCGCTTCTCTCTCTCTGCTCCGGGAACACGCATCAAGAGACGCACTAGGAGACAAAGCGAGAGCGGGATGCTGGAAATGACAGAAGCGCAGACGTAAATATACACACATTTGCTCACACACTCATGCATGCACATGCAGTGTATTCAAAACACATGCAGAGATATGCTCACACACACACACACACACACACACACACACACACACACACACACACACACACACACACACGCGTGAGTGCAGGGGATTCTGCACATGCACCACCCCTCTTATCACCCCCAGTCCCCAATAACACAGCTCACACATGCCGTGAGTGGATTTGAATAGTGTTTTGGATAAGCTGCCCTGACTGATTGGTGTGGGTGTGTGGGTAGCGGTGGGCACAACATCTTCAAAGACACATTGTTTAGTGGTGAGGTGGGCATGAAAACAAATCCCCGGGACGAGGAGTATAACCCTTTGTGCCTCATCCACGTACATATATGTTTTTTTCTATAGAGATGACAGTTATGCAATCCGCTGTGTATTGAAGCTGTCAGAGTCTTTAGCCGGCTGCAAAGACACACTCTATACATAGACGCCTCTTTCCGTTCCTCCCGCACTCGGCCTACACACTCTGACTCACCAACAGCCCCGCCGCGCTGGTTCTCCGACAGCGGGCATCTCGAAGATCATCAGTGCAAAACTTTGTGAGTTTTGAAAAATGCTATTTAAGGAAGTCCACGGGGATGTTCCCAGTAAATCCTGGCGCAACGAGAAAGGAAATATAAGAAAATGTGTTGTAACACTGGTACTCTCAGCTCCATAGTAACCACTCTCGACTCTGCAGAAAGGTGGGTCATAGCTGGAGGCTGAGTGGAAACGACACAAACAAATGCGCTGAGCTGTGAACGACCGTGGACGTTTAGTGGTATTTCCTTTTCCTGGCCTCTGATTATTTGCATTTCAAACTATGTCCTCAGGATAGGAACTTTCCAATAAGCGTCTATGTTACATCAGAAATCATAGCAGGAATACAGAGTATATTGCAGCATGATTGTCAAACACCTTTGACATGATGAAGGTCCACCCATATGCACAACCACTGGCTCCATGTAATTAAATGTCAAAATATGTTAATGACCCAATCGAAATGGAGCTGCACTGAACTGAAATGAATCATTGTGAGGAATTAGCTGTGGCACTTTGAAGGTGATGTATTTGGATTTTGCCGCTTCGTTATGTTAAAATCCTTCAATAAGAGATGAGTTTTTATCGCAGCGATAAACAGTGAGAGTGGGGCGAGAGTGAGGTGAATATTTAGCCTGAAGGAACATCTTTTATTACTGTACAACTTGTTCCAGCGTGTTCAACATCTCCACCCACACAATACCGGGTGGGGTACATGTGTATAAACACACATACTTATGTACACGTACACAAAGAAACACATCCAGGCCCACATCAGAAATTTAGAAATGCAGTTTCTATGTCTCCATGGGACCTCTTTGTAGCAGGCAAAATATTGTATTTTTTTCATCCCCCTCGGCGCCTTATCATTTCCCTCCACTTCTTCCTCTGCTTATTTTTATTTTCCTCAGCTTGCATCCATGCATTTTACTATTTTGCCTCAAAAGAATCTCAGGTCTCTTCGTCATGACAAAAGTCGGATGAATAACATCAATGCTACCCATGGATGATTTTGTGTGTGTGTGTGTGTGTGTGTGTGTGTGTGTGTGTGTGCGCCTGTGAATGAGTGTACTACTGCACTGTGGGTGCACTGAATTTTCCAAAATGACTTAAAAAAAGCAGTCTTACTATCAAAAACAGAGTAATCTCATATGCAAGATAAATAATCGACTATACAAATTCTTTTAGAAATAAATTTGTCTTTCGTTTAACCTTATTCTGTTTGAAATATAGTTCTTTAAAGGTTCAAATGAGTTCCTTTTCAGGGAGAATCAATGGTGGGAAACGTATTCAGATCTCTTACAAAATGTGAAAGTAGCACAATGTAAAAGTACTCCATTACAAGTAAAAGGACTGCATTCAAAATGAAAGTAGGAACATATTAACTAAAGGTGTCAAAAGTAAACATATTTATGAAGAATGCCCACTTGTTATATTATTATATATTTTATTAATATTTGCTGCTTAACATAAATGCATCACATGTTGTATTTGTAGTAGTGTATATCGTTGTTTAGGTTGTAACAGTACATTGCATTTTCTGAGATAATCATTATATGTTTGTAAAGTGACCAGTAATTAAAGCTTTCAGAAAATAGTGAAGTTAAAAGCACAATGTTTGCTTATAAAATATAGATAAATAGAAGTATAAAGTAGCATAAAATGGAAGACGTCCATGTATCTCAAAATTGTACTTCAGTAAATGTACCTAGTTACTGTCTGCCACTAGAATAGATCCTCCAGTGTGCAATTTTACAGCTGTATTTGACAAATATAAAAAAAGAAAGAGAAGTGGCCCCTGCAGCATTAAATGGATGCAGAATAGACGGCTAATGGGCTCTTTGATAGCTGCCAATCTATGGTTGCCTAGAAAAAAACTATGAGCTAGTGGGAGGCACATAACCAGAGAGCCTCACTTCCATTAAAGTAATTAGAGAGTAATCAGCATGGGGACGTTGCTGCCCCCCCCCCCCCTTGTGCCAGCCCTCACACAGACCTGTTGCTAGGAAACCTCAGAGGGCCCGTGGAAGGACTATATAACAAAAAAAACAAAACAGCCTGATAATAAATTCCCTGCATCATGGAAATCATCACTGAATGAGACGCTGGCAAAAACATTGTAATGTGGTGGAATAGTTGCCGGGCCGAAATAGAGCTGATAGCGTAAATGGCTTTCACCACAGGTGGCAGATGATGGTGTTAAATCCATCATACATGTAGTTTGACTTGATGCAGTCTGAAATGTGTCCATTTCAGTAAGCCGGGTTAAAGAAGCGAGGAAAGTGGGAAGAAGCTATGAATAGGCTATGACGCATGTTGCGCTTCCTTTGTGCCTCCATTGGAGCGTTGTCTGTGCTGTTGTTTATGGTGCCCAGTGTGTGTCCATCCCAGTAAGGATGGAGCAGCATGCTGGTAATGATGGAGAAGAGGGCAAGGCATGGGTTAATTATTGATAATTATTTATTATCACACCCTCCTGGTGTTCCTTCTCTCTCTCTCTCTCTCTCTCTCTCTGTCTGTCTGTCTGTCTGTCTGTCTGTCTGTCTGTCTGTCTGTCTGTCCCTCCTGATTTGCCCTCTCTCTGAGACTCGCATTAATTATTACACATTTGCTTTCCTAATTGCTGATTCGGCCATCTTTGCGGAGTGAAAAGTCCTGCAGTCCTGCAGGCCTGCACGGCGACTGGCTGTGCTGAGATCTGGGGTGCAGAGAAAGACCAGGCAGAGAAAGGAAGATGGAGAGCAGGAGGTGTGAGATCATAGAGGGTGCGATGAAGCGATGGAAGAGTAGTCTCTTGGAAAAAAGAAAATAGAGAAAGTGATCATCGGCGTGTGATTCACTCGATCGGCGGCAGCAACACAACTTGAGTTTTTGTGAAGTTTGTTACATTGACCGGCCGCGTCTAGATGAATCCAGCGTGACTCGCCGTGACGGATAGCTCTCCTCTGCACGGCAGGGTACTCACCACGTGTTGGGGCATGGTGAAGGTGACACACATTACATTACAGACACACAAAATAATCCTAACTCAGCCTGCACCAACCGTGAGTTATACTGTAGCAGCGCTCTCTCAGCTCCTCTCTCTCTGCATAATGTACAGTACTCTGAGGATCATAATCGTACACCCACTCGGCGCCCCTGAAGAGTTCTCTGCAGCTGTCCGTGACTTGGAGCGCCGCTACGGTGATCTTCATGCTGCAGCAGACAGTCTCGTAAAATAATCCACGGATTATGTATCCTCTGGTAATGTAAAGCCTTGTATGTCGAGGATGACGAGCTGGAACCGACATAAGCGGGTCTCTACATTCTCTTGCTGAAGTAATGACTTTACCGCTTTAGTTTTTTTGCGTGTGTGGACGGAACATGTCCCGAATCTAAATCAATACCACGTTTGGATTTCTGCTGTCAGGTCACTTGTCTTTTCCCCCTTCCTGCGTGTCTGTCTGTGCGTAGGTAGGATCTGTATGGATGTCTCTGACACTGTAATGCTGAAGATTTTTCTCTTCAGAGAGCACATTTCTGCTTCCCCCCCCCTCTCATGCTGATCGGGATGGTGTCAGAATTAATGATACATATGCTGCTGACTAGCAGCTACCAGGACAGTCACCAGGATGCGCGCAGCCAGAAATGTACTTTGTGTAGTGAATTTCATGTTCAAAATATTACCCACAATCCCTCACCTTTGACAATGTGTTTTATCTGACTGTCACTGTTGAATGCTGACAAAACCCCCTCAGGACAGCAGCCATGCCAGTGAAATATTGCTAGAACATTATTTCTCTCATCTTGTAAGTTGCAGTCACAATATGTTTTCTCAGATCACGTTGGGCTCATAATAATTACAGTGAGAATGGGATCTTTTTATTTAACTTAAACTTAAAATATCTTACATTTTTTGCAGTGGTCATTTTTGACTGTTTCACTGCTGTCTTTTGTGTTTTCTTGAGTCATGTTGTTAAGATTTGGTGTGTTTGTGTCTGTTTTGCTGAATGAGTTAGCAGTGAAGTAGATTTTTAACAAATTCCTCACACGTGTTTGAAACCACTTCCAGTTCACAAGTGGCTGCTGATTGTCAGCTATATCTCTGAAGCAATGTGTGTATGTTGTGTGTGTGTGTGTGTGTGTGTGTGTGTGTGTGTGTGTGTGTGTGTGTGTGTGTGTGTGTGTGTGTGTGTGTGTGTGTGTGTGTGAGTGTGTGTGCGTGCATGCCCAATCCTGTGCAGGCCATAGGGATGTATGGACGCGTCCTCCTCATGCTGTACATTCCCCATGTCTGAACATCAGAAATGATGTTCATTAACCACCCATAATCAAACATGTCACATACCTGCTGAGCAAAATGGGTGGACTGAAATGTGACGGGATGCAGCTGTGTGTGTGTGTGTGTGTGTGTGTGTGTGTGTGTGTGTGTGTGTGTGTGTGTGTGTGTGTGTGTGTGTTCATGTATGCCAAAAAGAGACAGCGTGTTTACATCCACCCCCTTGTGACTAATCCTTCAGTCAAACTCGTCCACCTGGTTCTTCCTTCATTATCGACTCAGCGTCTCACCTTGTTCCCTCGTCTGCTTCTTCTCACACATGTCTGGCACCTCAAAAATACCAACACATAGATAAGAAATAAGCCACAGATATGGCACCACGAAAATCTGGGGGGGGTAGGAAAGTTACAAAATAACGATCCAGGTGTACAACAATAACTTCTAAGAAACAACAGGCGGTTAGGAAGAAGAGGAGATGAGGAGAGAAAATAAAACAAAATGTTGTGGTCTTGTGAGGAGGTGACATACTTCCAGAGTGTTATCTCTGTTGTTCCTGACCTAATCAGAGATGAAGACATTACCACTTACAGCTGCTACCTCGAAGGAATAAGTACATATGATAAGAGCTTAATAAACCCTATTTGTATTTGTCAGTGTGTACAAGCACCCGCTCATGCCTACTTTGTCATCCGTTCTTCTATATTGCCGTTTCATCTCCCCGTGGGAACTCACCTCGTTCTGTCGGGGAATCTTACGAGCGTTTCGCCTGATTTTTTCAGTTCTTCCTTTTATTTTCAGAACGTCAGTCTGCTTCAAAGACCGAAACGAATACAGAAGAATCTACAGTGCGTAGTGAGTTTTAGGGCTCCACTACTGTTGCTGCTGCAGAGATCTAACTGAAGACGGGGCTTAATAGGAAGAAGCATTAATCCACCGACTAGACCCACCAGCCGGTGTACCCACACATAAATAAATTACACTGTGACTGAATGCGTGTGTATAATGAATGCTGGAATGAGCCAAAACACAAAAACTGCAAGCCAAGGTGTGTGTGTTTGTTTGCGTGTGTGTATGTTTGTGTGTATCTGTGTGTGGGGACAGCTGAGCTGCTCTGTGGCCTTGTGTAAGACATGTACATGGTGAGGTAACCCTCGGGAAGCTGATAGGCTCCGCTGACTCTGATTACTTTGAGTGTGTGCGTGTGCGTATGTGTGAGTGTGTGTGGGTGTGTGTGGGTACAGTCCGATGAGGTAATGTCACACGCCATTATTCTCAGATAGCTCTCATAGGTGTGCATGTGTGTGTGTGTGTGTGTGTGTGTGTGTGTGTGTGTGTGTGTGTGTGTGTGTGTGTGTGTGCGCGCGCGTGTGTGTGTGTGTGTGTGTGTGTGTGTGTGTGTGTGTGTGTGTGTGCGCGCGCATGTGGTCTCCAAGGAGAGCCTGTCGGGATGGACTAGAGGTCGGTGCTAACAGAGCATGTGAGTGGAGACTCAATACAGTTTAGATAACTGAAATGGAGGAAAAGAGAAAAGGGAGGGAGAGAGGGAGCAAGTTTAGGCCACATCTTTCTCTAAAGGTCCCTGTCACATTAGAGAAGCTCCACTGTCTACCTGCCCCGTAAAGGTAAAGCTCATTATGAACCATTGTGTCAAAGTTAAAGTTATATTGTGTAAGAGAAAAGTTTAACATTTGTCTGCTTCTGCTACTTCTTGAATCTACTGTATGTTCACACTGCTTGAAGTGGAAAAAATAAGCAGTGCTTATTTTCATGTCGGCGCGTGTATCTGCATGTGTCAGTAATAATTTTTACATTCTCAAATTTTCGACGAAAAATAAAAGATACCAAGAGATTTGAGAAGTTTTTGACTTAAAACAATGCAATTTTTTTATTATTAGTATAATTATAATTATTTTGTTATTTACCGATTTAACAGCCTTCATCTGAACAACTCATTCTTATGTAAATAGTTTTCCTTGTAAAATCATATTCTGTAATCAAAACTTTTAGATAATGTTTCAGTAATTATATTTATTTACAAATAAGAGAAAAAGTCACGACGAACAGACAGTTCACTAATTATTTTACAATAAGTACGAGAACATTGTTCTCTAAACCTTTTTGTTCTCACTCTCCTTCCCCGGTGCCGTGCGTCGGATTGTCCAGTTGCTCTCCACATTGTTTTTATGTTGATACGGCCAACTAAGAAATATTACAAAGAGGGGGAGGGGATTGAAATCCATTGGAATTGAACGGGACAGAACAAGATAGGACAGAATGTAAATGGATCGGATCAGATGGTATACGATCGGACAGGATATGATCAGATGGAATCATATCACATCTGAATTGACAGGATTGGATCACACCTGATTGGATGAGATTGGAGAGGGTTGAGTTGGATTGAATGGAACAGGATCGGATCACATCGGATAGGATTGGGTTGCATAGGGTCGGATCAGATAGCCGGATGAAATAGGATCAGACCGGATCAAATTGGATTGGACAGGACTGTAGGTGCCGGAAACAAAGAAAGCAGGTGTGCATGTTTACCTTTTCGCAGGCTCACACATGCATGTGTGAGAGTTTAAATGATCCGGCTTGTTTGGTACAGCACACAGACAGTCAAGATATGAGTCATTCTTCACACCTGGTTCAGCATGATGCATGCCCAAATCCTTTCAGGAGTGTGATCACTGCTCAGTACCTCCGTAGGGACAGGATGATGTCATGGACTCGACGCTAATCATGTCCAAGGCCGCACACTGGTGTCTGGGAGCCTGATTGGATTGGCGACGAGCATCGTGGATGATGTCATCCATCTCACTTGGCGTTGGCCCAATTGTGCCGTGGGCACAGCTTGTGTGAATGATGAACAGTGCTCACAGCAACAATGTCAGAGCTGATGCTTAGTGACAGAGAGAAAGCCCGACAGAGGCAAGAAAGAAGAGAGCTAAACAAAATGAGAGTCACTTTAGCTGGAGAAACGGCTCCAGGCTGTTTTTTGACCTGTTCTAGGTTTTGAACAAAAGACTCCTACCTCTGGTAGTGCAGTCAGCAACAACACTGTGCTAAAGAATCCTGCATGGTGTGGAGGTGTGTTACAGGCCCTCACAGGCCCTGGCCTGCTTTCTATGTCAGCTAACGCTCCAGCCAGAGAATAGTGTGCAAGATTGGTGTTGAGCAGAGTGCGATGGACTAAGAGACACCGTCCCAGTCAGAAAACATAAACGAACACTCGCTGTACACTGTTTGTCTGTATCGCTGTCATTTGTCACGGGAAGTGTAGGATTGACTGAGTCTCACCCACCCCTCCTCTCTCTCCCTCTCGCTCCCCAATCCGAGGTGACAGAAATGGAGACGGAGTGTTTCGGCAGAGAAAACCCATCTGTCACCCTGGCAACGGCAGAGGTGGGAGGGGTATTATATAGCAGCGACAAAGCAAAGGCCTGTCAATCACTCCGCCCTCCCGGAGCCTCTGTTTGAGAAGTGAGAGGATGAAGAGAGTATCAATAAGAAAGCAAGGACAGACGGGAAGAAGAAGAAGTGTATGGAGACCAAATGTGAACCAAAGAGGGATAAAACAGTGAGTGATAGTGGGGGTAATGCTTTCCTCATTTATTGTCACTGTTAATCCAGATGCACCTGGGCTGTTGATGAATGCACATGCAAAGATACATAACTCTCCGTTGCTTATTTGAGATGGAAATAGCTTCACTCTTCCTTTTATACAATGCCTTGAGAAGCTGGGGATATGTTCCTGGATAAATAGTATTCAGATTCAAACCTCCCAGTTTTAGTCGTGCTTTCAGAAGTAAAAGCTCTTCAAGTTAGTTAGTTACAGTTGCTCGCACTGTGAAAGAAATAATAATTAAAAAATAGTGTATTAGTAAATATTAGGATAAAAGCATGGGTCAAAGGCTAGAACCTGAGAGACATAAGGACAGAAAGTAAGATGAATAAACAAACAGAAGCCAGAGCCAGGGTCAGTTACAGCCATTCAATATGAAAATAAAAAGTCCAGCACTCTAAATGCATCATGTAGCCTTCAGGCCATCCGTTTAAGATTTAATTGCAGAGTGAGTGACGGGGGACCAGTAGAAGAGAAAGGAAGGACATCATTCACATGTGGGTACAATTCATACTGAGATTCAGGTATTCATGAGATCTAATGGCTTGTAGACTGCAGTTTCTCTCTCACAGACCTTTTTTTAAGGCATAAGAAATGCAACAGTGACACCATAACACATACATGTTTGTCAGACTTTCATCGACCAGTGATGTTGCTAGGGATGCGTCCTGCGTCTCTGACATGTTAGATCCAAAAAGAAGCAGTAAACACACTAATGCCACATCTTTTCCCTGCTAATGCTACATTGTGAACAACAAATCTGTGTTGAGATCATAGAAACGAACAAATGAAACCTCCCCTCTCCCTCTAGATCCCGGGTTCAAAGTCTCAATCATTGCAGGAGAGACTGAATGTCTTTGCTGCAACAAGACCAATGTTGCTGCACAGATGTGACTGAAACAATCAAGGCTACAGATTTGGTATATAAATGAACTCAGAAGGCAACTGATTGATGATGTATTCACTCATGTGAATGACTCGATGATGCTTTACCATCCAGGGGACACACCATAGTGAAAAAGTATTTTCACTGATGACTGTCATTTTCTCACCGTCTGCACATGAATCTAGTGCAAGACGAAATCCTGTTGTGTGAAAGGAGAACATAAAAACTCTTCTAAGAGACAAGGAGAACAAGCACATTTCTCAAAATGTTGAACTACTACATTTATACAGTAGCTTATTTATTTTTTTATGGATTGAATGAATCACACTTTTAAATGGTCTTTTTAGATTCTGATATGATTTATATATTTATTACAAAATGTCAATTTGAATATAAATAGACACCAAGTCATTCTTGGTTTATAGTTGTTAAAATTCTTGAGCCACTAGAATGAAAACGATTAAACTAAATTATGGAATTAAACTTTAAACATGCACAATATGAACAGAATTATAACCATATAAAATCAAACCTGAGTTTAACACAATTTGTCAAGAGACACAAATATTAAATTCAATTTCACTCAGCATTACAGGATGTGCAATATAAAGAAATCTTCTATTGGCGGGGTGGTTCTTTATAACATATTAATGCTCTTAATGACTTATATTGCACATTATTCAAGCTAATTAAACTTAATTACAATTGTAAAAAAGAAATTACCAAAAGAAATCATCATATAACAGGATAATGATTATATTAGCCAACAGTGAATGGTCTTCTTATTTGAACCAGTAATATTTAGTGAAGATTGACTGCCACTGAGACATGCAGTGTGTGCTCTGAAGCCTTGGGAGACGCATGATGTCAGGAGCTAAGCTTAAACATGGATTCCTGGAGCCTCACAGTGACCCAGTATGAACCAATCAGTCCCGTATCCTTTCTCTCTGTCTCAGTTTCAACATGAGACACGACACATGTCAGAAACTGTCAGGCACAACCATGTCAGAGCATCTCGAATGAAACACCCATGCCCTGAAATCTTTGTGTGCACAAGCAAACAACAGGAAAGATTCATGAGGCTGTTTGACAAACAGGAGTACACATCTTCTCCCCTTAGTCCTGCTAAATATTGCAGCTGACATGGATTTGGATCAGTACTGTTTTGCTGCATCTTTGATGAGAAGCAAAGACATCAACTGAAACATCAAATAATCCTCTTGTCTGAAAGCAGGTGAGGAACATTGCAACCCTGAGATTCCTCAACATGAATGAGTTTAATATACGAGAATGTCTCTGACTATTTCAACAGAACTTTTTGTGTCTGGATTTGGAGAACAAATCTAAAAACCCTATATGCTTGAGCTTAGAGCACATTTCCCTCTATGTGGCCATGTAATCCCCTGTGCCCTGCTGATCCCAGAACCACAGGGAGAGTGGCAGAAGTCTGTAGTCCATCGGAGGAGCTCTGTCCCGGGCAGGCTAAACACAGACAGACCCCTTCACCCTGGGAGTCCCACCGCAAACAGAAGGATTACGATCGCTGCTTGAAATCTCGGCGTGAGATCGAAGTCCAGGCATACATGACAACAACAACATTAATTACATCTTCCTCCCTGACAGGTTAGCAAGGGTAGGTGTCGTGTGGGAGGATGAATAGGCACTTGCCATCACAGCCTCCTCTGGTTGTAAATGACAGGTAAGGAAAGAAAACTCAAGATGATAAAGCTTTCTCCTTCACCCCCTCAGACACAACACGCTCTGTGGAAGGTTAAAGATGTCACGCTGAATCATCAAGACCTCTTCTAACACAGTAATTTCAAAAAAACAATCACAACCACTTTTCTTCCTCTTAGTGTTCATCTCTCTCTATTTTCCTCTCCCACCGGTGTGTTTTAGCTTCATTGCTGTCAAACATCCGGGAATTCTTCAGTGTTCAGACACAGACATCTCCAGACATTTTAACTTCACTGGCTTCTGAATTACTGTCAGTTGATCAAGCTGTTGCACAGGCTAATGGGAGGCCAAAAATACCACATGCCAGGTAAAATTAAAACGGACACGTTTTTGATAGTTTGACATGTTGGGCGTATTCTTTGACGTGCCAGTCTAGTGTTATTCAAACGTATTATTCGGTTCTTAAGCCTCATACCGAACGGTTTAATATGAATACGTGTATTATCAAACCCCTAGAAACAAATAACCGTAGCTGTGGCGTCATAATGAGCTTATTAGGACATGGCTCAAGTAGGACAGCACAGAAGGCCCAGGTATAAAATGCATGGCCCGCCACTGTTCAAATCACATTCATGAGACAATTTGTATGATTTCAGATGAAATTTTAGAGGAAATGGTGCATAGTTACAAAATAATTTCACGACAGGTTAATAGCAGACCACCTCAAGATGTCACTCAGACAAGAACCAGGACATTCTGATGTAGCATTTCAAAATTAAAGCCTTTCAAAATCCCCTTCATGAGCTAACTTCAAATCACGTTCGTGAGACAATTTGTCTAATTTCAGATGAGATTTTAGAGGAAATTGTGCATAGTAACAAAATCAATTAATGACAGGTTAATAGCAGACCACCTCAAGGTGTCACTCAGACAGAACCAGGACATTCTGATGTAGCATTTCAAAATTAAAGCTTACTTACTGATCTGACATTAAACCGCAGTGACAAAGCACAGAGGGGAGGCAAACAGTACCTCTGCCTCAATGAAGGGGGCATGCGAGAGCCCACGGGTCGGGTTTATGCTTGTTCTATCGTTGCTCTTCTTTTACACTTCTCTTCTTCTTCTTATATTTTGCTTTGACCGCAAACATGTAAGATTCAATATCTAAACTTAAAAATGTCTCAAAAAACAGGGAAATATGACCAAATCAACAGCAATAATCTGTATGGCCAAATCAAACAGATTATCGCGGAATCTCACGATTTTCGTGGGTGGCGCCCATGAGCGCTCCGCTTCTGAAATGCTCCCGGTGTCGCAGGTCGCGGCGCACACACTCCTGGTGGAATCAAATATGTACCTTACCTATATGTGTGTAAAGAATGCTGATATGAAAAACAACCAATGTGCAAGCTGCCAATTGAATGGTGATTTAAGCTACTCTATTGGGTGCATATATTTGTAAATCTGACTTATGTGTGCAGTCAGTGCCTCACCAGCCACGAACCTCACCGCACGTCACTGAATATAACCTAGATTTATAAAATAGCACTTGATGGAAAGAAAGTTTGGTATGTCAAGTTTTGACATTTAGATTTTGCTCACCACCATTTTCTTGCTATCCGTCTAGACACTTGATCAAGTGGCTGCTTGAGCTCGATAAAAAATCAGTTTCAATATGTTTCTAAATTATTCTCTCTGTCTAAAGTTCTCCATGTATGTCGGCATAATCGAGCCAGCAGTATTTTAAGGAAACAGCTGATGGTGCATTGATTACTAAATTACCTATTTGCTAAACCCCACCCCCAAAGAGTGTCTGTCCAATCATAGCGGAGTGACCGTAGGCATGGCAGGTCTATCTAGCTTTGGTGTGCAAAGGGTTTTAGTTAAAGTAATACTCAACATACCAAACGTTTGGAGGGGTGTGCCTTTTTTTTGTGTCTGTCCTAAAATCAAAAACACAAGTCAAAAACTATATTTACACCTGTGTCAACTCCAGATCATACTGTCCTGACCTTCTTTGTCTTAGCCTAGTACACAATATTCTGGGTCCTGTTGTCGGCCTCTCGGGTCTCGTTATTGTGTCTGTTCAGTCCTCACAACTTTCCAAATGTTCCTGCCAAAGGGGCGTCCATGGCTGGGAGCGTCAGACAACCCTCCACTTCCTCCCCAACCATCACAAAGGAGTGCTCTTGTTTTGTCACCTCGGTCTGCTGATCCCACTCTTTTGAAAGGGAGGGACGCGAGACGGGTGGCGTACAGACTGAGCCATTCGCCCGAGGAGACAGAGAGGCGCCTGGGGAAATGAGGACTGATTGGCCACAGGGTGGCCGACTAAACTGGAATCTGGCTCCAACAACACTTTGGCTAGCTTGCACTTCTTCACAAGTAGCAGTGGACCAACAGCAAAGGTCTCTCAACTCTTATAGAAGCAAAGCCTCCAGGAATCTGTGCTGTGAAGTCTTTGAGCTCCCTATTCATGCTTTTTTCAATTTAGCTATCTGTCCACTGAATGCCTCTTCTCTTTTCTCTCTTTCCTCCCACTCATCCTCTGGCAACCGGTTGTCTGTCTGTCCTGTGAACAGGAGACAGTCTCCACTGTTTTCTTCCTCATACAGCACGGTTGACAGGGTCTAACTAGCACAATGTGTTTATTAGATTGAAAACCTGATTTGTGCAGCCGTATTTACAAGTGATTTATATTTGCAACAGATGCAAAAGCAATTTCATCTTGTTTTGGTTCGTTTTAAGAGGCATAAATACTGAGTATTCCCCCCGGCAAGGCATGTTGTGCCCTGCAGGAGAGCCAAGGAAACAGGGTTTTTGGAGAGAGACAGAGGGAGAGAGGTGGGGGAGAGCCAACAGACAAACACTAAAGAGCAACTGGAAGTCAGAGAGCCTGCGGAGGAAAAAGAGATAAAAGCTCTGTGCTTTCTGGACAAAGATTTTACGGCTTTGGGTCAGCCAGTACCCATTATGCATGTAACATCTTAAGATTCTGCAAGGTCACCTCCACTGCTACCTTTCAATTGATACACACTGTGTCGGACGTAAGCCTAAGTGAAAGCAATCGTCACAGCCACGTTTCAAAATGGTCGTATCATTCGGAAAGCGTCGGAAAGCTGCCGTTTCTGTAAAGACTGTATTTGTGAACGCAGCGTTCTCACCTATACTGGCTGACAGGGCTCCGTTTGATCTGTAACTGTCAAGTTGATTAACAGTTCTTCTCCGGGACGTCGTTCCCTCTCGTGGAACGAAGCAACAGCTTCTGATAAGGGTGCAATGTGGGTGTATACTGCATGCAAATGATTTTGAGAAAAAAAATTTAGGGGGGGAAAACGGCAAATAAACCTTGAGTCATTGTAAGTGTGAAAGCTGCAATTAGCATCCGTCACCGATACTGTTGCAACACCTCCACTGTATAATGTGAGCCTGCGAGGGGAGAGTGGGGAGCAGAGGCGATGTGAAACGTTTGAATGTGCCTCTGTCTGCTTCCTCTGCTATTCTAGAAAAGCTGTTTGGAAACTATAACGAGAGCCCTTCTCACATGTGGAGGGGCGCCGCAACGCTCTGTTGTGTAATCATTAGCAGAGGCTTCTGTTCAAGTGACTACACACACACACACACACACACACACACACACACAAGGGGAACTAACCTAAGAGTCCGGTGAAGATTAAAGAGGCAGAGTAAGTGAGCGAATGTCTGAAATACTGACAAACATCCTCATAGATAAACTGACCGCAGCAGCTTGAACATACTTTTAAGCTTCCGTATATGCTGGCTAAATCATTGGTGTGTATTATACTGTGTATTATTCAAGTCTATTCACACACAACCACACACACACACACACACACACACACACACACACACCGCTGGGAATCACCCTTCCATTTAGGGAAAAACATGTGGTCACCACAAGCTTTGACATTAAGACTTGGTTTTTGGCTGACAGGTTAAAGGTTGGGGTCAGGCATTTGGCAGTTAAAGGTTTATTATATTTTGTATCTTTTTTTGCTATTTTGGCAATCATTTCTATCAGTTGCGATGACATTGTTTGCACCAAATTAGTTGCGTAGATCTGGGCTCTCTTTATTAGTTAGTCTTAGTCCAAGAGTGCAAGAACCCATGGATAAATAAGTAGATCATTTAACCATGCTGTCGTTTGTTTACAGCTTCGATCTATCTGATCTTGAGTTTCTTGCAAACCCGTTGCCACACAAAAACACTGCCAACAATGTCAAAATGCTCACTTTTCACAAAACCTTTGCTTGGAAATCTCTTATCTCTCCTCAGAAAAATCTAGAAAAGAATGCATGTGTGTTAAGTACAAGTGTGAAATAGTATGCATACATGTTGGTTAATTCTCACCTCTCACTGTAGCAGGAACCTTTACACCTGCTTCAATGTGTGTATATAAGAGAGGAAGCGTTTTTATCTCTGTCCTCTGCTGCAATGTCAGACCCATCCTCTCCCTCAGCACAGGGCCCTGCAGCAGGCTTCAAAGCTCCAGGGACAGTAGCTCTCACACAGCCCCTCATGGCCTGACGAGAACCTTTACCACTCTGCATCTCATCCGCGTAATTATTTCTCCCTCGGTCCGTCTCCCCTCTCTTTCTCTACAACCCTTCCCTTCAAATTAATGACCCTCCTCTCTAGAAACTTGCATTTAAAACTAAAAAAACATGATAAGAGCAGGCAATACCCCACTCCCGTAACCCATTATTCCAGTGTCTCGTGTCTAGGGTGGTTTTTGGACATTCCCTCATTGTTGTTTGAATTAGGTGAATGGCAAAATGAACAAAGGTTTTAATGTAAATGCAGCATGGCTCTTAATGTCAAAGTCTCATTTCCATATTCAGAGTTGGCCCTTTCATTCAGGGGTCACGATTAGCGAGTGTCACTCAGGATGGAAGAGGGTTTGTCAGGGGATTACAAATTAAAAGAGTGCCCATTGTTTCTAATAATCTGCCCACAACTGTTTGGATAACCTCTCCGGTCTGGAGCTCATGTATAATGGGATGAGTCATTAGCCAACCAAAGAATCATTTTGAATAATTAATTGACATTCCTATTCTCCCTCTTATATTGGCTTTGAAATCACACTGTTTTTCACAACCTTAGTGACTGACATACACCCCAATACCTTCACTTAGATGTGAAACATTCTACACAGTGCAACATGATACTGTCTTGTAATTGTCTTTAGGTAATACATAGTTAAATAGTCAATCAGGTGAAACAAGGATACAACCTATAGTCCTGTGAAATGAGCGTCCGAAGCATCAGAGCACAGAGACAAGAGAGAATCCACCACTACTTGCTCACCCACAGCAGCATCAAACCAGAAAAACACTAAGCTTCCGGAAATACATTTCCCTACAAAATAGAAGTTTCGAAATATTTTTTCAGAAGCCAGAATAATTTAAATGTTAGCAATGACTGAAATTACAAGGATGACGAAAATATAATATAAATTTAGAAATATAATTTTTTGTATTCCTCCTGACCCCAAAAGCATCAGGTTCACTGTGTATGGTTTTGTGGTAAGTAGATTAACTTCACATGTGATTTACTACAAAATAACAGTTTCAAATGTAACTAAAAGGACAACTTTTCAATGGGCCCTACAATAATGTTGTCTAAAACCACTGCGACCATGATTCCTATTCCTGTAAGTGACAATCTGACAAAGTGTTTTATTTCCTCAAGTGAGTTGCTCAGGGAGTTGGTCACGTTTCCACCACCCATACAATAAATAACTTGCCCCCGTTCGTTATTGAGTGTCGTATTTTGAAAATCTAAAAGCGGAAGCCATAGTATTTTGCCTAGTTGACAGGCGCGTGAGTAGTTCCCTCTCCTCTCCCGTCCTCGGTCTTCTCACTTGTTCTGAGGACCTTGTGGATGAGCTGTGCGGTCCGCCGTATCTCCCACTGGCGCAGGACAGAACGGTCGCCACGCCTTCAGGGACGCGCTCTTCCACGGCGTCAGCTCTCCGTCCACAGCCGGGACATTTAATAAGCTACTACCGACAGACATTTCCCCCACTTTCAGCAATCAGACCGAGTCCGGCTCCACTTCTCCCACTGATGCCAGTGGAACAGGCTGTTTTGAAAGCGCTGATTAATTTGGGAATACCTGGAGCGGAAGATTTATTGATTTGACATCGGATACAAATCGGGATCAGAGATGGGGATCAAAGTGTAGTGCTGGTAAGTAGCGTATACAAGTATAATACCGCATTACTTACATATTAGCATATTGATATTGCGCTCACGCCCGCAGCCTGTGCGTGATATATATATGTATGTATATAATTTATGCATGCAAATTTGTGAGCGCGCAAGGTGTTGGAATGCTTTACAAACAACCCACGCACACGTTCTATTTGGTGTGACTGGAACGCCGCCGTGTCGTCACGGCAAGAACTTTTACTCGCAACAGTGTGATGACATCACGATTCCCTGTCTCGTTCTAAACACCATAGCTGATGCTTGCATCACTTTACTACTGACGGGGGCATCGCAGCCTGTGTGTGGCCGCGGCGTGACTCAGCGGCGTGCAGGTCTGTCTGAAAGGGCGTGTGTAAGGGGATCCGCTCATCGTAGGCGCCGGAGTCACTGCGTCTCCTGCCTCGGACACGTTTATTCAGGAGAGGACGCGCCGATATAGGTGACATAGTAACAGTCGATAGACAGCATTGAAAACAAAGACAGTAGCCAAGTCGGTCTGATGTCACATGTGCTGTTTTGATCTGGTCGACTGTCTTTATGGTGCAAAGCTATCTCGTTTTGTGTAATTATTAACGTGGGAGCGTGTGTGTAAACTCACTTCTGATTTGGATATGTAAATTTAAGTGGAGCGTAGTTACTGAACAGGTGTGGCACTGTTGATATATTTTTTTTTTCTATATGTGAGAAAAAATGATTGATCCAAAGCATAAGCAGCCTTTTCACCCGAAGGCAAAGTGCAGATCACAAATGCAAACCAACAGGATTTGTTATCTGTCTCTTGCAGCTTACTGCAAAGGTGCATGAAAGTAACACCGGATCTGTCAGAAACCAGTCAGGTGTGGAGAGAAATTCTAGCTGTTGATGTTCCCAGTTAAAGCACTTCTGCACTCCACACCCTCAGCTCTCTCCTCCTCCACCCCTCAGCCTCACAGGACTGAAGCATTGACCGTGCTGAGCTCCAAGATGCAGCAGCAGCAGCGTCTCTCACGTCTTTCTTAACACATGTGCTGCTTAGTAAGGTATTTCCCCCACTCCCCCTGTTTAGGATGCAACCCTGGGAATATTTGCTCACTGTCACCTTTGCTGGCCGTATCGGCTTCTGTTTGCCCAGATGGGTGGAAAACAAACATTTATTTTGTCGTGCTTGCTGAAGAACAGTTTCCTTTGTGAAATGATCAAATGCTGTAAATCAGTCATTCGATTCTCTCCATGTCTTGCATGACATAATCACTGAATTATGTCGATCCTCTACCATAGTCGGTCCCCCGTGGCTTCGTCCTCCAGTGCAGCTCGTTCTTCCACTTCTTCTTCAGTCCGGCTTGTCTGTGTTGTCCCCATAAAGCCTCGCTGCTCACGATTGAACGGTTTTGAATTGAAATGACAGCATGCTGTAACAGTACAGTAGGTATACGGGTCGTACGGGCGTGAATCACCCACGTAGGGAGTCTGTCAGCAGTCGCCGGTAACAAGTTCAGCAGGACTGCAGCACATGTTCCCTCCAATTCAGGCCAAGGGGTGCAGCGAATAACAGGTGTGCTGTTAATGAGGACATCGTTCGGTTTCGTGAGATTGAGAGAGGCAAGTCCCCAGTGAGTGAAGCCAAGTCATTGTGTTTGTGGAGAGAGAGAGAGAGAGAGAGAGAGAGAGAGAGAGAGAGAGAGGGTCTGGTTGGGGCAGGTCGACAGGGAGGTAAACACAGTAGCTGTTAGTCTGGTAGCAATGACAGCTTTATCACCACCACAAGGTTTATGGCTGCGTGTATATGGGGGGAAGGGGCTTGTGTGTGTGTGTGTGTGTGTGTGTGTGTGTGTGTGTGTGTGTGTGTGTGTGTGTGTGTGTGTGTGTTTGGAGAAATTATAGCTCATACCCTATTCTGCTCTATAGACATGACAGGATTCCACTACTGCCTTGAACACAGGAATCCACAACACAATCCCACTGGCAATTCTGTTACATGTCCGTGATGGATTCCAGTTTATTGTGATTGTTTTTTATTTTTCACTCACTTATCCATGCTGGGATCATGTGAACTGTCATGTCTTTTGTTCTTTTTTTTTTTTTTGGTGAAGCCAACACATTTTATTTTAGAGGAAGGGAAAGTACATCACAACTAGAGGAAGCAAATTATAAATAGTAAAAAAAAAAAAAGAGTGAACTGTACATTTTTGTACATTTTCATTTCATTTCCGAAAGTTACCACTCTTTCTCCGGGGCAACTGGATTGTCAACTACATTTGATATATTCTGTTCCCCACTTTACATAAACAGCTCCTCAGCCCGGCAGGAGCTCGGTTGGAAACGGGACAGAACATTTTGAGGGCCCGTGTACCTGACAGGTCTTCGGATGTCCTTTGGCTACTCTGCAGCGTTGCCACTGACACGGGGATGATGGGAGTGATCCCGCTGACAGGCCGAGGCAGACGGGGTTCACTTGTGGAATCAATCTGTCACGGCCGGCTGCTTTGTCACAGGAGAGAGAGAGAGAGAGAGAGAGAGAGAGAGAGAGAGAGAGAGAGAGAAACAAGGGATTTTTGATGGAATAAAAGGGAGAAGAGGGGGTGTCAAAGTAGGGACTCAACATGCATCTAATTACCTCCCAATAGGAGCATTGACTCCATGGAAACTCCCTGTTCCCTCCAGAGCTGGTCTTGTGCCTCCACATGGCCTGCATGCCGTCATATGGGAAGCTATTGTCAGTCTGTCTTTATGAATCGGCTGGGTCAAAAAAGAAATTGAATATGATTAAATCCCTGGTAAGTTCAATAAACTACTGGAGTAAGCATATGGATTTCTCCATCGGATATATAGGCTCTAAGTAATGACATTTTCCATAAAACGTCAGCAGTATGTTTGATAAGAATTGTAGTTTGTGAGCTTTTGCTCTCTTGAGGATCAGTTGATTTCTGATTGAAATAATATATTAGTATTTGTATTTTTTAAGTCAAAGGTACCGTGTGGAGTTTGAGCGTTAGCAGTCCAGTAGCAGAAACAACCAGAGAAACAGCACAATGCGCCAACAAAAGCAGGGAAAGAGAGGAACCTTATAGCTAATAAACATGTTTATACAATCTAGCTTTTAAAATACTTTAAAAATCAGTTTTATGAGGAAGAAATGCCTTCAATGCATTTGTTTGACCTCAATGATACATGCAATGTGTTTTTTGTGAGAGTGAATTTAAAAATAACTCCAGTTCATACTTTAATACTAGATATTCGTACTGAAACTTGTGTATCAGCACTAGTATTGAAAAATCAAAAGGTAAATGTAACAAAAGTTTGAATTTGTTCGTGGAAGTGCAGGGTTGAAGTGGGGTTGGAAATGGAACTAACTTTAGAAACCTACCCTAAATAGATACAGTAGGTCTGAACCATCACTATGTTAATGACATGGTTTCACTTCAACCATAGGGGGATAATTTTAGCAATCAATGTACAACATATGTTGGTAAAGTCCCTTTCTCGATATCAATAACATCATCATGCCCACTGGGCCGTCCCCTGATAATCTGTTAACACCAGGCTGCTGTGGTGACACACTGTTGCTGTGACTGATCACAAATAGAAGGACATGCAGGAAAAGGAAAGTGTGAATACATCGTGAAGATATTTCAGAGCATGTGAAGGAACCATGCTTACCTCAAGAATCGTTATGTCAATATACATCAGAAAGCCTTATGGACACAAAAATGAAAAGTTATCCGAAGAAACTTTTCAGATAGAGCCGGTCTATATCATACTCTTTGATTTACCAGAGACCCAACATTCCCCTATGAGCGAGCACTGGGGCGACAGTGGAAAGAAAACAAACTCCCCTTCGACGGGTAGAAACCTCGGGCAGAACCTGGCATCAACATGAAACAAGTAGTTGTGGATTAATGAAGCACGCATTCTGACCTCTGTCTCTAATTGTATCAAATCACACGAGGCATGAGTTATGAGCTGACCGGACCACGCAGTCTCCCGGCACTAATTAGTACGCGTCAACATCATACATCAGCAGTGACACACCGCATGGCCTCTGCCCAGCGCTTCTTGTAATGAGCAGATAGATGTGCTTTAACAGGAAAAGAGACAGCCATGATGAAATTAGTAACGTCTGGTTATTAGATTTGCATCTGTTACAGTCTGGCTCATTAGTCTGCAGCGGTTATTGTGCAGGTTTGATGGAGAGTAATACAATGCTTAGTGGGTGTTTGGATGATGTCTAATTTTAAAAGAGTGCTTAAAGGACTACTGAGGTAGCTGCACGTCGGCATTGTTTCATTCATTCTTTATTTCTGGATGCTCTCTCAATCACTGCACTCTGTTTCCTCTTCCCATATTCCTCCATTCACTGGGTGAGCTGGTAATTCCTCGTAAGTGGCACTTGATGCCTGTTTAGGACAGAGACAAAAAGCACTCTTGTCCGATTCCCCTCAAAGGAGCATTGCATCAAGGGTGGTTGTAAATTAGAATATTATGAATAATACATGACTGTTATTAAAGGAATTATGACCGTAGTGAATGACAGATTTAGGGCACTTGAGGCTCAGACATGTGCTACGTCCCCACGAAGAGCCAATCTACGCTCAGCTTTAATTATCTCCAAGTAACATGATAGATTGCCCAGACCCATCACATGTCACAGACCTTCAATTCATTTCAGTACGACATTTACATCCACTCCGAACAGACGAAATAAATTCAGCAGTGGATTTAGAGGTTTGAAAGAGAAGTCAGCGGATTATGGTGCTCAACCCTTCTCTTTAGGCTCACGGTTTGGCGTGATGCTGATTTTGATTCCATCTATATGTAAATGTTGCCAGGTAATAGTCTTACTTTAGGGATTTAGTGTGCAGTTTCTCTTAAAGTCTTTGCATCTTGCTTTGACTCTTGGAGAACAGCTGGACAGATGGTTGTATTCGCGGTGAAGGAATGACTTCACTTGGACTAAGATACGCTCTCTCGGTTCTTTTACGAGCACGTGCACATGAGTGCAAACAAAGACACACACAAACAAACAGAAACTCAGATGCATACATGTAACTGTGCCCGCTCAGGAATGAGGATGGCTACACATGTGCACGTGGGGTGTGTGTGTGTGTGTGTGTGTGTGTGTGTGTGTGTGTGTGTTCATGGAGGAGAATTATCCATGAGCTTTACATTGGGATTGATGGAGCTGGTGGGTGTGGAACAGGTGCCAGGATGTCAGCGTGACCCAGACACTACAGGGGAATTCCAATAAAAGGGATTTGGGATGTCGAGCCCCGAGTGTGATTCCCAACCTCTGTCAGGCTCGTACCAGAGAGAGAGAGAGAGAGAGAGAGAGAGAGAGAGAGAGAGAGAGAGAGAGAGAGAGACTGTGGAATGGGTGGGGAGCTGGAATGCCTCAACGGTAACTCAATCCTGTGTTTGGCTGCTGCCGTGTGGGTGCAAGTGTGCATGCATGTGTTATTTCATGACACAATGAACTCATTTGTTTTCAGCTCCACTCCTCCCCAAACACACACACACACACACACACACACACACACACACACCATTACCCAACAGTAGTGCGCTGGTTTGAATTTGTTGCAACGTGTGCGTGGTGACATATGTGTGGTATTTTGCGCTCTCTCTCCGTTTGTCAGCGGTGCCAGGCAGTCACCGTGCAGCTCGGCAGCCGGATTGGCTCGGCCCCCCTTGCACCTCGGCATTCAGTCTGGATGCCAACACCCTTTTGGGCTCCTGTTGAGACTGGGGATGATGGTAGGGGCGCAGGGCCAAAAGAGCTCTTGTGCCAGCAGCTCCCACTGGGAGAGCAGGCTGCTGTAGGGCCATCTGTACAGGCGTCCTGAACGGGCTCGCGGAAAAAGTAGGGCGTGGAGAGGGAGATAAAGGAGGAGGGGAGGAATGGAGGGGACATGTGTAAAGGAAAGGGGTATGAGAAGCTGGCTGACAAAGAGGTGTTTACGCTCTTTCAAGCCTCTGCCATCAGGAGAATACTCCCATTATTTCTCCATTCGCATCATTTCAGCTTTCAAAGAACACTGTAAAAACCAAAAATTTAGGCCAGAGCTGCAATACTCCAAGGCCCACAAAACGGTGTCAGGACCAAAAATACGTGAGGATGTGCTTCTTTTTTTCTTTTTTTTTCGAGCGCACTCCCGAAATAGATAAAGTGTTGAAACTGTACTGCGTAAAGGAGTGAACATGTGGATTCCTAAATTAGAAGGGAAGTGTTAAAGTATGTAAATTATTTGGCGAGGAGGGGGCTGGGGAGTCATATGATGGAGTCGGTAAAGGAAAAGAGGAGTTTAGTGAGTCTCGCAAGAGATGACTTTAACATTCATAGAGCCGAGACTGTCTGCACACTACCCTGAGGGGGAAATATCACCCACCTTTCTCTCCTATCTACGCCATCTTATTCCTGTACTCATCCCCGGGCAAGGCAGGGGATGCAGTTTCCTGGCTTTGATTTCCGAAGCCAGGAAGCAACTACAGAAACAAAACAAAACATTGCTGCAATACCCGTGCCGGATATTTGCTGTGCTCGCCTCTGATGACGTACTGCCCTAAGAAAAGCATTGCCTCGCATCGTGGTTTCACTCTTGCTTTGTGGTGTTTCTCAGTATCGATATGTCATATCCTTTCTGTTAACACATTAGATATAAGCAGTCCTAACTTAAGAACACATAAAAACTACAAATACTATAATATGTAGCAAGATATTACAAACCTCGACTTTATATATTTGATCTTTTCATCCAACAATACACCTGATTAATCTTAAATCAAGCCCTTTATCAGCTAAATAAGGTGCTGGTGCAGGAATAGATTTAATTGGTCTTGAAAACCAAGGACATAAAAGGACATGAAAACAACCTTAAACCTTAAAGCTTTTATGGGACTTATTTAAGCTTGAGGAAGAATGCTACTGGGCTTAGATAGAAATGTTGTTTATGGGTTGGTACAATAATTCAGTCAAGTTGGGAACTTTTTTATATATATATATATATATATATATATATCATATAAAACTGTCTCTGGAGATTTCTTTTTCTTTCTTTTCTTACCATTAGTATTTCAAAAGTATTTATCAGGAAAAACTGCTCATTCTCGTCCAAATAGTATCTTTGCTTAATTTCTACTATTTCAAATTGCATGAGGTCCTGTGATATATACCTGTTGGCAAGTATCTTGTCCTTAACTTAATTTGGGGTGATGATGAGTTGATATGCCATCCGTCCCAATGAATCAAAGTCAACTGTGACAGCCTTATTGGATCTTTTTAAGTCTTTCTCTTGAAGAACTTTTAAAAAATGTCCCTAACTGCAGACATGTAGCTTTAAAACTGAGCCAAGCAGCAGAGCATAATGACAACGACGACCCCAAAGTGACTTTTGATCCATCTGCCCCCACCAAGGAGCCTTAACTCCTCACCTTTGACCCCTGACTCCTTAATGATTGAGGTCGGACAGTGGTTAGATTTGTCCTGAATAAGCCTCTTCCGTCTTAATGTAGGAGCCGCCTCTAATACTGATTGTCCTCATCCATTAACTCCTTGGTGGCAGATCAGATTTTTCAGCGGCTGTGTCAGCATTCTTTTCAACTAGCACACACACGCACACAGGTAGGTGTGAGTAATACTAGTTATATGTGGTGAAACAGGTTTAACAGAGACAGGACAGAATTGGATACTAGAAAACAAAGATTAACAAAGTTATAAAGCTGTTTGACAGCTTCAAGCTGCTTGGTCGTGTCAGGAACGCCATTGTTTCATCAACACACACACACACACACACACACACATACACACACACAGAGCTAGACAGTCAAGGGTGCTGATGAAGATAGTGTGTCTCCAGACAGTGCCATTCTGTTAATCATGACAGAACAAAGAGCAGGTAGATCCCCTGATGTCAAAGATAACAACCTGACAGAATCACAACACAAAATACACTCACACACACACACACACACACACACACACCCACACACACATACACGCTGCAAGGACTCCGAACAATGACACTCCTCCAGCTGTCTAGACAGAGTGCAGGGCTGCCTTTGGCAGGCTGCTGGAGATCTCAGGGGGAATTAAAGCACACAACACTACACTCACCTGTTCTTTGCTACTTGTTTCTCAATGTGTTTTTTCAGGCAGCGTTGATGCAATGTGACAGGCACAGAGGGAGCTGGGTGTATCATGAGGTACGGAAACAAGTTATACATAGAGTACAGCTGTGGGTGACTTCTTGGTCACATTGTAGGAAGAAACGTGGTGTAAGCAATATGGTTGTGAAATAATATTGGAAGTTAGAAAAAGCGGTGATACGTCACACTTTCTTGGTCCGGCACAAGACTCATAGGGTCGGCTTGTCTTTCGTGAGAGTAACCCTGAAATTCATTCAAATGTCATCAAAACCCCAAAATTCCCTAAACAACAGAATTTTTCAGATGTGACAATTAAAAGCGAGACTTTGCGACATATGGACAAAAAATCTTCTGCTTGCAAAGGCAGTAACATTCACCCATGCTAAATTCAACACACTGCTACAACCTTACTTTGTCCGGTATGACCAGTAGCTTATGTTGGCTAATGTTGGCTTATGTTAGAAAAACCTGGGTAATGAGTACTGGGTACCTGGATATTGCTGCATAAGTGAGATTACAGAGTCAGGATGATAACTTTATGATTCATCTCTACTGTTAGACTTTGTTTTTAGCATATCACAGATACATGTTTCAGGTTACCTCATCATGATCTCTTTAAAAGAGTACACCACAGCGATTTTGTTGTTGTTGTTAGTTTACAACAAATAACTGACTCCCTTGTCAATACCTGGCGCCTACATTACCCACAAGGCCACTGGACCGCTGACAGTTCAATCTGAGATTATGATGCATTACGCTAGTTGACCTGTAAGTAGAGTTTGATGTGTAACATGTTCTCCTTGAAAGAAACTGAATCTTCAACAGTTATAAAAAGGCTCTACTTCTCCAAAACAATCTTTTCCACATCAGCTTTAGTGGCACAGTGTGAGCAGTGAGTGTGTCATACACAGAAACGAATGACTGATCTATCATAATATGTACACGCCTGTAGAGGAGCTACCTGATCGACCTCTGCTCACATGCTTCAGACTGTGAGGAATCGTCTGATGGAGACGCAGAGCTGTGATGAATTAACGAATCAGAGCTGGAGTAGCGCTGGAGAGAGAGCTGAGGAGGAAGCGTTGGGGAGAAATAAGGAGAGTGAAGATTATCACAAACGATAGAGGGAATCATTGACAGTGTGGGCACGTAGAATAAAAACTCTCAGTCACTCCCGTACATATATGAATACAAACACACTGGCAGCGACGTGTGTTTGTATGCATGAGATGACTCACAGATAAACTCCTGGATTTAGTCACATACACTCTTAAGAGCTGAGAATTTGTCTTCCTGTCAGTTCTATCACAGAGGAAGTTCCTTCCACTCTCCATAATGCTCTCCTACTGCATCTGTGTTGTTACAGAGGCTTGTTGGATTTGTCCATTTCTCTGTTTATCAGGCCGTGTCTGCTCTGCGGCTGCAATGTTGTAATCCAATCTAAACGAGGTCGCTGCAAGGACACCCCGGGCTTTCCCCTTCTGGACCCTCATGGACAGTGACACTTGTGTTTAAAGGAGGAAAACCGCTCACAAATTGTGTTAAGGACATTGTAGACCAGCATTTCAGATTATGATAGTATTATTTCTCGGCTGGGGTTCTGTTGTAATGTCTCACCATGCAAAATAGACTATTTAAAATATCCCATCCCCCACACACAACACAGTTATTTGTCTGTGTGAGTATGTTTGTATAGTTTCAATATTTAGATGGATACAGCTCCATCAGATGTCCTGAGCGTCATCTGCTCGGCTAAACACATCTTTTTATTCCCCCCCTCTCTATCATTATAGCTCAGAGTAGCAGACAAGAAGATGTCGGCCCTCTTTAACCACAACATATATTATATGAGATATGGCTGTGGGTGTCAGCGTTGTGAGTCGGGAGGAAGGCTGTAAAACCTCCCCACAGAGAGACTCCCCATCCCCCCAGCCTTTAGTGTCTTGTCTGTGTGCATTGGTGTCCAGGTGTGTACACGTGCATGAATAAGTGCGTCGGGGAGAACAAAGGAAAGCTGAACCCCTCACACAGGAAACTTGAGACATGATCTGAGCTTCTACACACTGGTGTGCGCTTGACCTTTCACCCCAGGGACCCGTGACACCGGTTTATCGAGGTGGTTGATAGGGGGGGGTGGGGCTGAAGGTCACCAGAGGATAAAACGATTCCAGCAAACCTGGACCATTCCTAGGTTTCCTCCGGTGGTTTAAAATGATGGCTGATGCAGCCAAGTCATGAAGATTTTCTTTATTGTATTATTTGTGGTGTGCTATAGTTTGTTAGGGTATTTCTAGTAAAGCTCTGCCTTATCTGACAATATCAGGAGGAAAGGGGTTGTTATTCCACTTCTCTTCTTTTGCTCTCCTACTGTATTTATGTTATTAGTGCGTATGTTTGTGTGTACATATGTACTGATCCTGCCCCCCGCGCAGGGTGTTGTCTGAGCCACAAACAACAGGAAGAATATGGCGTGTTTACATCTGAAATAACTTCCTGTGTTGCTCAAGGCCTCACTGTGGGTTTGCTGCCCTTCTCGTGACTCCTGCAGTCAAAGAGGCTTTGTGCCCCTGAACTTGCCTGAAGGCACTCGGAGACCTCGGTGATGATGAGTGATTCAGGTAGACGTAGTCGCCAGGTTCAGTCAGTGGGAGCAGGAGCACAAGTATTTTTATTCAAATTCATTTTGACACAATAAAACAAACAGTGGTGGACGTTTTTAACAATATTTTCTATTGACTCAACCCTGCCATTTTAATACATCTTAAATAAAGGAGTGGTCTGTGTAACGTATCAGTTGCATGTAGATGACATTGAAGTGATGATGATGATGAGTGACCCTGGATCATCATGCTCTCTGTTTCCATAGTATCTCTACTCTAGCGTACCGTGCGGTAAGTGCTTCTTTCCCCGACAGCTGCAGTGTTGGTCCATTGAGGGGAAGAACATGTTGAATTTTTAAAACATGTAACCCAAAGCATGCTTAAAGGGAACGACGTTACAGGGCCGATACGGAGGCTACGCTATCGCTTTCTGGCAGCAACAGTCTCCACGGCGGCTGAGTGACCCACATTTTTGCTCTCTCCTCTGTCTATGTCGATGTGGGAGATGGGGGCAGCTGTTTGGGGGGTATTCCGTCAGTTGGATGAAATGAGTGTGTTGCTGCAGAATGAGAGTGAACTTGAGGCGAAACACTAGGAGGATGCACAGAAGGCAAAAGTGTGTTCGAGAATTTAGACTGAAAGACGGAAAGATGCATTTAAATTAATTTCCTCTCACAGAATCAAACTACTGCCAAAAATGTACTAAAGTTTCCATTTCATAAAACCCAGTCGTGTCCCTCTTCCTCATTCTGTCTACATTCTGCTGACAGATTTTTTTTTTTTTTTTTTTTCTGTCTGTCTATTTGTGTTTTAGACAGGAATGCCCCAGACTGTGTGCTCAGGCACCATGTTCACCACTCCCAGTGGCTTCAGCCCCCATCTGGCCTGTGCTGAGCCTGGGGAGGAGGAGGAGGAGGCCCAACAGGAGGGCCCGGGGCCTGGTGCTTGCCTGGCTGATGGGCCCCCGATCACCTCCGCCTCCCTGGACACCCTGATCCATAACCTGGTGCCCACTGCTGATTACTACCCCGAGGTAAGCACAAATGTACTACAGTCACTCCTCTGTTCATTATAAACTCCATTTCAGTTAATAGTGCTACTGACAGTACTGCCAATTAGATTATTAGCCCCATGTCTCTGTTGAAAGTGCTACTCTTCCTTTAATTACAGAAAGCCACAGTGTTTTTTATTGATGTAGTGGCAGTGTCTTAGCGAATGTCTCCCTCTGTCCTTTGACAGAAAGCCTATGTGTTTACCTTCTTGCTGAGCGCTCGTCTGTTCATCCCTCCTCCGGAGCTGCTGGCCCGGGTGTGTGAGCTGTGCATCAAGCAGCAGCAGCTGGATCAGAGCCCACTCGATACGGTCAGCACTGCGCCACGCACACATACATAACTCCAAGCTAATGAACAGGAACAGATCCAGGCACAGCAAAAACATTCAGACATGCTCTGCATGAAATCAACCTCTGATTTTTTATTTTTTGCTGACTCTATCACGGTGTTTGCTTTTGCTGAGGGTTTCACAAATGTAGACCACACTAAACCTGTTTCACTTCTTCAACAACAGGCTAAAGTGCGCAAGTTTGGTCCCAAGATCCTGCAGCTGCTGACAGAGTGGACGGAGACATTCCCGACTGACTTCAGGGACGAGAAGATGGTCGGCCACCTGAAGGACATCATCCACAGGATCGCTCCTTGTGATGAGGTATGACATTCAGCCACATGATAGCAGTCCGGTCATCTTCACCAAAGACAGGAATTCTTTTTTCATTTTTGAAAGGATGCCAGATCTTCTTTATAAAGGATAAAATAACATGCTACTCATGAAGTTATCAGTTTCTACAGGATAATCATTTGTGATGGGGATGTATTACCCCCTGATTTTCACCCACAGTGTAGTTATTGCCATTATAGCCTTCATAATCCGTAGCTGCAGCGAGAAATGCGCTGATGGGGAACGAAATTCAATCATCATCACTACCACTGTAGCGAGGTGATGGAAGGAGTCAGAGTGTCAGTGTAGGATGAGTAGCCACAGCGCTGTGTTACACAATCTTACATTACAGGAGAGGAGAGGGGAAGGAGGGATGCTAGAGGAGTGGCTCTATCTTCAGCCTCGCGGGGAAATGGAGAGAGGGAGATGGATGGAGAAAATGGGGGGATGGGATACAGGGGGACGGAGAGCAGAGGAGAAGGTAGAGAAAGGAGGAGGGCGATGGAGTCAGAGCGGAAGACCGGGATTAAGGGAGGGAGGTGACGAGAAGACAGGAAGAAGGGAAGAGCAGGTGGTGATGAATGTGCTGCTATTTGCAGCTTCCTGTCTACAGTATGGGTGTGTGTGCATGTGTGTGCATACACGTGGGAGCTGGGTGGGTCGTTTGTGAGGCAGACTGACCTAACGGCCTCGGTGACCAGTCATCTGGAGGGAGGGGCACAGAAACACACATTTCTAGACACAACACACAACCTTAAAAACACATCTCGATTCAACTGAAAAGTTACATTGAACTTAATTCTTGGGCTCATTAAATCATTTCAAAGGCCTTTAGATAATGTCAAAGTGCATCACTGTTGTTCTACTGTTGTTTTGTTTTTAAATCTTAATGCTTTGGAGATTAAATGTTTTAATGAAACAGCAACCAGTCACACAGTGAAACAGCTATTGAGGTACCAATTTATACATATAAATTGCCAGACATATCTTAATTCTGTACAAATCAATAAGTAGATGTTAAGAATTACATTTACAGGATGAAGCAGACACAGCCATAGATCTAAAAGATGACTTGAGCATTCCTGCCAATAACTATAAATAACCATTGATAACTGTACGCTTAATGACTTATCGTGAATTGAATTGTTCATAAGTTCTAAATAATGAGCTGGAGTAAAAAGAGTGAGCGTGCTTTGGGAAAGAATAGAGTGCTTACACATGGGCTCACAAGTGAAACAATGATGTATGCCTATTACTGATCTATGAAGCATTAATATATTATTCATTAAAGTCGTTATTGACAGCTCCTCTTCTCCTCCTCTCCTCTCCAGGCGTACTGGAAAACCCTGAACCAGGTGTTGCAGAAGCTCAGCCAGCGACTGGCCCTGATGAGCCAGGGGGAAGAGAGCATCCTCAAGGTCTCCCTCAACGCCTCCTCCATCTCTGACAAGCTGGTGGCCTTTAAAACCAAGCCTCCGCACATCCAGAAGGACATGCTCTCCATCTGCAACGACCCGTACACACTGGCACAGCAGCTCACCCACGTGGAGCTGGTGAGGAGAGGGGGAGGAGGGAAGTGTGGGTTAGACAAAGGTCAGGGATGGAGATGATAACAAGGATGGATGAGGAGGAGTGGAAAGGATGTAAGAAGGGTGGAGAGCAGGAGATAAGCATGGTGAAGCATGGGTGGAGACTTCCAAGTCAAGGACATGGAAGTCAAGAACCAAGGATTATAAGACATCAAATGAGGAGATGGGGTGGATAGAAAGAGATATGAGGGTGATAGAAAATGATGATGAAGATGATGATAGCAAGCTAAAATCAGCAGAATCACTTCACATTGTGATCTAGTGGCGTTTTGAAGCTCGCTGTAGCATAACCTTGATTATTACTTGTCAGCACTAACTGGTTTTCACACAGTATAATAAAAAAAGAACAAAGGGAATGATGCAATGCAACATACATGAACAAAGGATCTCTGCAGTGTCCCTCACATTGCATGCATGGTGCCTTCAGTCTATTCATGTGTGTCTTGATGTGGGCACGTGTATCTAGGGGGGGTGGTTGTGTGTGTGTGTGTGTGTGTGTGTGTGTGTGTGTGTGTGTGTGTGTGTGTGTGTGCGTGTGTGTGTGCGTGTGTGTGTGCGTGTGTGTGTGTGCCTGAGTAAGCTTGTACCCTTGTCTGAGCGGTGACATCACCCCAGAAGTCAGTGATGTGCCCGGGGCTTCAAACAAAGGGGATAAAACCGCTGTGGATATATGTGACCTGACAGCTTCACACTCTGGCACACACACACACACACACACACACACACACACACACACACACACACACACACAAAAGTAGAGAGACAGGCGTGTGCTGTGCACACATACAGAACTATTTCTATTGTTGGTTTTAGCAACATGTGAATTCTGATTAGAGAGAATTAGATGCCGTTGTGCTTTCTGTCGCTGTGTATGTGGTATGCGTGTGTGCAGCGCTGTTTTGTTTTTGGGTTATATCATGAGTCGAGTCTATTGAATCATTTAGATCTGCACATGCATGTGACTGCACAGTTGTCTTTTAATAGAAGTGAATCTGTCTCTAGTGTCACTTTGAGGAAATATGATTCCAATGAGTCACGTCAGTGAGTCATTACTTCCTCTTATTGATTGCCTTCCATTACTGAAATGAAAGCGTTATTAATGGGACGACTCCCACCGGTGTGTTTTCCAGGAACATTTGAGTCATATTGGGCCGGAGGAGTTTGTCCAAGCCTTTGTTCAGAAAGACCCACTTGATGGAACTCAGGTAAACTTTTATTTTGATTGTTTCTAAAACATTTTTCCTGTGTCAATGTTATTTTCAAGTATGAATTCTGTTTTGTCACATCAGTGGAAACCCACAGTCTGTCCTCAGGTCAAACCACAGCATTTCTTCATGTATTTTTGTTTCGTTGGGAAATCCTGAAGGAGGCAGAATTTGAGATTAGATGTAAACCTGTAGTACAACATAAAAAGCTTTGTATATTAGACAACAGTCTGGGTCTAATGTCTGATCCGGATTAGCTTCTTAGAGGGCTATATAAATGTCAGCAGGCCACTAAGGTCACATACAGCAAAGCATTGTGATACCACAAGCTGGAGCAAGCACACACAACATCTCCCCTCTCTGTGTAACTGTTGAATGCTTTCATTCTCTCTTCTTTGTTGGCTGTGTTTATTTCTCTGCATTCAGTCGCCGTCTCTTTCACTCATCTTCTCGCTGTCTGTCCCCTATGGGTTTTTTTCTCGTGCTCTCCATTGATCGTGTTATTTCTGCTCCCGGCTCACTGTCTTCATCATTTACACTCACATAGGGGGGGTCAGCCTGTAGATAGGAAGCTAATTAGGACGAGAGGAATTCTCTATGGTAATGCTTCCTATACTGTCTTGTTTGTGTGTCATCGGCAGCCGTGCTTCAGTGACCAGAAGAAGAAAACCTCCAACCTGGAGGCTTATGTCAGGTGGTTCAACAGACTGTGTTACCTGGTGGCTACTGAAATCTGCATGGTGAGCGGCAAATGTTGGTGCAGCCGGTGCTCATCTATTCTGACATTAGACTTTAGAAGCAGAGAAACGGCACACAAAATATACTCATTATGGCAAAAATGATAAGTATGAAAGGGAACACCCTGTTTGTAGAATAGAATAGCCACTGATAAAAAGCACTTTAATCATGAAGTAGACATGGACATTCATGGGAGGAGACATAGAGAGGTGTTCCCTGTGTATGTTGTTATTTTATATGTTTATCTATCATAGTTACAGCCCAGTATTTTCTTTTATATTTCCAATGATAATTCCAGGAAAACCAATTTTTCAGTTGCAATATTGCAGTACATTATTTCATTTTTATAACAAATAGAGAGACAGGAGACTAAGGCAGTTAGTTGTGACAGAGCATCACTGCCGCCTAATGGTTACTCTGTGTTACTACATTGATACAGATGTTTCAACTGTCTGTGCCGGGGGAGAACATTCACTATGAAAAATTAAGCAAATATGAAACAATAATAACTCTTATGCCTTTTTTTTTTTTTGAATTGCAGCCGGCGAAGAAGAAGCAGAGGGCCCAGGTGATAGAGTTCTTCATTGATGTTGCTAGGGAGTGTTTCAACATTGGAAACTTTAACTCCCTTATGGCCATCATCTGTGAGCGTAATTTTGCAATAACTAAAAATTTTATCACAGAGAATTCTCCTACACGACCTGGTGTTGATAGTTGAAATCCGTTTCCTCCCGTAGCCGGTATGAACATGAGTCCTGTGTCACGGCTGAAGAAGACTTGGGGCAAAGCCAAGACTGCCAAGTTCTTCATTCTTGAGGTAAGCACAATGTTCACTGACTGAGAGGTACAAGACAGGTAATGACCTGAACTTGACGGTGTACTGCTTGTTGCTGTTTGCTTTGACAGCATCAGATGGATCCTACGGGAAACTTTTACAACTACAGGACCGCCCTGAGGGGGGCCGCCCATCGCTCTCGGACTGCCAACAGCAACAGAGAGAGGGTAGGGCTGAGACACACATCGCTGCCATCACTCTGAAAGCAGCTGGCATCGATTCAATCTTTCAATTTCATCTTAATATGTCCTACATCTTCTCTCTTCAGATTGTGATTCCCTTCTTCAGTCTGCTGATCAAAGACATTTACTTCCTGAATGAAGGATGTGCCAACCGGCTGCCCAACGGCCACGTCAACTTTGAGGTGAGCGGCTCACCTGTCCCCCTGACCCCGCCTCATTTTAACCACCTCAAAAATCATTTACTCAGTGAGACTTTGTTTCTTAGAAATTTGTCGAGTTGGCACGGCAGGTCCGGGAGTTCATGACATGGAAACAGGTGGAGTGTCCATTCGAGGAGGATCGGGCCATCCTTCACTACCTCCACACTGCTCCCATCTTCAGCGAGGATGGTGAGAACCCGTTTCAGTCTCAGACACACTTTCAGCTGCGGACTGTTACCAGTCAAGCGGACAAACACGCTTCCATTTGCAGAAAGTATGAAGTGGCCTTTAGAGCAGGAATCGGCAACTTTTTTGAAATAAAGGGGCCATTTTAAAATATTCTTGTTAATCAGTGTGCTGTAACAACATTAAGGTTAACATTATGTTTAATTAAGACACCATACAAATCTAGATTTAAATCTGCAATGTTCCATCCATATAGGCAACTGGCATAGCAACATTTTAAATAAATGAATTATAAACAACAGGCCGCGTAACTGCCAATGGCTGTGAAAATGTCCATAACATTTTCTTGCACACTTGTTGCTAGTGTGCCATTGGTTCAGCTACTGCGTGCGTGAGGTTTTCCTTCCCCTGCTTTACAAACGTCTCTACACGTGTTGATCCAAGTATTTCCACGATAGTTTGTGGTAGTTTGCTCTTCCTTACCAATCCTCTTTACTTATTTCCCAATCATTTCTTCTCTCATTCTTCCTCAGGACTCTACCTTGCATCCTATGAGAGTGAGAGTCCAGAGAACCAGGTAGAGAAGGACAGATGGAAATCACTCAGGTAAGAATAATAACCACGTCTAAAAAGAGAGACGCTGTATCGACACGTCCTTCGTCCTTCATCGTTCTTTCCTCTCTTTTCTTATATCAGGTCGAACGTTCTGGGAAAGACATGAGGCACTGACGGCAGACGACCAGTGAGAGAGAGCATGTGTTCTCATTGCACTAAAATGAACTGTGAAGTAACCTAGCTGGTACTTAGGTGTTTTTCTATGAAGAAATTATGAAAAAAAAGAAACACGGTGAACGGGATTCATCAAGAGAAGTGTAAAAAAAAAAAGAAAGGAAAATGACAAAGAACAAATCACAAAAAGTGAATTGAAAAGGTTAAGCTATGGAAATGATGAGGTACAGTATGTTGGAGAGGGGTACAGCCTCTCCTCCTCCCTTCCCTCCATGTGTGTTTACTCTGTGAAGATATGTTTACTACTATAGAGAGTACAGTTACAGGGAAAACCACTTTATATAATGAAATTCCTACTGATTGTCGTTTTTGTATTTGCTCCTCTTCCCTTTTCGCTCTCTCTTTATCTTCGCCTTTGGTCCAAAGCCTTGTCTAGGTATTTAATTTGACTTTTTTTCCTCCTTTATGTGTAATGTACTGTAATGAAACTTACAATGATGTGAAGGGCGCTGGCTAGCCCGTATCAGCTGTCTAATTTTATAGGTCTACTGAAGGAATGGCAACTGTGTGTCCATGGGAGGACAGAGGACATGCCTTGAGCATTTCACCAGTTCATCTCACGTGTACTTTTGTTTGTTTGTGATCCAGATGTTCATGCGTTCTTGTCCGTTCAGACTGTCTAGTTTTGCATGAGAATGACTGGAAAAGGCTGTTTATTGGTCACCTCTCCTTGTATTATAATTTATTGTATCTTATTTTTGGGGGCGGGGAATATGAACCGTTTAAAAAAGTGTTTACTACTTTTAAATGTATTGTGCCAGTGAGACAACTACAGTATAACTAAACAGTCACAGCGGGAGCGAGGCCAGGTGTAGATTGTGTACAGGTGACATTTACCCCTCATCTTTCTGCTCCTCAGGAAGTTTTCTCTGACTGACGTTCAGTTGTCCGATATATTTATGGGGATTTCTGTGCTGACAGATGTATAGTTTTTATTGTAACTTTCCTTTACTGAATATGAAGTCCAATAGCATGCTACGACAGGTGTTTTTAAAGGGGCATTAAGTGCGTCCACCTTGAAAAGATTACTACCGCAACACAAACTTTGTAGTGATGATGCATCGCTGCATTCTGTGGAAGGACAATGGGACAGGATGTAAAGTAAAGAGGGAAACTTGTGCCATATGAATAACTGGTTGTCATGACAATTCAGGTTCCTCTGACTTGAAATGTGTTATTTATCGTTTTGTGGGATCGTCACTGAGCTTTGTTTTTGGCAGTTTCGTTGTGATTCGGGAGCCATTATGGAGGGTGGGTGGCGGGAGGAGAGGAGGGTTATGGGGAACTGTGTAATTATAAGCTTTTTAAAGTCTTATTCAGTTTAATATAATTGATTGATGTCAGTGATTTCTCTTTAGAAGCACCTTTCCCTGTCAATAACAGACTGACTTTACCTCTCCCTCCTCATTTGTCATCAATAAACTTGCTTTCCCTGAAACACATTCCCGACATAAGTGAAGACTAGAGAGCCAGAGATGTGAAGTCCAACCTGCCGTTCAAGGTGAAGACATGTTTTAATAAAACATTGCCTGTGTTGAACATGTTTTCAATGACAATCGCTATATTATCGCTCTTTGAATGGTGTCATCGCACTGCCATGGCCATCTTTGAATTTTTTGCTTTCACACATATATTGCTGTGTGCAGTTCAAGGATTGGAGTGCATTCAGTGTTTTTCATGGTTATCGAGGCCAAGCAGACACAACTTTGGTGCCAACATCCCTGCAAAATGTGTGACTAGCCTTTAAGTTTATGTTGAGCTGATCCAACACACACCGCCCTGCAGCCATACATCTACTCACTACAGCAATATGCATAATCGGATTATATATTTCATCAAGAACATGTTGTATATAATAAGATCACGGAGAAATGAAACCACCACATGAACCAATTTTTAGAAGAATTTTAGAAATCAACCCAGAAAGTATTTGACTATTCAATAAAACATATTTTGGTAGATGCTGAAGGAGAATTATCTTTTTTTCAAAGACTGATAGCGCCATCGTGTGGCTTAATTAATCCAGGCAGTTAAAAAAAGCAGATGACTTGATTTCCATAGTAATTATTTGTTGGCTCAAGTGAAGTCATAGTTAGATCTTCATAAAGGAACTTTTCAAAAACATGTCTTTTCAGTTATTAATCATGAGCATGTGAAACAGGATTTATTAGCCAAATACATTTAAAAATCACAATTAGATAGCCCAGGCGAAAAAAAAAGAAGTACTTTTTTGTATTTAAAATATACTGACATTTACAATAGTACACTGCAAATATACAATCAAAGAATTGTAGTTTCTGTAAATATATAAAAAGTATACAAAAGGTATGCTTTCACCTATTTTCAAAATTCAACTTTTAACACACTTTAAAATAATTGTACTGTAGTATACTTTCAAGAAATATATTATAAAACTCAAAGATGAGTCAAATGTATTTGGAATTCAAATAAGTCAATTGCAGCCCCATTTTAAACTATATTTAATAGGGCTGCAACTAACTTATTTACCGTACCGATTGATCTTTCAATTATTTTCTAAATCAGTTGGTTGATTTGTCTACAACACGTCACAAAATATTGAAACCTGCACATAATTTCCCAGAGCCCAGAGTGATCTCTTCATATTGCTCATTTTATTCAACCAACTGTCCAAATTTCAAATATATTACATTTAAAATGCTATAACACATCAGAAAGCAATATATCTGCATATTTCAGAGGCTGGAGCTAGAAACGTCAGCTGCAAAGGACATAAACAGTTATTGAATTAAAACTGCTGCTGATTATTTTTCTAAGGCTGAATAATCAATTCATTGTTTCAGTTCTAATTTTAATAGAACATATTAAGATGATGCCAAATACTGATAACAATTTAACAATTATTTTTAACAATGTGAATTTATGCAATTACAGACCAGCAATCTTAGAACGGTAGCCCACACCATTTTATTTGTGTGGGAGGGAAAGTATCACGAATCAATGAAAACAACGCGTTTATTTTAAGGCCGAGTACATTTTAGTCCTTGAGGTCCTCTCCACCTGAGCCAAATGTTATCTGCGCCAATTTGGTGTACGATTCAAAGTGCCTGGAGCTCAGGTAGGTGCCGAAGAATATCTGAAGCACCAGAACCGCCCTCATCTTCCTCAGTATGGGTCTGGAGAGGTCCAGCCAGTACCGGAGCAGATTGCCCTTCTCTGGCATCGGTGCCGTGCTGTACCTGGTTGCAAGTCCAATATTCACGGGTAAGGCCAGGAGGATGGGGTACACCCCACCACCGACCACACCGACGAGTGCACCTCGAATCAGGGCACAGGTGGGACAGTTGAGGTCACCCGACATGAGAGGGGCGGACACCGTAGCGTTGTACAGGGCGACTGTCGTGAGGAAGGGCAGCACGGCCATCGGCAGGCTGGAGGCGATGGGCGCCTGTGTGACGTTCAGAGCTCTGCGATACAAGCTGTTAGATATCAGTCCTGCAAGGCCTCCATTCCCCCCCAGATACATGGGTCCATACTTGAAGAGTTTCTGATCGAGGTCAGGTAGTTTCTCGAAATTCTTCGTCAGCATTTCAGCAATCACAGCTCTGGAGAGCCCGTTTCCAGAGGCGCGTTCCTTCTGAGTGTTTTCCGACATCTTGAGAATTAATTATCTAATGAAACCGACAATGTCCAGATAGTTAGATACGCGTTTAAGAGTTGAATTAGTCTGCTAACACATTTGGGTAAGGTAGTCCTCAGGTTGGAAACAGGTCGCAGCCATGTTTTACCCACAATTCAAAGCGCACTAATAGTGGGTTTTCCTACCCTGTGTAGAGCCTCTTAGGCTAGCAAGCAGGTAACAGACAGTACGAATAGTATTAAAGTTAAAGAAAACGCTATACCAGTGGATCTCAAATGCAACAATAAGCTGTATAATTTGTCACAAATTCAGTTTTCTCCAATGTAACGTCAGAAACCTTGCTGACACAACGTTCAACAAATTCATTTTTAAATACTCACAGTTTCTTAACCATACCTCTATTATTATTATTGTTACTATTAGTATTGCATATTTTATATAGTTGCCCGGGATAGCAATTGGTATTATATTAGTATTGATACATGCAGTGCTGTTTGGCTGTACCTGAAAGGAATTCTTCGGGATAACAAAACCCAGTGGTTCAGTGGGCGTGGTTATTGTGCGTTACGTCATGGAACAACGTTCCAGCGGGTTCTAGGCATTCTAGGGAAGCTCGCCATCTTTGAAGACGATAAGTCGGAGTCATTTTGTTTTTCTTTGTTCAAACTTATAACAAAATCGATAAACCTACTTTTTCAAATCTCTTGTAAAAGCCAGGTAAGACAAAGGCCATGGGTTATAACCACTTTATTCTGTTTCCTATTGTTTAACGTGTGTGTGTTCCCCTTAATGTTGGCTAATGTTAGCCAGTTAGCTATTCCGAAATTCGACGTCTCGACAACATGGCAGACGCTCATCTGGCTAATTAGCTTAGCTATCGCCATGGCTAGCTTCAGTAATTTATTTTCTCGGAATCGGAAAGTAACCTTTGGCACATTGGTGTGTAACTTTTTATAACTGTAGCAGTCAACATTTTTAAGTTGGTAGTCGCAGTAGAATATATTTATTAACTCTAATAGCTTAGGCTGACTGACGTAACGTTTGTTTTCTGTAGCGTTAGGTTACGTCATATGTTAGCGTGGTCGACGCTCGATGGGCCCTTAGATCGAGACAAGTGTACTCAATGGCTTTTTGCTCCCGTCTCCACTAATGGTCGCTAGTTGATCAAAGTTACCACCGTTTGAGCTGTAGGTTATCAAGAAACATTGGATAAAGTTCGAGATATGTTAACGTTATGTCAGGCCGCTCTTTATAGTTAACACAATGTCATTAATGTTGGCCCGAAGTTATAACCTGTTTGCATCAAGTGCTCGCCTATTATTTTATCATACATCTTAATAGTTTAAAGTCAATGTTACTTCTACGGGTGAGTCCAGACCTGCTCACCCTGTTGGGGTTAATTAGTAACGTTACGTGACGATGAATACGTTTTTACCATGGTAAACGACAAAAGAGTTCATTTACAAATTGTTGCAGATTTAAGGTGCTATTGATAACATTAAGCAACTATATTTTGCACCCTCCCTCTCCATTTATATTGCATTCACCACATGGCGGAGAGTGCATTTCTTATGGTACAGCTATGTTGATTAGCGGAGATTCAGGAAGTAAACAGAGACTTGAAGATGGGACAAATATACTAATTACTTGTTTGTTGCACAACCTGCATATTTTATGGTTTAGTAGAATGAGACTTATGTCAAGTGACGAATCTTCTGTGGTAAAGTAATCAAGTACTTTTGAAACGTGTAGCTATAGGCCTACATTCTTCAGGTTACTTTGTGTTGTGGTGTTTTTAAGATTCATGTAATCAATCCTAATCTTATGATATGGCTACTTAGCTTCGGCTAATGTTTAGCTTGTCATCTAAGCGACAGTGTACTGAAGGTACCATGAAGGTATACGACTTCACTTATGTGCACCTTTGTTATAGCTGTTATAGTGAAGCCATACGCTTGTCCTCAAATTCAACCATTTGTCTGTTTTTTCCCCACACTAACTGAACATTATTACTGACTACACAAAGATATGCCAACATTGTTATACTATTGGTTCACAAGCCTCGTCAGAAGTGGCAACCAAATGTCAAATATGTTCCACAGAGATTTAAACATTAATTTTGAGCCTGTTAAAACATTTTAAATCACAATTTTGAATTATTTAAGGAAAAACAATACTTTTATTCAGCACTGTTCTAAAAGCTCTGTGAGTGTGTTATTTTTTTTGTATTACTTGTCTACATCCTATCTTACCTGTTATACGATAAGACAGTTTTAGTTTGCTGCTGTACTATATTACATAACATTTAGTCTTTTGCATTGGGATAGGGGTATCTCAAGAATTAATCCCAAGTGTAATGCTGCAACTGAGTCCATGGCTCCAAAACAGTGCAATGATTGATAAATAACATACTATGTAGTTTAGGATTAAGTTGAAAGAATTTTATTTTGACCCGTTTTTCATGTCTTTCAGATGCGCCAGTCGAAGCGGATGCGCTCCCCATGTATCTGGCTCGATGAGTACAGCTGGGAAGAGAGAATGGAGTGTCGTAAGAGAAAGAAACAAGACTCACACAGCAGCGAAAGAGAAAACAAGTCCAGAAGAACTCACCTCCACCACAAGTTGTGTGATGGGTAAATATCATATTAATAAATAATATAATATCAGTATTTTCTGTATAAAGTGCCTACTCAAAGACCTTTTGTGGTGTTTTGGTTTCTTATTTTAACTGAGGTGTAAAAGCTATCAAAACTAGTTTGTGCTTTAAAATACATGCTTTTTTTTTCCTCTTGACCCTTTCGTATGAAAGTTGTTCACCCATTACATCATAACATATGGTAACATTTCTGTGGCCTGTGCTGCCATGTTTTGAGATAAACCTCCAGTTCGGCCATTGAGGCTTCAGATTTGTAAACGGCTCATGCTCCCCCTGCATTGTATACATCTGTGTTGCAGTGTTTGTTTTAGTGATGGAAAGTCAGTTGTATTGTTTTTTTCTTTTTGCCCCTAAAATACCCGTGACTCGGTGATATATTTGTTTTTCAAATTGACAAACAGTCAATTTGCAATTTCAGTGTCATCTGGTGAAGTTATGTGCAATGTTAACATGTTTTGCAATTCTAGCTTTTTGTGTGCATGTATGAAGGCTGTCGGGTTACATTACATGTTTCCATTTCTACTCTAATTTTAATTCTGTAGAGAGGCAGACTTCCTCCTGGAAGACAACTGACACCAGCAGGGTGCTAGAGCCCAGAGGGGTTTCTTGGTCTTTTTTAGATGTTAGTTGCTAACATGGCCTGCTGGGTGGGTGTGCTGGAGGCAACATTCTAAGCAAATGCAACCGTAATAAGAAAACATGATGGTTTTCAGCAAGGTATATAGAAAAGATAATAGTTAATTTGCACTTCGTATTGGCAGAAATGGTGGCGCATAGTTGTCACCTTCCGGTGCACTGATATCTGCAGGTGCAGAATCACAGATGCTATTACACACTATCAGGTTGTGCCCAAAATCTTTCAGCTCGGTCTTGCGATGCCTCGCACTTTAATTCTGCCGATGTGGCTGACGTGCATACGTTTTAAGGACGGCATACTTTGGGTTGCCAAGTGGACAGTTGAGAAACTGTTGATAAAATTCTTTCTTAACTAGTCTCTAAATGAACAGGGTGTTTGGTGGCTGTAAATCAGTATGTTGCTAATTAAAAATGTTACATAAAAGGTTCAGGGGATACGGTGTCAGGCAGCGGGCGTACCGTTTGCACCGTCTCATACCGTCTTCATTTCGAGAGCCTTATCACAGACGAGGAGCTGAGCTGCTCTTGACCTACGCTTTCTACTCGTTTTTTTTTATTATTTTATTTTTTTTGTGTGTCATTTTGTGTTTGACTGCAGGCACTATTTGGAGACCCGCAGTTTGAACCAGGGGCTGGACTCTCGGGACGGAACCACCCAGGACCACAGTCTGGGCATGGCCTGTGAGGAAGTCAGCCGCGAAGGCACCGGCAAGGATAGAGACCGGGACTGGCATCACTACAGCAAGTCCTCCGGGCGGAGCGGTCGCAGCGGTCGCAGCAGGCGGAGCAGCCGCAGGCAGAGAGACAGAAGGCGCAGGCGCAGCCACTCTCGCCACCGGTCCTCCTCGGTACGAGAACCTCCTTCTCCCGTCTACTCCCCTCTCCTGTCTTTGCCACCAAATCGAATGGGTCATCACTGGTGTTTAGCCAATGCATAACACCTATCTCTTTGTTTTCTCTATCTCTCTGTGTGTCCCACTCTTCACTATTAAGCATGATTTTCAATAATGACTAGTGGAGGCTCAGAGATTGTGAGTGTTTTATAGATTTGCTAGAGAAAAGTGGACCCAGTATTTGTGCTGAAATCTTAGTGGGCGGTTATGGGACATGCTAGTTAAGAATTAAGTTGTTTCGGAAGAGTTACAAAGAACTACATGCAGATACACTGTAATCAATCAAGTTGAGTTTTTTTTCTGTACTACTCTGAGAAAGTCTCTCATCTGAAAATCTTGTTGCCATGTTTTTCTTCTGTAACGCACACTATGTGGTGGCTGGCGCCCAATTTCTCTGACGGGGCTGAATTTGAATTTGCTGCTCCGTCCTTCCGTCCATTCGTCCGGCGGTGTTACTGAACGGGCCGAATCTATCCACCCCTACACCTCCCCCCTTGGCCCGGTTGAATGAATGACGATGTCGCATTGTGGTGGCCTGGTGCTGGCTGACTGATGGGTTATTGATGTGATGGCGGATTGCGGCGGTTCCGGTGCAGAGGAGGAGCCAACAGCGCAGGAGCAGGAAAAGATCCAGGAGTGTTGAGGATGATGGCGAGGGTCACCTCATCTATCACAGTGGAGACATGCTGAGAGCGAGATGTATAGAATATATACCTTTTTTTTCTACTGTTGTTCACACTTTGACTCTCTCACTCTCCTGTCTGGTTTTTATTTCCAAACATTAGTCTTAGTCCAGACAAGTATTTGGTTAAATACTGCTTGTCAGTGTAACATATTTAGCATTGAGTTGTATTCCAGTGTTCAGAAGCCTGTTTATAGTCGTGTAGTTAAACAGAGCTATAAAACATCAGGCAGTGCACCAGCCAAAGGGCAGTGTTTCACTGTGTCACTGCAATGTTTCTAACTACAACTCTCTATTTTCTGTAGATGAGATTGTGTGTACTCTAGGAGAAGGTGCCTTTGGGAAGGTAGTCGAATGCATTGATCACTCTAAGTAAGAAAATATTCCTTTTTATATTTTTTTCTTACTCCTTCTCTTGCGTCCGATGTTAAAAGTATTTACGTTGTGTATTTCCAGTGATGGAGCTCGAGTGGCTCTGAAGATCATTAAAAACATAGACCGCTACCGTGAGGCGGCTATGTCTGAGGTAGAGGTGCTCGAACAGTTGAAGTCCCTCGACTCTAATAAGAGATAGTAAGTAAATCCAAAGTAACTTCATACCACAAATACCTGATCACCATGCGGTCTTCATATGTTTAAATATTTTCAGAATTTCTTTTCAGAAACTGACTGCTTCTTCTTTACCTCTCCTCCTTTAGTGCTTGTGTACACATACTGGACTGGTTTGACTACCACGGCCACGTCTGTATTGCCTTTGAACTGCTCGGCCTCAGCACTTATGACTTCCTCAAGGAAAACAATTTTCAGCCATTCCCCATAGAACACATCCGGCACATGGCATACCAGATCATCCGCGCTGTGCGATGTGAGTAATTACAGATGGCTGCGCAGAAAATACAGAATGTTAAAATGTAAAATACTTAGTTTAAAATCTATGTGGTCTTGTCTTTCAGTTCTGCATAGCAACAAGCTGACTCACACAGACCTGAAGCCTGAGAATATTCTCTTCATTGATTCAGAGTATCATATGGAGTACAACCCTGAAATGGTAAGTGTCCCACATATGTATCCAGAAAAATCATACCTGCTGAAGTATTGGCTGAATGCTAAATCTTCATGTTAGTGTCGCTGTGAGTAGCATGATTCTGTTCTTGTCTTCAGAAACGGGACGAACGGACGTTGAAGAACCCGGATGTGAAAATTGTGGATTTTGGTAACGCCACATATGAACAGGAGCACCACACCTCTGTGGTGTCGACTCGTCATTACCGCGCTCCTGAGGTCATCTTAGGTACGTGGCTGTTATAAAGCACAGCTCAGAAGCTTCAGACTCATCATGCAGTGGTGATTTGTTATTTAAGGAACGTCGTCTCTTTCAGATCTGGGCTGGGGTCATTCCTGTGATGTCTGGAGTGTAGGCTGCATACTCATCGAGTACTACCTTGGATCTACTCTCTTCCAGGTAAGAGGCGGTAGAGAGTATTTTAAAATGATTAATACTGTGACATTTACCATGGCATTTGGTAAGATGTGTCATATTTATTTTTGCCTTCAGACTCATGACAGCAAAGAGCACCTTGCTATGATGGAGAGAGTCCTGGGCCCCATCCCCTCAAACCTGCTGCAGAAAACCAAGTATGTAGACCGCCAACTGGCCTCCCCCCTACCCCCCCACAAAAAAACACAATCACAATATAAGGCCACCTGAACATACTTTGCAGATCATATGATTTATTTATACAAATGTCATTATCATTGTGTTGTACAGAAAGAGGCGGTATGTTCACCGGTCCAAGCTCGACTGGGATGTTCACAGCTCTTCTGGGAGATATGTCAAGAAACACTGCAAACCCCTCAAGGTAAGAGGAACGTTACTGGAGACGGTGTCGACGTGCTCCTGGGTGCTAAGAATTACATCTGAAAATAGATCTGTATCAATCAAATCTCTGGTGTTTACATGTTAGCTAGGAAGGTAGCCATCGGTACATCCAAAGCCACCTGACTTTTGTTCAGAGTTACAACAGTGTACTGAGCCCAGCTGCTTAAATACATGAGAAAGATTTAGCCTACTTAAATACTGTACTTCCATACATCTCAGAGAGAAGCATTGATTGTTTATCTTCACTACATTCATTTGACAAAATGAGTTACTAGTTAAGCTACTTTGCAGATTCAGATTCTTAGTACAAAATATAAATCAACTAATAAACAACGATGTATTATTAAGTAGTATTTAGCCTAATTAAGTATATCAACCTTGTACATTATTTACTACGTTCATAATATAGAACTACACTTAAAATTCAGAGCACAAGATTCATCGTGACACACTTTACAATTGTCCTTCCTTTCCCATCAGCATTACATGCAGTCTAAGGGTGAAGAGCACCACCAGCTGTTTGACCTGATAGAGAAGATGATGGAGTATGATCCAGCGAAGCGCCTCAGTCTGGAACAGGCCCTCCATCATCCCTTCTTCTCCTGCTACCGCAAGAGCACCACCAGAAGCACCCGAAGCAGCAGAAGCAGCAGCAAAAAAGACTGAACCTGTGACTTGTGGCCCTGGTCAGAGCCTGACTGTCACTATGATGTCACCATGATGTCATCATGGTGCAGTGCAGCCTCTGCTTCCTGACTCTCCAGGAGAGGAGAACCTTAACTGACTGTATCAGTCCACTGCCCTGCTTCGCTGTGTCCTGTCCTAAGCCGGTGTGTTTCCTGTGAGTCTTTCACTCATCAACAAGTTATGTTGTCATCTGTGGCATGCTTGATGATGTAATGAATCCTCCAATTGATTTCTATTTATTTGCCATTGTAATTTAATTTTGTATCACTTAAGTATTTACTGTTTTTTTTTATTTTTCATTTTATAGTCATGAAGTCCAATTGTGTCCATGTTCTTTCTCTGCATTGTCACAGTGGTGAAGGGGAATGTTTTTGCCTTATCAGTCTCACCAGTAATTTATTCAGCACTGAAGAGAAAGAAAAGCTACAGCGGGCAGAAAATCCTTGTACATACAATTTGTTCAGATGTTTCATTTTTCACTGAGTGGTTGTGTAACTTTTGCAGTATAATGTACATTTTTCTCAATAAACGTGAATAGACGACAGACGTGTCTTTGTACTTTTACTGTGCTGTGATGTTTAGTTGCAGTCGCTGCATAAATCCACAGGGTGGCAGTAAAACGCTTTCAGATTACTGAGTCTGCTGCCTGAAGTCTCCTGTCGAAAGATCTGATCCTCGTTGAAGTTGAACGAAAAGGTATATGCATTAAAACTGAACATTTAACCTGGATTGATGACCGCACCGGTTTCAATCCGGTTCGACAACGAAAATAACAAAATGCATTACAAACTATGAATCTGTATTATTCATGCTGTTCACGCTTCGAGTCGGGATCGCCAGTGTGCAGCATCGGCTTGAGTTATCTAGAAGATGTACGTGCTTTGTGAACTACAACCAGAGATACCTCTTTTCTGAAGAAGATCCATTGTCTTCAAAGTGTACGCTATATGCCTTCCCCATTGACAATATGGGGCCTGCGGCGACATGATCTACTTTAAAGTGTCATTTTGAAGTCTAATTAATTAGTCAGCAAATGTTAGTTAATTGCATTAACAAGGCTCATCATCAGTCACTGTTCGAGTAAATTCTAGTGGCTTTATACAAATAAATTATAACTGCATGTCCTATAACATATTGTGCTGAGGTGACTTAGTGAACAGAAGTTGGCCAAGACAAAAACCCTCAACAGTCTCACTCACGAGGCAGCTGTCAATCTGCAGCCTCCCACGTGGTCAGCAGGGCGGGCGCATCGCAACTAGTTGAACGTGCAACTTTGAGGCAGGCAGACAATTGGACCCATTGGTAGTTGCACTTGCACATCCATATAGGAAACTCCCCTGCAAGTTAGAAGGCGCCTCTTCTCTGGTTGGCATCCAGATCGCTCCCATCTGTGTCCGGCTTAAACCCGGTGTGCGCTGCTGCTGCCTCTTGTTCCAAGACTAATTTAAGACAGCGCTTTGAACCCCGAGCCTAGTGTGCTGGAGCAGAGTGTTGTGAGTCTGTTAGGTGCGCTGCTTAGTCCGGAGCACCGAGTAGATTTTGGTCGCAGAACTTCAACAGCTAAACGAAGTATTTTTATTTTTATTTTCTGTTCATCAAGAGGACTTCAGCAGGATTTTCAACATGGATACAGCTCGCGACTCTATCGGGGAAAGTAAGCCGGTGTGCCAGTGTGCTCCCAAGTCCGCGGTCCAGCGGTGGCTTCCAGGTTTCCCCATCGCTCTGTGCTTGCTGATGTCCCTGAGCTCCATCACCGTGTGTCTTCTGATGAGCCTCAAGACCTACCAGCTGGAGAACCGCCTGCAGATGGAGACGGACAAAGCGTCCATCTTCCACCCGGCGCGCACAGCTTGTCTAAACGAGGATGGGACTCTAATTCCAGAGCTGAGCACTTCGATAGTGCGGCTCGTTGAAGAGGTACATCACGTATACTGTCGTTGATAAGTTCATGTATTGTGTTTGTGAACCTCAGACGCATTGCTCGCCGGTGCGTAAAATGTGCGTAATAGCATGGAACACATGCAGCACAAACACACAGACATGGCACTTTTTTGGCAATTGCACCCTAATTATTCCCTCTAAAATCAGTCCCTTTTTTATTAACGACCTTAGGGATCAACCTTGCATGCAGCTGGCCAATTAGTTTGCCGTTAAACCTCTTTATAGGGTGACATAACCACTGATGAGACACCAACCTATAATTGTTATTACATGGAGGAAGCTCCGTGAGCTGTATTTAATAGGAGGAAGGTTATGACCTCATAATTGTAATTGGTACTCATTGAGATTATTTCAATATTATTCCATGCTCTGCTTGTTTATTAATGATCTCCACTTTGAAAAATATATTCATGTTTAGTATTTTTATTTAGCTTTGGAATTTGTTCTGTCTGTCTGCAGAAAGTGGTGGTGCTGATGCCAAAATTGCGGACAACTAGGGATGTTGGCCAAGAGTGCTCCTGTCCTCCAGGTATGTCTCTGCTCTTTGTAGCATTGGTACCACTTACCCAAAAAACACACAAATAAATCAAACGAGACGCTCAAAATCTGTTCCCTATCAGGTAAAAGTTACAGTCTAGGCATGACTGACTGCTTGTGAAACCTGATTGTTTGTCTGCCTATGATGCTCTTGGCAGCTCTCCTGAACTTAAAGAGTGTATGTGTGCGTGTTCATGGTCAAGGCCCCCTGAGCCGATGTAGGGCCCACACTGTGACCGCAGGGCTCCACACTCAGCGGAGCAGCGGGGTTGGGATGTCCAGCCTGAGCCCTGCAGCCTTGTATCAGTGGGGGATGCTCACTTTAAAAGATGTAGCAGCGGTGTGCCAAGATTGGCCACGTTTGGCTCGCGGTGTTCGTTACAGAGCTTGTGATAGTTCCACGGGCGGAGAACGCTGTGTGATCCACATCATGTTACACACAGAGTCGCCCGTTATGAATAATAAAAAAAAAGAGATGGTTTACCTTTTTTACTTTGGGTAAAGCTGCATTTGACGTGATGTGTCCTCATGCATAGATGAAGCCTGACATCAGTGGATGTGACCAACTGATCAGCTGTGTATTAAATATATGGGCTATTTTACCTTAGCTATGGAGAAGAAATTGGGGTTTATTGCCAGAGGAATTCACTGGCATCAGGATGTGTGTGTGTGTTTTATTGAAACATTCACAAAAAAATTGCAACTTTAGTGAAATCTTACCATCATCACTGCTGCACACATTTGAAGTTTTGTATCCAAAAGTTATGGTAGAGGTTGAGCTTTTTGAGATGCTTATCAGCACATTTGGCGAACTTCTCTCCCTGGCTCTTCTTTCTTTCTTTTTCTCTTTGTCTCCGGGTGTGGACAGCCCTGCAACAACATAAACAGGTGAAAGCGTTCACAAGTGGAATTTCTGGCCCGCTTTCAACACATTCTGTTTTCCAGTCTGAGGTCTGCCGTGCCAAGATAGCTCGCTGGCTCTGTCTGGCTGGTTAGCGAAGCTGGTGCAAGTGTTTGTTGTTTGCATTGGATTCAGCAGAGTCAAAGCCACTGACACTGCATGTGGTAGTACTTTACTGTAGTTCCTCTTTTATACATTCAATGCATTTCTACTCAGCATGACTCCGTAGAATTGTAATTAGATGTATATGCACCCTGTAAAACGTTGCCCAATTAAGCCAAGCCTGCACTGCCCTTGTTGGGTATTCATGCATTTGAATGTACTTTCTTTATTAGACCATATTATTGTATCAGATGTTGCATCCCATTTTCCTGTCAATTCCGCTGAACTGCTGTGTAATCAAGCGTTTTTTTGCACTGAAACACAATTCCTCCGCAACTATTCAGAAGTCTATTTAAAGTTCTCTTTTTCCAGTTTCTTGGCTTTGAATATGGTGTCTTTTTTTGCGAGGCTGGAACAAAAGGCTATTTGTTTATTGCGGCTTTTATGCAACCAAATGTAAAAATGTACTTCTTTCACATCCCAACAATTCCCCAGATTGCTCAATACAGACTTGTTAACGTTTCTCCATAAAATGTGTTTATTTCTAAAGAGGGTTTCTCAGCCGATAAACTTAGATTTGGAGAGATTTTCCTGGTGCTTTTTGCTCAAGAAGCGACATGAGCTTGTGAACTATCAGGAGTGTGCATGCGTTTGTGTCAGGCGCTGTATGAAGTATGTGACTCGAGAAAAACACTTTTATATACATTTATCTGAGCCGAGCTGTTCCTAAATGTGTGCATCCCATCTGTGGCCTTGTGAGTGTACAGTCTGGTCATGGTCTCATATGGCTGCGTGTGGTTTTGTGTGTGTGTGTGTGTGTGTGTGTGTGTGTGTGTGTGTGTGTGTGTGTGTGTGGGTGTGTGAGTTTCTGTCCCTGAGCCTTTGAGGGGCCGACAGAGGCACCTCTCTCAACACGACACTGTAAGAAGAGACCCTCCTCTCCCTTTAGCACCAGCTCTTCCCACCTGAAACTTGAATCTCTCACCACCAGGATCACAGGCCAAGGTATTTCTGCCAGGGTGTGTGTGTGCGAGACACACTGCCACACAGCATGAGTGGCATTTCTGCCATTAAAGCTATGCCCTCAGCATCAGGGTGCTCACCTTTCAGCATGCATGAAGACGGGGGCCCAACAGGGGGCAGCACATTCGCAGCAGCGCTGGGAAATGATGTTGAATTTGTTATTGATGCTTCTCACTGAATGACTTCCTCTTGATGAAAAAAAAATGTTTTGAAGGCAAAGCCCTCTGGTTCAGACACTGCCTATAAATAGCATTTGCCACTAAAGGGCATTTACCTCCCGTAGTCGCTCAGTGGAGACAGAATTGTTGTGACACTTTTATGCTCACAGATACAACACAGCCAGCAGTCGTTAAGGCGAAGGCAAACGATGTCGCTGAGACCAACTCAGCTTACAAGCTTCAGGTGTTTGCAATTAGCACCCGCCTGTTGCCTTGACAGACACACACTACGTATGCTCTCACACAAACCTACACACACATTCATTACTAACACATGGACACAACACCTTTATGGTGCCTTAGCTAATTAGAACCATGTGGGGCTTGCATGTGTCCTGTGTAGGGGGAGTGTATTGTCATCTCTGCAATTTGCATTAAAAGGCTGTTTAACAGGTCTGGTACCAGCTAGGGGGGCACAGGCGGCCCACTCTTGGGCACAGGCCCAAAATTAAAAATGCCAGCCAGACACACCCATTAATGTGAATCAGTCACTGGAGACTGTGCAGCAGGAGAGGGTGCTAAAACAACACGGCCATCCTATGACAGTTTGAGGAGATTTTTATTTCATAAGAATATTTAGATGAATTTTAAAAATAAAACACAAACAATGTGTCTTTCTTCATGAAAAAAAAAAATACTTTGGGTGATATGACAGCTTTGATGAGATTGTGAGGACTTGCTGCTTTTCTTTGTCTTTTGTGATTGTGAATATCCTTGGAGTTTGGGATGGTTGGTCGCACAAAACAACTAATTAGAAGATGTGACATTTTGCTCTATATTTTGTAGACCAAACAATGGTTTAATCAAGCCATTCTTGATATAGTGCATTTGATTTATTGATCTGTAAGTAGGTGTAAGTTTAAATTAAGTCAAAGTCAGGACTGAGTCTTTGGTTTTGGTGTATATGAGGGCAAGAGGTCAGACCCCTGGCTGTGTGCTCAGATCAATTTCCATCAGATAAGAGCTCATTAACACACTTAAGGGAAACACAGGCCCCTCATATATGTGTTTGTGTGTATTTATATAACTGAGAGAGCATGCCCACAGTGGGGTTCCTTGAAGCATTTAACATATACACATACATGCAAAAATGCACATGAATTCTTGTCTGCTTTCTGTAGAGGTACAGCTATTCGTATTTTTTGTGACACTAAATTCCTACACATGTGATGAGGGACTATTCTACCCCAGCTGTCTGTCAGCGTAACGTCTTGTGTGAAGCCCATCAGCAGTCTGCTGGTGTTAACCGGCCTGACTGGGGATCAGCCTCTCACTCAGAAGGCAGAGGGGAGGCTGTACGCTTCCTGCTCCCCCACCTGGAGGAGGAGAGGGGGAAAGCCGGCATTAGAGAGACCCACGATGGGGCCAACAGCAAGGGGCTGCATTTTGTTTTTAAAGCCATAATAAATCAGATGGGAAGCTTGCAGCTACCTATATAATCTATTGCCACAGGACCAATACACCGGCCATATAAGATCCATTAATGACCATTTTAAAAATAATAAACGCAGGAAATTTGTTTTCATAAGTGATTTCGTTTTAGAATTTGTTCCGCTGTAGCCGAGAGCTGTAGGCATTTCTTTTTTTTAAAGTATTAATATGCTGGAGAGCAGCACATAACTAGCTGTGTGTGTGTGTGTGTGTGTGTGTGTGTGTGTGTGTGTGTGTGTGTGTGTGTGCGCGCGCGCGCGTGTGTGTGTGTGTGTGTCTGTGCGCCCATGTGCCAGTCTCTGCTTGAGTGCGCTTGTATGTATTGTGTGCACGTGTGTTTGTTTTGATGTCTGCAGGCATGCGTAATGTGAGGTTCCCAGTGACTGACTGCATTGCTTTAAATTCACTGTGTATGAAGTCAGTTATGAAGAGGATATCCTGTGGCAGAAAGCCCAGGTGGCTTTTTACATTAAGCTTCAGATTTCAAACCAGGGAAGAAAATATACAGTTTTATAAAAGTACAAAATACTTTCTATCCTCCTGCTGCACAGAATTGAGTATCACAAACGCACATTTTCCCCATTAGAGTTGGTCTGTGGGGTGTTTTCTGTAAATCTTCACACACAGCCACTCTTTTATTTCCAGAATATTTTTCCCCAACTATGTCACTATGTAAGCGGTAATGTCTTACCTCTTCAATAGGGAACATAGAAATGTGTTCTGTAGATTCAAATGACTGTATTATGGGATTTAGTCTTTACAGGCAAAATGATGACCAGGAAATGTTGATGCTGCTTTGTATTGAGCACTATATCACAGACTAAAAGATGCCATCGTCATATGGACTGCAGCTCTAATGCACAGCTGTGCGATCCTTGTGTCCTCAGGTTACTTTTAGCCTTCTTGTGATGTGTCTGTTATTCCCTCCTGTCACTGTAAGAGTCAAATTAAAATGAGTGACTTCTCTTGATATCTTGTTCTCATTGGAAAGAGGATCTTGGAAGGTTCGAGTGTGCTCAGTTTATTTGTAAAAGACGAGGGGAATGCGGCCTCTTGGACTGTTTTGAGATATTGAGTTTGGAAGATGGTTGTGTTTGTGTCATTGAAAACAAAGGCTCCACTGGGGGAAAAAAAAAACTATATTTCAAAGTAAGGGAGATAATCCTATCACTTAAGGCAATTTACCAGACATGTTTATCTAGTTATCTAGTCTGTTGCTCACTCTATAGCTCGCTCCTGACCTTTGCTCGAGGCTATGTTAGCCGCTACTAGCACAACACACCCGAATCTCTGACCGGGTTGTATTACAAGGCTGAATTTAAGAACTTAAGAACAGCTGATGCGACTGGCTCCAGGTGTGCATTTGTACTTTTGTATGTGTTTTGTAGCGCACACACACACTACTCACACCTCACCCACATCTTTAGACCGCACCTCTCTGTCTCTCATCAGCCTTCTAATTAAAGTTAGCTTTCTGAAACCACAGTGTAGCAGGGCCGAATTTCTTCCTTTTGAAAAATGAACTGCTCGACACAAGCCGGCCCGTCTGCAGCTCATGAAGGCCCACAGGGACCACAGGAACCCACAGAGGAGCAAAGGGCTGCCAGGTAGCAATACGAGGGATGTGCAGAACACACAAAGGAAACAAAAGGGACTCTCTGAAGCGACTGGCACATCCTGTGATCTTAGTTACAACACCTATTAAAGGAAAACATCGCTGTATGCAATCATCTATTGTCATAACATTATATGTGAGGTCATTAAGGGAGGTGGTGTGGAGCGGATTAAGGAGGAGATACGGATTGTAACTTGTTTAAAAGGATTTAGTGTCCATATGTTCATATTGAAGGATCAGCTTGAAGGACGCCACCTCTCAGCTAACAGTGGAAATTCCAAAGATAGCCTGCTATTGAGCAACAGCTAGGGTCTGTTTATATTTACATCCTTGTCTTTGTTCCAGACTAGTTACAGAAGTGCCGTAGTGAGTTCTCTCCTGCACTTCATAGCTCCATATAGTGAAGACCAGAACTATTCTCGGACACGCTGCCAACATAAACATGGGCCAATTGAGTGTTTCTTATTACCACAGGTGAACAGAAATGTCATGGAGTTCTGCATTTTTGAGTGATATTGTTCATTGTGTAACGTTAAAGGACTAGTGTGAAGGATTTTGGTGGCATCCAGCGGTGTCGTTGCAGATTGTAACCAACTGAATAGCCATCCACTCACTCCTCCCTTTCCAGCACTGCAAAAACGTGAGCTGCCGAGTGCAAAACCATGGAAATGCCGTTCGCCTCACTCAGAAACGATCCATACTATAACAACAACACTTGTTACTACGAGCAACGGACGTCAGACAGTTTTTGTCTGTTCTGGGCTACTGTGGAAAGCTACTCTGTGAAGAGGACCCAGCTTTAGGTCACAGTTTTACCACAATAAGTTGTTATTTTAGCACCTTTACAACACTATCGGATTTAGTTAAGTGTTACTAACATAATTATTTACAATTATGCAACAGAGAAACTTTGTGGAGGCTTGTCTAAGATGAGCAAAACACATGGCACTAAGTAAAACTTGATTTAGAGGAACATCTGATTTGCTGCTTTCCACACAATAACGCTTTGTCTGATGCACAAAATTTCAAAACAACAGTTGTTTTCATCAGACCAGCGTGCATCAAAAGCATCAAGTGATGTGTTGAACCGCAGGGCCATGATTCATTTCTTCAGTCTTGGATTGATTTAAGAGCATCGCTGCATAATCATTCATGGTGTTTCTGAAGCAAGACATTCTGTTATCGTAACAGATGGCATTTGAAAGGTTCACAATGTTTGTATTTCTTTATAAATATATAGTCATTATTTTGATATGTCCATATTACATAGTATGCTTGTTTTCAAAGATGCTCTTTTCCAGAAGGTTGCCACAGGCAGCAAATAATGTCATAGCAAATTAGTGACTTGAGCGGAACGAACATTTGAGCATTGTCAGACACATCTGTTCAGTAGTCAAATCAGCACATGAGTTACAATTTCATGTTGCTTCAATTTGAAGGGAACACATCTGAAACTATTACCAAATAGTAGTAGTTTGTAGGTATTTTTAAATTTGTTTTGCTTGATTTTTTTTATCTTCCTTCTTAAAACAACTGTGGAAAACTTCTTATTTTATGTAACCCTAAAAAGCTCTAAAATAAAGTATGATAAGGCCATAATAGATTTCCTGAATCAGTCGGCATCTAAATGTTTTCACAGGGATCCCATATTTTCAGCGAGAGCTAGTATAGTCTCGTCGAGAGCAAGTAGGAGTGGCAAGAGCTTACCGGGCAGTGCTGGCAAATGTGGAAACTATTATAATGTTTTCTTTAATTATCACAAGTGGCAGGTGACAAGGTGAATAGCCTTTTAATGGGGGAGCAGAAAACCTCTTTAACACCACCGTGTGGCCTCTGGCTGGCTGACAGCACTGTGAGGTCAAATGATCTCTCTCTGTGCTGCAGTGTGTTCCTAAACCTGTTCAATAAAGCATCGGAGTTTACAGGACAGTGAGGGTAAGAATAATGCCATCACTTGAAAACTCCAACAAGCCTGTAAAGTATCTAAACAGGCTTTCATTTCAATCCCATCATCTGTTAGGATAACCAGCCCGGATAAAGTACCACAGAAATAAGATTCCAGTATTTTTTAAAGTGCCGGTAATCCATCAGGAATGTAGCGAGGCTGCACCGGGACTCACACGAACACACCTGGATTTATTGGACAGATAGCGTCTCTGACGTGAACCCAGACAAACAAAGGAGTCCGAATTTGAGCAGAGGTTATCATTTATCCCTCCATGCCTCCCAGACACAGAGTAGAATGAACAGTGAAGGTATCTTTCCCCGGGAGCCATCGGGAGGTGTGAAGGAGGGCATCGGTGAACCAGATGGTCTCACTGTGCCGAACATGCTCCTGCTTAGTGTAAAAGCCCCTCGACAGGCTCGTCACTCTCCCAGCACCTCTTTAATGAGAGCTGAGCTCGTAAAACTGGGCCTGAAGCCTTTGAACAAGCCCTCAGCATCACTGGTCCATGTTATTCTGTCATAACAGGGAGGTGAGGGCATTTTGGAGCGGAGCACAGGATAGCTCTCACCAACTTAACGCCACGGCTTGGGGAGGGTGTATTTACATGTGTCGGGCCTGTTTTCTCTCTCGGTGTGACCTTTCCAAATGTGTCTCTGTCGTTATGTCCCTTATGTTTTTCCTTCCTGTGTCCCAACTTTTTGCTTTTTTTTGGCACGTGATGCACGTCTGTCGCTTTGTTTCATGCTCCCCATCCTTGTCTCTATATTTGATTTGAGCGAGTGTATATTTAACTCTGGGATCTGGATGGCCTCAGGCTGCACAGTGGGTCAATCTGTTCGCTGTGTACATTAAACATTAACCCAAAGTTCAGCCAGGAGTGAGGTCGGGGGTGATGGAGATGGCTATCACACGTACTGTAAACAGACGTTGAAGAGATGCAGAGGGAGTTTCTCAGGGAAAGTGGGCACTCCCTCAGGTGTGTCTATCAAACAAGCTAATTTCCTACTTTTATAGGCGTCAGTGATAGCAACAGATTACTGGCAGCGCTATTTTTGCTGAGGCAGAAAATGTGCCAGTTGACCACAGGTCCTATAAATTACAACTCTGCTATGGAATGAGAAATCTGAATGAAAAACCCAATAATTCTATATTTGTGTTTTTAATAAAAAGAACTATAAATTATCAGGCATCTTGGACATTTTTGAGGGTGTTTAATCAAGACGAAGAATCAGCTCACACACATTAAGCTAAAACCTCAAACGTCAGAGTTAACCGACCGAGACGTGCCGTTGTCATGCGCTCATGTTTACAGCCATATGTAACACATCGGCTTAACATCGAACCGCAGCGGCTGCAGTTATACTATCGGCTTCATTGTGTGTGGAACAGCCTTGATGGGTTGATGGGTTGATGGGTCGTTTCGCCCTCAAAAATCAGTCCTCAAATCAGGGTCAGAAAAACCTCACGGTCGTTTCCCAGCAGTGTGGATAACAGAATATGATTACAAAAATGTTACACTGGAATTACCCCGTCTAACTGGATCCGATCATCGGCCAAGCGAGAGCTTGTTTAGAAATGTGTGTGTGTGTATGTGTGTGTGTGTGTGTGTGTGTGTGTGATTAAGTGTAGCTTCATATACATACTGTATATCTTTATGTGTGCCAACAATCGTGTGGGTTTATCAGCAGGTTCGTGGCCGATAGTGCTGTGACGGTGCGATAATGGGTGTTAAATATGTGTTAATGAGCGCACAGTGGTGGACACACACCGTGACTTGCCACCTTTAAATCGAAACACTCGGTTTCTGTCAAGAACGCTGTCGCTGCTGCCGCTCACTGTCTCAACTGCCAGATGGGGGGAAGTGAGGGGGGAGGAAATGGAAGAACGTACTATACCGAAATATACTGCACATGTTGAAGGTTTTTGTCAGTGTTCCATCTGGTTTTTTGTGTTTTTTTTATATATATATATGAGCTTGTGTGCCTATGCATTCTTGTAGCAGAAAGTGTCTATATGTGTGGGCCGGCATGTTGGCTCACCTCACATGCGTGTTGTTATTCTCATGTGTTAGCACGCGTGTGTTCCTAAGTTTCTGCATACCATGCAACAGCCATCTCCATTGCCAGCCTCTATAGGGACTCCTTATCTGCATATTTGCAGTTCTACTCGAGAATCAAAATGAAATGAGTCCTGAGTGCATTTTGGGAGCCAGAAGAGTATATCACAGATGTCCAGTCAGCTCTGGTTACAAATGGAGTATCTGGGTCGAGCATGTGGATAATCTATCAGGTCCACCATCTCTCTTTCCTCTCATTTTCTCTCTGACTGCATTCAAAAAATGTTTCCTCCATCTTTTCTTTGTTTTCTCACCTTTCGTAACAAATCCTGTGCAGTCGGCGCACAAATGTGCAGTTGTTTTGAACACACTTGGGGTTTAGGTGAATTGGATCCTGAAGGTGTTGAAGCAATGAATGTGATTTGACGACTGTCTACACTTGTGCATGTGTTTGTGCCTGCTACAAGATAATTGTCACGGTTCAGGAGCCGCAGCCTTGACACACATAAAGAAGTAGACAGCGGGGGAAATAAATGCTTACACACACACAGACACGCACACTCATACACACAACAGAAAACATCCACAAGCATTTAGACATTTTTATGGTGTTGGTCACTGTTTTATTTTCTCTTAATCCTTCTTAAATCCAGGCACAAGCGATGCACTTTTAGAACTGAGCAGGCCCCTTTTTTGGTCTTGTTTATTTACTTGGAGTGTTTTCTCACGTCCATATGGTTCTGATTGTGTGATTTGGAACAAGGACAAAGTCGGGGATGAGTAGAGAGAGTGGGGAGAGCAGGACAGCGGCGGGAGGGAGTATCAGAGAGACAAATGAACACTGTGATTCTGATAAATGGAAATGCAATCATTTAAGCTGCATGGGAAGTGTACATGTGGTACCTAATGTTACAATTCTTTTAAATATTTGTTCTGTCTTTTTTAAATTGCACTGTATCTCGTCTCAATATGCTATTATTGCAACCCCATCTTGGCATGCAGTGCAGCCTCCATTGCCTCGAGCCCCATATGATTCCCTTTTCATTGTAAACAAAGTTTGGCTGTTTAACGCAAGGATTAAACCAAAAGAGTATGTATATACTCCTATAGCTGCCCAAATTGGCCCTTAAATCGGGAACTGGTTTATAACAAACAGCAGACCAATGAGGTGACCTGACCCAAATCAAGCTACTCATCATAAAACATGTTGTTGTGAGTAACAGCCAAACCACCAGTGCAAAGCACTTCTCTAATGTAGTTTTAATTGGGAGAATTGACGAAGCAACGTCGGCACCGGAGAAAGATACTGTTGAAATCAGTGAGAATGATTAAGATTTAGTTTGTCAGAGGCGTCGAGATGGGAGGTTGGATTTCTGGCACGAGGATTAACTTTTTTTTTCGGGTCTATTTTTTATATAGTCTTTTACAAAGGAGCATGTTGATTTGTTAGAGGCTTTGATGTTTTATGCAAGGCACATAGTGATCCAGGCTTTACCACTGCACACTGATTGACCTCAGGGATACTGAAGGATATGTTGCTTTACCTGCTGCTGCTTTGCACATGATTAGACATCTGTGATGTAGTTGTGAACAGTGATCTGTCACTGCTGAGTGAAGGCTGTGTGTCCGTTAACTTATCCTTATCAATTTAACTCTGCTGGTAGAAAACATCAATTTTAAAGGAGCTGTATTTAACATTCAGAGCACATTCAGAGTAATGTCTAACTGCGCAGAGAATGAAGTCGCTCTCTGTGGGTGCAGTTATCCGATCTTCTCCTTGCTTTGTTGAAATAGACGAGCTGGCCGGGCTTTTAGTGCATGATTGTGCATGTGAGTGTTCCCCACTGATTCAATGAAGCGTAGCACTCACCCTCCAGTCCCCTGCACGTAAATTATGTTAGCTGTGGGCCGCCGGCTCACTGTCACCATGTTGAGATCCATTGAGAGGCGATCTAAATGGTCCCATTCCTGTGTCTTACACCTCTAAGACATAGCCCAACACCTTTTTTCCCATTCAGTCTTTGTTATGGGAGGGAACAGGGATCCTATGGAGTCTTTTTAACAAGCAGATGTCTACGAGACATCTTTCCTGGCACGGGGCGTCCCATTGATTTATTTGTGGCAGATGTTTTGATCAAATCGGACAAACGTGACAATTTATCTGTCTGGTACACCCATTAATTCGCAGTGCAGATCAGCTGATGTTATTTGGTCTAATTACATCTGAACTTTTAAACTCTCCGTTTTCACATTGACCCATCGGCTTTCCTCCTTTATCGGAAAGACAGACAACGGTAAATGGAGCGTAAGTACCAAGATGTTTATCTTTCCTGTCCAGGATTTGTGATCCCTGCACGTCTGAATGCCTGTGTGTCTCTGTGTGTGCAAGTTCATATGTACTTCTATATGTGCGTGTGTTTGTGGACAAAGCGGGTGGAATACCTGGCACGAGATGGCTGCTCTGCCTGTCTGAGGTATAACATGAACAGAGGGGGTGACTGCAGGAGATCGGAGGGGTGGAAGCGCTGTGTGTACCCCAAGCAAACAGGCCAGATAAGATCAGAGTGGAGGGAGCGCAGCTGGAAGCCTTCCTGAGTTGACCCCTTGCTCCGCCTCTCTCGCATTCCTCCAAACCCCTCGTTGCCCTCTTTCTCCCTGTTCTCTCCAAATTTTACCTCCTAACATCTCTTCCCTGCTTTATCTTGTCATTCGCCACCCCCATTCAGCATATCGCTCCATCCATTATTTTGTTTTTCAAACAATATCTTTGTGTTTGGAGTTTTCATAGATCGTTTTTCTCCTTCTGTGTGGTGTCTCCCCTCCTGTTCTTCACTGCACTGCCTCTTCTCCATCTTCCCTCTCCTCCTCCCCCCACTTCTCAGCAGGACCTCGGTAAAGTGGGGTCAGCCTTTAGCATGTAATGCTGTGTCTTTTTCTCTGTTTCTCCCCTGCTCTTTGACCATGTTCATTAATACTAGCCCCTCTAAACTGATCGATTTGCCTTTCATGTTTTCCCCTGGGCCATGTCCTAGACATGACAGTAGACCTAACATTTCAAAGTAAGGCCTCTCTGGCTTTTTTGTGTGGATTTACATTTGTGTGTCTGCCTGTTTAAATAGGAGCAAGACAAAGCAAAAATAGTGCAAAGCAGCTGTGCTTGTTATCTTTTGTGACCTTATTAAATATCATTAATTGAAGCCATTCCAGGTAGTGTTGCTCATCAGGAGTGAGCTGCAGTAGCTGTATTTCACGTTCAAATGTGTGAAGAAGATGAGGAGGATAAAGGGGGAGCAATGTGAAACTCTTGCAGTCTGTGACGTCTTGGAATGATTGTCATGTATATTTAGCTCTGCATATGGCAACACAAAGACAGCTGTTGTTGCCAGCTCACATTTATTTTGGCCTTGCGTTGGTCCCTCCTGTCACTTTAACCAGACCCATATCTGTAAATAGTCTGTGCCGCTGACAGACTGTTGAGACACATCACACGCTGCAGAACTAATATATTTTCTTTAGATATTAATACAAACCAGGGTTTAGAGATCTAAATGAACTGAACTGATTCTCCTGTTCAGTTTTAGATGTTTGCTGCAGGCCACCAGCATCACTGGTGTTGTTTGTTCAGCCTCTTGTGTCCAGTAATAATCCCTCAGCCCACAACCTCTTGACCTTTTAGCAAGAGTGGAACCACGTAATCTCTCCTCCTGTAAGCTTTAAACGCTAAACTTTTTGGTGTATCTAAAACAGGATGCCTCCCCCCCCCCACACGCCCTACCCAGCCTCAGACCCCTTTCCTCCTCCCTCTGGGGATTGGAGCTCCATCAGCACCCTGGCTCTATTCTCACACCAGAAGTGGAGGGGATGGATGGGGTTAGTGAAGCAGAAGAAACTACATTTGAACTACATTAAAAATAAGTGTGCATAAACAATATCAACACCATAATATTGCTAAAAGTTATTCTTAAAACGGGGTAAAGAGAGTCCTCTTTTATCCAGTCCTTTACACTTCATCGTGGTCAGCACCTCTCCAGCACTGGTGTCCATTCCCTCTCTCTCTCATCCTGGCATAAAGAACAGCCTTATTGTGAGAATTTGGTCTTCTTTGGAAGTAGGTGAACTTGTGCCATAAACCCTTAATCTGCTTCAGTTAGAAGTGGTAAAACCACAAAACAAATCTGCTTCAGTAATATAATTATATTTTACACACAATTGGTTATCCTGTTTAGGACTAATAATGAGTACCAGGGCTATAGGGCTCTTTAAGGGGTAGGGGGTAATGGGGGGAGTAGCAGGAGAACTGGAGGGGGTTTGGGGTGGCGGTTGGGTGTTGAAGGTTCCACAACAGGCCTGATCTGTTCACTCGGGGGGGTCAAATGGCACTTCACAAAAACGGATCAAATGACCTGGCTTCAATGGTCCTGGAGTTGTCCGTCTGTCTCCTTGTCAGTCTTTCAGTCTGTTGGTCTGTTTACAGGTCTGCCAACTGTCAATCATCAGTCACTTAGCCTTTCACATGCGCACTGTGCCCTGGCCCCTCAGACCAATATCTGACCCTTAGGCGCTGATACCGAACTCGACTGTGGTTGATGTTGAAGTTGGAGCTGAATCGAGTTAGTCGAACACTTATTGGATCCATATATATCACGGAACAAAAAGAGCTCGAGGAGGATCTCTAACCTGATTACAGAGAGCAAACAAATATGTTTTAAAACAGGGGCAAGGATAGACAAGTATGCAAATATGTACACGAACGCAGAGCTTGCATGCCAACGCATACATGCAATACATTACATACACATACATGAGCCATGTAGTCATGAGTGCATGTGATAGAAAGAAAGACACACACACACACAGAGTTGGATTCAAACCAGCAAACCCATGTGGACTTTGACTGCACTCCAACACACATGCACACATGCACACACACACACACACACACACACACACACACACACACACACACACACACACACACACACACACACACTGAATAGAGAACATTAACCCACCAAGCTCAAAAGGCGAAGAGAGGAGCAGGAAAAAGAAGAAAAGAACAGCGTCTTTCCTGATCCCATCTTTTCTCTTCTCCAACGACTGCTATAGAATGAGGCTATTGTTGTCTGTCCTCTTTCTCCTCATTCCAGCTATCCTTTATCCCTCTTTTTTTCATCCTTCACAACTGTGCTCTTCACATAGTTTGGATACCCTATACGATCGACATGGACTGTGGAAAAAAAGGGCCTACCTCATGAGACCCACACCATGCCCCTCTCTCCTGCTGGTTGTGATTGTACGTGTGGTATTGGGCTCTTTAGTCTTGTGTACTGTGGTGTGGTATTGTGGTAACACTTAGGGGGCGGAGGGCAGACAAGCTAACCAGGGCTCTTCTTTAATGTGAATAAAAAGTCCTCAGTTTGAATAAAATCCTGATTTCCGTTCACATCTCTTTGACAGACTCACACAGACATGTGTGCGCACTTGAGGTACGCTGGCGGTCCTGTCTCCGATTAGATGTTTTCTGCAAGTGCAGCCCATGTGTGCAGGGTTAGACTCTACGTTTGCCTATGGAAGCACACTCAAACACTGAAGATAGCTCTAGCAAAGGATCAGTAACGTTGAACAAAAGAACCTGCATCTGGCTGTCATCATGAACAACAGTGCCTCGTCCACTGCACAAGCAGACATTTACATCCTTTCATTCATGTTAATCAATGGAGGTATTGACGGAATATTTTCATGTATTGATACTTAGTCAGAGCGGTCTAAAGGAAATCAAAAGACAAAAAGTATGCATTTAAAAAAAAAAAAATATATATATATATATATATATATATAATTCTAGCCGTGTGGCTCTAAAGGCCCAGAAATCACTCTGATTGGCTGTTCAGCTTCAGCTAAACGTTGCACGTAAAGAGAAACCGAAATGAGGAAAGCAAACAAACGAGTAAAACACACACAGAAGGCTCTTCTCATTTTTCATCTTCACCTCTGATCATTTCAATACACAAATATATTTCACAATGACATGGCCATCTGGAATGAATTGGTGAGCGAGTGGTGTGAAAATGGTAGGCAAACAATGCTTTGTTTTATGTCATAATAACGGCTTGTATATCTGCAGACTGAATGACAAATACAGACTATCGCCACCGGCTGGTATTTCCTCTCACGCGGGCACAGACCATACAAGGTAGTTTGGCATTTGCTGAAAATGTTGCAGCGTTTTTAAGTGCAACTTTTTAGCAAGGCGATTGTTGTGCTTTCAGTTTTCGACAAATTTTATCCGCATGCACATCAACCCTAAGATCGATGTAGGAAGGTTAATGCAACACACCCCACATTTTTTTATTTCTTTGCATTTGCTTTAATAACTGGACATCACGTCTCTAACAGTTTCTTCTTGTGCTTCCTCCCCTGTGGCACTTTTAACCACACTCAATCAGTAACCCCTACTTTTGACAGATTTTAGTTTTGTCATTTTGATGGTTAAATTGATCTCAAAGTAAATCCCATTTTCAGAGCCACAATCCTTTCGCCATCGCTTCTTGTCGGCATCTCACATCCTTTGTTTGTCTGGGTTATGGGCACAGCAGGGCTCAGCCATCTCCACCACTGTTCCTTTCAATTGACAGGATCTCAGTTGTCATTTGATTGGCACTCTGGTCTTTTTTGGGCTGTGATTCAGTCAAGATGTTTCCACTTTGGAGGATTATACAGTATAAAGCCATAATAAGGGTTGCCAGCACATTATTTGATTCCACACACACACACACACACACACACACACACACACACACACACACACACACACACACACACACAAACCAGTCGTAGAGGACTGGGACTCTCATTAGTTGAAGTTGACTTCTTGTGTTTGTTCACTTTGCTGTTTCTATTTTGAATCAATCTTTTGTTCTGTTCATTCTCTTCTCTTCAAGTAAGAGTACAGATGTCAAGGCCATTTGCTTCCCCTGTGTTGGAGAGGTGGGGTGTGTGTGTGTGTGGGGGGGGTGGGGGGGCAGTAAAAATCTCAGACCACTGTAGAACATGATCGTCAATGCTCCGTCAGCTGACCTGAGTTGATCTTTCCTTTTGCTCTCCTTTCCAGCTTTTTTCCTCCCTCTTTTTCTTTTCTCCCTCTTTCCCACTTATTCCCACTCTCTCAACCTCACACTCATATCTTCCACCCATCATCACCTTCAGTTGTTTTTTCTCTCCACCCTTTCCATGACCAGTCCATGTCTATCTCCTTCCTCTCTCAGTCTCTCTACAGATAGTGTTCAGAAATAAATTGGCATATATAATTTGATTTGATGGATTAGAAAAATAATGTCCAGTGAAAGTCATCTACAAAAAGTGATGCTACATTAATATATAACATTTTTGCTTTGTGTTTTATAATTGTTGAAGCCAACTTCAACAACTTCCTTTTGTGGAAAACCACAAACAGTAGAGGCCCTAAGCGAGTTTAAACCAAACACTGAGAATGATTTATTGACGGTTTAATTCAGATCTGCTATTTACAGAGCAGGACCCGCTCTTTTCCACTCACTTAACAATCCGCTGACCCGGGCTGTTTTTAACGTCTTAGGACGCATCTCTTTTCCACTCATTTCCTCCACGGCTCTCATTCAGTGAGTATTCCGGAGTATTTGGTGTCCACAAATCCCCAAAACGTGCTCTCTCTCTCCCCCTTATACAGCCCCCATGTGTCATCAGAGACACCATAAACATGTGTGCTAGCCTATTAGCACGCTAAGTAGTCCACTCCAAATTCCTCTGATAGTTTTTAATGAAGCCACTTGCTGTAGGGATCAGGGCAGCAGTGTTAAATTTAGGCTTTCATTAACCTCTCAATGTCTCAGTTTCCTGCTATTGTCAGACAGCAGGCGCAAGTGTGGTGAGACAGCAGGGGCTTTAGGGATGTGTGTGAGCCTGGCCGTAAAGTTAGTCAAACTGAGAGACAGAGAGCTGGTAATAGATGCGTCGATGGATAGAGCAGTAGGATGTATAGATAGACAGAGTGATGGACAGATGGAGGTGTGAAATGAAAGCACCTGGTCCAGAGAGCGAGGAGGCCAATCCTGGGAGGGATCAAGGGTTCGTGACCCCTGACAGGTGTGGAGGATGGATGCCATCGCTGTAGCATTCATGAGGGACAGATGGAGACGGCAGAGATAGGAAGGAGTTGCCCACACTGAGGGGGAAGGAGCTGCAGGGGTAGATGACAACTCAACACTTCACCAAATCCTGCTTCCTGGTGTGTGTGGCATCCGCTGTGTGTGTGTGTGTGTGTGTGTGTGTGTGTGTGTATGTGTATGTGTGTGTACACTCAAACTTCAAGGGTATTAATGCCCACTTGTAGCGCCAAGTGCTTTTTAAAGGCCTCTTTAAAATTCAATTTTGAACTTATTCTCCCTAATTTCTGGTCAAGAAATCTTTTCCGCAGCAGTCCAGTGCATCACTCAGTGAGCCTGATTTATCCAGTGTTTGCTCAGTCAGGTCTATGTATGGTATATTTGACTTATGCTAATAAGAGTTTCTCCTGCCAAACTAGAAGAAGTTAAATATACTTCAGGGTTCAGCATAAGGGAATCACTTTCATGTCCTTCACTGAGACAGAGACTGTGCTGCTTGTGGCCTCGTTCTATGCTGAATGAATAGTGCTGGTATTGTACTGACGCAGGCAGAAACATATTGAAAAACTTTTAAGCAAAATCTAGCAGTCAGAGAATAGTTTGGTTACTTGTTGGTTGCGGAATTATGAAAACTATTTGGCTAGGCAGATATGTTTTTAAGAAAACAGAAGAGTTTGGTCACAAATAAAGACTAGAGCTAAAATGATACAGACAAATAACTATTTTGATAATTAATGTTTTTCAAGCAAAATGCCAAACATTCCTCCATTCCAGATTTTCAGTTATGAGCATTTGCTGCATTTCTTTGTTACTAAACTTTGGATTTTTCGACTGTTTGAGCTACTTCTTTCCACTTTAACGACTCAATTATTCATCGTTTAATTGAGAAACTGTTCAACAGATTGAGAGATGATGAAAACAACTGTAAATTGCAGGCCTAATAACGACAGAGGTTAAAAGACTAAAGTCACAGGACAGGATGTGTCTATTCAGGTAGAATAGTTGAGGCAGTATTGGCTGAGATGCACAAATGACCTTTGACACCTGACACTGGTAGTTTTTAGGCCCGAAACAGAATCTGAAACTTCTTACTCCACCGTTGCTATCTTTTACAGAGTGGCAATGAATGTCATAAAGACAACTCTGAGAAAAAGACACATGCACATGAACCTCCATCCTGGTGAGTTTGAGATGAGTACAGATGAAGTGCTGCATGAATACAAAGACAGATACTGTGATGGAGATCCCGTGTGGCCAATTTAAATGAAAAAGAGGGAGTGAAGGAGGGAAAGAGAAACAAGGTCAAATTGGGTGACATCTGATTGGTGTGTTATGGCTTTGAGGGAGGCATCAGCTCGTGCTTGGAGTTTGGTTAGTGGCTGCTCATGTGTGGTTGTGGGTAATTGTAAGTGCGTGTGTGTATGTGTGGAGGATCTGGCAAATCTTCGCTGACGGAGGCCAGGATGCCAGGCACCATCGGGAATGTTGGGAATGCTAGATGCCCTTTCACAATGACCTGTGTTTGTCGTGTTTGTGCGCATGTGTGTGAGCGAACAAGTGAGAGATAAGCGAGAGACGTAAGGGAGTGAGCGAGTGGCCTTGAAGAGTTTATAAGGTCTCCTGTATAAACACAGTGACCCTGTAGCGATGCGCCAGGCTAACAGCCGAGCTAAATGGACTAATACGTTTTCCATGCCTGCCGTTGCAAATAGACTCTCATTATACGGAGGTTGTTTCATTTAAAAGGCATGCAACCTTTCATGCTTGGGGCTTAACACTGAACTATTTCTAGTTTTTCATTAAAACTCTCACTCTATATTTGGTTGTTTTGTCTGTGAGCTGGCTAATTAAAAAATATCTCAGGAAATCAAGATCAGTTTTGGTCACTGAATTTGTGGTATGAGATAAAGCACAGATGTTTTTGCGGCTAATAAAGTCAATTATTTAAGTCTTTGACATGTTTTTGGTCTCTTTCGTTACGTTTTGTTAACTCTTATAGTCTAATAGTTAAAAGCAATAAACTTCCAAGTAGTCAGTGAGTGCAAGTCGACAGGTCTGATCTTTGCAATCTTCTCTGTGCATTTTAAGGGAGCCGTGTTGAGGTCATTTTTCTTCATGATAAGTCTATCTGTTATTTATGCCCTTGGCGTGGAGAATCCAGCCTTGTGTTTAGCATCCGTCATGCTCTTATCAGAACTGTTGGGGGCAAGGCTTCCTGATCGATCGCCTGCTCCTGCTAAGTGGACGTCCCCAATTTGTTAAACGGATGACCCAGAAAAAGACGATTTTACTCTCAGAGGAATCAATGTTTGCTGCGGAACATAGATCACTTTTGGGAACACTAAAGCTCAAGAGTGTCTTGCAGCAGAGGAGTGAAGGCCATGTTTGGAGGAGTGTGGAATGCTTTGGCCCGTTGTCGTCCCGCTGGTCCAGCGATGGTGGTGTCAGGTTGACTGTGATCCGGAGTTACTTGCATTCCCAATCGTCCCCTCCCTAAAAACATAACACCGACCAGCCCAGTGCTGGATCATGGCATCAACCCTCCAGCCATTATTGTCCCACCAACTTCTTTTCTGTCATAAAGAGAGAGGCATGCTAATCCTTCTGTCCTCACAAACACACATCAGATGTCAGAGGGGGTAAGATGGGAAGGACACAGTCACCTTGTGCAAATGGGACCTGGTGTTTTCAGACAAATGGATAAACAGTCTGGCAGACAACGGACTGAGGCTCAGCCAAGACCCTCAAAACAAAGCCCACCGGAAGGAGCTTGGTATATTTTAGGCTTACTATTATACTCCTCTTTCACAAAAGCATATTTGAATGGGACCATAGCCTGCATGCATATGTATGTCAGCACACGCACACACACACACACACACACACACACACACACACATACACACACGCTATTCTTGTCTAGCTACTCATCTGAAAAAGTGCAGAGCTGGTTATGTTACATCGAGAAGGGCCGTGGAGGATTTGGAGGGCAGATTCTGAAGCTGGATAACCCCTCAGCCAGTTTAATGTCACTATCATTGTTGTTGGCTCTGTGCTGCGCTGCTGACTACACAGCTCCTATAAGAAACTTAAACTTCCCCATTATGGGAATAATTGTTCTGGTTAGGTGGAATGTGGTGGGCTCAGTCTGTGTGTGGCCAGGCATCGCCTGCTTGCAAAGTGGCCCTAAATGCTTAGCTGCCCTCGGGAAGGTTTGTGTTGCCACGCTTCACTTTGCCCCCACACACACATTGACCCTCGAGGCCGCTTGTATTGGAGAATTCAGAGCTTCAGTGCTTTTGTGTGAGATTCAGTTTCAACAACTTTTCAAAATGGAATAAAAATGTAAAAGCGGATTCAATCAGCAACGTACACATAGAGGATAGGGACGCTAATGAACAGAGCAAAAATAGAGGATTAATGCAATTTTTTTTTTCATTTAAATCGATGGTTGAAACACAGAAAAACGATTCTACAAATAATTGCCACGCTGACAGGACTATGTCTAAATTGTCATTGTTTAGACACATAGCCAATGGAAAAAAAAATGAATTACCAGCTAGTGTGGTTTGCTCTCCCAAACTTTATAAAGTTCTGCGTCAACACTTCCCGCTTTTCCAAATTCCACTCCAAAGCCTCAGGAATCCTCCCCAATGTATCGGCCATTACCTCTCACAGAATTTTCTCATTGTGAAAATCAGGCTCATAAATGCTGTTTGGACTTTATGTAGCAAGCAGTTGTGGTCCATCGGAATAAACAATGTGGAACGAATCAAGGGAGATGAGGCTGCTCTAAAGAATGTTATGTTTACTGCATGACATCAATACATGTATTAATGTTCTATATGTGCATATAAAAGGGAACAGATTTTAGCGCAATAGCTGAGATTAGGAATAAAGGCTGGCATTATTCTATTTTTTTTTTCCAATTGTCAAATAAAACCAACAATTAATTGATCCGTATAACGAGTATTGTCTGTGTAGCCAAAGCCGCTGTCATAGAGCTCCATTGATGTTCAAAAACTATTAAAAACACATCAGTGAGCAGCACTGTTGCACTGGGTGACATGTTCCTTCATCACAATAAACATGGGCGCTGTAGTTTATTTTGAGTCCACTGTGCTGCTGCCACTGGCACACCAAATGTGTGTTAATCCGCAGATAAAAATAGTCCTCAGTAATTGCACTATTTACTCCTGTTTAGTAACGTTTGCTAAAAACTACAGCGCCCAGCTGTTTTAGGAAAATGTTTAGCCTTTTATAAAGAATGAAGCTATATATTTATGTCTTGACTTACATCTTACATATTCAGGAGGAACAAATGGGCTTCGGGTTCTTGCCACAGTCAAGGTTAAGAAGTCAGAAAGTATTAAGAGACAGAATAACACATTGTTGTTTTTTGTCTTTTTGAAGAATGTGTTGACAATAAACTAAATATGGAATTTCTGAGGCTTATCCTTTAATCTTTTATTGCATTTCTTAACCCGACCAGTGCAGAACTTCCCAAATCATTACCTCCGTGTGGCCTGGCATGTTGCAGTTAAAAGTGCAGAGTGTGTTTGGCGTGCAGTCACTCTCTGATGCCTATCACTGTGATTGGAAGTGTCATTAGTTCCAGCTCTGCCAGGTCCAGCAGAGCCTGAACAAAATATGTTTTTCTGTGGACACTTGAAGAATAAGAACATATGCACACACACACACACACACACACACACACACACACATCCGTTCAAGCATGAAAATGTCTGTGTGCCACACACAAACAGTCGTGCAATCACCAACCTTTCCACTCTCACTCTCTGTTTGTTGGACTGTCTGTGTTTGTGTGTGTTGTCTTGTCCCTGTGTTGCTATATGTGTGTGTGTGTTTTACACGGTGCATTTGCTGTGTGTGTCTGTTTGTCTTTGCCATATGTTTATGATTTATGAGGGTCTAATAGAGGATTTAAAGTTTAAAGAGGATCCACATTTTTTTGCGTCACTTGCTATGGGAAACACAAGTTTACATCTCCCTGTACTAATGAACATAAGTGCACCGGTTGGCGTGGCTGCCCGGTTAGATTTGTGTACGTTTTACTGCACAAGCAGATGTTTGTGTGTAAACACTCATTCTCCTCCAGATGGGACATCAAATGGATCTCTGGAGGGCCGAAAAAGAAAATGTGTCCTTGAGTGCTTTTAATAGACGATTTATGGACACAGACTGTGTATGACTTCTCATTTGGCTCAGAGGATCTTCTCACGCTTTTGGACCAGATTCTTCTGTAAAGTATTATGATATGGATTATTATCTTCCCATGTGTATTCATTTTCACTAATATCCCATTCAATTGCTTCTGATTCACTCATACAATGCTCGTATTTTCTCAGAGTTTTCAGCCTTTCTGGGGCCTTTTTGTTTTTTTGCCATGTTTGCAGGAGGCTCCATGTACTCAGATTGTAATGTCTCGTGTGTGTTGTGGAATGTGTTTGAAGAGTTGGAAGGAGTGTGCTGCCCTCTGCCCCTCTCTTTCCTTCATGCTGTCTGAAGTGGTTTGCCCTTGCCCCTCCTGTGCCGCCCCTCCACCCTTTTTCTTCAATCCCTGCACCAGACCTCCCCTCATGCCCTCTGCTCCCTGGACGTCTACACTCTCAACCCCGTTACACTCCCATAGTGTCTCCTTTGTTATCGTCTCCATCATTTCACCCTCTTTCCCGACCCTTCTTTGTCCTCCACCCGCCCTCCAAAAAACTTCACCTGCTCCCGGCCTCCCTCTCAGTCTGTCTCCATCTTTGACAGTGCTGCTGATGTCCCTCTATCGACAGGTCTTCTGGGAGCTCAAACCCCTACTATCCTTTGCTGCGCCTCTTCAGCTTCCACGATTTGGAGCTTGATGCTGCGGTAGAAGAATGTGTCCGAGGCTGGAGGTCCACTCTGTGACGAACAATCAAACACACATCCACAACTTGTGTTTTCTGTTTGAAGGAAACAGCAATATTATGTTGTGAAGACAGATGGCTGCCAGTTCTCATCATCTTCTCAATAACTTGACCTCACATCTGGCCTGAGGGAACGGCCACAGAGCAAGCTGTATGCATGTGAGCGATGCATGCGTGTCTTATGCATGTGAGTGTGCGCAGAGGGTAGAGGTTGGATCCCTGCGGTGCAGTTTAGAGGACCTCGGTTATTAGATTAGTGAACATAAATGGAGGGCTGTCATTGCAAATGCTGATTAATTCAGTGTGGATTATGTTTCTTTATGATCAACTAAATCTTAAAGCCTGGAGCTCATCTTCTTCCAGAGTAATTTCATCTCTATCAGACCGCTCCTCCTCCATCTTCATCCACATATCTGCCATCATGGCCATAAGTTATAATTGGTCTGTGGTGTTGAGCTGGTATAACTCTGGTGACCTTTGGACATGGGCCCTGAGAGAAAGTTCACTACCAGGAATGGAAAAAACATTCTTCTGCTGGGCCACACAAACTGCTCTATGCACAAAACACGGCCAACCCGCAGCCTTACCAGAAACAACGATCGCCAAGGCTCTTTGCTTTTGAATAATTAGATTGAGAAATGTAAGCAGAAAGTTGCAACACGCTCCTCGCTGGTAACAATATTGAAGTAATCTACAGATATCAGTCAACCTTGTTTGACAAAATGAGACATTTCCCCTCATCGGTCCAGATGTTCTTCTTGCAAGAGACCCTTTTAAAGGAGCGTGAGAGTAGTGATGGGCAACACCCAAGTTGAAATGTAGATGCTTTTAATTTATCTCTCTTACATAAGCACATTAGCGAGGAGGCTCATGTGTAAGTGGTTTACACCGAAGGTACAGTTATATTGTGGATGACAGCTGTTGAAGGCTGAAGTCGTGTTGGTTAAGTTAAGTTACCGCTCCTGTCTGATGTATTGAGCCCCAGAGTCTCACCACTTTACCCCAGCTCTTTTCCTAAACAAGGCAGATGCTGTGCTACGAATCAAAGTCGAACTGAAGGTGTGGAAAGAAGTTTTGCATTCATTCTTTGTGTATTCTTCTGAAAATACTCCACAGACTTTGGCCTTGCCTCCGGCAGACAGATGAATCTCACACTGAGTGGAACTTTTGATATCTTCCTCTTCTTTTCCAACCCTTCACTCCATCTTCATTTTCCCCAGAGAGAAAGAGAGAGGCAGGGCAGGGCCAAGCTGCTCTGTGTCGGACAAGCTGGGCTTCCTGGTGGGTGATAAGTGACGGAGCAGGGCCCGAGTGGTCAGAGTCCACGGGGAACAACCCCGGGGAAGCCTTTAGGGGTCAGAGGGCAAGTCAGAGGTCTTGGGTGAGGAAGATGAAGAGAGACTGGGTCGAGCTCCTTGAGGTACCACAACACAGATGGCGATGAAGGGTAATAAGAGAGGGAGCTGGTGTTGTGGTGCAGGCCAAGGCATGGGAACTACTGCTACAGAGATATTCTGAAAGTGTGTGTGTGTGTGTGTGTGTGTGTGTGTGTGTGTGTGTGTGTGTGTGTGTGTGTGTGTGTGTGTGTGTGTGTGTGTGTGTGTGTGTGTGTGTGTGTGTGTGTGTATGTGCGTGCGTGCGTGCGTGCGTGCGTGTGTGCGTGCGTGCGTGTGTGTGTGTGTAAGTGACACCTTTTTTAAACTAGCCCTCCCACACTAATGAAGCACTCTGCAAGCTCAAACACTCCACTCAAAGCATAATAATCAAAGAGGAAAGCTGTCCGACCAGGGCAATTAAGAGGTTTGTTTTCTGAATGCCTGTTTGAAGCAGCTGACATGCTGCCCATTAATCTTTCATGGAGCTTGAGGCAGATAATCCACATTATATATTACAGATAGTTGCACATATTTGGGCAAGCTATTTATTTACCATGAAATTCAAACTACAGGGTCGTTAGCTCATATTATAATGTGTGTCATACAACAGATTTTCTGTTATGGTGAGATTCCCTTAATGTGGTCTCAGTGTGGGGCTGCAGCGGTTGGCAGGTGTAACTAATTAGTACGCGTGTATAAGTGTGTGCATATGTGTGTGTGTGTGTGTGTGTGTGTGTGTGTGTGTGTGTGAGAGAGAAAGAAAGTGAGGAAATCAGCCTGAGATGAGAGGGATGTGTGGATGTCTGGATGCATGTTTGCACTCATGACTGATGGTGCAGGGCTTTTAGCGTGTGTATGTATTTGCAGAGGATCACAGGACCGGACTTCAGCTGTGGGATGACCCCTAGCTGAGGTCCTGCAGGCTCCCGGGGGCCGACCACTGAAGTGGGTCCCTGCTCTCTCAGTGGGCGCTCTCAGTAACGGCGTCCTATTAGCACACAATAACTCTGTTAGATGGAGTAATGAGATTTTTTAAAGAGCATTATAAAGGTGTTATGCTCAAGGAGATAAAATCTGAGTTGAGTTAAACTCAGGAAGCGGCACAAAACAAGGGAACATAAATACCTTCACAGCCTTGTTAGTCACGTCATCAAACTATGGTGTGTCTTTCTCTTTCTCTTGCAGCATGTTGGGCTAATTACCTCCCGTCCTGCCTGGTTCCTCCGTGTAATAAAAATCAAATCTCTCTACAGACGAGCATTTCCTGTTTGGCAGGAAGTTGACTTCAGAGATAAGGCCTATTTGCATAAAAATGGCAGAAAAAGGAGAGTAGCGTGTAATTATTTGCAGGAAGAAGGAGAGTCTGGTCAGAGCCTGTTTCTACTCAAGGGTGACGTCCTTGTCCTGATAGTGGGTTATAGTAAGTTATCTTTACACCAATCCTTTGATTCATTTTATTTATTTGATGTTCTCTTATCACAGATGTCCGCGGCCTAAGGATAGTTCCCATGCACTTGGCATGGCATGAGAATCAGTCTAAATGTGCTGATTTATTGAGATGCTATCAGGCGTCAATGTTTCTATGCGTTACAGACAAATAATTAACCACAACAGACAGTGGGAATGTGTTTGGGACAATGCTTTTTGGTGTGTTGGAGATCATGATACTAAATCTTAGGAATAGTTGGACATTTTGGGAAACTTTTTTTTGCTTTCTTGGCAACAGTTACGTACATGAGAAGATTTATACCACTTTCATATGTGTCCTTTAAATATGCAGATGGTTAGCTTAGCATAAAGAATGGAAGCAGGGGGAAACAGCTAGCCTGACCTCGTTTCAGGATAACACAATTACACAGCACCTCTAATGATCATTATGATTAACAATAAATAACTTGATTACTTAATAAAAAAAAAGAATAACAATAACAAGTTGCTGTTCTAAAGGGAGAAAAATAAAGACAATGCACAATTTTGATTCAGTTAAGTCATGTGATGACCTCGACGAGCTGTTGTCACCTTCCCACTCCAGAGGCTTTCCTACAAACCAGTCCTCAGTTGCCCCTCAACAACAACCGCAGCACCAGCCACCATCCAGCCATCCATGCATTAGCGCCGGCTCACCTTCCAAAGACTGGCTGACTTTCAAAGTCGGACTTTGCTTGCATATGATAATGCGTAGCTGCGGTTATTGTGTCAGATGAGATGTGTTTTTGCGGCCGTGGAGATGTCTGTTTGCGATAGGGTTTGGTAGGAACTCGCTGCTTTCTGCTTCAGAGTGAGCTGGTCTGTGTTGGTCTGTGTTTCGGGGTCAGGTAATGAGCTGAGGGGGGCTCATGTGTGTCACTTCAAACACTTTTTATGCTGTTATTGGAACCTCATGTCTCAGTTTCATTTTCAGCATTCTTCCTTTATTTTATCTCCATCAGTGAAATTCTAGATGCCAAAAGCTCCCAGTGTATATTTGTGTTTTATTTATTTTTCAAATGAACTTTAATATCTCTACAGACATTTTAAAAGAGTGCTGGCCTGTCATCATGTGGCACAGCAGAAATGGAAGCACATCAAGCGTTAATTCAGTGTCAGGTCAGAGACTGACTCTGGCTTTCTTCATCCACCCTTTGAAACACAGGAGCCTAGCTCATGACAAACTTGTGGTTTCAAGTTTAGATATATGCAGCTTTGGATGATGGTGATGATCCCCAACATCAGATCAGTTTGTTGAAACTGCCTTTCTAACACTTTGTTAGTGTGAGTCAGTTTGAAATCTTAACAACAGCTCCCCAAATGAGTATAAAATGTAGTATTGATGTTAATAATCTTTAAAAGATGCATCATAATCAGTTTCAAAGAAGATACTTTAACAATTAAAATTGAATCATAAATTATTAAATCAAAATGTTACATATAGATTACTCAGAACATCTTATCCCTAACTGCATCCTGTGAGGTATCATTTGAGGGTATTATTTAACACAAATGGTTAACCACTCGTCCGATTAACTAGTTAATAATTTTCTTTAATAATGACAGAAAATAGTGAAAAATGGCATCATAATTTCTTGGAGCTAAAGATGAATTGTTTTCAAATTGTAAGTTTTGTCCTACCAACAATTCAAAACCCAAAGACATAAAAACCCAGCCCTGCCTCTGAGTAGGACATGATTTACTTTGTGCAAGGCGGCTTCTTGAGTCCGATGAATGTACTGTAGAAACACATCTCTTATCCGAGGGATGCATGTCAGGCTCCAAGCCCCTGCATGGGAGTGTGTGGACTGGATGCTGATAGGTCAAAGGTCTGGCATTACTGTGGCAGTTTATCACACTGCAGTAGGCCAGGGTTAGCACTGATAGCACGCAGTAGCTTGATTGATTACAAAGCCTTAAACTTGCCCAACTTCACCACAGAGCACATTTACCCAACCACAGAATCAAACACCCCTAACTGCGGGATCACATGCAACCTGATTGGCTGAGAGAGACTTCTGGCAATACTTATCCATCCTCTGTAGTTTTCCTAGCTTACACTGCTGTTGCGGGAATAAAGCTGAGACTGGAATGATGTCTTTAAACTGTGTACAGATCCTCTTCGAACTAATTCAAACACATGGGATATTATAAATGTTTGTGTCTGCTCTGTTTTTAGTGGCAGATTTACATTATACAGTCTTACCTAACACACACACACACATTTGATTTTCTACGGGCAATATTGCTCACACACATATACAAACACATTTCCAGGCTACACCCTGTGAGTCAGCCGTTATTATTGTCATTGCGTGGGCTCATACCTGTCAGAGTTTATGGAAATAAAGTGCAGGTGAGGAGATGAAAGAAAGTTTTCCGATCTGTGTTGGATGATATGTTTAACTACTCACAAGAAGTTCTAAGCTCCGGTTTATTAAATTGAAAAATTTGATATACAGTAGTATGAAATATGGCATGAACTACAAATCATGTGTACTGTATGAATATTTTTTAAAGCACTCCATACATTCAAGAAGAAGAGAAAGTGTGTATTTATTATCTCCTACCATCCAGATTTAATTTTTAATTTTTGGACGAGAGCTCATGTGGCATAGACATGAAAGTGCTCTGTGATACTGACACTAATCAATCACAGTGACCATTTCTTTGACAAAGCTACATTATTATCGTGTGGTAATGCAGCTACAAACAAGGACAGTTTTAAAAATTCAAAAGATAAAATATGATAAGCCTTTGTAGAACCCCAGAGGGGGAATCCAGTTGTTGCAGCAGCACAAGGACAGAGGCAAGTACAGATGAAGAGAGGAAGTAAAAAAATAGAGGTATGTACAACTAAAATAAGAATAGAAGCAAAACTCTTGCATTCAGAAAGTTCCAGCATACCATACTTGAGATTTTTCTGCATGGAAAGTGGAAAATCTATCTAAAAATGTATGTTTTGCTTTGATCAACAGCTCACAGCTTTATAAAACATATTTGATTTGATGGTCGCATACACACCCACAGAAATGGGTCTGTCCCAGTATATTGGCTTTGTTGTGTTCACTGGGTGGTTCCTCTGCTGCAGCTGGGACTAAGTGTCTTGCTGAAGGCCATTAATGTGGTAGCTTTTGATATGGGGAAGAATACTTCTCATTCACTTTCCTGTCCCAAATCTTTGTTTCCTGTCCAGCTAACCTTTGGGCGATCATCACCCTCGGTGATTATGGGCTAATCAATCGTATTTACTGCCTGGCATGGAACAAAAAAGGCCTACAGATAACTGTTTCTTCTCAACTTATGTGGACCCTCACAGTCTGGTGATAGTTAGCTCTGGTGAGAAGTATACATGAAATCTCACCAGCCACTTCTATAAAGGTCTTCTTATGGCAGAAGGTCCTAACAAACCGCACATGGTTCCTGTTTTAGGGAGGCATCTCTCCCTGTTGTTGTACTCTGTGGTTTGTTGCTCCAAAGCTACAGAAGAACTGACACGTACGGTAAAAAAATGAGGGGTTAGCTCTGTTGTATGAGAAAACGTTCGTGTTTAGGTTACATGAGAGGAGATGAGATAAAGTTAGAGAGTAATGTAATGTCATGCTACTCAAAAAGCCAGGTGGAGGCAAACTCCATGCATGACATCAGAGTCGACTTACGGGAAATATGTTCCTCTCATGATCTGAGTGCTGCTTATGTGATCAAGCCAAGTCATTGACTTCTCATGAATGGCTCTTAAAAATGTATTTTAGACTGACCTTTATTCACATTATTTTGTGCTTTGCGTCTATTTTTTTAATTCATTTTGGACTGTATTTTCTGATGTTATGCTTCAGTATAAGGGACTAGGTTTCTCTTAGCTCTCCCCTCTTATTGTTTGTTTTTTGTAATTCTACCTTCTCCTTCTTTGCATTAGCAGCCCTCTATTTTAAGTGTAGTTGGGACTTAATTAGTCAAATTTACAGACTGAATGGACCATGACCCGTCCATCAGTGTAAAAAATGTAAGCAGATATACCCTGAAATCAGATCTGCCTCACCATTTGATAATCCTGTGCAGCCTGTGAGCACATGCCTGTGAAACGACTTGAGCAGCTCTGTGGAGCTCAGCGCTGTTCAGGAGACGGCGGTCTGTTTGGTGACCTGACTGATGAGGTTCAGTCAGGATGCCTGTTAATAAAACTATAGCACCATCTCCCACTGTGAACCCCAGCAACACTGGGATACAATCCAAATGTTCCATTGTTTTCTTTCTCTTTGGTTCTGTGACTCTCTCATTACATTCAGTGTGTGTGTGTGTGTGTTCATTGTGTTCATGCCAGTGTGTGAATCCGTATTGTATGACTCAGTGTCTCAGTCACAAGCTGAAATTGGATGTAAATGTATGAATAGTTTGTGTTGAATAGCTGGCAGCATGCTCAGAGGAGACTTTTTGTTTTTCTTGGAGCGGCACACTGCCCCTCGTTCCCCTCGCTCAACCTCGTCCCTCACCAAGACTTTAAACCGGTGCACATGTGACCCACCGTTTGCTGGTGGCTGGTATCAATAATAGCACAAGATAACAGTTTTGAGTGGGGAGGAAGTTTGACTTTAGGAGTCATGTTTTCTATTTCCAAGCATTTCTTACTCAAGTTCTGACCCTCCAAAGGAATTCCTTCACTAAAAATCCCTTGTCTTAAAGGACTTTAAAAATAATTTCTTCGGAATCTAACGATAAATCTCGGCTGCCTGCTCCCCAATCTCTCCCGGTATAAAAGGCTCTGATACGGGGCTGAGGAGGTTATTAACCAGCTCGGTGCCTTACGATGATGACTTCATTACAAGTAGACAAAGGCAGAGTGAGCCCGAGGGTCTGACGGGTGTTTGAATGCTCTCGCTGGGGTTAAGCTGCACTTTCAAGGAACATCCAGTTGTTGGAAAGCCTGGCTCTTACAGTCTCCCTGCCCCCTGCCTTCTTATTCCTGTCCAGTTGATCTGAAGTCATCTGTCCTACACAGACAATGTTAACTCACGCTGTCGAGCTGAATGGATATGAATCTAGGCTTATTGTCATTTGGATGCTCATTTCCTGCTTCTCACACCTCACTGCTCTGTCCTTAAACACACACACACACACACACACACACACACACAGCAAGCCCAGGGGTCGGAGAGAGGGAGATTAAGAAGCTAGTCATAGAGGTTAAAGGTTACTAAGTTCCTACCTCCCAGTGATTCTGGGTCAGTATGGTGTGCGACTGTGCTCACCCTTGCGTATGTGCCCGTGTGAGCATGTGTGTTGAAGGTGGACAAAGCCAAGCTTGTGTGCACAAGCGCACAGCTGCGAGGGCAACATCGTGTTGATGAGGTCTTAATCAGAGCGCTTACAGCCGGGGTTAGAGGGTCGCCGGGTGACGCTGGGTTTTGATTGGGCCCCTGGGATCCAGACGGAGCCCGAGGGCATGAAGGCAGGGTGGCAGCGGAGGGCCAATACACCGTGACACGGCTGATTTCTCTCGGTCAGTGGACCCAGCATTCTTTTTTGCACATGGACACACATGCATACACACACACATATTCCACCACACACAGACAATAGACAGAGGTTTGTTATTATAGGGCAGGAAGAGCCTACTGTGCGGGTAAACCAGCTCTCCAGCCATCATCTCCTCTACCTTGAACCACCAGACTGGCTCTTCTCTCGCTCCCTTTCCCAGCCTGCAGAGTGCAAAGTCGCTTTGAGCCCAATGACGGCTATCAATCAGCTGAATGTGTCATTATGAATGAAAAAATAAAGACAGGAATACTTTATTGAACTTTTATAGGGAATCCCTCTCCTTACTGTTCACTGCTTGATCTCATGCCAAGTGTCCTTGGAGGCAAGGATGACTCACATGGTTGTGGAGAGTTTAGATGACTTTTAAGAGGAGTGGGAGATCTGTGTGCATGTTTTGTGTGTTTGTCACTGTCAAAAAGTTTTTAGAATTCTCTTGAAATGCGAGAAAATATGTGAGCTTAAAATCAATCAAAGGCTGCTACTGGAAATTTGGAGCACAGCTCTCCTGTCCACATTTATTTTCTTTAGCGTTCAAAAGTGCAAGAACTTTCCCCCGCAGGCCACTGAAGGTGATTTGTGACCACGGCTTTTTTCCAATGTGTTCTGGGAAAGAAAAATGAGGCGGTTTTTGACCAGACTCCCATATGAACGTCGCCTGAAGCAGTAGAAAATATTGTCAACGTGCCACCAGCAGTAGGAGAAAATACTGACCGCACAGAAACAATTTCCCTGACGGAATATAAAACAACCAATATGGTAAAAAAAAAAAAAAAACTGCATCCAAGGGCTATAAGATGGACTGTTTGGGGTCAGAGAGTGAAGAATTATGGGAGCAAACTATTCTGGAAGGCCAGCAGACTACCAGTGAACATCCTGCTGTTCCTCAGCAGAATGCTGGATAATGGTCTTGTCTGGCTTCAAAGCAGACATCCCCCATTTTCTACTAAGCTCTAAAAGGTTAGCAAACATTACTAAAAAGTGAAATATGAAAGAAGTAAAGGTGAAGCAGAGGTCACTGCAGAGCAGCTCCTCTGGTTTTCCTCCATCCAGCTGACTTTTATGGGAGGGACAGATGCAGTCAAAGCCAATCAGTTTCCTTGACACCCCGTCAGTGCAACACATACTTATGTTCTCAATATAAATGATATGCCTGTTTACCTTTCATATTCTGACATGCCCAAACTCTCTCATATATACATGTATATATATATATCATGGATGTCCTTTAATATACAGTATTAGATCCACATCACGTTTCGTAGTGATGGTGAACATCTGTCTTGTCTCAGCAGACAGATGCTTTGCAGAGTTTTGACCTTTTCTCAGGATCACTTAAAATTACAGGCCTTTCTTTGTTTGTCGAAGGGCGACATGTTTGAGTGTTTATTTCCTACCCAATGTTTGCGTGCTCTTGTTTATTCAAGCCTAGTCCAAAGTGTTCCTCAGTGGCTCCCCGAAAGATTAATAGGTGGGCAGTTCGGCGATGGATCAGCGAGCGAGGATGAGTGGATGACGACACGTCGGGCTGCCAAGAGAGATGCATCCTGCGGTTAGCTGCTGGACTATGATGCAAACATCTTCTTTCACTTGAATGGACTCAGCTGTTGGAACCACAGAGGCTGCCCATATACTCTCTGTACTGCTTCTATATTTTCCCACGACTAGACTGTACAAATTCCTTCACCCTGCCTGCTCTTGCATTTTTTACCACTTTTTTTCATTGTCTTGTACACCAAGACCTCCTAAATCAAGTATTAGCTGTCCACATGAGGAAAAAAAGCAGCAGTTCAGGTGCTCCCTCATGCCCACGACAATTTTCGCGGATGAATGATCAAAGAAAACATGTGTTGGCCTATCTGAGGTGGTCAGCTGCCATAGTTTGATTGTTTTCATATTTACAGTCTCTATTGTGTTTTTGACGTTGCTCTTGTTTTCTTTAGTCAAGTTCTATTTTGCTATGAAACAAATCAAGAGCTTGGCCACTTTTTGAGAGTGTCAGTCATCATCCGCTTGTATGCAGGAATGCTGCTGGCATGTCGTCCCAGTGTTCAACACACACATGTTTGGGCTCATACTCAAAGACGGACACTTTCTCTCACACACCCGCACACACACACACACACACACACACACACACACACACACACACACACACGTGAGAGTCTAAAGCACTGTAATCAAAGCCACATTGGTTCATTTCATTCTTTCTCTGGAGGATCGATTGAAGTAATTAGATGCCATGTGAGATGCCATATTTCGACCATTGCAACATATCGCTTGTGAACCCTGTTTTCTTTGCAATAAAGTAAAATATGGTGACCGTAATATGTTATGGCGTGTGATGTGGAATATCATAAATAGAATTAGAATATATGCCAGTCAAACAGCTGCATTAGATTGAAGTTGAAGTAAAATCAATAAATCTGCATCTAACAATATTACATTTGTCTGTAAAAGATTTTGGCACAGTGCATTTATCAAAATACAGCTTGTGCACACAGCGATGTACTTCAGCCTGCTGTGGGTCTATTTTAAAGCTGCAGTATGTGGCACTCGGTGCTTCCAGTCTGCTGATTTGAACTGCAGGGTGTATCTATAGGGAGATTAGTGGCCTTCCGCTCACTCAATGGGCTCCGTAGTTTTAGGACTTAGCTTTGTCACGACAGGCGGGCGAACTGCTTTCCAAACAGCTCTTTCATTCAGCGTCAGTAACTGGTTGACCCACAAACTGGACTCAGCGGATGGGAAGGGAAACAAGCAGAGGAAAGAGAGGCATCTGGTATATATGACATAACTCTGTTGATGAGTGAAAAATTAGAGAGGGTCAATCACTTATTTTGTAGGTTTTTAAATCATTCTGGAAAAGAACATTGATGGGGTCGACCTATGCCATTGGCCAGCAGGGGATGATCAGAGATTAGGAGGTAGATCATTATATTAACGGCTGATTCATTGATAATTGATAAATGCTGCAGCGTAGTGCTGAGAAAACCTTGAGCAAGAGCATGTGTAACCTCTGCTCAGCTCCGAGATGAAAGACAGACCTCCTTCTCAGTGTTTTGGTTCTGTGTCGGTTTTGTTGTTTCAGGAGGCGTAAAAGCCTACGAAAGATCTTGATCGAGTCAGCTCCATAAAGCGGGCGAGAGGGGGGGGGTTAATGGAGAAGACTGGGCAGGGGACATCCCTGCCAGGGGTTGCCAGATGTGTGACCCGGCCCATCACTCTGTGACAAGAGCAACAGCTGACTCTCAGCTAGAAGCATATGGGAACCCGCATTGATGCATCTAGTCTGCATGGGAAGAAAGACAAAATGATAAGTACAGAGGAAGACAATGGTGGCGCTATGAGAGAGAGGAGATGGGCAGAAGGACAAATAGCCTCTTCAGAAATAGAAGCTTAGGGAAAAGGGTTTGAGAGAAAGAGGCAATCTTCTGTTATTCATGTGCAGCTCACATTTGCAGTTCTATTTCACTGAACGTACCAGCAGAGTGGTTGCTCGAGGCATCCTTAATAAGTACCCGCTCACTCAGCACAAGAGTTTCATCACTCTTTCCATCACCATCTACTGTGTAATAAAACCAGTGTGTTTCCCTCCTTCTTCTCCCATTCACTCCCCACATCCCGCTCTCTGTGCAATTATCTTACTAACACTGAGTCAGGCTGTGCAGGTTCACCAATTTGTACAAAGCTTACAGTGGACAGGAAAAGGCAATAGCGACTTATTAGCCAAGTTTGTATTTTAATAGACAGCAGACACTGCATGACACGGATGTCTGCTCCCGTTGGCAGAGAGCTTTTTCTCGGACAGAGATGCCATCAGTGAGCTAATGCCATTGTATCTCTGTGATCTGCTCGGCATAAGACCTCCCGTTGTGCAGAGAGCCAGGACGCTGCAGAATGAAAACGGGCCACATGGTGATCCTTGTTGTTTTAGCCCTCTGGGGAGAGAGGTGATAAGGATCTCTGCAGGGTTTAGGCCAATCCCTGTTGTTCAATAAGCCAGTGTGTGTGTGTGTGTGTGTGTGTGTGTGTGTGTAAGGGCTAAAGAGAGGGAGAGATACAGGAATCTATCACTTCATCACCCATTGAAAGTCTGTGCAGCTAATGATGTTTTAGGTCAGGAATTTAACTCAAACTCTTAAATCTTGTAAATTTGTGTGCGAGTAGATTCATCTAAGTTACATTATTGTAAATATACTGTGCATGATACACACGTCACCAAAATATCAGGTATGACCGCGAAAAAAAGGCGAGGAGAACCGTTTCATTTACTTTATCTAATTTAATAATAATTAAGAGTTGCAGTGGATTGAGCGGGCAAGCCTGCAGTTTCCACAGGACCACCACAACCACAAGGCTTCTGTACAGATTATCACTTCTAAACTCTTCTTCCATGAAAGTCATCCATTGTTCCACCTCTGTGTCCTGCAAAGTGATTCATCCAGGTAAACCAAAACAATAACTTATAAATCACAGAACCTAACCAGTTTGATTTCCTCCTCGGCTCGACTGAGGTGTATGTCAAAACTGAGCTGCAGAAGAACAGGCATCTTCAGTTACTGTGTGTGTGCGTGTGTGTGTGTGTGTGTGTGTGTGTGTGTGTGTGTGTGTGTGTGTGTGTGTGTGTGTGTGTGTGCGTGCGTGTGTGTGTGTGTGTGTGTGTGTGTGTGTCTGGAAATTATTGGTGTAATGAGAACAGCATGGTTTGGGGAGCAGAGAGAGCAGAAGACAAATATAGAGCTGACCTGCTGTTATCAGTTGGTCTTTAACAGAACATATCCTAACTAGACTAAACAGTTAATCAAGTAGTTGATTGATTGAATTGATTGATCAAGTTAATGATGGTTTTAACAAATGATAGAAGTCATTCATCATTCAGTGAAAATACCAAACATTTTCCAGACATGACCTCTCAAATGTGAGCGTTTCACTTGCTTTCCTCCGTTATGTCAAATCACTTTGATTTGAATACTGTTGGGATCAGGAACTAATGGGAAGACATACTGCAACTTTAAACATGTTTTCTCAATCAGCTTCTTAATATGAACCATTTTAGTTATTTCACATGAACGTTCTTGTTTTTTGTTTTTGTCGCTGGGTTTAAGTGGGTGTTCTACGTGGAAAGAAGTGATGTCGTGAATTTTTGTCATGAAACCAATCAGAGTTTGGCAGCGGTTGTGAAATGGTAAATGGCTGCATTTGTATAAGTCTCTTATACAAAGTGCTTTGTATTTTGTTTCTTATTGTGAGGGACATTTTTCATGATTGACATTTTGTACTCCATATTGTTTGATAGATTCTACATTAACCTGTCAAAGCTTACAAACAAACAAATATTAAACGTCCTCCTTGTTGCCCCGAGTCAGAGTCTGCGCACCTTCAGTTCTGATTTGTGCTGCGTGCTTGTCCCTTAATAAAACGGCTTACATTTAATTTTATGTAAAATCCAGTACTGCATTTGGACTATGTACACGTAACAGTGTCTTTGGGCGTCTATGTGTTCATAAGGATCTGATTTTAACAGTTATCCTGGATAATATTTAGACAAGACAAACGAAAAAGGAGAAAAAAATGGATGAAGGTGTGTGATTGAGATTAGGTTTCTCTCTTTTCCTCTTTCCCATTTGAAACTACTTGACTAACGTAAAAAGAGTGCCCCCCCCCCCCCCCCTTTTTTTTTTTGTCTTTAGAGACAGTAGGTCATATTTCAGTGGCCTTAGTTTTGTGGGTGTGTGTGTGTGTGTGGGTGTGTGTGTGTGTGTGTGTGTGTGTGTGTCTATGATTGAGACTCCAGACTGCGACAATCCTAGAGGAAACTCAATAAAGTCTGCGACCATGTCGAATGGAAGACTTACGTACAGGTTATGTACGGGCACAGAGAGATAACAAGGTTCAGGACTTTCATTGGATCGTGGGATAGGCTCATAAAATCGTGCACCGGACGACAGAGTTAGAGCTTTCTTTAGCAATGTGTCAAAGATAGTTGGATGCCCAACATCGGCAGATTGTTGATCACAGCCGTGGTCTGCTTTGTGTTTACAACAGCCTCTTTCACATGTCTTCAGCACGTGTCCTGTGCTCTAGTCCTCAGCTGCGCACAAGGCTTGCATGTGTCGTTATAGTGTGCTTGTGTTCTGTTGTATCTGCTCTTGCCAGATTGTTTTAAGCTGTGCAGCACCATCCAGTACAGGAGCATCCCTTATCTTTGTATCTGTGCTTCCTCAACCCGTCTCTCCCTGTCCACTTGCATCGTGGAGTGGTTCAGTCTTTGGGCCTCTGTATGACTTTTTGAGCTTCAAATGGGTGTGCAGATCTCAGTTGATCCTTGTTGATCCAGATTGTGAACTGTTAAAAAGATGTAAAGATTCTGACTTTGATGAGCTGCGTTGAAATAATCTGGCTTTGATGAATTCTACTGTGGTAATCTCACTTTAATGACTGACAGAGGCTCTCTGGTGAGGCTACTGCTGCTCATTCAAGAATGAAGCAGACAGGAACATTAGAACTAAGACAGAGAGGAGGATAAAGGTGGACTCAGAAGTGAGCCAAAGTGAGGGATGAAAGAGAGTTGATTTGGAGGAACAGAATGGATGCAGAGATGGATGGAGAAAGACAGGGAGGAGAGAGAGAGAGAGAGAGAGAGAGAGAGAGAGAGAGAGAGAGAGAGAGAGAGAGAGAGAGAGAGAGAGAGAGAGAGAGAGAGAGAGAGAGCTTAATAAGCAGCATGGGAGAAGTCCGGGCTTCTCGGGCTGTTTAGAAATGTAAAGTGATGTTTACGGCCATGTTGCTATTATTTGCATGGGGAGACGTTGAGATCACTGTGTCTTGTCTGTGCAGTCTGTCAATAAACTCAACTATAACCAACTCCGTCACTGTGAGAAAGTGACTCTTCACCAAGGAATAACTTTCTTCTTCTGTTGCTTATAAATCAGTCAGAGGCTAGAGTTGGAGTGGCCATTAAAGTGCCAATGTTCCTGATTAATGGATAAGCTGTTATGTAAAGCACTCTGGGGCATTGTTTATGAGGTGGTGGACGATTGTCGATATGATTTCCTCATGTCACTGTCAGAGCTTCTCGACTTCCCAGCTGCCAAAAGGCTCCCCCTTGTGTCCAGAGTAATTTAAATGAGGGCTCTCAAATGTAAAGCTCCAATATATGGTCAGTTTGTTGCACATGCAGTCTCAGTGTCTCAAGACATAAAGACATGTCTGTGCATCACTTACAGCTTTTCTGGTGGACACAGGGGTGACCGTGGCTAAGTGGAGAGCAGGGCCACCTTTCAATCAGAGGGTCGGCGGTTCGATCCCCCGGCTCCTGCTCTACTAGTCTCATGTCAATGTGTCCTTGAGCAAGACACTTAACCCCAAAATTGCTCCCGTAGCTGCGTCTACGGTGTGTAGATAGATCCTGAATTGTAAGTCGCTTTGGATAAAAGCGTCTGCTAAATGACATACTCCTCATCTGAGGAAAACTAGTGCCAGTGTCATTTATGGATGAATCAGGAGAGTGATTTATCACTCAAAATTGTACTAGGACTTAAAGCTTTGAAAGAACCACTCTGCTGTGCTGTAACGTCCTTTAAAAATGTGCCAAAAAGTTATGTTATAATTGAGTAATTGAAAATTACTAGTGTCACAACAAAAAGTCACAAAAGTGTTTTTGTCTGTTCTCCTGTGAAGCATATAACTTGCTATACAAATAAAGGTTATAATAATGATGATTATTATCATTATTGGGATCGTTAGGCCACCTGTGTGCTGTTTTGTGTGTTTGTGCTCTTCCCTCTTCATGAGGACTAATTTGAGTCTTAGACCTTGACAGTTTTTTTTTTTTTTAAAGTAAGGATTTTGGCTAAGTCCTCAGTTCTTCAATGCGCTGTGCAGACTTGATTTTAGGGTTAAAGCGTTGGTTAAGGTTAGGTTAAGGGTTGGGGTTAGACATGTGGCTGAGATGGTTACGATCAAGGTTTAGAGGATCCTTAAAAGTGTAGAAGTTCAAATGTGTGTGTGATTTGTGGTTTGCAGGACGTTTATTTTGATTGGAGAGCTGAGACATTCATGGACAGCTGGGTATGTTGCTGCTTGGCTTGCTGAGGGCTTAAGATCACACACACAAACACCCACACGCTCCATCCTCATGCATCATATGCAAGAACACAGTTATGCAGGCTCAGAGGCATATGACCACTGATGAAATTCATTTTATTGATATTCTTTTCCATTAACTATGCTGTATTTTTTTCTCTCTCTCCCTCATGTCCTCACAATGGCGTCCACATTCATCTTTCCTTCATGTCAGGTATGTGGTTCAACTTTTCCCCTTCCCCTTTCTCTCTCTTCATCCCTCCCTGTTTTATCACACTGCCACATATTTCCAATTTTCCAATCATTGCCTCCCTGCTTCTCGCTGATATGTTAAACCACCACATTGTCAAGACATTCAGCACACAAGCATGAATGACCTCCATGTGTTGAGACGGCGGTACGGATCAGGGCATATAGCTGTGGTGCATATATTGTACGTACATTGACAATGTGCCAGTAAATATTATTAATCACAGTCTTGTTTTGGCTTGTCTGAGTCAGCCATGTGGAAGTGATTTCTGCGACCAAAACCCTGTTTAACTCGGGGTCCTGCAACGTGTTCTCATTCAGCATTTTACTGTATGTTTTTTATTTTCTCTTTGAGTCAGACTTGCTCACACGGTGACTCTGCAGTTATTCACCCCATCTAAAAATACATCCTCCCACTTTTTCAGCCCCTCCTTTCTCTGAGGAAGTAAAAAAGTAAAGGCTGAGTCGTTTTTTCTGTTGTTTGTTTAAAAAGTGCAACAAGAACAACATTCAAGTCAAACTTTCGTATGTTAAGTGTGGGCATGCCTCTTTGAAGCACATGCGTCTGTACGTCTTTGTGAATCTGAGTGCATGCTAACACATCCTTAAACATTTCCTGATGGGTGCTTGGTGAGTCTGGCTGCTGTATACGTCCCAGCAGAGAGACACAAGTGACAAGGACCCCCCTTCTCCTTCAACCACCTCTCAGACTTGCTCGGCGGGGAAGTCTCCTGTGGTTGGGGTTGGTGCAGTCAAGAGTTCAGAGTGTCTGCTGGTGGGGTTCAGGGGAAAAGGAGGGGTAGACGCACCCTGGTCTATCACACACTGGAACAATCACAGCGAGCAGAGACAATTGTGTAGACAGTGTCATCATGGGTTTCAGCAGCAATTTCAATCTGATGTTGACAAATATAATCATGAACGTCCAAATTTTTATTGAGTCTAATTGTCTGGTTATAAAAAGCAGATAAAGACGTCTCAGTGAGTCGCAGTATGCGTCTAACAGCACTAGTTATCCACACCTGAATCCAGCAGTCACGTTTGCTCTTTTTTAACAAAAAATCCGAAATAGTGCTAAAACCTACAGTAGTGTAGCAGTAGCACTAATAGAGAAGACCTGAACATTAACCATCTGACCGCTGAGTATAACTCAGTTATCCAGAGAAGTTATCCAGTTATTAGTTGTTATTCAAACGCCAATCTTTTAGATTATTGCTGAAGCTTCTGCAGTAGTAGTAGCAGTCAGACACATATAACACGTTATGTCCCTGTTGTGTTGCCGTAGCAGATCTGACATACAAAGTTGAACAAGTTTGTTATATTTGTGTTTAGTGCGAAGCACATTTTGAGAAGACATGCATTGTGTCACTTTCTTTTGCTGACTGGCCAAGACCTGTAGCAGCTGCTCTTGGGATTACCAGTTTAACAAGCTTTAGGTCTGCCCTGAGGCCACTGTACTGATACTTACTCATAGAATGTATCAATTAGAGAGCTGATCAACAGGTAAGAGCCAGTGAGAGTGTGGGCGCTTCAATTGTCACTGCTGCCGATGCAGCACAAAAGCCTGATGATGGTTCTTCTCAGCGGAGGTTAGCCTGGTTTCCCGACACTTCAAAAGGACATGCATACAGTACAACAACAAACTCTGAGCTCAGCACTTGCGGCCGCTATTGGATACCGACTGTAGAATCAAAACAAATGTGATAAAGCAAATAGGACCCCCTCCACTGGCCCAACGGATGCGTGCTTGTCGGTGGGGGGGCACAGCTTGGCCTGCTGGGGGGGCTCTTTAATGTGCCGGGGAAGCATCACGCTGGAATGCTCTGCACAAACAAGCCTTAGCTCACATGTGTCGACGGCCAGCGCGTGTGTGTGAGTGTGGCAAGGGGTAGGAGTAGAACTGCGAGTTTGTATCTGTGTGATTTTTCTGCCAAACATAGTCCAGGTTTTGTATGGACCTGGTATCGACCACAAACCCACATTGTGGTTGTCAGTGAAAACAGGCCTGCAGCAGATCTAAACAGTGAGGATTTGGCTTGAGTTTTTCCAGGTTTTCTGAAATCACAGTTCTCTGCCAATGATGGCTATCTTTTTTTACAGTAGTCTCTTGAAATCGCTCACAAATTACAACTGCCCAATCCCTTTACCTTATCTTCGTTTACCCCATGGCGCTTTTGCACCACATGCAGCAAAGGTGGTTTGTTTTCAGGATTCACCCTCCCCCGACTCTGTCTCTCTCATTTCGCCTGTGTCTAAAACACTTGGTTTTGTAAAGAAAGAAACATCTGGTAAGAACAGTAAAAGTTACACATAAAACATGAACATATGATTTTGTTCAAATGGCAAAAAAACATTAATGTCCATTCATTCATACCTTCACATATAATGCATTTGTGATGCACATACATTATGTTTATATTAATACACATTAAATCAACTACTCTCTGTACACTGTAATTTGATTACTTTACATCTTTACTCTCTTGTTAAAATCATTATGGGACCAATTACCTGATTGTACTTTTCTAAAACCTACATACATGTCTAAATCATGGTGGAATTTAACACAAAACAACAATTTCTGTGATTTTAAGGCCTTGATTCTGCTGGCTTATGATTAAGTAGACACACATACTGTGATCGAGAAGACCTCGGTGCAGTTCTAACCGGTGACGTTTGTTCACGTCATTCCCCTTCTCTCTCACATAATTTTCTGTCACCTCTCTCTATTATCATTTAATGAATAAAGACCTGGAACATATCTTACGTCTCAGTTATTCTTCTCAATAAATAAATTAAAATTCATGTAGTTAATAAGAAAATCCCCAGGTCGAGGCAGGTCTAAACACATTTTCAATCATGAAATACTTTCTGTGGATATTCTGCTTTGATAAACACTAGATGTATTAGTGTTTCAGTGATTTTGGTGTACTAAACATGTGTGTTGCACTGCCCCCGCCCACACCCCTCTGTTGTGGTGTGTTGGGTCAGATGTGACACAGGCTGAGGTTGTCCTGACCCATGTTGAGTGGGGTTGTGTTTGTGATTAGACTGCAATGATTGTCTGAAGTGTAAACACATGCATGGATGAAGTGAAAAAGCAGGTAGGAGTTACATTGCAAAGAACTGATTTAAATAAATACCTGGAGATGAAAGTTAAAAAAGTTTCTGCTTTTACTTCTCTTTTAAAAAAAACTGATCTGGTGTAGATTATCTCTCTCTGCACAATTGGGGTATATTTACAAGTTTAGCTTGGATATCCTCGAGGAAATCCAATCCTAAATCCGTAAACAAGCTTTCTGGAGTGGTTTATGTTTATGCATGTTTTGTGTTGCTGTTTTCGTCATGCTGTGAGTGCTGCCATTTGTTGGTGTTGGACTTTGCCCTCTTCAGATGCAACCGTTACAAACTTCATAAGCCTTGTTTACATCGTTGTGTAAACATCTCATGAACTGCGGAAAATTGAGCCACAATAAGAAATTTTTATTTTAAAAACAAAAAGAAATGTGTGTGAATGATTGGGTCGCTCATCTGTCCTTTCATGCCTGATGGCAACCATATTGATGGGTTAGCCTTTATAATTCCTGCCAAGCACTTGAAGGCAAGTCCCACAGAGTCAGATGAATAACCTCTCTGAGACGCAGAGGAATGAAAGGGACGAAAAGAGGTTTTAATTAGAAATCTGTGATTTATTAACGGCTTCTCATTATAAATTATACCGGCTGATGATTTAATGAACTCATGACAGGGAGGTAAACATAACCTTGGGCAGGGTGGAGTGAAAAGAGAGAAACACACCGTCTCATTTCTTCATCCTGGATTTGTTTCCATGAGTAAACCTTTGTCAGACTGCCGAGCATTTACCTCCACACTAAAGCAGTTCTTAAAGTCAAATCATTTGCATGGTTAAATGGATTTTCTACACCATTTAGGGATAAATCTGGTGATATTCTCGATTTTTCTTTTCTCAACAAAACAAAATCAACAATGGATCCTCCTAACTAAGTTTTGTGTGTGTGGCCTCAGCCCGATATAGCTTACTCCTCTGGACCATAGACCTCCGTGGTCCAAAAACAGCCACACAGTCGTACACGCTGACAGGTTTTCTACATTACAATAACAAAGGGCTCTGTAGTTTATTTTGAGTGAATCCCACAAACTCCATCCTGCTGCTGTAAATACTCACCAGTGTGCCACATCAGCAGCTGAAAATAGTCGCCAATAAATGACTCTTGAACATTTTCTGAAAACACGTCACAAATTCAACACAACACGGAACCTGGACCCAAAACAATTATATATAATACAGCATAAAACACAAATAACTATGCATGACACATTTAATCCTATTTTGAAATTGGTGTATTGTCCCAGTGAAAACAGATCACACACACACACACACACACACACACACACACACACACACACACACACGCGCGCGCACACGCACACACACACACACACACACTTTAACAACATATTTGGACACACATGTCATTTTTTCAGAAAGTTACAATCCAAGTGAAACAAGCTTGGTCTGTGTGTAATTGCTCACTCCAGCGCTCCTCATAAAACACAACTGTGCAGATGATAATTTATATCAAAATGTATCCACTGATTGAGATCTGGCTGAGCCAAGGCAGCTCTGTACTGTAAATCAAGTGTGACAGCAGCTGGGGAAGCACACAATTAATTAGCTTCTTGCATCTTTCAAAAGTTGGGTTGATGTGACCTTCACATTAATCTTGTGTAGTTTGCATGTACTGCATGGTGGATTCATAAACTGTCCTTTTAAGCTGTTGATGAAATACACACACACTGTCACATTCTTTGTGTGCTTGTGCACCCTCTCAATCATTCAATCTTTCTTTCTCAGCTATGTATGTTGCCAAATGTGCTGAAACAGCTGAATGGTCCCGATTAACAAAGTGCAGAGACATGTGATGGTGACTGCGTTGAATGAAACAAAATACTGGCCATGCAGTGTAATTACGTGTGTGTTTATACTGCGCACAGACAAAGAAAAACATCGGAAAGGACAATTAACCTCAGTGACTTCATACTGATGCGTTGGCTCAGCCGCCGTTCACAACCATATGTTCTTTCTATCACTGAATATGAGGAATCCTGAGCCTTTAGGGAGGGGGCCTGGTTCTGCCGTTTTCCCTCTCCGTGGTGTCATGTCAGAGACAATCAGCTCCCTACTGAGACGTCAGGGAAAAGGTTAAACAGGATCTGTCCCGCTGCTCATTATCCTAAACCTGTGGTTGGGAAAGAAGGAGGGGGCGGAGGGACAGAGAATATATGAGGAGAGACGAAGGGTGGAGTATAGGACCGGAGTTAAAGGTTTTTATCTACACATCGAACATAATCGGAGTGGAAGCAACAGAACTTTAAAAAAAATAATAATAAATACCCCCTCCCCCATTTACAAGATGTGCAAAAGATGGATGTAAACAGAATTTTGTAAATTAATCATTTATAAGTAAAAATGCCGTTGCTCCACCAGAAATGTCGAGAAAAAAGTGCTAAACTAAGATAGTGAACATGTTAAGCAATAAACCATTGGCTGTATATAAAGAGCATGCCCACTCTATACCCACTATTTTAATTTGAATAGTTGTAGGAACTTGTACAGTATCGGTTTGCATTTTTATCTGCCCACTTTGTGGAATTTCACTTAAACTGATCACAGAACGAGGATGGAAACGTAAAATAGCTGAATGAAAAATCTAAGTAGAGAGAGAGAGAAAACACAACACAGACAAAGAAAAATAGCTGAAGCAAGAGCCAGGTGAAACAGTGCTTAAATCAGACTTGTGGAAAGATGTTTGCTCCGTGTCTGCAGCTCTCTGGCTCAGAAAACAGACCTCAACACTGATGGATGTGGTGTAAAGCACTAACACACTCTGTATCTGCAGGGTGGAGCCCCAACTGCTTTCTGATGGACTTGTTGCTCAGTCTTAAACTCCCTTCATACTCCGGGGCTCCGTAAATCTCAGCCCACTACCCGAATAAGAAACTTTGGGTCCCTCTCTGGGACTTGGCCTCATTAAAACCTATTTCTCCCCATGTCATCAGGTTCTTCACTGTCATATTTATTCATACAATATCCTGGTCTTACTTCCTCTCTCAGCTGTATTAAATCATCATATAATGGGTGCTTTAAAGATATGTCAGGGAGAAATAGTCCAATGTCAATAGTAAGGTAAACGTCGAGCAGTCTAATATCAGATACGGTGATGTGGTAACAGATTTCAGTCGAAGACTTTAGCTCCTCGGGCGATGGGAAAGTACAGATAAATATCAAAATGAAATGCCGTCCCAGCTGGTCGAGAAGGATATGAAGACCATAATGTGTGTCTATGTGTGTGTGTGTGTGTGTGTACAGTATGTTTACAATTAGTAACTGTTATATGTTAAGCGTTTACATATTTGTATCGGTGAGTGTACGGAATGACTCCGTCTTAAAAATGCCACGTTCATTCTCAGCTCACAATAAGTTGAATTTGACAACAGTGTGCCAAATGTGTGTAAATATTTGTGTTTATGAGAAAAAAATCCCTCCTCCGAATTGATCGCATTGCCTCTGAATTAAACCCAGCTGTAGTGTAGCACTCTGTGTGTCTTCAGTGTGCGCCAATAAAAAGTCAAGCACACAGGCAAAGCGCTCATTCATTCCTGATTAAGAGTCCTTGGTCCCCATTCATCTAACACCAGAGGTATACTTGATGACATATTACTTCCAGGAACTACAAAGAGACCAGCGGGTTGGTTAGAAAAGGGGTCGGACAGTGATGTATCGCCTTTATTTAGCAGGGACAGATGGCCCATTACTGCTTATTACAGGCTGTTCCCTCTGCTTACAGCATAATTTGTTTCCAGTTAGTACAGAAACATGGGCTTTCCTTAAACACAGATATTGGCACATGTACCCCCCCCCCCCCCCCCCCCCCCCCCACACACACACACACACACACACACTCGAAGACTATTAAAGAGGCCCTTTCGTTCTCTAATACATTGCTACAGCCTTAAAAAATGTGTCTGACATGTTGGACGTTGCCATCTCATTGAGTCATCCCTCTTGCTGGTGCGTATCAAGTTTAAAGTGTTGTCTATGCGTCCATTTGTTTGTTACTAGGATGTTAATGTGCAGAGCAGCTGTGCATCAGGCAATTCACCGTGACCCGTATGACATGAAGTGATGAAGAAAGGATGCAAGCCAATACAGAGCTGAAAGGTATCAAAACGGTAAAGTGAGCAAACAAGGAAGGACGAGGGTAAAAGGATGGAAAGTGCAGGTAAAAAAAGGAAAAATTAGGTCGTTGAGTGGAAAAGATTCAGGAATGCCAAATGTCAGGAAAGACTGTGGCAAACAAAAAGCAGTAGAGCGAGCAGAATAAGTGACTTTGTAACCTATAAATGAGCCGCTTACCGTCGGCCAAAAACATGCTGAGCCAGAGGTGCTGATGTCACTGACTGCTCCCTTTTGACATCACTACTTCACTTTATTTGACTTGACATAAGTTCATATTGTAAATATACAGAAAAGTATTCTTAATGTCAAAGGTAAAAAATAACAGATGTGAATGTTTTGTGTTAACCACGCTGACCTAAAATGACGGTTATCTATAATACTTAACACAGTTGTTCTTTTTTTTAATAATACTGTTAAGCAGGAAGTGAAATGAGGTAACACCTTCGTCCAGATGTTTCTCCTTTTGAACTCTCCACAAGAAGGACACATGCTGAGCATCTCACTTCGTCCCTCACCACATTTTGATTTTCTTTTCCATCGATTTGACGAAAGAATAACAATCATGAATTGAATCAAACTCACCATCAATTGTGCCAAGGCCTGTCGCCGTAATCGATGAATTATTTCCAGCGATATTGCACAGACATCTTGGCAAATGCATGTCGTTTTTGTTATTCTAATCTAATGAAGGTGATGCAGACACTGAGCAGAGATACTGCCAAGTGAAATTCAGTTTGGATCTACACTGAGCATGTCCCATGCTGAATTATTAAAGCCTCACATACAGTTTTGACTGTTTCAAGCAAGTTTCAAGTCTCTGCAAGTTGATTTTCATTCTGTACATCCTGAACTGAAATGCTTTGTCAAATGGTTGACAGTTAAATTAAGTATACATGGATTGTAGCTAATCATCTATAACCTGAGAAACCACTGGTGTGATCCTTTTAGACAGGCTGAGCCCCAGCTGTCAGAGATGGATGTGTGTTGTCCTCCCTGTGGAGCTCCGGCTGATGTAGGAGCATGTGCCACAGTTTGATCCCCATGTCAGGAGACTCCTGTTCAGGCTACAGGTCACCTTGGCCCTGCTTCCTTCCCCGCAGGGAAAGGGGGACACCTGATCTGATGTCCTGTCAAGCATGGTTAACTGACACCCGAGGGGCTGCAGAGGGGTCACTGATGTGGTGGAGGGGGAATATTGGCCCTGCTTGGTGCCATTCTGAAAAAAACTTGTGGTTAAAACAAAGTGTTGCACATTTGCTAATGGAGTTAGAGTGTAGTTTGTGGTCCAGTCTCCACAAATCCCCCCCTTCCCCACTTAGCTGTCCTCCTCAAAGGGGGGACCATAATAGTCTGTCATGCGTTTCCGCTGCGATTGATGGCGTTACCTGAATGAATCAGATCGCTTAGCTTTTCCCGGGGACTCATTTTTCAGTTCACTGGCTTTAACGGGGTAGTTTGGCTGTGATTGGCTGCAGACCTCAAAGAGTACCTCAAAGAGAAAAACACAAACAAAAAAGTCAATAAAACAAATGAGGTGAACATTTCTTTAAACGTTTCTTTACATTTTTTTATTTTAAGATTATCATAAAATTGTACTTAAGAAGTGTGTCCCAACACGAGAGGTGTAAACGCTCTCCACTCTAAACACGATTATTTGAACCACTCTGCCTTGATCCATCATGAAACAAGAGATGGGGACACTTCATGGTTAGCGTATAATGTGGATAGCGAGGAATAATCACAGCTTGTTGTTTGCTGTGATGAAAACCTTCTGCAACTCTCTCTGACTTTATTTCACTAAGCCTTGTCTAATTCCTGTGGAGCTTTGTTAGACTTCAATGAGGGAGCTGACATGTCTATGGTGCCACTGTATTGTAAGTTTTCTTTACAAATGCTAATTACTACATAGCCATCATTGCAAAAGCCCTTTCCTCTGCTCAGTTACCCTCTGCTCTTCTTTTCTGGAAACCCTACAGAGGAATTCTCCACTAAAGGATTTATCTTTGCCGTTCGTTGTTGTGGAAGCCACATAAGAACTTTGTGGTGGAAAGCTGAAGAGGTTTTTATTATGGATAGCAAATTAAATCTAGCTGTCAGGTTGCACAAGACAAAACTGAGAATATAACAATGAGACATAAAAATATTGGATGCATTTCTAATCACTTTCAAATTTTTCACATCGCAGTATTTGACCTTTTTGTGATTGTTTTTCATGACTTAATTTTCAACAATTGTGCAGTTACAGCTCTGCATGTGAACTGTTGTTTAATCACTGAACACAACACACACTCCTATACAGTGCTTTATGATCGCTGAAGGACATTTTTCACTAGTTCAAAAAGAGTTCCCAGAGTAAAAAAAACAATAAATGACTCAGAATAGAGCCTTTGTGAGAGCATCAGAAATGAAAAGTTTCTCATAACCTTGGTTTCCATAAGCTTGTCACTTTTAACCGTGCAGATTTCGTGATAAAGGTCAAAAGGGACATCTCAGGCACCCCATTTGGACAGAATGGGAGGTTTAGTGAATTAATGCATCAACATGTATTAACCTCATACTTTCCTCTAACATATCCTTGAAATTCAATTCCTCCTCTCTTCAGTCATATCTCTGTGTTTTCTTTTCCTCTCTGTCTGCCCTGTTCTCTCGTGAGAGCGTGTCCTCAGCAGTTGTGATGAAAGAGATCTACTGCTGGCTGTGGTTTGATTGTCTGGTTGACAGCTGGCCCACTTGTTTATTTTTCTATTTATCTCCGGTGCCCTGATGCTCGGGCCGCTCGCACATCGGCAGGCCCAGGTCGGTGAGAAAGTGGAGAGATGGATGGACAGATGTGTGGACTGTGACGTTACACAACAATGTTTCTTGGGAGTCGTTGGATTTGACACATCTGGACCTGACTGTATATATATATCTATATATATCTATATATATATATCTATATATATCTATATATATATATCTATATATATCTATATATATATATATATATATATATATATATATATATATATATATAAGTATATGTGTGTAGATACACACAATTGCATAGATAGTGCTGTTTTATTTGCCTGCCTGCACAACAGAAGGGCTTCTGCAAGTCAGATGACTCAAGAGACACAAGCTCATCCTCTGATTCCCGTCAAGCCTCAGCTAGTTACATGTGTTACGGTGGTGGAAGGGGAACGTACGGTACTTTCTTCTCCTCCTTCCCTCCGAGAATTCGTCTCAAACAAGGCCCAGAAGCAACAAAGCTAAATGATGTAGTAGCAGATTTTTTTTTTTGCATTAACATTCCTAGTAACAACGAGTTCCTTTCCTTTGCATGCACATGAAATATGACCATGCTCTCATGAACGACACGACTAAGTGTCTACAGCTCTACATACACTTTGAACCAAAAGCATCCACACACACAAACAAACATCTCTGTGATTTCGGCCCCCCAGGCTTGCATACCTAGTAAAAGTGCAATCACTCCTGCACCAGCGCACATGTGCGGCGTAGCAGGGAACCTCTTCCAGCCTAGTGTGCCATATTTTGTGTCTGTCCGTCCTCAGGCGTTGGAAAAGGTTTGTTCCACTGGCTGGAGCTGAAGAGAAGGGCAGGTGAGGCCACGTGACCTTCTGACCTCTTAACCCTTGCTGTGTTAACCTCTGGCACCGGCTGTATCTCCTTTAGCCGCTGACAGGATGCAGCGGTTTGCCCCGAGAGGTGTCTGTTTGCTCTGTCCATCTGTTACGTCACTTTGACCCTGACCGGACATTCCCAGACCATTCCCACACCTCTGACCCCGCCGGAAAAGCCTCTCCACCTTTCTCCGTTAACTCATCCTTCCTCGCCTCTCCGTTCACCAGACCTCTCTTTTGGCTACATTCTCCTTAACCGAATTACATCGTCGCTCCAGGGGGGAAAGAAGAGCCAGCCATGAGGATGGACAATCAATGACAGACAGGCTCAACGAAGAGAAGGCGTTCTTGCTGTTTTTTGTTAACATTGTGTTCTGGAGGGCTGCTGATGATGACGGTGTTGATGATGACGACGTGAACACATTTGTGGAAGCACAAAGGAACAGGAAGCCCTGTTAGTAAACTCCCTCCTGATGGTGAAAGCCACAACTGGGCTCCATTCAAACGTCCTGCTGACTGATTTGTCAAAACAAGCTTGTGATCTCTCTGTTACCAAAGACGAAGATCTATACGAGTTTCTTTATTCCTTTGTTGCATTGTGAGTGTTTGTGCTTGTCATTGCATAAGAGCACCGTGAAACCTGAGCCACAAGTCTGCAGCATGTTTGCTCCACATGGATCGCCTCTGGTCTCTTGTTTAGAGTCGAGGACACAGAATCAGTGTTGTTCTCCTCTCTGTCGCTCCCTCAGGGGACAGCTGAAGAAGACAAGGCCTCCTTCAAAAGCACAGTCTGTTCGCTCTCTGAGTAAAATTCATCCTTCTCATTATGATCTTTGATTTGATCCATTCAGCTGTTGTTTGTGCTGTTCTCTCATACAATACAAGCATCCACAGCCACAACAAGACAGTAAAGCCGGCCGCACTGTTCAACAGGGGAGCCATTAAACACGACCAGATCAAAGTCAGATTTGGAATATGCTTAGAATAAAGCAAGAGTTTCTTTATTATTTGAATGGTTTTTCTGCCGGGATACAAATGGTCGTGTTTATCTAGTGTTCCGTTAATTTATCTCTGTGTTTTTAGACCTTTGGTCGGGCTCAGTGGCCTCAAATATTCAGACGGATTGTCAGTTTGCCATGTTTGCTTTGTGTCAACTGCCTTTTTCTTGCTGTTTGACATTAATCTTTTAGCACATTATTCTGGTATGTTTTACTGTTTTGAACTCGCTCAGCTTCACTCAGACATACAGCGGCTGACTTCTGTGGCAGCTGGAGCCAGTGTGACAGACAGTTTATGCTACTTTCTCAAACTTGCATTCTTACTTCTTCAAATAATTTACTGTCTCTTATCATTTGGTTTTGGGAGTGCTTTAAAGTATTTCTTCACTATTTTCTTTTTTAAAAAAGACATAGTGACGTAACTGGTTGTGGAATTATAGGTTGTGGTTGTTGTTGATCATTCTCTGTCAATCAACTACTCCTTTAATCCCTAATACAGTCTGATTAAAAAAAGGTGGACACGCTTAGCAGTAAAGTAACTTATTCCCTGACTGACAAATAAAAGCAGGTGAGGACCATCAGGAATCATTTGTGCTGAAAACACTTCATCCATGCAAGCTTGTGTCTTCAAGGTGTCTGTGCAGGACGTCCAGGGACCCATTCAGTGAGACAAGTTCCTCCTTTAGGACAGAAGCTAACTGTAGACATGTGGTGAGAGGTGATGCATCCGTGCAGGTATGTCTACCCTCCACACCATCTGTCTGCGGAGTAGATTGACTGAGCAGCACCTCAGGACAGGATGCCTTTTTCTCTCTGATGTATGTGCATTTCAATCAGACGTGGATTAAACAGATGTTTTACAGCACTATTCATATCTGCTCACACTCATTGTTAGTGTCTCTCAGTAGTTTCTACTCTCGTCTGTTTACAATATACACCTTTGTTTTATGAAGAGCAGAAGGAGAAGCAGAAGACATCTTGCTTTTCCTTCCAGAGTCCAAGAACAACAAGACCTTTACTGGAAAGAGGCCTCACAAACTGGCCGAGCTTCTACACATGGCTTAAAGATGAGGAAACTTTGTGTCTGATATTTCTTTTCTAAAGAGGGAAATCACTGTTGAACAGCTGTTACACTCACTTAGTTGATAAGGGTCAGTTCAAAAGAAATACATTATCTTGTAAAATTGTTGTCTTGAGGAAACGTTCCACAGCTTCCTCTCCTTTCCTCCCTTATCTTTACTTCCCCATGTTTGTTTCCCCATGATTTGCTGTTATCAACCATAAAAAGTTTGAGGACAGAAGTTAGGACTCGATGGTCTTGATGGTCATGGTCAGCATCCAGAGAAAACAGCCAGAAGATGCACTACAGATAATATAGTGCTGGTGACTTTGGCAGCAGGCCTACAGCAAAGATAATCTAACGCCACCAAGATGTCTGGAATGGCCTCATGGGTTTTCCCAGCAGCGGGCCTGAGGCCTGCGAGGTCTAACTCTAATTCACTGGAGAGAATTAAAACTGATATTCCCCATCAAAGGACCATTTCTCCCTGCAGGCTATAAACAGCCACAACTTCCCCACTTTCTTCATCCGAGTCCAAGGTATTCTGCTTGACTGGCGCTCACTGGGACAAGCTACATGACCTGTACCCTGAGATTGTTTTATTGAAGCCAAAATAGGGGAAAGAGAATTGAACAAGAGAGAAAGTGTTAGTATGATCGAGAAAGGACCAGGACAGTTAAAACTGAGGTTTGGCCTCCCTCTTCAATGTTTCCTGGAAGCGGACGTTTAGCCCCTTGCCACTGAGTGACGCAGTTTGCTTTAATAAACCACACTCCTTCATCTCAGAGTCATAACTCTGCACAAACAGACATAATGCACATATCTTTACTTTCAATATGATTTACTCATCGTCTCAGACTGTGTCCATAAATACCCTTGAAATCGGCGACATGTTAATGTTACTTTTTAACTTTTCAAAATGTGATCAAATCTTGGCCCAGAAAAAGAAAAACATGGCACAAGATGTAGCCCACAGCTAACTCATTGAAACCATGGAAACATTATTCTTTGAGTTTACATCCCCAAAGTATGTTGGGAACTGTAGTTCCAAATGCACAGCATTGATATTATCTTTTTTTATGTTGCACTATCAATGTGTTATTTGTCACTGCTAACGAATAACATCATTATGGTTCTGACGAGGCTTTGCGTTCTTTGACCGGCTGTTTATCCAGTTTACCAGACCTGTGTTCTCCAAACAAATCTGATGGTGCTTTGATTCTTCATAACTGTCGATTTCCTCAAACATTTACATCATCTGATTCTTTTCCATCCAACCACATGTGCCCTCATCTGCTCCGTCAGAAAAGTGTCTCTGACTGTTCAACGTTTTCCTGCGACCTCTGCCTCTCAAACGATCCCATGAGACCGATTACTTTGCAGGTTAAACTCTAAAAAGTCATTAAATGAGCCATGTAATTTCAGGTCATTACTTTCAATTTAGGTTTATTGTGATACTCTCAAATGATGTAATACGTTTTTCTTCATCATTTTAACTGATGAAGACATTCATGTTTAAACCTTTGCTCCTTTACTGTCACTGCTTATTATAATGATGACAAAATGCAATTATCTCAATGACATATGAGCCTCATATTCAGTCCTCTATCTTTGTTTTTGTGACAAAGATTGACATTTTACCTGGCGGTCAGAGAGAATGGCTTGTAAAGTGTTTAGATTCATAACCCACGTTTCTGAAGTCCTTAAGAGGACCTCAACTGCAGTATTGATCAGCAGCAAATGACTTGACAGGTGGGAAAGATGTAAGCTCAAAGGAAGGGAGTGGGACCGCACATTTACTTTCTACAATAACCATGTCCACTTTTTGGAAGTTTAGACAGGTGGAAAGACTCTTTGCCTTTATGCTTTGGGTAAACTGCGATAGGCCGAGTATGTGTAGGAGAACCCTTTCCAAATATACAGAGAAAGTCCTTTTCAGCTCCCTGCTCAATGGGCGTGGGGTGCCACAGACCTGAGCGGCCTATAGCGTACAATAGCTGCAGGCCAGCGGTGATCAGAGGCCAGCTTCCACTCACGCCATCTTAAAGACACTGCAAATAAACAGAGAAGAGGTGGGAACAGATGCCTGTGAGAAGTCACAATGGAACACAATAAGCAAAAGGAGGAGTTCAGCAGTGAGGGTAAATGATGAAGAGATGATGGAGGGGATGCAACCAAAGGAGGAGAAAATAATAAAAGACATCAATAAACAATGGCATCCTAGGCCGGTCTGTGGCCCATTATGGATGGGTTTTCTTTTGTTTGTTGATAACCCTTAGAGTAGCACATTGTTTACCCGTCTTACCACATGACACCACTTATTACGCATGGTATTTGCTAAAAATGTGCTGGGAGGGAACTTTTTCACGGAACAAAAGGTAGAGGAGAGGTCAGGATGTTGCCATTGTTGGTTTAGCATGTGGCTAACGGAGGCTTAGCCTCTCGCAGCGTGTTTTTGTAATATCTTGCTCAGATTAAATTCACTGTTGCTGTAGCTTGAATGACCAAATGTTCACTTTGTTGCTGTGGGTCTCCGAGACCTCAGGAGTCAACGTAATCATTTAATCTCAAACCTTTTTTGCTCCATGCCTTTTAACTTTCTGATATCTGTGTTAACCTCAGCTTCTGTGCAGGAGCCTCAGAGGACTCCGGTGGCGTCATATTCTCTTTATCACTGTTCCTCCTCAAAGGATGGGGCCCATGTGTGTAAAACGGCTGAATAGAGTCCATTCTTTATTCCTGCAGACCCAATATTACCATTAGACCTCCCTCACTCTAACAGTCTCACTGTTTGTGGCTGTTTCTCCGTCTTTCTCCTTCCATCTCTTTTATCGCGTTAGCTCTGCTCCGCCACCACTGTACACATTCCTGCCTTACGGCTCTCGTCTCGGGTAGAATAATATTATCTCAGTCAAGTGTCCGTCGTTCATACGATCTTCAGCGAGGGACTGTAGTTAACAATGTCCAGATCGTGCTGCTACTTAAGAGGCTCTCCCTCCATTGCTCAGACTGTACCGCAGGTCATAATTAACCTGAGACAAAGCATTGACCTGTGACAAATAGACTGTAACACTAAACCCCCTCCACCCTGCTCAGCATAGCACAGTTGCAGTTGCAGTTTGGCACAGCACGACGTGTCCCCCTTCAGTGTGATGGAGATGGAAGTGTCCTGCACATCAAACCTGGCCCGAGGCAAGGAGGGGGCTGTATGTAGGCGCTACATCAGAGGCATAGTTTGGAAAATAAGCCTGGAACTGCAGAGGAATTACTTCTGAATTACGTTAAGTGGTGTCCCCCACAGCCAGAAAGAAGTGGATGATATCATCCTACAATCACATGTGTGATGGTTATTTAAACTGCAGCTGCAGTGAGGATTGTTTGGAGTGGACTGAGAGTGAAATGACCATGAGAGCACCTCAAGCACGGCTGTCTGGTTAGTTGGCCATAAAATGATTGTTTATGAAGTACACTTGTACAATCATTCTTTTTTAAGGCCATAGTTAGTGGTGGTGGATACTATAATATGTAGATCTATTTATAATAACCATATTAGAAACACCTGTTAAAGACCTTTAACATTGTCTCTTGTTTGACATTTCAGTGGGTGACTAGACTGTTATGCAGAGGGAAACACTGTACATATACAGCAGAGGTGGGCAAAGTGGTGGTACACATTGTGTGATGTGATTTTTCATCTTAATTTACAAGATTAGCCAAAAATATACCTTCCAGTCTGTTTTCATCATCCGTCCTCAATTGGTTTTCTTTTTCTTTCCACCAAAGAATATTCTGTTGCATTTGTCAACTGCTATTTACAGCATCTGTCATATTCCTGCTTGTCTCGTCCTGTTACTTATGTTCTTCCAAACCATTTTTTTTAAATGTACCTAGTATTTGGACAAAAAAGGATTTCTAAGCTGTTTGTCACTTAGAAAACTTTCACATGAAAGAGCTGATTGCCAGATGTCTTTTATAGTTTACGCATGGTTCATGTCTTATATTTCCAACCTTTGAAGCAATAGCACTAGCATCTATTTCTGATTCTGTCATATATTTATTTGCATAAGGTGTATTTAACATACAGTTTGGTGACTGTAGCAGTCAGAACATACATAGTGGTGCATCATAAGTAGATCAGGATGTGGGAGATTATAACATTTTTATTTATTTGATATATTTTAAAATCACGTAGGTTAAATGACCCTGAAATACACACTGTATTTACTGTATAAGACCACCATACTCAAATGCTGACACTTGCATGACCAGCTTAACAGCCCTGTGCTTGCAGGGGTCATGAGAATATTTTGACCTCCAAACAAAGTAATGAAAAAGAAAGGTAGAAGGAATGCTGGTTTACAATATTACTGCAGTTTAAGTCAGTTTCAGTTGATTTGTTTTATCCTCAAAGTCTCTCCCACATAATCCTGTCATCCTTTCTTCCCGTCCTCAGCTAATTGCAACAGAAAACACACACAGACGCTCCCCACAGCTTTTAACCATGCAGTTACCACAGGTATGTTAACTGGGCCTGGCTTTGGTCTCCGTGCATTAGCTGCACATTCCAGTGGTGCGGATAATGGGAAGTCCTATTAGGAGCTATTTGTGGCTATGCTGTGGCGTGTTTCACCAGCTTCCAACATTAGCCAGGGCTTTAACCTCGTCGGGTGAGGGATACAAGGGGAGTGAGGAGCTGATGCTTTGTCTCCATTTGTCTTGTTTGTTTCTGTTGTCGGCCTCCCTCCCTGTATATTTGCTCTGTGTCGTGCCAGACCGCCGTGGGAACGTGTGTTTGTTTACCGTCTGTGTGCATGTCGTGCACTAATTTGTGCTCCTTTAGGCCTCTCTCTTTCTTTCTAACTCAACTTGTGTGTCTCTCTTCACGTCTCACGTCTCATACATGAATTTCACAACGTCCCCTCAGAGTGGTGTGTATTTACATACACATGTACACTACATACATTTACGTGTATGCACGTGTACATGTGACTGTTGGTGCGTGTGACCGTTGGAGACCTTGTGGCCGGGGCAGCAAGGGGTGGCCCGCTGACACTGAGCCATGGCAGGGGAGCTTCCTTCTCCCCAGCTCACAGAAAGCAAACAAGCTAATCAGAGCCAGCACTCGACCCCCTTTCAACTCTGCAGCCATTCAGTCAGCCAAACAGAGGACAGGACGACGGCCGTCCCGCTGCAGAAGAGTTACAGTTACAGTCTGAGTAGTGTGTGTGTGTGTGTGTGTGTGTGTGTGTGTGTGTGTGTGTGTGTGTGTGTGTGTGTGTGTGTGTGTGTGTGTGTGTGTTTAATGGAGGGGAGCATGCAGATGTGCCCGCAACAACCTCTGGGAACGTGTATAGTCTAAACTCTCTTAACGCTTCACGAGCCACATCCTGATTTGCGACCCTTATTAGCCTTTTTTACAGATTTTCACTTAAAATACGCAGATGTTTTGAGAGGATTGTAACAGCCTAAACTGAAGTTTTACCCGTGGACAAAGCTGTCTCATCGAAGGTCCTTTTATTAGCTGTTCTAGAGCCTTCAATCAGATCACTTCAGTTTCATCAGCAGAAGGATTGACAGTTTTTATGGTCTTAAAATCATAAAAAATCATGACGACTTCTCGTCCATGGTGACTTGAAAGCTGAAAAATATTGTTCTTGACCTTGTGAAGCAGAATTTTCATGATGTTGGGAGTTTCCTGCTGCAGCAAGACACCGATCACTGTACTCTACTTTACGGTAAATAAGTTCATGAATGCCTCTGGTTACGGAAATTGAGCTGCTGATTATGTGCCAGATTTACTCTTATTATATAAAAAAACATGAAACATGATTTACAGTAGCAGTATTTAGACGGCAGTGTTTGCATTTCAATCCAATTTAAAAAAACATTTTTAATTCTATTTAACTAGATTTTTTGTTCTTTTTTTACTTTTTAAAATGTCCACTGATGAATTCAGTGATTTTTGTTGTCTTCATGGCCTAGTGGTTAAAACACACACCCTACTGTGATCAGAAATCAGAATCCAAAATGTCTACAAAAATACTGTAAGAAAATCATGTTTCTTAAAAAAACATTGTAGAAAAAGTAATGAGCCCTTCTTGTTAGGGTTTTCCTATTACAGTTTATTCAGGTGTGTGTATACTGAATGATCTCTACCTTTCCCAAAGCCGCCTTTCCCCTTCATCCTTGTGTGTACTTTAAATGACCTTTTACAAATCAACAAACATAACATTTCACTCCACGCCACCGCTGGAGTTTGGATTGCCTAAGTGAGGCTTTTAATAAGTTTTATTGGTGTGTACAGGTCACAGTCAGTGTTGCAAACATACAGAAGCTATATAAGACTCAACAGAGTTGCATAGTGTAATCAAATGTGTTTCTACAGTGATGTGTGTGTTTGTAATATCAGCTACAGGTTTAAACTCTTCCATAAACCTTAGTAAACACACTTTCTCCTTGCCCACTCACCTCCCCTTGAAGACCACAAACAAATACATCTCAGACATCAAATTAGCATCAGTCTATACTTCCCAGCATACACACCGTGAGACCAGATAACGCTGGTTTCACCTGATCACCACCAGGGAGTAGTAAAGAAGCTGTGTTTAGACAGATTTGTGATCACCCATGATCCTCCTCGGCCATCCTTGACCCGCTAAAGGCCAACAGGGGCGAGCTGGGAATAATTTATGTGAACTCTATGCTCGTCCCCTGAACCCCGTCGCACAGTGTCAAGTTGTATTTGTGAATTTTGGTCCTGGCCATATCTTCTTCTGTCAACACTCTCACGCTCCACATCCTGACCGCCCTCCAACCAGGGAGAGGAGAACCACAGTGAGAGTGAAAAATGAACGCCGCTTTAGAGCAGCTCTCGCTCTGCGTCTTTCTGCTTCATGACAGATTCTATTTGGCAGCTCTGTTATCTATCTCTGCTCTTCTTCACTCAAGGTCTGGCCTCCACCCAAGACCAGACAACACGCACATACTGCACATCGATGCGCTGAGAACATTCATCACACGTTTTCCCCCAACAAGACTGAACTCACTGGTGGAGGCTAATGGAGTGGATTAGTTTTGTAATTATTGTTTTTTTTTTTACAAATTTTCACTTAGAAAACCAAATTTTTAATAGAAACAGAATCGTTTCGACCAATTTTCACTCGTGGATTCAAAGGTTTCAAAAAGTACAAATTGTGTTTGAAAAGTGTGATTTTCTTTTAATATAAAAAACAAAACATTACAAAAAATGAATATAACTAAATTGGAAGTCTCCTCCGTCCCCATGTTTGGCTCAAATGCTTTCTATTGCTAAGATGGAACAGTGTCATTTTAGCAAACGTATTTCACAAAACTTCCTCCTGAAGGTGTGGAAACCATTTTTGACATTGCTTGATGAGACCTAAATGTAAAGCTCATGACCTCATGTTGTATCCTTACTCTGGGAAAACTCTGCTTCATTCTGCATGAGTTATATTCTTGCAGTTCCCCACCCATAGTGTTTTTCTTGTTATCTTTGTTTTGTGTTTTTGCTTTTTTTTGTTTTCTCACCCTTCCTTGCCAATATTGCCATAGTGCCAGTATTTCAGGAGGAAGTTCTGTTACATTTGATGCCTATTTCTAGTATACTTAATGTACTGTGGATTCCTTCACTACATTTTGTTATCATTTTGAATGCGAAACCATGTACTCCCTGATAGCCGACCCTGTTTTGCACAATTTCATTTGTTTAGACAGTTGGGGAACCTTAGTATGAACACAGTTTGACCTGTTTCTTTATTGATTTATTTTCTGTATGTGTCATGAGTACCTTTATCTCATGACAAAAGCCAGGGAAAAATGGAGAGGAAGTCTGTAAGAAACACACATACAGTATTTAACCATATATACATCCACACAGTACTGTAATAGAGATGCCTATCAAACAGTCCTAAGTGGAAAAAGGTGACGTTCCCTGTGACATAAATGCTGTTTTTCACTACCGTGAAAATGAAAGTCCTCACAGATGTCTTCATATGGCAAACACGCTCGTTATCGAATCAACGGCTGCCTCTGTTCCGCCCGGTGTTTATGGCGTCAGTAACTTCAGAACACTATTGAATAAAGGGAAATAAGCCTCCCTCATGGCTGCACGGTGTGTTGTTGTCAGATGGATTACTGAAGCATATATAAAACACATCACAACACGCATATGGTCCCTGAATTCTCCTCAGGGTCTCTTGCACAGTGGCCCAATCTACAGCTTCGGTCAAACAAACATCAAAGAAATTGGAAGTTTAGACAACTTGATAGTCTGTGTACCGCAGCAGATGAAACCTCATACTCCGTTAACCTGAGAGACATGCACTTCTAGGCTTCTCTTATTTGCTTTTACACGCACATCTTCCTCTTTCCCGCTCGCACCGATACCTCAGTATACATGTCTGTGTGGTGTGAGTCTGTGCATGTTGCCTGACTGTGCCTGCACAACTGTAAGGTATGGCGGGCACAAGCGTGTGTGTGTGTATGTGTGTGTGATTCGGGCCAGTGGGATACAGAGCATGGGGAATATGTCTCAATGTATCCCATGTGAAAGTTTGTGTGCGTGAAAAGCAGACTTGAAGCAGGTACTCGTGTCATTGTGGTGAGTCATACTGTAAGGACCTGGCTCCGGGAGAAGCTGGAAGCTCTTCAAAGTGAGTTTGTTGCTGTTTCGCAGTGAAACGAGCTGAGAGGATCTGGACTCTGCAGATGAAAGAAGCAGAGTGTGTGGTGGGATTGGTGCATGGCATGGTTTAGAGTGGAGGAGATCTGGGACACAAGACGTAGCACCCGCCCATACAACCGTGTGTGTGAGTGTGTGTGTGTGTGTGTGTGTGTGTGTGTGTGTGTGTGTGTGTGTGTGTGTGTGTGTGTGTGTGTGTGTGGTGTTGGCGAGTGGGGGCACATGTAGAAAAGACAGGAAAACTGAGACAGAAATAAATAATCCAGAAAGTCATGTTAATGTGAGGAAAAATACATCAAGTGTAGAACACAGGATTGTGTGCCTTTTGGTGTCCAAAAATACTCCCACGAACTTAATGAACGATCAAAGATTTAATCATTTTTCATAATTTATTTATCATGTTTCATTTCATTCCAACATCAGGTAACATGACATATTATGTCATTGTGCAATAACACTTTGAAAAAAAAAATAGAGAGATTGAAGACAGACCTTTCATTTTGTTGACACCATCAGGAAATTTCTTCATATGAGAAACATATTGGTGTGGCAAACAGGAAAACAGCAACAGATTGAACAGTGTTTCTGAGGCACGCTAATGACGTATTCATGTGTAGTAAATACAGTATACATATTTTGCTTTAACTTGTACCATGAACTGTTTACTGTTCATCAAGTCTAAGATACAGACATCCTGAATGCTATAGCGACCACCTGGCTGACCGTGCAGCTGCACAGTGCGACACTGGCCTTGAGTGCAACTGCGTGACTGCGGAACCTGCAGAGCTGTAATGAGGGAATCCATCAACAAGGAGCAAAGAGTCAGCACAGCAAGAAGCAGGTGCGACTGTATTTTGTACCATTAAAAAAAGAAGATTTGAGACTTTTTTTTAATTAACAAAAAATGGAAATAGAACAATTATAGCAACTTCAGGGCTGACATTTTTGGTGAAAATCCTTGAAGCATTAAGTAAATGACCTGTTGACAAATGAACAGGCTAGATGATGAATAGAAAGACCTCCGGCACAAAAACAAAGTCATTTCCTTACTTTTGCACTCCAAATTTCCAGGAACCTTTTTTCCCCTTTTTGCAAGTACGGCATTCCCTCAATAGTCAATCAGTCTAACCTCATATAATTTTTTTTAAAAACAATGTGTGTGTGTGTGTGTGTGTGTGTGTGTGTGTGTGTATATGTGTGTGTGTTTCCTAACAGCTGGGCTGGTCCTACTGAACCAAAGCACCATGGATGGCTGCTAATAACCCACCCTAATAATCCCTACATTACCTAATGTCTTTCTGCGATCAGTGCCATTAAATGCCCATTCATTATAATGCCAACAGTTAGTGCTATTGTGACTAAGGTCCCAGAGGTGGGACCTGAAGCTAGATGATGGCTGGTTGACTCTGTAGTGGTGCAGCGGGTTGGCTCAAGCACTTGGGTGGTGATGCTTGGTGATTACTGAGGGTTCCACAGAGGTGAAGCCTGGAACGGAGCTCCCTCAGCAGGGCATACGGTTAATGAGCACTGGGCGTGCTGCTGGAGCCTCCAGACTGGAACGATAGGAAATATACACACAAGCTGGATATTGTACTGGGATACAACCACACATACACACACACACACACAGTCTCAATGTTCATTTGATCTGTGCTCCATTTCCTCCTCACAGTGGAGCTAAGGGAGAGCCTGCTGAGAGGGCTTGCAAGACAAGTAGCTGAACATTAAACACACATTTGATGGCTTACGTTAAAGTCATACTTTCTGAATCTGGCAAATTGGATTCTTAACAGCATTCATGTGTAGATTCAGTAATGTAATGCAGTAATGGAGAATGTTATGCTATGAACCTGCTTAGACCTTCATTCCACAAGCGTTTTATCCCAGATCAAGTCTGAGTTTTAAGATAGTATGAGGCTTAGCTGTACATGTCTTGATTACACCACTCTGAATGTAGAGCCTAATTAGACTCACGGAGGAGACTCCCCTGGAGGATGACTGGATATATGCTGGGGACTCTGGGAACTTTACTGGAAACCATTAAGGAAACAAGACATTTCCGACCGCAGGGAACAAGAGAAACGGCTGAAAAATGAGGAAAAAATGAGACGCTTCAGGCCTGAATTGTTACATGATTGTGGAGTGTGCGTGTGTGTGTGTGAGGGGGGGTTGTGCATGTGTGTGAGGCCTCTTTGTCCAGGTCGCGTGCCAGACATGGCATGGTAACAGCATGGCACTTTCGTCAGCTCATGTCACTTTCTTCCTCGCTGCAATGAACACACACTAACCACTGAGAAACACACACACACACACACACACACACACATCATGCTGTTAGATAATCATCCTTATCCATATGGTCATCAATCAATCTATCATTGTCATCGCATCTTAATTTGGATCTTCAACTTGTTTGCCCCCTGTGGCATCGGCTGCTTTAATCTTTGTTTGCTTTGTGTTTTCTATGTATGGGGGGGCGGCAGTACACAGTCACAGTCTTCAGAGGAAGCCAAGAGACCGGTTTAAATAAGAAACTCACAGTCTTCATGTCACTTTCAACTGCTGTTGGAGAAACTGACGGAAAGTCTTCATTAGAGTTGAAACGTTACGTGAAGCGCGGGGTCGGGGATAGTTAGCAGCAACGCAGTTGAACAGCGGCGGAATCTGTAATGGCACCTGGAAGCAATTGTGTTTCCCTCCCTGGAATATTTATGTATTGGTGAATTATTCTAAGCATGTTCCCAGTGTTTATTTCTACAATGATGCCTGGCTGCATGGCAGAACGACCACGCAGCCAATCTGTCCACTCTGAAAGTGGAGTATGAAAAAAAAACGTGTGTGTGTGTGTGTGTGTGTGTGTGTGTGTGTGTGTGTGTGTGTGTGTGTGTGTGTGTGTGTGTGAAATGTGCATCCATTGACAATGCAGCAGCAAACTTAGTCCAACTGTATCCCTCATTATTAAAGTAAAGTCAGCCCACCTCCCCTCGGGCTTCCCTTTTTATATGCACCACCCCACATCCAAACACTGTTAGAGACTCATAAAAGCTCAGCATAATATTTTGATATCTGTCGTCTTATGCTGTTATAAAGGAGCCAAAGGGGAAGGAAGTCGCATTCGTTTGTGGTATTCATTCCCATCATAACACACTTGCCCCAGTTTCCCATGGGGATGTTTGTTGTGATGTCTTGTGGCACCAACACAAACAGACACAGTCTGCTGGAGGCCCAAAGGCCTTGTGGATGTGTTTAGTCTTGGTGGGCATGACACAAGGAGAGGATTTTGGAATTCTTCGGATGTATGCTTTTTTTCTCTTCACTGTGGTAGACTGAGGAATTTTATCTGCAGTGATGAGGGACAATTCCAGATTATTAAAATTTGGGATTTATTTTATGATCATCCAACTACTTAGGTTTAGAGGGGGCAAATCTTTGGTTAACTATCTTTGAGAAGGCTCACACGGTGAGGTGCAGATCACTGTGAGCTTCTAGGCAAGTTGATCATTTAATTGCAATGAAATTAAACTAAAAACTAGTTATCCTGTAAAAGCAGACTCTGAGTTTAGATTCCCACAAGCCCCCAATGTGGGATGTTTTCTTACTAAGTGATTAGAAAATAGTCTGGGGTAAAGAGGGAGGTGTGTATCGTATGTCGTATGACGGTTCTGGAGGGTGGGTGAAAGGTGACACCCTGACAAGTGGTGTTTACGAGAGTAGAAAATACCAAAGGACAACTGTGGGCCGCCTTGAATACGAGATAGAAGGAGAGAAAAGAGGAAGGTGACTGAGACAAAGATGTATGTGAGTGAAAGTGAGAGGAAGACGAAGTCGAGATTCCAGGCAGAAAGACGTGACAGCGACATGAAGATCCCTCTCAGACTGACACCAGCTCTTAACCTGGAGGTCAGAAAGAGAGAGAGGTGTGGAATATATAGTATGACACAACTTCCCGGAAGAAACTCTGCAAAGTTTGTCTCTTGACTCTCTTTTATTGGGTGAATGTGTGCTGGACAAGTGGGCCTTGCAAAGAAAATGTGAATGGGTATGTGTGAGGGTCAGAGGTGACCTGTGTTAGAGTACAGTGGCAGATTTATTGGCTCCACCAACCCTGAAGGCTGGAGGTCGCATGCTGACTTTGTTACATGCTTCAGCTAACACACACACACACACACACAGAGCATTGGGACACACTGAATACAAACCTGCTGATGCCAGGTCATGTGTGTTGAGGTCCAAGTAATCGATAAAGCAGGGAATGAGGCTTGACTTCCCACCTGGTCTCAGGGGTAAACCATATAATGATTAAGATGGAGGACAGCGGACATTGATCAGTAAAGAAACAAGCTCAAGACCCGGGGATGAAAGGAGAAAGTCGGATCGTGTTGCTCAGTATCATTAATATCTATTAGGAGCGGTGCAAAGCTTAAAACAGCCAGACGTGGATGAATGAGAGGCCGAGGAAGAAAAAAGAGGGAGAAGTTTCTCAGGGTCTTACTGTTGCCCCTCTCCTCCTTGCTTTATTCATTCATTATCTCCCTCCCTTCTGCTGTCACTTTGCAAGGAGTGCTTTTATCTCCCGTGTGGTGGTTTGGTTATGAAATCTAAACCTGCAGGAAGAGTGTTTACATCAGTTCAACTTTTTATTCTGATGTCGACCTGTAGTGCATGTTTCCGCTACTTTATCCTCCCCTCTCCCTTTTGATGTGTTTCGTGTCAGAGGTTTATCTTACCCGATGGGCGCAGAATATATTTGTATGTTTGGACTTGACAGATTGGTTTACAGAAATGGTTCAACCTTTTGGTCAGTAGGCCTAATCTTCTCATCTTTCCAAGAGTTAGAGGAGAAGATTGATGGCGCTCTCATGTCTGTCCGCTAAACGTGACCAAGGAGTTGGTTAGCTTAGCTTAGCACAAAGACTAGAAATGGGGTTTGTTCTGTTAAAGCAGTGTTGCTACTTTTCGTTTGTTTTAGGTGGTGGCCTTTTTTTAGTCCTGATGCGGAGCAAAGCTAACTGGCAGCTGGCTGAAGATAAACCGCACAGACACAAGATGTGGTATCAATCAAATAACTCTCAGAAAGAAAGTGAATAAGTATATATCCCAAAATGTCTAACTTTTGTATTTTAACAGTACAATTAGAGTAGGATGTGCTATCTAAGGTTTAGAAGTCGACGGTATGTTTAGAAAAGCTCCAGTCACTCTCACTTTTACTATGTGTGCGTATGAATTTAAATGTCTGGAATTCATCTGCACTCTTCTGTCTTAAACGGGTGATTTAGGTTTGGCGTGCTCCTCTTCCCGTTAGCGTTCCCTGCCAAAATATGAGACTTGATTTTGAATTTGGCATTTGAAACATTTGGTCCCTTGTTGCACCTTGATTTCCTGCAACGATGGATGTGTTAAACATCGGCTTTTAGAAATGACTTCAACAGACGGTTGATTGAGAGGGGAGAAGTGTGCTGTAAGAGCCATTTGACTGAATTTGGTTTACTTTAAGGCCATTTTGGCTTAGCTACAGTCAGGTGCATGTAGACAAAGCCTCCATTGTTGTAAAACCCCAGAGTTCATTTCACTATAAACCTCTTCTGACCGATTTATGAGACAGCCCCCATCCCGTGAATAAAAACATGAAACATTTTGAAAGCGCAACTGCTTGGAGCGGATGGCAAGGGCCTTAAATCATTCTCGAAACTGCCCACACAATTTATTTCTTGTACTGATGTATCATTTTACCCACAACACCCGTTGATCTGGGACTGTGGCTCAGTCCAAGAACATGTCTGTTGGTCAGAAGGGCGTTACGGCCGCTAGCGGTTTTCTTCCACTCCAGCCTGCCTGGCAGACAAGCGCTGAAACTTGAAGCCATCCCAAAGACGTTCTTCTTCGGCACATCAAGCTGACTCCAAACCTTGTTTAGTGTTTGGGCTTGGGCTTGGGCTGGGTCAGCCTCTCATTCCTTGGTTTCGGTTCAGCAAGAAGGGTTGGTAAATGATGTTTCTTCTGATATCTTTTATCACTGACCAAACAAATCCTGATATATAGAGCCTAATTTTTTTTCGACTGCTGTTGGCGACCTGAAAAATTAGGGAGTTTGGCTTTTAGGCCAGCAGCAGCCGCTGAGGTAGCTTGGCAGGTACAGCAGGAGAGCTGGAGGCTGGTGAGTGGTTCATATTGGGTGGAAAGAATAAATCCCATTACATCAAAAAGTAAACGTGTGTACGGAGCAAATGAAGGGGACATGACTGACTTCGGATGATGCGTTAGATGAGCGTGTGTTGAGTGAAATGAGCTAAATGATGGCTCGTGCATTTCTCTCTCTCTCTCTCTCTCTCTCTCTCTCTCTCTCTCTCTCTGCAGCTGTGGGCCACTATCTTTTTCCTACGCGCTCCCTCTCGACCCTTATGCAAGGTCACTACATTATGAACTCTGATACAGAGATGCGATTGGTCACCCGCAATGAACGGCACATACCTCTGTCATGCGCTCCCAGCTGTGTTTAACTTTCATTACTGCACATGAAGGCTATCAGACATATCAGCTGTGTCAGCCATCCATCACATTCACAGCTGTCAGGCACACAAACTAGCATAGTTTGAGACACATGCACTCACACAACGTGAATACTCTCAAACACATCTGCGTGGAGAAAAGAAAAACTTCAAGGATATTTATTGAAAATGATGTTGTATATAATGGGTAGATGAATGGTGGAATGTAAACTCACAACAGTCTGTAACATCAGACTGATCCAAGTCCATCACCAACTCTGTCAAAGGCTCGACAGCCATCCCAGCCATGTTCTCACCGCAGGAACCTGAGCAGCTGATTGGACCAAATATGGAATCCACCAATTGGATAAAGTGACGCATGACCTCCTCCCATAAAGTTCACACTGGGGCAAGTCTGCACCTGCCACAGACACACACTACACTGTTCTAGCACTCGAATCACGCAGTATTGAAAGGGGACATGGGTTAGGTTACATCAGTAACATAGAGCGAGGGACAGAAACCCTGCAGTGATGGCATCGTATCTCAAGGCACTATGAAATGATATCCTTCTTACGCACACCTGTATGCCTAAGCCTTTGAAATAAACAGATGATCATCTTTAAAAGAAGCAATTGATAACCCTCATTTTGAGATATCTAAGAGTTTATGAGTGATCGCAGAAGGAGCAGCACTGACGTATGTTGATGTCCCAGCAGACTGCAGCAGCCGCTCAGATGACATGATGCTGTAGTCTGCTGACTGTGATATACTCAAGTTGAATTTCAGCCAGAATGTCATGATTTTAATGGATTGCTGTTTTGTTTTTTTATCCAGAGTTTCACCTGTAAGTTTCACCTGTAAGTTTAGATATTGAAGCTGCAGTACCAACTGAATGATCTTTTTACTGATCTAAATCAGCTTTTGCTGGGCATGCATTGAGAAGTTTTACTTTTTTTTATTTAAGGTCATCAGAGAAGAAAATGTTTATATTCCCTAAACTAAGTTTATGAAAGAAATACTGTTTTGTGTCAGTCAGTACCAAAATGCATATATATATATATATATATATATATATATATATATATATATATATATATATATATATATATATATATACATCATCAGTATCTAAAATTAATAAACCTAAATAATTCTGATTAAGAAAACTTAAATAATAAGCCCTACACCATTCTTTATTATTACATTATGAAATCTATATTTATTAATAGGTACTTATATGTGTCTCATACTGTATTTAATAAGTGCAAGAGTTGTCCTGCACAACCGTTTTGCCGTGTCCTGGGAGCAAATGTCTTTTTTGTTTGTCTTGCTATTAATAATAGTATTTTTGTATTCTAATTCAGCCAGAAAAGTCAGAATATATTGTTATGAATGTAAGAACCCTAAAGTAGGTCTGGCAACATCACAGCTGTGTACATATAGTTGGCGTGCATGTGAATATGTATGTGTTCTGTTTGCAATGAGCCAAGACCCCAGATTGCAGATGTATTCACTCATCATTTTTTCAGTTGTTCTACACTGAATGGCATTTGAATTGTTTCAGGGAGCCATGTGAATATTTCCCAACATGGATATTTTCTTGCCATATAGTCTGTAATACCGAAGAGCAGAGAATTTGCTTCATTTTACATATTATTTGTACGTACCAGTGGTTTGCGCTGTGCCCATGCTTTGCTCAACGCAGTGAAAAAACATTTGTGGTGCCGCACAAGCCATTAGAAATAATGTGTTTCTGTGTGGAGGGCCCTTAACATCGCCTCTGATAAACGCTGGACCTCAACATAAATGTGGCTGCTGTATATTGCCTTGTTCACCTAATTTGGCTGCTCCACATAATCAATCACATCCTTACGTGATTCTTGATCTACATATGACATGGCATTGGAGGTTATTTGCTTAAGTCAGAATGGTTTGGCAGAGCAGAGGGCTATCACTGGGTTATAATTACAACCAGACGAGATTCATAGCCATAGCGGATGGATCAGGCCAGGTGTGCCAGGGCAGAAAGGTGAAATGGAGGAATGGGCAATTAATCCATGAGTGTGTTTAAGACCAGGAGTAGTGTGAAATAGTCAGTACAGAGTCGAGAGAGGCAGTTACACTGTGGAAAAGCAAATAAAGCAAGGTTTAGAAGGAAAAAGGAAAGTTGTGAAAGCTGTGGCAGGCTGCATACGCGAGTAGGAAGTAGGAAAAACAGAAATATTTGACACATCTCTGCTTACTTTATGTTTATTTTATGTGCACGTTTCTGAGAAGATAATATAAGTAATGTCAAGCATAAACATGTCTGCAGAGGTTCATTGTGGGTAAAAATAACTCCCCCGTCCCCCATTATTCATGTACAAACAAGCCCTCCTCCATTTCTTTATGTAGCAAGCCATAGTGTTTGGAATGTCAGTTTAGTGTGTTTATCTCAAGTCACAACTGAGCAATAATCAGCCTCTGGACTTCTTGCACCATGTTGCCCATAAACCACTGGGTGCTCGACGGGCAGCTTTGAGATTGCATGCTCTCACCTTGGCTTCCACAGAGGCGGTCATTAGCCTGTCTGCTTCAGCTGTGAGAGAAGAGGAGAGAAAAACCAGAGCAAGGAGCTAGCTTAAAGTAAGGGCTAAGGGCATGAGGGGTGAAACACCTGTGAAAAAGGAGAGAAATAATGGTGGAGATTTGAGTTTGATCAATTGGCAGGAATTGCACGGGGAAGCAAGACTTGAATTTGCGTTGAAGAAAGCAGAGGGTGGATCTGTCAGGGTTAAAGAAAGAGGCTAGGTGGAATAAAGCTCCCTTTTGAACATTCACACCATGTTTCCAAAACCGTGGCCTGCACATCCTCTGTTACAGCCACACACACACACACACACGCACACACACACACACACAAATGCTGCAGTTTTTGTTTAAAGTCATGGTGATTAGTGCACTTTTCTCTTTAGTTCTTTACACTTGAAGACCCACCCCCGCTCTCCCGTTTTGCTCTAACATGTTCCAGAACGTCAAACTAGAACCACATTTTATGAATGAATGAGGGATACAAGGATAAAAGAGCATTTTATCCGGTTGTAGATCACTATTCGACATATGGCACTGGACGAAACCGACACTTCAAAATATCCTTGTCAAATTACCGCTGAGCACATTAATGCCGCTGACGTTACGTCACATTAAAGGCTCTGATACCTTATCTTGTGCATTTAATGGTAGTCTGGCACTTTGGATGTTAAAGGCCCAATCTTGCCATATTAAGGCCTATGCTCCTTCAGGTAACCCATGTATTTTCGTAATCCCCGCTCTGTGTGCCAGTATATGTTAACCCCCTTGTTTATTCTCCCTGAGGACTGGATTTCCCACCTCCAGACTTTCTGGAAGTCCTTGCAGCACCGGTGGCCCCAATGTGATATGATCTACAAACATAACCCTCATTCTCACCTCGACACTGCACCAATGGCTGCTGTCCTCTGCCTTCAGGGCACATCTCCCATTCGTTATGGGACTCACTGGTCTGAGGGTGGCGATTGGTCACAGGATTAGTCAGGATTAGTCCAAAAGGTTAATAACCAGTCCTACTCAAATCATGCATGGTTGAACTGTTTGAATGTGCAGGATTTCTATTTTCAAGCTAAAAACCGTTGAGGATAGGTGTGACTGTAGAGGTGTTGTGGAGATTGCTCATTTGCGTGCAAGTGTGTTTGTACGCTTAAAACCCTCTTGAGTGCTCAGATTCCTGCGTCTGTGGTTACAGTCTTATGGAAGAACCACCCAGGAGTCTGTATGAATGGTGCCGAAAACCAAGCCTCTCCCATGCACGCCAAACATGTCCAGCGTCAACAAACACACACATCTGAGTGTGAATGCGTGTGCACATGCGATTCACTTGCAGCCGGGGAGGGTTTGTTTATCTGGCGTCTACCCATTTAAGGAATCGTCACGCAAGGGCCCTCTTTCCAAAAAAAGGACACCGACTAACAGACACACTTGTTTTAACAAACTCCAAACAGCTAAACTCTGTGTTTTTCATGGGACTGTCTCTGATGTCCTCTAAAAATAATTACTATTTTATGATATACATACAACAGCATCACAAAAGAAAGGAGATTCTATTTTTCACACAACAAGTGCTGTATACTAAGGAAGAGAAATAACTTGTTCTGCTTCATACAAATGAAAAGTGTCATTCATATTTAACATAACACAGTTCACTCACTTCCACACAATTTGGGATTTGGCTACGACAGTCTCGCTTGGTCTGATATGACCAGTAGCTTATGGTGGCAAATGTTAGCAGACTTAAACTATATGTTGACTGATATCCCTGAGTCATTTTGCTGACTACTTGATTTTAGCGTCTACAATTATCCCTAAATATTGCTGGCATGGCTAAAAGTAGCATATGTTCACTTTAATGTATGTCTTGTCCGTTTTCTTCTAAAGGAATCAATCACGAGATGAGACCTCATGACTTATAGGTGGCCCGCCACGTCAGCTAAACACTTTGCTGGGGGTGACCTCGTTTTCAATCCTCATGCAGCCTTTTTTGTTGCTCACTTTGAACCTGGAAAGCACCTGAAGTCAAAGTCTTTTGTCTTCTGGCTGCTGAACTTTGGGTGCTCTGGTCCACTCTGTTGTGATCTGCTCTTATTTGCTGAGCTCGGCCGGTGCTGACTGTGTTTTGCTGGTGGACTTTCATTGTTTTGACTACGTCTGTCTCTCCGTGTGGGGCTTCCCCGTCTCTGCCTTCGCCTCTCATTAGCTTTGACACACGTGACTACTCAGACAGCCTTTTAGCGCCCGCCTGCCACTCTATGCAAACCACCTGCCGGACATCACAATGGCCGGGGTCTGCTTCTCCCAAACCTGTGCATGCTCTCAAGTAAATATAAACACCTGAGCAAAGTTTCCCACAAGTGCAAGCTCTGTCGCACCGAAAATACAAATGAACTGTTAGAGATTATAGAAATCCAAATAAATGCAGGCATGATGAGCTTTTTGTTGATTATGACCCAATGAATAATGCAGCAGACATAAACACCTCAACAACCCTGCAGCTGTAAGATTACGCAGGCATACTTAGACACACACACACACACACACGAGCAGGTTTACAGCAGCGTCACTCAGCCCTGACAGAGCGTGTCAAGAAAACTATACATTGATCACACTCACACGGGCATGAAATAGACATCCATGCCCTCACACAAATTCACTCTCACTCAGCTACGAGAAATCCACCCTGAAGTCACGCAACACTTGATGCTGAGAGTAAAACAGGAAGGTCGACTTGGTATCGATGTGTTCTCGGCTTCTTATTTCCCAATCACAGACGACCTTTGCATGAATACCAGAGTGATGTTAACTGCACAGCATCCTTCTCTCTCCAACCACATTTCATCGGTCAGAGAGTTTATAGTCGACACACGGGTAAAGAGTTTCTAACACATGCAACACTTATATATTCCACAAGATTAACGGTTCATGTGGTTGTAGGTTTCAACACATTTAGAAATATTAGGGGAACCATATATTAGCGATAAAAACTGATTTAATTGGACACTTTTGGCAAATTGTTGTCAGTTTGAAAAGGGAACCTTGAGGCCTGTGTAACAGTTCAAAAAGCACATTTAAAACATTGGTTTATACACTTGACACATACTCAATTTATTTGTATTGCTTATAAACATGATGATAAACTGATGATATGTCTCAGAAGAAGAAAATGATGCTTCACTTCATGGTTAAATACATCAGGTTTTCATCTGCTTTTTATCTGTGTTTGGTTATTGACAGCACTTTTAAAGCAGCACTTTCACTCCCAAATCCAAAATTAGTCTATTTGAATTTCTGTTATTGGAGTGTCATAACTGCTTGTTTACAAGAGGTGTTGGAGCTCGTATAGGTAATAGGTAACCCTCATCACACATTTAAGCCCAATTCATGCAATTTCCATATTATGTTGTACATTTAGTGAATAATGGTTGAGTCTGGTGCAAAAACTAATACAAAAAAAAAAACACTGATGTTTGACATTATGGGATAATTTAAACACAGTGCATACATGTGGTGCTGATCTTTATTAAATCTACATTGCTAACACGAGAAGATTTGATGGGATGTGGTTGGATTACAAGTAACTGCTCTTTCCTGTTTGATTCTGGTTATCTGATCGCACCCACTGTGAGACTCTATGGGTATGAACCTCTTCTGAGCCACTGAACCCGGGCTGACCCGGGGCAGGAGAGACGAGGGGCAGCTGGGGAATGAATCGCCGCCATGTGAATCACATCCGTTGTCTTTTTCTCTTTCTGTTGCTGTTTACATCCACAGCATGTGTCCTCCATCTTATTGGAGCGAAAGTTGGACAAACATGGGGAAGTGCTGGCAGATCAGGAGACGGTTAGGAAGTAGTAGTTCAGACAAGGAGGCTTTACAGCTGGGCTGAAAGAAGGGAATCCTCACAATCACATCTCCGACCAGTAAACTATTTTAATGATAGCAATTGACTTAGATGTCTCATTATGAGCCAATAGTTTCCGTCTTTGACAAATAGTAAAACGACTCACTTTATATTTTTAAACAAATGCTGCACCTTTATAATCAATCTTTCTGAGCCAACATTTTAGGTTCTGTCTGTCGAAATCTCTGTAATTATATAATAAAATGCATTTTTAGTCAAAACTTTGTATGTCATGTGAGCATAAACTGTATGAAATAGTGATTAAGAGCAAACCTCTAGTCCCCTCTTTGTCTTTATGTGTGGATGCCTCTTCCACATCTCTTGATTGTAATTTATGGAGATTAGAGGGAAATCTGCTACTAGGATTTAAAAAATATGCTGTAAAGACACATTGCCTCCAGCTAACATGGAAGCAAGAAGTCAACCTTCACTACTTACACCCTTCCTCTCCACACACCCCCACCCCACCTTTCTCTTTCTTTCCAGCTAAATTAGATTTTCCCCTGTTGCAGGAGGAGTATTGGGAGGGGGTATATGGATAGATGGATGGATGTAAGTCCTGTGGTCGTGCATACGGAGTATCACATTCTGCTATTTTCATTTGGCTCTTTATTGCTCCCAGTTGCTGGGTTAAACAAAATGGGGCCTAAAAGAAGAGAGAGAAGAGGAGGGGGGCTGCTCCACCAATGCTGCGCTTTGTTCCCTGGAAGCACTTTGTTTGTGAGAAATGTCACAGTAGCTTAATCAAGTCGAGCCAACGGCTACGAGAAACAGACAGAGACCAAAGGTGGCGTAGGGAGCATATTGACATGCATTTGGTAACTTTTACTGAGGAAAGTGTTGCTCTAAATGTTTAGAGAGAGTGAGAGAGGGAGGTTGTGCATGCTGTTTTCAGCATACAGACATACTTGCCACCAGGGAAAGTGCTGATGTTGAAATTACTTCTAAACGCGCTCTGGTTGATTGCACTTGAATTTGTCTTAGTATATGCAGCAAGTGAATCTGTGTGTGTGTGTGTGTGTGTGTGTGTGTGTGTGTGTGTGTGTGTGTGTGTGTGTGTGTGTGTGTGTGTGTGTGTGTGCATCTCTCTGAGCTTATACAGGACTGTGATGTAAAGTATGTATATGTATATATCACTGCCTAGAACATCCCATATAAAGACTAGGACTCTAGGTAGAGATCCAGATGTTTGTTTCTCCCAGTCTCAGGTATTTGACATTCTCACACACACATAAACACACTCATCGTCCTGAGGGGACGGTTGGTCTGCTAGCTGGCTCCCACTCAAACTTTGGACTGTATGTTTTGCCAAATACAGAGAAGTTTAGGGTTAGCTTGAGATACAGCACTTCAGGCAAACGAGTGCACGCAGCCATCCACAAGTTCAAACGCATTTGAGTGTGTGTGTGTGTGTGTGTGTGTGTGTGTGTGTGTGTGTGTGTGTGTGTCTTCTCACTCGGTTTCCAGGGAACTCTTTACATGCTCATATATTCAAATTCAGGACAGCTGATGCTGAGTGAGCGTGCATGAGTTCAGCACTGCTTGTGTGTCCCTCAAAGAGATCTTTTGTATTCACAGGATGTAGCTTTCTTTCCTAACTTTTTTTGTGGAGGTCCATCTTTCTTTCTTTGAAAGTTTTTCAACACCTGTAAGAGTGAAGGACGACCTCTTCCTTCAGCAGTTTTCCTCCCATCTCTGCAACAGACTTTTTTTTTTAGGTTTTGATAACCTAGGAAGAGAAGAAGAGAAAGGAAGTCAAATTATGATATGTCAAGTCTTTTACTCTCTGTTTCTATTTATGTGTGCTTGTGTGACATTTTCTGGCCCTGGTATGCCACCACGTATGCTTCAGGAAGTCAAGACTGTCACCTAGGTCACTTCATGTGTCTGCGCGTTTATGTGTTAGTGTGTTTGTTTGTCTGTATCTCAGTGGGTATGTGTTCCCTGCTCTCTCCTGAAATAGGAATCTGAACTACTTATACACACACACACACACACACACACACACACATACACACACACACACACACACACACACACACACACACACACACACACATACGCTCTGCTCTCCAGGGCTGCTGTTTTTCCCATTAATTCTTCCAGTCAGTCCAGTCCTACATCAGCTTGTCATCGCCCACCTCCACTCAGGACCAATCGCGCTCCCATGTTTCAGTCACTCTGACGCCCGCTCCTCCAGCGTTTGGCGACCGACCTGTCAGCATGCCGACGGCTGCCTTTTATGTCTCAAATAAAGGTACAGCAGGCATGGCACCCCGCGACCCATATCTTATAATGCATATCCCTGCTTGAGGAGGCCCTTTATATGGCCAACGACCATGTTGTACAAGGATGTTTAAGGGACTGTGAAGTCATCCATCCATTCTCACTGGCTCCCTTCATCTTTTTTTGTGTCTCCATCATTGCAGTATATCTCCTTGTCTGTCTCTGCAGTTTCACTTTTCTATCCCCACTGTCTTTCCTCCCCATCCCGCCCATCTTACACATTCCTCTCTCCCCTCTTCCAGCTTGTCCTCCCCATCTCCCTCCCCTCAAGGGAAATGCTCTGGCCCTTTCTGCAGAGGCCTCGCTCCCCAGTCGAACAGCTCCGGGCTGCCGTTTATGGCTGCGGGGGCTGAATGTGAGGAAGTAGAGCCCACTATGGGATATGGAGACTGTTAAATAAATGCTGCGGCTGGCAGAGAGTGTGTCTGTATGTTAGCTGGCGTCTGTGTCTGAGGTTTGAAGGTGTAGAGGTGTTAAATGATTAAAATTGTTCATACATACATTTTAAATGAGCCAGTAAGCTCACAGCTGTACTCATTCTTCATTGTTACATTTTAAATTGTTTGTTCTTGTTGCCAACAAGGTCTGGCATTAGCTACAAATGGCAAACTAAATCAGATAAAGAACAAGAAGAAACAGTACTTAGGTGAAAATCTGGTTCAGTGGTACACTGTGTCCTGGGCCAATCTTCAACTCGACACAGGCAGCAGTTCACTCTCTTTTTTTAATGCTATTTCTTAAAGCTTTGAATTCCAAGTAATTGATAGCGTATTGCTGCTGCATAAAGGAGGTAAAGAAGGATGAAAGAGGGAGAGGTGGACGGTAGAGGGAGGTGGAGGAGCATGGTTGGGCTCTCTTTGAAAGGAGTCAGGAAGTGATTAGGCCACTACAACAACTCCAATAATGACAATAGGGAAAACATGTCTGCAGCCACAACCATTTAGCATCAGGAACGGTACCCAGTATGGTTCCTATTTCAGTAAGTTATATGAGTGTGGGAGTGGGCACATGGAAAGAAAGAGAAGAAGTAAGGTGTTACCTACAGGAGGGTTTCAGACCAAGGATAATGTTTAGTTGCTGTTGTTTTACCTCACAAGCTTTCATTCCTTACACGTGCATTTTACAATGACTATGGTGGCACCTTTGAAACAATGGGTCTTTGTCTTCCTCGCGTTTCACTTATAGGTCGAAAAAAGCAAGGAGCTCAATTCTGACAGGCGACTGTATATTTTACTATCTGAAATGACTGTAGCTTTCTTTCATTAGCTTCATGATGTTTGATAACTCTTTGATTGACTGGTTATGAATAAACCCTGTAAAATGGAATTAAATATAAAGCATATCATGCCAAATAAATCAAGTTAAAGCTTTAAGTCCCGGTAAAAATGTCAATACTACTACCTGAGGATCCGTGGAGAGGACATGGAAATAAGAGATCACATGAAAACATAAACATGGACAAGCAACACAAATCAATGTGATGGTCAGTGGTTATAAGATAAGAAATGCTGAAAAAGACATGATGAGCCTCCAAAGTATCCCTCACAGCAGCACCATGAACACAGCTTCAACATGTGGAGAAATTTAAAGCTTGGCCTGCCGTTCAGTTGTTAACCTTAAGGTCGACAACCTTTCTGAGCCTGACTTTTGTTTAGTCAGTTGCACCTCTTAAAACAATACTTCTGTTAAACGACCAGGCAGACGCTGACGCAGAGCTGTGGTGGTGTAGAAATGATTCATGGTCTTGTAGCAGCATGAGGTCTGAGACTCAGACTCGGGCCTCATCATCTCATGGTTTCGCAATAGGTCTTCTGCTATTTTTCAAAACTTTACCAGACTTCTCCATTAACAGCAGAAATCCTTTCAGCGGAAAGGTGATGGTGCAGCTGCATCGCTGCAGGGTCAGAAGCAGAGAACAATGAGTCTGATGAACCTGATGTTCAGCCAGAATACAAATCCGTTCTTAAATACGCCTGAAGGTCCAGTTCGTTCAGTCTGACATAAAACCGTACATTTGGTTCTGAGTGTGACGGGATCTTTGTTGTCACTTTGTTTTTGTTGCTAGCATCTGAAACTTTCCTTTCATCACTTAAGCACAGATTGTTCAGCATTGTGCCAGCTCACACAAAGTTAATGCCAGGCAACACATGACCACCAGCAGTGAAACACCAAGTGATGCTCGCTTGTTCTCTACTCATCCGTGCAGTGCTGATTTGGGTGATTTACTGCTTTGTTGTGTGTTTTCACAGGACCTCCAGGAAAGCGTGGAAGAATAGGAAGAAGAGGGGAACCTGGTAAGTGACGCTCGCCACCTGCTTTGTTTGTTTGTCTCTCATTTTCTCTGTTTTCCTGGAAGACTCTTCGTCTCCTTCCTCCCTGCCTCACTTGCTCTCCCGCTTCTCCTGGGTGACTGGATAAGTTCGAGGGCTGGTAAAAGCAGTGACCGACAAGTCAGGCCTAGGGATGATGGGCTACAGTTGGCCCTTCTCCCTGTCCCTCCCTATCTGCGCCGACATAGTGCAAACCTTGGCCATGTGGTTGCACTAACTTTGCCCAGATGTCGGTCGTTCTCGTTGAGCGGTAGCAGCTGCAGTAGTGCGGGCCTAATGAGATTCTCCCTTGCCAACATCACTACCCGCCATCATTCTGTTGCTTTGTCTTTCCTCCCAGACCGTAAAAACACTCATCGAGGAACCAAAACAGCGCAGAGAAAAAGACATAACTCCTGTTACTCAAGGGGTCGTCATGACAGAGTCACCCTCATTTTAAATGTTGACTCCACCAAATTGTGGCGCAACACTGTCAGACGATTTTATCGAAACCTGCAGGACTGTAGTTGTTCTGCAGGATATGTGTCAGATGGGAACACTTCCAGTCTGGTTGTGATTCATTGTTGTGGATATTTAGTTGATGAGATCTGTTCCTGTGAAGATGTTGACTATGTGAAAGCTCACCCGTAACTTTAATGCTCTACTTAGCGCACCGAGATACTTTCTGGAGTTATCTCACTCTTTCAAAGCACTACGGTATATTTGAAATGAAATCTTGCAAGCTGTTTGAGCGCCTTTATTTATTTTTATTTTCTGTTGTCATCTGGCAGGAGCGGGTTTGGTTATTCTTATGAAAATGAAATCATGGACTATATAATAATAATAAAATTATTTATTATTATAAAAATAATAAAACTATTAATATCAATAGGGTTATTAACATATTGATAATAACGGGGCACCACCCTAGGATCAGGGACCAATAATCAAACTATAAATGAAGTATTAAAATCGGTGTTCACTCAAAATGTCAATAGTCAAAGTACTACTACACATTCAGAGTGAACAGTGAAGGATAAAATCAGAGCATTGACTATTACAACCAGCTATTATCACACACATGCACAAAATAATAGAAAATCATAGAAAACTGCTCTTTAATTAAAGCTATAACAGAGTTTATTTATCTTTAACAATACTGATAAAAATTGATAATATTATAAATAAACAAAGATCTATTGTACAATTAATACCTAAAACTACGTGGTGAGGGGTGTATATGTGTGTGTGTGTGTGTGTGTGTAAGAAGGGGGGGAAGAAAAAGAGAGAGAGAGTGATAGCGCAAGATGTCATGTAAGTGATTATTAGGCAGCGATTATTTAACTATAAGTACTAATGAAAAACTAAGACACACAATGAAGGCCGTGCTTACACACCACGTGTGTATGAAATAAGCGTAACGGCGTATATGTGTGTGTGTGTGTGTGTGTGTGTGTGTGTGTGTGTGTGTGTGTGTGTGTGTGTGTGTGTGTGTGTGTGTATACGTGTGTGTGTGTGTGTGTGTGTGTGTGTGTGTGTGGGTTAGTTTGAAAAGAAAGGAAAAGAAGAAGAAAGCACTCAAATTAAGGCAAATCCTCACCGCAGCAGTTATGTACAGTAACTGTAACTCTATCACACAGAAGCCCGACTAGCGAATTTAAGGCTCCGCCACCGCGGACCTTTAAGACTTTACTCGTGGTGGCGGATTTAACCACAACAAAGCTCAAAAGTATGGAACAGCAATATTACAGCAGCAGCACAACAATTATGTTTCACAGCACTGAACTGGACTCGGCGGTCTGTAACATACACAATACACGGTAACAGTACAGTTAAACTTAAAACAAAACAAACAAGGTAACAAACACACTACGACCTCTCTCTGCCCAAACAAAAGCCTCTTACTTGTCACAGGGACTCCCTGGGGTTCCCGTGGCTCTCGTCCAATGAGGCACCAGTGTTGTGGTACAAACAAAATCTGACACTCAGGTGACATTTTGACGCCTGATGTTGGCGCAATTTCACAATCTAGACTTTCAAAATCACATGCCGGCCTTTCTCTTTGTTTCAACCACATGGTCCCAACAATCCCAACTCTATCGAGTCAAAGGATAAGACTATTCTGTATTTTTGTTATTGTCAACAACGCCCATGACATGGTTAAAACCAACAATATGTTAGTCAGTGTCTTGAAATGTTTTCACTTCCGTAGCCTGATTGTGGCTCTCAGTACCAGTCAGTGCCAATTGAGTCCAACTGAAGACATAAATCTTTAAATAGAAACCACAAATATATAGTTCCTTTTCAAAAAGGCTCAGTAAGTTCCTAAAAAAGCCTGGCACTGTAGTTTTTTAGCAAACATTACTCAAGCAGAAATTAAATTGTATTTGTAGGGTTGCATGACAATGTATGTGGGATTGACCCAGTGCAACATTGTGGCTCACTGATGTGTTTTTAACAGTTTTTGGACAACAATGGTAATAGTTTTTGCATTCTCATGAGATGTCTTGACAATAACAAAAATACAGGATATCACCAGACTTTCCCTTTAAATCCCCATATCCTCCTAATTATTCAACCTCTTAATCAACAGAAATACCTCTGAGGTCTTTGATTCAACCAGGCAATCACCAGGATCATACATGACTGTGCTTTAATCAGGGCGTCGTGTATTTGGAGGATTATTATTACGGGAAGGTTCGCCGTTGAGGTTTCTCCCAAAATAGGACACCCGTTGGCTGCTCATTATTCATCGCAGGATGGTCTGCATCCTGAATGTGTGGTTCTGTTTAAGTCGTGTCTCTTGTTGTTTACTTATGGCGTCCTCACGTTGCAGCCTGGGTTGTATTGTGTGGGGGTAGGTGGCACCGAGTGGCATTTGCACCATCCTCTATCCGATAACTCTGGGACAACTTTTTACAAGACCAGAAGAGGTTTTTTTCCATTCTCTCAGAATAACAAATAAAAGCGGAGAAAAGAAACAGAAACACAAACTTGAATAACAGGAAAGAGAGCAGACAGAGCAGTGTTGATGTCTCCTGCATCAACACTCACTATTTTATTCTTCAGTTTGCTCTTTTACTTGGTTTTCTCTTCTGTTTACCTCTCTCTCTCTCTCTCTCTCTCTCTCTCTCTCTCTCTCTCATAACCTGTCTCTTTCTTTCTCATAAGCGTCCACACTCACACACACCTGTCTCAAGTTCCATGGTTAAAGCCGGTTTCACTGCGGCTCTCCAACTAGTGTGCATTTGTTTACCTAACTGTCTGGCCCATGGGGTCCTTGTCCCGGCGTCTAGACGCAGCTACATTTGATTGACCTGGTCTTCATACCTCATAAACTTCAACACCTCTCTCCTCTTTCCCTTTTCACCTCTCGCCCCAACCACCTTCATTTTTTCATACCTCTTTCTACCGACTCTTATCCCAAAAATTCCCTTTCCCATGAATCAATCAGCAAACTTTAAGGCTCACATATATTCTGGTCACGTTAGCACGACTTTTTAGATGTTTAAATAGTAACAAAACACCACAAATAGCCCACTTTCCCCCAGAGGAGGTCTGTTTTCAATCTTGCTGAGTTTATGTAGATGTTTAGTGTTGCATCCATGCTGATGAGCTGTGTTGTACCACGACTGCAGTGGTGGCATAGCTCCAAATCGTGTCATGGACTGTAATTGTGTTAACAATCACATGAATCAGCATCATGATTGGTTATGAATTTAGATCAGATAAATATGAACCAATCACTAATATAGAATATTTTAATGGCAAAATGATATATTCACGGGGTTCGGGTGGTTTATTTGTGCCCTCGGCCTCTGACTTTTAAAAGACTGTTTTTTATAAGAATATTCCATTAAGACCACTAAGAACGAGTGGAGTCTTTTGATCGTTACTGTTGTTTTTGGTTAGACTAAGTAAGAAAAGCAGAATGTACATGTTGCTGCTGAGGCTCAACATCAGAGAAATTCAATCAGATCTGAAAGACTGCCCCGGAGAAATCTCGGAGACATCTTTTTCTATACTTTAAAGGGACACACACTCTGCCAGCACACCCCCGACCTTTTCACTGCCTGTTTGTCCTCCATCTGGTATGCCCATATCTTCTTAGGAAACAAAGTCTTGACATGACTTCATGCCCTAATGCAAAACATGGCCCATTATCCAGAAGTCTGTTTATCATAACGGTTCACCACAAACTCCATTGGCAGCAGCTCTAATGAGCTTGTTCTGTACCGTATTTAGGTGGTTAATTACAGTCATCATCTAACAAACCACATTGCCTTCGCAGTTGTTTTGTTGTTCACCACTTTTCTGAGGAATTGATTGCTGTACAAACCAAAGGTTACCATAACTCTCACACGCTGTGCTTCATGTGTCAGATGTAGAGAATATATTTTCTAATGCCTGATTTCTCTTTTTGTGTTGCAGGACTGCCTGTAAGTACAATTTCATCTCATCCAGGTAGTATTAAAATCAACTAATGAGTTATTGAACATAGATCTGTTAGAGTTACATTACTTTCACGCTCACATACACACACTACACTAATACTACACATATTATCCTTCAGTATACAAACTATGGTTTTTCTCTCACAGCAGTAAAACATGAACACATGGACACACAAACTGTCACAGACACACTCACACATGTGCATCCACAGAGCGCGGCAACAAATGGACCACCTAGGGAGTAATGGATGTGTGCATGTGTGTGTGCTGCTTGTATGTGTGTGTGTGTGTTTGTGTGTGTGTTTCATGGTGATGGTTTGGGAGTGGTGACTTATTAACAGCAACGTATTCCCCTCTCTGGGACTATAACTCCTGCTGACAGTCTATCACACACACAGCAGATAAAACACACACATACACAAAGATTTTAACATTTTCAAATTAAATGCTGTTACCTGCCTGGGAAAAGTGACCCTATTCTGATTTTAGTTCATATATTTATTTTTTTATTTGAATTATTTTGGTCAAGTATGGCACAGGACTGAGGTACTGTCGCACCTTATACATTGAGAGAAAATTGTCTGTGCAGCTGGTTTACACTAAGTGTGCATGAAACAATTTATTATTTTTCTCACTGGACACACCCAAAATCTAGCCTCTAACACAAAAAGGCGAAGAGAACGTGTGGTAAAACCTGTGAGTCACCTGTGAGAACAATTTGTCCGAGTCAAGTTTATCGACTTGAAACCGCCAAAAATAACTCGAAAACAATGTCGATGGCGATTTTTGTTTTCTAATTACACAATCAAACAAAAATCCAATATGTGCACATGTTTGTAAGCAAATGAGGAGCCAAAAAGTTTGCACTGTAAACTTTACTGTACTGTAAATCCAAATCTTCATTCATTCCAGCTTCAAATTTATATAGAGTCATTTAGTTCTTTCATAAATTCTTTGTACGAACCAGTAAAAACTGAACCATGATCCTGTGTACCATTTAATACTTTAGAGTAAAGTGTACCAGGTCTTGTGACCTGTATTAGTGTATTTAAATATACAGCTGTTGGTTTCTGTTCTAACCTGTCTCGATGCTTCATGCTTTAATCTCTAACCTCACCAGGGCAAGGCTGGACGGGATGGATACCCGGTAAATTTGATTTGTTATTCATCCTGTCACTCTTCAATTCACCCAATCACATCTCTGTTTCCCTTTCCTTCTTTTCTCTGGATTTATTGCAAATTGTCCTGCAGCTTCATTACGCCTTCCTCTGTTTTTTCCTCTGTGCACTTTTTGAAGAAATTACATTTACTCGAATCGTCACCTGGTTACATGCCTCTTAATAATGCTTCCTTCAACATTTGCTCCTCACTGATGATGCATCCTGCCCCATGACTGATAAGTGGCTCAAATACAGTTGTATTTAAACATGATACAGTTATATTAAAGCACAAACAGACAGACTGCCCATTGGTAAAATGAAACAAAAGTCTTTTATTTTCCACAGGCAATTCGAAACATCTCAACTTTCTGACTCAAGGCATAAAATAGTGTCATAAAACATATTTAGCACACGTATGAGTAAACATGAAGAGCAGTAAACATAAATCTGCTCACAGATCTTGTGAAGATGTCATCTATAAACTGAAGTGTAAACCATACCAATGAAAATGTAAAACATTCATCCACAAAGCACAAATTATGGCCTTCAGCTTTTAAATGCTTTTACTAATGTTTGAACAATTTAAGAGAAGATGGACCTTATTGTCCTTAAGGGGAGATTTTGCTTGGACAATAGTGCTGCACACAGCAAACAGCTTAAAACAATACATAGTCAATAAGACAACAGGGGTACTACAAAGACGCAGTAGAAAAAGATATGTAAGATATTACACATGCCCTGAAAGATAAAAGAATATGAATACAAATAGGCATTATAGAAATCAGGAGAGAATCATAAAAGCCATAAACCGATAATACATAATGCATGAAAACAAAATTCAATAAATGTGAACATCCTTGGCTTCTGAATGCAAAGCAGATCACCGTTTTCCACAGTGGTGGAATGTAACTTCACTGAGGTGCTGTACTTGAGTACAATTTGACTTGAGTATTTCCACTTTATACTACTTTATACCTCTACTTCCCCACATTTCAAAGGAAAATATATTTAAATGTATTTACTCCAATACATTTATTTGATAGCTTTAGTCTCCAGTTACTTTGATAATTTAGACTATAAATACAAGATATCAACTAATGAAGTAGCTGTTATCGAAGGACAGGTACCTAGCAGTAGATAAAGTAATTCAAATTAGTCTAAACTTCACCAGCTGCAACATTAATGTGATGTAATGCAACAGTAACAGCAATCCAGTGATGTATTATATACAGTATATTACTCTGAACTGCATCTGATGCTTGAGTAAAACTTTGAATGCAATTGCAACCAAGTATTTTTATGCTGTAGTGTTTCTACTTTTACTGAAATAAAAGATCTGACTACTTCTTCCACCACTGGATTTCCACCAGTGATGGATAGATATGAGATTCAGTTCTTGTGATATCCAGAGATACAGCGGCCTCTTGTGGCCGATTAGACTCATGCTGAGATGAAACATCTCACTGCTCTGTTGCTGACTTGTGGTGTAGCCATCGTCAAATCCTCATCATCTGATACAGATACACCCTCATCATTCAGGGGCTCGGCTTGCATGAGCAGATGGATTCCTCAGAACTGGACGTCTGTAGGGTGTGCAGCTCTAAGTGTGAGCGTGTTACATGTTCAGTGAGACACTCTGCCCCGCTATCGTGTGACCCCCCTCCCTCTGTCTGGTTACCACAGCGACCCGCAGTAGTCCCCCCCCCGGTGTTGTGTTCCATGGCGTCTTGTTGGTTGTGTCGTTGTCTCACTGGGAATTTTGGGAAGTTCATTACCCATGGGGCTCGCTCCCAGTCAGATTCCCAGTCTGCCTGGCACTGCTCAGCCCTCCTGACAAGAAGTGCCTGCTGCTAATTACACACAGGTGGGCCGAGCGCACAGAGAAGTGTGTGCACATTTATTTGTGTTTGTTTGCCTGTGACTCTATATATCGTTGTCACTGTCTTCATTAAAAAATCCCAAAGTTGTTGCACATGCTGTTTTTGACTTTGAAACATCTGCTTAATTCAATTTTGGCATGTGAGGTGTATAATCTGGGTAATCTTTCCAGGTCTAGTTTCCATAATGAAATCAATCTGCATAGTCCTTATATGAGAGGCCTGTTATGATGCCTGGATGTTGTTATGATGACTAAAGAAGCTGTATGAAGTAACAGTGAAACAACAGTAGATTAATCATAATGGCAATAAACATGGACAGCACATTCTTTCAATTTAGCAGCAGAGATGATCAAGTTTCAAACAGTGAAGTTTAAAGAGGCACATTCTTCCAGTGGGGTAGCAGTGTTTGTGTATCTGTGTCCATATGTACAGATGTGAGTGAACTCCATCCAACCACCCATAGTTTATGTAGATCTCTGTAACAAAGGCCAGAGCTGTGGAAGTGGTCAGTGGTCTGTGTGTGATATGTTTTCACACCAATAACTTCTCTCACATAGACTGTTCATATGGAGAGGGGCATATGCACATTAACACGAATGAGTCAAGTTAGTTTCCGGAGGGCAGCGCAGGGCTTACTTGTGTTGTGCCAGTGACTTGTGCCAGCAACTTCTTCTTTATTTATTTTGTCATTGTTAAAACAAACTTTTTCCTTATATCACTCTTAGAGACATACTGTCTCAGCACAATACAATACAATTCAAGCCTTTAAACCTCAGCAAGCAGGAGTCTTAATTCTGTGACTGTACACATTAACACAGAATTCATCAGTATAAACATAACAGCAGTGGTGGAAAGTTAGTAAGTGCATTGACTCAAGTGACTAAGATTTGTAGATTATTGTACTTTACTTGAGTATTTCCATTTTCTGCTACTTTATACTGTTTTTGAGAGGCCACTACATTTGTTTAACAACTTTAGTTACTAGTTACTTTGCAGATTGAGATTTATGATGCAAAATATAATCAGTAAATAAATGAAGATGTGTCACTATAAAGACTTAATTAATCCCTACTTTCCAGCAGTATATAAAGTAATTTGGTCTACAACTAGTCCCACCTTTACCGGCTGCATCATTAAAATGATGTACACATCAATGCATCAATAATTATAATCCAGTGGTATCATATCTTTTTGAAACATGCCATTTTGCATGAGTGTGTTTACTTTTAGTAGTAGTAAGTAAAAATGTTGATTGCATGACCTGAGAGTATTTCCATACTGTAGCTTTACTACTTTTACTTGAGTAAAAGATCTGAATACTTCTTCCACCAGTTGTCATATAAGCTATGTGCATACCTGTGCGCCTGTTTGCCAGTGTGTGAGTGTGCATGTGCTGCACCTCATTCAGGCGGCATACACATGTCTAACAGTTGTTAGGTTCATCAGACTAATGCATGCAGCAGTCCACTTCCATTGAAGCATTAGTTATGTGATAAACAATGTTAATGACATGCGGCCTGTGTGTATCTCAAGCATAACGCCATAAGTGTGTGTGTGCGTGTTTGTGCGTGCTGATGTATGTTTTTTCTCCTCATGTAACCCCCGTCACTTCTTCCTCTCATAAATCACAGGCGAGAGGTTTGAGTTTCAGAAAAAGAGCCTTCCCACTGTCAAACAATCAAAATCAAGCAGGCTGACAGAACAGTGCAGAGGGGTAAACACACACCAGTTGATTCTCATTTGAATGTCCAGCCACTGGCGTGTTTATACAAAAGTGCCAGTCTGTGAAAGACAGCGGCTCTCACTCAGCAGAAAAAGGCCAAGGCCTCTATTGTTCAGTCTTCCAGGCCGCTGAGTGCAGATTAAAGCCAGACAGTCACCCGACAACATGTCAGTAATTTTCTGTCCCTAACACACAGCACTCTGGTATGCTTTATGGGGCTTTTTGGTTCTGGATGCAGCCACTATTTTTTTTTAAGAAGGCAAATGTCATGTATCACAAATGATGTTAGCCCTGACATAGAGTGGAGCTCTATCCCTGTGGCAACATGAAAGTAAACAGAAGAGGGACTGAAAAATACTCACCAGAGGGTTGGTGGACCACTGCGAGAGAGGAAATGATAATGGTATCAAAGGAGGAAAGTCGAACCAGGGGAGTGGAAAGGGTTCCCTCACTCTCACCATCGTCCTTAATTTTGACGCCTCTTAATTGAGTCTAATGTGTGCGACACATTACCATGTGTGTTTCTAGCTGAGACGTCTGCTCTGATGTGCAGACACCAAGTTTCCACGAAAGCATCCTCAGCAATTACACCATGCTGGATAATTACCAGTCTGCACCATAGGGAGTACAATAAAGACAGCAGAGACACCCCTCGCCATGTTTCATTGGGATTAAGGCACACACATGTATGAGCATGCACATACACACACACACACACACACACACACAAACATAGACCCAGACATATGCCCCCCTGCAGGCCAAGTTATTTTCCAGAAATGTGTTTCAAAGCCATCTAATTGGTGGGAATGCTGATTCAAAACTTTACATTTTTGTATCTACTGAGAGATGCTGCAGGACAAGATGGCGATGTAGACTAGAAATACACAACATTAAGCTCCTTTTTGTCTACGTTCCTCTATCCGTCCTTTTATTCTGCGACCTGATCCATTTGCTGTTTGAGACGGAGAGATTTTACTAGTGGCTTTTATTTGTTTCTGCCTGTTTTCCAGCTCTTTTTCCCGCCTCACAGACTGTTGTGTACTGTAGGTTTGTACCACACTGGCACACAGTATGCAGTATAACAATATAGATGTAGAGACAGAAAAGCACAGAATATGTCAAAATCCAATTTCCCCTAACTCCAAGTTTTCCCGACTCATATTCTCATAAACCCTACTGGCCCATTTTTCACTAAAAGTTCCTTCTGAGCTGTGTTACTGATTTAAGTAAGGCACATATATTTTAAAGTATCTCTTATAATCAGTCATAGAAGAGCTTCCTGGACTTCTGTATTGTTGGTTGATTTATTGCTCCAGGTAGCTAATTCTGGGTCTTATTTTCTTCCATATATTGGATACCTGTGGTTGTCATAGGTTACAGTATCTACTATAAACTTCTGAAGTATGCAAACTGTGAACCGCCAGATATTAGATACAGGATTCTACTGTTGACAAAAAGAAAAAATCCTTTCTTGCACACAGACACACACAGCTATAGTCCCTTCTGTTCACAGGGCCACTGTGTGGCTTGTTAGCAGCCATAAATCAGTCTGTTTTTGCTCCGGTTCAGACTTTGCAGCAGCCAATGACCTCACCGTGTGAACCTCGTCTGCTCATCCTGACAAGTTTTGAAGGATAAACGCTGATAAACGCTGCCAGATGCAGAGAGACCCCTGCATACACACACACACACACACACACACACACACATGCATAGATCCAGAGACATGGACACAGATACCTGGGAAAACTCACTGTGACATTTGTAGGCTCATTCAAATTCTCACTCCTGCATGCCCGACATGATGAAAGCAGCGTGCTGCATTTAATAGAGTGGTGAAACTACAACCTGTTCTGTACTGTATGTAGCATCCAGCATTACATCCTTACTCTACACACTCCTCCCAACTTTAGACAGTCAGGGTGAAATTATTGCCATCCGATTGGTCCCAGTCATTTGTTCCACCCCCAACTCAGCCACCCACTGCTAATTTCACAAGGGGCCCGAAATCAAAAAGACATCAGGAACCTCAAAGCTGTACTTTTTATAACCCCCTTTTATGCAGACTAGCAAGTTCAGTTTTTGAAGAGAGTTTGTAGCCATAGCCGTCATATTACAAGACTAAAGAGGGGCAGCAAACGATCACATGACCTATTAATGAGAGCGTCTCCAAAGTATCATTTCCTCCTTGCTGGCTTCTCCTCTTGCCCACTGTCCATCAATCAAAGCAGGCAGCGACGAAACTGTGGTAGGTTTTCACTACAAGACCTCAGGTCGGATGGCACCCATGGGGCCAGTAAAACAGGGAGATGAAGAGAAAAGCCCTACTCATGAAAGCCATCCAAGGCCAGAGATGACGATTGTTAATGATGGTTTCCAGTCTGCAGAGCCACCAGGACTGTGAGCGGTTGTGCAACACAACGACTCAAGGGATCCTGTAAAAACAGTTAGCTTAACTTTGAGTGCGGCCATTAAGGAGGAAGTCAACATTAGCCTTTACTACATACGTCACATTTAAGTGTTTTAGGAAAGTTTGATCCAACTGTTCCTTTATGTTTAAATAGGGATCTAAAGGTTTGTGCCTTTGAACTGAGTGTTGCTTTGCAGAGGAGGTTCAATGACTGCTCGACTGTTTTTATAGAGGTAAACAAAGTGGACAACTCCAACTGCTGTTTCAGCACTTGGGTGAGGTTGGATGGGGACTTTAAAAGTACTTAACTGCCTGCTGGACTATCTCATTACCACAAACACACAGAGAAGCGGTAGATGTGGGGTTGTGTGAAAGATTATTACAGCTGGACAAAATCCGCCCAGAGTCTATTATGTTGAATACCACACTCTAAATCTTAGAATAATTACAAACCACCTGGAAACGTCTCATTATTTGAGTCTCACTTGTGCACACAAACACACACGCACACACACACACACACACACACACACACACACACACACAGTTAAACGGGGCAGGATATACATCGAACATTTGTATAAAAAGTTCTCCATTTTCCTACGTTTTCATCCAATATTTGCAGCTGTTTTCTCTCCGTTGTTTACAAACTCTCTTTTTACTGTCCTCCCTTAAAAAGTTTGTCTTGCCAAATCCACTTAACTGTTTTTCCTAACTTAAGATCACTTACATTGTCTCCTCAGATGTACGGAGAAAAGACTCAAACATTATAACAATACTAATAAATAACAGCCCGTTTATGATACTTTGGAGGAGGGAGACAGTGTTGTCAGTGGATTCAAAACAAATTGTGTCTTAATCATGTTCTTAGCTCAGACTAATAGACATTTTTGGAAGGATTAGATTAACATTTTTTGGACACAAATGTATTCACTGTTTTTCTGAGAGTAAGATGAGAAGGTTGATACCAGTCTGAAGTCTGTAAAAAGTGTACTAATCAACACATTAGATCTCGACTGTTTAATATGTACAAAGCTGAAGTGCAAAAAATGATATGTGGTGGTTTTATTGGGGTTATGTAGATTGTTTCCTTACCAGTCACAGTGATTAGCTAAGCTAACCATTTATTGGCTCTAGTTTATGAGACTTGAGAATGGTATCAATCTCATCATCGATTTCATGGCAAGAAAGTGAATAATCATATTTCCCAAAATGGCAAACTATTTATTTAATGGTTCTTTGTCGCTCTCTTTTGCCTTTTTCTTCATCTCTCCTCCAACAGGGTCCTCTTGGCTTGGATGGGAAACCAGTGAGTATTCCCATAATGAAATGTGTGAAACTTGCTTCAAGTGACAGTAGTTTGATTTTAATTCAGTTTTTCTCATCTCAGGGTTTCCCAGGTCCCAAAGGAAGCCAGGTACACCATCACACACCTTGTCTTGTTTTAGTTTTCCAATAGCACATATCAATTACACTGAAGCAATTCATTTGCAAAGATTTCCTGAGAATCCAGGTGGGTATGTGGCCTGTAAGACAGGTGATGTTTTGCTAAACTTCATCAATCATCTTTACTGGTCCTAAGGGAACATTGCGACTGAGTGAAAAAAACACGGTAGCCGTCTTGTTTCTTGTTCCACCTCTTAAGTCATCCCAGGGCTCACAGCCACGGGGGACTCGTGGCTCAACTGAACCGGTGCTGAAATCCCCTTTGCACTTCACCTCTGAGTCCCATCCATCACTTTTCTACTGAATCCCGGCCGCGCCCTCCAGACACACCCAGGTGTAGCGTGGAAACAGGCGAAGCAGAGCAAATGGGTTACACACCAGTGAGACAAGTGAGGGAGAGAAAAGAGTTTATAACCTCACAGAGGCTCTTTAAAAAGTAATTATTCTACCCTCTCTAACCCCCCCCTCCTTTGCCCACGAGAAGGACGAGTCATCTGCTGAAATGTAAACCCCTCACAGCTAAATGAGAGCTGTTTGAAAAGCTCCTCTCCAAACAACGTTAAGCTGTTGTTTCCTACAAAAGGAGACCTCAAGCTGAGTCTGTCCTTTAAAGAGGACTCTCCCCATTTCATGCCCCAGCAGGTGTGACAAATACCACGGGACCAGAGTCGCCTAAGTACACAGGGGATGCCAGATGAAAACAAGAGGATAAAGGATAAAAGCAGTTTAATTTGTTGTTGGATGACGGCCAGGGGAGTCAGAGGGTTATTCTACAGGAATAAATCAAGTTTAAAGGAACACTGACAAGAGAAGAATGAGTTCAACGACCATAAACTAAAAAAAAAGTGGATGGAGTTCATTCAGAGTCATGGATATAGATAAAAACAAGGTCAATAATGAAACCTTTTATTTTTTCCACTTCTAAAATGACATGAATAATAGAAGAATAGCTTTTTTATTAATGTAAAACTCACAGACTAATTTTTAACATAATACCTTTTGCAAGCATAGACACAAAGTTATTTCACATTCCTACTAAAAGCATTACAGATGTTATCAAAACCAGGGTAAAACTGACATCAAAAACTAAACATTTGTAATAAAGGACGACTTCCATATTTAGTTGCTCAACATTTTGGATTTCTTTGGGAACTTTGGGATCTCAACTAAAGAATTTAAAATAAAGTTAGCTTGATTTGATTCAAACAATGTTTGACTGACTGTATATTTGCCAGGGGAACCAGACGTTTAAAGAGGCTGAACTGAAATTGAAAACCCCCAATGATAATTACACACCCTACTACTACCTGCAAGTCACTTCTTCCTGCTCCTCCATATCGTCTTTCTCTGAACAGAGAAGGAGATAAGCTGCTGCTTGTTATCATGTAGCCAGTCACATTAACAAACTGCAGCTCATCCTCTGCACCAGACACCTCTCTCACCTCCGTACTCTACTATTTAGAGCTCCAGTCCAGAAAAAAAGTCTGCCAGGCAGTGAAGACGAGAGAAAAGGGGGAACAAATCAGAGAGGGAGGCTTCACACCGGATTACATGGCAGATTTGGCGACTGAATAAAAGCAGAATGAGGGAACGAGTGCGTGAAATACAGGAAGAGTGGAAAGAATAGACAGTTTAGAGAATAGAGTTATGAGAAAAGTGTCTGGGCTGTAAGATCTGCTCACAGTAGTCGCTTTTAGAGAGGCGGCGGCTGAGATCAGAGACAGCCGTTCTCCCAGTGTGTGGTGCCGCCAGGCTTGGGCTCCTTGTGCCACTGAGTCAGACAGAAAGACAGACAGACAGATAGACGAGGGCACAGCACAGCCCAACCGACAGGGTTTAGCTCATCTGTGGGCCTGGTGTTCATGAGACAAAGTCAAAGGCCCAACACACAGTGTCACTTTGTGTCAGCGTCTCACATACTAGCCTACACATGAGTGCATGGGCCTGTTGTGTTAGACCCTGTGTTTTTAGTTAGCGTTTCCAGCATTCCACAAAACATCTTCCCCTCTGAGAGAATGACCAAACAAAGGAATATGTTGCCCCTTTCAGTTTTATCTCTCAGCAAAACAGTTTTTATCTCACAAAGAGAAGCCCTACAAAGCATGCTCGCTCCAAGCTCATGTCATATGGTGCTCTTATTGTGAAATGTGTTCAGACAGAAGTGACTTGTGATTGAGAAATCTCAGTGGCACGGCTGCATTACTGCCTCGCCTCACCATTTGATTGAATGCACCCTGCAAGCGGCCAGTTTAAGATGTACTGCACTGTACATGTTGCTCGTGTGATTTATTATTTATCTTGACCAACTGTCTCCGATTATCTCCTCCCTCCTACAGGGACCAGCCGGACCCAAGGGAGAAAAGGTATGCTTCAATATGGACTTCAACTGCCCTGCCAGACAAGTCAATGATTGTACTGTATGGACGTATTTCTCACAGGCGGACAGCTTCAGAAATGCATGCACACACACTTACACACAACCTCACAGGTGTTCTCTGCAGCCCTCCCACGTTCACGCTTTCACTGCACGCCCATCAAACGAGCCATAGATTACATGTAGTTGTGCAGGAGCTCGTATGTCTCCGCACATTCTCACGTCAAGGCACTAAACAGGTTTACAGGCCTTCCGCAGGGCTCGATGATAGCCAGATGTTTTCCCGTTCTGTGAACCTCTGCCCAGCCTGAGATCATGTAAGTGACCATAAGAGCTGAAAGAGCTGGCAGAGGAGGCTCGTGCATGTGGTCGTTTGTATACGCACTGATGGCTCACTTTGTGTGTGTGTGTGTGTGTGTGTGTGTGTGTGTGTGTGTGTGTGTGTGTGTGTGTGTGTGTGTGTGTGTGTGTGTGTGTGTGTGTGTGTGTGTGTACGTTTTTTACACTCAAGCGAAAATTGTCCAGATAAACGCCGCCACAAGAACAACTGCAGTAAACAGCATCTGTCAGAGCAGGATTCAGTTTGATGAGTGGGGATTGCAAATGACAGATGATGCTGAGGTTTGGAAAATTGGCTCCCTTCATGTAATCATGCTAGTGGCTCTGTGATGAGAACATGAACTCCAAATCCTCATCAGTGAACCAACAATCTACAGCACGTGCTCTTTGACTTCCATCCCGTCCCGTCAGATTGTGGTCTATCAAATGATTTATGCAGTAAATGTTGACTTCCTGAGCTGGTTTGAGGACAGATGACCTTTGAGTCCCTTCCTTCCCGTTTTTAAGTATTAGTTTTTAAGCCTGTCTGTCACAGCCGCTCTACAGTAGCAGTAATGTATTATATGCCTCGTCTTGTGTGCTTTTACAGTGTTAATAGCTGCTGACAATTGTTATTTTCCTGTTTTTCTCCCAGGGGGATCAAGGAGACATTGGACCACGGGTAAGTCATGTTTTCTGTCTTTGACTGAGAAGGTGAAAAGAGATGTTTATGACTGTTTAATGTGCATTTTATAAGCTATTCTTTCTCTACAGCTGATCTGGCTGAAAAGGCCTTTCCTTTGATTGTTTTTTCTTCCTCAGCAAATTGAAAATGAGCTTCCATTTATATTTTCCTTACAGCTTTTGTCTTTCTCTGTCTCTGCCAATCTCCTTTTTTGCACTTCCTGTCATGAGACACTGTGGTTTTCACTTTCCAAATCTTTGCAGTTTACCTTTACATTTTATTTTTAAAGAACTACAAGTTTAACACGAAGTCCATATCTAAAATAAGCTGTAACAAACATTTACAAAATACCTTTGTCTGAATGACAAAAAGCCACTACTTATAAGGAAAAGTTTGGCATTTTGGGAAATATACTTTGATTCAAATGAAAAGATTGATACCACTCTTGCAGATACTTTACTTGGCTGTAACCAGAAGAAACATCTGCAGCTATCTATCACGTGTATGTGCAACTGACAGTGTCTTAGGACTGCAGGGAGAAACCTACACCAATGCATCTGAGATTTAAACCCAGACCAGACAGAGTAACAGACCATCACAAATTGGAAATTGTAAAGTTTTTACAACATCTGAAAAACTACTCATCATTTCCCTGTTGTCACGCTGGAGGGATATTGTGCATGTGCAAACGTGAAATGTTTTCACGTGATAAACGTGAAAACACATCTGATGACAAGTTTTGTCACATTGTGTTCTACATAGCATTCACCACTTGGACTTTTAATAACTCAAAAGAAAGTATTTTTACTCTGGGCTACTTCCCCAGCAACTGCACCCACAATGCAGTTCGGCTCCTGTGATGAGGTTTGAGTTGCCCACATTTCCAAAGCCAGAGATGAGAAATTATGATATTAAAGAACGATGGAAATACTTAAACGTCACCATCAAAACCCAATGGTTGGGGTGGTGCGCCAAAGCTGCCATCTAGTCTCACCCAAACTATGTTTTCTTTATATTACGGAGTAACCTAGCTCTGCATCTGGTCCATGTTGTCAGTGTTGTCTTTTCATGTGATATCATTCCACCCACTATGAGATCTATGTAATTATCTCCCGTTTGATTCACTGTGGTTTGAAAATAAGCCCCCTGTGCTTTACATGGTAATTTCATTTGACTCTTTGAAGAGGTCAAGTATCCTGAATGATGTTTTTGGAGTTTGATTATTTTTAGAATATAATATCAGGTCAAGGTCACATTTCCTCACGTGCAAAAAAAAAAAAATAGCTACTGAGATCATTTATCCATTTTCCCTTGGATGATAAATTGTAGAAACGTAACGTAGAACAGTAATGATTAGTCGCTTGATCAATAATTTAATGCAACAATTTGGATAATTAATATAAATGATTGACAACTGACAAAAATAACCATGGTTGCAGTTTCTGAGTCGGGAAAAAGAAAAGAATATATATATTTATACACTTAAATTCAAACAAGTCAAATGGCTAGCAGAAGCTAATATATAAATATGTAATATATTAATATTTTAATTTTAAAAAAACTGAAAACTAATATACAATTCATCTATTCTGGACAAAAACTGCAAATTAGCCAGTAATTTCCATATTGGCAGTGGCCTGTATTATGAGAACCATGACTGACTATGAGCCATTATAAAATGTTTATTAAAATAACTCTTTAAAAGGCTTCTGTAGACACTTGCTGCGTGCCTTTATTATTGCTAACTTTCATTAGAAAATATCCATTAAATGAGTTTCAGAATAATAATAAGAAATAGATGTATACTCATAAATCTTTGAAGAGTTGGAGCCTGGCAATATTGGCATAGCAGTGTGTGTTACGAGTATTGGAATGAGACTGAATGACTATTATTTTTTTAGCAGAGCACAATTCGAGTGTAAATTTGACAGGGCTGCCCAGCGGAACAGTATTTATGATGCGGCTCAGAAACATAACAGGCATTCTTGATTCCTATCGAGGCATACGCCATTTGGTTTCCCAGCTTATCCCTTCAGATTTTGTTGATGATAGTTTGTGCAAGAATTAAATCTTTTTGGCATTCAGCATTACATAGTTCTTCCAAATAGTAAATATTGAGTTTGGACAAGGTTTCTGGAGCTTGGATGTCGTTGGATAAGTCTGCAGCCGAAAAACCTCAGAGTATCGCTTAGAGACACAGGCTTGGTTCAAAACAAACCCTGCAGTTCCTAAAACTACTGTATTTGTGAATGAGGTTTGGCATCGGGGTCCATTTTTATAGATATGACTAGATAGGTTAGCAAATGAAAGGCTTTTGGTCTCTGAATGTTTAAAACATGATTTTCTTACCAGCTAAGAATCACTGCAGATCAAAGGTGGCGCAGTGGGTGTACCCTCATCATCAGTACATAAGCTCAGTCATCACTTTGCCCTGATCTCAACATTGTACGCTGATTCACCTCTGAACTCTACGAGAGGGTGAGAGAAAACATGTGAAAACAGGAAGTGGCCATGAATCTATGTCAACCTGTGACTTCCTGTCAATCCATCATGTTCAGTGCACTCAGGCCGAATCTGGTCCCAGAACAGATAACAACACGGGACCACAGGGCTGTTAAAACACAATCAGATGTCATAGAACAGGGGTCACTAATAGGCGGACCGCGGTCCAGTTCCGGACCCAAACGCCGTTGTATGCGGACCCGTACCTAAAACCGATAATTGATAATTAATAAATTCTAACAGAGTACTTTTATTTTTACCGGCACAGCTTTTTCAGCCTTTACGGCACTCGTTCAGCGGTCCAGGAAACATACAGACCAATTATATGCGTTGTAAATCATATACTGTATGTGTATTCCTATAAGCGTCGCAACTCCAGTCGGAGAAGTCCGTGAGTTAGAGAAGTTATTTCACATGGTTTTCTCTAAGAAGAGAAATGTGGATAGTGAGACCAGAGAGACCAGTCTTTAACCACGAATGGACAGACTCTTATATCTTCATTCTTCCTACAGGCAGATCAAAACCAGTATGTCTCATATGTTCAGAGACCATGGAGTGAGTTTAGAAGCGGTAATGTGAAGCGCCACTACGAGACAAAGAACACATCTTTTGAGCAAATGTACCCACTCAAATCTGAAATGAAGGTACAAAAAATAAACGATCTAACAACCCAAAATGATCAGAATCCTAACACATGAATTCACTGTCCAACAATGATGTTAACAGAGAGGAATAGAGCTGAAACAAGTGGTTTAATAACCACAGATGAAGTCCCTGCACACAAATTTCTCTTTTTACAAAATTAAAATAATATGGATATCGTGGCTTTTATGATTGACAACTTCACACCTCACGATTTAAAGCTGCAGGGAAAAGACAATTCAGTTAAATTAATTTTTCTAAAATTAAGTACTTTATTTTAAGAGTCACATTTTTCAAAAGCTTACTGATATGTATTTAATTTTTTAATTCAGCCTACATTTTACTTAAAATAAGAGAACATTTATTTATTATTAGAGTATATATTATTTAGAATGAATCCAGTTCAATTTGAAATCTGACAATAAATATTGTTTAGATATTATTCAATTAAATTTTCTTGATTTGATTTGACAGTCAGATGTTGACTACATACAGACGTTAATACAACTGTTGGCTGCTTCAATATAGGACTAAATCATAGCGCAAGTTAAGACATTATTTGGTGTTCCGGACCTTTGGATGAGGAAATTCTCTCCAACTGGACCTCGCTGAACTTTAATTGAATACCCCTGTCATAGAACCACCAAAACATGTCAAAAAAGGTCATGTGTGGTGTCGCATCTCAAAAGCAACTGTAATTGAAAGGCAAAAAGATGGTAGCCATTTTTCCCAGACTCCATACTGTCATAAACATACGTAGGATGTTGTGAATGCATGTTTAAGTTTGTCTGGCGGCTTGGTTGAAAGACGAGCCACGATGGGAGTTTCATCCACAGCCAAAGCCTCCTCTTGCCTCCCTCGGAGCAGCTACAAAAAGACCATAGTTAGACGGGGCTCCGAGGTTGAACGGCTGTTTGTCTTAGTATCAGCCTACGGTCTGATGAGAACAAGGTAAAGGATAAACCCACTGTGAAACAGCCTATTCTCTTATGAGAGTTTTAAGGAGCATACAGTATGTGTGCAGTATGTGGTCTCCATGGTGGGAACGGTGGGAATGAGTGAATGTGACATTGGGAAGAGAGGAGTGTGTAGGCAAAGAGAGGAAGAGGAGGGGTCTGCGGTGTCAGAAAAACCTCAGCTATCCAGCGCTCACCGCAGCCTGTTAACGGGAACCTCATGAGTGGACTAGCATCTCCACTCTTTCTCTCCCTGCTGTCCAACTGCTGTTCTTAGATATTCTCTCCATCCTTCATTCAATGTGTTTTTGGAGGGAACTCAACCAGAGAAGCAACACAGTGCTCCGAGCTTTGTGGCGGCAGACAAACTCTGCTCCTTTCAGCTTGACAGACAATCATCACAGTTACTGTCTGTCGGCTGGAAAGAGCCAAGCCACCTCTGTTTGGTTTGGTCGCAAAGCGACGGAGGGGAGACATTAAATGAAACGCACACACAAAATTAAATACATGTTTGAACAAGAAACCCAGGATACAGTTTCTGAAAGGACAAAGGGGACAGTTACTGGGTCTTAGTTTTGATTTAGCAGTATTTCTCAGTTTTAATGGAACGTATGTCTCACTATTTGCAGATGATGTATTTTTGTTCATTCTCAAATGTATATCTTGTTATGCTCTTTTCAACCCCATTGGTATGCCACAGGAAGTTATTCACCGTTCCCCTTGTCACTTCCTCTCTTCAGGGTCCTCCTAACTACGGCACATATGCAGGTCTGCACAGTAATCAGATTCTCACCGTCAAGGTTTGTTCCTCCAAGCAAACTGTCCCGTAGTCCTCCCGGTCGTCTCTGCCCTCTGTCAGGCTGCTCATCTGTCACTATCGCTGCAGACAAATGAGCAAAACACCCTCCTTGAGCTTTCTCTTTTGGCTTACAGCTTCAGAGGCTGCTGAACTCTCATCTGTTTTACCCCCCAGCAGTTATTTCCCTCTTGGTTGGACTCTCCTCTGCAGTCTCTTAATTAATTATTGGTTTCTGGTTTCTTTACTCATTTCTCCCTTTCTTTTCTCCCTCTCTTTTGTCCTTCAACATGCTCCATGTCCCCCCCCCCTCTCTCTCTCTTTTTCCACTCTTTCATTTTTCTCCTGTATTTCTACTTCTTGTCCCTGCCGCACCTCATGCATCTCAGATGGTCTTCCCCAGATATGATCATGGCTTTCTCTCTGGAGACCAGTCCAATAGTTTTCAGAGACGTTTTCTGAAGGTACACCACAGCTAGTGCATGTGTGCACTTTTAACACTTTAACTAACCTTTTTTATGTCCTGATTCGCAATGCATCGCCCTTCTTTCGTACTTTCTCAGTCATGTTGCATTTCATTGATTTTGTGTTTTTTTTCATAGTTTTCCTCAGTGTGCTGGCTTGTTTAGTTGTATTAATTTAACTTATTATGTTTCATCGATTATAAAAGTTCTAAAGCATCCAGAAATGTAGCAAAACATTTTGGAAGATGAGCCACGCACATTTCAGAGAGCCTCCAGAAATGTGTGCTTCTCATTACAAGAAGAATAGAAAAGCTTTGTTGGTGACAGTTATGTTCAAGCCTTAGCTTAATAGAGACATGATAATTATCAGTACAAGAAAATAAGGATTTGGTCTTCTATTTGAAGGTCTTGGTAATATAATTTTCTTGAAAGGGCTTGCTGTACCATGTTGCTTGCCGCAACAAAGCAAATGCTAATGCACCACATGTTCGTAGGGATGAGAGGGTGCAGAGGAAATGTGTCACCATGTGACTATTGAGACAACACTGGGCCTACAGTACATCCCCTTCTGTGGTGAGCAGGACTTCATAGGGCGTTAATAGGTTCTGTTTGCCCTAAGCATGAGGGTGGAAATCATCAGAACAAGACGTGCCCCCAGTTAGATGTAGATCCAGTGATGAAGTCAGGTGACCCTTGAATTTTTGTTTTCTGAAGCATAAACAAAAAAGAAACACCTCATTCAACAGATGGCATTGTCCTTAATTAACAATTTCCTGTGTGAGAGTGCATTTGTCAGCATGGGTGTGTTTCACTTTGTGACTGAATATCAGTCTGACTCACCAGATGAGGCCTGCTGCTATTGGCCAACTCCTAGTGTCACTTTTTAAGTCTTTATCTATGATATGATATGGTATGACTAGCAAATTAAGCTAATAAGCTACATGCTAGTGCTGAAAAAAGTAGAAAAAAATTAGGATTTTGAACTATGTAGAAAGGCCTAAATGATTCATTATGCTGATTGTATTAAAGACATTTAAAGGCTATAATCTACATTTTTATATTGACAATGAATCAGATGTCTTTTTGTAAATCACTTATGGTAATAAACCCACGGAGGTCCATTAACCTCAATTCTCCTCAGCTCATCTTTTAGCTCATTGTTTTGTTATTTTCCAATCTACAAGCTTACTGTTTTGATTCACTTGCACCATTCTAGCTTTGTTTTCGCCTGTTTCAGCTGTTTTCATGAAAAACCCTTTAAACCCACCGTATAAGCAGCACAAAACCAGAGATAAACAAAGTCAGCAACTATCTGCTGAAGTATTGAGCAGCTAAACAGCAGGTTTCCCCAGGAGTTGGTGGAAACTAAAAAGAGCTAAAAGAAGGGTGAATATTTGACTTAAGATGGACACGACCATGGCTCCATTACATTACATTACATTACAGTCATTTAGCAGACGCTTTTATCCAAAGCGACTTACAATTCAGTATCTATCTACACACCGTAGACGCAGCTACGGGAGCAATTCTGGGGTTAAGTGTCTTGCTCAAGGACACATTGACATGAGACTAGCAGAGCAGGAGCCGGGGATCAAACCACTGACCCTCTGATTGAAAGGCGACCCTGCTCTCCACTTAGCCACGGCCACCCTATCCAAATGAATGTTGCTCCCTATCAGCTGAATGTGTAAATAGGCAACTGTTTGGTATCTGTTGTTGACCAAAGAGGCTTAGGCAATTGTGATTGGTTCAAGAAATTTGGTAATGGGTTTAAACCTGTGCAGATACCAACAAACGTAGTCTATAGATAATTCAAGACAAATAACTATTAAGAAATAATGCTTTGCTTTTTTTTTCTTGTATTTCTTTCCCTAATTCTTCTGTGTTTTTGTTGGGTTTTTTTCATCAGGGTGACCAAGGACAGGCTGGACCCGCTGGTCCTCCTGGTCCTCCAGGTCCCCCAGGTCCCCGGGGCCCCCCTGGGAACACAGGCAAGGACGGGCCACGTGGCCCTGCTGGCGAGCCGGTGAGAGCTTCTCCTCATGCATCACAAGAGAGAAATGTATACCCACTACATTAAACAATGCACCCATACACACCCACACTTTCTTGCTGTTATTCTCGTCCTCCTTCATCATTCTCCCCCTTTTGCTCACCCTCTAACTAAGGTCCCACCACAAAGAATGCAGTGATGTAAAACACCTCAGTCATCAGGGACTGCCGTTACCCCAATTGTGTTGACCTGGTAGGGTTCAGCCCCAGGTTGAGACAGCTTGCAAATATGTGTGTGTATGCTGTGAGTGAATGTGCATTTATACACATGTATTGAAGGGGTAAGGGTCTCTGCAGTGAATTGCAATGAACCCAAATTCTCTTGCCAGTGAGCTGTGGCTTACCTAAAAGCTTCCAGAATAGCAACTCTACTCCTGGCCTCATCTGTTTTGTGTAAGACAGTGGCCACAAAGTTCCCCAACACGCCCCCCATTCTCCCACCCTCCTATACCACGACTGTGTTGCTGTGCACCCCAGAAACCGATATGGCACTGCGGCGAGTTCATGGGCAGTTTGCCGGCCTTGCCAAACAATAGTTGTGCTCCTCGCCTAAGGCAGTTTATGTTTCTCAAAATTACCTTTCTGCTTCCCAGAGTTTAGTTCATATGCAGCGGCAGCTTAAAGCTGTGGTTGTAGGATGGAAGAGAGAGAAAGAGGCCATGAAGATAATTGTTGTTTAACCAAGCGAAGGACTGAATTTTGTGTTACCCTCAACTGGCACAGGGCAGCAAAAGGACTGAAGTAATACCTGTCGGTGTCACTGTGGGTGAGTTGAGAGATTGCGCAGAACCGACAAAAGAGAGAGCCAGCACCGCTCAGAAAATGACTAAAAGCAGACGGGTCGAAGAGAGGGGGCCGTCCTGTAACCTAGTCGATTTCTGATATATTCTTCAAGTTGATTAAAGGCATTGCAAAACTAAAACAGCAAAAACAAAGCAGAGTGGCGAAAGAGCCGCTCCATGTTGTGGGCAGATGTCTGAGTGTGCTGAGCAGGAGAAAGTGAGCGAGCCTGCCAGTGTGGGCGTCCTTGAACCATCGCCGTTTGTTTCATTAAAGTGGAAAGTAAAGGAAGGACAACTCAAACCCGTTTGCAGGTAGTTTCTGTCTGATGTGTGGCTACCTGAAACTGCTGTGGCGGATGTGTCCGTGAATAACATATCTAACTTCAGGAAATAATTTAAAGCAAATTTAGGATAGTTCATTTGTGGAAACGCATCTGACATCTGAACTGGTCTTCATCCATCCTTTTCTGCGCTCAGGATAAAAAAATGATTTGCAACGGTAATTTGTTTCCCGCTGCTGTGTAGGAAAGATCAAAAGACAAGTAGGGTGTAAGAGGGGTGAGAAAAGAGGTTAAAAAGCTGCTGGAGCAACTGAGGATGGAAATAAAAGAGGACCACATAGCAGTAGAGAGGATCAGGATGACAGTTTGTATGTGCTGGCAGAGAGCAGGAGGAAGAAAACCAGCTGGGGCACATCTGAGTAGCTTCTGCACATTATTTTAAAATATGAGGACAGAGTGGAGGGCTAATAACCTCCAATTTATAGCATGCATTTATAGCAGTGCAGTGAGTGATCAAGTAAACACATCAACTTGATAGCAGGGTATGTGAGAGAGAGAGAGAGAGAGAGAGAGAGAGAGAGAGAGAGAGAGAGAGAGAGAGAGAGAGAGAGAGAGAGAGAGAGAGAGAGAGAGATGGAGGGCTCTTGCACAAGATCCCAGTAAGTGGTCTCTACCATGGATGAGTTCATAACAGATGTTTAGCTGCTCCAAGCACACGTCCACCTGGCCCTCACAAACTGCCACGATAGGTCTGTTGACCTAAATAAGCCACCAAACCACCAAAAGACGGATGCCATAAAGTGGACATGGAATACTCCATCCAATGTTTGTGTTGGGTTATCGCTCATCATCACACACCGAGTTCTGGCCAGGGCTCCATAGTCATCACTTGCAAATTGAAAAAAAGGCATTTTAAATACAGATTGGTGACACATCAGAGGAAAAGCTCATGCCTTGTTAAACACTGACATCTAGTGGCTAAAGTGGTTTGACTCTTTAATGTATATTTACCTGAGGTCTAGTAACTAAGTTTCTCCTCTGTCCTCCTCAGGGTTTTCCAGGTCGTGATGGCATTGAGGTGAGTTCAGTTCAAATCCAGTTCGAGCTATCTGATTGTTGTTCATGAATAACTATTATAAGTCTGTGATGATCATTTGTCTGTCTCTGGATAAATATGGTAAACAATTATATTTCTGCTTCAGGGGTCACAAGGATTACCTGGGAAGCCGGTACGATCATTACTAGATATCTCACCTTGAGTCAACTCAATTTCATTACTTCTTGTTTTCCTCAAGTGTCTTGTAACATTCTGCTGTTTTGCTACAGAAGCATCACGTGACCAAAGGTTTGTACTTTTGACATTTATGGACTTTTATGAATTGACAGGGAGAAGATGGTGAGTCCGGCTATCCGGGACCACAGGGTCCTCCAGGAGCGAAGGTACAGATAAGCGTCACTCATTAAAGTATTTTAATGTGTCTGTCTTTTCATGCATTGTGCTGAAGGTTTACTGTGTGTGAAAACAGGGCGAGTCCGGTATGGCAGGAAAAGGAGAGAGAGGCATGGATGGACTCCCGGGATTGAAGGTAGAAAACCGTTAAATTGCATTTAAACAATACACACATAAATACTAAACACTACACTATTTAGAACATTTAAAATATCTATTGTCTGAGAGAGTTCCACCATAATATGCCATATGTGTGATCAAACAGGGAGACAAAGGGGAAATAGGAGAGCAAGGACAACAGGGACCCATGGTATGTGTATGAACAGAAACACTTGTATTGTGATTATCTTCAGTTGTTTGTGTATCTCTCATTCATGTTTACTTGTCTCTGCCTCAGGGTTATCCCGGTGAAAAAGGCACAACAGGCTCCTCAGACATCATCGACTTCAATGGGAAGCTTCTAGATGCTTTCCAGGTGAGTGCTATCAAAGTGTCAATGAGACCAGATAGATGGTGCATATATATTTCATCAGACATTTATCACTCTCAAGTTAGGCGTCAGGGAAAAACTTCAACAAGCCCAGAAATGGTAGTGTGGTAAGAAACACTATTTTCTTTTCAAAACCGCAAAACTGAACACATCGCCCTTTTCTTCTTGACAGGCCATCGACACCATCAGTGTTTCGGTAATCTGTTGTTATTTCTGCATGGTTTTGGTGGAGTGATCAGTAACTAACACCTATAATGATCACACACACTTGCATAAGCACACAACCTGTGTGTATTCGCATCTTATCACACCTGCTTCAGCCAGTGGATCGGTATGTTTTTTGTAGATGCCCGCCACCCAGAACTACATACTTCAGATGTATTGGATCTCACTCTGGAGGCTATACATCTAAAGAGCATTACTGAATGTCCCTGGACTACTTGTCTACCAGGCTCTCTTGTGTATTCATTTGGGATAAAACACACAGCCCCAGCAAATATAGTACAGCTGTGTTCTTCTATCAGATAACATGCAGCCCTAAGAAGCATGCTTAATCATGCAGAAAAATCACCAGCCTTTTGTTATACTGTTCTGAGTGTGTTTTCATGTTTCCAACGTGCTTCACAAGATATGTGGCTGTAACTCGCTATAGGGCAGCATGGTGTTTTTTTTAAAATGCATTTGTGTTCCACATAACCGAGTGCATAAGGGGAATGCATTAGAAAGGAAAGTAGGGGAACCCCTCATCGTAGCCACAGTCTCAGTTTCATATCAGTCCCCTACACGCCACCCTTTGATTCCATGTACCGTGCTACATGCTAATAACAGATGGCTATCTCTGCAGTGGAATGTGTATTTGATTAAAAACCACTCTGCGCCGGGCCCCCTCGGACCTGCTCTGAAATGGGCTTCTGCATGCAAAGCTGTAGACAGCAGCGTGAGACAGTTACAAAGGGGTCTGTGCAAACACGAACCTGAGATCTTATCAGAAGCCTTTTGCCAACACGGGTCAGTTGGCACCAAATCACACGCAAGGTCTCAGCTAGAGTTATATCCATCAAGCGGGGAGTGCTCATTGGCCACCCAGCTTTGTGTGAAAAGCTGTATTGGTTTCATCCCGTGGTGAAATTTTATGTGATGATGGATTTGGTGAAAAACCATGCTGAAATTGGCTGCCGGTTACTGTCATTCACTTTACAGCTTTTTGTGTAATTATTTGCATGAAAAGCCTTCACTTTCAATTGATGGAATATCTCAGATCAAATAGTTGTTTGTAAACATTTATTGGTTTCCATGGTGAAATAGATGATAAACAGAAATTTTGAAATTGGAAAAAGGAAGAGAGTCCGCATCTGCACATCCGGGAGGCAACATGGGTTCCTTTTTTATGACTTCAAGATGTCGGAGGACTTCAGAGGGAGAAGTAATAAGTGTAATATTGAGCATGTAGAGATTAAGGAGCGTGATTTAAGGGGCTGTCACTTATTTACCAGCATAGAAGAAAACATGGGATGGATATAATATGCTATTCTTCATCCATAGTGTTACATAAAGTCAAGGGACTGTTTTGATTCTCCTCCTTTTGTGCAACGGTCTCATCCCACATCAAAACAATCAACAGAATGGAACATGATGCCAGGCTATAGTTGGGTACCACAAACCCCATTCAGCACAATCTTTGTAAAATGGAATTGCTTCAAGGTGGTTGTGATCAGCGAACAGACTAAAAGATTTGTTTACTGTCAGGCTTGCGTTGAGTAATCAATCAACCTTGTTGTTTTGTTCATGTTCAAGCCTTATGGGGGAGTTTTTCCACCATTGTGATAAACAGCGTAAACAGACATGCGTATCCCCCATGTCTGGAAAAAATGACAGATGTAATGAAAGCAGCTATAATCAGTATCTTTATACTGACGACTGATCACATGACTACTTGTATGTGAAGCGGTTCATCAATGGTGACAAAACCACAGAGAATCATCTGAGCTATCTGAGCTTAAGTTTCAGGTCTTTGTTTGCTCTCTCCAACCCGCAACTCTCCCAGCTCTCATCAGCAATGTTTCTGGCCACAACAGCAAGTCACTTTCATCTAAAAAAGCTCTGAAAAAAACACTGTACGCAACCTGCCCAGCACCAATCTGCAGACAGACAAAGTTAGTGACTAGCTGATGGACATTATGGAGCAAGGCAAGGCAACCTTGGTACATGTGCCACCATTGGTACGCAGCTGCTCCAACGGCACACTAGCAAAAGAGTTTTTTGGAAATGGTCTGTTATAGTTTGACTGAGTATTTCCTCACCCACATTCCCCAAAGATTCCGCCTCTGTTTGGCTAAGACTTGATGCCTTCCGTTCAGAATTCGATATGTTTATTGCTGACGAACAAGATTGGTAGAAGGTTGGTGGAGTTGATCCATTTCAACTCAGATGTGGATGTTTTCATAGTGATGGCAGTCTTGTATAGGGCAATATAATAATTTTTGGAATGATGCTATGCACCTTTCCTATATGGATGGAATAAAATTACAGATGCATTAGAGACTCAAATTTTGATGTAGTGTCATAATAAAAGTTTATGTTAACCTCAATGTTGATATGGCACATTGATTAACAAGAAACTTATTGAGCATAAATTCATCAGGTGGACTCAAACATGACTCCAAAGGAATGCTAATGTTGCTCCATATCTGCTGGATGTGCAAATAAGCAACTGCTTGCTAACAAGTTCACTATATCAATTTAAAAGGTGGCGATGTTGTGTTTACAGCTTGTTTCCACTGCCTCCAGGTGGTCAAAACATTATTGCTGGCGCAGAATAGATAAACTTGAATTTGTTCTAAGATTAGACACGTTGTAAAGATTATCTGGGCATATATATATATATATATATATCTTTTGCTCAATTTCTTTCTTTCTGCAGGGTCCACCTGGACCACCTGGACCCCCAGGCCCTTCAGGGGAAAAGGTAAGGACTTAATCATGAAATTATGGCCACATATAACTAAATGTTAAGATGACTTCTGCCAACAACAAAAGCAGTTTATTACCCACATGATTTAATTTTACTGCGTTCAGCACACTGATGCATAGGTGTCCACTGCTGTGTCATCAGGTCCTCCAGCAAGAACCTATGGGAGACAGGCGCTTGTTTCCTATATTCATTATTCTATAGGCCATATGTATTTAAACAGATATATAGACTCATAATTTAACATATTAGATACACAGTGTTGTAGGCTAGACATTGGCAAATATGCACCTATAACTTATATCACCAACAGCTCAGGTTTTACTTTTTTTTAATACAGTATACCCTGGTGAGAATAATAGATACCGCCCAAGCCTTAGGATCTCTGTAATCCTACCAGTGCACTCCCACCAGCTAAAAATGGGGCTATATGATAAATCTAATTAGATTGTGTGTTAAACCTGAGTTTGTGTTAATGTCATATTCATTAAATTAATCTTTTCTCTGTTTGTCATCTTCCAGGGTGAGCTTGGTTTACCTGGGCCAGAGGGAGTCGATGGGGAGCAGGTACGGTTGCAAAATTGCACACTGGCGGGCTGAATGTCTTCTACCATTGTTTATGTTTATTATTGAACTGACTCACGATTCTTTGTCTCCAGGGACCTAAAGGTGACATAGGTGAGACAGGACCAGCTGGCGAGAGAGGAGAGAAGGGAGAGATGGGACTCTCTGGGCCCACTGTAAGTAGTAAACAAGTTTCTCTGACACACAAACAGTGGAAAGTACATAAACAGCTGGGAGTTCATCTTGCTTTTTGTGGGTCAGGGTATGGACGGACACAAAGGAGAGAAAGGCGACTGCAGAATGGAAGACAACCTGGTTAGTGAAACACACATGCAATACAACATTCCCTCATGTATGTGTATCAGATCAGTGCAGACAACGGCTTAAAGGACTTTAATAGTAATTGGGTGTGTTTTAGCCCATTTGTTACCATTTTGTAAATCTCTGACTTTTCTAATTGTGATGGTTTCCTCAGGTTCAGATGATCTCGCAGCCAGGCCCACCTGGCCCACCAGGGGTTCCCGGGTCCCCTGGATCTATGGTGAGTACTTATAATCTCTATCCAAATCCAGGTAGAAACTATTCATGTCAAGTTTGTTGTTTGAATCTGGAGCTGTCACACTCACTCACACGTGTTTTTCAGGGGCTGCATGGTATGCCTGGTCCTAAGGTAAGACTGCAAGATCAGTATGTGGTAAAGGCTTTGACATGTAGTTTGGTACTCAGTGTTCCTGTCCTTCTAATGCAGGGTGAGCCTGGATTTGGGATAAAGGGAGAGAAAGGGGAATATGGTGCTCCTGGACTCAGAGTAAGCAACCCAATTTTATCATAACAAAACATGCTAAACCTAGACATGACACAGTGATGATAATGTACTTTTTAACTGCAGGGATTAGACGGTCCCCAGGGCACAACTGGGTCTGCAGGGTTAGTGGGTCTTCCAGGTGCGAAGGGAGAAAAGGTAAGCACCTGATCACCTCCCTTAATGTCTAAACTAAATTGTCTTCAATAAAACATTCATTATGATTTATATCTGTGAATGTGTGTTTGCAGGGCAGACCAGGGGAGCCTGGACTAGACGTGAGTGTCTCGCTAGGAATCAATTTTGATATTTTCAATTTGATCATTTTCAATTGAATTCAACTTGAATCTGTGTGATAACTTGCCGTCTGACCCGTATGTGCTTCTATTTCCAGGGTTTCCCGGGTCTGATGGGAGGGAAAGGTGAACGAGGGGAAAGAGGAGACAAGGTTAGTTCAGAACGCAAAAAGATATATTTCGTTATTTTTATTAAAATACTACCAATTCAATATTTTATCCTAAAAAACGCATCGCTGCGTGTTTGGCTGACATCTTGACGTGGATGACGACACACCACCTCAAGCTCAACCTAGACAAAACTGAGCTACTGTTCCTCCCGGGGAAGGGTTGCCCGCACCGGGACCTGTCCATCACCATTGATGATACCGTGGTGACGCCAACTCGGACTGCGAGGAATCTGGGTGTGACCCTGGATGACCAACTGTCATTCTCGGCAAACATTTCATCCGTTACACGCTCCTGCAGATTCCTGCTCTACAACATCAGGAGGATTCGTCCCTTCCTGACTGACGAGACGGCGCAGGTTCTCATCCAGTCTCTTGTCATCTCCCGCCTGGACTACTGCAACTCTCTACTCGCCGGAGCCCCGGCGTCGGCCATCAGACCTCTGGAGCTTGTCCAGAAAGCCGCAGCTCGCCTGGTGTTCAATCGCCCCAAGTTCTCCCACACAACTTCCTTTCTCCGTTCTCTATACTGGCTACCTGTAAGAGCTCGCATCCAGTTTAAGACTCTGGTGCTAGCCTACAGGGCAGTGAAAGGAACAGCTCCTTCCTATCTCCAGGCCATGGTCAAGCCTTACTGTTTTCTGTCCTGGCCCCACAGTGGTGGAATGAACTTCCCACTGATGTCAGGACAGCGGAGTCGCTGCCCATCTTTCGGCGCAGGCTGAAAACCCACCTCTTCAGGAAGTGCTACCCTGAGACTTCCACTTAGCACTTATTGTATTCATACTAGCTTGTTACACTTATTGTATTCGTACTACTTATAGCACTAACTGTTTTTCTTGTTTCTGTACTTTGGCTCTGAGTTATGCTCTGCTTCATGCTCTTAGATGCTTGTTTGGAAAAGGAAATGTACTTATGACTTCTGGTGACTAGTAGTTCTTTTGATTACCAATGTTGAATGCACTTATTGTAAGTCGCTTTGGATAAAAGCGTCTGCTAAATGACTGTAATGTAATGTAATGTAATGTTTTCCCCCTCCCTCCTCGCGTTCAGGGTGACCGAGGATCAGTGGGAAAGAGGGGTCTAAAGGGCCAGAAGGGAGAGCAGGGTCCTCCAGGCCTGGACCAGCCCTGTCCTGTGGTATGTCACATCCACACACACACACACACACACACACACACACACACACACACACACACACACACACACACACTGTAATACTGCACAGCACATTAGAACTTTCCTCTCACCTTATACAGTATTTCCCTGCTCTCTTCTCTCAACACTGTTTCTGTCATTTCCTCTGTGTTTCTCTGAGTTTCCTCCTCAATGCTGTGAATGTGTAACTGGCTCTTGCTGACAGGGTTGCGATGAGAGTAAAGATGTGTCTAAGGAGGCAGGGCTTTCTTCTCCTCCATCTCCTCCTCTTCCTCCTTCCGGCCCTGAGGCCCCCTGTCCTGTGGTACAGTATCTCTGTCTCCTTCCTCTTCCTCCTCTTGCATAACTATTTTTGCATCTTGCTATTTTCTATTCAATCGCTCAAACTCTGTTATGCATGTTCTGTTAGTCACCAACTCATACTTCATTATGTCTAGTTCAGTATTCACTGTGAAGAGACATTCACAGATAATAAAGAAGAGGTATTCAGCTGGGAATTAACTTAATTAAGTCTTCCTTTTTTATTATTCTCATTTGGCTGAATTTGCATTTTTTAGAGCTCAGCCTCCACCTTTGCTTTATTTTACAACATCAGTTTGCTGATAGAGAGTGCACACCTTGGACATTATCACAGTTGTTGCATGACTGTAAGGTGTGTTTAAGCACACAGCACATGACATTTTCTGGCTTGTAAACATTCCACTGCTGTTCTTCCTCTGCAGGGACAGGATGGGCTGCCCATACCAGGCTGCTGGCACAAGGTGAGTGTTAAGAGGTTATTTTTAGAACGTGTTGTTAACTAATTAAAGGAGTAGCATTACATTATGAGACAGCAGATGGCATAGTCGGGGAATAGTAAAAAGCTAACACGATGTGCAACCAACGCATATATTAATACTCATAAAGTGTCAGCATTAAATTAATTGCTTGAATCTGATTTGATACAGGGGCATTTTGTAAGTATATTACAGTGTGTGAGCTTGTAATCATAAAGCATGAGTATTCAAGATCAATAGTTATTTATGTTTGGATTTTGATTTGATATGCCACTAATAATTAATCCCTACTATTCTTCTTTTGCAGTGATGACTAACCAGCAGCATGGAATCTGTACATATTGATATGGTATATATTGCAGTTGAATACTACACCAACAACCCACTCCCTTTTTTTCCTTTTTTCGTAAAACATTTTATATAATATATTGAGATTTTTTTTAACAAGGACATTTTTTGAGTCTACAGTATTACAAAAACTTTTTTAAACTTTAGAGATCCAGTGTTGTTGAGAATGCAGCTGTGGTTTTGAAGAGAAGAAACTGAACTGGCAGTTGGACTCTTACTTTGAAGGACAGTCCAGATGACAGTGTTGGAGTGCCTTGACAGTCTAGCAGCCTCACTAACAAAGCCTGACTTGCTGCCTGATTGTAATCATGAACGCTGTATGGACATAATGGTGTGTGCACTCACCCAGTCTCACGGATGCTTGGATGGATGGACAGATCTCTTTTGGAGTGGCAGATGGAGGAATGTGGGTCAGAACTCTCCTCTTCTCTCTCTGTTTTCTGAAAGGAGGAAATGGCGAGACAGAAGCTCAAACGCAAGCGTCTCTCTCAGCCCTGAATGAGCGTGGGGCCTGGTGGAGAAAGGACACATAAACAGGCAGAGAGAACGAAGGGCAGATTGGCCTTTTATGAAGCAGAGTGAGCCATGTAATGCCTCAGTGACATACTGAACTCTTGGGAGGGGGGAGGTGACAGAGAACCCTGCATTCCCACACTCACCTGAGAAGCAAAGACACACCTTTGGCTGATGATGTTGCACACAATAGCTTCATAACCAGTCGAAGTTGTTTGGGAGTCACTGACGTCACTGGCACATAAGGAAGGATATACTGCACAGATACTTTGGACAAGTTGTGGTGATCTCTTGTATTGCTCTATTGTAAAGGTTTTCACTAGTTAAATGTATGATCATAACAAAGCACCATGTTGTTTAGCATCCTGACAGTTTTATGACTTCCATACTGAAAGCTCAAACTAAAGTAGATTCATTTTAATTTGCGATAAGCAGTGTTTAACAGTATTTCCATTTGAACAAGCCACTCAGAAAAGTCAGTAGGTCTATCTTTTTAAGACTTGCACTTGTGACAGTTGTGACTTGTTTTCTTTTGTTATATTCTTACCAGTTTTTGTCCAGTTACATTTTGCATTCCTGTGCATTGCCATGTTTGTGGAATATATAGATGGTGAAACTTCAAGGCCAGATTTGAAGGAACTATTTACATTATTAGTAATAAACCAGTGTTTTTCTTGCCTTGACAAATAATTGCCAGTCAAATCATTTTTCTCTGTAATTTTGCTGCATTTTAAGTGATCATTATCCTTTAATCACTGATGAAGACATGTTTGATTTACTGTTGCCAGTTTGCTCTGGAAAGTGTAAGTTCTTGCTGCTGACTTAAATGTGTGTTGTTTGTTTGATATTTTTGAATCAATATAATTATTTGGATTTAAGGACTAACAGACTAAAGTATGAAATTTAAATCAAATGTATACACAACCATTGTTTTCAAGGTCTTTTTTAGCAGTACACGACAATGGTTTATAACTGTCAGTTATTTAGCATTTTGAGTGTGTGCTTTTTTCAATTATCACAAAAAAGTTTCAAGTCTTTACTATCAGATGACTTTTACTGGTGTGTTTTGGTGTTTCAAATACATTTTTTTCAGATGGAATATTTCCTTGGTGCTTATATACTTTAATGTACCCGTTTTAAAGCTATACTCAGCATATCCATTTGCAAAACCACACACATGTCCACCGTAACACACGTATCATTGTTTAAAGGAATGTTGAACATAAAGAAAACTTGGGTTTACTGACTATTATCAAATATTTAGCTACATGTATACAGGACAGAGACTACATGGAATCATTATTTGGTCCTGTTGACATGGTCAGAAATACATATACACATGAATGGAAAATTCTGGTTACGTTTCTTAGTGGACGTCTGTATATTCTACGTAGATTATGTTTAACTTTTTGATACGATATGAATAGCATTCAGAAATGTATATTCTAGGCGCTAGACGTGACTGACGATCAATCATTTACAACATTTTCATTGTTCGCTTGGATATGAACAGACGAATCAGAATGTTTTATTGGTGGATGATCTTCGACATGGACATACAGGTTGCTAAACATTGCTAATTCCAATTCTTGCCCACAACCATAAACAGGTTGTTTTTTTTTCAAGTATGATTGTACACAAGATCCTTAAATTAATCAGAGGAACACAAATGGACATGTAGGTGGATATTTGTTATTCCAAGTAAGTACTTGTAGCAGAAGGATAGCAGTGTTGGTTCAAAGTTCCTACTGAATCCAGAAAACACACAGGACATTGGTAACGCTGACTTCCTCTTTGTCAATTTGTAATTAAACATATCCACTATTATTCACATTATGTCTCAATGATAAAGGCCACATGTCAGTGCAAAGTTGAATTACTGACATCACTCAATGTATGTCCATATCAGTGGGATAAATATGATGAACAGTCCTACTGAATGTTTTCACTTTACTTGGAGAGATCAGTAGACTACATCAAATATTACACCTACACTGCACCACTCATTTATTAAGGTATTTTAGAGACTTTTTCTATATAAAAAAAAATCCTTCAATGAGTTGCATTTCATTAAGATGAAATGGAATAGCTGGCATACAAACTTTATTTGAGAATCATAAAAAATGTTTGAGAAGTTATTGTAAGCAGAATGGTTTAACTGTAAACCACACAGTTCTTAGCATCATTTCACTGGAAGTTGATGGTTATCTGCCACTTAACGTATAACATATGTGTTTATTTCTTTTGCAGATTCTATCAATTTCAGTTTTAAGGCGTGATGGATTCAGTAAATGACACAGTGTCTGAATAAAGTTGTGTGTTTTAGTCATACTCAGTATCACAGTATTAGCTTGATTTTTGTGAGAATGACTTTTGGTTGTGTATTTGGTTGAAAAGGAATTAAGCTATTTTTGTAATTGTCTAAAAATGTACAACGTGAAATTTGGTCAACTAAACATGTAGACTGAAGTAAACTCTCCAGTTGTATGCGGTTTTTGTCCATTAAATCATAATCATGTACAAATATTCAGTTTCATTAATTTAACATTAATATAATATTAAGATGTTCTGCCATCCCTACCTCATACTGCATGTGTAAACGATGCAATGATTTAACCAAAGAAGGAAAAACATTTTGGCCAGAGAGATAAAAAACACAGACGCTGTGCAAAATACACAAAGTAACACAATAGAGACATAATTTAAAAATAACAATACCAGAACATATGGTGTAATTTAAAGACATGCATGTAATACATATTTACACAAAGGCCAACAGAGCAGCTTTCCTCACAGCCTCTTGCAAGACTGAAAGCAACCAACTGAATGATTAACAGTGGAAAAAAGGATCTTTCCTACATTTCTAAAGTTTAACAATCTCTTAAAATATGTGACACAGTCTACAGCCATAGCAGCTATGTGAGGCTGTGCTCAGGGACAGAAGTGCATTGAGCTAAATGCTAACATCACCAAGCTAACACGCTCACATTGACAATGATGCTATGCTGATGTTTAGCAGGTAATGCTCATGCTAATCAGCACAAAACATAAGGTAAAGCTGAAGCTAGTAGATGAGGATGGTCTTAATTTTGCAGGTAGGCCAATCACAAACCAAAGTATCGTAGAAATTATCATTTTGACCTGATAAAGACGCTATAGGAAAAGTCAGGGATCACCAAAGTTATTATATTTCATCCTGGGGGGAACATGTATGTCTGCATCACATTCTATGGTTATCCACCTAGTTAGATATTTCAATAAAAATGAAAAAATGTCGGTATCATTACTGAATTCAGAGATATAACCCGGAAAAAGTTTCCATTAATGCATTCTTCTGAATGTGTTGATTAATCCTTTCCACCTTGATGTTGCTGTTGGCTAATTGAATTACCTTGTTAGTTAGATATTTAGTTCAAACTCTTACAACACCTGCAGAAAGTATCTTCTGGCTCAAATATGCCTGTAAGGGCAGATATTGGTGTGTTACAATAGGCCATGTGAGCTCTTAATTTGACAAATTTCATCAAACAAATACATAAAACATTTTCACAAATCATTCCCACATGTCCTCCATTGTTAGTTGAATGAGCTCATTGTTTCTAAGTCGAAACATGCTACACAAGTGGTTGCAGTTGATGAGGAAGAGAACATTGGAAAAAAGGCATGCAACATTAACATCTGCTTTAATTTTTTACAGTAACTCTGAATTTCCTGTTTTTAATTTGAAATAACAGTTTGTTTTAAATGAGCAAATTACCTTATCTTTGTGGTGCAATGTTTGTGACTTTTAAAGTCATGAACCATCATGGCATTGTTCTATATCTATATTGCATGCATCATAAATATGTTTTAACTGGAGGGTTTCTCCTCTCAAAAATATCTAGATAGTTTAAATGAAATGCTATTGTTAACATTATTTAAGTAATAGCATTCACAATTTTTAATAATACATCCAAAATGTGATATATATTCTGTCTATGGATTAACAACAAGACGTTCAGATGGTGGTATTAATACATGGTTAAAGAGAGCCAATTTGTTTTTAAACGCATTTTGCTATATTTATATTCATTGTTGGATTTCAAGCACAACCATAAGTGCATATTGTTCCAAAAAGATAATGAAAAACTACAACTATATGAAAATTTGCATCCAAGAATGTGGCATTTACTCATAAAGATGATAGCATTAACCATGTCAGATATTATTTTGGATAGATGACCTAACTAAACCAGATGTTATCAGTATTTTTTTACAGAATTATTTAAAGAATTTAAAGATTCATTTAAATTAAACTTTTAATAAACATTGTCATTATCGTCCATCAGATCACGAACAAATAATTATGTTCTCATATCAGTGTTGCTTGAATAAAGTACACGGTCCACATTTCCCAGAGTCCTCTGCGGCCTGCTAACCCCTCATAGTTTTAGCATCCGGGGTTGCGCTTCCTTTTCCTCTGTGCTGAGATGCGATGAGGATCTAGGCTTCCCTAGACCTAAGAGAAATCCGAATCCATCCTGGTAAAAGGCACCGCAGAATCTCGCCAAAATGACCGAGCAGATGACAGTGAGGGGTACCCTGAAGGGCCACAGTGGATGGGTCACCCAGATCGCCACGACGCCCCAGTATCCCGACATGATTCTGTCGGCGTCCAGAGGTGAGGATTCCCCCGCTGTCCGCCAACATGGCTGACGCTAGGTTAGCATTAGTCAGCCAGTTGGTTAGCGGAACTTGCAACTGTAACGTACGAGAAAAAACGACAATGCTGGCGTGAGTGAATTGTTTATACTCGGCTAACTAATGCGTGAAAAGTTGTAACGGTTGTATTTTTGTACTTGAACAGAATCTGTTCGAACTTAAGAGAAAGAAGCCGGTTAGCCTAAACTAGCTAACACAAACGTCATCTGTGATCCACCTCAGATACTCACATTGCATCTGCGACACGTGTAGTAACATATTACGTGTAGAGTAAACGTAATTTCATGCTGTAATGTGTAGATCTGGCAACCATCTACTCCTAACAATCTCAGATTGAGCTTTCCTACAGTGGTGGGGAACATGAGAGTAGCTCGGGTGAAAGTATTGTTACTGTGCCAAAAAAGTACTCAGTCATGTGAGAAGTAAAACAAGTCATCACAATAACTTGTGAACTCGCACCTGTATTTATTTGTGATGAAATGACAATCATCTCCTGGATCACTGACCTGCATCAGACACCACACAGTAAATGCAAAGTGTCAACGTGTTAAAGTGTCCTTAAACTTTGATCTTTCCAGGTTAGATGTCCTAAGTCCCACTTCCCATCACAAATGGCCACAGATCACATCCAGGTCTCTAGAATCCCATGAAGACAATAAGATTAGCCAGAGAAGTGGACAAATACATCTCCAAACAGAGGAAAAGTAATGATTTTCCTCTAAAAAATCTGCTTAAGCGAAAACAGTGCTGCACCCGAAACTACTCTACAAGTCCAGTTAACTCCAAAGTTACTTGAGTAACTGAGTACATGCATCTAGTTACTACCCACTTCTGCCTGCTAACATTTACTTATGACTAAATATTTGTCAGCATTTCCTTTAGAAATGCACTCGCACAATTATAAATTTGCATGGTAATGTTATCGGTTGTCTACAGAATGAATTAAGGACACAAAGGTAAAAATATCCTGGATGTCTTGTTTTCCAGATCAGTCTATCATCATGTGGAAGCTGACCCGTGATGAAACCAACTATGGCATCCCCCAGCGCTCCTTGACGGGCCACTCTCACTTCGTAAGTGATGTGGTCATCTCCTCAGATGGACAGTTTGCCCTCTCCGGTTCCTGGGATGGGTCCCTTCGCCTGTGGGATCTGACATCGTAAGTACAGACAATGGTAATCTCTCAAGTACTGGTTTAGATTTTCGGGGTTTACGGTTGTTAAGTTGTTTCCTCTAAATTTGTATTCGTCAGAAGTTGTGTTGGTCAGATTCTGGACCTGTATCTGGGTTGAGCATTATGACTGACTTGTGGAGCCTGCCCTATCTTTAGCGCAGACGCAACACAGTGGAGATAGGTCTGGCTATGAGCGCCTACCCAGCATTGTTATGAATGCCATTTAGTGTCATAATGTTACCTGGAACTAAATGTGCTAATATGGACCTTAAGAGCTTATTTTCAGCTATGCAAGAAGTCTAATAACCGTGTGATGATGCTAAAAATACATACTCACCCAATTCTTAAATCCCATCCGTAAAAAAAATTGGAATAAAGGTATGCAGTGTTGAGGTGCCATATTATTTTTTTAGATCATGGGTGACGTTTTCAACCAAAGGATAATGCATTACACGTGTACTCTCTTGGTTAACTTTTGTAAACACCCAGTGAACATTGGTTTAAGAATTTGTTCTCAACATGTGTAGCTGTGTTAGACATGCTTACTTCTAATTTGGTGTCTTAAAATTTGCAGCACTTTGGACTTGTTTTGTGAAAATGTTTGTTGTGGTGTTTCCCCAGTGGCCTCACCACCCGCCACTTTGTTGGACACGCCAAGGATGTTCTGAGCGTGGCCTTTTCCGCTGATAACCGCCAGATTGTGTCTGGCTCCCGGGACAAGACCATCAAGCTGTGGAACACTCTTGGAGTCTGCAAGTACACCATCCAGGTGAGTCGCCATGGTCTCATGGTGATGGGACTTGAGATTAAGACACCTTGACTCATGATTAGACCCTGGAGACGGTGCTGGACCGTGAATGTGGATAATAAAAAAGGGAAGACTAGGACAGCACACCCATTTGACTTTGTAATATTCCCACACAGAGGTTTCTGGCAAGACGCTCCTCAGTGTGCCAGAATACACACTGAAGAAGGGTGTCTTGTGAGTAGCAAGTTGGTCTCTTTCAATGTCAGTGGAACTAGATTTCGGTGAATTTAAATACTGGTTAATGGCCGTGTGCCACTTGGATTTAGAAGTCAAAACTTAGCCGTCCCTACTAGTCGAAAAAAAACAACTGGCCTTTAATATGGAGTTTCCTCAAATTGATGTCAAAGGGCCAAATGCTGCTCACCCTGTCACGATGGCCCTGTTGTGGACTAGCTGTTGTAGACTAGTTGTTGTGGACTAGTTGTTGTGGACTAGTTGTTGTGGACTAGCTGTTGTGGACTAGCTGTTGTGGACTAGCTGTTGTAGACCAGCTGTTGTAGACCAGCTGTTGTAGACCAGCTGTTGTAGACCAGCTGTTGTAGACCAGCTGTTGTAGACTAGCTGTTGTAGACCCGCTGTTGTAGAGTGTACAACAGTTGGGACTAGCTGTTGTGGACTAGCTGTTGTAGACCAGCTGTTGTAGACTAGCTGTTGTAGACCCGCTGTTGTAGAGTGTACAACAGTTGGGTCTTTTGTCTAGCATGGTCATGCTTTAATATCATAAACCAAATGATGCAGTGACCATGGTTGGTTGAAATTGTATATAATCTAGGTTCATGTTACTAATAAGTAGCCAAACAAAACACTACTGCAGACATCAGTGTTTTTCATCTGGCCGTTAAAAAACAAAGCACTAATGTTGGGTAACCAAAGAATATTTCTCTGAGAATATGTATGCTTTATATTTGCAGGATGAAGGTCATTCTGAGTGGGCTTCTTGTGTGCGCTTCTCCCCCAACAGCAACAACCCCATCATCGTCTCCTGCGGCTGGGACAAGATGGTCAAGGTACTCGATTTCTTTAAAAGTCTCCTTAGCTTTTGTTCTTTTGCAACTGAATAAACTTATTCTTAGTTTGTGTGCCCTGTGTTTTTGAAAAACTTGCTCATATTACCTGAACATCACCGTTGATGATTTTGAGGTTAATGAGAGCACAACCCGTATGGTGCTACATGATTCCTGTCCTTTCCTCCTAGGTGTGGAACCTTGCCAACTGCAAGCTGAAGACTAACCACCTTGGCCATACGGGATTCCTGAACACAGTGACCGTCTCTCCTGATGGCTCCCTGTGTGCATCTGGTGGAAGGGTATGAAATAACTGTTTATTTTATTATAGACTACCACAGAATGTTTGTTGATTTTTTTTTTTTTTTTTTTCCCCATTCTGAACTAGACTGAAGCACCAGTTTAAGTCCAGCTGCAGGTTTTAGGCTGATGAAAACTTTCAATGCATCTGTTTACTATTGATGTTAAAGAGGCTGTTTCTGAGTTTACACCAGCACTTAAAATGTATTTGTAAAGATAAACAAATGTTATGCTATGAACTCCCTAATTTCTAGCTATTAAGCACAATATAAATATCCTAGCAATGTCCTATATCTATAAATATAGCTATTGATTCGTGTTTTGTCTTTTCGTCTAGGACGGTCAGGCCATGCTGTGGGACCTGAATGAGGGCAAGCACCTCTACACCCTGGACAGTGGCGACACCATCAATGCCCTCTGCTTCAGCCCCAACCGTTACTGGCTGTGTGCCGCTACTGGCCCCAGTATCAAGATCTGGGTAAAAGACTTCATTCTAAATATCTCATGCTCAGTAAATGGTGCATTAAAGCTACAGTGCAAAGAGCTGTGATGGAATCTAACTATGCCATCTGTATTCTATGATGATAAAGAGGCTGTTTCTGAGCTGTAGTCTAGACCAATTTATATATTGTGTCATTTATTTGGGATACATCAATTTCCCTCATTGATCCTCCTTCTGCCTCTTGTTTTCTTTTCCTCATGTAGGATCTGGAGGGCAAGATCATTGTGGATGAGCTGAGACAGGAAGTGATCAGCACAAACAGCAAGGCCGAACCCCCACAGTGCACTTCCCTGGCATGGTCTGCTGATGGACAGGTACATCACACCTAGTTCAGTGGCTATCAGTGTTTGATCCCCAGTGATTATACCCATTCACTTTTAACTCTGATATTAATGCTGACAGTCCTGCAAATATGAGGGGAAATAGAAACATACTTATTTGAATATTAATGGACCAGCTATACAGAATTTAAATAATCAATGTTCCTTTTATCCCTCTTTATTTTCTCTACAGACCCTGTTTGCTGGCTACACTGACAACCTGATCAGAGTGTGGCAGGTCACTATTGGAACTCGCTAAAACGTCGCAAGCTACTTTGAATAAAAGACTGTTTGAAAAGAGCTTTTTACGTCTTCCTTTCAACTCTGTGATTATAATACATGTTTATTTTTTTTACTTAATAGAACTTGTGTAACACAGTTAGGACAACAGCGCATTCAAACCTCAACAAAGCAATAATTCAAACATGATTTGACAAATAAGTCTGAACAGTTTTAATAATTTGATACTTGAATCAAGTCATGCGATTGGTTTTCTACCAGACGGCATGTCATTGAACATACAATTATTAAATAACTGTATTTAAATGTCACTTCAGTTTGATATTTAATGTTAAATATTTGTTTGAATATAAAATGTCCACTAAGGGCAACATGCTCCAGATAAAAGGGATACCATTTGTATTGTTCAAATTCATATTGAATATGATGGTTTGGAATTTAAATTGATCCCCAATGCCACGCCCCACCTTTAGCTCTTAGAGACAGGTGATGTAGGGGCTGTTTCAGTGAACGTTGATAAAAATCCAAATCCATTGATAAGATGCATTCACTTATAAATGTTTTAACTACTGTTAAAATGAGAAGAGTATTTCACAGCTGTGATCAATCTGAGTCCTTGAGGACTTTTTAGTGTTTGTTCAGTGAAATAGTATTTAAACATTCAATTGTTGAATCTAAGTTAATGATTAAAACGTTTGATTTGCTGCATTTGACTCAAGATTTCAGTCAAATGCAGCAAAGAGCTAGTCTATGTTGCCGACGATCGGCTCGTGGGCTGCTGTTCATCTTTGAACCGCTCTTAGTCTGGGCTCTGCCCTGAGACCCGTTTGCCTTGGGATCCCCTAGCAAGGACTACTGCCCCGGACAACATGGCTCCCAGGATCACTGAGCCACTCAAACTCCTCCACGTTAAGGTGGCGATTCGCAGAGGAGAGAAATATTTCACACACAAATGTGTGTGGTAGTGGTTAGAAGTGGGATAGGGTCGAAGTGATGGGTGAGGAGCAGAGAAAGGATGTTGCTTCCCTCTCTTCTACTTCCTCTCCTTCTCTTTCTTCTCCCTCAACTCCTTTTCTTTCTTTTGTCCTTTCGGTTTCTCCTTTTCTCATCTTCTTTCTTCAGTATTTTCAATTCCTCCTTTTCTCTCTTCTCGCTCTCCTCTTTCTTTTCCCTCTCCTCCTCCTCCTTCCTGTCCTTCTTAAGTGTCTTTTCAACCTCCTCCTTTGCCTTCTTCTTCTTTTTAAACTGCACCTTCTCCTTGTCAGTTTTTTGGGCGAGCTCCTGAAGGCTGAGGATTTTATATATTGTGTCATGATTCAATATCAGCATTCCCATCAACATTCCATAACAAAGGGATGCAATTCTTAAACTAATGTATAAACCAATTTACCCATAATGATGATAGCATTAACCATGTCAGATATTATTTTGGATAGATGACCTAACTAAACCAGATGTTTTACAGACTTATTTAAAGAATTTAAAGATTCATTTAAATTAAACTTTTAATAAACATTGTCATTATCGTCCATCAAATCACGAACAAATAATTATGTTCTCATATCAGTGTTGCTTGAATAAAGTACACGGTCCACATTTCCCAGAGTCCTCTGCGGCCTGCTAACCCCTCATAGTTTTAGCATCCGGGGTTGAGCTTCCTTTTCCTCTGTGCTGAGATGCGATGAGGATCTAGGCTTCCCTAGACCTAAGAGAAATCCGAATCCATCCTGGTAAAAGGCACCGCAGAATCTCGCCAAAATGACCGAGCAGATGACAGTGAGGGGTACCCTGAAGGGCCACAGTGGATGGGTCACCCAGATCGCCACGACGCCCCAGTATCCCGACATGATTCTGTCGGCGTCCAGAGGTGAGGATTCCCCCGCTGTCCGCCAACATGGCTGACGCTAGGTTAGCATTAGTCAACCAGTTGGTTAGCGGAACTTGCAACTTTAATTGTTTATACTCTGCTGAAAAGTTGTAACGATTGTATTCTTTTACTTGAACAGAATCTGCTCGGTTAGCCCAAACTAGCTAACACAAACGTCATCTGTGATCCACCTCAGATACCCACATTGCATCTGCGACACGTGTAGTAACATATTACGTGTAGAGTAAACGTAATTTCATGTAGATCTGGCAACAATCCACTCCCAACCATCGTAGATTGAGCTTTCCAACAGTGGTGGGGAACATGAGAGTAGCTCGGGTGAAAGTATTGTTACTGTGCAAAAAAGCACTCAAGTAATGTGAGATGTAAAATAAACGAGCTCAACTGAAGCACCAGTTTAAGTCCAGCTGCAGGTTTTAGGCTGATGAAAACTTCCAATGCATCTGTTTACTATTGATGTTAAAGAGGCTGTTTCTGAGTTACACCAGCACTTAAAATGTATTTGTAAAGATTTACAATGTTATGCTATGAACTCCCTAATTTCTAGCTGTTAAGCACAATATAAATATCCTAGCAATGTCCTATGTCTATAAATATAGCTATTGATGCGTGTTTTGTCTTTTCGTCTAGGACGGTCAGGCCATGCTGTGGGACCTGAATGAGGGCAAGCACCTCTACACCCTGGACAGTGGTGACACCATCAATGCCCTCTGCTTCAGCCCCAACCGTTACTGGCTGTGTGCCGCTACTGGCCCCAGTATCAAGATCTGGGTAAAAGACTTCATTCTAAATATCTCATGCTCAGTAAATGGTGCATTAAAGCTACAATGCAAAGAGCTGTGATGGAATCTAACTATGCCATCTGTATTCTATGATGATAAAGAGGCTGTTTCTGAGCTGTAGTCTAGACCAATTTATATATTGTGTCATTTATTTGGGATACATCAATTTCCCTCATTGATCCTCCTTCTGCCTTCGTTTCTTTTCCTCATGTAGGATCTGGAGGGCAAGATCATTGTGGATGAGCTGAGACAGGAAGTGATCCACACAAACAGCAAGGCTGAACCCCCACAGTGCACTTCCCTGGCATGGTCTGCTGATGGACAGGTACATCACACTCAGACCTAGTTCAGTGGCTATCAGTGTTTGATCCCCAGTGATTATACCCATTCACTTTTAACTCTGATATTAATGCTGACAGTCCTGCAAATATGAGGGGAAATAGAAACACACTTATTTGAATATTAATGGACCAACTATACAGAATTTAAATAAACAATGTTCCTTGTATCCCTTTATTTTTTCTACAAATACTTTTTTAAGCAAACAGGGTCTGTAAAGATATAAAAATGAACTCTCTAATTTCTAGCTGTTAAGCATAATATAAATATCCTAGCAATGTCCTATATCTATAAATATAGCTATTGATTCGTGTTTTGTCTTTTCGTCTAGGACGGTCAGGCCATGCTGTGGGACCTGAATGAGGGCAAGCACCTCTACACCCTGGACAGTGGCGACACCATCAATGCCCTCTGCTTCAGCCCCAACCGTTACTGGCTGTGTGCCGCTACTGGCCCCAGTATCAAGATCTGGGTAAAAGACTTCATTCTAAATATCTCGTGCTCAGTAAATGGTGCATTAAAGCTACAATGCAAAGAGCTGTGATGGAATCTAACTATGCCATCTGTATTCTATGATGATAAAGAGGCTGTTTCTGAGCTGTAGTCTAGACCAATTTATATATTGTGTCATTTATTTGGGATACATCAATTTCCCTCATTGATCCTCCTTCTGCCTTCGTTTCTTTTCCTCATGTAGGATCTGGAGGGCAAGATCATTGTGGATGAGCTGAGACAGGAAGTGATCCACACAAACAGCAAGGCCGAACCCCCACAGTGCACTTCCCTGGCATGGTCTGCTGATGGACAGGTACATCACACCTAGTTCAGTGGCTATCAGTGTTTGATCCCCAGTGATTATACCCATTCACTTTTAACTCTGATATTAATGCTGACAGTCCTGCAAATATGAGGGGAAATAGAAACATACTTATTTGAATATTAATGACTCAACTATACAGAATTTAAATAATCAATGTTCCTTTTATCCCTCTTTATTTTCTCTACAGACCCTGTTTGCTGGCTACACTGACAACCTGATCAGAGTGTGGCAGGTCACTATTGGAACTCGCTAAAACGTCGCAAGCTACTTTGAATAAAAGACTGTTTGAAAAGAGCTTTTTACGTCTTCCTTTCAACTCTGTGATTATAATACATGTTTATTTTTTTTACTTAATAAAACTTGTGTAACACAGTTAGGACAACAGCGCATTCAAACCTCAACAAAGCAATAATTCAAACATGATTTGACAAATAAAAGTCTGAACTATTCATGTCTAACGTTGGATTACGGAAATGTAAATCCATAACCAGTTAGGAAAGAATCAATGATTTTTGGTTTCCTGGTTTGTGGCAACACTTCAATTATTTTAGTGTAAATATTGTACCCTCTTTTTGCATTGTGAGTTAAAGAGGTGAATGATTTGGCTTAATTAAAGTGGATATCCTTCAGATATCAGTCCAGGTTTTAGAGTTTCTATTGAGTGTCGATAAAGTAGTGCTTTGAGTTGGCGTTCTACACTAACATGCTATTTTTCAGAATTGTTTGCATAGTTAAATTTATTTTTTTTAGAGGAAATGTGATGTAAATAAAAATATTAAATATATTTTTCACGGGAACGTTGCCGCAGATCCCCAATTGTTAATACTTGAAATATGTAAATATTGGGAGTACTTTCATCACCAGTGTGTCAACTTTTTCAGCGATCGACTGAGACTTAACAGACATTTATTTAGACTTAAATCTTCCGAGTTTGCCACTTACATTTAAAACCAGACTAATGTATAGTGTATCGATTGACCTGTTTGGGTTGCCGTAGTTGTATAATGGTATCCTAGCAACCCAAACAGACGTAAAGAAGGAAGGGCACTTAAAACCAGCGAGTAGCCACTCCGATACTTAATACATTTCCCAGCTAACTGTACGTGTGTTGAATGTAACTCTTCTGTTACTAATCTAGAACTAACAGTTTAGTTGATGGGACTGATGGAAACATCGTAACTTTATTATTAGCTAACGTTCGCTGTTAAAAGCTGCAGGAGAAGATGAACCAAACGTTATATCCTCGCATCTATGTTGAGGAAACTCTGGCTCTTATCAAACCAGATGCCATCCACAGAGCTGAGGAGATTGAGGACATTATCCTAAAATCAGGCTTCACCATCTTGCAGGTTGGTTAAAATGAAATGTAAACTGTAAACTATAGCATGTGCTGTAAATTGACAGGAAGGGGTTGATGCAACTAATCTGATTTCTGAACCAATATTTTGTGTATTTTATTATACGACGTATAGAGTCGAACTAATACATCGAAATGGCTTATTTATCCCAAAATATATGATACTCTGCATATATTTTGGCTGATATGGGACAAGAAATTGCAGTTCAATAATGCAAAAGATATTTTTAGGCAACAGAGAAACAGAAACCATGATATAGTTTGTCCACCAGAGAGCGCTAACAATGTCCTGCTCAACACATCATGGTCACATTTTCCTAACCAAATTCAAGGCATCTTAATCAAACATGTTTATTATTTAACTAAAAACAAAATAGGAAGATACATTATCAGAATTTGTCCAAAAATAATCTAGTATCAGTACACATGTCACTGAAGTGTCCAATACTTCATTCCTGGGGCAGAAGCGGAGGCTGCAGCTAAGTCCAGAGCAATGCTGTGACTTCTATGCAGACCTCTATGGAAGGCTCTTCTTTCCCAGCTTGACTGCCTTCATGAGCTCTGGCCCCATCATGGCCATGACTCTGGCCCGTCACAACGCCATCGCCCACTGGAGGTCCATCATCGGGCCTGTCAACAGCGCCAAGGCCAGAGAAACTCATCCAGGGTGGTCAGTCTGTTTCATATGTGCACATGTATACATATTGGTTGTGATTCTGGGCCCCTGCCTACATATTATGACCATGCTGCTGGAGTGCGGGTCATTCTATGACTTGCCATCGTGATTCCTTGTTAATAATGTAGATAAAAGTTTGCAGTCATGTCAACACTAGCAGAGATGTTTTTATGAATGTGATGTATTTTTCTCTTGCAGCCTCAGAGCAAAATACGGCACTTCTGAACTGAAAAACGCACTCCATGGCAGCGAGTCATTTCATGCGACTGAAAGAGAGATCAAATTCATGTTCCCAAACTGTAAGCAATGCACAGAACCACACTTACCATTGTTCATATAGACATGTATTGACCACGTGCTTTTTCTCTGCAGCCGTAGTTGAGCCCTTTCCCTCAAGAGAAGCCACCAAAGAATACCTGAGCAAGCATGTAAACCCAACTCTGCTACTTGGACTCACTGAGCTCTGCAAGCAAAAGCCACACAACCCCTGTGTAAGTATTCCATGCTCAACATGTGAAGATATAGTTATTTATTGTTATGTATTGCTGTTAACATGTTGTTTGCTGGTGTTGAGCTTTGGCCCCTGAAACATCTTTCTCTGTTATCCACTTTTTTCTTCAATAGATTTGGCTTGCTGACTGGCTGCTCAACAATGACCCAAACAAGCCTAAAATATGTGATGGAGCCCCTGTGGAAGAGGCAGAATGACAACAAATACATAATTTATAAACACATCTATCGACTCAGTACTATGATGAAATAAAATGTATTTTCAGTGCTAATCCTCTGTTTTGTTTGCTTTCTGGTAAAGCTGGTAAACCATTTGTTCTACCTTGAACACTGCTTTAAAGGGTGTTACTTGATTCATAACCAAAATCAAAGTTCAGCAGTTTTACATGAGAACACTAACAACTGGTCCGAATCATTCGGTAAAACAAATATCACAGATTTGTTTGTTTTTTTAACAAAGCATCCCGTCCCACCAGGTCTCTTATGTCATCTGCAATTGTAGTAAATTAGCCTGTGGGTTGGAACGTTTTCATTTGATTTAGTGAGCGTGATTGCACCGAATGAATGGGATGAGTTGTGTGAGCTGCATTTAGTTGATTACATTCACTAAATGGACAAAACTCTCATATAATGTACTCTGGTCTACCGGCTTCATCTCTTGTTGCTGCTCTGGAACTGGCGCTCAAACACAAAATGCATTTTCTGTCAAAGTACTACAGCTTGTAAATAAAGCTGTCAAACAGATATGTTACTGAATGAACAAAGTGACTTCAGTCATTCAAATGAGCATTACAGTATTTTATTCAGGCTGCTTTACAGTAGTTTGCATGTTAAGCTAACATATTGCTTATTGATAATAATCTCAATAACTTGCAACATTAGTATCATGTACTATGACGTGGCTGGATATGTCTTTAACTTTCATGTGACTGAGTTATCTGGTGTGCAGTATAACTATGAGAGTAGCTTTGTGTGTGGATCCTAACTCACTGTAGACAGAAAGCTGCTGCTTCTGCACAGGATATGCAGTGGTAAGAAATAGACGAGTGGACAATAAATCAAGAGGATATAACAACACATTCCAGTTAATATCTATCTACTGGATCAACTCACAATCTCTCATAGATATGAATCAACACCTCTCAACCCACTGCACAACAAAAACTGCATACAAACTTCACATAACTGTGTTTATTGCGAACCTTTTGTACTTGATAATGTATGTGATTTCATTATTGTTTGGTAAATCTGTTATTTTGTCCAACTCATGTTCAGTATTTCTTTAAAAAGTGTCCAGTAGTCCTTGAAAGAAAGTCATCTTCATAACATAGTTGTCCATGTATGCATAAAAAGCTTGATGGCATATCACTGAGTTAATCCATCATTAATGTCTATACAGAGATCTACATTTTAAGTTTTCACACATAGGCAGGGCACCGTTCATATCCACGAGGCTGGACTAGACTACTGTTGCATTTGGTTACATTTGTATCAGGTTCAGAGTAAAAAGCAGACAAAGAGTAACGCTTTGACACATCGTTCAACGTGACAGTAGCAATTCATCATATATTTTTTTTAATTGCCGAGCAGTGAGCAACTCTTTTTCGTTAGACGCAGAAAGGGTACTCGGAGTTCCTTCCTGTGTGTTAAGGGCGTGAACATCTTCTGTGGAAAGAAAGGCACGTGTATGTGATTGGTCGGAGTCATGAGCGACAGCGGTGATCATCCAATCAGGTGGCTTCTCCACAGAAATGGCGTTTTTTTCTGCCGGTTCTAGAAAACCAACCACGAGTTGTCGTCGTGTGGGAGAATCCATCTTGAAGAGAGCTCTCCGGTTGTGTGACCAGTAAGCAGGTTTTCGTACTTCTTTAGCCTTGGTATTGTCATTATATTGTCACGTAAGTACTCAGATTGTTGTAGTGTTTTCCTCGTTTTTCTGGTAGACGTAATATATTTAAATACTAGAAAATATAAGGCGTATATCGCGGCCTTTGCGTTACGTAACTGCGAATTTGAGTTGTTGAGTCCAGGCTTGGTTTATCAGCGTGATGCAGAAGGTTACGTTGTTTCTAATCTCCCACCATAAGTCTTACTATAGATACGGGGTGGTTACCGTGTTGTGTACGTAATCGATATAGAGTTGCCGTTTTGCTGACACTGTGCAACAAATACGAATGAATGTTAATGTATGGAACGCGGTCGTGCCGGTCAAAATGGTGGTAAATGCATGCACGGGCACCATGTAAATGGCGAAGCATGCACGGCATGAGGCATTATATAACCGTCGATGTGTGAATATATTTTTTTCTTTTTTAGGTATAATATTGCAAAATGTCCGAGACAGAGCAGCAGTATATGGAAACATCAGAAAACGGCCACGAAGTCGACGATGATTTTAACGGGGCCGAGCACACCGAGGAGGGGAACGACGACGGGACCGACGGGAACGACGAGAGCAACGCCGTGAACGAGGAGGAGTGCGAAGAGGGCGCAGGGCCCGACGCAGACGGCAACTCGCAAAACGGCGGAACAGAGGGCGGACAGATCGACGCCAGCAAAGGCGAGGAGGATGCAGGGTGAGTAAAAAAAATGGTGGAAATGTTTCTTTCGCGAAATCCGACATTTATTAGCAAGCGCCCGTGGTTCGCTATGTCTCTTTGTTCAACCGGCCTTTGTTGGCGCCATATGCAGAGCGGACGAGGGGGGGATGGGCGCTCAGCAGGGCTCAAATCTAGCTTGTATTAGCTCGCGACAAACCGTAGATATGAAGGGCCTGATGTGGTCGTATCGAAAAGATTTCCATTTGATTGAATTAATGTTGTAAATCAGCTTTAAGCTATAGCAGCTGGAGCCCCCTCCCCCTACGTCATTGGGTCAACAGATGTTCTGGAACAGTGTGTACATTTACACCCCCCCCATTTTAAAGTTAGAGGAGTGGGGTCTGTAATGCTGAACATGTCCCCCTTCTCTGTGCACAGGAAAATGTTTGTTGGTGGTCTCAGCTGGGAAACGAGCAAGAAGGATCTCAAAGATTACTTCACTAAATTTGGTGAGGTGACAGACTGCACCATCAAGATGGACCAGCAGACGGGCCGGTCAAGAGGCTTCGGCTTCATTCTCTTCAAAGATGCAATCAGCGTTGAAAAGGTGAGCGGGGAAGAAATACTGTCGGAGCCAAAGTAACTAAGTTTACAAAGCAGGCACGTTTCAATGTTTTTTCTTCTTCTTCTTCTTCTTCTTCTTCTTTTAGGTTCTTGAACAGAAGGAGCATAGGCTAGATGGGCGAGTGATCGATCCCAAGAAGGCCATGGCCATGAAGAAAGATCCTGTCAAGAAAATCTTTGTGGGAGGCCTTAACCCTGACACTTCAAAGGAAGTCATTCAGGAGTACTTTGGGACCTTCGGAGAGGTACGGTATTTAACACATTTCTCTGTTTATTAAGGGATTGAGTGCTCAAGATATTGGCTGCTTTTAACGTCTGCTCTCCTCTTGTGTAGGTCGAGACCATTGAGCTTCCACAAGATCCAAAGACAGAAAAGAGGAGGGGATTCGTGTTCATCACATATAAAGACGAGACTCCTGTCAAGAAGGTCATGGAGAAGAAATACCACAACGTCGGTGGAAGCAAGGTAACGGCATACCGCACATTCTGCATACCGGTGAAACATGGTATGCTGTATTCAGTTTCATGTATTTAGCGAAAAGTCATGCCACGCTGCAATGTAATGTGCTCTTGTGTGGTGTTCCAGTGTGAAATTAAAATAGCCCAGCCCAAAGAGGTCTACGTGCAGCAGCAGTACGGGGCCCGTGGATACGGAGGACGCGGCAGAGGCCGTGGAGGTAAGAACCTTCTCCGCATACCAGCAAAATCTTTCTGTTAAACGCTACTCAAACATAGGCTCTACATTTGTGCCGAGTAACTACCTGGGTCCTGTGTGCTGGCAAGTTGTGACAAAGGCCTCACCTGTTGTTTCTAGGCCAGGGCCAGAACTGGAATCAAGGTTACAACAACTACTGGAACCAGGGATACAACCAGAACTATGGCTACGGACAGCAAGGCTACGGATATGGCGGCTACGGCGGCAACTATGACTACTCTGCTGGTTATTACGGCTATGGGGGTGGCTACGATTACAGTAAGCGATAAGTGCCCCCCGGGAAAGAAAAAAGAATGAGAGAAACTTTATTTTCTTGGTCCTCCTTGTTGTACAGAAGAACTCAGTCCCTTTTTCTCTTGTCCTCCAGACCAGGGCAATACAAGCTATGGGAAAACTCCAAGACGTGGAGGCCACCAGAGTAGCTACAAGCCATACTGATCACACGTAGTGCAGGTATGCATTTTTGCATCATCCGTGGTAGTATGAGAACATAGCTGTAACCATTGGTGCCTTTTTGACCCCAAAGATCTCCATCTACTCTAAATCCATTCAAGCATTGTGGTGGGGTTAGGGTAGGCTGTGTTGTGGGGTCTGTGATCATTAAAGATGGATTCATTCCACCTGTCAGCCATCTTAAGATGCATCTCTACTACTTGATCAATAAGGGTTGAGTTGGTGGTGGTTGAGAACAGGAATAAGGACCGTTTCACCTTTCACCAGGGTGCTAGGTGTAATAGTTAGCGGTCGTGCCCCCCCCCTCCCCCCCCCCCCCCCCAAAAAAAACAAACAGTTTGTCCATTCACTGACCTGTCAAACTCATTCATGCACCTGTCTGTCTGTGTGTAACTGCATGCCTTATTTGGTTTATTCTCAGTAACGTTAAGCACCGTGTTTTTCTCTTAAGGTCTAAAGTAAATAAGAAAAAGAGATCCATGGTCTGACCACAACCAACATGGGCTCTGGCTTTTCCTTTGGAGTTGGCAGAAATTTGGACTCATGCTCCATTTGTACAGATCAAGTGAGGAACTGGGGAAGCAAATGTCACTTTTCCACTTTTTATTTTATATTGTTTTGTGTCCATTTACATTTCCAGTGATGGAAGTGTTATTTTTACTGTACTTTTTGGTACCTTTTTGAATCTAATGTATTGTATGGTTGTATTTTTACATGTCTACTGGATTTACAGATGAGCAGGAGCAAGAGCTTTTAAAGCTCACAAATAAAACCATTTTCTTTTCATTTTTTTTTTTTTTTTCCTTTTTGGTGTTTCTAGATCTTTAGTTATTTTCTCCCGTGCTGAATGTTGGATGCAAGTTGCATGGCTTCAGATGTGGGGTGAGGCAAAATAAGGGATTTAAACTAATCAAAGGGTTCATTGTAAGCGTGTTAAGTGAATGTTTGCAGATCGCGTAGTAGACGAAGACAACCAGCATCTTTTCTTTTTTCTTTTTTTTTTTGGCTTTTAAGGAGATTCTTCCCCCATCATGTCTGCAATTTTAAGTGGCTTTACTAGTGTTATTCAACTGAACGCAAGCCTGTTAATGTAAGAGGGTACTCCCTCTCTCACTGGAAACTCATTCCTCTAGTGTCTTGGGCAAATTGATAGAAATAAACTTTTGGTTTATATTACACATGGATCCTTTTGTTATTATTTGTAAAGGTAATGTTAAATGTTTTGTACTGTTAAATGGCTTGCTTGTTTTGTCATGAGTAATGTTAACATCTCTACGGATGCTGTGGGAGTGGGCTTCACTGCCTGCAGGATAACTGGCTGAGTGTTAAATACCTGCCCCACTAGATGTGAAGCTGCAGTACTTGAGCATTTTTATGAATGTGACCGAGAGGTAAAGATAGTGGTCTGGTAAGTGCTAATCTCAACCGTGCTGTATTGAGAACATGTTGCTGATCAGTGTTGTAAGTTGGGACTAATTCTAAAACATTGCTGCTGTGAGGAAAAGAAACGAGGAGTCAAGATTTAAAGAAGAAAAAATGTTTATTTGAGAAAAAATATATTTGTGGGAGTTAGTGTTGTATGAGCATTTTGTAGTGGACCACAATAGCAACAACGTGCTATAGCTGGCAACTTCTCCAACTGGCTGTGTTTCATCAGCTTTCATCATTCTACTGAAGTGATGTAAAATGTCTCTGAACACCTGGGGGGGGGGGGGGAAGATAATTAGTGATGCTCTAGATGGCTGGCAGCCTTTAAAATCTACTGCCCCCACTTTAATGGTTGAGCTTTGATATGACGATGTACTGATGGACAGTAATTATGAGTCAGACTTTGATTAATCAATTTCAAAAACAGTGACCACACGGCAACATGTTCTGAGTGAAATGAATTTGTCTGATCTACTGGAACCTCAAGTATAGACTTTCAAATCTCTACCTCTGGACTTTATGAATGTGACCATCTGACAATGTCTGATGCAATTAAAAGTTTTTCTACAGGTTTAACAAACCTTAGATGTCTTCCTTTTCCGGTTTAACTGTCACTGGCTTCCATGTCTGAGAACAAGAGAACTGAAAGTTATTCTACACAAACTACAAATGTGTGGTATCAAGTCTTTATATGGATCTTTCACAGTGTTCAGACTCGCATTAAGTGTTCTGTGTTCAAGTAGATGCATAAATGACCCTGTAGTAACAGCTGTAGGCTGAGGTGTTAGTGTAACTAACCTGTGAGGATGCGGTCAATACACTGTACCACCAGCTCTGCGTCGTCCATACTGAAACACATCGGAGGTTTAAACTTCACGACGCTTTCCCAGGGTCCGTCTGTACTGACACAGATTTTATCCTCCTCTTTTAACCTAATGTAAAAGGGACATGGAGTTAAATCAACAAATGCCGCTCAGCAGAGACTGAATACAAGAAAACCAAGCTGTAGGTCGGCAGTGTTGCACGTATGTCGGGTACCTCTTCACCACATGTGCTGCTGTTTCTGTGGCAGGAGTCTTGCGCTCTCTGTCTGTAACCAGCTCGACACCCACAAACAGTCCCACACCTCTGTAAAAAAACAACACACAGAGCTATGAGGTTGACTCTTATGAACCCCTCTGACCCACCTAAACATCAGGTAACATTAGAATAGCGGAATAGATTTTATTTAATTTTAGAGCATCTTAATTTTATGTGTATATTGGCTCAAAAATACTCTATGTAATATCCCAGTTTAACAAGTTACTACTGTGTATATATTTCTTTCCCTCTTTTAGTTAAAAAATGTGGACTCTTGGCTAAGGAATAGCAAGTGCCTTTTATAGGCTCGTTTCACAAGACTTTTATGCCACAGTAGTACATTTCCATACATAAAAAGTCCTGTGCACTTTCACACATTATTTTTAAAACCCAATAGTCTCTACAGTGTTAATTAATTACATAAATTACAAGTTGTATCTCCCATGTGATGACACTATCGCAGATGCTCTGCATATCCACACAACTCAAGCCTGAGCACCCACCATGAAAATGTTTTTTCATTGTTTTTATTTATTATTCAAATCTGAATAAATGCCATGGACTGTAGAGAGTAGAACAGCATTGAGTGCATTAGTCACTGCATCCTTACCTGACATCGCCAATCACTTGATGTCGTGTTTGTATCTTTGTGAGCAAATCTTTAAGATGTGCTCCAACCCTTTGGGCGTTTCCTCGCAGGTCCTCTTTCTCTATCACATCGAGCAATGCAAGGCCAATAGCGCAGGACACCGGGTTCCCTCCGAACTGCATGAAGTTAGAGAAAAACATAATTTCACCTTCATGCATGCATGCTTAACAAGGGGAAGTTAAGAGATTTCAATAGAAATGTTTGCTTAAAAGCAGGAATTTGTTTGCAATTGACTTTGGAAATTCTTTACTAATAATTATGTTTTATGCAGCGGCGTAGTTGTAAATTAAAAAGTGGTACTGGTGAACGGATCAACAGTCGTCAAACACTAGTCAGTGATCAACATAACTACCACAAGAAAAGAGAACTTTTTACCTTAAAAGACACCATCTGTGTGTGACCAACATCAGTTCACTAACAAAAGGTCTTACTATGATATCACACTATACTGAGAATGATGTTGTATTCCTTATGACAGCCTGGCTGTCTCTACAGCTGTGACCAGCTATAGAAAGCAACTTGAAGAATGTGTTCATAATGTGTTATGGCTACTGTATAGTCACCGTATTGAAGTACTCCACTCCATTGGCTGTGAAAGCTCCGGCTATTTCTACGGTGGTAGCCACACATGCCAGGGGATGCCCATTGCCCATGGGTTTACCCATGGTCACTATGTCGGGACAGAAACCCTCCCCGTGCAGCTGGAACGCCCAGAAATGACTTCCCACGCGGCCAAAACCCGTCTGCACCTCGTCTGCCACAAACACTCCACCAGCTGAGCGCACGTATCTGTGGGAGATGCACCGTGTCAACACTAACGTAGGTGTGGCTGAGCTAAGGCAGAACCTGAAAGTGAGTCACCACTCACTCTGCAACTTTAGTCGAGTATCCTTGGGGCAAGATGATTTGTCCTCCGACACTTGGCAATGATTCGGCAAAGAAGGCCGAGATCTGTATGGAAAATGTAGTAAATAAGTAATATGAACGGCATGCATTGGTCATGTTTATTACACCATTATACATTAAAAGTGTTCAGAGCATTGCTAATTTTATCCGGGCTACATACAACTGTTTTAAAGTGTACCTTACGACCCTTCCTGTGCACCTCCTCTATTAGGTCTTTCACTGTATCAGCGTATGCTTGGCCAGGGTTGGGGTGATCCTCTCCGTATGTGCCTCTGTAGGTGTCTGGTAACGGTGCCTTGGAGGATGAAATACATTCTTTCAGACAGACAGTCCACTGTTGGTCAGCGGTTTTTTGAGATGATGGTAGTATGAATTTACCACATGAACCCATTCTTTCTGTCCTGCCAGTTTCCGGAACTTGTACGGACTAATGTCGATGAGGGACATTAGATGCCCATGGTATGCACTAGTATAAAAGGAGAGTTTGTTGTAATTGAGTCTATTGTCTGAGGGGGGGGGGGGTGTTGCAGTAGTACAGAACACTTACTGGTCAATCACAATGACGTCCTCGTGCTGGGTGTACTGCTGAGCCAAGCGAAGGGCAAGATCATTGGCCTCTGAACTGTCAGGAGAGCAGATGTAAAACCACTGGAGTGACTTCAGGAGTACTATTCTGTGTGTGTGTGTGTGTATGTGTGTGTGTGTGTGTGTGTGTGTGTGGGGGGGGGGGGGGGGGGGGGGGGGCGCACGACTTACCCAGAGTTAACAAAGTAGAACACGCACAGCTTCTCAGGCAGGGTGGCAGCCAGCCGGTCTGCATACGTGACTATGTTGTCGTGCAGGAATCGAGAATTTGTGTTCAGCAGGTCCATCTGTGCTGCTGCAGCTGCAGTGATGCTGGGGTGACAGTGGCCCACTGCAAAAGGAATCATGCTGTATGTTAGTATTCTACATTAGTAGACAGGCGGAGAGTAATATAAGGTGTTTCACAACAGTAATAAATGGACTATGCACCGGGTGGTACATGTGTTACCATGATGAACGTTGCTGATGCAGTCCAGATAGCGCTCGCCGTTTTCATCAAATAGATATTGGCCTCTCGCTCTCACTATTTTCACAGGATCGTCTGAATAAAACAGTCTACATGACTGCCTGTGATCGAAGAAATTACTACGAGTCAGTAACTTTCGTGCAAATGCTGCACAGCAGCACAATATGTGTACCAGCGAGCACCAAGACAGTCACACAATAACAAGTCAGTTTCACTTTTACATACCCGATTAATCTCCTCCTCATTTCGAGAGTTTCTTCTTTCCTGAGGTTTACAACTGCCATATTGTGTTTGGGTTTCTCTCTAACAGATACCAAAGACTACTGAGAAGAAGAGAGCTACTCAATGATAGTTCTCCTTCTCTTTGGAGTTTTTTTTTCCGGCCGTTTTCGTCCTTTAAATTTCATTACTGCCCCCTACTGGATCTAATCGTCTACTATCCTCATTCCATTACAGCCCTTTTGCTTTCAAAAGTTTAAATATATGTTTTCTCCCTTCCACCGTGTCTCCACTGTCAGTCTCCTCTTTAGTGACCTCTCCTCGTCGTAGCCCCTGTATTCCTGCAACCTCTTTCCTCTTCATGCTTCCTCCATGACCACAGGACACTCTACTGTCTCCTTTCCTTTTACTGTTTACACTGAATGGCCAATGACAGCTATCTTGTCATCTAGTCTTGACATCCTCCAAGCATATGCCCATGATAGATTTTTAGTTTATATATAATATTGGTTGTTTGGTTTATGCTGTGGCCTTATTTAGAAGGGCTCAACTCTGGGGGTTGTTAATGGGACAGAGACTTCCAAAATAAGTGCGACATATTTTGCTATGTTTCTCGTTTTCAATTGGGAACACGTTAAAAATAAAGATATTTTTTGTAAAAGTATGCGCTGTATAAGTAATGTGGGGTTTCCTCATATTGCATTTTTTTAAAGCAGCGTATTGAAAACCCCTTGGTATTGGTACGGTCCAAAGGCTATAAATACTCTCTCAGTCCGGTGCACAGTGTTCAGCTTCGGTTGCTAAGGAACCACTGAATGCAGGTAATACATCAGGACAGCTGTAGCATGCTAGCTTTCAAACATACTGCGTAGCCAAGCTAATGCTACAATTGATTGAGTTATAAATTAAAATGTAGCCACGTCCCTTTTCATATTTTAGTCTAACGAATCACGACTACAACCGGGCACAATGACAAGCCGTTAACCGGTAACGTCAGCAGACTGACTAATGTCAGCTAGCTAACAACACTGGCTAATAACCAAGTGCTCCACGGGCTGCATCGTGTTGCAGAGCGAGCTCACTATAACGTTATACTTTGCTCACTATACTTTGCTTAATCTAGCCCAATGCTATTTATGTATGTCTTACATTATCAATGACAAACAGTTGTCGTGCTGCTAATGTTTTGGACAACGTGGCGTTAATTTCTTCTTGTCAAACATAAATGTTCTTTATAGCCTTAAACTTATTTGTTTGGCCAGAACTACTTAACGCTAATAATCCTCACTAACGCTAGTGTGAATTAAGTTTCTGTGCGATACGTGTCTCGCTAGTCGTTTTAAGAATATCGCATAATTCATTCACAGTAACGTTGAAGTTTGTAATGTCGGATAAGCTGGGTAAAGTTACGTTAAAGTTGTACATCAGCTGGTGGTTGACAGCACTGCTCTTAACTGTTTTTGAATCAAATGGAGTCTGTAGGTTGCAGCGCTTTTAACAGTGGCTGCTGCTACAGGATGAGGTGAAGTAGCGTGTCTTCTGGCATGTGGAACTAGGCTAGCAATGTAGCACCATGTTTGCCACAGGGTGGAAGGCCCTGGCCACATCTGACTGACAAAAGCAAGTGTTAAAGCATTTTCAATGAGGACTGTACGTAGCATCAAGCGTTTCAATTCAGATTAAATAAACAATTTGAAGTTGATCAACATTATGTTTCTTGTCTGATTTGGATGTCAGCATTAAATGTGCTCTAGATTTGGGGTGATCTGCACTGTTGGACTGCAGTGCAAAAGTCCCCAAAACACATGCTACATTTCGATGCTGTGGCTAGATATTATAAATAGTCTTTTAGATGTAGTTTCAGTTTGAGATATGTTTTTGTGCAGTGCAAAGGTTTGCTGGGATGGGCCACTGTGGGTTAATCTTCAGAGATGTTTATGCATTGAGTAACCTTGGATCTTAACGGCTAACTCTGCCATTTGCATGCAAAGTAAATAATAAGAGGAACATGCACGCAGGTTGTCTTGTGGCCCTCTGCTCTACATTACACCATGTTAGCTTTTCCTTGGTAATATAAGCCCTTGAGACCAGGTCACTGTTCTTTTGTCCCCCTTGCAAAGACACTATGGCATGCTTCCAACCCCTATCCCCATTCATTTTTCACACACTTCCCCCATCTTTTCCCTTTTTTCGTCTCTCCCTCCCCCTTCCATTCACTTCACAACTTCAACTCTTGACATTTTGTTGGACCCAACTGACTATGGTTGTGATGGCATTCCCCCAAAGGTTTTCAATTTGGGCATACTCTGTTTTCTTTGAGTTTGTACTAGTCCATGTTTGTAGTACCAATAAGAAATGGCCCGGTTCACTGTGCATGATGGAATGTGAAGTGTTTCTTTGTTCTGGCTCTCCTCATGTCCGTGTGTTCCCCTTCGGCCTTTGTGAACGTGAACTTCTGCCTTTCATGTGTGAATGAGGCAGCATGTAGATCCTAGCCTGGGTCATGTATAGTAATGTGGTACTTGGAGCACTTTTTTTTTTTTTTTTTTTTTTTTTTTTTCAGGCATTCTGTTCTTCTGTAGGCATTTCTCCACTACAACAGTCATAACATGTTGGAGGAAAGTCCCCATTAGCAGATTTTACACTCCTATCCAAGGACTGATGGATCTGTCTAGAAACTTATAAGCTACTGTTCAATCAATTTGATTTGTTTCAAAGAAGTGCTTTCTCTGCAATGTATGGGACCAGTGTCTGGTAATCATTGACATTGTTTCATAAGAATCCCTTTTCCTCTGTCCTTGTAGGTGGCTTTAACATGACGGTGGCATAGTGAGGAAAGCTGGTCAGTCTGGCTGGTTGAGGTGTAGAGGGGACACCACAAACCACGCCAGGATTCTGACTAACACATTTTCCACTGCCCTCAGTAAATCTCCTCATCATCTCCATGTCCGTCGGTGGATAGTTGCTACAAATATGGTGACGCTTATCACAGAGCAGCTCCGTAAGCAGAGTTTGGAAGAACCTTATTACAAGGCTTTCTCATTCAATGTGAATGTGGTAAGTTGGATACTAAATCTTGTCCTTCTTTAAAAGGCTTTTTTTTTTTTTTTTTCTCTCGTACCACTTAGTTTTGTGTTCTAGTTTTTAAGTTTATTGTATTTGTTTCAGTCATTACCTGCAGTTGGGTCCAGTCCCACGGTCTCATGGAGTGCTTGTAGATCATCACAAGGCGAGTTCATTGAATTTAGTGCAGTGTTTGCAACCATTTGATGGGGAAATCTGCCTGCCTACTCATGTCTTGTCTTTTGGCGTTTTCAGAGATCAGCTCAGCTACACACCCATTATCCAAAGCCAACCTTCTGGGTGATTCCTGTGGACTAGACTCCCCATGGTGTTCTACCCACTCTGGAGAACCTCTCCAGAGACCAGAGGTTTCTTTTACAAACCAGGTTTTCCAAAGCTCACCACCACCACCACCTCCAAAACGCCACTGCCGGTCCCTCTCTGTTCCAGAGGACCTGTCTCAGTGTCGCTCCACCTGGCATCCTAGTGCATCCAAGGTTTGGACCCCAGTCAGACGTGGCTGCCAAAGTGGAGGAGCATCTAGTTCCAGCTCTGGAGCCAGCTCTTTGCCCCTTTGTGGTCCCAGTTCCTCTTTCACCTCTTCCTCCCTACACTCATCTTCTAGCCCTACCTTCTTTAGCTTAGCACTGTCCTCTGACTCGCCGATACCTTGGAGCTTCTCATGGGACCCCTGTGACAAACTAAAAGGAGCCTGTTCTGCCTCCTTCGCTACTCCTTCCTCCTGCTCCTCCTCACCAGCCCCCCTAGTTTCCCACTCGGTTCTGCAGCGCCGCTTCTCCCTCTCCCCCGTGCACATTCAGGATGCCTCCATGGTGCTCCTGCCCCCCCAGCCCTCCTCTGCTTCTGCTTTGACATATAGCAGTCCTGGCATAGAGCACCCAGCCCTGTCTTCATCTCCCACTTCAGCCTGCAGTACGCCATCCTCCTCTAGGCGCGACCTGCACCCGGCGCTGCCGCGATGCCACTCGCAGCCCTGCGACATGCGCAAACCGCGCTTGAAGAGGCGCCATGACCCAGATGTTCTGCCCTGCCCCAGGCCAGGCCTTGACTTTAGCAAGATGACACAGGTGAGCAAGAAAGCTCAATGAGCTGTAGGTAGATTCTGTCAATCTCCTCCTAATGATGGTAACAGTATGTAATCAGAGTGCCTGGGTTCACTGCCCTTTGGATCTTGGAGGGCAATAGTCAACCCATGGCAGTACCCCATCACGAGCAACTCATGACGCTAAGCTTGGCCCCTAACTATTCAGCTGTCTTCATTTCAGACTGGTGTTAATTTATGGATGATTAGTGAAGTACGACCCCAGATCTGTTTCCACAAACCTGTTCCGGGCTTTGTTTTTGGTGCAGGCAAAACAAGTGTCTTAAGCTGCATTTTCCTGATCTCCATTGGCTGTGATGCACTCTTCTGAAAAGGGTTCCAGCCAGAGTTTGACCCGTTAATAATCTGACTTGTGTCACAGGTTTCCTTGTTAGTTTCGCTTTACTAGGCAGTTGCTAACTTGCCACATTGTTGAACACGTGTTCAAAATGGCTGTCAAGGCAAATCCTTAAATGCAGACCTTTTCTGACAATTTGAGGCGCTTTTTAAAGAGACAGTTCACCCCAAAATCAAGAAGAAAATGTACATCTACTCATGGACGAGAGGCCTGTGCTTGACGGTGCGAGATGAGCTACGAGCCTCTTGTCCATGAGAAGATTCATACTTTATTCTGCGCTGTGATACAGTTATAGTTAGATAACTAGGTAGAAAGAAAATAGTTCTTACGTTAAACTTGTTACAAAAAGGTCTGTGGATTATCTTGAGTTAGCAGGTCATGATTTCTGGAAAGTATTTATTTATTTATTTATTTATTTATTTATTTTGAGCTTCACTAGCAGAGTGCATTTAGTTCCATTATTATCAAGGGAAGGCAAATGTCTTTGCAGCAGATGTCTCTCAACAACAACAATCTATATTGATTATTGGGACTACAGTTGAGAGGAAAAATATCTATTTTGGGGTTGAATGTCTATAAAGTTAATTTCTATCGGTGGGATGCGGTTTAGGTTGATACTTTGCTTGTGTCAGTCGTGTCACACACGTCAGCCAAGACCATTAACTCAATCAGTTAATCTTTACTTAACTAAACAAACAGGTGCTACAATCCATGCAGACTTCCTGCCATTGATGTAATCACTGCACCATCTATATTTTATTACCTTTTGGGTGTGGATCCTGGAGATGCATGAAGCTGATGACTCTGCTGTATTAATGAGAATTGGACTGGTCCACAAGTGTTTTTCCACATGTTAAATGCTTGAATTGTGACATGATGATGATGATGATGATGATGATGATGATGATGCCTATGCCTCCTTCTCTTCTCCTGTGTAGATTGGTAATCACGAGAGCCTACTGTGTGGTACAGGTGGCTGCATAGCTCCAGTGTCTTTCCAGGCAGAGCAGCGCTCGGTGTTCTCACCTGCCGAGTTCCTGGGACGAGCCAGCATCGGGCCACTAAGCGAAAGTGAAGAAGAGGATGACAAGGAGGAAGAAGATAAAAGGACTGCAATGGATGGAGGGCAAAAGATAGCTTTTGAAAGAGACTGCACAGAACTGGACTTGAACCTTATAGAAGAGAACTGACCACTCCTTGACGCTATAGTGTGATAACTGCGTTCATAACTATGTTAAGCACACCTGTAGGCTTTGTCCACTAGCAGTCCTTGGGAGCCTGCTGCACTCCTAAGGCACATGTTCATAATCAAGAACCAAGCAATTAGAAGTTAATCAAATTACGATGTTATCATTGTAACACGTACTTCATTATTCAACATTTTACAAAAAATTCAACACTCCATAGGGAAATGTGCATGAGCAAATAAGAATTTTCTTGCACACAGAATTTTGGCTAAGATTTCATATTGATGAGTCATAATTTACGGTATGCATCTTAATTTCCTTACCACAACTCATCATCATAATCAAAGAACTCTGTATACTAGAGTAATCAGAATGTGCTTAATATTTCCTCACATGTGATTTGAATACACATTAAAAGCCAATAGATTAATAGAATAGAGGTGAACATTCCTCAGTGCGCCATCAGATACGGGCATAGTATTTTTGAGAAGCCCACACATAAGAATACAAATCTATATGTTGATGCTCTCCTGTATGTTAAGTGGGATACATTCCAGGATTTCACTGCTGTTCCTTAAATCCGTCAGACATTGTCGTAGATTTTTTTTTTTTTTTTTTTTTTTTTTTTTCTCTCTCGTGAGTAATGACATCAAAGGGAAACTGTTTGTTATAGTGAAAACACAGCTCTTTTTGTTCATTTGTATTTTCTCAATTGCTTGAACATACACAGACCTCTTGAAGAATAATATTGCTGATAATATAAGCTGACCATGCCTTAAGCTTAAAACAGAGTTATTGGTCCTCTGGTCTTCTTTTCACAACCAGATGTTTTTTTTTTGCAATCTCCATTTGCGCTGATTCAGACATTTTTGAACAGGTGGCACATGCACTATAACAGTCAATTGAATAGCGGAGTCGATGCTGCAGCTGGACTTTATAGGGCACAATGTAATGTACTTCAGTGGTTGGAGTGAGTACACACATTGAGCCGAGTGTATGACAAAGGGTGGTGCTGATGCAGATGTTTTGGTGGCCTTTTAGAAATGATTTTTAATGTATTTTCAGCTGGAAATACTACTGTTGCACAATTTATGTACAAATAAAATTTAATAGAGTTTTTGTTTTTTTTCAAAAAGTGTATTGTCTTCCATTCACTAATGTATCCTGCCTCCAGTTGAATGACAGAACACATCAGGGGCCAGAACATTATTGTGACACCTAGTGGCTGATTTTAGTATAATCCTCTGCATAGAAATACATTAAGTTCATTCTGACTTTACGAACTAAATGTTCTGTTTACGGGACAACAAAGTTTTCACAAAAACCTAAATATAACTTTCTTCAACGTAGTAACAATAACGTCTCTTTTCGAGGCGGATACATGGATAGATCTCGGAAAACATTAATCGGCAGATGAAGTTAAAGTATACCAAAAATGTTTTTTTTAAGTTTCATAATTTTATAAGGAGGCACGTTGCACTAAAAAGTTTTGCATGTGTGAGATTGAGATTGAGATCCGCCGTGGACAGTGAGGGCGCTCCTTGCAGTCCACCGGTGCTTTTTTCACAGCCTGTCTGACCCCCCCACCAACAGGCCACTTCCTCTTTTGTCTAATTTCATGGCGATCGGGAGAGAGGGAACGCCACCGACGCACGCACACTGCCTCAGCACTCTTGAAAGAGTTTATCCGGGGTAAATAACTGACATTTTTTTTGCAAGATTCGGTCACCGGGTTTTCAAAGTAGTTTTCCTTGAATTCAGTCATGTGGACGAGTCACATTTCCCTGTAGAGTTAATGAACTGTGTAGCTTGTGGGTCAGATATTTCACATTGTAGCGCCACACTCGCTGATAACAAATCGGACTGAACGGGCTCCCCCCGCCGTTTGCACCTCACACTCAGCGGCACGCTAGTAACGGCGCAGGCTAGCTAACGTTAGCAATGCTGCAAACGCCTGATAAATGTAGCTATGGGTTTTTATTTATTGGCACACGTAACAAGTTTGTGGCAGCTAAATAACACAAAAATGCTGCGGGTCTTCCGGAGTCAGCATGGAATTGTAGTTTTCATTAAATGAAGCTACTTAAAGTCCTCGAATGTTTGTGTTTGGGTTAACGCTAGCTAGCCAACATCGGCTAGCTAGCGCTCGTGCTATGTATTTAGTTAGCATTAGCGATTCAGAGTTAATTCAAGTTGATACTTAAGAACGAACATGTTAATTGTGATGGACTAGCCACATAGTAAGAGCCGAGTAACTTTTGTATTTGAAGGAACTTATACATATTATTCGCCATTCAGTACCAGTAACGGGTTAGCTAGCACCATTAGCTAGTTAACGGTAACTTTGCTGCTAACGAGAGGCTCACTCAAGGCTACATGTTCACTACTAACGTTAAGTTATCGTTACATTCACCACTCGTAACAGCGTTTTATTTTGACCGGTAACGTGTTGTGTAACTGGGCATTGTGTGAGAGAGTGGCGGTATTATTAAAGCGAAAAATAAAGTTGACCACAAAGTTGTAGTCCATGACCGACAGTAACAGGTTAGATGTAGAAACATGGTACATTAAAAGTTAATTCATTGAGTATTAGCTCTTACGAGCCGGTCCTGTATTAGTTACGAGTACATTTTACCTTTAACAAAACGTATAATACTGGTTACATTTTATTGACTTCTCTGTTTTAATCCTGCAACGTGGAGTTGTTGTTGTTTTAGCTCTAAACAAGACACCTGTAGTGGGACAACATTGTCATAATGTAAAATTAATGTCTTTTCATTGTTTACAGTGTAAACGAAGTTGTCAATCTGACCGGCACTGTTCTCCAGGTGAGTGACTGTTTGTCTACAGTCTGTCACTGTACAAATAATCCACTATAATCAATTCATTGTTTTCAATTTGATGAAGTGTGGATTCTTCAAGTTTATAGGTATCATGTCCATGTTTTAATAGTTACACATGAATATACTTTTTTCATACCAGGAAAATGTAGTCACTGCTAGTTTTTATCAAACAATCATTGTATTTGTGCAGTTGTGCCTTTTTATTTAGAAGTTTTGATTATGTGGAAATGGAATCAAGTGAATTAGAATTAGAATGTTCTTTACCATCTGTCTTTTTATTATTTGTGTGCAGGTGAAGCTAAGTGGACGACATTAAAAGGCCTCCATAGGACTTGGATCTGCTCTACTCTGTCCCAGGTTCAGACGGCGCGGTCTATGGCTCTGATGGACAAACACAAACAAGTCAAGCGGCAGAGACTTGACCGCATTTGTGAGGGTGAGATTTATACTCGTAAACAAAGTCAAAGTAAGAACTTGCATGTCTTAAGTATATTTTGTTCTTTCAATATAAAGAATTTCAATAAAAAAGTTATACTATGAAGGGCATCATACCCATATAGTCGGACAGTTGAGCCTTATATTAATGAATAATAAAGATGTAAATATGTAAAGTGGTAAAAACATTTTACCTGCAGCTGTTTTAAATATGTAGGCAGATCATAGTGAGGGCAGATTTTTCCTATTTAAAAAAAGTTCAAAATGTTGAACTGTTTTTTTTTTTTTTCATTTTTTGAATGATCCTGACCGTTACAGATTATGTTTGTTGAATTCTGCTTTATAATGGTTCCTTTTAATATTATCCTACCGCTCTTTTGAATATTAATGTAATTCTTTCTTTTGTTTTGCGGGGGTCAAAGGCTATTGGTTTGTAGTATTGTGAACTGACTGGTTGAAATGCTGACCCTGATTAAGGAGCAATGGAAGGGACTGATGGGGGGGGGGTGTATGTTTTTAATTTAGATGAAATAATAATAATTATGTCAATGTGCTTCCGGGTCAGTTTGACTCTGTCCTCTGCCCCGCACTCGCAGCTAAGAGACTATTTCACCGTTTCGCTCTCTTCTTCTTCTTCTTCTTCTTCTTCTTCTTCTTCTTCGGGTTGACTGGAAGTACTTTTTTCCAGAACACAAAAGTATTGCGCCTTTTTTCACCCATGTCCATTCACGGAGCTCCGTACATTTGATGCTGAAGCACGTCACTGTTTGTCAATTTATTGTATTAAATTGGTACACAAGGAATGTACAGATGGAGGCGATGCACTGTATTTCACATTGAAGATGACAGAAAAGAAGTAAACTTTGTGTTGCTACACAGTCATGGGTTGTACAGTGCAGATTTCCAGAAGAGACAGTATTGTGAGCTGCTGTAGATGGTGGAGATCAGACATAATGGTGTGCTAAAATGGAGGGAACAGTCTGGGTGAGTCTCTGGAGACGGGTGAGAGGGAGAGGACAAGGTGAAGGGTCGTGGCCGCAACTACAGGGAAACGGTCCAGCTGTCTCTTTAAAAAACGACAACAGCCCAAACTGCCCTCGGCCTCAGCCCCGGCTATGCTAATGAGGTTAGTGCTGGTTGGCTGGCCCTCAATGAAGCCGACTGGTGATTGGAGGCTGTCCGTGGGGGAGGGGCTGGGCGTGGATGACAGCTGGGATCCAGCCAGCCAAGAGCAGGCTGACAGAGAGAGAGGGAGAAAAAAAAGAGCGATAGAGGGAGAGCAAGGGGAGAGAGAGAGAGAGGAAGACAGGCTCACAGACTTCATAATGCAAGGTTAGGCCTGGTGCTCATGTGTTTTCTATTTTGGCATGTGTTTTTTGAAATTTGTGACGTGTGGGGGTAGAGATCGAAGGTTCGGGTGTGGAGCAGCTATGTGTGTGTGCAGTTTCCCTTTTATGTTCAGCACGTATTGGTTTTGTCGCAGCCGTCAAGAAGGAACTGAATACCCGAGTGTGTGTGTGTGTGTGTGTGTGTGTGTGTGTGTGTGTGTGTATAGCTGCGTCTGGGTGGAGTACCGCTGCTTGCTGCATTATCATCGTTTGCTGCCCCTCCCCCCCTCACCTCTTACTCCTCCAACTGCGGCCAGAGGGAGAGAGAAGAGGAGGAGGGATTGAGGGGAAAGAAAGGGAGAGGGAGGGAGAATGAATGAATCACTGAATGAATTGTATTGTGTGTGCGGCCATGCTTGCGCTTAGTAGGCCTCGGGTATGCCAGTGTCCTATACTCAAATTACTCTTTGTGTAGGCCTACTTGTATATTTCCACAACTACTTTTTCAGAGGGGTCTTTGTGATGAACCCCTTTTGGATTCTTTTACATAGTAAGCATCTCTTTGTGCGTTCAGCGTGTAGCAGTAGGCCTGTTAGCATTCTTGAGCCATCTGCAATAATTATGAATCACACTGCTAAACGGAGTGCAGTAGAGAAGTACATTGTTGTACGTATTTATAACCGTACCAGGCTGTATGTTTTTCTGTGGTGTGCTTTTCATGCAATGCATTGGGAAATGCTCAGACGTCAGAGGAAGTGTTCACAAATATTTGTTTTCCACCCTCGGCTACCGGCTCCCTTACCTCGTCTGCAGTCTCACCATTACCTCCTGCCCCCTATCCAAGTAAATGTTCCCGCTAGACACACTCCCCCACACTGGGACACACACACACACACCTGTCACACAGCAGGGGCAAGATAGTGTGTACTGGTGCATGTGTGGGGCCAGTCCAGCCAAGAACTGGAGAGAGAGAGAGAGAGAGAGAGAGAGAGAGAGAGAGAGAGAGAGAGAGAGAGAGAGAGAGAGAGAGAGAGAGAGAGAGAGAGAGAGAGAGAGAGAGAGGTGTAGAAAGCATTTGCAGATGCAACTGTATCAATTTCCCCTCCATTTAATACCGATGCATTGGCAGAGATGGGGCATTTATTTATGGCATTGATTTGTGTTTGACATATAACATTTCCTTTGTTGGCATAATGGTGGTCATGGTGCACATGGGCCAAACTTGCAGATGTTTGCCAGTGAGGTGTGTGTCTGTGTCTGAAGAAAGGGGAGAACCAGAAAAAGAGGGACTCTTGCAGACAGGAGAATTTAGGTCATGACTCAGACCCCCTCATGAACCCCCACCACCTCCTCCTCTCCGAGACCCCGCAGTTTTCTCTACCCCTCCCCCCCCCCCAGCCGCCGCACTCATCACCTCTCCCCTTCTCGTCCCAGCCCCCCCCCCCCCCTGCCTGTGCACTTCTAATACAGTGGCAGGTCAGGTTCCCAGACTTCTGCGTCATTAACCAAAATGTAACTTCACCCTTATGAGGGGTCTAAAGAATCTTAAGTAGAACAGAGACGGATCGATGGAAGCCGGATGGTGTATGCTGGTTCCAAGCATCACGAAACAAAGCTGGAGTTCAACGCCTAATAGGCCCGGATGCTGGACACTCTCCATGCCCCGTCACAGATTTAGTAACTCATCACGTTTCTAACCATGGAAAACTCACACACTCTCACACATCATCCTCGTAGTGCCCCTGAGGGTGTTGGTGATGTTGGGAAAGAGAGTCATAAAAGTCTTGAGTTATCGTCTAAGGAGTGTGGCAGTTACTCCTGTTAACTTTAGCCATGTGTGCAGGGGGATTTAGTTTGAGTGTACGATGCCTTGCATCATCTTAGGAAGTCCAGACATGGGAAATGCAGACTGTTGAGTCATTAATCTCTAGCTCAACCTCGCTGGTTCTGAAACGCAAGTGGTTGGTAGCTGTGTACGTCAAGGGGCATCAGCAAGTTGTCACTGCAGTAAGCAGTAGTGTAACAGTACGGATCCCCCACACAGTGCGGCACGCATGTCAACCACGGATTAATTACGATATTACATATTGTAAAATAAAGTTTTACTGTTGATCGTTATCTGCTCATATTCAGCTAAACACATGCGATCGGGAGATCGGCATTAATGCTTTCTAGTCGCCCGTCCCTGATAACGCTGCATTGTGAACATCAGATCAATGTTGAAATCAGCAACAGGGCTAGTTAGCACCGAAGCTAACAGCTAACATATGGAAGTTATCATGGAATAAGGAAAATTATGACGTTATAATGATGTGTTCAAATGTAATCTTGTGAATGTAGTTTTTGTGGAGAAATATATACAGTTGATTGAAGGAGATGTTTGGTTGATTGTTGAATTATAATTTTGTGTATCGGCGATACAGAAACGGGATCTGAGCACTCTTAAGTTATATTCGCTCCCTTTTTTTTCCGTTGTATCCTCAGCAGTAAGTTTTAGATGATAACGTGTTCATTGGCCTTTTGGTATTACTTAGGTAACCGTTTATTTTTTGTAGGCATTTTTGTTCCAGATTTGCCATGGTTATTGAATATTAAACCTTTTGCTAATATGCAACAACTAACATTACTTTCTTCCTGCTGGACTCAGGTATCCGACCCCCCATCCTGAACGGGCCAATGCACCCGCGGCCCCTGGTTGCCCTGCTGGACGGGCGCGACTGCACTGTGGAAATGCCCATCCTCAAAGATGTGGCCACAGTGGCCTTCTGCGATGCCCAGTCCACACAAGAGATTCATGAGAAGGTAGAACAGACACACACACACATTTCCATACTACTATCCTAATCCATGAGGCCAGAACACTTTAATCCTGATGTAGTATGAAAGTAATTAAGATCTACCCTGCTGCCTTTTTCTATTCTATCAAGCAGAACTGTCTCCACCACACAGTTTAGAGTTGTTGAAGTGGTGTAATATTGAAGTTTTAAGTAGAGTTTAATGTGATTTAGAATGATTTCTGATGCGTTTGTCTTCTGTAGGTGCTAAATGAGGCCGTTGCTGCCCTGCTCTACCACACCATCACTCTGTCCAGAGATGACTTGGAAAAGTTTAAAGGCCTTCGTGTCATTGTCAGGATTGGCTCGGGCTTCGACAACGTCGACATCAAAGCAGCTGCCGAGCTAGGTTAGCGGGTTGAACTTTCAACATATTTTCCGAGACACAGACTCAACTATGAGCTTATGCATAGACTAACACACAGAGGGACTAATGTTTCTTTCCCACTTTCAACTGGTCATCCAGGCATTGCAGTCTGTAACGTGCCAGCATCGTCTGTGGAGGAGACGGCCGACACTTCGCTATGTCTGATCCTCAACCTGTACAGGCGAGTCACCTGGATGCACCAGGCCCTCCGGGAGGGAACCCGGGCCTCCAGTGTGGAGCAGATCAGGGAGGTAGCTGGAGGTGCTGCTCGTATCCGGGGGGAGACGCTGGGCATCATCGGTCTAGGTGAGTGGAGAGTGTGGACGTGGGTGTCTAGATTTACTAGGGAGCACTCAAATCAGAGGAAGACCTGTTTTGAATTTATGTTTCAAAAATAAAAGGCTGATTTTTACTTATTTACAACAAAAGCACCACAGCAGCTGTTAATAACCTTCCCATTTCTCTTCGTCTTGCAGGACGTGTTGGCCAAGCAGTGGCTCTGCGGGCTAAGGCCTTTGGATTCGGCGTGATCTTCTATGACCCGTACCTGCCTGATGGCGTGGAGCGCTCACTGGGCCTGCAGCGCATGGCCACTCTGCAGGACCTGCTCATCCACTCTGACTGCGTATCCCTGCACTGCAGCCTCAACGAGCACAACCACCACCTCATTAACGACTTCACCATCAAACAGGTGTGTGAATGCACTCTGAATATGCCCAAACACACTTTTTGTCTCATGTTCCAATGTTGTATTTACAAAAGGCAGCGTCTAATCAATGACTTGTAAGCTAGATGGAAATACTGTAAATAACTGAAAAAATGTACGTCAATGTTTTTGAGATTTAAAAAGAAATTGTTTATGAAATATGTTTTGGTTTTTATTTGTTTTACTTTTTAGGACATTTTTGCACTCTGTCTTGTCATATTTTTTGTCTTACTATATGTGAGAATTAGCTGTAGAATTTATAGAGGAGATATAAATGATGTGCCTGCATCAGCTAAGTAAATAGCTGCTTTATCAGAATGACCGTATCCTAATATAATCCTGCCCTTTTGATTAACAGTGAAACAGATAAAGATATTTGTTCTGCGGCCTATCAAGTCTAATATTCAGAACCCTGAACCATCTATTTATTTTCATCCAGACCAATTGGTGGATATTCTGCTAATAAAAGGAGCAAGCGCAGACATTACGAGCAAGGATTGGCATATTCTGTTTTTATATGCTGCTTAAAATCCTGACTCAAACACATGGCTGACTATGTTGGAGCTCAGTTGTCTACAAAGTCTAGAACACGGATGTTTGGCCTTAATCAATCGTTGCTTCCATATTTTAGAATACAAAGTATTTCAGTCTGTGCTGTTGTATGTTGCTGCAGTTTTCAAATTCCAGCCTTGTCCAGCCTGCTCCCCATAGTCTAAGCGTACTCTTATTGATTCTGTGATACAGATGCGTCAGGGAGCTTTCCTGGTGAACACGTCAAGAGGCGGTCTGGTTGACGAGAAAGCACTGGCTCAGGCCCTGAAAGAGGGCCGGATACGAGGGGCTGCCCTGGACGTCCATGAGACGGAACCTTTCAGGTGACAATGATGCTCGACACCCAACGGCTGCGTCCGATACACAACCTCATCACTCGTCTCTGTAACAACCTTTCCCTTTCTTCACAGTTTTTCAACAGGCCCCCTGAAGGACGCCCCCAATTTAATCTGTACCCCGCACACATCCTGGTACAGTGAGCAGGCCTCCGTGGAGGCTCGCGAGGAGGCAGCCAGGGAGGTCCGCCGCGCCATCACCGGTAAGTTCTCACTGAACAGGATCAAGCCTGTTGTTTCACCTAAATACATCGATATAGATACAGCAGACAGGAACTACACAAATCCAACGGTAATGTTTTCATTCTGTGAAGGGTGTACAATATTATGGGTGATTTACAGAAAGGAAAACATTTATAAAGTTGTTTTTATAGAATGATGGATGACCCGTTACCTGCCTTGATTGCATTAAATGAGTATTTTATCAAAGCTTCATTCACGTTGGCCTTCCAAAGCTGCGCAGTTTCAGTTTTCTTTCTTTTACGATAACGATTAGGCTACACTAACGTCATTAGTACTATACTATTTGTAGATGTTCTTATTGAATCAACTTTCTTTTATGGGCAGCAAGCGGGAGAGCAAACAGTTATTTGACCGCATTCAAAATGTTGTTTTTGAAAGTCTAGATGCCAACAAATATGGATTGATGCATACATATATGAGAAACAGTTAATCTGTGGCTTAATCTTTATCTGCAGCTGCAGAAATACTGGGTTTAAACAGAATAGATAGACAATAAAAGCTGCACAGTTATCCGAGATTGATTTAGAATTTGAAAGTCAACATTATGAATGTTCAAACTATTTGGTACAATATATGGAAAGTTGAATATTCAGCCTAAACCGGCGAAACAGAATCGGCTTGGGAATTCAGATTTGGGTAAAGCCCTGAAACAGACAAAGAAAGAGGAGAAAACCTCTCTGAGTAACGGTCTGTTTCCCCAACTCAAGGGCGAATCCCCGACAGTCTGAAGAACTGCGTTAATAAGGAGTATCTGATGGCAGCCTCTCAGTGGCCCAGCATGGAGGCCGCCACTGTTCACCCAGAACTTAATGGAGCCACTTACAGGTGAGAGGAGTGGGTGTGGAAGGTGAGAATGGACGGGGGGGGGTTACACATTTTTACAACGAGCAGCTATCGTGATTTATGTTTCTTCATCTGTGTTTCAGATTCCCTCCAGGTCTGATCAACGTTGCAGCAGCAGGGGGTCTCCCGGGAGCTGTTGCAGGGGTTGAAAGCCTCGTTTCAGGAACCCTGCCACACGGCATCACCCCCGTCTCCCACCCCCCTCACGCCCCTTCCCCTAATAAGGCCGAAGCCGACAGAGACATCCCCTCTGACCAATAGCCCCCCCTGCTGCCACCAGCACATTCCGTCGCCTCTGGAAACCCCCCCTCCCCCAGCATCAGACACAGCCCGCCCCTCCAGTGCATCGGCAACGCCAGTTTGACCTGATGTGGATCTACACAGTCTTGTTCCTCAGATCACATAACCAGCCCAGGAGTGACCTATCCACAGCTAGCCCCATCCCACCCACACCCTCAGAACACACACACACACACACACACACACACACACACACACACACACACACACATCCCTCCATCCTCGTCATCATCTCACCCACCCACCCACCTGCCATCCCCCCCTTTCACTCCCCCACAATGTCAGCAATAACTGTGTTCTCAAGGATTCAATGATTGGATTGGTTTATATCCTTAGTTGGCTGTTGTTTTAATGGAAAGTTGCCCTGTTGTGGTTCTAGGTGTTAATGTTTGTTTGTTTGTAAAACAAAAAAAAAAAAAAATATATAGCATTTCTGACATGAGGCTTTACAGTCTGCTGCCTCCTGCAGTCCTCCTCTGACCGACTAGTCGAGGCACTGAGGCAGAGAGGTTGAAGCCCCCCTTTGTACATTAATGGCTCATGTTACTGCTCTCTTCTTCTTTTCTTTTTTTTCTTTTCTCCCCCCCTCCACCTTTCTTGTGATGGGGGAACATGTGTACTAAAGTAAAGCAGACAGAATCACGAACCGAACATCCTGTCCTCCCCACCAGGCGTCGAGCGGCCCCTCAGCCCTGTTTGGCCCTTAGCTCCCCTTGGCACTGTCGTCCGCTGACTCAGCAGAGGGATCTGTAATGCAGTCAGTGTGGAGCTCTATCAGACTGTAAAGTTTTTTTTGTATCTGCTCAGCTCATACTACCGATAGTGATACCCAAACATCCTTCGTGACCTTTTTACCGCTGTGACCGTCTACGTTTTAGGACCGTCAGCCCTGCATTTACATGCTCCGCCCCTTACGGATCGCTTTGTCACGAGATGATGGCGTCATATCAGAGAGCGCCTGGGCATGACTTTCATCTTGTGTGTGTGTGTGTGTGTGTGTGTGTGTGTGTGTGTGTGTGTGGGGGGGGGGGGGGTCTTCACATGATTCTGCCCACAAAGAATCAAACGCAGAAGCCTTTTTCTGGCTGGAGAAACAAGAGCATGCCAGAGGCCTCGCAAGCAGAGGGCGCTGTCCGACCGCGCTGAGTTGTGTTGCTGAGAGTTAGCGGGTTAGCTGTAGTGATGAAGAACGGGATCTCACACTGCCAACATTCACAACACAGGATGGGTGACCAGGGATCGACTACCGCCTTATTGTTTTTCTAAGATCTCACTGCATCCCACCACCACCACCCTGCATCCACCCACCCTCCACTCCTCTCACACTGTCATGGCCCGCCCTACACACCTGCTCATCAACCAGTATGCATCCACCGATTCCTTTAAGCGTGAGGGGACAGTAGAGTTTAGTTTCCCTGTAGGAGCAAGGGGACAGTGTTCTTGCATGCTGGCTTTGTTAAGTGTGTGTGTGTGTGTGTGTGTGTGTGTGTGTGTGTGTGTGTGTGTGTGTGTGTGTGTGTGTGTGTGTGTGTGTGTGTGTGTGTGTGTGTGTGTGTGTGTGTGTGTGTGTGTGTTCTCTCACCCTGTTATGTTAACAAGCTATTGTCTTTCCAAAGGAATAGTCCCTAGGAGTAACTCTTTAACGCTGTTGCCCTGGTGTCAAGGGAACACCTTTCTAGTACCTCAGTAACAGATATTGAATGTACCGTGCATACCCTTTTATTTTTATGTACAGATTTTCTAGATACTTCTTTACTATTCTTTACCAGAAGGGTTGTGAAATTGTAGCAGTAATGATACAATAAAAAAAGCATTGCCCCATGAAATGAATTGACAAAAATCCTTTTCGGTTCGCTATAGGTCACTGAATACTCAGGCTTTGAAACCAATGCGTATCTCTTTGATTTCTTCATTGTGGAAATTTCAGCACAAGGCTTTCCCGTTCTTAGACTTCAGACTATAGTCGATGTTTTTGACCTCCATCTTACTGGCTATTGAAAAAGAAGGAAAAAAAACAAATGACGGTCGTCGTGGTCTGCTAGGTTTTTTTTGTTTTTTTTTACTAGAACAGTAGTAGTAGTAGATGCAGTTTTGTTTTACTCTCCCCCTTCATTGTCAGGCTGCTCTATCTATAGTGCATGTGAGGTAATTTTTTAGGGGAAATACTATTGGCTTAAAGAATTTGTGTCATCTTGCTGTTTCCCTCCGCTCCTCTGCCTTTTTTCCCCCTCAAGAGTGTTTTCAACACGAGTTGCCATTTTTGTCGTGGTCAGTTTCCAGTGATGTACAGTTTTCCCTCAGAGTCTATGAGAGACACGGAGCATGTCTGTGTCCTGAGATGCTAGGCTCCTCTGTCATGTGATGAGTATATATTTTTAAAAATAACCCCCATAGTTCGGAATATGAGCATAATAGTAATCTTAAATTTTGCTGTTGATGATGATGATGATGATTATATATATATTTTTCAGTTCAGCAGTGCACTGTTATGAAAAGCATTCTGTTTTATTGTAGGATTTCATTTTTATGGATATGCTGTCTGTGTTCTACATGTTGTACTGAAACATTTCGGAGAAAAAACAAGAGATCCCTCTACTGGTGATTTTTTTTTTTTTTTTTTTTTTTTTTTTTTTTTTTTTTTTTTTTTTTTTATTATTATTATTTGTCTTATCCCCAACTGTCTTTTCCAGCTGATATCCTCTGGGCCTTACTTATTCTGTCCCTGTAAAAATAGCTGTTATAGAAAGTCGCCATGGAACCACTCACTGCCTTAATACAGTTGACCACAGTAGGTGAAGTCAGGAGACACATCCAGTCGAAAAGAACGGGCCACAATCAGGGCTGCTCCGCAGAACGCTCCTCACACCCCGACAGGTCTAAATCTGCAGCACGTTGCATTTCTTTTGTCACTGATGATCCACATTTAAGCCTCGTTTTAGGCTCAAACACAAACATTCAGTGTGATGTCTTACTGCGCATTGATAAGATGTTATGTTTATTTCTTTTCTTTTTTTTTAAACTTTTGAATAGTTCAAGTCAGCCCGGCACCGTGTTTGTGCGCCGGCTAACATAAGCACAGTGTGTATGCTCACAAAGCCGCAGCTGATATTTCACTCTTGGGTGTGAGAATGCCCCCCACCCACTACTACCGCTCTGGGGCTCTTAAAGCATCTTTTCACAGTGCTGCCAGAGCCCCAGTGGGGCTGGGAGGGGGGGGGGGGGGGCATAGCGGACACTGGTGTGGTCTGTCAAAAAAATAAAAAGCAGAAAATTACGATGAGAATCGGTCACTTTTTCTCTCTCAGGGTTCAAATGCACACATATCCTCCAGCGGTCGCCCTCTGTCTCATGTCCCTTGTACCAAGTTTTCCGCCCCCAGAATGTAGAACAGCCTCCTGCGTTTTTAGAAGCCGCTCTCTCCTCGTTCCCCCCTTTGTGCACAGGTCTGAACTTATTGTTTTCTGTTTTGCTTTCTATTGGCACTGACATCTAACCATCTAACAAGGAATGAATGAATGAATGTTTGGAAGTGACTGTGTAATGTTAAAATTGGGAAATGTATTTTTACAACATGTGAACATTTTTTTTCCACTCACTCTGTGTGAATTGATTTTTTTTTTTTTTTTCTTTCACCAGACTGCAAAAAAAAAAAAAAAAAAAAAAAGGTTCTCCTGTAACTAGGCTCTTAAGCTTTATTTTTGTTTTGTTTACTTTTTTTATTAGAAACAATCATGTTTGTGATGGTAACTTCCGATGGTAAACTCCACACCGTATTTTAATAAAATCTTAAAAAATTAAACATCTTGTGGTTACCTTTCAAAGTAACAGAATTTCTCCAATGGTCCATAAAATCCTGTTGTGTACTGAACCCATAACTCTGCCTTTTGTTTATTTCATTAGAAAAGGGATCTGTGCTTGATTATAGTGGTCAATAACATGGTGACAATTGATGCCAGCTGCCAGTGTGTCGTCCCACTGATTACACTCCGAGATTTTGCCGTAAACAAAATTGTTTACTGCCCCAGTTGGTCAGCTCTTTTATATGGCAACGAGGGGCTGTGCAGTGCCTGAAAGGCCACAGCTTCACAAGGGGGCAGACTAGGTGGGGCGTATGGGGGGGAAAAGGGGCTTCTATGTAGACCCACGGGGCAGAGGAGGGCGGGGGATTACCACCCCCAAAATTGCTACCACATGTGTATAACCAGGAGCCTACTCTTAAAATGGAGTGATGGTGGTACTCGAGGCTGACGTCCACTCACTGGAGGCACCTTCAGGAGCCTGCTGGCTAAAGGCTGGCACCCTGGTTAGGTTGTGGTTATTGACTCCATGATGTTTTAATTTTCATTATACATACTAATAATTATATGCTTTTTGCTTTGACAGTGTCTTGCATTCCTGAAACATTGTCAGACTCGTGACGGACAGTTAAACCAATCGTAAGCAAAGCAGCAGAACCAGAGATGCAAAAGCAGACACCTACATTACCCACAATGCAACTCCACCACCTGCAGTTCTGTCAGAGATTTGGACGTGTTATGCTAGTGCTATTTCCCCTTACCTGTAAACAGACTTTGATATGTAAAATTTGGCGATGTTCCCCTTTAAAGTAGGTAAATAACTGGTTACTTCTCGAATCCGAGAATTCTATTTAAGTTAATCGACTCGGTGGTCACCCCCTCTACTGAGGCCTCACAAGAGATGTGTGAGCAGTTTTTAAACTTTTTTTTTACGAATGGAGTCATGTTTTACTTGAAGGGAGGGATATTCTTAGTTATTTTGGCAATTTTAAACCTGTTTCGCTGTCCTTTTTAACTGAAATCATATCCCGTATGCACGTCCATTCTTGATTTTATACCAACTTAATTTCTTAAAGAGGTTAATACAGTTGGGCCAAGTATTTTATTGATTATTAATAGCTCATAGCAACAGGAACTGTTCCATCGACTCTTAAACATGCTGTAGTCCAACCTCTTTTAAAGAAACCTAATCTTGATCCCTCTGTTCTTAGCAATTTTAGACCCATTTCTAAACTTCTGTTTTTATCAAAAGTTTTAGAGAAAGTTGTTTCAACCCAGCATTTAGCTTTTATGTGTCTTAATAATGTCTTTGAGAAGTTTCAGTCAGGTTTTAGAGCTCTAACTCTTACCTTAGTGCTTTCTGTTATTATTGCCTTGCTTTTCTGCTTTGTCTGTCAAAGCACTTTGTAAACTCTGTTTTTAAAGGTGCTATATAAATAAAGTTATTATTATTCTTTGTTAAGGACAGTCTATATATGTTGTGGGTAAGATAATCTCCTCTGAACAATGTCAGGTTATTTATGTGCTTTTTATACAGTAGCGGATTGTATAAAAAGCACATAAATATGTTCAACATTGTCCTCCCAACAAGACTGAAGTCTACAGCCATGCTTACTGGTAAATGCTAATGTTAGCATGCTAAAATGCTGATGTTTAGCAGGTTTAATGATAACCATCTTCACCATTTTAGTTTAGCATGTTAGTATACATTTCCTAAATAGCACAAGCGCAAAGTACAGCTGAGGCCGCAGGAGAATGTCTGTAGTTTTGTTGGATATTTAGTGGACAAAACTCTGACCTTATGATGGTGCTGCTGGACCAAAAGAGAAGTATTGTATTGTAACAGTATATATATATACATATATATGTGTGTGTGTGTGTGTGTGTGTGTGTGTATATATATATAGTTATGTATATGTGTGTGATATATATGTATGCATATTACATAACGTGTATGCAAGTGCGTGTAGTTGAAGGAGGCCCAGGGTGAAAGCAGTATTTTAACAGACCTGAATCACTCAGACTTCAAACACACTCCTTGCTTTCCAAGTCCTACTTGAGATTGTGCAACAAAGTGACATGGAGCATCATCCACCTCACCCAGCGTCATACATTACTACCCCTGTCAGCCCCCATGCTGTGCAGCCACATTTTCTTTATTTGTTTGTTTAGCTCAAGAGGAGGATAAGGAGGAGGGAGGCTTGAAAGCCTCAGATTACATCAGGTCTGTGTAAAAACACACTGGTAAAAACCAGTGAAATGGGAGTACTGGTTTCAGAAACATCAGTAAACTGCCCTGTGAGATGGGTCATCCTGCTTAGGCAACTCGCATTGGTTTGGGTGAGTGGGTCATTAAAAAAGAAGAAAACAACTTAAAGTGGGCCAAAGGTCATGGAAGATAATTTAACCGAGGTCAAAAGATGAGAACGTCAACAAAGTAAAATTGTTTTGAACCTTGATGGGGAGAAAGAGGAGCAGAGAGTTAAGAATGTGTGTGTGTGTGTGTGTGTGTGTGTGTGTGTGTGTGTGTGTGTGTGTGTGTGTGTGTGTGTGTGTGTGAGAAAGAGAAAGTTGGTACATATGCATGCTTGTGCACACATGTCTGTGTGATGGATTAGTCTTAAGACAGATCGTTCCACCAACTCCAAAGCAGGGTAGTTAAATATTTGGTTGTTTTTGGAATTATACAATATTATTCCAGCCACTGAATGATTCAGATGTTACGTCACCGTCAGACTGCCCCAGCTTTGGTTTCCTTTTTAAGAGATACTGCAGTGCATTTTTATTTGACCAGAACTCATAATTTACTGAATTACAATAAAAGGCAGGTTATCTTCTGTATTTCCTTATTGTCATCTAATCCCATGAAAAGCCTTTAAAAAAACCGAAATCAAAAAACTTTAACAAAGTCCAAAACCAAGTCCAAAACCACCAATGAATTGATCCTATTAACGAGTATTGACCGTGTAGCCAAAGCCTAATATAGCTTATTCCACTACAGAACTACATTGTTGTCCAACAACTATTAAAAACCCATCAGTGAGCACACCATTGCACTGTGAGACATGTTCCTTTATTATAATGAATGCTTACATTGTAGTATATTTTTAGTCAATCCCACATACTGAATAGTGTCCTGGAGCTGTATATACTCACCAAATGTGTCTCTATCCACTGCTGAAAATAGTCCCCAATGTCAAGCTAGTGGCCATGAATGGTGGCCATTTTGGTTCAGTCATCCAAACTCTTCATCTAGCGCTATCATCAGGTCAAATTTTAGGACCAAATACCAAAACTAACTTAGTTACAAAACTAAGCCTCAGCTTGTGTTTTGGTTTATTGCACTCCATCGGCGGTTACCACTGATAATGGTGACATTGTTGTCGCAGAAGCGCATGCCTACCCGGTTAACACCATTCAGCACTGTTTAGGCTGTTAGCGCCATTAGCTGCTATCCGGCCACCTCCATGTTAAGAGCTGTGTGCAAGTCAATCTCTGAATCATAGATATGCTCTGAATGTTCTAAGGAGCTCCTTTAAGATTTGAAAATGAGCTTAGTGCAACAGACGTCACAAGGCTAGTGAGAGATGGACTAACAAATTGTTGGTCTTGTTGACAATAATAAAACCATTGAATACATCAACCATAACCAGGAATATAATCAAAATATCCACATTCATTTTCCCGTCGCCTTCTTCCATAATATGTGATAAGGTACAGCGAGCCGGTCATGATTGTGAAATAAACCCCGACAGGGTGACCAGGAAGAGTACATCCCGCTTATTACACAGCCAAAGAAATTATTAATTTGACACAAAATAGTGATAAAAAAATGATGATATTGATTTAAAAATGTTTTTATTGCTTCTTCTAAAAAAGTAGTCCTTTCGCTGTGTACACAGATCAGAACTGCTTCCACAGCAGCGGCCTGCTATAAAGAAACAACAGACCATAGAATGCTGTAATTGACAATCAATATTGAGTATTCAAACAAAGCCTTCTAATAATGGAACACAATACTCAGTCAATATTATCCATCTGTTCGTAATGCTACTCTTTCCTGGTGTCTGTCTGTCTGAGGGGTCTAGAGGGTTTGCGGCGGTGAAGCTGAGACGCTGGAGTTCGGATGGCCCTGGCCCCGCGCTCTGTGATTAGCTCAAGGTTTTCCTCTCATTGCTTCACTCACTTGGCTCAAGTGACATTGACGTGAGCACGTGGTTGACAGGAAGAAAACGTTCAGCTATCTTGGAGATTTGCGTCAGTCTGGCAATCTGAAGCCATTCTGCTGCTGTATCTGGTTTCCTATAGGGAGCCACTGTGTGTGTGTGTGTGTGTGTGTGTGTGTGTGTGTGTGTGTGTGTGTGTGTGTGTGTGTGCTGAAGAGTCTAGTTTAACTGTAAACTGTGTGCGTTCTGGTAATTACAGTTATCATCAATTCCTTCACAGGTTGGCAGGGACATGAGTGGGTCTAAATGTCCGTTGGTGTATGCCAGTTCAGATTTTTAGCGGTTTGGTGTATGCCGCTTGCGCTCATACAAATGCACACCTGTGCGTCAATGATGTTTCACATTAATGAGTCAATCTGGATGCTGAGCTCACAGTCGTTAATCAGAGGGCAGCAGCAGGGACGTCTGAGTTTTTCCAATAACCTACTTTCCAGACAGACAGACAGATAGATGAGAGGACTGAGTAACTGTTTTGGAGACAAAGAGGTAGGAAAGAAATGGAGAGGAACAAATTGGTGTAATTGTTTATTTGGTTGTTTATGACTGCAGGACACAAAGTCCAAATGGTTACCTGATCCACATCTAACACCACTTCTCCTCTTCCTCTTTCAGCTTCTTTTCATCTCCCCTCATTTCTGGAAGGCTCACAGGAGAGCCGTACAGTGACGTGGCCAAAGTTGATTTAAAGATCTGCAGTTGTCCAATTGCAGAGTAGTCTTTTGGTTGTGGCTGATGTTAGCCAGCTCGAGTTATATCTTTGGGCTAGCTGTGCTGCATTACATCACAACCGTGACCAGGGTGCGTGTGTCTGTCTGAAGTAGATTGTTCTGTGCAATATTTGGGGTTGACTGCTTTGTTGCATCATAGCCATGGATAATAAGTCAGAAAAGTTCCTATAGATTTCACACACACACACACACACACACACACACACACACACACACACACACTCTCTCTCTCTCTGTCTGAGCCTTGACATATTGATAAGTGAGCGGCAGCCAGTAACAGAAACCTCCCTGGCTGTCCATGTGTGTACCAGCTGTGGGAACCGGTGACCAAACGTCTCTGACACACACACACACACACACACACACACACACACACACACACCCTCTGACCCAGGGAAGCGGGTTTCCTCGGCTGAGATTGCAGCTGGATCTGCCACAGGTCAAAAATATTTGGAAGGGGAAAAAGACGGCAACCATTAAAAAACCCTTGATTCTCTGCAATGTCCAATCAGTAGATTAACTGCAGAAATAAATGCCTGCGCCTCAGTCCAGACTCCACTCGTCTGATCCAGGTTGCATGTCTATGCGTAAGCCCTATTTCTCATTTCTCTCTATTTTACTGCCATTATTCAGCAACCAACACCCCACAACTCTGACAGTGTGCTCAGAAGAACAGGGGTAAGAAAATACACAATGCTGAGTGGTGAATGTTAAGAGAGGCCAATGTGGTGTTGATTACCTTGTCAGCAATGAGGTTGCTGAGTTTACACAGCCACTCAAAGACTGGAGAGAGAAAGAAGGGCAAAAGATAGAGGGAGAGAAGAGAGGGACAGTGGAGGAGAGGAGTGAGGCCGTTAACTGCCTTTCCATACAAGGAGAGGTAGGGGGAGAAAAGAGGAGGGGGAGGAGAAAGCGAGAGGCAGTGAGAAAAAGAGAGGTAATATGAGGAGATACAATGAGAGAGAGAGAGAAGGGAGGAGGAGAGAAAGGAGATAAAGACAGAGGATAGAGGGATAAAGGCTGATAAGGCTGCACCAGACAGCAGCGTACGGTGGAGAGGAAGAGAAGAAGTGAGGAGAGCTGGATCCTCTCTTAGATCCCGACAGTGTGATTCTGCTACAGCTTCTCTCTCTGTCAATGACTGACTGACCCAACACAGGTAGGACACACACTCGAAGACTCCATTCATTCCACGCACGAAAGTCTGAGAGCACTTGAGAGTGCTTGTTTAGACATAGAAGATCCCGCACGCTTGTGTCTTTATCTGCGGAAGATGACTTTTTTTTTTTTAGTGACAGCATGCAGTGTTGGATGAAATTATTCAGATTCCTTATTTAAGTCACACCACATTGCAAAAGTATTCCATCACAAATATAAGTTATGCAATGCAGTAAACAATTTTAAAGCGTGTTATGTAACTATTGCCGGATTATTTATTATACTGTTAATATAGTGAATTATTTTATGGTATTATTACGACTGATGCTTTAACATGTTAGCAACATTGTGCAGCAGGAGGAGACATATGAGTGGTTTACAATGTATCAAATATATCATATGTTTTTGTGGTGTAGAATATTATTCTGTAAAGTAACCAGTAATTAAAGCCGTCAGTGTTGTCTGTAAAAAGTATAAACGTAAATTGTCATATAAATATATATATATTGCCACTGAATTCACACTTCGTCTTTATTGTTTTTTGCATGTATTTGCACCTTTGAATCTGCAGCTGCTTCACCTTTATTGGTGCAATCTCTATACAATATACAGGTATACCTGTTCCGTCCACCCTCCTGCACCGGGGGAAAGTCCAGCTTCTGACCTCCTGTTGTGATGCATGCACGGCCAAGTGTGTCTATCTGTCTATGTATGCATGAAGATGAACATTATAGGCCCACAGGGGTGTGTTAAAGGCTCATTCACAACAGAGTGATGCATTTCTTTTCTCAGCCTAGATCCACCACTTTCCCAACAAAAGATTTTTGAGGAAAATCTTAGGGAAAACAGCAAATTACCTCCCCGCCATCCCCTTGTTAAAAATGAACATACCACCCGCTGTGTGCACAAATCTGTGCTTGTGCGTGCATAGCTGCATGCCTGTGTATATGAGCTTAGACAAATGTGTGTATTATCTCTGCATGAGTCTGCTGTAATTACACAGTGAAGGTGCCCATGGGGAGGCAGCCGCCACATTTGGCTCCGTGCCACATCCCCTATTTTTATTGTGTCTTGTGCCTAAAAAACTGCTGCGTGTGTCTGTCTATGTTGACTGATGAGAGCAGGTCTGTGTGGTGTGACTGCATACGTGTGTGTGTGTGAGAGAAAGTAAATTTATGTCCACTGAAAATAAGTGTGTGCTTCTGTATGCATCAATAAATGCCATACAATCTTTTGTTTTTACTGTATGTGTTTCCAGGAGTTAGGTGTGTGTGCCGATGAAGTTCAGTGTGTCAGTGTGGGAATTCAAGAAATGTCTCTTTAGTGTGTTATAGTGTCAGTGTGACAAGTTCAGAGGGATGGTCGAAGGGTTTACTGAACCAAACTCTGTGGAGATTAGGGATCTGATTAGTTCTTGTTATGGCAACAAAAATCGCACAGCTGCACTTATAGTATATCAGAAACCAATCATTTTGAGGAAGAAAGACCATGTTCAGTTTGTGCTGTGAATTGACAGTTGAAAACACTCCTTGTCTGGAATGTGTGTGTAAACAAGGTTAACTTTGCAACAGCCAGTAACAGGACTGACCTCATTTTCTATCCTAAAACATAGTGAACGGAGCAGACAGGACAGCAGCAGTTAAAGATCACACACTGATGTGAAAAACCTCCAGCCCCATGAGGTGAACTTCCATTAACCCAAGCACACAAAGCTGGAACCAAAAACAAAAAAAGACCAGAAGAAAGAGAGTTACTTTTTTGAACTAGTTGAATAATGAAGCACTTCAACATGGAGCTTTATCCGCCTCCTGCAGAGTAGCAGAGTTGAAGCCAGTGAGATGATCCGATGACTGAGCAGTGAGATCAAAGCGGGGCTCTGTGTGTCTCTATACTCAAGGTATTTTTATGGCTGGCTGTTAAAACGGTGCACTGTGTGGTTAATATACATTTAATGGAGACAGGGAATTGATAAAACACTCGGTGACATATAAGGCTGCAGTCAGAAAAGTGTCAGAGTTTTGCAGCTATATCGGCAGAGTAATATTATCTGTCCTCTGGAAATAGACTTCAGGGACAATGTGCAGCTGGACATGAGTGTTATGTGTGTGTGTGTGCGTGTGGGTGTGTGTTTACGTGCACATGTGTGTTATTGTGTGCCCAAATTTAACTGTCTGCATTCTGCAGCTGCTTGGTGGTTTAGTTATAGTGTAGTAACCCATAGAAACGTCACACAAGGCCGCAGCCGCCAAACATCATTCTCCCTTTCTGTGACACACAAACACAGAGAAATGTATCTGTAGTCACAAACGTTCCTCTTGAAGTTAATACAGTTGCCAAATGAAATAGAAAGATGGTGAAACACCCAAAGTATTTAGAAAAGTACCTTCATGAAAGTGTACTCTCAAAACTGCAAATTTGAGAGACACTCACTCCCAAATATCACATATTTATTCATATGAATTTCTTTTTTATAGAAGAAATACAACTGTGTCACCCCATTGCCAAAAGATTACTTCTGGTTGTTTCCATGGATATTTTACAGCTCACATTTTGAATGCAGCCTTAAAAACTCAAATCTGGAATAAATTAAGATGGAGCATTTGTTGCAGCGCTTTCAAAGATTCTCACACACAATAGAATAGCATCTCTGTTTTAGTTGTTGGAGAGCAGAGGAGGGATGATGATATGGGTGTGGAGGGTGAAGAGGAGTGTGAGATAAAAGGATGTGTGTTCAGAAGGTAAGGGGAGCGTGCAGAGAGAAGACAAGTAGCATGGCTACAATTTCATCTCCTGGAGCAGTGTCATCTAGCAAAAACTCTTCAGCACTACCCAATGAAATGTAAAGCTGAAATGTGTTTTAAGCTCTTTGAATGCAGGTGCCCTCCTCCCCTCTCTGCCTCTCTTAATAGGGTGAGATTATGACTCAGTCGCCAGCGGTCAGTGGATGGTCAGTCGGTGAGGTCAGTAGAGCAGACAGGATTTGCATCTGTCCTCAGAGATGTCACCCCATGCCTAGAATAAAACAACAGCGATGCTATGGCAGATATTACATTAACTATGTAGCCATAGATTGGCTGTGGACCAACACACACTCGACCCAGCCCAGGGGAATCTGAGCTTTTCTTTTTTCCGTCAAAGCCAACAGGGTCAATAATGGGTTTAATCAGCTGTGTTCTTAGATAAAATGGATGTGTTATGATATGAGGGCAGGGGCGTGGAATTTCCCCCATGCTGATTTTCCATGATTGTCTGGGTTTGGTTTCCTAAATATTCATGTTAAGATCCTTTCATTTGCTTGCTGATAGACAATGGTTACATGCCGAAGTGCTTTTGACAGCAGCTTTTCATTATAGAATATCCCACATGTTTAATGGTATTAAAGAAAACTCTTTCACAACCATTTTTCATTTCTCCATTTCTTTCAGATGATGTCATCAGAGCACCTGACCTGCAGTTGGCTGCAGCAGCTTCTCGTCGTACTTCTGAAGCTTTGTCTCACTTTTGCTGGGCCTTTGCGACCACTCAATGGGACAGACTGCACAGCCAAGGGTCCTGCTTCCTACATACTGGTCTTTACAGGTCACTGGAGCCCACAGGCATTCCCCAAGCAGTATCCACTGTTCCGGCCCCCTGCACAGTGGTCCAAGCTCATGGGTGAGAAAGACAGCCAGGGACAAAGAAGTCGGTTATTAAAAAGATCTTTCTTATGGAAAGTTTTACCTTTAACACCTGGTAATCCATTGAATTTGAACCATTATTTCAGACTTGACCTCCCTTAGTCAAAATGTACCCATGCATTGTTTTTGTGACACAAACCTGGGACAGAGATAGTGACCACAGTGAGATCAAGGGACACTTAGCTTCAACTAAAGGCAGATGTTTGGCTACCCATCATGTGTCAGAGGTTTAGTTGCTCATTGTCAGCATCAACGTATGCACACAGACACATACAAGGAGGTGAGTGCTGTTAATAGAGCAATAAGAGAGACAGTCTAAATGCTACCAGATGGGTTTTTCTTCAACTTCTGTCCGGCCATATCTTTATATTTCTCTATTTATTCAACTCAACCCTACACTCCTTCCCACATTTCTGCTGGTTTACCACAGTGTTGGCGGTAAACACTGGAGTAGTGGTTTTCAGGGCTGGTGAAGGTGGGTGATGATAGTTGGGGTGTGGTGGGGTCAGACCGCTTACCTCAGAGCCAGGAGGAGGAAAAGAAGAAGCAATTCAGGCCCCTCTATTCTGCTTTTTTATCCCCAAGCCATGGAGCATGGGCTGGGCGGCAGATGTTTGTACATTTGTGCTTGTATGTGTGTGTGTGTGTGTGTATGTGTATGCTGGACTGCTCTCGTGCATCGCTGTCTGCGGCGGCCGTGGCTTTGTCTGGTTTCCCATTCTCCCAATGGTGCCCTGCTGCCCTGCCAGAGGATGATGTGCTACTTACTCCGTATAGAGACAGGCACTGGAGATTCTGATCACCCAAAATGGCTTTTAATGTGTGTCCCCTCCCCTCAAGGCATGGGAACAAAATGAGAAGAAAAACATAGGGGCCTCAATGGGCTGGCAGACTGTTGGTAAGGGACAAAAAGACCGTTGGAAAGGGAGTTTGTCACAGCACAAAGAAAAGCATAACCTGTCGAGGGATTTGGGGGCCTGCAATGGTTGTGTGTTGCTTAACTGTGGGGACCTGGGGGCGTAGTCCAATGACAGAGAGAATGGAGTTTGTCATAGCCAAAAACAAAAATAAACGCAAGCAATTTAGGAAGAATGGAAAGTGGGCTTTAACTTTTTGGTGGGGCCAAAACGTGACGTGTTATCGAATTTCAAGGTCCTGATACTTGTGGGAAATTTGTTTGGATGGAAATGCAATTAAGTGCGTAAGTAATGGCAGTTTGGGGAGAAACAAGATAGTGTGTGAAGTGTGCTGGGCAGGTTGTGTGTGTGGCTCAGTGCAGTTTGTGTGTTAATACATGTGTCAAGAGCATTTAAGTGTAACTGCATGGTTGTGTATGTGTGTGTGTACGCAGCTCTGAAAAGTGAGGTAAGGCAGAACCATCAGAGCATTTGTCAGCGTGTTTCTGGCTAACCTTACTCTGCCCTTAAAACCACTGGCACGGGCAAGTAGCTCTGTGGGTTTCAAAATGGCGCACCAGAACCGGAGGTGCAAACAGTTTAACTTTACTCCGTCTATTGATTCTCAACAGGTTTCAAAGATAACCAGAACTAAATATGACAATGTGAAGCAAATGGCTCTGTTGGCCAGAAGGTTATGAAAAAGTATCAATAAAGGTAAACTCAGAGACCCTGACCTGATCTCACGGTAGCTCCCGTCTGAGTTGACGTTTTATCAGTGATAAAAGGAGAAAAGATGTAACTGTAACCACGCAATAATGCCAAAGACATGCATGCTGGCAATTCCTTCAGAATTGTCTGTTTAATTGCAGGATGTAGGAGGCAGCCGTAGAAATCCACACAGGCTCCACCGTGGAAATGATCTCACCGTCTGGCTGAGGCTCTGTGGTACTTCATTGACATTGATATGCATTCCAGTGAATAAGCATCTTACTCCTGTCTTCTCCTCGTTCTCCCTTTAGCGGTCAGCCATAATCGCCATTTTCGGCTGTGGGAGGATGGTGCTCCGGCTAGCGCAGGGGTGCAGAGCTTTGCTGAGGTCGGGGTGACAGTGGAGCTGATGAAGGCGGCCAAGGAGGCCAGGAAGAGACGCGCAGTCGGCGCCATGCACCGAACGGCCGGCATCCCTAACGGCATCGGGCACAGCTCCACGGAGTTGCTCATGCAGCCCCGGGGCTCCCTGGTAGGCACAAATAAAACTTAAGTTGAAGCAATACTCATTCACAAAATCACACACATGCTCAGACACAGTAAGTCACACAAAGTGTCTGACTAAACCTACTCATTCATCTGGTGACCTGGGCCTCCCCATGACGTCGTCCATCCGCTCTGACCAAACACACTTTTTTCCACTATCCAATCAGACTATGTTTAGCCCAAGTGCTGAAGCCCTGCAGCCACAAACGCCCACATCCATCCTTCGCGGTCTGCACTCTGTCTGCTGCCTGTCCCACTGAACTCTGTGAGCTCAGGATGAGGGCCCTGGGATTAAGTTTAGCAAAAGGAATAGCGTGACAATTTGGGGAACACTTTTATTCACATCTAACCGAGAGTTAGATGAAAAGATCGATACCACTCTCGTGTCTGTGCGGTACATATGAAGCTATAGCTAGCTGCCAGTTTGCTGAGCTTAGCATTCAGACTGGAAACGGGAAAACAGCTAGTATGGCTCTATACGACAGCAACAGAATCTGGCAACCAGCACCTCTAAAGATTACTAATTAACATTTTGATTGTTGAACTAAAATTCCATTATGCCGCGTTATTATCTCTTGGCTAGGCACAGCCACTTCCTGGGAACGGCTGAAGTCTCATATTATCTCATACTTAAGGTTGAAGAAATTGCTGATAAATGTGGACTGTTGGGTTGCAGGCTAAATATCTAACTACGGTACAAAGTTTATCCTCGCTGGACTACAGGGTCACACTGCTGCGGAATAGCAACTGAGTTTGGGGGCAAAGGTCATGGTCAGACTCGCTAAATATGGTCCTAGGGCTTAAACAAAGGCCAAGGATTTGAGGTAGGCATGAAGTATGGCACTATGGAAAAAATGAACGTGGGGTAAAGGGCTGCAGATGAAAGGTAGACATTCACTGGAGTTTTTAGAAATAGGTGTGGGCCTGCATGAAAGTCTGGTGACCTACATTTGTTTATTGGTTATTCCACTACTTGAACCCGGGGGCCCTTAAAAATCATAAACAACCCTGTTGGAGGGCATCTTTGGTAAGTACTTGTCATGGACAGCAGCTTTACAGCTTTTCATCTTGGTACTTGATGTCTGTGGCTGCTTTTAAATGGGTCCATCTGTTTTTAGATCAGTGGACAGAGTACAAAAATAAGCAGGTTATGAGTATTGTGTGTGTGTGTGTTTTGAATGTGACAATGACGAATTATGTGAATGTGTTAACAGCTTCATCTGCTATTCTGCTTTTCTGTCCGTCTGTTTCCCTCTCTCTCTCTCTCGCTCTCTCTCTCGCTCTCTCTCTCTCTCTCTCTCTCTCTCTGTCTCTCACACTCTTATATAAATCTCATGCTTTTTGACTTGCCCACAAACCAAAACATTCATACGCAATGCCCCAAAAATCCCAAACACATATGATTCCTATCTCCATATTCATAAGCATTCTGCCATTTCTGTTAAATGTGTAATTCAAAACAGACAAATCCTGGCAAATAAGTACCATTCAGGATCCAACTGCCATTACTCTTAAAGTATCTGTATCAGTGGCACCACAGAAAATGGGACAACAACAGCTGAGCATTAAAGTGCTAGCGCTACTGGACTGAGTTGCATGTTTTTAAGGCCTCTCCGATGCTCTGCAGAAGATTAGCTGTGATGAAGAGAAAGTGAGAGGGATCATGGGCGCTTTGAGTATCTGTCTTTGCTCTAGAGATACTTCCTGGCCTGTATATTGGAACCAACATGGACTGATCAAGCCACTGACGTGGGATACCCCTGAGTAGACATCCTTGCTGAGTGGCCCAATGGATATAGCAGGACGGGACTTCTTGGAAAAACCGCTGTTTGAAAGGAGCCTGAAAGGACAAGAGGAGGGAGGGATGTTAGCAGAGGGGGGAAGAAAGGAAGGAAGGACGGAAGGAGGGGATCAGTGGTTGATTCTAAAAAGCAACAGAGCTGCGTCTGATTTGGTTTCTTCTGCCGTGCGTCACAAGCAAGAAACAGACTCCATGTGTCATGCTGACACTACCTGCCTGCCTCCTGTCCCGAGTGGTCTTTTGCGCCTGGTGAACTGGTTTGAAGTTTGTTCCAGCACTCTTCTATCCAGCGCTCTCTGTTTGACACCAGGCCACCCTTTCCAAGCTATCCAAAGCTTTCCAAGCCCACCCATCCTACCCAGAGCCGCAAGTGAGGAGGCGTTTTTTTTAAATGCGCTGTTTTCTGGTCTTCTGCCACCTCAGCGTGTGCTGACCCCCAGGCCACTTCCTGTATGAGGTCACTAGCTCTCAGGAAACATCCATCACAGAGGAGACACAGTCTAACCCTGCACAGGAAACTGAGTGGGTGCATGTATGCGCAGTACAGACACACACACATACACAAACAGTCTCCAGTGCCTGCATTTATAAGTTACACATTTTATAAATCCTGACATCATCAGTGTGTGTGTGTGTGTGTGTGTGTGTGTGTGTGTGTGTGTGTGTGTGTGTATTTTACTAGCTTATTTCCTTTCCTTCAACTTAATAGATTCTACAAACAACATATATCAACAGACAGGGGCAGCATAACACATTATACGGCGGTGAGGTAATCAAATTAAAGTAAGACCAGTTGATTGCTGTTTTTTACTATTGGGATTTTTCCCTACTTTTCTATACCCAGAGTGCTGCAGTTAGACTTTTGAATGGAGCCAGAATATTATTCACAGCTGTGCTTTGATTGTTTATTTTTCTTCTTGTGATTTAAATATATCACAGCATTTACTTTGTAATTTAATTTGCAGTTACAATTTGACAAAGCAAATAAAGACATCAGTGCAAAAACAATATTTACATAGCAGCACATAATGAAACAATCTAAATATATACATCAGAGTGTTCTGCTCCTGGGTATAAGAAGAAAGAAAAACAAAGAAAGAAAGTAACAAGAGACCATCTTGTGATGGGAATACACCAGCCGAGAAGCCAAATTGGGTGAAGGCGTTGAATGGAGGGGCCAATGGCCCCCTCCCTACTTCCTATCCCCTGCTTCTGGTGCCCTCACTTGGATCACGCCCATCTTTGAACTCAACCTTCACTTTGATCCCAACTCCACACCTGTAAAGATTCTGACTGCATTTGCACTGTTTTGAAGCTATCGCGGCTACAAAATCTGTCCTCAGAGAGACAGAAATGTAAACACCTGGCAAAGTCCTCAAAACCTCTTCTGTGGCAGTAGGTGTCTCCAGGACCTCCATTTGCCATGATGAGACACACACACAGACTCACAAGATGAAAACAAAACCAGCTGGTATCCAGAATAACTGGTAACTAGCAGCTCTGTGAGACTGTACTTTGGCAGTGGAGCTTTGAGCTAAATGCTAATGTCAACATGCTAACATACTCACAATAGCAATGCTAACATCTTGATTTTTAGCAGGTATTATCTTGATCCAGTTCACCGTCTTAGTTTAGCATTTAAACATTCAAACACTTGAGAGTCAGCACTACAAACATGGGGTTGTTAGTTCTGCAGGTGTTTAGCCATAAACCTGGATGAAAAGTTAAGGGATCACCAGAGTTATTGACAGACATTGCCATTCCTAGAGCCACGCCGCTAGCTTGGCTACAAAGACATCCAGCCCGATCATTTTAAACCACTTAATGGCCATGCTACTCAATTTTTGTTTTATTTTGCTTGCAATTTATGAGTCATCCATTGATTCATTTTAAAGTAATTTAGGTCAACAAGAGTACATCATCTGTGTATTTATCTCATCTATATCTGCTTCTTTATTGCTCTGTCTACTGTCTGTCTTCACTGTAAACTAAATGTTCCTCTTGGACAGTGAAGCTTGATCTAACTGCCTTCTCTCTCTCTGACCGACAGTTGTCCCTGATGGTGAAGATGATCCCCAGCCCCGACTGGTTTGTTGGTGTGGACAGCATAAACCTCTGCGAGGGCAGCCAGTGGAAACAGGAAGTGACCATTGACCTCCATCCTTATGATGCAGGGACAGACAGTGGGTTCACTTTCTCTTCTCCTAACTTCCCCACAAGCCCCCAAGAAAACATCACAAAGGTGAGGTCTCGCAATGTTCACAAGAACAAAAACCATCATCGGTTGATACATTGACTTAATTTAGTCATTCACTCCATGGTGAGGCAAAGCAAGGTCCTCGTACTTAAAATAGGTTAGCAGTGTGGGAATGGGTTGTCATTCTTAGCTGTCTGCACAAATGATTACTTGGCGGCCCTCATGCCTGACCTGAAGTGATTTGAGTAAAAAGGGCCTCTCTTACATAATAGAGCAGCTATCCTTTGCCAGCATGTGCTTAAAGTGGGCTATTGTGTATTTGAACTTTTGTTGATAACCTACCGGCTCTCCTGCAGAAATTTGCCTGACTGTTTTTTGCTGACTTATCCAGATCACATCCCAGATGCCGAACCATCCAGCAAACTCCTTCTACTATCCACGTTTAAAGGAGCTTCCGCCTATTGCCAGCATAAGGATCTCTCAACAGAGCAGATCATCTGACCGTCAAGTCCTTATGTCCAATCATATCCTGCCAAACTCTATCAATCCCCAGCGCTTCTCAGGTAAGTCCACAAGACTCCCTACATCCCTGGGACATAAACTTTTCACCTGGAAGTTAATGATGATGGTTTTAAATGAATGGGTGGGCACAGACAAAAAGCAAACAAAAATGCTATTTCATTGATTTGTAATACATGAAAGTTATAATATGATCGCACTTAAACATTTCTGCACAGCTTATACATACAAGCTAATATATGAACAGCTTTTATAGCTGCAGAGATTTGTACTTCATAACTCTTTGCTGTTCTCTCTTTACTCATAAGTTGTGTATTTTTCTCACAAACTCTTTTTTTCTCGACTCAGCGACACCATTGGACTGTGAGGTGTCTCTCTGGTCCTCCTGGGGTTTGTGTCTTGGTCCCTGCTCCAGAGGTGGTGTACGCCATCGCACACGTTACATTCTTTTGCGGCCAGCCAATGCTGGCGTCCCCTGCCCTGAGCTGGAGGAGCAGTCTGAATGCGTACCACACAGCTGTATGAGACGCCAGTGAACCCACAGGGAGCACAAGCACAGATACTGCCAGTATTCAACACTGGGACTCACTGCTGGACTGAGAAATGTTGCTGCATCTTGAGCATCTCCTTGATAATGTAAAGGATTTTTGTGTTTGTCATGGTCAAATTGTGGAAATGAAAGACCCGCTGCCTTCCCTGTGCAGCCAGTTAGTATTGGAGCGTACACTCCTCTGGATGTATTGTAATGACAACAAAGGCATATTGAAGTCTGAGTGTAGCAGAACGTTGGGCAGTTAATCAATGCTTGAGATTACACTTTGAATGTGTTCAGATAAGGTGTGATTTTTATCGATTGACGCAGAATAGAAAAACTGAGGGGAAAATTAATGAGAAATGTGTCCCTTCAAAGACCTGTTTGAGACTTCATATGCATTCAATCTGTACACTGATAGTAGCACACCAGAATCACAACAGAGTCCTTGCACATAGTGCATACTTCTACAGGCACAGAGGGATTCGTTTACATAGGCAACCTATACATGCTTGGCACATACAGCTCTTTCAAAATAACCTCACGTCCCGATTTATAAATATCACCTTTCACGAGAAACACTTAATAACAGATTTGAGGTTTTGACCTAGCCTGAAGAAGCTGGCCTATTTTATAATGAGATGCTTTTTTAGAAAGGTTTTTATAAAAAGAAAATATTTGTATTGTTATTATCTCTTTTGATATCTTGATGTGTAGATTTTGTATATACTGTATGATGTATCTCTTGTATAACTCATGAATAAATAAGGAGGTGTGTTTTTCAAATAGAAAACCTCTGCGTTACTTTGTTCCCCTACATGACTTTTCAGGTGGAAAAAATTATTATGTAAAGGCTTTATTTAAAACTCTTGTGAGACTAAAGAAGATTCTTGATTTGTATGGTTCCAGTAATACATTATGAAGAAAATTAATTTTTGTATGCCAGAGCATAATTTGACCAGTATTGACACTTCTTTATTTGTGTCCAAAGAACTCACAGCCTAAATGTAAAAATACACATCCTTAAATATCACAGTGTGAAAAGGTTATGATGCCTTGTATTCACCAAAATAGAAGTCACAGTTCTACATATTTATAGATGAAAATTATATTTATTCCACAATATCACTCTATACTAAACTTTGATGACTCAGTGCTTCATGGTCCTGATACTTTCTTTGTGGTATCCTATTTAGATGATTCACAAATTAATTCATGTAAATTAACTTTTCTACTGATAGGGCTGATAATAATTCACTCTGGCAGAACATCCCTTAATATACTGACCAGATTCACCGCTGCACTTCATTGAAGAGTTTGTGGCGGTGTAGCACCTCCTAGTGGTCAGAATACACAACAACAATACTACTGCCGCTACTGTGCTACTACAACTTATAATAATGAATAGAATGTCTACTCTGTTCACGAGGTCAATATGTGTAACTCCTCTCTCCCAGTGAGTGATTTGTTCTACTTGTATGTTACTTTTAGTGGGTTGGATTTTCTGTTTATTGGTCGTGTTTTATATAATTGCGTAATGTGTATTTTTTTTTTTTTTTTTTTGTGTTTTTTACAAAGAGTTTGAATTGTATTTAAAAACTATTAAATACTGTAACAATAAAAAGACCATAAGAACAGTAATGGCATGCATTGCCTGTGATATATGTATGCAACTACACAATCAGAGTTTGTGCCTTAGTGTCTCCTTTTTCTCTTTATATTATTTATTTACGTTTTTCTATTTATATGCTTTTATTTCTGTCAATATTTTCTATCCTCTGAGGTCCCCCCCCCCGGCATGTTAGTTTGAATGTTTGTATTTTGCTGTTTCTTATTGACAATTTGTGAAATTGTACAATTGATCAATACAAAAAAACGTAGTCCACTCACGCTTTAACACTGCGGGACATCTTGAAGAATAACGTAACCTACAATGCACAAAGTAACCACTAACGTGATTCACAGGCCTGCCACCAGAGGTCGCTGTTTTCCCACACCGGCTCTCTGTCTCCGCAGTGCTGCCCGTCTACGAGGAGTGCGTTTGATTGTTGCAGGGCTCAATGGCGGACAGAGCAGGATAGTCGCGTTAGCACCGAGGACAATAACATCTCGACTGAGTGAATACCCGGCGTGACCCGGTCCGCTGCTGGGTGCAACGTGTGTAACGAGCTCTCTCGTGCACTAACGTTTAGTACAAAGTCGCTGCAGCTGTTTTCTGCTCGTCTTCTAGCATTCTTGAGTTCCCATCCCAAGCGGAGAAGTTACACTGTTCATGGTGGCTCACTAGCTTGCGAGCAAAACCATGGAGGTCTCATTAGAACTGATAGGAAAGCGTCTGCTTTTGCTCCTCGACGACGGCAGGTCTGCGAATGGATCCGAGCCGGAGCAGGCTGCGTGGCTCCGGGGAACGGTGCGGGCAGTGAGTGTCATCGGCCTGCAAGTCCCGGAGGTTAGCGGGGCAGAGGCGACAACAACAACCACCGCTGCTGCAGGGCTGACGGTCAGTGTTTACATACGAGAGAAGCCATTCTGCGTGGATAAACACCTACCAGTGGATACATAGCTTGTATACCACCTCTTAAGTAGGCCTTTAACCCAATTAAACTAATTGCTAACCGTAAACGGTGGTACATTTGCTGGCAGTCAACGTACGCTCGTGCATAGATTAGCAAGCTAACGTTACAAGTTACAGGCAGTGAGGCGAAGCTAAACTCGAGGCCGGGGATTTTCTGGCCTTTGCTTTGTTCGCTTTTTTTTAGCTTGTTAACGAATGTCATTAAGCTCTACCAGTGTTAATTGTAACCTCGTAGCATTACGTTTTAAAGCATCAGATAACCTGACGAACATATATTGACACAAATCGCTGTTTTTTCCCATCGTTAGCTAACGTTAGTTTAGTTAAAGGCCTAACAAGTTCATGTGAGGGTGAACAAGGAATCCCTTCGACTTTACTGTGGGGGTCCAGATTATTAAATGTTCAGTCTAACGCACCTTTGTGTCATCAAATGGAATCTTAGATTAATTAAATTGATCTTCACGAGCTGTTTAGTTAACATTTAGCAGAGTTGATAAAACGCAGAGGGACATTTGGGTGAGATTTGTAAAGATTTGGGGTGTTGGTGGGTGACTTCATAGATAAAATGGACTCTTTTACAACAGAATATTACAATAGCAAGCAATTGCAAAGTAACGTTACTAATCATTTTTGAATCATTTAATATTAACACTTTGAAATATTTAAGGGATAAAATGTACATATAATAAAAATGAGATTTTTCAAAACATAGGTTTATTGGATTATTTAAAATAACCTAGTTTGAAATAATGTAGACTGACAATTACATCAAATCTAATTTGTCCAATTTGTCCTATTGTATGATTATTAAGAAAAGATTACGGAAAATAATCAAAGATGGTTCTTTGAGTTGTTGCAGACGGACCCTTTTTATTTGTTTATAAGTGGACTCAAATAAAAGAATTAAACTTAGATTTTCTCTCTGTAAAATAAGAAGATGCACATGTTGAGAAACAAAACTCTCTCTCTCTCTCTTCTGAGGTGTGCAATAACCAAATATGGATATTTACTGGAGAAACGAGGTCCACCAATGAAGTAAACATTAATATTTTTAATGTTTTTAAACATTGACAAGACAATCAATACAATCATTGTTAGATCTTTGATTTACAGGGATAAAGGGGTTTATCATGTTAAGTGTCCTTCTTTCAGTACTTATTTTTACTATAAAAAAACAAAACAAGGACCAGTGGGACTACACACCTGTTCAGTGAGTTTGAGATTAATTAGATTACCTTGCTGTCTACAGATTGGCTCACCAGTTCTGTGTGGAGAAAAGAGATGTTGTGTATTATGCTTAAATTTAGTTCTCAGATTCCCACAACTCTACAGACACGTGCATCGATCTCAACCACTCGGGCCAGATGCCGGTTTTGTGACCTTACACGAGTTTGATGAATAACCAGCACGACAACTGGAATGTGTAGGGAGAAAAAATAAAAATGCTAAATGCTAAAATTTTAAAGATGTTTTGTTGGGAGTCTTAATTCAGTGTCTGTGAAGTAGATGGCAGTGCAGAGTCTTGGCAGGAAGCTTTTACATGTGTTTTGGTTACAGTTTAGTGTAGGGCTGTGCAATATGGACCACAATTCATACCACAGTATTTTTAGGCTGAATGGGAACACAAACTACCTATATGTTCTCTACAAAGTGGGCTTCAGTTGTAAGTCAAAGCCACATTAGGCGTCACAAGCACTTTTATTATATCACACAGTAAATACAAGGTTTCCTCCCTGTTTGAAAGTATGCAGCTGCATAACATTTAAAGAAGATAAATACAAATACAAAACCGATATTGAATATTAGTAGGCAGACATAATGGAGTATAATCATAAGTTTTCCTCTCCTGCTTAACAAAATACACACTGGGCAAATCACAATTAAAATGTAAACGGATCAAAAACAACAGCAGGGGCTTTTGGAAACGCCGGGGCACCACTGTCGCGATTAATAATTTTTAAAGTACAACAGACAATGGTATGACCTTTATCACTTTATCACTCACTTTTACCAGTGGTGCAACTTCATCACTCAGCAACTTCATCCGTCAGTCAGTCAGTCAGTCAGTCAGTCAGTCAGTCAGTCAGTCAGTTACTCAGTGACAGCACACAGGGGGGCTGAGAGAGAGAGAGAGATATATAATAATGTTTAGGTGTTGGCTGGAGGACATCTTTGACTAATTAAAAGTAAGTTACAGCACTTTTTGTTAAACGATTATTTCAGGTGACAGAATAGAGGCAGACTGGAAATGGGGCAGAGAGAGGCGTGTGACATTCAACTGAGGTCCCACAGCTGGAATCAAACCCGAAACATTGCAATAATGTGACATGCGCTCACCACTAAGCTAACAAGGGGCTCCAGCAGAAGGACTTTTTCTCACAGATGCCACTGCATATTATTAATACAAAATGTCAAAACCAGATGAATAATAATTTAACCAGCAGGTCCAGATGCACAAAAGCCTGCATGACAATGTCATAAAATCAAAACCAAATGTCTGAATTTGGTCAGACTAGAGGCAAAACTGATTCTGAATTTCTGACTAAAGAGAAGAAAAAAATTAAAGTGTTTTCTGCAGTGTTGACTTTGGCTGTTCACAATGTTAATATCTGACATATATTGTCTTCAAATGAAAACTAGAAGAGGTCCTTGACAGCCGAGTATGTTAATAGTGAGCATGTTTGCTCCTTGCTTTAAGTCCTGCTCCAGATGTGAGGTGAGTTGAACAGATTTACATCTGCACACAATGACCCTAATTGACACGACTATTGTGTCGAAAATGTTTGATTAAAAGAAAATATGCAGTTATCTCAAGTTTTATAATTCCTCCTTTTGAATAAGATTAAGTTTTAGTTGTGGAATACTGGACAAGACAATATCTCTCCACCCTTAATTAATATGGAAGTATGGCGTAAGAATATCAGGATATGTGATTCTGTCAATAGTACCAACCCTAGCTCTAAGGCTTATGGTACTTCAAGTCCTTGTAATGTCACCGTCTGTACTGAACTGTTTATTGGACTATCAAAGCACAATACTTCTGTATTGACCGTCACACTTTATAACATCTTTAGGTGTTCGATTCTTCTCTTTAGTAGTCTAGACAAACGTAGAAATATTTAGCGATATCTAATGGAAATCTACAGGGTTTTGCTTTTTACTCATTGTTGAATATTGACCCTGAAAGCTCGAAATTTAAATGTCCATTTATTGGTTAACTTTTACTCCTCCTTTCCTATTCCATCCCTCTTCTTCTTCTTCTTCTTCTTCTTCTACCAAAGCAAGTGGGTAGTTGGCGAGTCCATTGCATAGACGGTGTCAATCAAAACCATTCCCACCCGGACTGATAAAAGCCCAGTCTGTCTCTCGCAGCGTTCTCTGTTAAATAAAGCAGCTGTTGTCAATAGCTCAGATATTTCTGTGGTGTTTTTATTTCACTCAAGGAGCCCACAATATAATAGACCTCTGCTGTGGACTTAACAACCGTGACAAATAGGTGTCATGATGTCTTCAGTGAGTGTGATAAAAGTCAATAGTACAAATCACACACTCACACATTTCATGAGAATAGGGAGCCCAGCTGTTGTCAAGTTTACTTTGTAGTAGTTCATTTAGATTTTGAAACCTGGGATAAGGAATGTCATTTTTAAGATATGAAATACAATCCAGGAAGTGAAGTTTGAGGAACAGATTACTGGGCTAAGATGTATCAGATGCCACAACGCTGCACAGAGGTGTGTAATGATCACAGACAGGATGGCCAGTGCAGCGTCTGCCGGGATCACGCAGAAGATGAACCAGATTCAACTTTTTTGCCAGACAACCCTGCATTGTTTTGCCTCTGCTGGCACCCCAGCTGCGCTGATGAACTGGCTCCATTCAGATGAATGAGAGGGCGGTGTTTTTCTCTCAGGGGTACTGTCGCGTGAACGCGTCCCAACCTCACAACTGCTCTATGGGGCTCCTCAGTGGCACGCACTGCCAATGAGTTTGTGGTTGTTCTTGGCATCTTGCGTGTGTCTGTCAGAGTAAATTGTTTCAAAGGGCAATCATTCTAAACTACCCGGGATAAAATAATAGTAAATAATACCATAAACTCAGACGTTTGTAACTAACTGTGACTAACTCCAATCCATTCAACTGGAGGCTCCCTGGTGTGTACTTATCATCATAATAATAAGAAGAAATACAAGAGCTGAATATACGATTTCATATACTTTAAATCAGCAAAAGTGCACTCATGGTCTGTGTTTGATACCATCACCTGAATGTTTCCCTTTTGAAGGCTGTGTCTTTCATTTTAAGCCAATTAATCATCAACTCTTTCTTTTCAACCAAAGTATCTAGATAACTAATGATTGACGGGCATTCCTGTGATCCTTCCAGGTGGTCTGTTCATGGGAGTCACATTCTAGTTCTATGCAAAATGAAGTGTGTTATCCAACTCTTGCTTTAACAGTAAACAGGTCCCTCTGACTTGCATTAAATGTGCACAAGACGAATATCATCATTGTACCAGTGACGCTCAAACTTGCTGTAGATATGGCCAGATTCTGTCATACAAACAAAATGGCATAAAGAACACTGACTTTTTTTTAAACGTAGTTTATTAGTATGGGACTGTATTATCGCGGTTATAAATGGTCTCTTAAAGGGGTTGCTGGTACACCAGGCATTGAGTTGTAGTTGACTAAATTTAGTGAAAGTCTCCAAGGAGCTCTTGGCCGCTGAAGAGGCTGTTTGGCTGTCTGCGCTGGCAGATGATAGCTTGCCAGTCCATTTGCAGTAATTCTGTTTTTGTTATGTTACTTGCACATATTTCCACTGTTTTCATTGTATACTGCATTTGAAATGAATTAGATTTGCCAAAGTTGCAGTTACTACAGTCCTTATGTTTATGTTGTGCTTCTTTCTGTTTTTCCAACCCCAGGTATTTGTGGAGTTTGAAAACGCTCTGCAGCGCTGTTCCTGGGTGCAGGTGTTTGACAAGGGGGTGAAAGCCGTGTTGGTGGAAGACTCTATTGTTTGGGCCAGTCGAAGTGATGGGAATACCGGGACCGCTGGAGCTCCGGCATCGTCCACAGCCTGGCCCGCTCTGGTGAGTCGAATCTTCAAACAATCGGAATAAGCTTCAGAACAAGGACAACCAAATAGACTCAAGAGATTTTTGCACCTGTGGCACAGGTTAGCTATATTGTGTGCGCATGTAATCATGGGAGACAACACATGTAATCTGATATCTTAACTAAACCCTGATATACTGCCCAGGCCCAACCTCCCCACTCAGGCTTTTCTTAAATCCAGAGTCACTCCAGTTCAGCCTCCAGCTTGAATGGTTGAATGGACGTTTGGCTGTCCTTCTGCTCTAGTTTATGTCTGAAGTCAGTTACTGTGTTCATGTGGGTATTATGACTGGAAACACAGGAATCAGATATGACTCACTGTAACATGACTAAAAAAGTGCAAGGCATGAGGAGCTTGGCTGTAAACATAGCCGATATGTTTTGAATTACATTTAGAAAATCCACTAATTTGCATTATTTTGAGGTGTAAGAACGTAATTTTCCTGCTGCTCTGTTGACTTGAATTGAATACAAATATCAAGTATTTTCCCACAGAGTCTCATCATTTCCTGTTGTTTCCTCAGGCCTACCGCTCCTTGGTGGACAGAGTGGGTTTGGGATCGTTGGTTCCTGTGGAGTATTTTGGAAACAAGAATTTTGAGTTCCTACCTGATAACAAAACTGTCCAGAGGTTTGAGGTATGTACTTTTATGTTACAGTATGTTACACGTTTTTACTGCTAGAACTATTAGTTTATAAACTAGGTTGTTGTCAGTTTGTTGATGGATAAAGCTCAAAAAAAACATCTCTGGTTCAGCATCTCAGATTTCTTTGTTATTTTCTGTTTCATATTGAAATTGGAATACATCTGTTTTTTTATTTTGTATTATCAGACAGAATAAACAATTTATTGGACAGGACATTTGTTATTACTTTTGCCTTTTTAAAAAATACATTTTATACCAATAAAATAAAATACAGCATCAACTGTTAGTTGCAGCGCTGGTGTTTTTCCTGTAGTATTCTCGTGTGAAGTTTCACATTGTTGCTGTGCCACTATCATATCTCAGCGTGGTTTGTGTCCTTGTGCAGGTTGATAAAGACATAAGACACCCTTTGCTGCTGGAGCAGCCCTCAGTGCAAGCGGCCATCTCCAGCTGGCGTGCTGACTTTGAGCTGCAGGAGATCTTCAGGAAGGGTAAGACTCAACCTTCACCAAGTCTTATGTTGTTTTCATGTGGTGTCGTGTCCTAACAATGTTTCACATATTTCTTCATATTTTTATCTGGACTTGGGATTAATGTTCATTAGAACATGCAAAGATAGCTAATTATTTTATTAGCTTGATAACAGATAATCAGCTAGCATTATAATGGCCATCTAATGTCGCAGTAGCAACTTGATAGAAAGACTTTGAATTTTTTGAGTCTTGTGTTATTGTTGACTTGTTATGTAAGGTGTTTTGTTTGAATCTGCCAGAATGTAACTCTCTACTGTTCCCCCTGTTCCTGCCCTCAGGTTCATACACTATTCAAGGACGCAGGGTTCGCGTGTACCAGCCAGAGTTTGAGGAATGCTGGGCTTCAGGGCTGGTCTCACAGCACGACCCTATCTCACACATCATGGAGATTACAATAGATAAGGTAAAAAGTCTTATGTTAAAAGTCGAGTTGGGATGCAAATTGTATCAGATAAGTTTGATTGAAATCGCTATATTCCCTCACCTTCTTTCAACCACTTCCTATACCCATTAGCTACCATATAGTCCCCCAGTTATAGTGTGAAAGGATGCTGCTTGATTACCATCTTTTTTTTGCTGTAGGGTGAAAATCAGATGGTAGATCCTCGCGTGATACATGTCATGCTGGCAGAGGAGGTAAGGCTGTCATATTATCTATCTATACTGTATAAGTGGTTGCCCTGAATTGTACTCTCAATACATTTTACCTTGTATTACTCCATAGTATATTTTGTTAAAGCTGGTTAAGTATTTTGAGCTTTAGACAGACCTCCTTTAAAAAAAAAAAATGTATTAACAGAATTCCTTCTTGCACTACCCTTTTAGCTTGGTAAGAATGGCCGGCGAAGGAAGGACAGTGAAACAATGAAGGGTGACAGTGGACGCAGACGTAGGACTGCCTCCGAAGGCGATGATGACTTGAACTTGAAACGTTTCAAAGGAGCAGGAGATGCGGGAGCTGATGGGCAAAACTGCGGCGATTCCAACAAAATGCCAGCAGAAGGGTTGGGGATCTGGGGAGGAGACTCTGCGGAAAGAGTCAGCAGCACAACCAAAAACGGAAGCTCCTCAGAAGGAACCTTTGCTCAGGGCAGAGTGTCGTCCCCAAACACCAACTCCTCACTCCAGATGGACCAATCCAGCGCTGCTCCTCGTCATCCTGCCCATGTCAAAGAAAATGGGCGTTCACTCTCCACACAAGGAGCAGCAGATTCCACCACAGCAGTTACTCACACCCCCACCCCTCCCCCCCTCAAACCAGCCCCCTCTCCCTTCTCCACCACATCGTTCCCCTCACTCGGCCAGATGCCGAGCCTGGTCCCTGGCGCTCCGGCCCCCAAGGCCTCCCCATCCCCCCAGCCAGACCGAGAGGAGGCCTCCCAATCAGCCTATTCCAAAACGGCTGCTCTTGTTTCCCCGGGGCCCGTTACCATTTCTTGGTCGCATGACAGCGGCCCTAGTGTGGCCCTTTCTGCGTCTGTGGGTTTCAGTCCTAAAGCCCCCTCCTGGGGAAGCCAGACTGAGGTAAGACGATCCGTATGATCAGTACCATTATACGTTGCCTTTGTAAGTCAACACAGTTTTGTTTCTGTTATTAATATCATGTTACTGTACCACATTGTTTTGTTTCCCAGGGCTCCAAAACGGCATCAGGCTTTTGTTTGCCCCAGACTGTGGCCACTGCTTCTGTATTTGGAGACGTTACCTCTCAGACCAACGGAGCTCCGACCACTACCACTGCCTCCCAGGACGCTCCCCGGCCCTTTGGCTTTGGCTTCGGCAGAGCAAAGAACGAGACTCAATCCCAACAAGACCAAAACTTGTTTTTCCAGTGCATGACCCAGAATTCTGGATCCAGCCCAAGCCTAGCTGCTGGTCCGACCCAGTCCAAGGACACCAATTACTTCACCGCAGTGTCTGAAAGCTTGAGTAAAGAGCCCCCGAGCCTTTTCAAGTCTGCAACCTCCACTGAAGGGCTGAAAAAGCCTGAGCAGCCCAAAGTGCCTGAGACCCATTCATCTGGAAATGGTGTGCTCAACAAATCCTCATTGGCCTTCCAGGGCATGGGTGGCTCTGCAGGAGGAAGAGGTTCTGGTCTAAGTATCGGTGGTCTGACTGGGGCTGCTGGAGCTCCTCTAAGTACTTCTAAGAAGAGCAGTAATAATGGGACTTCTGTGGGGGGCTTAGGGCTGCAATCTGGTTTTAATACCTCAGATAACCACCAGAACCTTTTCCTGCAGGCCTCCAAAGAGCCTGCTAATCCATTTCTGGCATATGGGGACAAAACCTCACACACATCCTTTGCTGGCCTCACTGGGGCTGAGCCACAGACCCTTGGTCCTGCCTCAGACAGCAAGCCTAACCTTTTCACTATGGCAGAGCCACCTAAGGGGATTCTGTCTTCCTCTTTCCCAGTACTCTCAGCAGCTGCTTCACCCAGCTCTTCCTCCTCTCCAGCACCGACCTCATCACAGAGGCCACAGAGTGAAGGGACTGTGACAAAGGAGGAGCTAGAGGCTGGGGAAATGCCTACGTCCACCTCAGGCTGCCCCATGTTTGGAAGCACTGGCCCCGGTGGAATGGAGGAGGTCCCCGTGTCTTTTGACCAGAGTCAGTCTCAGAAGTTTAGCCTGGAGGAAAGAGGCCAATCGTCAAAACGTGACTCTGACTCCAGCAGCAACAGTGACCTGTCAGACCTGAGTGAGAATGAAGAGGGCCCCGAGAAAGGCCAGATCCCTGGAGGACCACTTCACCCTGCCAAGGACGGGGCAATGTTGCAGAAAACTAAAATCCAAGGGGCTGCCAAAAGTCGTCCACGTAACAAGCCTTTCAAAGGTAAATCTTGTCCCCTCTTTCTCGTTTGCGGTGACAAGTTGAGCAATATAATTAACACTAATTTGTCTTCTCCAGTGGGCCAGTCGGTACTAAAAGACCAGAGCAAAGTGCGTCGCCTGAAGCAGTCTGGTGAGTCCTTTCTCCAGGATGGCTCCTGCATCAATGTGGCCCCTCACTTGCACAAGTGCCGCGAGTGCCGCCTGGAGCGCTACCGTAAATATCGTACCACAGGCGAAGATAGTGATGATGACCACGACCCAAATGTGTCCTGTCGGTTCTTCCACTTCAGAAGGTACACATGCTGCTCAATGTCTTTCTTTATGTATTTGAGCTTCATAGACAAAGTCATAGAGAGTTATCAGAACAGAGGAAGCAACTGAATTAACCTTTTTTTTTTTTTATTATACCCATGACCAGGTTGGCCTTCACTCGTAAAGGTATACTGCGTGTGGAGGGCTTCCTGAGTCCTCAGCAGAGCGATTCCATGGCCATGGGTCTGTGGCTACCTGCACCAGCTGTCCTAGAGGGCCTGGACCTCGATACTTCCAAGTACATCCTGGCCAATGTGGGAGACCAGTTCTGTCAGTTGGTCATGTCCGAAAAGGAGGCCATGATGATGGTGGAACCTCACCGTGAGTACAAAGACATGATTTTATTCACTTTTACTGGTTTATCTTGTCCTACATTTGTGCTCATCACTCACCCTGTTTTTTGGTCTGTCCTTCAGAGAAAGTGGCGTGGAAACGTGCCGTGCGAGGTGTCAGAGAAATGTGTGACGTGTGTGAGACCACCCTGTTCAACATTCACTGGGTGTGTCGCAAGTGTGGCTTTGGAGTGTGTCTGGACTGCTATCGGCTCCGCAGGAACAGGCCACGGGAGGGTGAGTCCAGTTGTTACCAGTTCACTACAGTTGAACTTGTTTATTTCATTGCATATTTTTGTATTCAAATAATACAAACAAGTGATGATAGGGTTACTACTTTGTGAGAGGTTGAGTGTTATTATGGTTGTTATGTTCTTTGTTTCAGATGTCGATGAAGGTCCAGAGGATGAGGTTTTCTCTTGGTTGAAGTGTGCCAAAGGTCAACCCCACGAGCCACAGAACCTTATGCCTACTCAGATTATACCTGGGACAGGTAACATGTACATTATGATTAAATCATAAATCTATCAATCCCCACCTCACCGGCATCAAGTAATTGGATATGATCTTGTATTGGTACAGTGAGAGTTGTAATGATTGATTTTATTGCCTTTCTCCTTTAGCTCTTTACAACATAGGTGACATGGTGCACTCAGCGAGAGGCAAGTGGGGTATTAAGGCTAATTGTCCCTGTACCAGTCGACACACTAAGCCTCTAGTACGCCCTAGTGCCCCCAATGGGATTTCACAGGTACTGTTGTGTCACATCATATATATTTTTTTTTTAGTTCTCCATTTCTGCATTGTGAAAAGTGATAAACTTGAAGGCTCTTATGTCTGGTTGTGCTCGTCTCAGCAGTCTACATCAGGTGGTAGTGGAATCCTCGCAGGTGCAGCTCCTGGTATCGGCACCACCCCAAAATCAGAAGGAGAAACATCAGCCATCAAAACAGAAACTACGCAAACAGCAGCGCCATCAGACAGTGGGGGAGGAGAAAGCGTGGGCGGTGTCAGTAACTCAACCAGTGGTACGTCCTCCCCCTGTAACATCACTCAGTCCTCCGCCAAGGAGTCCCGCTCATCAGGAGAGGGCAACAGCTCGGCTCTGCACTGGCTGGCAGACTTGGCCACACAGAAGGCCAAGGATGACACCAAGGGTAAGTAGGAAAGAGGAAACACTGAGTCCGTGTAATCTGAGTGCATGAAAAATAAAGTCTAAATCAATATTAAAGTTGAAGTTACATCACCATCCTCTCGCCATCTTCTTCCAGAATCCGGTTCACTTCGCTCCATGATGAGTCGAGACAGCCGGCCTCCCTTTGGCCTGGACTCACTCAGTGCCCTGTCAAAGCCGTCTGCTTCCAGTCCTAAGCTATTCAACAGTCTGTTACTGGGCTCCAGCATGGCCCAGTCCAAACCAGAGGGGTCCAGTCTCCGGGATCTGCTCAACTCTGGACCGGGCAAACTCCCCCAGGGGCCCGGAGAGAGTGGGGTGCCATTCCCCTCTGTCTTTACCTCAGCAGGGGTACGTAGAAAGCTCATGTATTTTTATGAAGTTAGTTTTATTTGTCAGTTACTGGTGTAGTAATGAAGCAGAGCATTCACTTTGACAATGCCATGGTTTAAAAAACACTAAACAACACTCATTTTCTAAAAATTACGAGGCTTTACTTAAAGGTATTTACCTGAAAGTACAAATACATAGCTGAGTAATAAAACATCTCTATTGTTTCTGTCAGAGTGACAAGCTGAAGAGCAGCCTCCCAAACTTCCTGGATCACATTATCGCCTCAGTTGTGGAGACCAAGAAGGCAGAAGGCCGTCGGACCGGGGCGTCTGAGGGAGGCGAGCTTGGTGTTCTGGGTGGCCGCAAAGACGGAGTAATGGGCCTCAGTGTTTTGGAACCACATACCTCACACTCCTGGCTCTGTGACGGACGACTCCTCTGCCTACAGGATCCCAGCAACAGCAACAACTGGAAGATCTTCAGAGAGTGCTGGAAGCAGGGACAAGTAAGATCAGAGGCCTCTGTGGCAGCCACAGGATGGAGCTAAACAAGAAAGATGGCTGTTTGAGATACACGGGTTGAGACTTAACTGTCATCTGTCGAATCTCTTTCTCTTTTGTGTCCAGCCCGTGTTGGTGTCGGGGATACATAAGCGCCTGAAAGGTGATTTGTGGCGGCCCGATGCCTTCAGTAGGGAGTTTGGAGACCAGGATGTAGATCTGGTCAACTGTAGAAACTGTGCCATCATCTCTGATGTGAAGGTGCGAGACTTCTGGGACGGCTTCGAGATCATCTCTAGTGAGTGCACAAACTATTTATCTTAAATTCTTCTTATTTGTTGTTGGATTGATTAATTGATGTGCGTGGCACTGTGCTATTTTAGCTCGAGTTTCTTTTAAGACATTTCAGCTAATGTGTTTTTCTGTGAATGCAGAGCGACTGCAAGACAGTGAGGGTCAGCCCATGGTGTTGAAACTAAAGGATTGGCCGCCAGGTGAAGACTTCAGGGACATGATGCCCACACGGTGAGGGACCCAGAAATATGTTGCCGATGTTGTACTTCCATAAGCTTGTTAAAATGTGAAATAGCCACCATCATTTGTTCATGTTTCTTTAAGGAATGTTTGAAAAAAGATTACATTTCTTTTAACCAGTTAAGAAAGATTGCTTTTACTTTATTTTTCTCGTTTGTGTTGTTTTAATATCCTTTCATACTTGTTCCAGGTTTGACGATCTGATGGATAACCTCCCTTTGCCCGAGTACACAAAAAGAGACGGTCGTTTAAACCTCGCTGCCCGTCTGCCCAACTTCTTTGTGCGTCCTGACCTCGGACCTAAGATGTACAACGCCTATGGTGAGAAGATTGGCTCAGTCCCTCTGAACGCCTTGTTTCTTTCTCCCCCTTCCTCTATTATATATCTATTATATATATACTGTATCATCTTCTCTCTCTCACTCCCTCATTGCCTTGCTTTCCCTCAGGCTTAACCTCGTCTGAAGACAGGAAAGTAGGAACCACTAATCTCCATCTGGATGTCTCTGATGCCGTCAACGTCATGGTCTATGTTGGTATCCCTCAAATAGAGGGAGACCCAGGGCAAGGTCAGTGGCGTTAAACTCTCACTTTGTCCTCCTCTCTTTGTCTGGTTTTGCATTACATGTCAATGTTTTCTTTTTCCATACCAAATCCAAGACACTGAAAAGACCCTTCACTGGGTCTCACTCATTTACTTTATGGCAACGTTTCTCTTTCTCAGAGGCAGATATCAATGGACGCAAAGGTCTGTAGACTTTCACTTGTATCACTTCAGTAGCATGCCCTTCTTTTTGACTAACTCCCCTTCTTCACTGCTCCACCCCATCCTTCTGTTATTATCTGTGCTGTAGGGGCCAGAGCACTGGGACCCCTCTGTTGGTTTCTACTGTGGCATGTTTTGTAAATTTCTATGTAAAAGCTTTATTAACAACTTCAGTGAGTAATGGACGGCAATGACATTTCTGTTGTTGCTCTTTGGAGATCCTGAGTTTCTTCTTCTTTGTAGAGTTCAGGGTTGGGTGAAACATTGTGTACTTCTGTGGTCCAGCTAATATAGCATCAGAAAATCCACAAATTGACATTAAGTTTACACACAATTTCATGTAATTTATGGAATTATCTTTCCTTTTGATGAGCTGTGCTCTGGTCCTTACATGATGGGAGAAAAGTTTCAATGAAGGGCATCTAGAGTTAGCATCCCTCTTCCCTTCACACAGTGACACTAGCACACACCCAAAAGTATGACCATGTCTGTGAAAGAGTCATTTGTGACTGACTAGATAATAATAAATGCAATACACATACATTAACATATGTTACCTCACTGGCCACCTAGCTGAATGCATACACATGGTTAGGTAGCAAAGAGAAACACCTTTGAGCAGGTGAAAGGCAAAGGTGCACCGAAGCAATAACTCATAAATGCGCACTGTAAATGAGGGGTCGGTATATTTTCAGGCAGTACAGTGAGCTGCTCCCTACGATTAACCTGACGCTGTGGATGTGAACATGTCAGTAAATGTGATTGCGTAGTCTGTGACTTCCTTTTCTTTGCCCCAGTGGTTCTCAGCTGGTCTAGCCACATGATCCACATTTGTCTTAAGTCACAAGCAGACACCATTGAAAATTTGAACCATTTTAATCGGCTTCTTAAACTGACTAATTTACAGTTCTTCCATGCACTAGAAACATTAGTCCTCTTATGGCATTTTATGTTTTGCCAAATGCTGTATTAACTGCTTGTGATGTTTGTGTCACGTCAGCCACACGATGCAGCTAAAAACAGTATTTTAAGAGAACAATCTTGCAGTTTACTTATAATGGACCTGCAACCTAATACTGAGTCATGAGCCACCAGTTGTGAACTACAGCTCTTTGCCATTTTATCAAACGGTATGATGGGTGTACATAAATTCAGCTGTTTTAAGAATTACGCTGTGAAAAATTAGAAATTCAGATTAGTTTACCAGTCACTGAGGCATGATACGTTTAGTCAAAACATCAGCAATCACAGCTCCAAAACCTAATTAACAAAAAGGATTGTCATCATAAAAACATGGCTGATGATCCTCTGGTGCCGTGTGTGTGTGTGTGTGTGTGTGTGTGTGTGTGTGTGTGTGTGTGTGTGTGTGTGTGTGTGTGTGTGTGTGTGTGTGTGTGTGTGTGTGTGTGTGTGTGTGTGTGTGTGTGTGTGTGTGTGTGTGTGTGATGTTTGGTCCTTCAGAGGTTATGACCACTATAGAGGAGGGCGATGTGGATGAAATGACGAAGAGACGGGTGTACGAGGCAAAGGAGAAACCTGGAGCTCTCTGGCACATCTACGCTGCCAAGGATGCTGAGAAGATCAGAGAACTTCTCCGCAAGGTAGACTACATACAGTCTATAAATCTGTGTTTATCTGAATCCCTGGTTTTCCCTCCACTACATCCTCGTTTATGATACTAAGATATCATCAGCTGGTTAGCAACAACAACCGAAGCTTATTCGTGTGGTTGTGATTAATCGTGGATTATCTGTGTCAGGTGGGAGAGGAGCAGGGTCAAGAGAACCCTCCAGACCACGACCCCATTCATGACCAGAGCTGGTACCTGGACCAGGTGCTCCGCCGCAGGCTCTATGAAGAATATGGCGTGCAGGGATGGGCCATTGTGCAGTTCTTAGGAGATGCTGTGTTTATCCCCGCTGGAGCTCCACACCAGGTCAGACATGTTTGTGTTATATTCAGGAAGCTTGCTATTGATATCCTTTTTATTTAGAGGATTCAAGACGCATAATTATCTTGTTTCATTAACGTACTTGTTAATTTTCTGCTCTTCCCCTCTAGGTTCACAACCTGTACAGCTGTATCAAGGTGGCAGAGGACTTTGTGTCTCCTGAGCATGTAAAGCACTGTTTCAGACTGACCCAGGAGTTCAGACACCTGTCCACGACTCATACAAACCACGAAGACAAGCTACAGGTCGGTGTGCTTTTCTCTCATGTAGTTCTTCACTGTCCAACTTTAATGCATTCAACCAGCTAGAGAATGTTAAAAAAGTATGCCTCTGTTTATGTAATCTGTTGGTTTGATTGACAAGAGAAGTGATTCATTCAGACTAGGTTTATGAGTTGCTTAGAGTGATTTAATTAAAGTGTGAATTGACAGAAATCAATATAAAACTGATTTAATTTATATAATACTGACGCATGAATGTGGGGAAATGAAAAGAAGCCCTAGTCAGTGTGAGGCAGAGTTGTTTCCATGCCATTGTTTTAACAGACTTTTCCTGTTCTTTTTTTCCTCAGGTGAAGAACATCATCTATCATGCAGTGAAGGACGCTGTTGGGACACTGAAGGCCCATGAACCTAAACTAGCACGCCCTTAGTTCCTCACTTACTGTAATCCCAAAATAACCAGCCTCTGACAACCACTCCACGACGTACACACACAATATACATGAAATACCTACACACACAAGTACACGCTGCAGAGTGCAGAGTACAACGATAGTGTGTTAGTTCTTTTGGGGCAGTGAAGGTTTGGGGAAAGAGAACATTTGATTTGGGGGGGGGGGGGATTAGACGGGGGAGGGGCTAATCAGCGCTTTGATGAAGGAAGTCCTTTATCGCTGTTACACAGTATGCTCAGACATGTCTAGTTGTTTTCCAATTATAATTTTTTTTTTTTGGATTAACTCTGTATTTAAGGTCAGTGTGTTTGTTCTGTTGTTTTCATTGTAAATGTAAGATGTGCGAGTTAAGGAGGTAAACGCTGACTTGCCTCTGGAGCAGAGGTTCAGCTTCCATGTAAGTGACTGACAAAATGCAAGTTCTGGGCTAACTTTCCTATTTTCATGACGTTGATATTATTTTTCTTAAATAGGAGCGAGGTTAACCTGTGTTTGTAGACATTTTTTGTTGTTGGAGTTTTTAAACAGCTGATTGCTTCTGCCCTCTGTGGCTGTAATGAATTTGTGAAGCAGCCAGTGAGGGGAAGCAGACCAAAGTTTTGTATTTTTCGTTTTTTTATTTCACTTTTAGAGTAAGAAGTCTTTTCTTTTTATACACCACAAGGCAATGATCAGGAGGACTTCAGAGAGGGCAGGTTTCATTTTTTTTTTGGTCACCTATCTTTGTCTCATGGGCTGAATGAACTGCAGACTTCCAACAACATTGTTCAAGAATCACAATTGCAGCTGAATAGAACTACTGGCCATTAACATTGTATCAATATATATATTGATCTTAGCAGTCTGTTTGATTTTTCACATTAAAGTTTACAAAAACTACTGTTTGTCCACGGTTTGTTTATTACCCACAAAACCTCAACAAGGGTCTCTAAAAAACATGAAAATATATATTAAAATGTCTGAATCAGGGCTGCAACTAACTATTATTTTTGTCATCAATTCATCTTTTTGATAAAGTCCAAAAAAATAATATGTTTACAATAATAAAACAGAAAAGCAGCAAAAAAAACAACTGCAAGCAAACGTTTAGAATGTCTTAATCAAATATTTAAATTGGTGGCAATTTTCTGTTTATTGACGTATTGATTAATAAAGTAATTGTTTCAGTACGAGTCTGAATGTCTTGTCTTATCTAAATATAAGGTCCTGTGTGTACATTGTGGCAAAACAGTAGAATTAAAACCAGGTCTGTCATGTGATGGGCCCAAAAAGATGATTCATGGGAACGAACCACTCGCTGCCTCCAACGCTGTGTCCACTTCTCTATATATGCACATGTTTGGCATACGGGAGAAGTTTCAGTTGATTGCAATCTGCAACTTCACCGCTAGATGCCGCCCAATCCTACACACTGAACATTTAATACAATAGATTTGTTTTACTGATGCTACATGCTCTGATATCTGTCCTGTGTGGCCTAGCTTTCACTGCGTATGCCTGAATTACTAAGTAGATCACAGAAAATGGGGCAGGGAGAAGGAGGATAGAAGCATGAAACCAACAAAGAACTATACTTTTATATTACAAACAGGATCTTGCTATGTTTCCTGTTCTTTAATAATAGTCAGTGTTGTGAAGCACCTGGCGTCTTCTATTTTTACCACTTATTAATTGAGCTCATTGGATCATGTGTGTCACTCTCGGTGCACTTGATGTGAACCATTTTTCGGCCTGGCCCTTTAAGAGCCCGTCTCTCCAGCAGTGAGACACAGCAGCTTGGAGCCAGAGACTGCAGCACATTCTCAGCTGCTGCTAGCCCACTTGACAGCACAGCGGAGCGGATAGGCAGCACCGGGCCAGCCAGCCTCCCGTTCACATCGCAATACACACCGCGTTCCTGGAGGGGAATGGGGGGCACCTAGCCCGCTATAGCTGACTACCTAGATTTCTCTAGAAGCGGTGAAAGCTCACAGCCGGGCGGTCCGGGAAGATGGTCTCGTGGATGATATCGCGGATAGTTGTGTGAGTACATCTGTTGTTGTGTTTTAACGTTAGCCTTACGCGCTCCATCCATCAGCTGTCTGATGCTGAACGACAACTAGCTAGCATCCATTTTCTGTCCCATTTCAGAAATGTAAGAAAGATAATGTAGGTAAACTGTTAATCAGTTACCACGCTAAGCAATTGTGTGTCAACCGTGGCTCTGGTTTTTCCTTGGAAGAACACAATGATGCAGTACAATCTGCATCCAGCACTCGCTAGCCGCCGCTGGTAGCTAACGTCTGCTGGCTAACCACCTGACAGATGACGTGTTGGCAGAGAAGAGAGCCGTTAGCTGCCCACGTTATTCAAGTGAAACCTGCTTAATATGCCGGCCTCGCTACAGACAAAGTAAATCCACCGCCTGCCATGCCTTTTTAAAAACACCACAGCCTGAATGCTGCTGGTCTGTAGACGGAGCATCACAGCACCAACATGAGTTAGTAAAATGTGATGACAAGGCTAAAAGCCCAGCAGCCCCCAATTTACAGTCAGGAGCTGGCCGGATAAATGTGGATATTATATTACAACATAACTTCACACATTTAATGTGATCAATATCAGCAGTTCAGGTCTGGACTTTCACCTGTGTGTGTGTGTGCGTGTGTGTGTGTGCGTGTGCGCACACACGCACATTACATCTGGACAGAGTGGATGACTCAACTAAAGCCAGCAGCTGCCATCATCTTTCCGTATGCAGACATTTGTACAGTGCTGCATTAATGTTTCTGAGTTTCAATCAGGATATTGTGTCGTCTGGACACTGGATGTACCTGTCCGTCATTGTCTTGTGGGTTTAACCAGGCTATACTTAACTATGATGGTGTCTTTGAAAGGCCCAGGTGTAGATCTGTTATTGGTGTTTCATCCCTGTAAATTGTCTGGATTACATAAGTAGAGGATAACATTGGCATACGGTTACCTTTTTAGTGGCTTCTAGCTGGCTCCACTTCAGAGCTCCTCCGCTAGTCATGCATTTGACAATGTGACTGGATATGCACCGTAATGGCTGCGGCATATCTACCACAAGATCAATAGTTTGTAAGCTCTGCTCTATGCATTAAACATGCAGCGGCCTCTTTGTCTTTTTTGGGGGTGAATAAGCGGCGTAAATTACTACATGCTCAATATCTCTGGTCTTGGTGTCACAGAGAGGATGGGATGCCCACAAAGTCTGTGTTTTTGAACCTGAGATCGGGACACAAAGAGGCACAGGGCGTCTGCTGAGGGGAGACGACTGGCCTAGATGCGCTGCTACGAGTCGCCTCAGCTTACTGTACAAAGCTGAGAGGTGCTGCACACATGACTGAGCAGCTCAGACACCAACTGGGACAGGGGGAGCTGCTTGAGAAAAACGCTAGATATGCAGCTGGGAGTCTGTGTGAAAAACATTCAATCCTTAGTTTAGGTCAAATATTTGAAGTCGCAATTTGCAGTTTACTCTGAAAGCAGCACACAGACAAACTAGTGACTTCCTGAACTCTATTCTCCCTGCTATCCCCCTCATTCAGCATTTCTCATCCTGTCACATCAGCACAAATCACCACAGCGGCACAGCGACACGACCAAATGCACATCAAGAACCCCGCTGTGTGTTCCTGGTGTCCCAGCCTGCCCATGCACTAACACGTGGTGACCCACCCCTTGGCACTTTTGTATGTTTTTTCCGTTTTGTCTAGCTGCAGTTTTTCCTGACTCCATGATTTCTATTCCACTTTTTTTTTAAAGTAATGAGACCGTGTGTGTGTGTGTGTGTGTGTGTGTGTGTGTGTGTGTGTGTGTGTGTGTGTGTGTGTGTGTGTGTGTGTGTGTGTGTGTGTGTGTGTGTGTGTGTGTGTGTGTGTGTGTGTGTGTGTGTGTGTGTGTGTGTGTGTGTGTGTGTGTGTGTGTGTGTGTGTGTGTTGTGTTTTGACAAGTCACTGCCCATCAACTCTACTGTGGCAACACCAATCGGGTTAAAACCACCAAGAGACCGACCTTGCTGAAGTAGCCCAATAACACAGAAAGCTACTTGTGTTTACATAGGCTCTGAGCCAACATGGCTAACCTGCTCTTTAAGCAGCGATACAATTGTTAGGTGTCAGAGTGAATACCCAGAGGCCATGTTCTCAAGCTGAATCCCCCCTCTGACCCGTGCTTCCCTGCTCCTCTGCTTTTTTGCAGCCTTTCCTTTGGGACACTCTACCCAGCATACTCCTCATACAAGGCTGTCAAAACGAAGAACGTGAAGGAATATGTGAGTATCACCCCTTGCTATTTTTACACTAATGTTTTAAATGCACAGAAGATGAGAAGGAATGTAACACAAAGTCCACAGTAGGCCAGGCACACACTTGACATAGTTTAATAACAGGACTTCTATTAATCACTTGGAGTCCTTTTTATTTTGATGTTGGCCACACGGACTGTCTCGTCTCTCAAAGACTGATTACCAAAATATAAAAAAATGTTTGATGATCACAGACATGCATGGCATGGTAGCTAACTGGGGCACACCAACCTTCGTGAAACTGGGTCAGTGAGGCACCATAATGACAAACTATTACCTCCATGTCTCTCTAACTCGTCTTTTATATTCATGTCCATTTAGAATAAAAGACAAATTGGGAACATGACAGTTGTGTGCAGGTTGTCTTCCATCTGTTTGAGCTGATCATTTTTATCCAACTCTTATTGATTACATAACAGCGTGCCATGCTGCAGAATGTGAATACCTGACTTCATCATCTCGTGTAGTTGTTCCCAACCTAGGGGTTGCACGATACATGTGATGGGACACAAGATTACTAGGCATTATAATTAACACAGAAAAATATGTAATGTAGTGCTGTCGATGAGATCAGCAGCAAAAATGAGTTTTAGCGCCTAAAGGAAAGACTCACCTTACAAATACAGCAATATCAGTTTAAGTGTATGTAGAATATTTCCTGTACCCTGCCATATGCACCGTCAGAGAGCCCTGCTTCACCAGGAACTGAAGCGCAAATATCCATTCAAAGTGAATCTCTTCAAAGCTACCAGACTCATCTGACAAAAGCTGTAATGTTACCTCGCGGATCACGGTAGCTGCTGTTCTACCACTAGCCTTGATCGGTTAATTTGTATCATGTGACTTTGCTTAAAACCTTTATTTATTTATTTATTTATTTATTTATTTTTTCAACGACAAAATTCTCGCAATAACTCAAACAAACTAACCAATCGAAGGCGGCAGCAGACCAGCAACTTCCGTGTTCCCCTGCTTACCTCATCACTGCAAGGGATGAGAGGGGGGGAGCAGAGGAGGATATAGCAGCATCCTGGCCTTCCGCCTAGATTTGCATGGGAGAACAGTGTTCTCGTAGCAGGTTACCAACGGCAACACCCCCCCCCCCCCCAATTGCTACTCAAGCACACAGCCACAGAAGGAGCAAATGAGGGATGGAGGACGAGTGGGAGTGGAGGATGCCATTTTTAGAAGTGATGTTTTCATTCCCCTCTCCTCTTGTTTGGCTTCTTTTTCTTTCTTTTTTTTTTTTTTATGACTCATCATTATGTGTTCATATGGCTTCATGCCCGTGACCATGCCGTGCTTTTCTCTAAATTTGTCACATTTGATATACCAATATGTTAGATTATTAATAATGAGGCGTTTGGTATCGTTTGTCTCTAAGTGCATAGTTTATAGCGTTTCATTGAGTTGTCGATGACGCCCTACGTTTCCTTTGTCTCCGGGACATTTACCCTGCATACTGATGTGATCTGACGGACTAAAACATATGTTGCATTGCCATGTCTGTTCGGCTCCACTTGTCTCAGCACGTGTACACTGGATGCTGGGGCTTTTCATGTGATGTTATCTCTCTCTCTGTCTCTCTGTCTCTCTGTCTCTCTGTCTCTGTGTGTCCAGGTGAAATGGATGATGTACTGGATAGTGTTTGCGTTGTTCACTACAGCAGAGACGGCCACAGACCTGCTCCTATCATGGTGAGTCAGGAGCTGCTCATGCTAGCGACCCTCATGTCCAACTAGCTTATATTATATATCAATAGACACATTCATGTGTATATTTTGTGCTAAGTTCTCTTGATATTTTTAGTACAGTGACTCTTTGTGATTCAGGTGTCTGACCCATTTTTCTTTTCCTCTCTGCTGATGGTATAACTCTGTTTCATTACTCAGGTTTCCATTTTACTTTGAGCTAAAGATTGCCTTTGTGATCTGGCTCCTGTCCCCATACACCAAGGGCTCCAGTGTCCTCTACCGCAAGTTTGTCCACCCAACGCTGTCCAACAAAGAGAAGGTTAGGAATATGACTTTTTAAATCTTTTAAGTTTGTCTCGCACATCCACATTGAAATATTCAGATTTTTTTTCCTTTTTTCTTCTTTTTACCAATTGCTTACATTGTTGCCCCCCCCCCTTCAACTGTCGTCACGTGCTATAGGAGATAGATGAGTACATAGCGCAGGCCAAAGACAGGAGCTATGAGACTATGATGAAGTTTGGAAAGAGGGGTCTCAACCTGGCTGCTACCGCTGCTGTCACCGCAGCCTCCAAGGTGAGCTCTATGCGTCATGATCTATAAACTTTTATAAAATGAATTGATACATTTTTTTCATTTTTTTTTATGTTAAAATGTGTTTCAAATAGAACTTCAAAGCTTTGAGTTGTTTGGTTTAGCAAAATGACCTCTTCTCCTCTGGGGGTTTGCTGTGCTGTACACACTCCATCATTGGACTACAGTTTGTTCAAAGATGCCTTGTATCAGTTCTATAGTGCAGACTAGTAATTCTCAATATGTTTAAGGGTGAATGCACAGCTGTATTTACATATGTCTTCTTGACATAAACTGGATTCCCCAAGGTCTATTGGGCTGTGTTTCTGATGTCCCTCGCTAGTTTCAAACAGGAAATTATGACTAGACCAAATTATATCTTCCGCCAAGCGTGCTGGTCTCCAAATAATAGAAATATGCATGTGTGTCAAAGGAGGAGGGCAGTGGCCTGAAGGTGCAACAAATTGTTCTTGAACTGATGTTGTCACGGGCTTGTGCAAACAGTTACTTGTTCGCGCTGTCAAATCAGTGTGTTCTAATGGCAAGTTACTGCAGAGAGACCAAAGTCATTTATTTAATGTCTTTAAAGCCATTTTTCACACTTGCATTGTCCCATTTACACAATACTATTTGATGCTCTGCTCAATATTATCATGCAAGTCTTGCCTATTTCTGTTTATATTCCAGTGTTTGCCACATAAGCAGATCATACTAACCGCTCCGCTAAATGACATTCAAGCAGACATTTATTGTTTATGCACAAAAACCAAAGTCGGTAACCTGCATCAAATTCTGAAAGCAAATATTTTCAATATAGTTGCTTGTTATTTACAGGTGATACTGTGGCCGTACAAGAAGAAAACAGGAACTTTAATTTTCAGAACCGTGGCTGCCCAGTATATTTGCCATTACATCCTGTCCCGTCAACTTAATCCATCTGTGTATCACCAAACATGAGAATTAGCTAATTCATTTCATTGTGTTTTTTTTAAGAAGTGCTTGATGCAGAAGAAAGGGATACATATTCTCATGCTGACGTGTCTGTGTCTGGTTTGTGATGCCCAGGGGCAGGGCGTGCTCTCGGACAAGCTGCGGAGTTTCAGCATGCAGGACCTGACTCTCATCAACACTGAGGACGAGCTGGCTCTGCACACTTCAGACGGCCGCATGAGACGGGACCCCATGGACGAGTTGAGCTCGGGGTCTAGCACGCTTCCCCGGGCCAAGAGCACCGGCGCACGGCAGAGTAAGTCCTCTCCACACACACACACACACACACACACACACACACACACACACACACACACACACACACACACACACACACACACACACACACACACACACACTAGCAGCTTCACATAGCGAGGCATGGAGTCGTACACATCAGAATACATGTGTACATACTGTGTGTCCAGTTTGCTGATTGGGCAGGAGTGCCACTCAGAGGACTTCCTTTGTTTAACTTTTTATCAGAAGCAGGACTGGGGCTAGTCGGGCCAAGTAGAGTCATGTGATTTAAGGCACTGTCAGATGGCAGGGAAGAGGAGGAGATGCAAAGAAGAAAGGGGGGGGGGGGGGGGAGGAGGGTGAAAGCATGTGATTCCAGTGGGAGGAGAAGCTTGGAAGGAGGACTCTTTGTGTCTCACTAAACTGCTGGTTTGCTGGCTGTGTGGGCCTGACGAGCTGTGAACTGGAGAGAGAGAGAGAGAGAGAGAGAGAGAGAGAGAGAGAGAGAGAGAGAGGAGAGAGAGAGGAGAGAGAGAGAGAGAGAGAGAGAGAGAGAGAGAGAGAGAGAGAGAGAGAGAGAGAGAGAGAGGAGAGAGGAGAGAGAGAGAGAGAGAGAGAGAGAGAGAGACATTTTAATTTAAACCTACAAAGAAACCTCGGGCAACTTCAAAATCCAGTCTGAAAGAAAGATCGAGCAACACACTGAAGTGAATGCGTCAAACAGCGAGAGTACAATACAGTTTTCAGGGTGATCTGTGCACAGATGTTCCTTTTTGATACTCTTTTGTGTACAATACAGTATGTAGTAAGCTGATCTGTTGATCGACTGGAAAAAATGGTGCACCGACAATTTTGACAATTAATTCATAACTTATTGGCGTCCGAATTATCGTGATTTCCATTTTACCGCTATTTTGTAGAAATCTGTAGACCAAAATGTTAGTTGGGGGGGGAAACAATCAACAAATTAATTGATAACAAAAAATAGGCAGTTGCAGTCGTACCATGCACTGCTCTTAAAGGTAACCTGTGGATTTTTCCACAGTCTTGTCTAGTTATGCCTCGCTATCATGCTCTGATTCAGTACATATTAACCTACAAATGATTTTTCCCTCGCCAGATTGTTTAATTTCATTATTTTTTAAGAAGCCTTAAGGGATAAAACTGTCTATTACACAAGAAAATAATAATAAAAAAAGTCAGAATTTAGTTTTTCTGATGCAGTTAATCATCCTATGACTCCTCAGATTAATCTTGTGACCTCTTACAACACAACCAAGGCTACGTACCACTGCTGTACGTGGTTGAAGTTTGTATTCGGGACTTTAAACCCTTGTGAAATGCTCCAGCACCAGAGTCTGTTCGTCTGTTGCTGTAAGTAGTCTGAACTCTAGTGACCAAAGCGCTCTCTGCTGCTCCTGTAGCTTTTAGTGTAAGTGCACTGAAATGGAAGCACCTATGGTGATCCTGTCTGAACCTTTATAAACTCAGTACATTTCACATTCTGTTATGGTGGCTGAACAGAAGATACTCCTTTACCAACAATTAACTTTAAAAAAACGGATGGAAACAAAACCTGTATTTTGACTTGTGGCCATTTCGGTGGTGTGAGAGGCTGTGACTGCAGTGATGTTGGTCTGCAAATACATGTTATAAATTACAAATAACAGTTGCTTCAGGACTTTCATCCTTGGTGCGTTTTAATGTTGTTTATAGGATTAAATCTGCTGAGTTAAGTTTGGCTGCTACTGGCTCAATCACTCTCTGCTTTCTCAGCTGTCAGGTGAATCATACATTTCTGTTCAATCCTGCAGCCCGCTCTTCGGCGGCCACGTCCCTTGTTGACGACGCGTCCTCCCAACACGGCTCTGACCAATCAGACACAAGGACTGAACACTCTGATGAAGATGCAGGAGACAAAACCCCCAAACGTAGTACCACCGTCAAGGCAACCAAGAAACCTGCTGCTGCTAAGACAGAGGTAGGACACACACACACACACACACACACACACACACACACACACACACACACACACATAACCTAGTCGCTCAGTTTCCCTTCAATTGAATCCCAAACAATAGATTTGTTTGGTCGGCCAATAGAGACACTCCTGCTCTGTTTTTGAAGGTATTGAAATTATTATTCTAGCCTTTTTATTTTTTTTAGGACATCATCACACTGCTAGACTACAAACTGTAAGATCACTCTTTATAGACTTTAAAAGGTTTATAGTTTGTTCATAGTGTGTGCTCAATTTATTTATTCACCTTACGTCAATATAACCGGGATGACGTCATTGGGGTTATTTTCAGATCTGTCATAACTGTATGATACAACTCTCCATGAAGAGTGAGGCCTTCATATGTGTTATCATTAAACACGATATATCACTCAACTTTAGTCAGACCTTTTGGACCTCCTCACCATATTTAATAATTCACTGTTGTCTCTACTTTTCTTGTGTTGTTTAATGAACTGTATCAATCTGTCTTTAATGTCTCCTCCTTCCTGTCCTCCCTATTCAAGACACAAACCAAGGCGGTGAAGAAGCCGACCAAGAAAAAGGCCACGACTAGTAACGCAGAGACGCCACCATGAGGCCTGCTGTCCACCGGCCTACACTCTCTCCACACACATCCTGCTGGCCCTTCTTCCTCTGTATGGTTTCCTCACAAACGCAGACACACTGTGTATATATTAAGCACTGAAATTGTGTCACTCTTGCTGCTTTTTAGAGCAAAGTGCAGGTTTTGTTTTTTAGCAGTATTTGGGTTGATGCATATTTTGCCTCTTTACTTACTGTAGGTTCATCCTAGATTCAACAGTCGGGGATGTTTTTTAGTCTAATAATGGTTAATGATACATCCATGAATGCTCATTTGTCCTTTAACCCCTAGACATATATGTAGGTGACAACGTAAACTGGCCATGTTGCAGTTTTCCAGTCTCATTGATTCACATCCCGCTGCCGACATTGGGACAGTCTAAATTCAGGCTGTTTTTGGTTAAATTATTTCTTGTGAAATATTACATTTTTCACTCTTAGTTCTAGATTCAAGTCTTTTATGTGTCCTCCGGGCTACTCCTGCATGGTTCCAATTAAAAATGTCGTCCTCTCGCTTTGTGCAAGCTACAAGTCTGGGTTTTCATCCGGACCCGATGGTAGCAATGCTCAGAAATCACCAAAACAGTTGGCTTTCATTTTGTTGTGCCTGAAGATTGAAAGTTTCAAGCATTGTCCAATAGTTGTAGACATCCTCATTACTCTTTCAGACATAATGGACTCATAATATCACCACCATGTGCTCATGCACCTGTGTAGTTTAACAGGATGACTTGTGATCAAACCTGTTTTGGTTCTCTATTTTACCTTTTTCATTTTAAACTCTCTGACTGCATCTTAGGCCTCATAGCTCTTGGAAGATTAAGATCATTAAGTCTGTATTCTTCTGATTGAGTCTGGCTCTGCTAAGTTCATGTCTTATTTACAGCAATTGTCCCCCTGACTGCTTTAATTTGACTTTCACATTCATTTACATTACTGGTGATGGGAATGGTTTGTTTAGTGTTGGATGAGTTATCCTTCATCTAGACTTCACTCTCTTATTTATTACACTTCTGTCTTTTGATCATGTGATTAGTAATAAGTATGATCGTGCATAGCCGGGCCTCTTAAGGTAATTCTGTAACTCCCAATAAATACAGTAGTCAGAGTTGCCGGTGTTGTTGAGGTGACATATCTGCTTTCACCATGGTAGTGACGTCTGTATATTTTTTGTGTTCAACATTAGAAGGTCAAGGAGAAGCTTTGCACATTCTCACTCCTGTGGTAACAGTCTGCTTCTTTGCCATATTTAAAAATCTCAGAAGCCAGGAGATAGCAAAGCAATATGGAACTAATTAAACCAAAACCAACATCAGGAGAACGAGGAATTATTTTCTCATCCCTGTGCTGTTATTCCAGATGTGGAGGAAGTGTCAGACCAGGCTCGGGGTGTTTCTGAAGACACTGGACTTTTGTTTTGGTAATGGCTCTTTTGGTTGCCATCCACTGCATTGGGTGTAGTTTCTGCTGAGTCCTTTTAATGAGCAATTTAAAAATCATCATACTACTTCTGCACTCATTACTGCTGTCTGTAATGTGACACTAGTTTGAACCAGTAGAGGGAGACAAACCCCACCTCAACTCTTGGCAGAGTTACTAAACAAAATGTAAACACAGTGTAAATAGTAACCTTGACTGTATATACAATATGAGCTTGCTTGCCTTATTCATTATCTGGGCTTGAATTCATTTACTTTATTAATCATTTGTGTGCTTTAAAAAAAACCAATTCTCTGTCTTGACACATTTTATGTTCTTAACTGGAAGAAGCTCAGACAAGAAATGATTTTTGTATTTTTAACATGTTTAGTTTTATTTTCTGTCTTTTCTCATTAATTTGAACTCTCCTCAATCACAAAGTAAGGAACCTCTAGACTGAGTTTAAACTGATGTTTGTATATTAAAATCTTGCTCTATGCTCTACTCAGATTGGCTATCAAGTATTTTTGGGCCAAAAGTTGAAAACAGCCTTTTCTTTCATCTTAAGTTAACATTTGCTTCGAATAAAACGAAGACGGTATGTCAAGGAAAAATATATCTTTTTTTCTTTCATCAAGATACAGTCCTGCATTTTAATGTTGTGTTGATGCCAATTTTTTATATTTGTTGTTTATATTTTCTCTGTTTGAAATCAGTATTGTACAGGATTGTTCATTTGTTTATTGTTTGTGCCAATTCTCAAAGCTCCTTGTCAAAAAGCATTACAGTATGTGTGCTGGGACAATAGTATCTAACAAGGTCATGTATCTTTCAAAACTACTAATAAAGGAAATTCAATCACAGTGTTACTGCCTGTTGTACAGTTGAAATCAAGGACTACCCTTTGTGATGATGATGGAGGAACGTCGACCTATCTTGATTATTAAGTGATTTAAAAGAATATATACATACATGTTACTGCACACATACACACGTGTTCGATGTTATGAAAGGACGGGTTTTTATTTGTCAAAAAATGTCAGGGGGTGTCCATGTAGCTGACTGGGTAGAGCAGGTCCGAAACAAGTCGTTAAAAAGTCATAGTATACTAAGTCGAAAAAAGTACAAAAAGTAATAATACAGTATGTCGAAAAAAGGTGTAAAAAAATCATAGTATGGTATGTCAAAAACAGCCATAAATAAGTCATAGTATAGTCAAAAAATACAAAATAGTATGAGAGAAAAAAGTAATACAAAAAGTAAAAATAAATCATAGTATAGTAGGTAAAAAAAAATTCAGAAATAAGTCATAGTATTGTATGTCGAAGAAAGCTGAAAAAAACGTAGTCAAAAAAGTCATAGTATAGTAGTCAAAAAAACGTCATATGTCGAAAAAAGTAAAATAAAGTCATGGTATGGTATGTTGAAGAAAGCTGTAAAATAATCATAGCATATGATTATTTTACAAAAAAAGTCATAGTATAGTAAGTCGAAAAAAGTAAAATAAAATCGAAGTATATGTCGAAAATAGTTGAAAAAAAGTCATAGTATAGTAGGTCGAAAAAAGTAAAATAAAATCGAAGTATATGTCGAAAATAGTTGAAAAAAAGTCATAGTATAGTAGGTCGAAAAAAGTAAAATAAAATCAAAGTATATGTCGAAAATAGTTGAAATAGTCGAAAAAAAGTAGAAAAAAGAACAGTAAAGTATATCGAAGAAAGCTGACAAAAACGTCATAGTATAGTAGTCAAAAAACACCATAGTATAGTTTGTCGAAAAAAGTCATGTTATTGAATGTCGAAAAAAGCCATAATACAGTAAGTCGAAAAAAAGAATACAAAAAAGTAATAGTATAATTTGTCAAAAAAAAGTCTTTTGTAATCCATGCAATTTGAAATGTAGCGCAATACTTGAGATAAAAAATAAAAACGTAAGTAGGCTTACAAGAAACATTACTGATTTAAAAAAGACTCAAAAAGTAGGTCTACAACTAGGCCAACAACGAGAGTCTTTGTTACAGTAAGGAAAGTAATTACTTCCACCACTTGTTATCTGTTATCTCAAATCCCACTTTATGATAAAAGTGTGCCCTCTAAGAAAACAGTTTAACACACTGTGGCATAATATATTGAGTGTGCTGTGCTATCAAAAAGTTCTCCAGTGTTCTTTAGGTAGGCCCATGTTTGGAAACATAATACAGGCTCTGATAGTAGGCAAAGGCAAAGAGAATAAAGAACCTATACAAAGATAGCACTGTAAAAAGTAAAACACCCTAAAACACTCACAAGATGTGTGGTTCAAGTCTTGTTGTAAACAAAAATGTAAAACATTACAAAAGACATCAAACCTGTCAACCTTCACCACAAGCGCTCTGTTAGGTAAGTAAAGCTTTATCACGTGGTAAGAAGTGATGAACTTTGCCCGAATACAAACATACATTTTGTGTTTTTAGTTCTTCCTCTACTCTCCCTAGCTTGTCCCCTAAGGCCGGATCACCTCACATCTTCCATGATTTAGTGTCGCTTATGAGAGGCACCTCCCCTCGAGAGGCGATCATACGTCATGTGGAAAGAACCCATGAGTCACAAACTTACTGCATCCTTTTATACTCTCTGTCACACTTTGGCACAATGGGTGACCAATGAAATAATCATGTAAAAATACATGAATACAAACCCATAATAACAGATTCAAACATGAATCTACATGGGAAAAAAATTAGTCTATATAAATCGTGAAGCGTTTTTGCTTTAAAGTTGAACAGTTAGTATAGCTGCTTTGACATTTTGCAATTAAAAGTTTTGAGATATTTAATGGATGTATTTTTGTCAGTAGCAACACAAGGATCCACTTGTGATGATCATCTTATCCGTAGGAATAATTGACTATTCTCTGGTGTATACTGGTGGCTCCCTTTTTACTCTACAGTAGTTAAGTAAAACTTTATAGACATAGTACTTCTCTTGGGTTAAAAATGATGTTCCCGGTTACAAATGAAAACATAAGAAACACAAGAAAAAACCCATAAATCAACAAACAAATAAGAACGGAAAACAAATTTTGATTTAAAATATAAATCAAAGACAAGCAAAGGACAAAAACAAATCAGAGGAAAGGAAACAGTAAGAAAAAAATCATTTCAAACACCCAGGTCAGAGCTGACCCTCAGAGTAAACCTGCTTTATAATGTGGGAGCAAGGGCAGCAAAAGGTCAGTCACCAATGAAGTGAATGATTCAAAGCAGGTATGTGTTAACATTCACTTTCACACCTGAATAACCCCCATGTCTGTGTTACAAAGGCATTTAGAGTAATCAAATGAAACCACAACTGGACATTTTAATTAGGCAATGTAACAGTGAAAATTGTGCTTCATAATTTCATAAGAATTTCATGAAAAATAAGAAAATATCAGGTGCCATGTTTAGGGTGCATATGTAACACAAGCTTTCAACACCTGGTGGAGCTGCCCACCCAACAAAGAAAGAGAGAGGAGGATAATGAGTTATAATGAGCACACGGTGACAACAGAACCCAGAGACAGCTTTGAGCTGAAGGGGGCAGCCGCACTCTGTGGAGTACAGTTGGCTCAATATGATGCCTCTTTTAATTGAAAATGTAAAACAAATTGGTCAGATCTTTACAGGAATTTCACATTTTACTTTCACTAAATAAGCATTCATTGGAGAGAACGCATTGATTTCCACTTGCAACCTTTTTCAGAGTCAGTTTGCTTGCAGTGTTCATGACACACACTTTATTCTCCTCCCAGGTATCACAAGTAAGGTGATGTCTTTTAATCCAAACATGGCCCCATAAACTGGCCTGTCAGAGGCTAGTTGGCCACATGACTACTGAGGTGTAAGGAGGCTTCTGTTCCTACTACACTCAACCTTTGAGAAATATAGTTTTAGACAGCTTATGTAACATGTCAACTAAACGGGGGAGACATTTCTGTGTGTATGCATGTGTGTGTGTGAGTGTGTGTGTGTGTGTGCACGCGTGTGTTTCAGGACATACAATATCAGTGTTTTAGGGGGTTGAAGGTGTTGGCAGGGGCAAGGAGCCGGGTCAGAGTGTCGGGACCTATCTGTCCGTTTTGGTTGGAGGTCCACATGGTGTTACAGGTGCACCTGTATGTATGTATGTGTGTAATTGTGTGCACATATTGTGTGTTCAGGTGTGTGTGTTTGCTTCGTGTTGTGGCTGGGGTCAGTACGTCAGATCCTACAAAAGGGTTAAATAGTTGATAATTCAAAATTCATAATGGACATGTGGTGTTGTAGTGTCACTTGCATCCATCACTTTGCATGTTTCCTTATATTGGGAAACATCTTGATGTGCTTTTGTTTGCTTATGTTTTCTCCCTGAGAAGATATCCGTGCTTTAGACTCAACAGTTTTTAGTGCTAATGCATTTGTAGCTTTTCTTCTTAACTGACATTCCTAGACAGAGCTTGTTGTTAAAGTGCGTCTCCGACAATGTGGCCGACAAACAAAGCCAACCACCCTCTCTGAACTAAACATCGTTCCTATGCCTTTGCCTTTGTAAAGCTTTTGTTTGCTTTCTCCCGGTTTCTTGTTTCTACTCTTATTATTTCCTCTCATCTCTTTTATCTATTTCTATCTACTTTTTATCTGTTTCTCCGGCACAGCGATAGAAAGGATTGCAGGTATCCATAGCAACATGTTTGCAAGTGTGTTGTGCAAGCTTGTGTGTGTGTGTGTGTGTGTGTGTGTGTGTGTGTGTGTGTGTGTGTGTGTGTGTGTGTGTGATCTGTGCGCGTAGCCTCTTGTCCGAGACACAATGGGTAATTACCGGAGCTTACCTCTGCGCTAATTAACCGTCGCCGTGGTAATTGGAAGGGTCAAGTGAGCAGGATGATTGGCTCACCTTCCTGCATCATCCACCACCCTCTCCTCTAACATACCTCGCTCCCTTTCTCCTCCGCTCACAACTTTGCTTCTCCAGCTTCACCCCTACATCTCACCCTCCCGTCCTCCCGTCCTGTCTTTTGCCTTTTCTCTTTCTTCCTCTCAGCCTCCTCACAGTCTTTTTTGCACCAAAAGGACCATTGCTCACATCTCTCTGTGACTTCTTCGTATTGTTGTTGAGCAATATCGCAACAATTTTTGGCTACCATCCCCAAAATCTTACCTCGCCCTCCCTCATCCACTCCACCTGATTGGGCAGACTGACAGCTGGCTGACAACCAGGGGTGGAGCTTTTGACCTTTACAGCCTCCAGGAGTCCACAGCAGCATCTGATTAACTTGCCCAGAATATTTTGTGCCTTTTGAAGGCAGCGATAAACAAGGCCGTTTGAACTCTTAAACATGAAAAATGGCTCAACTGTGCTTTATTTCTGCTATCAAATCCATTTTTTTAATAATTAAGCTCAACCACCTACATTTATAAACTGGATTGGTTTGCATATTTGTCAATCTGTACTAAGTTTTTGTGTAAAGTCGTTCCTTATTTATTGAGAACTACTTGCTAGTTTCAAACTAATGATTAACTTAATTCGGGTGCACCATAAAAATCTTTCTCTTTTTATAATAACAATAAATTCAATAACATTAAATTAATAGAAACTTTTAAGTCCTGTTGCACCATCCAAAAAGCAATCAACTATCTATACAATGGGTAACTGTAGATCACAAGTAGTAAACTAACTGTCAAAAATCAAACAATCTTTATATCAAACTTATCCTCAATGTTTTTGTAGATGTAGGTATTACTTTGTTTTACGAAACAGAAATAAATATTTCAGAGTTAGTAGTATTTGTGCACTTTAGATTGAGTAGGAAATATTCATATCAACCAATCCTATATAGGGTTAGTCAAAGATCGTTAGCATAACATTTTATTAACGTTATTAATCTTATTTATTTTTGTAATTTGAGGTACAGGCCAATTGTGTTATTCTTGTGAAATGTAATCATTGTTAAAAAACATTTTGATCAATTATCAGATCAGATGTATAGACCATATTTCTATGACCTAGTTTATAGTTTTTCAGCTGGTCCGGATAACTGTGCCACAGTTACACCTCGCAGTAAGTGGGTGTAAATATTCCGCAGAAACTAATATCTACATAATAAAAAGCATGTTTAGTGCAACCCATTTTTAGTTAGTGATACATGAATCTGCACGTAGCAAACATTTACCAGCTCTTTGTTAGTTTGTGGTGATGTGATCTGAAGACATTTCAGGTGACTTGGGGACAAACTTAATATTTTAATCATGTGTCCACTGATAGACGGCCTGGAATGATTTAGTCCCTCACCTTTGGCACTACATCTGGCACTGCTGGCCTGGGATTTAATCCTGTCAGAGTTCCCTGTCCTCTGTCTCTTCTCTTTGACTTGTATTTCTCTTAATTTTCCTGTTTTTGAATGAAAAACACAAATGGATTCATTGGTGTTTAAAATACAACTATTTCACTCTAAATGTAAAAGGGGATTATTTAAAGGTTTCCATGCAGTAGCTGTGTCTGATTTTTGTCTTTTCATTCTGACACACAAATTCCACTCTATGTATCTTCAAAAATGCATCTGTTCTGCATGGACTGCCCATGTCTTTCCTCCCTTCTGGCAAAGAGCTGAAGGTTGCCAAGGTGTCTGCTACTTTCTACACATCACTCGCTTTTTCTATCCTATCCCCTCTTTCGCTCCTTGGGGTTTCAAATTCTCCTCATCTTTCTTGTTCTTCTGGCTCATGAAAAGAAATCCATCTGCCCTTTAGGGTAAAGAGTAAAAAATAGTCCTGCAGCTTAAAGCAGACAGAAGAATGGATAGAGGTCCTTGGGAAATAAGAAATAGGTGGATGTTGGAAACTAAAGTGTTTACTGGAGCCCCAAGGTGAGGAAGCATTGAAATGTTGGGTGATAGAAAAAGAGTGAGCCGTTGACATTCCATATGGACAGAAAGAGGGAGAAAGGAAGGAAGGCAAAGGTGTGGTGAAAGAGAGGTCAAGCGAGAGTGTTAGATGCAGATAGAATAGAGGACAGAGTGAAAAAGGAGCTGGAAAGACGAAAAAAAAGAGAACAGATTGATTAGAAAAGGATGGATGGAGTGAGCAATGAGAGAGCTGGCAGAGGGGAGATAAGGTGAGATGTGGGTTTGACATCATTACCATCACCAGGATTTGTGTTTACCGCTCTTGTTTACGGAGGAACTCATACTGAGAGGACACCTGGTGAGCTGTCAACACACACACACACACACACACACATGCACACAACACACACACAACACACACGCACGCACACACACTGCCGTCACAGTGGCGCTCTCCATGGTGCTGAACCCAACATGAAGGAGCCCAGCGCGGAGCAGAGCGGGGCAGGCCTCCTCCTCTGCTCTCCTTATGGAGGAGCTCCTGTCAGAACGGGAGAACCAGGGTGGAGGGAGGATCTATATTTAACCACTCTCCTCATTGTTTATTAATGAACGGGTGTTTAGTCAGACCTGGGGTGCTGTTTAATGTATGATGACAACGTTGCTCTCCAGGGACCTTTCCCATACTCCTCGTGCCGCGTTTTACATAACCGACACAGATTTGGGGAGGTGGGTTGGGCAGGTTGGCCATGGGTGGGGGGGTGGTGTGTAATCTAATGTGTGTGTGCGCAGACAAGAGGAGATCCTCTCCCTTGCTGCTGAATGGTGTACACAGGGGGAGGTTTAACAAGGGGCCATGCTGAGGTTCCCATTTCTTTCTTTATGCTGGGAGCAATTTAGAAACACAGCTGAGAAGCAGCAGTCCTCTTTTGATATGATATGGATCCACACATTCAGTATCAAAACTAACTTGATATTATGTATGGTCTTTCCATAATGGCACGTTAAATATTCAAATGATCATTGCAAGAATCTTGGTGTTACATTCAATTAGTAAAAAAAAGTTTTCCCTGCCCGCAGCTGGTTCAAAATTCAGCTACCACCATTTTAACGGGAACTGAGAAACAAGAGATTTTTTTTTACTGATCCTTGGATCCGTACACTTGGTTGGGATTATGGCTTATAGAATTGATTTTTACATTTTTGTAATAACATTTAAATATATTGCTCTGATGATAGATTATCTGTGCGTTAACCTTGTTTAATTCAAAGCTGCTACCAAGAACTTTCGTTTTGTGTTGCAATCCAAAAGTGGTAGTTTCTGAGCACCAGACTCCCTTTAGAAAATGTCATGTTACTGCAACAGGGTCTGACAGTCTCCCCCACACAGACTCAGTATTAAATTCATACTGTTTTATAACCAGTTAAACGTTTATTGTTATTACTGTAAAGATTATGGCTGTGTAATGTGTAATTAAACTCTGATAGTGATTATTCCCTTTCTGAAATCTACGACGCAATGATTATGCTATGGCTCTTGTTTTTATGCATGTTTCATGGCTCCCCGCCCTACCTCCCCTCCCCTCCCTTACACACACACACACACACACACACACACACACACACACACACACACACACACACGCACACATGCACACAGGCACACCCATGCTCTGGAGGCGCTTGTATAGTCTGAACACACTGAGAGTAAATTAAGATATCCTGCTGAGGCATGCATGAGTGACACAGGCTTGTCCTGACAGTTGTCTAGAAGACCTCTCTGACTGCGGAGCAGAGGAGTGAAAACAAACCAATTTGTTTCCCCATGCCAGGCCAATACACATGCAGACACACACACATAAACAGACACAGGGGGGGGTGGAGTCACGAGATCTTTGGGCATCCGCTGAGCTTTAATGTGCTGAAAAGACAGGAACGAGAGAAACAAGAAGAGAGAGGGAAGAAAGGCTGGAAGAGGCGGAGAAAAACAGACGAGGTTAAGAAAAGGAGGGGGAATGAGGGAATGATAGTCAGGTTGGTGAGGTGGCAGATGATTACGGTGTACAAAGAGAGATAAAGCCTACTGCAGCTTGATTGGAGAATAAATACATAATAATGTAACATAAAGCAGAATTTAATTAACATTCAAATAATCTGCACTTTAATAAGGCGGTTATTACTATGGGGACATTCAATTTGCATTTAAGAAGCACACACACAAACCAAGCTCGATGTACAGCGCACCACGAACTGAGAAAGTACTGCAGCGTTCATCAATAATAAAGAAGAGAGAATTTGGAAGACAACAGAACAAATGAATCATACTGATCCAGAGAACAGGGCAGACAAATGGTAATATTAACACCTGTGTGTGTGTGTGTGTGTGTGTGTGTGTGTAGGTGTGTGTGTTATTAGAAAGCTCAAAGCTGACAAAACACCAAAACTACATTACAAATGAGTATCAAATGTCTAGAAAAGAACACGGCCAACCTTACATTTACTACAGCGTTAGCCCTTCAAACAGAGCAAAGTTCATTTCTGGTCATTGTTTTTCCAAACTGGCACGTGGAGAAAATTGATCACATGGGTCATGTTTACAATAATAATAATAACCCTAGTGCATTGCTTTCATTATTATATCATTTGCAGATGTGCCAGTTACTGACACCCCCCCTTAAAAAGAAAACAGGACAAAAAGTGTGTAAAAAACATTGAGTAAAAATAAACTTCATCTGCTGCTACAAGATAAGTATTACATCGTATACATCACTGAAATTATTGAATTAAAATGTAGTTGTAAAATTATTTTTTATCTAAAATCCATAAATTCCACCTCTGCAATTATACAACTACCAAGCTTTGTTTGGGATAACTGCTGGATGTGTAAATAAGAAACAGTTAGCAAACAAGTTTGCCATGTCAATTCAAAAGGGGAAAGTATGGCTCTTTGGGGGCAACTTGCTTCCGCTGCCCCCAAAGATATTCATAAATGATTATAGCCGCTTTAAAGTAGAATTTCAGATTTCACTCTGGAGACAATGGAAAGTCTTTCCCTTCATCTTGCTGCTCATGAAGCCACTAATGGTCTACAGTGACTGAGGCCAACCCTGTTACGTTCCCATACAACTAAACTGCATTCTCAATTACGTTTGAAGGGAAATATATTTTCTCTCGGGTTACAGTTACAGTTTTAAACATGTGTTACTGTAAATTTAAACAAAACAAAACAAAAATGCAACAAAACTACATCACAGTTTTAGATTAAAATGATAAAAAAAACGTTGAATTTTGGTTGTCACAGCCCAGCTCAGAGGCAGCAACAAAGCAGGGAGACCAAAAGGGTGAGGTGGCTGCTAAGAAAAGCTATTAATTTGCAAAAAACATAAGTAAAAACAACGCAGCGTGTAGAAATCAGCTACTCCTTATGGTGCATGTATGGGTGTTTGGCAGTGTATATGACAAAACAGAACACAAACAAAAACTGTGTCGTGCCGGTGGGAAGAATGGATCTCCCCCAGAGAGAGCGAGGCTGCCGAAAGAAAGAGGTATTTATGGATAGAGCACACGTCGCCTCAGGTGTGGCTCATGCAGCTGATGACCAACCATTTAGCTCCTGGAACAGAAAATCAGACACAAAGCAACAGGGACACCCAGTGCACGGGAAGAGGAGGGTTGTCACACAAGGGACACGAACAGGGGTCTCCTGGACGACAGTGTTTCACCCCCCCTCCTGATGTGATACGTAAAAAACGAATCCCCGAAAAAAATACTTGTCTAGTAATGTAATTGACAAAGCAGTTTTGTTCAACTGGAAGGTAATTTGTAGGAGACCAGACTGCTGTAGTAGCTAATGCAGTATGCAAAGTAATCATCGGAACTAATGAATTATATTTGACGGCAGCCCGGATCGTGTTCAACAGTAACGGTAGACATTCTTCATCATTTCACTTTCTCCATGTCAACTCATCTAGTTAAAGCTCTCCTCAGCTCAGGACTCCGTTTGATCAGTTTGTTTCTGTGCTGGTTGCACTGTGTTGTGATTAAAGGCCTTGTGAAGCTCCTGACATGCAGCTCTCGCTGAGACTTTGTCACAGAGTAATTAATTTTGGTTTAAGGTGTAAAAAGTTGCAGTGATGGTTTTTTCATTACAGGCCCGCCTTTCATAGTAGATTAGATCCCGGCTATATCCATTAATATATGACCATGTCTTTTTTTTTTTTTTTTTTCTTCGCTATTGTTGCTCATTAAATTTGATGCACTAGCAGAGTTTAGGTAATAACTTTTTTAGCCTGTTATTTCTGTTAGTTTTGCTTGTTATTCTGTATTGTTAAGGGTGATATATTTGATAATATTTGGCGATTTTGGTAAGTGTGTATGTGCATAGTTTTTGACTGTGAATTTACCCAAGTGCCCAGTGTTTGAACTTATGTTGATTATTATATACTGTAAGTATTCCAGTCGGCTTCATTTAAGGCAGGGCATTTCATTATTTGTCAACATGCACCCGCGTGTGTGTGTGTGTGTGTGTGTGTGTGTGTAGGTGTGTGCTGTACAGTAAAGATCCTTTGAGTCCATGTTTACATAAGAGTAACAGGCATTTCACTGTTCCATGGCATCGGGAAAGCCCTTATCCACCCACATCCGCTGCTGCTGTTAGCGAGAGCCGAGTCCACACACACACACACACACACACACACACACACACACACACACACACACACACACACACACACACACACACACACACACACACAGGATACAACTGCCGCCTTGAATAATGAAACACGACCCTCTTGATATGGTTTCATAAATATTACATACATAATCTGTTTTGCTTCCATGTAATCCTGCCTTCCTATTTGCTCAGAGCAGCCATACAAACAAAAACCTGGAAAGTCAGAACCTCGCGACTCTTACTTCCTGCAGTGTCGTACGACCTACAGACAACAATATTACAGGCTGTTTACCAAAAGTGTTTGTTGACAGTACACATGTGTACTGCATCGGTTTACTCAGCGTTAGGGCCAGTGAATAATGCATCTTTTATGTTCTACCTGCTCTCTGCTGCCTATAGGTGTTGTCGCTTGCTCTGACTTCTCACCGTGATCCCAGGCCTCACAGCTGTTACAGCATGGGGGGAAGCCCCTTTAACATCTTTGTGTACTTGTGTATGTGTGAGTGTGTGTATGAGTGTGTGTGTGTGTGTGTGTTTGCTTTTGTAATGAGGCTGCTGGTTTCTGGGGAAAGCCCAAGGGCTAACCTCCACCCACTCACTGTTTGTGGATACCTCTCTGTGCATCGCTGTGTCTCCCTCTCTGTTTCTGTGTGTGCTTTAAGGGGTTACGTTCACCCAATCCAATTGGGTCGGCCTCTGGATTTCTCACTCGCTCTCAGTCTCTTTCTTCCTCTTTCTCCCTCTATGCCCTTTGCTTTAAATCTTTATCAGTTGTATGTTTTCACTCCCTCACTTTCTCTCACCACTGTACTCTACAACCCAAGGGCACAGACAGGGTTTGAGTTCTGTTGTCTTCCTGTGAAGCTTACAGTACATATTATGGGCGAGAGATATGTGGACATGGAATTTCTATTGAAGCATTGCACCTGAAAAGCCTTTTTTTTTATGAACAAACCACATTTAGAAGCCTGTACTTCTACTGTGTGTTCGGCAGTTTAAAAGGCCTGAGCCACTTACATTTGTAGGCAGCGAGTAAGGCCAAATTTCTATCCACTCAGTAAAATCATATTCCATTTGCTCCTCTCCCTTTGCTAATGTGTTCAAAAACAATGTAAAAAGCATGAGACGCTTTGCTGGTAGAAGCTATGAGGACCTTGAGTTACTGTTTTGATTTCAATGCACGCATTAACGGTGTAATAGCTATCAGACCGTTCTCATCAAACTTTTTAGTTCTATCACTTATAATTCTTTTAGCGTTATCATTTATTTGTATCCATGCTAGTGGTGTAGCTCTATGATGGCAATAGTTGTCAGTCGGTTGGTCCAACACTTCTGTCGAGACTGAATTATCTCAACATCTTTTTTATGGATTGCCATTACATTTTTAACAAACGTTCATCTCAAGAAATGAACATGGTAAACTTTATACCCACTAAATGTCATGTTAACATTATAACGAAGAAGATGCTTCATAGAGCCACTAGCTGTAGACTAGTCTTGTTCGAATTCAATTGTTCTTTTCTTTCAGAGCAAATCACTGTTAAGGTCAACATAAGTTGAGCTATGACTCATTAGCATCATGTAACATTATTCAGAAATACAGCTTCAAAACAAAGAAACAGCTTTGAGTCCATTTAAACGATGCAATGAGTTGAGACTGCACTGCATTTCCAATATGTTATGAATTGGCTTACATGAATCTATGTGAGACACAATTTTTTGAGGGCTCTCTTTATTAGGGAAAAGGCACTCATACCAGAAAACTACCAATTAAAAAAAACAGATGTCAAAAACTTTTCTCAAACAAGTATGGCCTTTAACAGACCCTTGAAGCCCTTATTACAAAAAATATCACACTTGAATCAAATAATATGAACACTTTTCTGACACAGTTTCAACAAAAACAGAACCTACTCATTGCTTCTTTTCTGCTGAATTGCATGGATGTCATTTTGTCCACACCTTGTTGATGTGTCTAATATGCATCCAAAGGTACACACTCTTATCATCACTAATTAATATCTACCGTATCATCCCCTGTACATTTTCACAATCTAATCTCAGCGTGTGAGGCTGTTCTGCTGCGGAGCTGTCCAGTGTGCTGAAACTAACAGAACCGTAACCGAGACATGACACTTGAATCAACACGTCAACTTGACACCCGCTCTGTAAAATGCCAGAGGAAACCCCCATGGAGGGTCATATCAAAGTTTTCACACCATTTGTTTCGGAATTCATTCTCACTATTATTGACTAATCAGCCGTGTGCCTGTGTGTGGAGAGATACAGTGTGATGTGTGTGATGTGTGTGTGTGTGTGTGTGTGTGTGTGTGTGTGTGTGTGTTTGTGTGGGTGAGGTAATTCGTAGAGTCTGTAAGTAGTGTGGTGGGAGGAAAGGTACTGGCTGTTATTGGATGTAGAGTGGGAGGCAGGAAGGCAGAAGCAGGGCTCCCCTGGTTACTGTTGCTCTGTGGGTGGCTACCGGCAACCAGGCTCTCCTCTCTCCTCATGACACTGTCGCTGAGCTGAGGGGGCGATGAACGGGACTACCTCTCTCTGTCTCTTCAACTCACACTCCACGCCCTCTTCCTGTTGTCCTTTTTCCCCCTTTTTTTTTCTCCTCGTCTTTTCCACCAACACAATCTTTCACTTACTTCTGACTTCAGTTCCTACATCTTTCGGTCCCGCTGCTCTTTCTCTTTATGGGTTTTCCCTTAAGTGTGTCTCCCACGCTGGCCCCCCACCCTCTGGTCTTGAATGGAGGTTTCTGAACTCTGCAGTGGTCTGAGGAAAGACCTTTTCTCTACCGCCCCAGCCTGTCCACCCACCTGCCTGAACCTCCTGCTCTCCTTAACTTGTCGCTTTTCTTCTCTGTTTACTTTTTTCCACCTGCCAGCTTTCTTTTTCATATCAACCCCACCACGCACCAACAGCCCCAGTTCTCGTATACTTCGGTATTCTTTTATCATCTATTCTCATGTTTCTTTCTTCTTGCTTTGTTTCATTTGACTATCACTTTGTGCGTCATTGCTTTATGCCTGTTTTCACTGAGTTTTGTGTTGCTGTCTTTATTGCTGGGTGTGTGTGTGTGTGTATGTGTGGTCAGCTGTTCTTAGCGCTACACAGCTGATGTCAGATGGATAGTCTCAAAGCAATAAGGCAGTAATCTCTTAAAGGCCCAGAGGCTTTCAAGTCCACACATACTCTCATCTCTCTCTCCGTACACCGTTACCTCCCTCCCTCCTTCTCACCTTTAGAAAGAAAGACCATATTACCTCTAAATGGATCTTTTGGTGCGACGATGCCCTCCAAGCTCTCACACACACTTACACTTACACACACACACACACACACACACACACACACACACACACACACACACACACACACACACACAGCGATGCATACATGCGTGCTTACACGCTTACAATAAGTGCATGTACACACTCATGCTCCTCTGGACGTTGCTCTGCACCTACCATCTTTATGAAGCTGAGAATTATCCCACCATAGGTAATCATAACTTGCCATACCTGGGACTCATACAAATACACTTTGGCCCCTTTTCTTTTATAATGTGTATACAATGGTTTAATATAGAAGCTACAGGCCCGGGCTTGATAGTCTTGAAACTAGTGGGAATATTCAATGACCCAAAGCTATTTTCAGTCTCCTGACTGTGTCACACTTTTGTGGAAGACGTGAGCAGCGCAGGACGAGCAGTGCAACTGTAGCATATTTTCCTCATCTTACTGTGTGTTTACACCAAGGAATAGCTTCAGAGCACAGAAGCATTAAAACCGTGTCTTCATAGCGGCGTGCACAGAAGTAGAAGCATGCTATGTCGTTTGATACAAAATGTGCGCTTAGGGTAAGCGTGAAAGCAGGACGAGCAGACCGTCAAGAGAGAAAGATGCCCCCAAGCTAACACTTATATAACAATATGTCTAGGCTATATAGCACACAAAGGATCCATACTGTTGTTGGTCAACAGTAGAGTCATTTAATACCGGCCTGTAGGAGCCTGATGTGCTGATGTGCATAAGCATCCCACAATATTTTCCACTGCCTCAAAGTTTTGAAGAAACTTGTGCTGAAAGCACTTCTACAAAAAGTTTGCATTCGGTACTTGAGTGCCAGAACTGCACCATCTAGGAAGAGGCCTGAGTTGCATACTTAGACTTTCTTCGGATCCTTAACTGTCTCTATAGCAACCACTGTAGGCAGTTGCTGTGGTAATCACTAGCTGTTCCTGCCCCTGGCATCCTTAAGTGTTTGAAGTTGTCCCAGAGGTGCTCCGCTGAAAGGGTTAACTCCACCGCTCCCCTGATAGACATGTTTGCCGGCACGCTTATTTGTCTCTTTGATGTTTCCCAGTGAAGGGGTTATCTGGCATCCGGGTCTATCTGGAGGTGTTTGGAGTGAACAAGCGGCGGGCCGCTGTCTGACATTGATGCTAAAGCCAAAAGAATAGGTCAATGTGTCTGCTGGTTTGTAGATGTGCTACACAAACGAGATGCCCACCACTCAGCGCAGCGTGCCGCCCTGGGGTGAAGGGGTGTCAGAAGCCGTTAGCCAAAGAGAGGCAACGGGCGCTGACACCAGTCAGAATGGCAGATGTCCACACGACTAGGCAGGGTGGCACATGAGGGCACAGGACAGGCCAGAACTGGCTTGTAGAGGCTGTCCCCTCTGGATATGGCAGGAAGCAGACAGAGGCGTTTCTAACATGGGCAGCAGATTGCACCCACCACGGCTCGACCTCTCTCAAACTCAGAGCCACATTAAAGGCTGACAAAATTGATTATGAGCTGATAATGGCGGTGACCTGATGAAGCCATGTGTGCATAATGTGCGTGAGTTTTCTTGTAAATCTAACTTTGTGAGCACCAAGAGTTTTAGACTTCAAAGTGAAGTCATCCCTCACTTCAAGGGAGTGTTTGCGAATAGGTAAGAACAGGATGGTTTAGGTTAGGTTACTGCTGCGGTTAATGTTGGTGATAGGGTCTATGGAGTGAATATAAAGGGTCCTCATAGATACACAAGCATATGTAAGTGTGTGAGTGGCAGAGAGAGAGAGCATAAGAGTGCCTCTGCGGTGGTGTTTCTAAAGATTACTGCCAAGGTCTGTCAAACCTAACAGCACGAGCAAATTGTCTTCACCAAATAAGTCGGGCAGTATAGATACTGAAAACAGCCATCATGTTATTGTCAATCTCGGCTCCAGACCAGCACCTTCTAGTGGACAAAGCCTCTGAGAGAAAGTTCTGAAAGTAATTTGGCACAGCTTCCCTGATGTGCAAACTTTTTGTCAGCACCAGTCTGCTCAGTCAACCAGAAGCATCAGCAGGTATCTTTGTACAACCTACAAAGACTGATGAGCTCCATTCTCATCCAATCATGATTTCTGACATGATTTCCCAGGACAGATTTTATTACTGTGAAAGAAAATAGTTCCGTCTGCATTGTCCAGCAATTATTACATTGACCATTTGTTATGTGTAAATTGAATCATTTTAATTCTATATTCAGGGTACATTTTCATCGCATGCAGCTTCAAAGGATACTGCCTTGTAAACAGAATGATCTTCAAAGCATTCAGTGTTGAAAGCCATCAGTGATTTACTGTTTGACGGATTCATTACCAACTGTGGCTAACAGGACTTCCATCACTCTGGAATTAATTGATTAGCCTTGCGTGGCAGAACATTTCTTCTAGCTTGTTACATATATACTGTTGTGTTGGGGAGAAGGTGGTGGATATCAGGCAAGGTGGGACAACTGAAGATAGAGACAGTCAAATTTTGCACATCAGGTGTCTTGTATGTTCTGACATTGGTGAATGATCAGGGTGATGGATGTTTGCAGGAGTTCCATACACACCTTTGCATTTAATTAGGCACAAAACTTGAGCACCAACCGAAAGTCCTCGGTTGTCGATGGAGCGTGAGAGAGAGGTGAATCCCAGAGGTTTTAGCTGAACTTATGTAAGCCCTGATCTGATGTGCTGGCAGGCCCTCTCTGCCTACTTCTCTACACTCTTCCTCTCCTTCCCTTTCTTCTCTTCCCAGAGATTACCTCGATTACTCTGGCAAGACATCAGAAGGAAATCAGGAAACATGGAGAAAGAAAGCAAAGAATTACTGTTGCATGACTGAAAGTGTGGCTTTATCGTAGCTAGCGGGCAACTGCCATCTCCCAGAGTGGAGTATACTTTGGTCAAATAGAAGATTCAGTTTTTTCCCCACTTTTTTTCTGGAACATAACAGATGCACGGAAAAGCTAAGAACTGACACGACTGACAGCTATATGTGCGCAAATGGCATTTTAGCCATGCGGTTCATGAATAAAGTATCCGTTTAAGATCAAACGTACAGCAAACTTCAATTCAGCTGACAGTCTCTTCAAAGGCCCCGCAGAAGATGAAGCTGAGGCAGATACATTATTGTAAAGCTACATCTTAACAGATGACAACATTTCTCATTCCATATTGTTTTCCATCTTTAATTATGAATCTATAAGTGAACCAACCCCCTATTTTTTTTTTTGCCCCGCTGTGTTCCTGCATTTACACACAAGCGCATATCATCCGGAGTGATTGGCTCATAAAACATGTCTAATCTGCTAATACTGAATGAAGAAAGCCCATCATCTCGCCAAGATTTAAAACAAGCCTTCCTCTCCCCCCTGCCTTTGTTTTCATCTCTGATGGAAATAGCAACACATGGGCCACTGTGCTTGTCTTTAAGATGGCACACAGCTAATCCTGTGTGAAGCTGGAGGGATCTCTTCAGCTACTCTTGTCAGCGTTGATTTGTCAACAACAATCTTTTCATTTCCTCTGTAAGCTGACACCATCATGTCTGTGCGATAATGTGATAGAGGAGAAGCTGGATTGAATCTGAGCGGGGTGCGTTAAAAAAACCGGGCTGCCACTCTGCCACCGAACAAGTGAAGCCTTTGTGGGTTTGTGCACTGTGGCTTTAAAAATAAAAGCTCAACAGTTTAACAAACAAGCCAACTGCCGAAAAATTGTTGACTTAACTGTGGTGTTTTTGAGTACGCAGGAAGAAAAAAGCATATACATACTGCGGAGCACCCATTTAATCATGCAATTGTTTGAAATAAGGGGACAAGTATTGAAGGTAATTAAAGATTCCAAGCATGGCCGCCTGGCCGATGAATATGGAGCTATGAGCAAAAGAAGCAAACAACAATTAAAAAACCTCAATAGAAACACCCAGCTTAAAGCGAGCAATCATGTCCGAGATATTGGGCCTAAATGAGGATGTTGTTTTCTCTTTTCTGTTCTGTCAATCGCCGCCAGAAAGCGATTTCCTCCTGAAGAGTGGCGGCCAGAACTAAAAGCATGTTTTAATAAGCGCACTGACACATCCATCTTTGTTTCTGAGAGATAAGTCACAACGAGCGCAGAGCAAAGCATCTGGGGCTAGCTGGAAGGATGCCCATTGCTGCATATCAGTCAAATGTGCTTAGGCACACAAAAACACACAAAACGCGCACTTACATTCAAGCTCACATGCACACACATACATACAGAAGAGCTGTCACCCTAACTTAAATCCTATTTATCACCAAACCAATGGAATATTTCCTTGGAGCCGAAGGTGGTTGGCATGTTCACTTTATGCCTCCTCGGAGATTAGTGAATTCAGCCTTGCTCTGTTCCCACTGTGTCTCCTTTTAAGTCTTCCCTCTCATACTCCCCCTTCCTCTTCTTCTTCACATCATTGCGCTGCATTAAATGTGCTTTTATTTGTTTATTTATTTATTTGTTGTTTTTCATCTGGGGGAAAAAGGAGTGAAGTCTCAGATACCTGGGACTTATAGCTGGCGAGGGCTGGCAGCTGCGCTTGTGATTGAGGAGCGTGACAGAAATGTCCTCATTAGGTCTCCACAAATGCTGTGAAGAGAGGCATGCTGCACAGGGGAGGAAAGGGAAGAGGAGAGGAGAGAGGAGAGAGGAGACCTGAGAGAGGAGAGGAGAGCTGAGAGAGGAGAGGAGAGGAGAGCTGAGAGAGGAGAAAGGAGAAAGAGGAGAGGAAAGAAGAGGAGAGGAGAGAAAAGTTTGCAAGCTTTTGACACTTGGCGCCTTTTATCTGTGCAGCATCTCAGGGTTTAAAGTTATGTGTGCTCTAAAAGATATTCATGCACAAGCGCACAGGCACAAGTTCACTCTCTCTCTCTCTCACACACACACACACACACACACACACACACACACACACACACACACACACACACACACATACACACACACAGACACACACACACACACACACACACAGACACACGCACACACACACACACACACACACACACACACACACACACACACACAGTGCACTGTAATAACTCTATGTCATTATTATACACTATTAATTAAAGAGAAATAATAGAAGCCAGATGAACTTCTGTTCAGCCTAATTATCATGTCTTTGATACCAAATTGTGCAGAAAAAAGAGAGCGAGAGAGTGAGCGAGCAACAGCGAGAGAGGTTCATACTGGGACTTGGGACTTTGGGAGTGGAACTCGGTGAGAGGAGGATCTTATGCTGCATCCCAATATGGCACCCATAACCCTTCCTTGAAATCAAAGCTCAATTTCTTAATTACAGAATAAATTGAGAAACTCACACACAGGGAGATAAAGACAAAGAGGGACTACAGGGAGGAAAAAAGGGTGTAAGGAAATGAAAGGATGGAAGAAAGGGGTAACAGCAGGGTGTAAAAGGGTAGAGGGAACTGTTGCTCAGGGGAAAAACGGCAACAACAAACAAACAACAATCATCTGTTTTATCTTGCTGCCTTTCCTCCACTTCTCGTCCTCATCGTGCATCTAGTGATCTCTGAACTCTGCGCTTCCACGCCAACTCCCCTGTTGCCTTGTTTACATGTTGTTGCCGCAGCCGCGTTTGCAGCACGTTGATCATTAACATCATTATATGTCTGTGATACTGCATGTCGAGTCACAAATCAAGTTTCTTTCCGTTCTTTCTGCTGGTCTAATGATCAGACTAACTTGGCAACCTTTGTTGAAATGTCTCTTCGCTCATTGCCATTAAAGTGCTGTAAAAACACATCTGTTTGTTGTCAACGTGACAAACAGCTCTCTCCGTGAGAGTGCAACGCTGCCGGCAGCTGAGGCACCTGTGTGAGAGATGAGAATCACTAGTACGAGAGTGAGAGGCAGACGAAACGATTCCGGACGTAACAGGAGTGACAACAGAGTGATCAGCAGCGGCTTTCGGGAAAGGCACTGAGCAATAAATGCAATGTGAATAAGTCAAATAGGGGGAAGACGGAGAGATGGAGATGTGGAGAGAGAAAGAGGAAAAGTCAAAGAGATAGGGGAGAGGGAGAGAGGAAGAGGGAAGGAGAGAGTGGTGGCACAGCTGAGGTTGACACTAATGAGGAGCCTTTGTGATGGGACCTGACAGAGGAGAAGAAAGCAGAATCCCCCGACACCGATGCTCCACAACACTCCTCCGCTTAATTGGGAGAGCCAGAGCCCACAATGAGGGTGTGTGTGTCAAAAAGAGTGTGTATCTGTTTTAGGAGCAGTAAGTGAATGTAAGACAAAGTAGACTTATATATGCTCACTTAATTAAGCCTACATATTGTATGTTGGTGGATAAATGTATGTAATAGCGCTAATGTAGGTATTCACAGCTCACTCCGTGTTCTTGGTGGATTTTCACACTTTTGGGTCCAGAATTTCACGCTTTTAGTTGATGTTGGCAAGATACGCAGCTTACAGCATTACATGCACGCTGATGCCTTTGAGGTTCACACATCGGATATCTGCCATCTCCTCGCATTCTTTAAAAGTGTCAGGAATCCAATGTTATAAGCCAACCCTTCCGTCTTGCAGTACCCACAAATGTACATGCATACTGTACTCAGGCGTTCACTCCAGCAACAGCGCTCACACGCCTGCATGAACCGTAGATTTGCACTCGTTGTTACAGTGCAGCCCTCGTGCGCATGCATGCACTTAAAACGTGCACTTGTGTGTGGACACAAGTGGGGACACTTGCTCGCTCCCTGCGGTGCAGTTTCCATCTTTGACTCTGAATCAATCATTTTTAATTTATCAGAGGGGATTTGTGTCATGAAGGATGATGCCAACTCAAATAAGAGGAAAAAAACAACACAACAGCGGTGAAAAAGCCAGAGCAAATCCCTGCTCTGATGCGATTATAACACACAACCAAATCAGGGCTGACTTGAATAGACACAGAACACAAAATCATATTAAGGGAAATTCGTTGTGCATGGCATTACATTGCTCTCAATCTCCCCTCTTTTCTCTTTCTGCTCCTCTCTCCCTCATTCTCTCTTTGACTTTCTTACTCCATTTCTTCCTGTCCTTCTTTCTATCTGTCATCATCACCATCGCCTCCCGATTTTTCAATGCCAGTGACCTGAAAAATGTGTTGCCAGAGACTTATTCGGTCGCTTCCTTTTCTCTTCTCTGATCCTCTGTCTCATCCACCCTCTCCCCGGGGACAAACTCTGTTAGCTGCTCATGTCACAGGTAGCACCCAGACTTAACAGCAACACACTGAAGCTGGATACCATATCATTTTCAGCAATACCACAAATAAACGGTAACGGATGAAAGGCAATCTCTTTAACACTGTTGAAATGTGGCCACAGCAAAAACTCTTACAATAATGTTTGATTTTAATGACAAAATAGCTCTACTGCAAGCAGGGGAAAAAAACAACAGCTTCACGATCAGCAAGAGAGGTGAGTCAGGAAGAGAAACTGCGAGGTATAGAGAAATAGTATAGAGCGAGCGAGAGAGAAGACACTGAAGAGATGGATAGAGTAGGGTTGTTATGTCAGAGGCAGTCGAGCTGCTCTCATCTTGCCATTATCTCAAGCACCCTCACATTACCATAATAATGGCTTTTAACCAAATGTAACACTCTCCAAAGCAGCACAGGCAGAATCTGTTTTAACCAAATGTAAAACACTCATCGGCAGGCAGAATCAGAGGGGCTTAACGTTAGCATCATCACAGACCGACGAGTGCTGTGTGGAAAGCATGTGTGGGTTTGAGTGGGAGTTTCAGGCTGGATATAGTCTACTGATGTATTCATGATTATACATATACTGTACAAAGATAATTTTGTGTGTCATATACGCACCCGCAGATATACATCCCTGTATGACTGCTGTAGCACATACCAGTTTTCGAATATGTGTGCATGTTTTTGTGAGTGAGAGTAACTATGTGTCTTTTCCAAATCATGCGACACGTGCTGTATGTGTATATACATGTGTCGGTGTATAAGTGTGTGTGTGTGCGTGAGCAATTGTGTGAGTCAGAGTTGAGCTCCAGGTCTGGCCAGGTACTCTGCATGTGTTTCCCCCGTCCAGATGGCCTCTCGGCAGGCCTGGGCCGGGGCGCAGGGTGTCCTCCTGCCCTCCCACCCAGCCACCGCAGAAGGTCGACTCGACCGTGCCGCCCGCCTGCCCTGCAATGCCGCCTCCCAGACCAACGCCTCCCTGCCAGAGGAAGAAAAAGAGCCAGAAAATGGTATTGAAAGCCTGTTTGTGCCATCTATGTCATTAAGCAGGTGCCTATATAATAATGACCTTCTGCTAAACTAACCAGAGAAATACCTACGGAAATGACATTTCTTTTTGCAGGTCTTCTTTCTCTTCTTCTTTCCTCTCTCACGTGCTCATATTTCTGTCTTCCCGTCTTTTTCTTACGTTTTTCTATGTTCTTCTTCCTCGTCTGTCTTTCTTCTGCCATGTCTCTAGTGTTACAGTTATTGTGCGAGCGTGTGTGTGCAGCGTGAGGTGCCAGGAGGGTGTGGAGACCCACAGATGGTCAGGGTGGTTCCCACTCAGTGAGATCTGGGTCAGAGCCCGCTCTCAGATTAGTGGGCCTCACTCGTGAAGCACCACCCACAGGTTTTTGGGCAGACCTGGATCTGACACAGAGGTTTTGTTTTGTTTCAGAGCGACACACTCATCCATGATATCATATTGTTTCCGCCAGTTCTTGAAAAAAGGCATGTCACCTTTGTGTGCACCTAACTGTTGTATTAGTTTGTATTGTTAGGGCTTTAAATATCAGCATTCCCTGCAAGTCTTCCTAGAAATGAATGTGTGCCCAAAATGCACGTGTAAATGTAAATTTAAACGCTAAAAGGGCTAAAAGCCTTTCGCATGCAGTCCCTATCTCATTTTGGGGTCCATCCTGGCCTGCAGAGCTAAAAAACAATGCAGTCCCTTGACAATTATTTTCAATATCTCCTATGGCAGAACTACAACACAAGAGCAAAACAAAAGCTACCACAATAAAAACAGTATCACTCATCTATGGATACGCAAAACAGCCAAGAGGTTCCCTACATTTTAAATACAAATGTAGATAATGAAGTTTCAATAACCGGAATATGTATTTAATGTGTGCAGAGGATCAGTTTGGGAGCAGAGGTGTAGCTGTTGACTCTGTGTATCTGTATTTAGTGTCTTACTCAAGGACACGTCAGCGGGGTAAATGCTTGCAAAACAGTTGGTTGGGCTCAGGTCCGACTGAAGACTTCTGCTCGTAAGATTTAAAAAAAAACAAAAAACAAAAAACTCACCGAAATGCTCTTTTTGGTAAATGCTCAGTAGATGCTATAAGCGGGTCAGTCAGTGATCCGTGCTTCATAAGTGGTCATGACAGAACGTATAGAAGGGTAATGGTGTCACAGTGTGTGGGGCAGCATCCCATTGGTCTAACCCACAGCATGCCATCACTGATCCTGTCAGCTCTCATTCTTTACAATGATGCTCATGTCCTTCACACACACTCACACACACACACACACACACACACACACACACACACACACACACACACACACACACACACACACATATACAGTATGTGTGTGAACATATATGTTCATGCACACACATGCACTGCCACGTGCACAGACCCACAAACACTTAAAAACACACATTCCAAACCAGCCTGATGAATTAATTACAATCACAGTTTGTGTGTATTGGGTACTAATAGGAAGTGACAGGGGCTGCGGTGATGTACTCATCACTCCAGGCTTCCTGCCTTTCCCCACCGCCTCTCCTGACAACCCCCCCAATCACCCAGTTCAGCTTGACATTTCTATCTTTGTAGTGTGGTCACCTGTCATTCTTTGAGCAGCCTGTTAGCTCATCACTTGTACTGACACAACTGCATGTGCATGAATACACACACATAGAGACACACAAATACATATCGGCAGCATGCACATACACATGCATGTCTGCTCGCATCCAGTAACTAGGCGGACACATGAGCTGTGTGACTTACGTATGTGTACAGTATTATTCATTAATCATTTTGTAGAAAGGAAAATAGGATAAAATCACCAATCTAAACCATGTATTTAAGAGTTTATTGCTGGCATTCCGGTTAAGGTTGGAGTTATGACTAGGTTGAGGTTATTATAGGCCTGCAATGTCCCCCACAAGCATAGTAAGACAGGTTTGTGTGTATAAAGGCGCTGTGTCCAGGGGCTCCAACGAACGGCAGAATAAAATGAATAAAGCCTCCACAGCAAATATGTGGCTTCTCACCTCATTCATTATGTAATGGGAGTAACAGCCCTCCTCCCTCTCCTCGCTCACCTCACCTCCCTCTCTCCACCCTGTCCTCCCCTCAGCCTTCCCCTTCTGTTCACCACCTGTACGGGAACAGATTCTCTCCTCTCTCCGCATGACACTTCAATCTGTTCAACAGCAGATAGAAGGATTGAGTGTTGGCATTTTATCTTTCATATATTTTTTTAACGTCTATATCTTGTCTCCTGCACGTGATAGTTGCCGACTGACACCACCTCGGGTTATATTCAAAAGGTTAGAGGTCTGACATTTGAACACAGAGCCAGCAGGGTTGATGTCCACAAACACGTGACGTCGTTCATACAAACACATGCACGTGCCGGCAGTTGTGGGTGCTTCTGTGTACGCGTGTATGACTATGTCTGTGACCTTCTGCAAATGGCTCACCTTACTTGTGATATTTGATATTTAAGCGTTGCAGCTTTACTCTACCGTCAATTTTTCTATTCATTACAAGCTTTCGCAGCAACATTTGATCGGTATTGTATAAAGACTGATAATCAAAATCTGTAACATGTGAAAAGGAGGAGAAGACAGTTGTGAAACACATGAAGAATGCAATAAAAATGTGAAAGAGGGATGATGATACAGATGGAAACAGGAAGACAGGAGGGAGAATGAACAGCAGGTGAAAGGAGAAATCATTTACTCGCTCTCAGAGGGCTGATGGTTCCTTCCCATTGCTAAAGATACAACTGATGACAATTCCATTAATCCTGTCAGTCCTCTCCCTCCATCTCTCTCAATCCCTCTCTTTTCTCAGTCCTTTTATAGATGAAAGGCTTCCACTTTTTCTGTCAATGGCCTGCAGTCATCTGAATTAAACATTGATTTTATCGGAAGTTTAGTCCCTGCGTCCGTGACGACTCGCTGCCTCCAAAAAAAAAAACACGAGTCTCATTGCAGAGGAACGCAGAGGCAAGGAGAGAAGGATGAAGGAGATGAGAGAGGGAGCAGAGAGAGTTAGAACAGAGGAGGGGAAAGAGTTTTTAAGAGGACAACATTAAAATGAAAGAAAGGAGACAGACGGGGACATAGGGAGCTGAGGAGGGAGACAAGAAGAACACAGGGGGATGAGAAGAAAGAACAAGGGATTCGTCGAGCAGCAATTAAGAAAGGAAGGAGGGAGAGGAATAAAGACTCAGCGGTGGATGAGGCACGGCTCCCACAGAATAGAAAGGGGAAAAGAGTTTTTGAAGTGAATGTTTGAATCTTTATTTTGTTCCCATCATTGTCCATCACCTGCCACAACTCAACTCCGTAAAACGCCCTCCGTTTTCCTCCCAATCCCATCCTCCCTCACTCCCACCATCAATAAAGTGACATCACGGCTGATCAGCTGGGCTACCACCACACTGGCCCATGTTCTGCTTTGTCTGAAATATCAAGAAGTTACAGTTTCAACATCCTCGTCCAGGCAGTTGCTGTGCTTGCAGCAAAAGGATCGGTGATACAACTAAGACTTTTTTTTTGGGATGTGTACATAAAACCTCCTCTGTTTCAAATCCATGACCTCTGGTAAGATAGGGGGAAAAAGTTTTTGTTGACACCCGGGTCTCGAACAAACCTGCCAAGCTAAGATAAAAAGAACAGGTTGACCTCTAGCTGGGAATGTATAAACTTTGCTGTCGTGCCCCCCTGGCCAAAACTTTTCTTCTTCTATGTTTCTTTCCCTGCTTCCTCCATTGGTGGTTTGTTGTTGGGCACCCTGAGGAGACAGGGAGATGAAAGAGAGCTGGTCTCAGGGGAGCACCAGCGTCGAATGGGGAGGCCCTGCACTCTCTCAGCACTAAGCCCTGTAGCGGCACGCCAACTCTGGGATGAAACAACTCCAGAGTGGGACAACGATGAGTTGGGTCCTCTGGTTCGCTCTCACCCCTGTTCACAAGTGCATTTTACACACACATTTACACACAGACAGACACACACACCTTGGAGGATGTGGTTCCGAGTGAGCATCACGGATAAAACTCCCTGTCTCCGCATTATTCATGTTCACAGGGTGTGGTAGACTCGAGGGAAAGTAAAAAAGGAATTCAAAGATAACAGCAAAAGTGCGTTAAGGAAGCAGAAAAAAAAACTAATGGGCTAGCTTTCATAGAATTCATGAATATCTCTCTCTCTCCCTCCCTCGCTCTACGTTCCTCTCTGAGGTCCTCTGGCAGCTAATGGTGGAGTTCCCTCACACCCATGGCCCTGGGGTTGCACAACTTTGGCTCCAAGAGTGCACTACTGCCCTAGGAATACCACCCCATTTGGGTCAATCTCTCTCTCTCTCTTGCCCTCTCTTTCCATCTTTTTCCCAGTGTCTCTCTCTCCCTCACTCGCTCTCTTTTTGCTGCAGTAGGTATGAATAATTAAACCTGCGTTTCCTCTCCTCTCCTCTCATGTCATGGTCTGTCTGCCACCCCTCCTCCCCTCCTCCCGCCCTCACCGCTGTGTCTCTCACTCAGGCTGAAATGTTATAACAGCAGTGAGTCATTTAGAAGAGGGAAAAGGCTGCAGATCAAGGAGAGTTGAGTTCAGTTTGGAATTTGGCACGTTACATAAGCTGTCACTGTGTGTTATTGACTGAGAGAGAGGGATGGAGGAGAGAAATAGAAACAGAAAGAGAGCGAGAGAGGAAAGGTGAGACTGTGATAATGGTGAACTGAGAGAGCGAGTGAAAGAAGGATGTCGAGCGAAGGATTAAGAGTGAGTTACTGGCATGAAGATTGATGTTGCAACATAGGCGATAAAGTTGTATTTTCTCTTAAAGATGTCGTAAGCTGCCCTTCATGATCAATTTGTAAAAAGCCTTTCTGAAACTGAAGAAAACAGTGTTGCATATATGACACACATATAGCTCCTCACATAAAGTTTCCTTGGTTTTCTATTTTCTTGTATTCTATATGAATTTATTTAGCTAGCAAGTTGCATCAAGGAAATTAAAAACTGCCAAGTTACAAAAAAAGGAGATCAGCTCTGGAGAGTTAATTCTTGACATGTTAACATACACTGATATGATGGGAATTATCAGTAACAGATATGATCAACAATGTTATGGATGGATGATATGATTAATTGTATATGAATGTTGTTAGTCATAGTGACAAATCCATAAAGAATCACCACAGAGTTGCAGTTCTCATCAGCCTCATCTCATCAGTGAAAAAAGCTTCAAAAAACAATTGTACACAACTGGCTCAGCACCAAAGGGCAGAAAAAACAAACTGACAAAATGACCAATTAGCATAATGATGCATTTAGCTAAAAGGTAGACATTACTATATTATGTTCTGAATATAGCACATTTTAAAATAACTGCATGAAATCAAAAAACAGATAATAAATCCTAAAATTTGAATCCAAAAATTGTTAAATCAGCTTCAACAAACCTACTATTTAAGTATCACTTCTGACACGTTTGTGCATACAACTGGACATTTTTTAAATGGGGATGCTTGGCTGTTACATGGCAATAAAACACTATAGAACAAAAGCATCACCTACTCTTGTAAGTGACAGTGAAGAACAGTGCATGTAATATTACTCTAAGAAATGTGTGTGTCTATGGGGAACTGACAGCTGACTGACAGCAGAGCAGCATCTCAGCCTGCCATGAAAGCTGCCAGCGAGGCTGGGCAAACCCAAAGTCTAGGTTGGTCTTTTGTCTTCGTTTGGCCAAGTTTATGTCCAACTGAAACATGCTCAACTCAGACGAAGCAGCAGTTAATATTAATTCAGTTCATAAGGTACTGAAAGAAGATACCAAGTTCAGTTCACAATCATTTTCATCCGCTATACCTGTAAATAAACTCACTTCATCAGCCTGCATTGCACTGCAAAACAATCGCTTAACCATGTCTTGCACACCATTTTCACCAGTTCACCCGTTTACCCTTCTCCGATCTGAAGACACATCTACCTCTTCCACTCCTTTTTCTCCATCTCTCTAGCAACTCCTTCCCTCTTTCCGTCTCTCTTCCCTCAGGTGCCGTATTACCATAATGACTTATTGTGACGGTGATGTACTAAGCAGCGGTATGGAAATGCAACATGCCATGGCGCACATTACCAGAGCTGAATGCATTAGATGTCATTTGTGTGAGTATACGACTGTGCGGTCATTATGTGTTAAACCTTTCTGTGGGAAACAGGAGAGGAGGGGGACAGAGGGAGGGAGATTGATGGTAAACTATATTCCATTTACAGTACAGTAAAGGTATTCTGCAGCTTGCGTGCAAAGAGGCGAGAGGATTAGCAGGGAGATGAAAATAGGAAATGAAAATGGCTGCCTGTCATGCTTTTTTGCATACCTACAATATTCACTGCTGCACAATTGTTGCGTGTGTAGCCACTGAACTGGCTAAGGCTGGTCTGTGTGTGATGGCACGACCTTCATGTAAATCTGTTCATAATAGTGACAGATGTAAAAACAGTAAGAATGTAGATGGCGTGATACTTTTGTTTGCTTCCTCCCTAAAAACGTCTGCAATCTTAGTGCATTTTTAGCCAAGCGGGATGGCATTGTCTGTCGGTTGGTCCACCACTGTGGTCCAGACTTAAATCTCAACAACTATTGGATGGATTGCCATTACATTTTGTTCAGACATTTATGGTTTCCCAGACGATGAATCCTAAAGACTTAAGTGATTCCCTGACTTTTCCTCCAAGACCACCATGAGGTTGTGCTGAATTTGGGGTTTTATGGCAAGTTTATGTTTTTTTACAACCAGCAGCTGTCAGACCAGATCCTCTAGATGGATAATCTATAGTGCCCTCAAAGTCTGTTTTGAACTTGGCAAAATTGCATTTTCATACTACACAACCTGGGGGGAGATCATGTGTTGGTTGTGTATGTGTGTGTGTATGCGCATGCATCTGTCTGTCTATCCTTGGCTAATCTAGCATACTATTGGACCCATCTGCCTAATAGTAACGGTAGTCTTTTATGACTGTAAGCTCATGGACCTCTCGTGGTTGCGGTGATTTTCAATTTGAAAAAAAACAACTACTTTATTGATTGTTTTATACCCATATTGACTGCTGACTTCTCACTTCTCAACTGCAAGTGATCAAAAATTGCTCTGGTAGCAAAAGGCATTTCCGGCATTCGGCGAGGCTAAAAACAAGCCTTACTTAGTCTGTTGTAGGCCACGTTTTGCCTTTGTCTTGGCGCAACAACTAAAACCCATAGAAAGTCAGAATATTAATTTGTCCAATACTTTGGCTTATGACCAAATACCAGTCAAACTAATGACATGCTCATCAGCCTCAGCTGTACAATTGTTTAGTGCTTATTAGCAAATGTTGTCTCTCACTCAGCACTACTTAAAAAAAATAAATTGAAGCTTGTTGTTGGAAGTTACTGTTCTACTATTTATTCAGATAGATTTAATGGCAAATCCTCGACCTTGCCTCCATTAAGGATATCAGGCTAATCACTGAGGTTGCAACAAGAATCCCTTTTATTTCATATTACTGAATCACTTTAAAAGCAATTTACCTTTTCTGTGCTGCTGACTGTTCCTTTACCTCTTTCCAAGAACACTGACCTCTTCCCTCCATCATAATGTTTGACTTCCTCCTGTGTGTTTGCGTGTATCTGTATGTTGCAGCAGTTGTTAAGTGTGTGGTCTGAGGTTCGTCTCCTCACTGCAGCAGGACCCTGGGATGAGTCACTACGTTGCCGTGGGGACACGTCCCCTCCTCATAAATATAGCAAACTCTAAGTGCAGAAAAATGTTCCTTTTTGAAAATGTGCAAAAGAAGTGAAGGGAGCAAATATGTATGTATATGAATATTTCAACATTTTTAAGCTCTAGTAGACTGCAAGGGTCTGTTCTGGAGTCATTGTAAGGAAATAAAAAAATGTTTATTGTGATGCACAGTTTTGATAGGTGCAGATGCTTAGGATGTATTTGTGCAGGTGAGAAAAGTTTCTAAAAGCAAAGAGAGAGCTCAAAGTTCATACGAGTCACAGAGATGGTGTGCTTTTATTGTTAAATAAAGGCAAAGAGGGTGGGGGGAAAAAAGGAGAGTGTATCCGTGGGCATTGCTTCAGGGCATCACACTCTGAGTGCCAGAGAGGGAGAGACAGAGGAGTAGAGGAGCATCCTGTCACCTATCAATCTCGTCTCTTCAGGTTTTATTTATTTTACCATTTCCCTTCACCTGTTTACACAAATTGTTTTTCCTTCAACCTCTCTGCTTTCAAATTGTGCATAGCTCATTGTGAGTGCATGTTATTGTTGTGGAAACTCGAGAGAGGGGACAATGAGGCCTCCAAACTCCAAATCTCCCTTTTTGTCTTTAGGCTGTCAAAGTTATCGCTGTCAGTTTTCATTTACTGTACAATAACAGTTCAGTTTATGGTTGTAATAGTTCAGTGAGACGTGTGTTTACCACTGTATGTTCTCTTATTCAAACACTTACGTGATCCCGCCACCATGTTTCTCTGCATTTGAAATAGTTTGTTGTATCCCAACAGAACAGATAATGAAAATCAGTTTTTGCAGCACTAGCTTTCAGTGATTCACTCTAACCATAGCCTCAGAAACTATTGCACAATCACATTTCCGCCGAACTGGGTAAGAAAGTCAAGAATTAATTTATAGTCTCTACCCACTCAATCCTTTTCACAGTCACCAGGGACTCTGACAAGATCACCAGTCAGTCAGTCAAAGGAACATCCTAGATAGACACAAACTCTCTCTCAGTCATATTCACGTCCAGATTTGTATCCAACATTTCCTGGAGAGTGGGAGGGAAACAGCATTATGAGAAAAAACCCATGCAAACTCCACACAGGCTCGTAACCGAGCACTGTGAAGCAGCTCAGCCATCATGACACCTTTTTGAGTGATTTCTTTTTTTTAAATTTTGATATGAAAAGAGTTCTAGAATTATTTTTTTTTAAATTGATTCCATTAACCATCAACGTACACACAACTGTAACAATATCAGCAACAAAACTACCTTTTGTCCAATAGAGGCACTCTGTTGTCAGTTAAACTATAAATAAACGACTGCTAGTGTTACCTCACAAAAATTAACCATAAAAGAGGAAAAATGTAATAAAAATTTCTGGCAATGAATTAAAAGAGCTAACAGCTACAAGCATTACTAAACTACATACATTAAATAGCCAGAAACCTATTTTAAAATCAACAGTAGAATTAAACACCAAAGCAGACAACATGGACATACAAAATACAAACTCGACAAACACATATTACAGCCATAGGAGAGCCTGCAGTTTTTACACAGCCTAAGCACACATGCAACGCTATGTTGCTAGGCAACACAGTGATTGTTGATGTTCCCATCTAGAGAATTCAGAATTCAGGAGTGTTCAGCAGTGTCTGGTTCTACTCATCCGTTTGATGAACGATGAAGTCGTCCACAATCTGCTCCAGGTTCTCGTTCATTCTCCGAGCGTAACCCGTCCACTTGGCCTCTCTGGTCCAACTGCGCTACTGAAGTTCAAGTTTGAATCAGGATCTACCGTCACATCAGGGATTAACAGTCTCAAACAGCAGAGAGTCCTCACACACCTCACTGGAGGAAGAAGATCCTTGGTGATTGCCACCGCAAGCATGTTAGCATTCAGCATGTTATCCAGACCCAACGTGCTCCTAATGTACAGGTCTCAAACCATCCAGCGTTAACCTGCATTACCACCCACTATGTTGGAGTGTGGACCAGATTCCCTTCACCCAACAAACATACAAATCAAACCCCCACAAACAACATGCTACTTCATCATTACATTCAAACTTTTACCCTGTTTTTTGCGTGGGGCTACCACAACCTATTTTTTTTATAGTGGTCGGTTACAAACATGGACTTTATATGAGTTCTAAGACAAAAACATGCAGTGGGAGTGCCCTTTCAATCATAAGGTGGCCACCCCCTAAAGCTTACCCTGCTTTATTGTCTATTTTAGTCTAAATGGGACCATCATTTATAAAATGAATATCATGCTGTATTGAAGAAGACATGAAACTAGCGATTGACAATTTTACTGAGGTGATAGATCAAGTGAGAAGAAGGGCCATTTTCTTTTAGACTTCTATACTGTCTGCCTTTATTTTGTAACCGGAGGTGTCGTCCCCTGCTTGCTATTAGAAATAATGTTATGCCCTTACGCATTGGCTTCACTTTTCAGAAGCTGAGGTTGCTTGTTAATGAGTAACCACCTGTAAGGGAGGCTCTAAGAAATAAAGCGAATGTGGCAGCAACGAGGAAGGGATCATTTTATTGGTCAACACTACATCTGGTATTCTACTGGTAGGGGAACTTTGAAAGGGTTATTGCACAGAAAATCCTAGAACAGAGGCGCAATCTGAGAGCAGAGTTTCACGAGCGCACAGAAGCAGCCCGAGTGAGGAAAAGGGCTAAAACTGGAGTGTAGCAAATAGTCAAGCAATATGTCTGAGAGCATGCATAACGTTTGAGCAGAAGCATAGCAAATCTAAGCGCAAGCAGGGGTTATTTGAGTGCAAAGGCAGGGTTTTGAGGGATAACCAAAACTGAATGTGAAATCGATGAGTCTTACTCTCAATGAGACCACACTTTCAAATAAAGACTAGATAGGAAAAAAGCCCCATAACAATGGCAGCTCAAATGCCATCACAAATATCACCTCACCTACTTTTTCCTTGGATGCTGCAGAGCTCTTGGTGTCTGATGTATCTAGTTTGTGGGACTTAGGGGGACAGATGGAGGAATCCCTTTCTCATTGCCCACCCCTGCTTCAGCTTTCATCCCCTGGGAGGACTCACATCTCCCTCAACGCAGAGGTGTTTTCAAATTAAATACTATCTAATGAACTGGAACCTGCTCTGTGTGTGTGTGTGTGTTTGTGTGTGTATTTGTGGAGTACGTGTTGGGGAAGTGCTGGAGAGCGGGACGAGAAAATAAAAGAAAAACAGTGTGAGAGATTAAAAGAGAGGGGTATTTGCATTGCAATCTAGTGATTGCACAGCCTGTGTGTGGCGTCATGAAGCGTGTGTTCCTTAATTGTATATCTCTGCAGTTCTAATTGCTTTAATTCCCTGTAATTAATCAGTAATTGCAGTGAGGAGCCACGCACTGCTTCGCTCTGAACGCAAAAGAACTTTTCAATATGGAGTACATAAATATAGATGAGAGAAAGAAACCTACGAAGATGATGTGAAAATAGACCAAGGGAGAGAGAGAGAGAGAGAGAGAGAGAGAGAGAGAGAGAGAGAGAGAGAGAGAGAGAGAGAGAGAGAAAGAAAGAAAGAAAGAAATAAAGAACTTATAGGTATTTTTTGAAAAGCCTAAACCGTGAAGTATATGGCAGGGTCTCATTTCTCATTAATGTATTCTGATGCAAATGAAAATGAGAGATTATGGGTGAAAGTGGAGCAGTCCCTACAGACTTGCAGTAGTTCTGCAAGTAAATCCCCATAACTCAGAGGAGAAACTCTATTTAATGCAGAGACTCTCGAAGGTTCACTGGTCAGGGAACATTTTACTGCACCTCCTCTTTGAGATTTTGGGGTTCATGTGTTTCTGTCTTGTAGTGTTTTACTTGTTCGAAATTGTTGAGGATATGAGTGCATCTTTCTATGAGTGCACACAGGAAGGGTGTGGCAGCTGTTTCTAGGGAGATCCCTGTCCCACCAGAGAGAATCCCTCCCACTCACCATACTGTTGCAAGGTAATCCCCTTCTCTGTCTCTCTCTCTCTCTCTCTCTCTTACTGTACCCTCTTCCTGCCCTCACTTCCTACCTCTCCCTGCCCCCCTCATTAATTCCCAATTAAGACAGCAGCCCACCCACACACCTCCTTATTGCACATAATGCACATAAATGCTTTTTCTGGTCAGGCTTTTAATTTACAAAGGTTTGAGCTGAGGCTAGCAAACTCACTGAACTGTGTAAATGTGTGTGTGTGTGTGTGTGTGTGTGTGTGTGTGTGTGTGTGTGCGTGTGTGCACGTGGTGGTGCGTATGTTGTATAATGATCGCTTCTCTGTTCCTTTCCCCAACCCTGGATGAAAGTAAACCTTTGTCATTCTCGATCGTTTTTTAAATGAGACTTGGTGACTGGTCTTCGGTGACCTGCTGCGCCCCTCCCTCCTCCTCTGCCTTCTATCTGCCCCCTTACACCTCCCCACCAACCCCCGTCCTCATACATGGCTTTGGCTCCCTCATAACAAGCTGGCTTCTCATAGATCTCCATCAATTTGTGTCACACCAGGGATTCCCTGAACAAAGTTGCCTTTGCCACATCACCCACAACAACTATGCATTATTAAGGCTAGAAAAACAGCCTGCAAAGTGTCTGCCACAGCCTGGGTTACAGAGCTAAAAGATACAAGGAAGAGCGAGAAACAGGCAAAGCTGCAGAGAAAGACAGAGGGTGAAAGAGAAAGACTAATGATAAAAGGTTAATATTTTAAATGCCAATGTGGCCATGGAATTCTCAGTATGTTGGTGATTTGACTGCTAAGCGGAAAGCTTGCTCCGCAGCTCTCTATACTGTGTATTAATTTAGAAGATTTCATGAGAAGCATCTCATCCAGGAGCAGCTCACATAAGCGTGTGTGTGTGGCGAGTCTCGCGTTGATCTCTAAAATTTAGGACAGTACAATTACAATGCCCTGGGTAGAATAAAGGACAAGGAACTTCAAGTTCACCTCCGGAGAGCCTTCACACAGCACACTGCTCTGTGAGGCTCACACCTACAGCAGCTGGTATACTGCAGCCTACACATAAACTGAGATTCATTATGTGTCCAGAAAGGGCAATTGAAATAAAATAACATGCCATGTAACCTGATAATTTCCTTAGGGCAACAATTCACCTTTAAACTTAATTTATGATGTCATGATCTTTTACAAATCATACATGATTCATGAGCAGGAGCAGCTTTCTGTGGCACGATTACAAACTGGACAATCAGGCTCTAATTTGGGATTTAATTAAAAGAAGTCAACATGAAGAAGCTGCACTGACAAAAAAATGGAAAATATGTTAACTCAGAGTATGCTTCATCGAGTATTTAGCCACTAATGAGTTTCATTTAACTGCAGTGCTGAAAGGTCATGAACCTCAACAATGGTCCATTTGACCATAAAATCACTGTGCAAATTCATTTTCAACCACTGTGGAGATCCAGGATTGATAACAAAACTACAGACAGGAACAGACTAAACGAGATCATAAAAGAGTGCTTCAGTAAATGCCCAACAATAGAGCAACAAAGTCTGCATGAAGAGAAGGTTGGGGTGGATGGGCCAATAAAATGTCAGACTTAATCACAAGTGCCAAGAGGTTTGAGTGTAATATTGCCTCTGTATACTCGTGTCTCGATCTCTAAAGGTACCAAGTATTTTGAGCGTTTCAGGTTGAGTCGAGTCGAGTGCAGGCTTTCTTTCTGAGCAGTCTCAGCAGCGAACACATGCAGCTACGGTAAGTCCCGAGGGGAAAGCGTATCAGTCACTCACCACCCTCTCTGTTTAAAGCAAGTTGAACTTTGTCACACAGTAATGAGAGAGTTTGTAGCATTGTTTAAGGTCGTACTGCTTCCATTTAAATGGCTTACAGAGAGACGGTTTTAAGAGTGCTTGCATATGGCTTTTTCCTGTACGCACCAGTGCAGACATTAACAAATCGAACAAGCAGAGGAATCAGTAGAAAATACTTATTTGTTCATTTATGGCTCTATTTAATGACTCCATGACAACATCGCTCCCCTGAACTTGACTGAGTAGTCATTTTACATCAAACACAATCTTTGCCCTAAACGGTTAACTTTAGGCACAAAACAACTTGTTTTGTGCCTAAAGTTAACCGAACTTTAACCCAAGCACTGTGAGATCTGAAAGCATATTTTTCAACAGGCATTTGTCACGGTTTTGGAAGGAACAGACAAACAATGTTGCCCTTTGGACAGGGTTGTCAGATCAGAAAACCCTTCTATGTGTTCTAGAAGGCATGGACAAACTTACGTATTGTGCCGTTTACGTTTTGGACTTGTTGATGGGTTGTGAACATGATCATCCACACTGTCGGTTATCACCCCTCCATCATATTGCACACACGCAAACACACACCTTCCTGAATTCACATTGCACCTTTACCTTCTCAACAGTCGCAGTAATAAGATCAAACTTGCTCGGTGAAACCCAACCTTTGTTTTATTCGATGGAGGCATGAAATGAGATTCTATTAATACCCGCAGCCCAACTGGCTGGCTGACTCCCAACGGAGGCAGCGCTGAAAAGGTTAGGTGCGGCAATTATGCAGGTGGAGTTGCAGAGGAGATGGGAGTGAGGAGGAGATGATTCTGCCTTGATCACTGGCTCTGAACAAGGTGTTATCGGCTGCAGCAGAGAGAGGGTGGGGGGGGGGGCTAGAGAGAAAGAAGGGAGAAGGGGGGGTGAGGAGAGGAGGTGGGTTGGCTGCCAGAACGGCGTTAATGACTCGCCTTGTTTTTTGAAGCAAGGAGTTGCCTTTTCAAAGGCAAGGCAATTAGAGGGGGACTTGTTCCGTTGTGCCTGGGCTACTGTAGTGACTTAGTAAAGCTGTCACATACCGGCCAATCAATGCTGGACAGGAGCGGCCGGTGAAAATACTATCACACACAAAGTGATATGACGTAATGACTTTGCTACACACACACACACACACACACACACACACACACACACACACACCAATACATATCTAAGCAACCTTTTCTGGTGCAAACACCCTCTTTAAACACACAATCTCATCTCATTGCAATGAAAATGGCATGCATTAATGTTCGAGTGCATGCGCGCAGGATGACATGCATACAGTATAGTTATTATATGTCTGAGCGCTTTACATGCAATCACACACTATATGTGAAGCACAGGTGACACAGATAATTGAGAACTTTCAAATATCTTCATGCTGCCTTGCTCAAAAGAAAAGAGAAAACATGGAGAAATTTGCCCCCCTCTCGCTCCCCAACCTCTCTCTTTGTCTCTTTGGATTATCCGGTAGCGCAGCAACACACCCACCATTAGTTTGGTGCTGCTGCTGACCCCAGTCATTCATTTAATTGGCTGTTAATTGCTATTCTCTCTACAAGACACAATGTATATGTGGAGCTATATTTAGGCTCGCCCCTCGATGGCTCTTCATGCTAAATTACAACTTTCAGCCAGGCGCTGAAGGGCCCCATTGTGGCCTGTCGTTCTCCCCCTCTGTGACTGACTGGCAGGCTGGGGAAGGCGAGAGACAACCCTCCCTCCCTCTTTCTATCCCTCCCTCCCTTCTCCTCTCCTTTCCTTCCCTCTCTCTATTAGCTGCTGTATTGTACAGTCTGACACCTGGATCAGGCTGCGTGTCACTCCCTATGTCCTCGTCTGTTTGACACAACAGCAGCAACTTTTCATCTGTTGCCAGGAACGACTTAGGACTTCACCCGGTCTACATCCATTTCTCATAAACTTCTGTCTGGTGTGCTGAAGGAAAGGAGACATTTTCATTTGGTGTTACAATAAGGACTGTGAAAAGTATTTCATCATGACTATGTTCTCTGCATCTGTGTCGTCCTTTCGTTTTATTTTCTCCGGAATATCTTAGTGAATCATTTCCACAGAGGACATCAAAGTTGGATTCCCTAAATGTGTTTATTTATTTATTTTTTTTCCACCCTTCTCTGCCCCTGCAAGTCAACTTCAGCAACACAGAGCAGACCAGCTGCATCTGAGTCATGTAGGATTGCAGCACAAACATACACACACACGCACACAAACACACACACACACACACACACACACACACACACACACACACACACACACACACACACACACACACACAGAGGAATGTTTTTGACACAGATGTGAGTTTGATGGACGACATGGGCCAACTGCTGACGTCATCCGGTGGAAATCCCGGATTACTCAGCCCCCCCTCCCTTTCATCTGTCCATATCTCGTCTTTCCGTCTCTCTCTGTCTGTCTTTTTCTCAGCGACAGGACAACTAGAGCCACCGTTTGTCCGGTTTAGATGAAGAAGGGAGAGGAGAGTGAGGGAAGTGGGGAGGAAAGTGGGTGGGAGGGTGTATTCCTGATTTATGGCTCTGACTTTTCATTTGTAATACCCTGATTATCTGGGGAGCTGGGTGGAAGGACGGTGGGGTAGGAGGGATAGGGGCCTGGTGCTGGTGAGAGGCCTGAGCAGCTTAATAATGTGTACATGCCCATAGCGACGGGGGGATACAAGGCAACAAAAACGCTGCCCTCTCAAAATGAGACGGGGAAACGCAGTGCAAATGTCTGCTTTCAGCAGAATTAATCATAAAACAGTGTCTTTGATTTCACCTCCTAATCACTTCTGTTCCCTGTCATGCCGTTAAGCATCTCTGCACCTTTTTGAGAAGGATTGAAGCTGATAAAGACTTCAAATGAATGTGCACTTGTATTGAATTCCTCCCTTTTGCTTCCTTAGCTTTTCTAGGATGTGAATCCAGCGAGATAGACAGCGATAAGATAAGATAAGATAATCCTTTATTAGTCCCGCAGTGGGGAAATTTACAGTGCAAAGTCTCTCCTAATTAGTGCAAAGTCTCTCCTAATGACAACTGCTAACATTAGTTACGAGTCTCACAGACGCAGGTGCGTCATCGGTGAAACACAGATTTGTACAATTTGCAAAGTGAGATAATCTTCTCACTAGTTTCTTTAACTAAGTAATTCAAGCATTAGAACAAACTGTATTATTTGAGCGATTATGCTACTTTCGTGTGAAATGTGACAGATGATGTCTCTTTCACACATAAAACGATTTTCAGTGAATAAAACCACTTTGTGTTTCAACCATTTGCTCACTTTCTCTCTCTCACGCTGACACTAACACACACACTCTCTCACACACACACACACACACACACACACACACACACACACACACACACACACACACACACACACATACACACAAAAAGGTAAGCTCGGCCGTGGAAATAACACCCTCATCATCGCTGCAATCGTCCTAATAATCATCATCACAGGATACACTGTTATCGTAATCAGATCTGCGGCGATACACAGCTTTAACGAAATGCGGCATGAACCCTGCTCATAATAATTGGTACAATTGTGCAGGCACGTTAGCCGGGAGTGCATCTCTAGTTTTCACACGGTGCTATTATCCCAGCACATAATACCTTGCTGATTATCCATTCAATGAAGGCGTAGCTATCGTAACTGTTATGATAATAGCACGCGCGGCTGTGATAATCCACACAGCCGTTGCTCTCTCTCTGTCAGATGCTAATGATGATAGTGGGTGGCCATGCACACAAACAGCAATGGCTGGTGGGAAGCCTCTCCTGGTTCAGTGGTGAGCCAATTGAACGGCACAGCATTGTGTAAATCCGTTTGACCCCGAACGGGCCGGCGCCGAACACCCTGGTGAGAGGGCAAGGTTGGGGACATCTGCGGATCATATCACAAGTCCGGATTAGCTCATTTTGCTGGATTGATCAAGTTAAAAGGAGACACCTGTTTACCCTACGGCCTGTTAATATGTTGCCATGACAACAGCCAAGGACCCAGTGTCTCCAACGTCTGTCTATTTCTCACTTCCTCCTCAATCTCTACGCTTACTTCTCTGCTGATGAGGCTCTTGCTCTGGCTCTCTTTCTCACAATGCACACATGCACACACACACACACACACACACACACACACACACACACACACACACACACACAGATGTCTCTCCACTGAGTCCCTCCATCTGAAGTTGCTGAGGTAAGAAGATCAGGTTTTCCAGTCAGTGGAGCGAGAGCGCTCTCACCTCTTCCCCACGGTCCACCCAGCAGCACCTGTGTGTGTGTGTCTGCATGTCTTTGTGTGTGTTTATGCGTCTGTGTGACATTTTGGGTCCAAAGTGGAGGAGGCTAAAGCACACAGGTGCATTTCACATGTCTATAAATCGTCTCTCTGTCTGTGTGTGTGTGTGTGTGTGTGTGTGTGTGTGTTTGTGTGTGTGTTGCAGGGATGTGGCAGGTATAAATCATCACGTAAAGTTCTTGGCTGGCGGATCACCAGTCAGAGTTTTCATGCATATAGCTGCAAACAAAAGCAGAGCAAGGGTAATTAAATGAATCGTTTCAGGTGGGAAATACTCAATTTTAGTCTCAGCGTGAAGCAAAAGTTTGCAGACGTGGACGTACCGCAGGAGGATCACTTGGCCGTCTTCTTTCTCGTCAAAGTGTAGTGTGTTTAGTCTTCATCCTTTCTGCCTGCCTCTCCTCTTCACTCTGCTTCACCCTTTTTAGCACTCTGTTTCACTCTGTTTCTCTCTTTCACACCTTGCATCCCATGGTGGTTGACATGTGCCTCTGTAATGTCTCTGACTCTGTCTTTCCCGCTCTGTCTCTCAGCTCCATTTAGGTCAACTCTCTAACCTGAAACAAAGTGACGGCCCCCCATCACACCTTTTTACATATCTTTCTTTCCTTCATTTCCTGTGTTGCCTCTGTCTCTTCTCCTCTAGCAGTGCTTTTCTTTTTACAGTAGTTGTCAGTCGGTAGTTGCACTTGAGTATCTATATTTTGTTGATCTGTCACATTTCATCTCCTGCTCTCCGTCTCACTCCTCTCTCCTCGGCTGTTTGTTTCTCCCCTTGACTCTGGCAGACTCATTATCTTTGTAGAACAGCAGTCTGCGTTCGTCAGCAGTGATTAGCAGCGTTTCATTCTAACATCGTTAAGGAAAGACAGTTTGATATTTGACGAATGAAGATATGGCATTCTCTAATCTTCCACCGCAAAACTGTGTCGTAGTAGATAGAGGCTTCGGTTAAGTTTTCCATAACATTAAAGCTTGCATTGATCATAATCCAATTAATGAAAAAAAAGAGAGAAACAGACAAAAAGGACAGGGAAAAAAGAAACGCTTGCCTCATTAAATAGAAAGAAATCAACTGTAATCAAATTGCTGAGTTCTCAGAACTGATGAAGTGTACACATTTAAAGATCTAATGAAAATTCTTGTAGTTAACATAATTAATTTGCAGCCCTTTTGATAAGTGGTAATGACTTGGAGATTATTGGTTTAAATGAATAGTTTTGTTGTACAGCCTCAGCGGAAGAGAGAAGTTGATGAGGAGGGGGGACAGTATGAAGGAAACACTATCCTACTTTCAAAGTTCCCAAGGAGATGAATGAATGTTTTTTAAAAACACAATAAGACAATTAGACTCCTCTATAAACTAATTACTGCTGCTTTAATTCCTTTTCAGATTAAACTGCAATTGTAATAAGCCGACGTCTCAAAGAAGATGTTTGTAAGCAGGGAGGAAAGACACATTTGTAATTAAAGGTAGAAAAATATTTTTTCTCATTAAACACATATTTGCACAGGATATAAAGGTGCAGACATCCATTCTGAAGATGCTTGTACGTCTCTCGCTCTTCTCTCTCTCTCTTTCTATGGTGATGAATTAGAGGAGATGCTGCTTTTCATTGCCTCCAGAAACAGACTAGCAGCCTGCTAACAGGAGGTGAGCCACTTCTCTGACAAGATATTAAGACACAATGTGATGAGTGAGGATTGTTTTGCTCTGAGGCTAAAAAGTGGGACACTTAACTTACCAAAAAAGAACTTTTCTTTTATTCCTGCAATGTTATTATTATGAGAAAGCGGTGGTAATGTTATTATTGCTCACATCCACCGCAGGCTTCTTCCCATGCTGTCAGCTAATGTTGATGATGCCCTCCCCTCGGTCGTCGCTCCACACAGCATCGCCTCTGATGGACTCAAAACAACTAGTTTCAGCACGACTGACTCTCTCTTATCATAATTTGATTATTTTAATGATCTTGTTACTAAACCTCAGACCCTGCACTCGCATACACCCGGAGGGAAGCCATGGTTGAACGCATTGTATGAATCTCACATGAGGCTCGGGAAATGTCCAAGGGTGACTATATACAGTGGTGTGTTTACCCGTGTGTAAGTGTGTGTGTGTGTGTGTGTGTGTGTGTGTGTGTGTGTGTGTGTGTGTGTGTGTATTAATGCATGCATGCAAATGTGCTTGTGTGCTAGTGTGTCACTTTCCTCAGACAAACAGACAAACCCAGTAGCACCGACCAAAGCCATGCCGCCTGCCACAGAGAGTAAGGTTATGGAAAACTATTCACATAAAACAGCCCAGTGCATTATCAGTCAAACACTAGAGCCAGAGGGGGTTTGATTGTGGGGTTTCATCATCGCTTATTGAATTATCTGGATTAATTTAACGCATTTAGGCCTGTGTGTTTTCCCTAGCTCGCAACTCTCCCGTCTCTTCGTTAGCGATAATTACACTAAGTGGGTCATCTCCTTCTGAGCTGCCTTTCTTTTCTCTCTCCCTACATAGTATTAGCATTTTCAACTTCTTAAACAAAGTTTGGCAAAAATCTAATGATACAAACGTAGTGATTCACTCTGCATTGTGTGGATGAAAGCCTTGAAAAGCAGGCGGTTGACTCAGAACGTGGAGGAGTGGAGTGAGAGAATAGCAGGGTTGAACTAGGGGTTTTCAAACTCACCTTTATTTTAATTTTACTTTCTTACACATTCAAGCTCTGAGTCACATAAACTTGTGTGTGTGTGCCCCGGCTGTTTTAACCCGCGTGGGCATCGCTGGTCAGTAGAACTACTAATACTGAGATAGAACATGATATATCATAAGTCATGCTGGGTGCAAATTTAGTGAAGGAGGCCAGATTATGTAACAAATGCCAATATTTCATTCCAGTGGTTGCACAATATGGTTAAAGCGTGTTTCTCAGATTCTTTACAAGTCATTCCAATGAGCCACAAAACTCTTTAAACAACTGCTCGAAGATGAGAGGAATCAAAAGGTTGCCATGGTAACAGCAGCCTCAACTCAAATCTAGCAAGTGCGTGTGGCTTTAAGTGCTATCTTATCAACAGTTTTGCATTAGATTGACCCGATCTGGAAACAGCTCAACAAGCCAATAAAACGATGATGCACCAAAAACACACGAAACGAGAGAGGTGAGGTCAAACGAACGAGACGCACACAGACAGCAAATTGATTCATAGTGCACACCCTCTCTGTGACTCCCGTTACCCAGTATTGCCCACAGCAGCCTGAGCTACTGCTGAAAAACCTCACAGAGGAAATATGGCTGTTAAGTCATTAGGCAGCTCATTAACACGTTGTTTAATTGGTGCCTAATTGATCATGAATGTTCTACAAAGCCGTGAACCTCAGGGATGTGTGGCACCATCGGCAGACTCTCAGGGGAACCATAGAGTCGGCTAAAGTCTATGAATCGACTGGTAATGTCGACATTGTGCTGCACAGCTGTGTGAACCACTCAGCAAAAACCTTAGCTGGTCTCTCTACTTCAGACTGTGAAGGGGTAGTTAATTTCAATCTGATCAGAGTGTTAAATAACCATGAGAACGGAAGTCAAAGTGGAAAAATATGAACAAAGAAATGATATGCGGCGCAGCTGAAGGAAAAAACAGTGACAGAGGTGTCGTCTATTTTCATGCAGCCTCTCTATTCCGCTTTTTTTTTTTCCTCAAACGCACACAAACAAACTTCTCAGCTGCATGAAAAACTTTTCAGTGGACCAGCTCGTTATCTCAGGTGGTCTAATGGAGAAAGAGTCTCCTGGCTCAATGTTTTGACTCCTCTTCCTTTTTATATTTCCTTTTCACTGCCAGATACTGATGATGAAAGGACAACTGAGGCTAAAACTTTGTATCACTTTACAAATTGGTTTAATTCAGTTGAAAGTAGCTTTCTATGGAAGCCCAAAGAGACAGGTGAGAAAAACAAAAAATCCAAATTGTTTATGAATCAAGAAGAGGTAGTTTTGGCATGTGAAAAAAAATGTATTCAGGATCCTTTTGATTTATTGTTGTAATCCTTATTTCTACCTCAAGAGCCTGAAGTGCATCACATTATATTATAAAAAGGACTAAAAGCATTCATTTTTTTCTTCTAGGTGAGTTTCAATTGCTCCATTCACGCTAAACACAAGTTACATATATTGTGCGTTAGCATATTAAAATTCACCAGGAATGCTTTTAGTCCTATTTAGAACATGGGGTAGTGGTCCCCTTTAGTCTCATGTGGCCGAAATGACTATTGCAACATCTGTCAAAGTGTTTTTTTCCACTTGTTCTCAAGTCATAAAAACAACAGAGATCAGACTTAGACAATGGAACACTCAAATGTTTTTTTTCTCTCTTGCCTCTCAGGGCTTTCTGTAACTTTCTCATGTATCAGATAAAAGAAACTCTAAACGTACGATCCATATGCTCAAAGCCCGACCTTACACAATGTTACAGCGCTGTACGCGCACATACATAACCAATGGCCTTTGAATGAAACTCTATATAAGTTAATGGAAGGTATCAAGAAATGTATTACTGCATCACTTTCTCGACATTTGCCTTCTTCTATTTTTGTGCTTGTTTTCTCACTCTGAGCGCTCTGCTATCTCCACCTGTCATTTTGTGTCTCACCTGTGAATAATTCATGAGGAGCAGCACGTACGATTACACTGGTTAAAAAGTAATAAGGCACTGCCATAATAAAAGGTTGTCTTGCATTGTTTTACCAAGTGTCTCTCACACACACCTATGTCGTTGCTGGTCCCGAGTTCATATTAAAGCACATCCTTGTTGCCCCTGACAGAGCGCAGCGTTAGGAGAGAGAAAACAAGAAAGCAAAACCACGACCTGTGGAGCAGGTGGTTAGAAAACAGGCAACACAGAAGCCCCCCCCCCCCCCCCCCACACACACACACACACACACACACACACACACACACACACACACACGCACACACCTCCCTCCCAGCACAGCAGCGCGATCTAGCCCAGGCTACGAGCTGTCACTTGGAGCTTTTCATGTCTGAGCTTGGCAAAGATCTGTAGACTCCCCGTCTGAGCTCGGAGCCCTTTGATAATCGATGGATCTTACAGTGGTGCTTTGTAACGACAGCGACCGTTCACGGCCCAATCAAACTGCACCGCCGTCTTCTCTTGTTTGTTCCCAGGATTGTGCAGGCTATTTCCTGTTTAACTTAAAATGAAGCCTTGTGTTTTATGAGCACGTCAGTGTTGACAGCGAGGAGATACGTCGGCATTACAAAGTTCCTCCTTTTTGACTTTCAGTACAATATCGGCACAGCTCAACATTGTTTTCTGTGTAGTGTGAACAAGGCTGACACACTTTTTACATAACCTGTATTTACACTCTGAAACACTTTTTGACTTTGATAGCAATAAATCAACTTCTTCATTACACAAAGAAGCATTAATATTAATATTAGCGGTCAAATGTCAGACACTTTAGCAGAACAAGTGATCATGTAATTAGAAAAATGTAACATCAGTGGTTGAACTTAAAGTGATACTGCGCCAAAACTGCATGGCTAAATAAGTTAACTGAATTAATTGAAAGTTAATTTCAGGTCGTAAAGCAATGCTCGTGCCCAAAATGTGAACACTGTCCCTTTGCAGATGGTGGTTGTAATCTCATTGATGAGGATCAGCAGCTGGGGTGTGAATTTCTCAAATTACACTAATTACACACATTTTCACTCTAAGAAAAATGTCCTTATAAATCATTCAAACCACTCCTGTATCACAATCCACTTTGTCACATTTTATCTACAAGCTCAGTGTGTTCTTAAACGGATTTCAACAAAATACGTAAAAACACACAACTGTGGGTCATTACTGTGTTTAACATATTTTGTGCAGCAAAGAGATGGATTATGCTGCATGATATGTGTGAGTTCTATGGGGTACTTGACACCCTTTTTCCACTTTGAAAATGGAAAACTATACAATCCAATATAAATTGATTGAATTCAAGTAAACTGCTGCTCTCCTACAATAAAGAAACTTTTGAAAACCACTACAGAGATATTGATAATACATTTTGGGTGGAGTATCTCTTTAACAACCTAAGAATTCTTGGGTTAATGAGACTGACTAAATGGCCTTGCCACCAGACAAGCTGTGTAGGAAAAACATGATGATTTCAAAGATTTTTTTGAGAAATGTGTCAGAAATGGCCCCTGTCTTAATCTCAGGTATTTTCCACCTCCAATCTATTTCTGTCTCACAAATACATAATTCAGTGGTTGTGAATCTAATTAAGTATTGAACATGCACAGATGGTGCTCTTGACCTCCTGTGAGTGCAGTGCGTTGTATGTATATGCTGCAATAACTGACACACGTGTCTCTGATTGCATGTGAACATACTGCATTTGGGTGTGTCTACGTGTTACTGTATCGGAAAAATGACATTCACTCTAGATGGCAAGGACACACAATTGTGTATGTAGCCTATTAATGTTTTTCAGTGTGTGAATGTACATTCACACGTGTATCATGGCATGTAATCATAGTATGAATTATACGCTGACAGATGAAGAGAACCTTTTAATTTGTTGTCCCCCCCTCAGTTAGATTGAACTAGTTAATAAGCCATCATTGTGACATTTCCACTACCTTCTCTGTGTGCATCATACACTTGAATTTGTGACTCTCTCTCTCTCTCTCTCTCTCTCTCTCTCTCTCTCTCTCTCTCTCTTTCTCTCTCTCTCTCTCTCTCTCTCTCTGCGTGTGTGTGTGTGTGTGTGTGTGTGTGTGTGTGTATGTGTCTTCCCTACTGCTTTACAGTGGTCATATTGTCGGGAGCAGGAGAAAGAGACCAAACAAATGGATGAAAAAGAACAGATTGACTGAATAGAAAATATATCAGGAGTCCATGTAGAGGAGGGCACCCAGCATTCACAGCAAGCTCAAGCTCCCCAAGGTTGTTCTGATATTTCCGAGCCACTTCCTTCAATCCAGTTGCTTCTGTATACTCTAGTTGTATGGATTTATAAGTATACCTTTATTGTGTGTGTTTGTACACAGTATACAGGGTTTGTGAGCATGGGCATTGTCAGTGGCCATTTAAATGCTTCAGACAGCTCAAAATGTGCCTACCACGTTGTTAAAGTGAAAGTGTAACTTAACGTTGTGAATTGAAAAAAAATAATTTAGGTTTAGGCAACAAAACTACATGGTTAGGTTTGGGAAAATATTGTGGTTTAGGTAATTATAAGTAGCCTTTGATTCTTACATAAAGTACACATGCTAGGTGGCTTATTCTCAAGCACGTGAATTCAGCCAACCTCAGAACCCTAACCCAAATCCTCACAACCAATCACAAAACACCCGACGAAACATCCTCTGTTCAACACCCGGTCACTAAGCAACAAAAGCCAGCCATCAATGAATTAATTATCAAATAACTTTGATATCCTCTGTCTCACTGAAACTTGGCAAAAACACTTGGCCTGCCACATACTGAACCAAACCACCCCTACTGGATATCATTACCTGGACAAACCATGCCCAGCTGCTGGATGATTTCAACATCCACATTGACTCCACAGAATGTAAAATAGCCGCAGAATTTCTGGACATGCTTAGGTGCTTCAACTTAACTCTGCACAACTTCTCCACTCATAACCACGGTTACATCCTTGACCTGGTCTGTGACACTGGAATCACCATCAACCACCTCTCCGGCTCTGCCCACACCGTCTCCGACCTAGCTATCATCATGGAGATCGACAGAACCCAAACACACGCGCATCATCACCATAATATCAAGTCCGTCTGCCCCTCATCGCTCATCTCATTCACACGACTATAACACTGTTACACTGCTTGTTTGTTTTAGTTAAATCTTTGCACTACTGTTTAGTTAGTTAATTTAATATTATTCTATTTTATTGTATATATTGTGCATTTGTTTTCTTCTATATTTCATATTTTTTACCCTGTTATTTTTATTTATATATTGTGCATTTTTATACTCAATATTTTTTACTTTGAATGCTCACCTGTATCATAATGCTGCTGTAGCTTCTTTCAACATCCTAAACATTGCCCATGTCCGCCCCTCCCTCTCCTCCTCAGCTGCTGAAACACTTATCCACACTTTCATCACCTCTCGACTAGACTACTGCAACAGCATCCTGTATGGCACATCCATAAAACTCATCAACAAACTACAGTACAAAACTCAGCTGCCCGTCTGCTCTCCCACTCCGGCACCAGACATCACCCCAGTCCTCCACTGGCTCCCCATACAGGAAAGAACACAATTCAAAATGATCCTCATCACATAAAAAGCCCTTCACAACCTCGCCCCTTCATACCTTTCGGACCTCCTGCACCGACTCACTACCACCACTGACGCGAACCTCTTTACCCCCCTACTAGGTCCAAGCACAGGACCTGGGGGGACAGGGTGTTCTCTATTGCTGCCCCCTTCCTCTGGAACTCTCTCTCCCAGCACCTCAGACATTCTCCGTCACTCATCATTATTATTATTATTATTATTATTACTGAACATTAAAATAGCAGCGAGCACAGGGCTGTGATGAGCATGAGCTTGCTCCTCCCTACACGCTCACTATTGCTCAACACTTGCTCGACAAGTTCACTTTTGAGACTTTGGAGGCGGCGATGGAATAGACAGTGGCTGATGCCTTTGCTCCTTTGATTGCAGTAGCTGTGCCAGGTGCTGTAAATCCTCAGGTGCCGCATAAAACACATTGCAAGAGCGTGAGCGTTGTTAACTTATGCAAGCTGCAAACGCATAGGTTCAATTCACTGTTCACAAACGAGTCCGCTCAGAGCACTGCACTGGTAAACTGGGAGCACACATATCTGCATCCTTTGTTTTACAATGTTAAGAAAGAACATTTAAAAATGTATTGAGCATTCATTTCTTCTAGTTAAATCTTTAAATTAATTCTCTAGTTTTTAAGCTAATGTTTGGCCTTGATCACATTATATGCAAGAAGCCAACATGTTCTGCCTGCTGCCAGCTACTTCCTCTTTTATTGCAATCCATCACTCTCTCCATCTCCCTCCCTGTCGGCCTCAGCCTTTACTCTTCTCATTTAATGACTGCTATGTGCTGACCAGATCAATAGTCTAAAAAAAACATGCACAGACACAAACACATAAACACGCATGCACACTGATGAACAGGCTGCGAAAAGAACAAACCACACACACATTAAAGGAAAATATCTGGGTCCTTCAATTATAAAGGGCTCTTACTGTGGGTACTAAATTGTTTCTTCCCGATGTTTGATACAATTACAGCACCTGAAAAATAGGCAAGGGGAAAAGTGACTTGAATTGAGGGTGAAAAGCAAAAAAAACCAACAACAGGCATGTAGACTAAAAAACATCAATGCAGCCAACCAGCAGCACAGATCCACACAGACGGCATCAGCCGGAGAGTGCAGGGCACCATTTCCATCCTGTGAATGTGTATGTCCTATGAGTGGAGCTGAGGTGAAATGACTTGTGTCAGGTCTGCGGGACCACTATTGGCTGACGGCCTCATCACACAGCCCCAAGCGGCCCGCATGCAAACCGTGCTCGCCCGCTTGTGTAAGCTTAAAAAAAAAAAAACACTGATAATGACTTTTTAGCTTTTCAGATTTTCCCTGCCCCTCGCTCTGCAGCGGATGCACCCAGTCACAGTTACTCAATCCCGGCCTCTGGACGATTAGGCACCATCTCACTCCAAGCATGACCGATTCTTCTGCTCCCCTCTCACACACTCTTCACTCCCCGGCGAGGTCAGGGGACAGACGAGCCAGGGACTTTATTCCTTACGCTTCTGTCGTTTAAATCAGGTTGGATGAGTGTCATCCTCCCCTCCCCTTTAAAAGCATGGTAATTTGATTCTTTCTACTCGTGCCTCTATCCGCTCTACTATCCTCTGCCTCTAACTCTCTCGGTTTACCGCCCAACTCTGTCTCTAAGTCTTCATCACGGTTGTGTTATGATTGAATTATGGCCTCTGGAGTGGCTCTATAAGCCCCTGTGTGGCTGCTGTGCTGTCACCAACAGACCTACATCTCTACTCCATGCTGCCCAGGCCGCTCTCTCTCTGCCTTTACACTATATACTCGCTTGCCCTATCCACCCCAGCGCTGCCCTGTCACCTCGGATCAAAAGGGAAGAAGGAAGAGAAGGACAAGAGGAAAGAAAGCAAACACTGACCTCATGGCAGCTTCTTTGCCTGCAACGTTTATGTGTGTGTAAATCTATGACATGTGGCAGGAATGGAGAGGTGATCTGGTTGTTGGTATCAGGAATGTAAAACCGTAGAGCAATGACCGTTTTCTCCTTCTCTGTTACTGTAATTTCTGCGTTGCTAACTACCTTGACCGTGGCTTGAATCTAGATTATGCATAACTGCAACAAGTTCTCAAAATCCTGCTAATTCGTTTCACTCAATTAGATAGTTCAGATTAACAAATGGAGTATTTCCCTTTAAACCTTTGCTTAAACTGTAAATGTAGATGTAATCTGTTACACTCTAAATGGCTTGCATTTCTACATACATGTTCTTTGTAATACATACAATACACAGACACAAAGAGATTGATATGCACAAATGCACAGATAGACGCACGCAGCAGTAATTTGAGTGGGATGGAGATAGTATGAGGGGGGGGGGGGGGGGGGTAGGGAGGCAGAGGCTATCCAAACAGGCTGGTTAGAAGCATGTTTTCTTAATTAGGTCTGACAGCCTCCTCACAGAACATGAATAAAAAGCGTGGAGCCCCAGACCTGGACTCATGCATAATAGTCTACTGTAAGGAGTGCCAGGGAAAAAAAAGTGTGGCTCACATTTCAAAAACATGTAATTAATGTGCAGATTAAGGCATTGATAGTGCAGAGAGCTGCAGGAATGAGTGTGTATGCAAAAGACGTAATGACTGAGGGAGCCAATCAAAGATCTTTTGAGTATTTTTTAACATAAGAAAAAGAAAATTTCCCCTGTTGATTCGTCCCCTGTAAAAGCTCTGACAGCAACACAATACTCGTTATTTTCAGAGCTCTCAAAAAAGAAGCAACTTATTTTTCTCTCTCTTGAATTGCATGCGTCGCAGAGTCGTGGCCTTTGATTTTCATCACACTTTATCAGGTTGACCAGAGGGTCCTTGTGTGACTTACCTTTACTCCGCTCGCTTCCTCTCTCCCTCACTACAGTGGCTCAGAATAGTCATATGCTCGTTTCCAAGGCAACCAAGCAGGACCTGTGTCCAGGGAGGGTTGACAGACAGACATGAAACAGAGGCTGCTCTCACAAAACGCCAATACCTTTTTATTAGACTGTTGCAAGTTATATGCTTGCGTGATATAAAGAGCCACTTAGCAAAAGTTATACTAAAATTATTACTTTTTTTATTCAGGATCTCTTGAGGCAAACTAGATTTTTTTGGGATAAGCTGCAGAGGACAAGATACTTCATTGTCTTTTCCCCTGGGTCACTACATCAAGTAAGACGCATTAATGTAAAGAGAGAAATTAGATGCTTACAAGAAGTGAAAAGAAAAACAAAACTCAGTGGGCCAGCACTAAGAGAAAACACTGCTATCAGTTGTCTAATTAATCTGTTGGTTCGGTGATGTCCAGGGAGCGGAGGGAGGGCCGACGAGCTGCAGCGACAACAGGAGACAAGAAGAACAATAGCATTCTCAGTCTCACACTTCTTCACTGGGGTGTTGTATAATCCTGTTATTTTCAGCAACAGAAGGGGACAATTAATAGCAGGGCGCTCAGTGTAAAGCGCTTCAAGGGTCCGAGATTTTGGATTATTTTGTGTCCATTCCCACAAGGGTGACAGTACACTTGTGCCTTGAATCTACAAAAGTAAAAATTTCCACTTAACATAGCTGGGGTTGATGTAGACCATCAAACAGACATGTACATATGAGCTCAGATCATTTTTAGGGCCTCCCTCAATGAAGTGCTGTTACTCTCCAATAGGGAGTGCTGTTTTCTGTCTTCTCTCTTGGGTGAACTATGTGATCAGGCTCCTCAATATTACAGAGCGAGAGAGAGAGAGAGAGAGAGAGAGAGAGAGAGAGAGAGAGAGAGAGAGAGAGACACAGAAGCTGGTTGACCCTCCCAAATTTATCCCAGCGGCCCAGCTGACACCAGTCCCCAAAAGACAACCTAAAGTACAGGGATGAGGAAGTGGCCTTGTCCCTCTTGGGCCTTGGATGCTCGTTGTTAATGTTGTTTTTTGTATTGAGTTTATTATTTATGTGTATATTTGAGAAAAATAAAGTTAATTATTTAAGTTATTTAAATTGTAGAAAGTGGTAGGCCTCTTGTGATAGGTGTCTTCTGCCTACTCTATTTATTCTTGTTCTGTATGTATTTGTTACATATTCATAACGACATTTAATAATCTAAAATGACTGCAGACAAAAATAGAAAGTTCACTAGATTTGTTGCTACTTTGCTCAACTACTTAAGTGTATGAAACAAAATGTGCCATAAAGACCAAAACTCAAACAGGGAAGGTATCAGAATCATCAACATTTGTTTCTGTGTTATCAAAGCAGCAATACTCACCACTGGCTGAACACTGTTTTAAAGATAATAGTCATGTTAAAATCATGTTAAAAACAACCAGGGATCCTCATAAGACCCACACAGTGAAGTCAAACCTGACACAGACAGACAGACAGACAGACAGACAGACAGACAGACAGACAACGATGCTGGCGGCTAATTTGCTGTGCTGTTGTTGAACGATGGCTGATAGCTGATATCCAATCAGATTTAATTTGCAGGGAATGTTTTCATTATGCCTGGCACGTCAGTCAATATGTCTGGCCCAGCTCTGGCTCAGGCAGATAAGACCATTGGTGCAGACCTGGGTTCAGCTTTCACTCCTCCAAACCCAGAACTTTTTAACGTACAGACGATCCACAGAACTGACCAGGAGTCAGTGCACACACCTCGTACAGATCTTTGAAAAAAAACATTCCCACAGTTTGTGAGTAGTTATAATAATAATAATTATATAAGTTATAAACTGAAGCAATTATAACTGAAACAAATTTTAAAAAAGCAATTTTTTTCAACTATGCTTTTTTTTTCATTGTCTCACTAATTAATTAATTAACTCAATTTCATTTAATTACCAAGTTGTATTTACTTTGACTTGAACAAATGATTTAATGGAGCCATTGTGGAGTGAGAAGTGCAAAATAATTTTTGAGGCACCAAAGTTCTTGATCAAGGAAAGAAAATGATCAAGGACGGACAGACCAAGTCTCTCTTTTGAAAATATGGTCCTTGGTTTTCTTCTTTTCATCCAAATCAGAGAGCAAAAAAAAAACGTCCTGATTAAATGACACTGCACCTATCTCTCTACCTGTCCATCAATAAATAAAAACCAAATAGAAAAGATCCAAATTGTGAGCGAGAAAGAGAAGCTGCTCTAAAAAGGCGTTGTGTTCTTGAATTCAGGTCTTGTACGGTATATTAGGAAGTCAGAGTCCTTCAGTTTTCTTAGAGTAACCCTGCATTTCCCTGTGATGAAGTCTTAAAGATCTGAAGAGCATCAAGAGACATATCTAAGAGAAGTGCCTTCAGTTTTTATTCATGTTCCTTCCCCTTTTTTTCCAAGTGATCTGCAGCTTCAGAGAGAGAAAGAGGGAGAAAGAGAAGTGTTTTCCAATAGAAATGAGGCGAGTCGAAGAAGACTCTTCAGTCGGGCTGAGGCTGTCACTGTTCAGTTCAAAAACATTTTGCCATGCAAAACAGCCAAAAGCCCCCAAAACCTGTTATATGACTTCACTTTGAACATCGGGGGAAACTCATTCACAAGCAGGTCAGACTCTTTCAAACTTTGAGAATTTTTTAAATCGCGTTCAAAGAATCAGTTAAGGGCCGTTACATTTCTGGTGGTAATATCTCTACAGCTACTTTTATTTGTTGGTCCCAAATTTTGTTCGGCGATTTATTTTCCTTTGTCAATGAAGATCATTGTCTCACTTATTGGCGAGCAACGAGGAGTGAATTCGTCATAACCGCAAGCATTCACTGCAAACACACACACACACACACACACACGGTTCTCATATTCTGGAGGACAGCTGCAGGGGTGTGGAAGCCTTGGGAAAATGGATCATGGAATCAGGCCAATCAACTTCCTCTGTAGCCGGCACCTGTTTGTCAGTATCTGCTGCTGACAATTTCACAATAGGAAGTGATTCTAAAAAATATACAGAGATTAATAGACACATTCTGGAAATAAATACAATCGATTAATGTCTCAAACATGCCTTTCTTCATATTTTTTTAAGGTATACAGCACAGTGTGCATTCATGATTTTCTGCTTGCGTGTTTATTCAACAGAGATTATGCAAATTTTAGTCCATTACACTTCCTGCCCTAATTCATTAAACCCTGTTATAATTAAGACACACATCCACCATGGAGAAAATCCACACACACACACACACACACACACACACACACACACAAACAATAATAAAATGTTACTTTGAAATATTTCTCTCAACCAAAAAGAGAGACGGAGAGATGCTAAAACGATGACAGCTAATACGCCTTGATGTTTTTGTCACTCAGAAAAAAGGCAGGCTGTGGCAGAGTGTTTGTGGGTGTGTGTGTGTGTGTGTGTGTGTGTGCACATGTGTAAGTGTGTGTCATGAGAGAAGCTGTGCACGTGTGTGCATGTGTGTATGAGCCGAGGCAGGGGGGTGGGTAGACGATCTTCTCTGAAGCGGCCCAGGCAGGCATCAGCACTCAATCATCCCAGATCTGCCAGACGACACCAGCAGAGAAAACACATTACCCGTGTCGTGTCGCCTCGTCTTCTTCTGTTGTCTTCTCTTTATTATATTTAGGGCTGCCTTGCCTCAGGGTCAGGTGACAATCTGCATTCTCTTTCTACAAGTTTTCTCAAGACTGTCTGGAGTTTTTTTATTATTTTTTTTTTTTGTATTTCTTTTTTTAACGTTTTTTTTTCCCTACCTCTCTGTGAAATGGGAGCAGTTGATGGTTTTTAATCCCTACATGAGTCCCTTTGCAGATGACTCTGCTGGCATGGTGTCAGAAAGAAACTAACAGAGAGCAGCGCTACACATTAGACAAAAGATGAATACCCTCAGAAGGGAGGGAGGGAATAGAGAGAAGAGACAAAGAGCCCATTTGAAGTGTCTGTCTAAGTTTTAGTAAAAAATGAGTTCTTTATAACGGCATATAAAAATATAAATGAAACACTTAAAGACATTATCAGGCACTTTCATTCCCCCTGCCTTTTGTGTGCTGGTTGAGGTGGGAAACAGAAGGGAAGTAAACACATCTGCATATCTGAGTCATTGGTTCCAAGGGAGCTGTTATGGGCTGTCTCTGCATATCTCTTCTCTGTGTTGCTTACAGCCCACCAGCAACAAAATCAACCCCCTGCACCACTGATGCCAGGTCAGATATTCCAACAGTCCTCTTCCTGATGTGGCTAGAAGTGAGGGTGGCAAATCTGATTTCAGCTTTAAAATGGCTGTGCACACATTTAGTTTATCTTTTCTCAGGTTTGAACACACGTGCGCGCGGTCTACAGCAGAGGAAGGCGTGGTATGTGTCGCTGCTGTTTAGTGTCTTGTTGACGGTAAGTTGGCACAGTTGGTGTAACAGAGTGGGCCAAGACCGGTCAGGCCCTCTGTCTCCACGGTAGCCATCACCTGGACAACCAAGCGTGCCAAGCCTGTGGTCACATCTGAGAGATCAGAGTAACGGCATCAACTGGCACCACCTGCTTCATAGCATGCTCATATATACAAACCGCTCACACAACTAAGGTAAAACTTACGCCCGCAAGGTACAGCACAATCTACGAACCCATTGGCTTCCGGGATTTATTTCAGCCAATACGTTCCGCCTCTCTTGCTCTCCACACAGACTGTTTTACCTGCTGCAACCAAAGCTGCACTTAAACATGACTGGTTACTACTCGGACTACAAAAGGACCACAAACAAAACAAGAATGCTTCCAACATCAAAATCTTGACCCGTTGCCCACAAGGTACAGCGTAACCATTTCCCATCCAGTGTTATTAAGTACCCTATGATTTGGAAATTAATCACAACAGATTTATAAAGTGCTACCAAATGTTCCCCAAAACTTCCAGCTTCTTACCCAGTACAGGTCACACTGCATGTTGTATTATTAGAATTCTTACCATATAGTTAAAAAGTTCCTCCCAGATGCCAGATTGTTGTTCAGTATGTAAATGGCCTGTACTTGTATAGTGCTTTTTTAGTCTTACGACCACTCAAAGTGCTTTCACACAACATGTCATCATTCATCCACTCATACATTGACTTGATACATCGAACTAACATTCACACAACATTCATACATTATAGGCACAGCTACGGGAGCAATTTGGGGTTACGCATCCTCTAATTGAAGGATGACCCTGCTTTACCACTGAGCCACAGACACAAAAAAACTACAGACTGGTTGATTCATAACAAGATGAAGATGAACAAGATGCTGGATCCTCTCCCATACGTATGCGTGTGTGTGTGTGTGTGTGTGTGTGTGTGTGTGTGTGTGTGTGTATATGTGTGTTTATTCCTTCTGGTCAGTGGGAGGACTCTTTCAGTATGGCTGTCACCCCCAGGACCAGGCTCATACAACAGGAATAATGAGCAACTATTCTGCTCCGTCGCAGAGAACCAAACAAGGTTTACAAAGACGAAGGACTCCGGGGGTCAAGGCTGAGCGCTGGCTCTCTCCCTGTCTCACATAAGCCCCACACACACACACACACACACACACACATTTCTTTATGACTTCCACTTTCTTACGTATGTCCCCAGTGTGTAGGGGTCACCATGGTAACCTTGTCTTCTGCAGCAAATGGCTGCGATATTGTGATGGGGTCTCGACCAACGTTTATTGATCGACAAGATTTGGTGCCTGTTTCAAAGAAAAATCTGGTTCTACGTTGTTGAGACTTGCAATCGATGAGAAGAAATCCCTGGAAACAAACCTGATGAATGTATACTCTTGAGATAGTCACAGTTTATGGGCTGTGTTCATGTGTTATTTCTAGCCTTTTGTTCCAGTAGATCTTTCATATTTGCATATTTGGTCATGCTTTTCTATACTGGGCGTGTATGTATAAGTGTGTTAGTGTGTGTGTGTTTGTGTGTGTTTGTGTTCCATGGGTACTTCCTGTGGTTAGGTCTATGCAGCAGAGATGATTCATGACTTTCAGTGTTGTTTCAGAGAGAGAAAATTCACACTATAAATTTGTCTCTTTCCAACACTATGTCACACACATACACTCTCTCTCTCTGTCTCTCTCTCTCTCTCTCTCTCTCTGGTGCTGTTACGTTACAGTGTTCCAACTCCCACACAAACAGACAGAAATGAGTACATCTTCATCTACTCTTTTTGGGGTAACTGACACAAATGAACCAAAAATATCTTTAACATGCACTCATTTCTCACTTCCTCTTGCTAGCAGCTCATGATTGTGGTTATAAATATCTTAATCACATAACACGAGGCAAGATTTACTCAGTGGTGTCTTATAAATTCATTCATATAAATAAGCAGTTTATATAACAGATTACTTTCAAAAATCTGTCTCTTAATTTGAAGCTCTGCTGTGCTTTATCAGGAAACGCTGCTGCACATTTGTGATTATAGTACAAAGGATGAAGTCCTTTTTTCTGTGTTCTTCTGTGCACCGTGTGCTTAGTGGAGGTCACAGCAAACAATAGCCTACGGGAAGTGAGAGCAGCTAGAAAGGCACGAAAGCCTGTGAATATAAAAAAAGAAAAAGAATGATCTATATGTGTGTATGCTTGTTGGAATTGATTTGGATGTCGAACATTTTGTGCAACAAAGCACAGAAATAATTCCACAGTTAATCAAAGTAGCAGCAGTAATGATAGCAGCAGTCTGTTGCTCACCTTATCACCACTGCCTATCCTGTTATCTTAAAGGGGAAAGTCCACACACAGGAAACTTTACCGTTCACTTACAGTATCCAATTACAGTTAAGTCAACATATTTTCCTTCTTCAAATGAAGCCACAACTTCCTCATTGCTGATTTTCCACGCCTCTCTGTTGCTCTCTTTCTCTTTTTTCCAATCGCCGCGTCACTGGGTTGTGGTTTTCTCACTACTCACAGTGCACAGGAAGTGTGTTGTGGCAAAACAGGTCCTTGTCACTGTTTCCACTCCTCACCGAGAACCACAGAGCTAAATTTAACACCAATAACAAGATCACAGGCACCCAAAATACTCGCTTCCACATACATAAAGGTTTAATTTAACTATTCTGAGCTATTTATACCTAACCATGTTAATATACTTACGTCTAGGCTGAGGCTAAGTTTACTGCGTGACGCAGTCTGCCGCAAAGGAAACAGACCAAGCCAATTAGCGAGCCTTGGGGTTAGAGAGGAGCTAGTAAAGTCAGGACAGTTAGCCGCTACAGCTTAACTGCCCATGATGATCACATGAATGAAGTCTGGTCAGAAAATAGACTGATCGACACCGACATGTTGACATTGGCGGCGAGCCAATGCATAGATTTGACGCAAATGTGGTCTTCACCAATCAGTTTATCGGATTAGTCCTTTACTTCAGCTAAAAGTCTGCTCAAGAAAGCACAACTACAGACGTCTGTTTGTATGTAGAATAATGCAGAGTTCAGGTCAGTCTACTCAAATTTGAGGAACTGAAATTACAGCCACCTCAAAACTTGTTAAATCTGGTGTCACATGTGGGTGTAAGAATAGAATGTCATCGGCTATTTTAATTACATGTACGGTTCATGAATTTCATACTACTGAAAAAAGGATGGGGGAAAAAATGTTTGCTATTAGTAGCCTAAGAAGAGTCCCTGAATGGAAAATGCAAAAATGAAAGAGAAGAAGTGGAAAAAGAAACATGTGAAATAAATAACATCCTACAAGCAACAGGGAGAACATTTTTTCAAAAAAGACCACGGATCAATCTCACTAAGAGGAGACATGACTGAAGGTGTGTTACATTGTTGAACGCCTTCAGATCAAATCATTTCTGAAAATATCTGTAAAGGACCGGCAGTATCAATATCAGCCCCTTAATCTGGAGCAGCTCCTCTCTCCACTCTGTCTTTGTGTCGAGGGTATTGTGAGGCCTCAACTGAACCCACCTCTGTGAGCTGCCAGCGTATGCTCAGTATCAGCACAGTGGAGATGAGGAGGGTTGAGAAAGAGGCCAGTGGACTTGGACCGCAGCCAGGGCCAGAGTGGGTTTAACTCTGGCTAAAGTTACGCACTGCTCACTGTGACTGGCTCCGCTAACTCACTCTGGCTGGGATCAGAAGCCAATAGCGGGACAATTACCCTGGGCACTGTCGAGTCACGTTGGCCAAAGTCTGGTCTGTGTCCATGTGGGTGTAAGTTCAGCCACGCACACACATATACAGTCGCTACACATTTGCTGATTGCTACAAATCTGAGAATCTGTTTTAACCTCTGAAACTCTTCCCACTTTGTTTCCCCTTAAGTTACTTTAAGATAGGAGAAATCCTCTTACTCCACACTGTCTGACATCATCACATATACATTTGATATACTGTATCAGCTTGTTTTAGCTTTTCCTTTCAGCTCTTTGATGTTTACACAATACTACAATATTCAAAGCCATTTTTCTGTCAAATGGAAAATTTGCTACATATTGTATATTGTGCAAAATTGTATAAATATTTCCCCCAAATTCAGCCAGAGATACATTCACTATAGTTAAAAAACAAATCCTGAAAATATCAGTATGTACAATTCCTGTAAGTCCGTTAGAGGAATGACTTCAGTGACAAGCCCAGCATGTGTCATTTTGTTTTAAGAAGATAAAAAAAAGATGACAACAAAGCAGCATTCTTAGTTTCTATTCCTTTGTTTTTCTCTTTTTTTTCTCTGTTACTTCCTCCCGCCTACTCATTTGCTCTCATTTATTCCCAGCTCTGTGTATCCATCTCTAACTCACACCATCGCTGTCCCTCTGCTAGTGTGGGTCTATAGATAGGCCGATGTAAGGTACAAGCAGTGGGGCTTTGGAGAAAGGAGATAAGCTCTTTTTGTTACTGTAGAAAATGAGCCAGAGGGCCTGCTATAAATAGGCAGATTTAGTCCACCCCACTACTCAGAGCTCGGCAGGAGATCAGGCTCGAGAGTGCAACTTTAAGGCCAGGGTCAGTGTGTTACTATGGCGACACAGCCACGGCAGTGTGTGTCAGGGGGTGAGGGTGTACATAGGATCGTGTGTGTGTGTGTGTGTGTGTGTGTGTGTGTGTGTGTGTGTGTGTGTGTGTGAATGCCCCCCCTCCCTGTTCTCCGGGTCTCTCCAGCAGCAGCAGCAACAGTTAGTCTCCCAGCCCCTGTTGAGAGAGAGCATGTTGGGTAACGGCAGTCTGGAGTTCCCCTGGCCTCGCTCCAGACCTCCTCTCCCTTCCCTCCTGCCTCTCTCCCACAGTACTCCCCTCCTTCTCCCCTCTCATCCAGCCACTTCCCCTTCCCCCCGCTGGCTTTTTCACCAAGGAGAGATATGGGTTTATGCATGTTTGTGTGAACATGCTTGGCTATTCCCAACAGTCCATACAGCACAACTGCTAGTTTATTTGTCCTGTTCACAGCAGGTCGTCTCCTTTTGACATTTTCAGTGTTTTAAACACCGCCCTTCCTCTAAACTGCTGTTGGACCATCTTTTCATTAACCTCTGTAGGCTCAATCTCCCAAATTAAACCATCATGCGGAACGGATCTGGAGTCAGTGTCAGCATCTCGACATATCTGCTCTGACTCATTTTCTCAAGTTCCCCATTCTGAAAATGAGAAATGAAGCCTGCTTTCAAAACAATTTGTGCCTATTTGTGGCTCTGACCAAGCCTAGTCAGAATACCATCATCAACACAATCGCCGTCATCATAGCAACAAATGTTGGGTAATGGGTGATGAAACACATCAGCTCAAAGTGTGTATCTCAGGGGAGTATTGTTAAGGTGGCAGACTCTCTCTCTTCAAAGAGATTTACAGTAACTAACATGATTCAGGTACTGAGAAGGAAGTTACATTTTTTGAGCTGAATCAAAAGTTCAAAATGCACATTTTTGGTCAGATCAAGATTTTGTTATCTTTTTTTTGCTGTTTTTTCACTTTAAAATGCTGAAGTTTGAATTCTCTAACCGTCGGATCCCAAACATAGAAAAATCAGAGATGGTGTGATGTCACATATTGAGAAAATGTAGGTGTACGAACTTGAAAGATGTCAACAAGGCAGCACAATTACAGAGAGGGACCTGTTTTAGCATGTTTACCTGCACCCACTCCATTCGGTGTTTAGCCTCCATGCCAGAGGAACAAGCTGCCGCACGCTTCTGCCACAAAAGCACACAACAGTAACTCACCCTGCCTTGCACCCAGCACTGACAAAGCACAGCGTCACAGTTTCCGAAACCTCTCCTTCCACTTTTGCATCACCTTGCATGCAGAAAAAAACGAAATGTAAGTTCACTGGTGTGAACTGGCAAGTCACCGGATGTTTGACAGAAGATTGAGTTTTATGGTTACATGCAGTACATTAAAGGACTGTACAGAATATATCACAAACATATCACACATATTCTCACATAGATTTATTTGCCTTTTCATTCATTCCAGTTATTTAAATCAACACTGGTGAACACAACTGAATTAACTGGAGACTATTTAGAAGTTACACAAAGGGAAAGAAACAAGAGGCAGATATGAGATTTAACTGAGGAAATGTCTAGCAACTGCCGACGTCAGCAGAGTCTAGCCCAAAAGTATGTATGATTATAAAGTTTCCAAAAAAAACCTTTATACGTGTTGATTCAAGACAGTCATCCGAGGGTAAAGCAGGAGAGGAAGACAGTGTGTTTGTAGCCCCTCTGATAAAGTAGATAAGTGACTTAAATTGGATCAGTTTATTTGTCTGGCTGGCCTTAAACAAGACCACAGAGTCTGGGATGTCTGAGCCACAGCCACTGAATGAGAACGAAACACAGACAGCTTCCTCTTTCCACCCATCAGCTGCTCAGTCGCGCTCCTCTCTGTCTCTTTTCTTCCTTTCACTCTATCGTTTTCTCCGACTAAGCCCAGTGATATCACGGAGCAACGGATGTGAAGTCACTTCCTGTTTGGTTTTCAGTCGCACTGCCAGCAACTACAGAAGTAGCAGCTTGCTGACAGCTGTGAGTGGAGCTCGAAACATGCAAATAAACGGGGTCATAGGTCAGAGCTCACTGATTGTAAGTGTTTGTAAGCCCTCACAGCTGCTTTCCACAGCTACATTAGAGTCACTGGAAATGTTTTCTTTGTTGTTTGGTATGTGGCTCACCTTAAGCTTGTTTTCTGTGAGTGCACAGCTCTTATACAGGTGTCTCCAAATCAACTTCTCTAACAATACATGTGCACAAACTCACTGAAGGTGAACTTTTTGCACAGCACAACAAGCAGGGACACATAGTTGGAGGACAATACTCTAATTTACTTTATATATCTCCTGTATTATCTCCTGTATTATCTATTCTGCCAAAAAAGAACAGCAGTAAGAAAACTGCAACTCCTTTCCTCATCATCTGTCGCTAGTTGAGAGTCTCCTGGTGACAGACAGGCTGTGACACCCAGCCCTGGTAATAGAAGGCAATTATAAGCCCTGGCGAGAGCTGTGGCAATGGGGAAAACTTTTATACAGCCCCCCTCCTGGGGCGCTGACATGCAGACACACTGAAATTAATTGCTACAAAACATCAGGCGAGCTTGACGCACACATGCGCATAGTCAAACTCCTGGAAAGGAGAAGAATGAAACAATACACATCATGCAATGTTGCATTGATGCTCGTGAGGAGGAAGAAGAAGAAAGAAAAAGCAGCAAAGAGAAGCAGCAAAAAAACAAGTAGATCTTTTCCAACAAATCATGTTTTCATCTAAATAAAGAAGCCAAAGACAATAGACTCGGGTACCTTGGAGACCAGGAGGACTATTTCTCCATGGCAACCAGTTTGGTGTGTGACAATGCCGCAGTACGAGGGTTTGAACTGCTAAAGCTGTCTGGGATTGCAGAGATAGATGGGGAGAGAGAAAGACTCAGAGAGTGAGACCCATGGAGGGCTGTCTGTGTGCTTGTAATGAGAACACACTGTCACAAACCCCACTGCGAGAAAAATGGAAGTTCACGACTTTCCAACTCACGCTATATTCTTTCTTTGACTCTTTAAGTCAATACAGGGAGAAATCCTGTTCCTAACTAAATTATGACACTAAGCATGTTTATGTTTCCAACACTGCATATCCAAATATTCTCACACGTAAACATTTCTCTAGTGTTGCTATGGAGTTGTTCCCCTGTTTGGCTGTTAGAAAAAGCAGCACCATGTGGCCTTCGTAGGAGATTTATTTTAATTGTGTGGTGTATTGCGGCCAAGAGAATGTCAGGCTATATGCTGGGTGTGTGCCGTCAGCACACTTGTGGATACATGTAATCGCGTCGGCCCTCGGACGTTATCGTGCGTGTGTGTGTGTGTGTAAGTGGGTGTTTGTGTTCAATACGCCACGTGCATGCTGTGTTTGAATAGCAAGACAAACACAAATAACGGAGCACGTTGTTGTGTGTCTTTGTAGCAACCTGTGTGTGTATTATTGTTAAAAAAAGACGATGAAGATAATTTAAAAGCTTTCCACTTCCTGTTTGCTAACTCCTCCTCATACATGCGTTAAAATCCTGGGATTTAGTTGAGATTACTGTTCTATAATCTCAACTCTGTCTTTTTTTTTCAAAACTTGAGGTAGACTGAGGCTATAGAAGTCTTTCACAAACTGTACACTTCTGCAAGTCTCAACGCCGTCCTCACCCATTTCTCCTTGTCAGCATCACCCGACAACCATCAACATGCAATCTCCTTTGTGTGTCTTTATTTTTATTTGCAGTGCGCTTTATAGAAATTCATTACACTGTCTGCCGCCAGCGTAGGCAGAAAAATATTCCCTCAGCTCAGCTGAACTCTCACCCTCCTTTAATGTAAACACTGCTCCTCAGTCACGTTTCTCCCATTAAGGTAAAATGCCTGCATTATGTATGAATCTAGTCTCCTTAATCCAGTTGCACCATTAACCTGCACACCCAGTCGTTTCTAAGTCCTCGCATGAAGAGAGAGAAAGAGAGACAACTCTAACCCTGGTAATTTGTAATAGATAATGTAAATTTAAAGCATTAGAGCAAATTAGATTACTTTTAATTACTTATCACTTAAGATGCTTTATTGTCTGGCTGGTGCAGAGTTTAAGTTTACAAAATCTTTTGTTGAATCTTCAGTCTAACTGACCCAAAGTGACATTTGGCCCCCGAGCCTCAACTCTTTAAAAAAAAACATTGTCCCATAAGCCAAATGCTTCTGACAGTTATTCATTTATTCATTCCTTCCTCCTCCCGTTCTTAGTTTTTTTCCCCCCTTTTTTCCTTGGAAGCATATAAAGGGTGTTGCCATTACTGTTGTTTGTCTGTCTGCCTTGTCAGCCATCATCTCTGTTGACGTATGGCACTCGGAGTTAAATGATTATTGTACGATTGTAAAGGGTTGCGGGGCTTTCTGATGGAGACCTGTCTCCTCAACCCTGTAGGCTATCCCACGTCTGCAGTCTCCAGCTGGGGTAGAGGGGAGGGTTGGAGGGTGGGGGAGAGGAGGGGGAGGAGGGAGAGGGGCTTACCTGAATCAACCTGTCGTACCTGCCCTGAGGCCCACCTGTCAACAACCCAGCGACAGTCACTTTCTCTTTCACTCTCTGTCACTTTCTGGCTCTATCTTTCCATCACTTCCTCTGCCTCTGTATCTCTCCTTACCCATTTATCTCTCTGCCTCTCACCCTATCTACTCTTTCACTTTAACTTCGCTCCGACACTACAAAACAAATAACTCTCACCTGAGCAGATGTGCCTCTCAATGCCTGTCATTTTCACTTCACAGCAAGTTATTGGGAAAAGCTTTGGCCATTGGACCCAAGGAGACTATTTGTCTTGGCAAGTTCTGATCTGACTCAAAACTCAAATAAACTCTGGAGGACAACTTAAAGGTTTGTGTGTGAATGTGTATGTGCGTATGCCTTGCCTGTTTGTATAACACCAGGTTTAGACAGGTCATCCTTTGAGAGACGGGGTGATTTCAGGGTAAGTTTACCAAATTTTCAGTAGCTCAGGCTTTATGTTCATATAGCTCATGGTTCAGAGAGGAACTATATGCCCTTTCTTGCCATTCTCTGAAACCACGTCAAGGGCCAAGGAGTGAGCAAGGGTGATGCCGTGACAGTCTGATGCAATAATAAACCCACGATGCATGAAGCCGCTCTTACACATAAACAGATGTGGACTGGCAGAGCGCCACGTGACTGTGGACTAAAGTTAAATTTTAATTCCTGAGAAAAATCTGAAGACTGTAGTAGAATAAAAACAGGTCTGTGAGTTTGGGTGTTTTCAGTCTGCTCCGAGTTCGTATGCACATGAGTCACACCCAAACGTGTTCGCTAAAGACAACAAACCAGTTGCTGCTCAGTCTGGACGCTGAGGCCACATCTTTCTGCCTCCCTCACTCCCTGTCTCTTCCTGTCTGTCTCTCTGTCCACATGAAGACGTCAGCAGTGTGGAGAGCAGTTGGTTTTAGTCAGCTCAGATAATCAGTCAATAAGGAGCTTTGTCACGGTGCAACAAGGTGCAACATCAAGGCAGCTTTGAAGTAAATTTAAGATGAATCTGGAATTTTCTCGTTCGGCAGAAAAATAGCCTTTTTAATTGATATATATCATATTAATAGATTGATAAACCTCATTTTACTCCTGTAGATGGTAGAAGTAGCGTTAGTCTAACTACTTTATCTACTGTTTTAGTAGGTAGCTTAATTATGTGGTTCCCAACCTAAGGTTCAGGCCCCTCAAAAGTGTTACAAGATAAATCTGAGGGGTCGTGAGATGATTAATATGGCAGGATCGAAAAAAAAGTTCTGTTACATAAATCATTATCACCTCAAAATATTCGTCATCATCACAATGGGTTACTTTAGGCTATTTATCTTGGTGGGTAAAATTTCATTCGTATTTTTTAAATAAACTGTTTTATTTTGAGCAGCGGCTTCAGTGATCATTGACTTGATCTGCTGAGCTAATACATTAGCTTCTCAAACCACAAACAATAAGTCAAAAAGGACAGTAACACTGAAGATGCACACCTACATGCATCAGTTCTATCAACATGCCACCCACGGATTATGGTACACAAGGCTCAGACAAACACAGAAAAGTGTTGTGTGGCAACCTTTAAATGTTACCCGGTGCTGTACTGTGACCACTACACGGTGTGGGGAAGCCCCGTTTTTCAGCGCGCTACCGGTGAATCATCAGGAACTGAAAGGTCACAGGTCAGATCTTTTGTCACAAGCATCAAACAAACAGGCCAGGGGCCCAGTGAGTCACACATCCTCGGGGACGCGGTGGGGTGGGCTTTGTGCTGTGTTCGGTAATTGTCTCTCTGTCACCTACCACCTTCAGGAGGCGACAACAGGCAGATAAGCAGATAGAGGGGCTATTCGATGCCGGGCCCTGTTTCTGTGTGATACACTAACACCTATCCTGCTCCATAGCCTCGGGGGTAATATGACAGGGAGGGACGCCTGCAGTGACTGTGAAATACGAGCAGATTGTTTTTCAAACGTCGTCATTGGGGCCTTGAGCTTCAGTGGGTCAGCTCCCACAGTGAAATAACTTGTGATCTTACCCACATAATCATAGCTACGCCGCTAACACAAGGCCAGCATTCCACAGCAGCATTCCTGGACTCCTCTGAACAGAGTAGAAAACTGTCTGGCTGCTTCAGTGCAGCAACAGGTGGTGTGCTGTAATCTTCTGCATTGTATTGTAATGACCTGTCTTAGATTTCAATAAGTGAGCCAAAGTCTATGATGAGTGCTGAGTCGACGTGTCAAGTATTTAAACAGACAGACAGTAATGGATGTCTTCATCAACGGAGCGTTCCAGAATCCCATTAGATCCATTTGGCTTTTCATGAGTCGATTAGTCCGAAGATTTTCACCGACCCCTTTACACTGTTTCTTACTGCCCACACATTTTTTATCCCTCGAACGCCAGTTTGTCTTTTCCCTGGCGCATCTCACTCTGCGTGTAAAAGGTCAGGCCGCACATTCCTGCTGGCGTCACTTAAAAAGCTGAAGAGAAAAATGACATTTATCAAATCGTCTCCTATCTGTTCTCTGCTCCTCTTCCCATCACTCTAAGGCTATGGACTAATATTCAGCATGTCACTCTGCCCAAGACGATCAGGCCTCCGCTCTTCTCCCATTTAATTATCCTAGAACATTGTGTGTTCCAGGCCCCAACATTTCAATTTTTATCATCTTAAAATCCACCACTCTCTCCCCATCCCGCTCGGCAAAATGTAACTATGATAGCTCCAAAATAACCAGGCCCTCTCTCCTCGTCTCTCTCTGTCATCACATTATCCCCTCCTCCCCATCCTCTCTCGCTACATTATGTAACATGCGGGCTTTGGTAACCGTCATCGTCCACCCTCTAATCTTGGTCCGCCCATCATAGGAGCACACAAGGCTAAACACACCTGTATGCTAATGGAGAGGGATTGCACCACTGGTCGGTGTGGGTGGCGGAGGAGCAGGAGTGTCTGTCTATCTGTCTGTCTGTCTGTCTGTCTATCTCCCTGACTGACTGCCTGGCATTGGCTGCTGACAAATGCCAGCACAAAGCTTGGTATTTGCTCCCACGTACAGTATGTAGGTGTGAGGATTCTCTCTCGGTCTCTCTGTTTTCTATTTTTCTATCGCCCTCACCCTTCCTTCCCACCTTCTCCATCTCTTTTTCTCAACCTGCCTCCATCTTCTCAAGATCCATACATCTCTATTTTTTCGCTCTCTCTCCCGTCTCCTTATATGTTCCAATTCCTCTCCTCTCGTCCACCTCCTCTCTCTTTTTTTGGCTTCCCTATCTACTTCCTCATCTTTTCTCCATGGCAGAATGGGGCATGATTAAATATCTACCAGCACTTGTGCTGGGTGTGTTTGTGTGTGTGAACAGGGGCGTGGTGGCTGCGTAGGTAAAGGGAGAACCTCTCTTTCTCGCCGGCTGGCAGAGCGTTGGAGTTTCATCCGGCGAGGACTTCTCTGGCTGGTTTGTGTGGGCAGCAATGGGGAACACGCTGAGGAGAATGAACCGGCTGACTCAAACACAAACACACACACACACACACACACACACACACACACACACACACACACACACAGACTAATTCTCCTTCCCCTGCCCTTACAGCATCTGGCTTCCACCCCCTCTATGCATCAGAGTGAAGGGAGGCCCAAACAGCCATTGCAAACTGTTTATCATCTTTATTACTTTATTACTTTTCCGACAGTTTTCCCTAACCTGATTTTATTACATTGTCATCAGATGATGAGTTTCTCATCTGCTCTCTCTGCTCTTTCTTCTTTGCTTTGCCACAAATTTATCGACCTTGGTATATAACTGATGCATGAATGCAGCGGCGGACGCAGACAAGAGTTTAGATTTGGTATCACCACCATTGCCACACAGTTACAGTCTCTCTGTGCAACTCACCATCATCAAGGCCGGAGCTTCTGGTCTTCATTTCACCAGGCCTGGAGACACGCTGGCATCTCTCTGCTGAAAAACAAAACGTAGGCTCGTAGGAGCAAGTGCACGGGGAGCACCATTTCCCTTCTAAAATACAACAGTGCGTTGCAGTGCCACATTCCTTCAAAAGTGATTAGATTTGAGCGTTTATGTATCTCACTGTATGAATAAACAACATTACACATTCTCCAGCTGCGCCCTCTACTTCAGGCTTATTTGGATTTTGTGAAGGAGCCTCTGCTCCACATCATCCATAATATATGACAGAATTTTGCTATCAGTCTAATGGGGGTAAACAGAGAGATTTGCCAGAGGCTGAATGGGAAACGCCTGGGAGAGAATGCAATCCAGTAAAGACCAAAAACCCTCAGTGGCATGTGTACCTGAATCATCTTTTGTTTCCATATCCATCCATCCATCCAGTGCAGTGAAACTTTATTCTATCCCGGATGAGGCTGACTGACATTATTCTGACAGCAGCCCCTGTAGATGAAGGACAGTTGAACGTTTAAGGGCAATGCAATCACTTTTTTAAAGTCTAAATCAAATGATATTTGAAGAACGAAGAGTCTCACCTGCACCGCCCTCTTCAACGCATCGGCAGCGTCTCTTTTTTTCTCTCTCTCACTCTCTCTCTCTGGCCACCTCAAAGTGTCCTGCCCGCGATGTTTCCCAATGAGGTTGCTCGCATATAGATCCAGTCAGCAGCACACATTGATTTCCCGTCACCATCCACCGAGGAGTGCTGGCGCGCCAGCCGAAGCTGGAGCAGCCGAGGGGGGACATCGGTATCCCGCAGGCGTCCTGGCAGCTGTGCGCAGCGTTGTTAATTCGGCCCATTAGGCCGCTGAGTGGCAGAGAGATTCCCCGAATATTGAGCCGGGGACACCCCTCAATTAGACTGATCGGCCCGCACCTCGTCAGCATCCGCGGCTATCTGTTCCCATTAATCAATGACACTGCCGAGAGAGATGGAAAGTTAATTTAGAAGAAGTTTGCTACCAGCCAGCAGAGTTTGCACAGTCTTCTGTTTTCAAGCTCATAGCCTTAGAAATACACTCGCTTATATCAAATGACAAAATCTGTTTGAAATGTCGGCTGATTATTCATAATCAATAAGCCGAGTACTATGCATGGCAATGTACACCTTTCAACCATAACATCGTTGGATAATATGTTCCAGCCTAAAAAGGAAAAGGTAAAGTCACTTTTTAATCTACTTAGATATTATTTCTGCTCGCTTTCTCGTGTGTATCATAACAGAGTCGTTGCATTTGTGGTTGAACATGTTCCGTTTCTATTTCGCCGCACAAGCACGCCGCCTTTAACTTTCAAACATTAACCAAATCAATTCAGTCCAGCCGTTCGTCTGCTGCACACAGTCTTTCACTTAAAGTCATAAAGCTGAAGCTGTGCTTTAAAACGGCCAAGCTGGATTCTGCTGCTGACATTAGTTATTATGAGCGCTGGACATGATTTGCACTCCAGCCTCTCATTCACTGCCAAGCAGCGATCAGCGCTGCCTCAGGAAGTTCCAAATAAGGACAGGGAAATGGAAACCCACCGGAATAGGTCCTTATGTAGTCACGACCTTATAAGGCACGGCGGAGCCGGGCTTTCCGGCAGCAGCGCAGCCTGCTGCACAGATGGGAAATCCAAATCAAATCTATGGGGCGACGGGGAGAGAGCGAGAATTATGCTGCTGTCTCGCGGAGCTGTTCAGCTATGAAGATACATTGATTCAGTGCAGAGGAAGAGCGGCGTTGTCTCCGCAATTTACTGCTAGAGCTTAATATAAAGTCTCTCCTCTCTGCTTTCCCCCAGGCCAGCGTCATGTGTCCTCCGCTGCAGTGCCTAAATATGGGCTTCCTCCGCTCCAAATATGGACATCTACGTCACAGCAAGAGGGTATATAACGAGCAGGGAAACCTCTCAGCTCAGAGAGAGCCCTGAGAGCCCACACGAGCAACTGTTAGAGCAGAGATAGATAGACAAACACATAGAACTCCCTTTCTGCGAAATATCACCACAAAAGTACAAAGTCAATTCAAAACAACATCCATCCAAGAGGGTCAAAACCTGACTGGATAAGTCATTTAATAATTAGATTAAAAATCAAGATTGATCTGTTGAATAACTTCGATGGATGTTAGGGAATGAGTATAAAGGACACTTTTGATTTTTTCTGAAAAGACAAGTGGATCTTAACTCATCTCTGAGAGAAAAAGGAAAACAACAGGACAACTGGAGAACAAGAGTCACGGAGCAAGACAGAAAACAACATCTTCCTCGACATCAGCAGAAGTGTGCAGCGCTCCCTGAGCTGGGCGAAGTGATTACCTCCACCTGCGAGGCATCGCTCTGCCAGTGTGCGTCCAGCCTCTCTGCACTCACCACCAGCCCCCAGCGCAGCTCCAGCACCAGCAGAGGATGGCTGCAGCCAAGACCGAGATGATCCTCCCAGCCCTGCAGATCTCAGAGCCTCTGAGCTTCCCTCACTCCCCCATGGATAACTACCCCAAGCTGGAGGAGGTGATGATGCTCAGCTCTGCAGGGGCCCCCTTCCTCACAGCCTCCGCACCCGAAGGTGCAGGCTTTGGCTCCGGGGAGCCAGGAGAACAGTACGACCACCTTGCTGGAGGTAAGATCTCTTCTTTTGCCTCTGTTTTTTTGTGCTGCATGTAACACTGAATTGAAGATTACAGCACATCTGCTGAGCTACACTAAACCAGGAAAGAGTAAAGGAGTAAAGACAAATAAACAGCCGAATAATAATAATACTTTTTTTAAGTTTTGCTGTGTATTATTAATTCACATTATTAATTGATCATATTAAGTTCACTGGCATAAGATTTTTACTTTTTTATTAATTTGTTTCATCATGGCTTGTGGTGAGAAATTTTACACATTTGGATATTAGCTGACCGAACACAATTCATGAATAAAACAAAAATTCAAAAATGAACAGAGACAGGGAAATTAAAAATACTTAATTTAAATGTATTGATAGCTCTTAATCCATGTCGACTCTTGGAGGAATCAAACACTCCTCAGTCACCGCGTGCCTCTAGACACTCCTACAGCTCAATTCAAATTGCATTCCTAAAACCAGCTGAACTGCAGTTTTGGTAATCAATTGCCGCGGGCTCTGTGATGGGCTTCAAGAATGTGTGTGTGTGGTGTGTGTGTGTGTGTGTGTGTGTGTGGTGTGTGTGTGTGTGTGTGTGTGTGTGTGTGTGTGTGTGTGTGTGTGTGTGTGTGTGCAAGACAGGAAGACAGAAAGAATGAAAGAAAGACAGAGAGAGTGTGAGCAGAAGGAAATAATGCGCGCATAGAAAGCTTGCACAGCAGCTTGCACAGCAGCTCTTGTTGAGGTTTGGAAGAGTCAGTTTTAGAGTTTAGGGGAAAGAGTTTAGTTGTAGGGGGATTTTCTGCGTGGGCACCGGACTGATCTGTCTCAGAAGAGAAGGGTGACACACTGTCCACCGCTCTGGCAGGATTCCCTCTCTCCCTCCCTCTGAATATTGACAGTTTGATTAATGTCTCCTCTTTCTCTGTGCTCCCTGCAGATACGTTACCTGATATCCCCTTCAACTGTGAGAAGTCAGTGGGAGAGCAGACCTACCCCACCCAGAGGCTGCCCCCCATCTCTTACACAGGCCGCTTCACCCTGGAGCCCGCCACCACCTGCAGCAACAGCCTCTGGGCGGAGCCCATCCTTGGCCTTTTTACTGGTCTGATGGGCAATATTGCCCCCAGCTCTTCCTCTGCTGCCTCACAGACCACCTCGTCCTCCTCCTCATCCATCCCGTCTTCTGCTTCTTCCTCTTCTACCTCCTCCTCATCTCAGAGCCTCAGTTCCTCCATTCACCACAACGAGCCCAACCCCATCTATTCAGCCGCCCCAACCTACTCCAGCCCCAACTCTGACATCTTCCCGGACCAGGGCCAGGTTTTTTCCAGCTCGGCTGGAGCAGTGCAGTACCCTCCTCCGGCCTATCCCAACGGCAAGACCTGCAACACTAGCTTCCCTGTGCCCATGATTCCTGACTACCTCTTCCCTCAGCAGCAAGGAGAGATCAGCCTTGTTCCCCCTGATCAAAAGCCCTTCCAGAGTCAGTCAAGCCAGCCGTCCCTAACTCCTCTGTCCACCATCAAGGCCTTTGCCACCCAGACTGGTTCCCAGGACTTAAAGAGTGTCTACCAGTCCCAGCTGATTAAGCCCAGCCGCATGCGCAAGTACCCCACCCGACCGAGCAAGACACCTCCTCATGAGAGGCCCTACGCTTGCCCCGTGGAGACCTGCGATCGCCGCTTCTCCCGCTCTGATGAGCTGACTCGCCACATCCGTATCCACACGGGCCAGAAACCCTTCCAGTGCCGCATCTGCATGCGCAACTTCAGCCGCAGCGACCACCTGACAACACACATTCGCACTCACACTGGTGAGAAGCCCTTCGCCTGCGAGATCTGCGGACGCAAGTTTGCCCGCAGTGACGAGAGGAAGAGGCACACGAAGATCCACCTACGGCAGAAGGACAAGAAAGCAGAGAAGGCAGGAGCCGTGGTGGTGACAGCAGCGCCGGTATCAGCTGCTTCACCTGTCTCCAGCTACCCTTCTCCCATCACCTCCTACCCCTCTCCAGTGTCCTCTTACCCCTCTCCTGTAACTTCCTGCTACTCCTCTCCAGTCCACACTTCCTATCCATCTCCTTCCATCGCCACCACCTACCCATCTGTGTCCATGTCCAGCACCTTTCAGTCCCAGATCGCCTCCTCCTTCCCCTCCTCAATCGCCTCCCACATCTACAGCTCCCCCATCCCCACCCCGCTATCAGACATGCAGACCACTCTCTCCCCAAGGACAATCGAGATCTGCTAAGAAAGAGAACAACTTTTTATAGTCTCTCCGCACCTCTCCTTCCTTAAGGTTCTTTGAGGGGAAAAAAAAAATCAGCATCAAAAGACTTAGTTTTCTCCTCCAAAAAGCACTTTTTTTGTCTGCTCCCTGTGCAGTGTTAGGTGAATCTTGAGATTTACCTGAAAGAGAGAAAAAGACACACGTCAAGGACTGGGAAAAGACAATAGAAGATGAAAAGGGATTTCTTTTTGTCTCTGTAAAACAAATGCAGCTCTTCAAATGCGTAAAGGACTCAACAGATAGAGCGTAGAAACCGGCACTGACGGGTCTCTACTATTAGGTACACAGAAACCAAGAGACAAACAGATTGCCAGCAGTTGTGGTGCTAAGGCACGTTCGCCCTTGAAAGCACTCCATACAGTAGGCTACAAAAGACATTGAATGATATACATAAGCTACCATATATGTATATTGTACATGTGCCATGTTTCGTTTTTATCATTTTTTGGTACCATTGATGTGAAAAATGATTTGCATATTTGCATTGTATTATTTGAAGTGAGCAGGGCCATATTTTCTACATACTTTCTCTATTATGTAGTGATGATGCTGTGATACGTTTTGACATTGTTTGAAAAAAAGCACTTAAGTATTCAAGCATGAGTAAGAGTGATGTTAGTTTCTGTTTGTAAATACCATCCACTGGTACTATCTCTTTCTCTCTTTCTCACATGTGACATATCGCTTAGTTATATGGAAAAATAGAGAAAAGGAAAAAAAAACATTTAAAAAAAGAAAAAAAACTAAACAAGAAAAACGCTCCCGTTATTTGGTGCCTTTTTGTGAAGCCTTGCTGATGTTGTGACTCGGCTGTGTGCGAGAGAGGATGCACTGCATCTCGCCTTAAGGGTTGAGGGAATATTTTTGTTACAGAATGTAAGTCTAACTCAGAGGGAGGAAAAGGGACGAGCTATGAGGGCACCGCTTCATTTCATTAGAATGTAAGCAAAAAAGGAGAAAAACTATAAAGTATATTTTTGTAAAACTTAAGTGTAAATATCCACATCTTCAAGAGCTGGAATGTTGAAGTTACCTACTGAGTAGGCATGGGATTCTTTTGTATGTTATATACATGCAGTTCATTATTTTGTGGTTATCTTAATTTTGTATATTTGTGTTTGTTAAAACAAGTGACTGTTTCTGGCTTCTAAACACATTGAATGCGCTTAACTGCCAATGGGATATTTGGTGTACAAGATATCCTCCCAGAAATGAAATATAAATAAAAATATGAATATATATGTATATTTGTTCTCGAACTTTATTGTCCAACTTCTGTCCTTTCAAATTGTTCCATTGATACTTCAAAACATTTCATACAGAGTCATTGCATTACATCCCACCCTTCATTTCATCATGTACATCCTCATACATTAACATCATACATTCCATCTTCCTATATGTTAATCACATGCAGATTACAAGTGTAGATTAATACCACAACTTCCCATCGCTAAGAGACACCCTTTCATTTGAGGAAAATCTGCACAGCATCATCTTATGGAAACTCTCTGTTTCAATCGCTGTTCTCCAATTGAACCCCGTATTAATGATAACACCAACGCATGACTCCCATGCCTATAAACTATAGAGATGAGGAATTCTTATCTACATCCAACATGCTCTTGAAGATATTAAGCTTATCTAAATTTCCATTTTATTTTAGATTGTATGATACATACTGGCCCTTTCTGTTAAGTACACTGTGTTGCAGCCATATGATCTTTAGGCAAAAACTTATAATAATAATTCTCTTCTGTATGCTGTTAGAGAAAGGATTTTTTTTTTCTTTTTGGAGAGGGATATTTTAAACCGACTATGCTCAGACATGCACAGGGTTATTTTCACAGAGTGCAGGTGAAATCAATCACATGATAATTACCTTCTTTACTGCAAATGTGCTTGGCGAGAGGCTGTCACCCCGTAGCGAATGAGCTGTAGCACACAATTGGGCAATATCTGCGTAGGTTAGACTGAATTGTTGCACGAGTGCAGCGGAACAGACTGGCCCTGAAGGTTTAACCGCTGTTTCTTTTGGTTTTTCAAGTACACTATAATAACAGCCTCTTCGCACCGTCATTATTCATCTGCCACTGTTCCCTAGGCAAAAAATTCTTGCATGTTTGGTTTTGAAAATAAAACAGCTTGGTTTTTTTAGCCTATGTAGACAAGAACCCTAAGTTTTTCTCTCGGTGATTTGGAGTAATTTTGCGTTGTGAAATGCACAAACCAAAATACTCACAAATGCAAACACAGCTAAAATAGAAAGCAGGAAAACAAGTAGAAGAGAGTGATAGAGGGAAAAGGAAAATAATTAAGATAATTGGTCTCCTGATCCCAAATTGACTTTCTAAATTGGGTCTTATGTGGTGTGTATGTATTTGTGTGTGTGTGTGTGTGTGTGTGTGTGTGTGTGTGTGTGTGTGTGTGTGTGTGTGTGTGTGTGGCACACACGCATGTAGGCATTTGAGTGCCATATACATTGTGACCGCATATAGACTCTGACTAATGTAGTTGTTTCCTGCTGTGTGTCTTCATGCTGCTGAGGTGATGTATAAGTGTGTAATTGTGTGAAATTTGCCATATTGGCAGCCGCTGTTCTGCTCGGTGTTCTTTTGGTTAAAGCACAGCGTCCCCATGAAACAGATCTACCAGGACACCACCCTCTCATCTGCACACACAGTTTGCTGGTGTGAGTCTGTGTATTTGTATGTATGTCTGCTTAAGTGCGTATGAATACAAATGATATAGCGAAAGGCACAAAAATAGCAATGGACGGTGACATTTCCTGAGATGAAATCCGCATTACTGCTACAATTTAATAAAAAAATTACAAGAGGATGTACAACAGCAAAACACAAATCAGCACTTTGGTTGACCTCTGCGTTAAATCATCTTGATGTTTTAAAAAGGATGCTCCTCACTCAGAACCACATCTTTCCTGGGCAAATCTCAAGCCTCCTTGTGTGGCTTAAAGTCCTGAAATCTGTCATTTCCTGTCATTGTTTACGACATTATTTTGGTCCCTGGCTTCAACTCAAGAGTCATTCAGTAGCTTTTGCTTCAAAACTTTCTCATACTGCCATGCTTTTAGGAAACTCTTTTACTCAAAGTGAAAACCACAGATTGTGCTTCTCAGCCCTTTCTCATGTTAATAGACAATATTTCAACCAGCATTGTCACAGTCCATAACCGAAATGCTAGAAAGACAGACGACCAATATCCCTCAAAGTACGAGGGAATTGTGTAGCCCATCATATCTTGCTCTGATTCAAGGCTCTTCCTCGCATATCAAAGCTCACGCGCTGAGCCTGTTCTGTTTAGGGAGGTGTGAAAGGAGCGCAAGAGGAGTTGGGAGTGCAGTTGCGTTGTGGCTTCACTCTGTTGTAACCCACAACGGAGCCACCTCACGCCCCCAACAGGCTTCAACTTCAAGAGCCCTGCCTTTGTTCAAAAATGTATTTGTTCTCTTATTCTTTTTGGGAACTGTGTAAAACAAAAAAGGACGAATGGCGAAAAGAACCGTTCTTTCTCCCACAGCCCTCGAACCCCACCCCACTACCACTTCTTTCCCTCTCTCCCCCTGTCTGTCTCTACCTTGCTCTCCCTCTCTGGTAGTGCATATTTTGCTGGAGATGCTAATGATCTCCCCCCCATCTGTATTCTGATGCAAGGTCTGTCTACACTTTTCCCTTTCATCCACATACAAATGTGCTCTTATTGCCTCTTCGCCCTCGGGCCTTTTAAGATGCCTTTTTGAAATATGCCGTTTGATAAGCACATCATTGGCCAAGTCCCCGCAGTGATTAGAGAGCTCTTTAATGTGAGCAAGTTAGAGAGTGAATGAGGGGCTTCGGGGCCGGTAGCTATCTGTTCTCCTCTGCCCTCACCCCTTGACATCTCTCGGACCGCTGGGAAGAGACCAGTATCGGGAAGGACGACCCTGAGCACCGCTGGCCATCCTCCACGCTTAATCGCCACATAGAGATGTAGCACAGGAGCAAAGACACTGGAGAATCGTCTGCATAGAGACATGGTACTGTATGCTGGAAGGCTAGATTTCTGTACTTTATCACAGAGATATGACAGGAGGACTGCTCTCTAATGTCTTTTAAATATGCTTCATTGATCTAATGTTCAGAACCTTGCTTTGCCTCGCTGGGATGATTTTTTTCTTTTTTATCTTGCCAATAGGGAAAGCTGATACAGTCGTCAGGTGCTTTCTCCTGCTCTGTGCCGAGCACTCGACACCTGTTGAGCCTTTTGGGATAAGTAGGTTATATTTAAACTGCTTGATTTCCAGCCTCCTCGCGGTTACATTTCAGGAAGATTGCAACATTTACACAGACAAGGCGTTTAGGAGACGTGCTTGGCATATTTCTAAACAAACATCAGTCAGAAAATGTAAGTACGACAAAACTGGACAAAATGTTGCAGTCCGTCTCAATTCAATGATCTCCTCCTGCTGTGAATGAAATACACACAGACCAACCTGACACCACACATGCTCGGCTTTGCACACAAAGACACACAAACACATAAAAGATGATCAAGATGTCACAGATTTTCTCTCCATTTCTAGGCTAAGATGTGTGAGTCTTATGCATGTGTGTCAGCTGTGTACCTGTTCAAAACACACCAGATGTAAGAGCAGCACAACTCACACGCATCTTTGAAATTATTTGTGGCACACAAAAGAGATTTTTGACGTATCACTTCCACAATAATCTACAGGTGTCCTGGCAACTTTAGCTCTACTTAATAAGCCATGCTTGTTTGAAGTACATGGCTTTGAACAGACAACAAAACAGTGCATGCTTAAGTACCTCCAAATATGACACCTCTTCAACTCAGCATCAAGCACACTACAGCTTCACAAAAGGCACCTGGGTGGCTCTGAAATGCAAACAGGCCCTCATAAGTCTTTATGCGTTAAGGCTAGTAAGTGGGCTCGAGTTGTTTTTCTTTTCTGTCTGTGAGTCTGACTATCATATGCAATCCCTGAGCAGGGTCTCTGAGCCTGGGTAAATAAATGCAGTCATGCCTCTCAGAGACTTGTCTGTTTTCATCAGAGGGGTGCATGTTCTGCAGCAGATGGCTTCCTACTGCAAATTAGAAGCTTATAACCGCACTGTGCAAAACATCAATCCCTAAATAATTAAACCAAAATAATCACAGACATATTATAGTACATTTTTATAAATAGTAAGAGATTGGCTGCTGTTAGAACAACCACCCAATTATCACAATGTCACCCAAAATGTAGTTCCACTACATTGTTTTGGAAACTCAACAGTCATTGGACAGCATGGGCCAGTTAAAATATAAAAAATAAATTTATCCAGCAAACGGATTACAAGCTAAAACAACGTTGTAGGTAAATCATTATTTTTTAGGGTGAAGACTTGGTTTAAGGTTAGGGTGAGGTTAGGTTTAGGGTAAGGGTTAGTATTAGGCTGGTTGCCGTTGTGGTTAGGGGTTGGATAAGTCTCCAAGAAATGTAAGTCAAAGTAATGATTGTGGTTAGATCAGGGCTTCCTGTGTCTTACTCTGATACATCAAAAGCTAAAGGGAGAGAGACAGAGACCCTCCTCCAGATGTGCCCTGGAGTGACTTCACCACCTGTCATTCAAAAGGCGGAGGCCAGGTGTCTGATCCATCACCACAGCCACCTGTTCTGAGATGCGCACACACTCACACACACAATCCTCTAAGTGCACTTTTCCTCTGTACAACTGTACTGACTACAACTTAATCAGTATTGTGTCCATGTACTACCAAAAATAGTCCATAACTCTCTTATTAGGTAATAGCAGTGGCCAATAATAATGTAATCTGCCACAGAAATGAAGCTTTAGTCACACAACTGAAAGAAGAAAAACAATCTCACTGGTTCGAGGCCAAAGATAATAGAATCAGGAGTAACAGCGGTGGCAAGAGACATCCTTTGTCTTGGTGTTTTATAGTTTTGGCTTACACTGACAATGCTACTGTGTGTTGTCGCTGCTCTGCTTTCATAAGGCAGCACCAGGTATTACAAAAGCAGCGCTTGTCATCCTGCTGCTGCTAAGCCTCATTTAAAGGCTGAACCATAATCACGTACAAAAAAATAGGAGAATCCTGTGTGGACAGTATGTAGAGTTAGAGTGTGTGTGCTTGCGTATAAATACATGTGTGCCTGTCTATGCCACGTGTGCCTAAATGCTGCAACCATAAGGTGTTATCAGTCTCAGGGGTGACAGCGTGATCGCGAGGGAGTGGGAGAAGTGAAATTTGGGGAGGAGGAGGGATACAGTGAATGTGTATCATCATCTGGCCAGGTTTCCTTTCCCGCCCCCTCACTACAGCTGTCCTCCACGTCTGATGAAAGCCTTGCACTGCTATATTTGTCCCACAGTGATGAGGTGGAACTAATGGCCACTTTCACACCAGCTGATGTCATCAGTGTGCTGCGCCTGGGGAGCAGGATAGTGTGAGCGGCCGGGATACCTGCTGGGTGCTTCTGTTGTCCACCAGCACAAGCACATGCACACGGAAAAATGGTTTACATCAATTTGATTTATATAAAGTTCTCAGGGTAGACTTTCAAGTCAGCACTCTGCAAGGGTCTGCAAATGTTTGAAGGAATAGTGCGACATTTTGGGATTGGCTTTCTTGCCGAGAGTTAAAGATTGATACTGTCACAGACACTGTCATGTCTGTTGTAAATATGAAGATACCGCCAGCAGTCAGTTAGCTTTGCCTATCATAAATACTGGTAGCCTAGCAGGCTCTGTCCACGGTGACAAAACCCACTACTTCATATTTACTGCACAGACATGAATGCAACTCTTCCCATCTATTTCTCAGAAAGAAAGCAAAAAGAGTGTTTCCCAAAAAGTTGAACTAGTCCTTTAATATAACCTAATTTACTGACAATTTATTTAGATATAAATCCAAGCAATCCATCCTCTTTACCTCATTCTATATCCATCTCTATCTCTCCTTGTCTGCCTCACTAACAGCTAGTTAACAGTAAGTAGTGTGTGCTGTGGCGAGCCGAGCACAGCCACATCTCTGTCACATCCACACCGATGGGTCCTCATTTAGGGCCTGTGACTGCATGCAGTGGCATGTCAGCATCTGTCAGCTCTGTCAAGTGTATATGTAGGCTTTTTACGCTTCCTAATGTGGAACAGTTGACAGGTTATTACTGCCAAAGTGAAGTCATGAGCCCTGACCACAGTTATAACCCAACTTTAACCCGGGAAAATTTCGGCTCAGCACTGAAATGCTTTGACAAGGTGAGGCAAGCAAAGTTTTCTATATAGCAGACTCGAACATCCAGCGTAGGGTACGCTGTGCATTACTGTATGCTGGCTATCCTGTTTCCATTAGGATACATCTATGATCAGATCATGAACTTGGTACGCTTTCAACACTTCAATCGTTTGACTATAAATACCTCAGATGCCCCCTCAGTGAAATTACCCCTTCAGCTGCCCTGTCTCCTCCTGGCCTCCATCATTTTCATCCTCTAATGTACGTGAAGCCGCCAGTAATGGTGCTAGATTACAAAGCGTGTGCGTAGCTTGTGTGTGCGCGCGCTTTTTTGCAGCTCGGAAATCACCCTGCAGTTAAGTATAATTCACACACACACACACACACACACACACACACACACACACACGCAGAGGGCCACACATTTGACCTGTGCACGTGCACACACATTTCAGTGTGCTCTCTCTACACCTCAGGGTGGGTGTATGTGCGTGTGTGTGTGTGTGTGTGTGTGTGTGTGTGTGTGTGTGTGTGTGCGCGTGCGTGTGACAATTTAGCTCTGTACGCCGCCGCTTAATAGAGTCCTCCATTGTGAGTAATGACCCCAGCCCTATTCTGTTATTCTATCCAGACCAGCGGGCTAAATGTTGCTGGATGAGAATGAAAGTCTCTCCCTTTCTCTAAAGCAGTAAAATGAGGAGAAATTGCAGTTAAATGAATGGTTGTTTACTCACTGCGTTGTTCCCAAATACACCTCATCCATCTTCCTGTGTGCACTTTTACATCCACCTCTGTCTGGCTTTTACCATCAACATACATTATTGCTTTTTTTCCTCACCAAACACGTTCAGTGAGGACCAGGACACATATCTTTTTACATCCATACATGCTTAACAATTTTCTACCTATAAAACTCTGCTCTTGACTTCCAAACCTGTCCGACACACACACACATTTTGCCTGGCAGCCACAAACACCACTATCACCGCTCACTCACACCTTGCCAGTGATGCTATGAAGCAGCAGGGCTCCACTGCTGTGTATTATGAGGTAATCACCCAGAGAGACACGACAGCAAGAAAAACACAAGTGTGTGGGCCTCATGTTGAGGTGTGGATGTCAGTGTGTAAAGATGTGTGTGTGCATGTGTGTTTATTTGTGATTGTTTGTGTCTAGGACTGTATTTCACACCCTGCTGTCTGTCTACTGTCCATCCTCTCTCTTTTAATTCCTTTTCCTCAGTCTGCTGCTTTTCCTTATTGTGTGTGAGTGAGTGAGTGAGTGAGTGAGTGAGTGAGTGAGTGAGTGAGTGAGTGAGTGAGTGACAGAGAGAGAGAGAGAGAGAGAGAGAGAGAGAGAGAGCAGGTGCAGGACATAACTTGTCACTTTACAGATTTATGTCTGATTGGAGCACTCACTGTTTACCAGGAAACATCTGCCTGTCTATCTATCTGTCTGTCTGTATGTTTGCCTGTCTGTCTGGAAGCAGTGGAAGTTTATTGTCAACACAAATGCACAGATGGCCGATCAATAAGCAATGAAGCACGATCTGCCAACAAGGTTTCAGCCATTGATGGAAAAGTGCCTTGGTTTGACTTTTTTTTTTTGAAGTGAGGAGGAGAGCGACCAGATCACCGGCATCACGAAAGGCAGTTTTCTGAGAAACTCTGCTGAAACACAACCAGCAGATGTCTTTCTGGACTTTGCTGCAAATTAAATGAAAGCAAGATTACCCTCAAAATATAATACAGTAGCAAGCACTTAAAAAGGAAATTTTAATAATTTTCTTTTTCCTTCATTGAACACAAGAAAATAAGATGGCCTCATCCACTAACTAATGAGTTAAAATGACTTCATATAGAGACGTGGACATAGTCATCTTGACCTCACCCATTGGTTTGCGGACAACGTTTTTGAGTTTGGCATTTTGTCAGCCACTGTCCTGGCCTTTGGCTTTCACCATTTTGTTTTTTGCAGCCAGATGGGAAACAAGAGTGTGTATGGAGCTTAGCACAACCGAACACTGAACAAAACATTTTTAGGCAACCAAAATGTGAAAAATAACTTTCATGAACTGAAAAAGGGTTAAAGTTCTATGAGGAAAACAAAGACAACTCTCAGACCAGACAATGCCGTGGTAGCGACCTGTCAATCACAAGGTAGTCACATCCTAAAGCATATCTTGCTTTATGGTCTATTTTACTCTAAATGGGACCGTAATTTATAGAAGAAGACTAGCGATTGAGACCATAAACTAATGTTTGCAATGTTTAACTGAGGTGATAAATCAAGTAAGAAGTACGGTCATTTTCTCTCAGACCCAAAAATGGCCGCCTGTAGTATTGCAGTATCAAGTCAGGCAGCCACAGTGCTGGTGTTACACGAGAGACAAACTAAACCAACTTGTGTTGTAGCAACATGTCATGGGGTATTGAAGAGTAAGTACCAAACCAGCAGCTAACAGGACCAAAGTGACATTTGCAGGTAAGCTTACATGCTGCCAAGCTTTGAAGTACATTTTACATAGAGGTTACAAATGGTGAAATTACAACTTCCTGGTCTGCCACTTGATGCCAGGCCAAAAATACTTTTTCCCATAGATTCATCTTGAATAGCCATTATTTTAATCATTAGGTCCTAAAAGTTGTAATTATATAACCAATAAATATACTGTATAATTTCTCCCTTTTGGTCTTTTCTAAAAGTGATTTACATAGCAGATGTGTATGGTGTAAGGCTACAAAAATAAGAACAATTTAAGAAGGACTTTAAATCAAAGCATTTAGGTTGGCAAAACTGTTTAACTCAATCTTGAGTGAGACAAAGAGTCTACAGCCATGTTGCAGCTGTACCTACTTAGTGACAGTGCTGCTAAATGCTAATACCATTATGCTAACATGCTAATGTTAAGCAAGTAGCCTATAGACCATCAACATTGTATTTTAGCATGTTAGCATACTAACATTCAGCTGAAACTGATGGGGATGTCAGTAGTTTTGCAGGTAGCCCATTAGGTCATAAAACAAACATGGCCAAATAAAAATGTTGACCGTAAAGAGGAAAAGTCAGAGGATCACCAAAGTCATGGTATTCATCCTATATATAGTCATCCATGTATATCTGTATCAAATTTCAAGGCAATTCATCTAATAGATGGTGAGATATTTCAGTCTGAATGAAAGTTGTTGACCAACAGACCAAATCTTGACTACATATGAAAGTCAGCGAATGCAAACGTGTTGTCACAACTGTCATAGTAACACATTGTTATGAGCAGATCCAATCCACATGTTCACCATGCTGTCTGGGCCCCCTTATGATCCATGCTGCAAATACATCATTATGCTAATAGAGCAACACGTGTCATGTTACACGTGTTAGACTGCACAGTGGTATATACTGTATGTCATCGACGCAGAGAATGAATGCTGCCCTGTGAAGTGTCTGCTACAGCAATAAGACACTAGCTGCAGGCTGTACAGAGAGCGAAGCAGAACAGAGGGAGGGAACGCTGGAGCTGAAACCAGAGAGCGGGCCCAGCCCAGCCCGACCGGCGGCCCACCACCACCTCTGCAGCTTCCCTCAAGCCTTCATGTGATCCCCTCTCCAGAAGCCAACAAGTAGAGGAAATGTCAGTCTTCTAAGCAGCCAGGAAACCTCCATGCCCAAACAAGGAGCTTCCTGCCCTGACACAGCTCTTCCTGTAGGCTATGTAAGGACTTTCCTGCCCTCGCTCCCTCTCTCTCTTCCCCTGTTCCCTCTCTCTCTCTCTCCCACTCTTTTGGCAGGCTGCCCTTCGGCAAGCTGTCTCAGTACAATCCTTTTTTTCCCTTACCCTCTTGCTAGGAGTGTGTGTCTGTGTGTGCATGTGTGTGCATGTGTGTGCATGTGTGTAATATTATGTTACGCTGGTCCATCCACTAGCAAAATAATGCAGCATGTTGCAACACAGTTAAAATGTTTAACCCATCTACAGTATATTATTGGATGTAATGTATAAAGTTTCTGTCTCTTTCTATCTGTCTGTTCTATGTATCTTTAGAGAATATCTCAGGAGGGCCTGCTGTGTTAATGGAGCAGTTAACCTCATCCTGCACTTTCCAGTCGTCTGTTGGCCTGTTTTACAGACTAGTAAATGTATTATAACACCACAGCTCAGGAACGTGTATTGCAAACTGTCTATAACATAACTGTGAAATACGGAGACACTTGTTTTGGCAAAACTGCCGCCCACCTGTGGAACTGTCTGACGAGGCTTGCTTGAGACACATTTCTGAAGTCCATGTGAGGTTTACACATGCAGCACTTTCATTAACTTGAAAAAAAGACAATTATACACAATAAAATATATTGATTGTTTGGACTTTAACTTGCCTACTTCTAAACATGTTCAAAACCTCTCGAAACTTGGGGTTGTTTATATGAAATTTCATAACTAATTATGACACCCAGGTGTCCATATTACTGATTGGCCAGGTCTACTGTCTTTGTTATTTAGAGCTGATGTCACTCCCTGGTTGGCACCAACAGTTTCTGCTCATAGACTACGAAAAGTTGCAAGAGGAAAAATACTATATTAGCCAAGTTAGCGGAATGGTTCCACATTCATGGTCCCCAGATGATGAAGCCTACTGACTTCGGTGTTCTCCTGACTTTTCCTCCACAGCATGAGATTGACATTTGTGGTTTTGAGTGAAATGTCTCAACAACTATTGGATGGATTGCCATGAAAATTGATTTTCATTGATTGATTTGTCATTTGTCATGACCCCTTCAGGATGAAGTGTAATACATTTTGTGATGCATTCCTTTTTGCTCTAGAGCCACCATCATCTGCAAAACTATTGACATTACTATCAACCTCAGTTGTAATTTGTGTTTAATGCTAATAGGCAAATATATAATGCTAACATGCTAAACTAAGATGTGTTAGCATATAGCTCAAAGCATTACTGTGGCTACAGCCTCACAGAGCTTCTTGTTAGTCTTGATTATTTGATTATATGACAGATGTATGTATGTGCCAATATCATCTATCTGAAGATAACAGGTGAATGCTGGAACACTGACCTACTGTACTGTACTACACATGTCTCATTGCTACAAAGGAGAAAAACAATGTTTGTAAATATGTTACAGTAGGAACGACCAGGCCCTTCTATCAGTTCCCTCAGTCAGTCACAAGCTCCATCACACGCCTATATATGATGGTCCACACACCCAGACATGCTGTTGTGCGTGTGTGCATTTGCTAACGTGCACACTTGTGGTCTATCACACAGAGACAAATCCCTGTCTGCCACCACAGCAGTATGTGGCACAGTATTTATCTTGCAGCTGTAGTTAGCCCCGAGTGGTACATTTCATCTGTACCACTTTCAATTGTATTCAGACGTGGGAGTGGGAGCACCGGGTTGCCTCGCTGTATCTCTATCTCTCTCATAAAGCACATCAGCGTGCTTCTGTTACATTATCTGATTTATGGCAAAGGGGGGCGAGTGAGAGGCTTTGCTGCTCGGAGCGGGTTGGCAGTGTATAACAACTGGGTCTTTTGTACAGAACAGTGGGGTCTTTTTCTTCTGAAATCCATTACTGTAAACAGTATTGATGGATGGATGGATGGATGGATGGATAGATAGATAGATAGATAGATAGATAGATAGATAGATAGATAGATAGATAGATAGATAGATAGATAGAAGCATTTTATTGGCCATGATTTGATTGTGAAAGAGGGGGAGGCAATTCATCCACTTCTCATCCACTAGTTTGCTGCGTGTTCATGCACAATACTTCGAGCAGCATCTTAATAATCAGGCTGCTACCATTAAGCACTCATACTTCCCTATATAGAGTAGGTCTGCTCTCAGGTCTGTGATCCTGATCACAGCTATTATGCGACTTCCTCTCACACTCTCCTTCCTTCCTTGCCAAGTGATGCCTTGTAAAAGCATCTTAGCAGTGCTGAAAGCATGCAGCCTCTACCTTTCCTGGATAGTTTGGAGAAACTTGTGACATGACAAAAGGAAACTAGAGAAAACTTGGTATGTTTCAGTCTTCAAAGGCGAGGGATGAAACCAATAAAAAGGGACTTTACGTGGCCTTTGAAGGGTCACAACACTCCCGCCACAAAGAATCACAAAGCTCCACTGACCTCGAAACATTTATAAGCAGAAGGAGGATGTAAACAGGGACGCCTCCTCTTAAAACCACAGCAATGGCACTTTGCGAGAATAAACAAATTAATTAAATTCCAAAGGAGAAACAAATCTTTTGATCTGTGCAAATGATTTTAACAAAGTGGTAAATAGGCATTTTACAAAATGCAGCTGTCCGTAGCGTGAAAGCTGTTAAGATTTTTGTTCTGAAGGTGTTGTGGTTTGACAGGACATTACTTGGCATGCTGTTACAACACCTTGGAAGGCATCGCCATCATCAGTCTCTTTCTTTCTCTGTCACTCTCACGTGCACACATTGTCGACATATAGGCCTACAGTACTCGCACACCCCGACGCACACATACAGTAACATGAGTTCTCTCATATGGCTGCCTGTCTTGCAGCAATTACATGATGTGCGGTAATTGCCAGTCTCTGAAGCGGGCTCTTCAGACACACTTCAAAGGGAGCGGAGCGCGTCCACGGACGCAATTAACAAGATCAACGGAGCCCAGATGAGCTGGCGGGCCCCGCGCTCCTCTCCCCATTGTTCTCATTTTCACTCTCATTAGCGAGTGCGCAGTGGGTGGTGATGGTGGGGGAGGGAGGGGGGTTGGACACCTGCGGAAAAGCTGGGTGCATGGTGTACGGTGCCGGGAGAGAGAGTGACACGGAGGAGCTAACACTAGTAGCAGCACAGGGACATTGGTGTTAATGATGGTTGTCTAAGCTACTGGAGGGAAGGGCACAAACAGCCAGCTGTGGGTGTCGAGGCATGTGAGGAAGTGGAGCCGACTCCTGAGAGACAAAGGTGTGTGTCCCTTTGTGTGTCTGAGAGAAGGAGGGAGACAGAGTGTGTGTTTGTGTGAATGTGACTGATGCACCTGGGAGAAGATATCACCACGGCAACTGGATTGAGGCTGTCAGTGCACGGGAGAAGCTGCAGCTTAATTTTTCACACACGTGGACGCACACTTTTAACACACACTCCAAGATAAGTCAGCCTCGTCTGGTCCATGAACATCTCTAGTGACACCTAGGGGACACCATGCGGAAACAGACAGACAGGCAGGCATATAGACAGATGAGGAGACACCTCTGGATACTGTTGATTTACTGTCCAACACTAATGTCGTTTCTCAACCGAAACCAGTGAGGAATTTCATATTTTCCAACATTTCCCTGGTGAAATGTGTCATTGCCCCTGTTTGGGGTAACTGGAGTTGATCCTTAGTGTTGGAGACAGTTAAAGTATGTGATGATACATCACCGTTCATCAAAAGCTCCGCAAACTCTCCATCCTTCACTCATCTGTCTTTATGGCCGACCAGCAACTCTGAACCAGCCCCCTTAAGATCTGAATATTGCATCTTGGTGGCTCCAACTCAATTTCTGAAAGTAATAAACCAAATGAGAATATATAAATAAATATATATTATATGGTACTCTACAATGCATTCACCACCACCAAAAGGGAAAACATTTAACTTCAGTTGTTGTATTCTTTCAAAGTTGGATTTCCTGCTGTCTAGACCACTTTAGTCTTGGTTTTTATTCGAATGCAGCCTTGCAGGCTTGTAAAAGCCTATTGGTTAGAGCTTTTAAGAGAGCCTTTCATTTGTTTCTCCTGAATGTTTAATGCTACGAGGCCCAGTGGTGCATAGGAAGACTTCGAAAGGGAGGGCGGGATACTGAAGTGTGGCAGCAGCAGCCGGTCAACTTTCAACGTGTAGAGGTGCATTAAAATACATTAATGCTGTTCTGCTTCAGCGTACATCTGATATAAATGGACTAGAGAGATGAGGGGAAAGTAATCACACTAACCTGATGCTTTTCAGCAATTTCCAACCTTGCCCACTGTGGGGGAAACCATTCAACTCTCAACCATTCCGTCTGCAAGAATCCTGAAGCAAACACAAGGTCTGTTTAGGAATGTGTGTCATTTTTCACACAATAGCCAAACTGAACCAAGCATTGTATTGACATCGTGCAGTGCAGACAAACAACATTAAAACATCTAACCCTGACCATGCTCTATCTATCCAGTCTTACCCTGCCCAGACCGCACGCTTCTTGTGCCAAACCACAAGTGGACGAAGAGGGTGGGGGAACAGGGACCGTTGGCCTGCTGCAATAACACCAGCCTTAAGAAGACTTTAGTTTACACCAAAAAAAGGCTGGTTTTCTTGTACATGCTATTGTTTTTGTCATTTGGCTTTTATAAGCTGGAGTGAGAAACTGCTTGTGTAAAAACAAGGTATTAAAACTGTTGGATGCGTTTCTTGTCTTGGCAGTTGGCCTGTTGATGGTAATAGACTGAGCTAGCTATAGTTGGCTGCCTGGCTGTGATTTGTACAGCAAGGCAAGTGCTTTGGAACAAATTGTACCATGCGGCTGAGAGTATAGAAATTGCAGCGTTATTCTGGCTGCTTAAAACAGCTCCGCTCCATGTGTAAGAAAGAAAATCTTGGCTGATGTACGAACACGTTCCTGCCTGTGTGCACTTACACACATTCACACACACACACACGCGCGCACACACACACACACACACACACACACACACACACACACACACACACACACACACACACACACACCATTAAACCAATCTTGGCTGGTACAGATATGCGACATACAGCACAGTTTGGTAAATGTCTGTCTCTGCAGCTTAGCGAGAAAGAGAACACTGTGTGAATGTGTGTTTACATCTCAACTCCAATGCTGTGAACTTCATTTCACAGCGGCCAGATGGAGATTTAGCATGTGAACATAGATGAAAATACACATAGCAAAAAGGACTAAAAACAGAGAGTCTTGCTACTCTAATCAGGTATTAGTGGCTTTTGAACTGGGGGGGAAATGTAGTTCCACTACAATGTTTTGGAAACTCAACAGTCCTTGAGCAGCATGGGCCACTCAAGATATAAAAACTAAAACGGATTACAAGCTAAAACATTAGAAAAACAAATAAGAGTATGACACACACAAATCCAAGTGATTCTTTTAGGCGGTGAAGAAAAAAAAAAGCAGAAAAAATGTTTGTTTAAATACTTGAATTATGTAATAGACTCTCAGCAGTCACAATGTCACAAAGTCCAGACAGATGTAGAAAAACAAAACTTTTGACCCACATCCAATCTGAGAGGTTTTCTGGATTTGTATGAATGTGTGTGTTTGGATGAGGATGGGAGTGGCGATGACTGGTAAGGGGACCAGCAGACAGACAAACAGAGAGCGCGCCTCGGCTTTAACAGGGCCTGTGTAATTATGGTCAACCACATTCCCCACCGCCACCTTTATTTATAGGGTTGCAAACACACTGGGTCTTCACAGTGCTTTTCCCTGCGCATTCCAGCACATTGGGACTTTTTTTTGGGGGGGGGAGGTGTAAACAAATTACATTTTAAGTAGAGTGTAAAGGGATTGGGATTGTGTGCACGTGTGTGTGTGTGTGTGTGTGTGTGTGTGTGTGTGTGTGTGTGTGTGTGTGTGTGTGTGTGTGTGTGTGTGTGTGTGTGTGTGTGTTCTTTTTTGAGAGTTAACAACAAGATCTAAATGTATTTGGGATTTCCAAGATTCCAAGGAATCTTGGAAATCCAAGGTTAAGGAAAAAACTTGGCTTGCACCAGATGTTAATATTGAAAAGTATGTTCAGTGGTTATCACAAGAGTGCCTCTCTATGTTCCTCTGCTTTGGGGAAAACTTTAATCTAGATGGAGAGTAACTCACGCTAACTAATCTGGACAGAACTCATCAAAGAAACATGGGGGTGAGGCTTGGTCAGAATCAATTGGGAGGGACGGCCTCTGGCCACAAAGGGAAGAGGGCCCATTCGCCTTTAGGCATGAGCCACAGTAGCCCAAGTCAGCCGTCACCTTGGGGATGCGGCAGAGCGGAAGTGAACAGACATGCCAGTTAATGCGAAGAGAAAAGAGGAAACACATGGATGTGAACTGGTAGCTGGCTATTTTTTCATTGGTCGATTGAGAGCATTTCCAGCTCTCCTTCTCTTTCGCTTTGCGCCAGTCGAGCACATCTGCTGCACAACTGAAGGAAACGTAAAATGTTCAGGATATCCTGTTGTAATGAAACTCCAGGTTGAATGAAAGAGAAGAAGGTGGGTGTAGGAAGGGTCGCCCATGTGTAATGCCTGTTGGTGGACACATGAAAAAGTGGTGACGAGGCTCAGGGGCCACTTTGGAGCACATGAAGCAGGTCCTGCAAACTGTGTGTGTGTGTGTGTGTGTGTGTGTGTGTGTGTGTGTGTGTGTGTGTGTGTGTATGATGTGGTGGGGAGTGGAGGGGGTTCATATTGAGTGCAGGTGCGCTGTGTGAGACTGAGATGGGGGTGGGGTTATAAGATGTGAACAGTGAAAATTAGGGGCTTTGATGAAAACTAAGGACATCTGTGATTATGGTGTATGTGTGTGATCATGCATGCCTGACATAAGCTTGGCTGTAGCAACCTCAGATGTTCTATCCGTCTGTCTGTCTGTCTCTCTCTCTCTCTATCCATATATCCATCTATCCATCATCAACTTGTCTGGGAGCAGTGGGGTTCTTCACAATCAGGCAAACCAAGAATTCTTTATCCCAAAGGCAGCTCATATTCAGAGGGGAGTGAAAGAGATGGAGATGAGGTGTCATGAATAAATCACTTAGTATCAGTTCAGTCTCCTGAGCGAGGCTAAAACCTCGATATTCAAGCTGGTGGCATCTCACCTCGGCCAATGAGCTGGATAATTGATGGAACTCGAAATTATTTCATGTAATATCAAACTCCTACGCTCACAAGTGCAGTCGCACCTTCCCAAGCCCTCTGAGGACCGGCGCTTTAATTCTTGCAATGGTGTAATTTTCTCTGTAATGCACTGACAGAGCAGCTGACCCAGCTGTAACAAACGCTTCTCTGGATTTAAACCAGAATGTGTATTGCGTGTCTCTGGGATGTAAAGCTTCGGCACAATGCTTACTCGGCTCTGTGGGGCAAATACATAAAAAGCATGCACGCAGTCTCTATAGAACCCAGATGGCTGACAAATAGGGAATCATACGAGCCACACAGATAAACAGAGGAGAGAAAGACAGAGAGGGAAGATACTCACAATAACAAGTGGTGTTTCGTGAGCCTTTTTCTCAGCGGTTGTGTTTACCCTCGCTCAGTCCTCCAGGGGTAATTTGGGGAGAGGAAGAGAGACAGAAAGTTAGACAGAGCACAGGGAGACCAAAACTAGCAAATAACTGTCAGGAGGCAGCCTGTCTCCTTCAATGTTAGGTGTTTGTGCTGACAAACACACAAAAGCAAGTACACAGCGGCACTCTGATACATCACTGCACGCACGATACTTTTTTTACTTTCTCTTTCCAGACACGCAAACTCTCAGAACTGAAGCTGAGCTTTACAATACATGAGCACGAGGATCGCTTTGTAGTAGTCGTTTGGCAAAGGGCAGTTAACGATGCACCTTCAAACTTTAGCATCAGTGACAATGTCTCACTCCCATCCATCTCTCACTGCTGGCTCGCACAACTGAGAACAGAGTCTCACCCTCTCCTGGCCTGTTCTTAACCAGCAGGAGGATGAGAAAATACCCAGACCAGGGTCGGCTGTTGGGTCAAGCCTCTGCCGCCAACTTGGTCCTATCCGTGTCTGAGCGAGTCAAGGTGACATGGGGGGGGGGGGGAGTATTCTTCGTTTCCACAGAGAGACATTGAGCCCAGGGTCAATATTGACTGTCAACCATCCGTGAGCTTGGCTGGACATTGCTTGACTTTTCAGACTTCAGTTCATACTAGTTTAAAAGGGGGAGGGGAAAGTCAGGGGAGGGGACTCCAGCAGAGAATAAAACCAGTTATAACAGCACACATACACTTACACTAATACACTTGTACATGCACATGCACTAGTCCCAATCTGCCATCTGGAGAAGACAGGCAGGTATGAGGAGGCTTCATGGTGAACTGTGTGGGAGTTGCAGTGGTTTGGGTGGAGTGACAGATAAGGTGACAGAGAGAGGGAGAAAAAGTGAGAGGGAAAAAGAGAGTGTTGGAAGGGAAGAGGAGGAGGGGGGGGGCAGTGAGATGTAAAATGGGATTATAACAGCATCACTGAGGCCTCTTATATTTGTTTTAACTGGACACGGTCAAACCATCTTGGCTGCCAGTTTGTCTTTTAAAGCGCCTTCTAAGCCTGACCTGGCAAGCCGCTCACCCATTTTTTCGGCACGCGCATACACACACACACACACACACACACACACACACACACACACACACACACACACACACACACACACACACACACACACACTCTATTGTGATCCCAATCCCTCCTGAGCTGAATACTTTCACCACAGAGTCGTAGTCGGAGCTGAAACCTCTGAGATATGGCTCATACTGCTCCCCTCTTACTGGCAGAAAGACAGATGGAGCAGTTTTGGGCCAATAACAACACTACATGAAAACACTAAAGACACCACCTCAAACCAACGCCACTCAAGGGGAACTATGCTATGGCTGTACTGGGATATAACAGTTCGGATTAAGGTTTTACTTAAAACATGAGCACTGTCTGAGCAAACTGAGGGACTCATAACAAAAACGGACACGCCGACTGGACATCCTCAGCTCTGATCTGTGGGCTTTTCATAAAAGTTGTTGCTGCTCAGACTAAACAAGTGGTCTGCCTGCAGCCTCGTGTGAAGCCTCTCGCAGTACTCTCGCAACACATGAAGGGATGAAGGGTCATGTCTAGATGATTTGCGAAACTCTCGCGAGGTGGTTGATGTTAGGCATTGACCTCGAATAGTTAAGGTAAGGATTGGTTGTTGGGCAGCAAGTCTCACAAGAGTTTTCACACCTTTTCACAAATCTAGGGTAACCAGACATGAACCAGATGCTACCAGATGTCATCATTCAAAGACATTTTGGCATTGAAAGAGGGCCAGAATATCCAGTGTCAAGCCTGTTCCCACAGCATGATAAACGCCTCTCAATGCCCTTATGTCTTGTTCATCGCTTGATACCATTTATGAAAGTTGAGCGTGAAGAAAAACAGAAAAAGATAGAGAGACGACAGAGAAGGAGGGAGAGTAAGTGGATGATGGAGGATGAGGAGTTACGATCATCTTGGAGAGACTGCTCCTTTGTTCTGTTGCATTAATCTGCTTTTTTCCCCGTTCCCCTGCTCGTTCTTTTGATCCGCTGTTGGATCATCCCCTTGATGATTCACTAACAGCAAAAGAAATTAAATACATCGGATTGACGACCAGCTCCCCCCAGTCCCCTCCATGGCTCTCTCCTCTCTTCGCCACCACTGCCTCCCTCCTCATCTCCTTCCTCCCCTCTTCTCCCCGAGGCCCTCATTTCTTCAATAGATAAGCAGCGGATCCGTTCTTTATCGCTTCGCTCTCCATCTCTATCCTTTTCCCTTCTTTCCCTTCTTCTCTGTTTTTTCCTCTGCGCTGTGTTTAATCCCAGCCTTGCGGTGGATGCATGTCAGAGATGTAATTCTATTGTTTAACATGCTCCTCTGAGCCCCCACCCCACCCCAAACTCAGTCACTCCTGGGGCCACATGCATATTCATCAGCTATCAAAAACAAAAGGCAGATCACACTGTTTGTCATGTACTGCAACCAGCGCTATTCAATTCTCTCCCTTCTTTGCTGCTTCTGGCAGATTAGTGCATGTTAAACATATCTCAGACACACAAATCCTAAGTACTAACATATAGACATTCAATCAGAGAAAGATAGTCTGTAGTTTTCTTAACATGCAAGGCGAAAGCTCCTTATAGATGCTCTTATGTGAAGATACTGGGAAGTCTGGGAAGAGTGTGGAGCGCAGTGATAGTTGGAGGCAATAGATGACAAAAGCAAGAAGATTTCAGAGCAATATAGGAAAAAGGGGTCAGTTATGCAAAGGGACATGCATGGCTATGTGAGACTGTAGGCCATTCATCAGGCAGTCCGGCTCAGTCGGAGCCGGAGTGAGAGTTGGTCCTCGGGTCCTGCTACAGTCTTCTGGGTGTTGTCCAGGGTGCACCGGCGCACAGCTCCAGGTTCCAGGCTCCAGGGCCAGACAGATGTAAACACGGCCTGACCGCACACAGAGGCGCAGTGCCAGCCTGCCCTCACCTTGCACATAAACAGCCAAGGAGGCCACACCGTGGGCCAGGGGACAGACAGCGCTGAACTTGGCTGGAGGGAAGGGAAGAGAGAGGGGGGGGATGGAGCATGGAACAGGGAAGGCAAGAGAGCGAGAGGCAATGATTTATGCTTGTTAGAGCAGTTCACATTTCTGAGAAGAGAAAAAAAACGGTGGCATCTCGGCTTACTTGCTTTAACATTGTATACATTCTATTATTATTATTTGCCGTTCCTAATTGCAGTTCATGCCACCAGCGGTGTGTGCATTTGGGTTGATCTGCTTAGATATTTTCTCTAACGCCCTGCCTTGACAGATGCGCTGGGCTTCTCAGCGCCTGTTTGATTCATGCGTCAGGACAAATATGGGTCAAAATGAAACATCCAACACGGTGGCTTCTTCTTGCTTGTTCTTCTCTCTTCTTTTTCATTCCCTTTGCACTTTCTTCTTTTCAAAGCTCGGCTCAGCGGGACTGTGTCTCTGCTGCACCACTGCCAGGTTGTGTGTGTGTGTATGTGTGTGTGTCTAAGTGTGTGCGTGTACGTTTGTGTGATGAGACGTGACAAGCGCCTTCATCCTCCCCTCAGACGCCGCATTCCACAACGCTCCGCCACACGGAGCGAGTGGCGGGCTTTTCATCTTTCCCCTACCCGCTCCTTCCTCATTCTTCTTCTCCTCTCCTCGCTCTCACAGGTGTAAGAAAGGCGCATGGAGGAATGAAAGGGACAAGATTCTAATTAGAGGAGGAGGCTGAGACAAAAGCAGGGGGATAACGAAGGGAAGCAACGATAACACATGTAAAACACAAAGCCTTAATCTTAGAGAGCGTTTGGAGGGATCTCTCATTTCTCTCCCTCTGCAGTGAAGCGAGGTAGGGGGGTTGTGTGCACGGGAACGCGAGGGGATATGATGTGATTATGAGCACAGAGCTGACAGACAGAGAGATTGCCGTGTGTGTGTGTGTGTGTGTGTGTGTGTGTGTGTGTGTGTGTGTGTGTGTGTGTGTGTATCCCCACAGGGCCTTTGGTTCCCACTCTTCATAGGGACCAACTTAAAAAACACAGCCCTGTAAAAACAGCAGGCAGTTGTACTTTTAGCATTGTTTACTTATTTGGGGAAAAGTGCAACAAAGTACCAATTTATTTAAGTAACTACATCTTAATTCAACAAGTTAACTTGCTCTGCTTTATGTACTGTATAAGGTTATCAAAAAAGAGCAGTAAAGACAAGACATCCACGATCATGATTATACATTTCATCGCCACCTCCGCTTGGCCAAAAGGAACGGCTGGCTCTCTCTCCATCCTTCCCTCCAGTTTTGCTCACTCTGCATGTGGATTCTGTCTGTTTATTTGTTTGAGTCGCCTCTGAGCTTCCCTGACATGCCGTTGCACCTCCAGGGTCCTTGGGTGATGTGATAGGGCTCAGGGACTTTTGGTTTCCTTGCCACTGCTGTGAAACTCCATTCAGATGATGAAACTGCGGTGCAGCTGTGTCTGCGGCTCACGGTGGGATGCTGGTGTCTTTGTCGCTCTCTGCGAGGCAAAATCTCACTGATGAAAGAGCCTGCAAATGTGCCTCTTTAGCTCGGGCCCATATATCTTCTCACTGAGAAGCCATTGTGACTGTCATCTGCCTGTGCGTGTGTGTACGTGCATTTGTGTGCGTGCGTGTATTTATAAAGGCTAAAAAGTCCACACCATTCTTTTAAGATCTTCTTTAACTGCCTCACACACAACCCTAGTAGCCTTGCATGTTGATACGCATGTGTACATTGTTAATTCATGTGTGTAGGCATTGGAGTGAAGAAACAGGCTGGACGATTTGTCAAATTATGTTTCAGTGTACATGGTACAAATGACAGACAGGTGTCGAAAAGATTTTCACAAATCTTGCCACGAAGTTGGGATCCTGTGAGTCACAGGGAGACTGAAAATAACAGCGAAAAGATAACCTGGCAAAGCACATTTCCACAGAGTCTTCCCTGAGGTGATGCAAGACTTTAGACAAATGTCTTGTTTGTTCACCACTGAATGGCCATCTTTCATGGGGTGGCATGCCAGTGCACACACACACAGATTTACAGACGGTAGCAGATCATTTTTCTCCCTCATGAAGTAGGTAGCGAGAATATTACAAATCAAAATCATAATGCATTGCCGTAGGCCAGGGGTCGAACGAGGAGATGCAGCTGTGTAACAGACAGACAGACTGACAGGGTATATATATGTGTGTGTGTGTGTGTGTGTGTGTGTGTGTGTGTGTGTGTGTGTGTGTGTGTGTGTGTGTGTGTGTGTGTGTGTGTGTGTGTGAGAGAGTGACAGCAAAGAGCCTTATCCTCCATTAATAACAGCCACTAATCCCCTGATGTGATTACCTCTCCCTCCCTCCCTCCTCCTCTACTTTACCCCCTCTCCCTCCATCCCTCCTCACTCTTTCTCCTATTCAACAGCGCCAGCCACTTGTCTTCCATGGCAGAGCTCAGCTGGTCCAATCCCCAGAACAGATCCAAGACTTCCACTGTGTTCAGCTGCCAGGACGATGGAGGTCTTCCAATTTGACGCCTCTCCTTACTAGAACTCGCCTCTGGGCAGGTGTCTAAAAAAGCAAAAGTCAGTGGTGTGGCGCAGAGAAGGAAGCACATTTAAACAGATTAAGACCCATGCCTCTGTTCAAAGCTCTGACACTTAATGCTGCCTGTATGAGAGGTGACGTGTGATATGAATCGTACAAGATATGGTTTTGGATGTTCAAACGTTTATGGAAATATCTGCAAGCATTAAGGATTATGGGTGTGCAAAGGGAGGCAACAAGCATGTCAGTATAGCTATTTCGGTCCTCAATGACTGGCTGCCAAATGAATTTTTTCAGCATTTGATAAACTCGCTACATCAATACAAAGTCTAGTGTGTTTCTATGGAAACTTAGACCTCTGAGAAGGTTGAAATTTGCCACTTAGCTCAAGATATGCTCAATAGTAACGTGCTATGATAAATCTGCACAACGTGCTCAGATTCCATATGAATCATAGAGACAAATACTATCCAACTTTATACATCCACAAACATGTTTAACACACAAAAGCAGGCAGTTGAAGAGATAAACGCATGCAGTTACATTTATCTCTTAAAATCCGTGTTAGTAACAAGCAAATGTCGGTTGGATTTTTTTCAGACATTAAAAAGTATTTTGTTCTAAAGTTTTTTAAAGTTTCCTCATGCTGTAATTCTTTATTTAACTTGTGAACAATTTGTTGTGTATGCCTGTGTAGATGCTCAAAAGCATTCTGCAGAGTGGAAATTTAAAACGTCAGTCAAATATACCTATACTGGACATGCGTACATGCACAACTGTGCAGATAGACATTAACATGCACAAACACACAGATGCAAACACACACACACACACACACACACGGGCTGATGCAGGTCCCTTGGGGGAAGCGACAGTGCAGCATAATGTGTACTTGGTATACTTGGTGATGTCTCCATGGTAACTGTTATGTCTGACCTTCAACCATGTGTGCTGCCTTCCATCTGGCTCAGGTTGGTTAATCAGATCACATCAACACACACACACACACACACACACACACACACACACACACACACTTCTCATCATGAATGGAGAGAATTTTTTAGTGATTTTTAGAGGTTTTTTCAACAAGTTTCTTAGCAGTCACTGCAATATCAGATGTTCCTTCCCAGTTTGACCAAAGCTTGTGGCTGTGATTTCAGGATTGGTACTCGTTTTCATTCTGACAGGCATGCTATAGCTCCAACAAGATGAAAAGTTCCCTTTGAGCTGCAGTAGTTTGCAGGGGGTTTGGAAAAGATTTGATTAAATTAGTGTGTCTTTCATCAGCAAATAGGCCATACCCCAGCACTCTGCACGCTTTCACAAACTGCCCCTTTCATTTCTGTTCAGTTCAATACTCTCATCCGCGATGCCATTTGCAAATTCATAAGGCCCTCCAGAAGGGCCAACATCTGGCAGCTCCTTAGGCCCAGGATCGTGCATCCGTTCTGGAGCAACAAGGCCTGCAGACCAGCCCCTCCTGTTGAGCTCAGCCTTTGGTGTGTGTGGTACCGTTCAGGGTCTCCACTTCCTGAGTGCTGGTGCCTTGATGTGGCCAAAACCATAGTGCATGATTTATTACAGTACTAACTCTGTCCCCAATGCTAATACTGCCATTATTATGACCATACACTCCCCCCTTCTTCCTCAATCTCCCACCTGCAGTCTCACTCTGAAGCCTTTACCAGATACAGCTGACACAGCTCTGGCTAATGGTTTACATAAGGAGTGTAGTTTTTGTTGCCTTGATGGATGTTTGGTCTCAGATGATGTTTGAATAGTGTGTGTGTGTGTGTGTGTGTGTGTGTGTGTGTGTGTGTGTGTGTGTGTGTGTGTGTGTGTGTGTGTGTGTGTGTGTGTGTGTGTGGGGTGGGGGGGGTGGGTAGCATGCTGTGAACAAGGTGACAAAATTGTTGGGGCAATGACACATTGTTAAGCGAGATTTCCATTTGTCTCCCAACTTGTTGTATTGACTACTGGTTTGTTGCCTTGTGTGGTTTACGGGTGGCTAGCATGGTCCAAGGGGAACCAAGAGAAGTGGGGGTGGAGGTGGCTGGGACGTAAACTGTTTTTTGGCTGTATAGCCAATCAAAGCGACCTCATCAAAGTCACCAAACCATTGCTCCCCACAACCTTCCTTGCCTCTTTTCCTCTGTTAATGTAAGTTCTACACAGTGTAATCAGCGGGGCTTAAACAGAGAGGAAGATGGATGAAAGGAGAAGAAGGTGGAGAGGTGGAGAGATGGAGGAAAGCACCAGAACAGAAAAGCACCAGTGTTTGTGTTAGCAAAGCCAGAGTGAGGAGGCAGATGAAAGAAGGCAGAAGGACAGGGACAGCGGAAGTGAGGGGACCAGAGAGGAGGGATGTGGTGGAGTTGTGTTTACAAGCAACGGTCTCACAGCGCACTGTGGCTTTGTGTGTCAGCAAATCTGAGTTTGTGATGGCTTACCACTGCAAAAGAATAATCAAGCCATATTTACAATGCTGTAGACACTTAGTCCATTTCTCAGGAAGTGTGACACTTCAGCATGTGAATGCAGAAGCAACAAAAGCAACAGTTCCTTCATCAGTAGCTTAGTTGTAGGCCTTCTTTAGAAAGAGATATAAACAAGCAGAAAAGGAAGCGGAAGACCTTTTTCAACATTCATTCATATACATCAATTCATACACATCCCAATTGCGCCATGTAGTCCCCACTGAGACACAAGCTCGGGTATCCCCCCTACGATCCCCCATTAGTAAGAGACTCCCTCACAGGCAGCTGCCTCAGAGCCCCACAGAGGTATCAGATCTCCTCCTCTTCCTCATCTCCTTAATTAGCACAATTAAGAGATTTATAGGACAGATGGATGGAAATCCAGCTGGCTGCCGCGCCCGTCTCTGAGGACGACTCTGCCGCTGAGGAGGTGAGATCTAAGTGATAGGAGTGAGCCTTGAGAGTATGAGATCAGCTCACTGGTGGTACTCTGGCTCCCTCTTGTGTTTAGAACTGGGTACTGGTGGTCAGTGGTGGTGAGAGTTGCGGGGTTGAAATGGCTGCTTATATTATTTATCAGACATTGGGTTTTGTCAAATAAAACGCAGTTTAGTGTTTGGGTTCAACTGAAAGAACGGATTGGTTAACAACATCAGTTCCTCAGTATTTGTAACATGTATACAAGCTGAGTGTATGAGTTTAGCTTTAATTTAAAAAAAATAATAGGATAGAGGGATTTTTTTTTTTTAAATGGAACTTGATTTTTTGACACGGTTATCTCAACCTTATAAACTACTTTTCATCATGTAAGTATCTGTGGTTGGACTGTTTGAACTTCAGTTGATGTCATTTAGCATCTTTTTAAACAGCCACATCTGGTACAGCTGCTGCTGTAACCTATAAGTATTACTTTTTCTACAAAATGTTTTACGCAATAAAATAAAGTGCTGTTGAACAAACACTGTGTACGTTTATTACTGTAGCCTAAAGCAAAATAGAAAGGGGTAATATTTCATTACACATGAAGTCACATACAAATAATACAAGTAATTTAATGACCTGTTGATGGTTATTATAGTGTAAACTCATACATATTGTTAGAAAGAGTGGAAACAACAAAAAATTACAAACTTAATACAACAACATCTGCAACATGAAAATATTTGAAATAAAGGCAGATCTCATTTAAACTCTGTACTGGTGTCGTGATTAAAGCTTATTTACTGAGTGTTCAGAAAAAAAAGATTAGTTTTCCTTTTCATTAGTTTGAACTCAACAGGCAGGTGACATTTCTTTCCTCAATGACATAAACAGAAATATATGTAACCTTATTTTGCAAAATCCGTCATGTAATGTAATCTAGGCTACTGCTTATTTGTCTTGTCGTAGGCTAAAATGTGGAGTAACTCGTAGTTTTACAGCTCTTGTAGTGACTCGGAGCCTCTGTGACGTAGAGCTTCATTGGTCAGCCACCTGCACACAAAAAAAGGTTTTGGTTCAATTAAGCAAGCAACAACAGTTGTGTTTAAATGACTTCATTCTCTGTACAAATGTGACAAATACTGCAAAGACTCACATGCTCAGGCTGCCTTTTTTATGTTTTACTCCTATATGAACAGAGAGAGTAAGGATCAAATCAAATAAAGAAATCCTGTCGGACTTGTTAAGTTCATACTGTCAGGAATACTCACGTCGAAGCTGCCACGTGGTTACTATGGCAACAACCGTCACCACCAGCACCACTGGTACCACGATGGCTGCTAGGTGACCACTTTGACTCTCCTCAACGCTCGCCTAGCAGAGAAGATTCAATAACAGTTCAGCTTTGCCTTCCCTGGAGATCTTATGAACACTAAAGTTGCAATAACAGATTCTTGCCACTAGGGGACAGAGCGTTACAACTTTCAGGTACTTCTACTTTACTTGAGTACTTTCATTTTACGCTGCGTTATACTTCTGCACCACTATGTTTCAGAGGGAAAGTTTGTACTTTTTACTCCACAATTCTGAAATGGGACATTCTGCATAATGAGTATGTTTACTTTCGGTACCTTAAAGATGCAGTGCGTAAGATTTGACGGCATCTAGCAATGAGGTTACAGACAGAAACCAAGCGTGTAGGAGAACTATGGTGGCAGACGCGAAATAGTGAAAAAGGCCAATGGCCAATTCTAGAGCCAGTGGTTGGTTTGTCCATTCTGGGCGACTGTAGAAGCACGGTGTTGCAACATGACGGACTCTGTGAAGATGACCTGCTCCATATATAGATATAAACAGCTAATTCTATGGTAACTATTCATATTTTCAGGTGATTATACACTAAAGAAAACACACTTCTTATTATCATATTCCATTTAAATCCCCCTAAATGCTACACTGTCCCTTTAAGTATATTTTGATGCTAATACTTGAATGCAGGACTTTTACTTGTAACAGAGTGAGAGATTTCTACATTGAGATATTGTAACTTTTACTTAGTGAGCACTTCTTCCACCACTGATGAGTGTTTCAGACTCAAATATACAGTAAATGTGTGAAATGGCTTCAAAAGGCTAAAGGCCATCTCTCTGTGGGTTTGTCACTGTAAGCGAACCCTTAAACATTAACTTACACATGGTCTTGTGATGTATTGTTAAAATCCACATTGTTTGTTTTTGAAGTCAGTTTTCATACTTACAGCAGCATGAGTGTCAGTAGATATGGTGCTAAGGAGATCAACTCTCTGATGACCTGTCAGACACCCACAAAGGAAAGTAGCTAAGAGGAAGTATTGAAAGTGTTGCTTCTCAGAAAACTGCTCAAGATGCAAAACAAAAAATAAGCAATGGGGTCACTTAAGGTGTGTTTTCTGTTCTCTGAAGAACTGTGATTGCATTATAATAAAAGTGAGTTTCATTTATATTTTTGGCTACGTTGGTGAGTGTGAATAAGGGCCACAGCATCACCGTGACACTAAAGAGTGTAGCAATAGAAACACCAGTATTGTTCTGCCTGATGTATCACAGTAAAAAACAACAATGAGAATAAATAGAAAAGAAACAACAGTAAGAATCATGATACACAACACCTGTTTCTCCAGTGGTGATGGTGATGACATCGCTAGCTTTACTGGTGCCCTGACTGTTCTTGGCAAACATGCGGATGTTGTATGTTGAAGGAATTATCTCTATTATTGTGGCCTCTGTCTGGTTGGGGCTAAAGTCAACAACTGTCTTTGTGTGGTCCCACGAGGCTGTGGAGGAAAAGAAAGAGAAGAAAGATTTTACATGATATCACCAGATGCCATAGGGTTTAAAAATGTGAATTTAATGTCAGCAGTTGAGTTACAGTAAAGTGGCAAGGATTTAATTACTCCATTGAAAATATCTCTTACCGTTCACTGCTTTACACTCCAGGTAATAGCCAGTGATGGGGCTATCACCTTCAAACCCAGGAGTCCATAAAAGGGAAATTGTATTGTCTTTGACCTCCTTCAACTCAATCACTGGGGGATCCGGGGGCACTGGGAGACACACAGCAGAGAAAACACATCTTTTGTGAATTTGAACATGTTTCTTCTACAGAAAGACAGATTGTGATGATCATGTCATGTGCAGACAATCTATAGCCGTGATTTATGGATCTCTTAAGGGACACTATAACTGCACATCTGATCTCACTTGGATTTGGGCATATTCTGCGATTCACAGAGACTGTGGAAAACCTGCATTCCAATAAAGTTCATGCAGATGTAAAGTCTGGAATGCAAAATTATGTAATAAACGGCAACAATAATTCAGTGTCAGTGGAAAAACTCTATATGAAACACATGAAGTACCTGATGTGATACTTGTGGTGCTTTCTCCCCAAACAGTGGCAGCAGTAACAGTCCCAATTGTTGAAGTTCTGTGACCTTGGTACACATCTATAACAAACAATTTTTTAAATGCAGTCAAAATGTATTTCTGTAGTTCTCAAGATGTTAATAAATGATTCAGGAATATGATTAATTTACCAACTAACACATACCTGAAGTGAAAGTTGTGTCTTGTACCCAAATTGTGGCTGCAGTGGAAGAAGATCTGATAGTGGAAGCTGTTGATGTTTTGTGAACTTGAAACAGAATAAAATCCAACTTCTGTAAATTACTTGATATTAAATAATAATAATGAAATTAATGTTTTTATCATATTTTGGTACCCTTTCATGTTTCCCGTCTTACCCTCATCCAGAGTGAAGCAGAGAGGTGCAGTGGAGGCAGGTCCTACTCCTGCATTTGTTTTGGCCTGTATAATCACGCCGTATTTGGCAGAAGGCGTCAGGTTGCTCAGGATGGCGCTCTCTTGTTCCCGTGTGGCCGTTACACTTAAGTGCTGCCACCTTTTGAACTGTTTGCCTGCAGGGTCGTACTCTCTGTAGCTAATGCTGTAACTCCGAAGAACCCCGTTTCTGTGTTCGAGCCTCGGAGGCTGGTTGAGAGAAAACACTCCTAGAGTTAGAGTTGTAACGTATTTGACACTCTTTTTCTTTTGAGACATATCATGTCTTGGGTAAAATGGGTGCAATACACAGCTTTTTTTATTTTTTTGTTATACCAAGTAAAGCTTCACAATTGTGACATTACCTTCCAAGTGACTTTGATACTGTGAGAAGTGAGGGCCTCCAGCTGCATATCCAGGGGAGGACCCTCTGGTGCTGCAAGGAAAAGAAGCTTAGACACCATCCTTCAAAAAAATGAGTTCTGCACGATTCTAATCTTTTCTAAAACAATAAATAATGAGGGACACTACCTGCTTCTTTAGTTGTGACTGTCAGAACATTGCTGGTCTCGCTCATGCCCACACTGTTGATAGCAAACATGCGAAGGTTGTAGGACTTGGCCGGACGCAAATCCACCAAAGTCAGCTGAGTCAGTTCAGGATTTGAGACTTCGGTACTCACTGCAGTATCCCAGGATGCTGTGCAACAAGGATGCATAGATAAGGTCCATACATCATTCTCCAAGTATCTTTCCAAAGATATAATTAGCTGCCCAATGTCCTAATTCTATTAAGATTGTTGGGATAATTGTCTATGCTTACCCTGTTTGTTTTTGAGATCAATCCTGTAGGCTGTAATGGGCCTGCCGCCATCAAACACAGGAGTCCAGCGAACAGTGACGGTCCTTTCCTTCACCTCTCTCGTCTCCACCTTCAGAGGATTAGGGCGTACTAAAAGAAATAAAAACTAAGTTAATTGCTTAATAGTGCTGAAACAATTAGTCAAGTAATAAATCATCAGATAAAACCATGTGCAAAGCAAATCAAAGCATGTGCTTGTTCCAGCGTCTCAAATGTGAGAATTTTCAGTTCGTCTTCAATAGTCCGGATTTCTGGGAAGTTGTGAGGGACATTTTTCCAACAAGCAGGGAGTCCCTAGGCAATTCCTGTAACTTATTTTGTCAGAAATGTTAATGTTTTGTCTCTCCTTCACAGATTAGAATTTCTCCCCGTGGGTCTCACCTGCCACTACCGTCAGAGTCAGCTGGTGCTTGTGATCGTTGAACCAGCCCGGTATTTCCACACGGCAGCCGTACGTCCCGGAGTCGCCCTCCTCCACCTGCCTGATGGTCAGTGACACATCTCCCACAGCAACATCCCCCCTGAGCAGGTAACGCTCCGACAGTCTGTTGATCACCGATGTCCCGTCTGACCGGATCACCTCATTGGCACAGCCACGGTTGGGGATGGCTCCCCGACCCCAGCATGCAGAAAGCTTGCCGTAGTTCTTAGCATCATAGTTGCATATCAAAGTAATATCTTCTCCCACTGTGGCTATGATGCTTTCTGCAGACACACAACCTGAGAAGATAGCAAGTCTCAATGGCATCAAGGAATATTTGGTAAGGTATAATAAATTAAACTGTTGAATTGTCATTTAAAGAAAATGCAAATCATACTCATGACTGTCTTACCTAGGAGAAGACAAAAGAGGAGAATGCAACACAGAGGGAGGCATCTTAGAAAAATCATTTTACTCTCGTCTCAGAATCAATCAGGATTTGGTCCACCTGCTAAGCGACACTGAACCAAACCACAGTGTGGTTTCAGCTTTGAAATCCTTCCAAATCACATGACGCTGTCCTTGATATGCTCACACAAACAACTTCTGCTGGCACAAGTGGAATGTAGAAAAGAGACGTTTCCCTTTCTGTGGTTTTGGTTCCTTATCCTAGAAGTAACACACATGTTTCATTTTGATGATTTGACAGAGACAGAATCAAGGTTAGCACTATACTGCCTTCCCTCCTGGTGTTTGTTCTCAGTCCTTGTTGTGACTGAAGGGAATTTAGGAAGTTTCAAACATTCAAACTCTTAACTTTATTCTTTAGTGAGGAACTCTGCATCCACAGAAATTCTGCAGTAAAATGTGCTACTTTTTTTAACTGAGCACACACACTGAAAAATGATTTGTTAAAATATTCAAAATACTTCTGAAGACTCTGAACTGTCTGAAGCTAACTCCAATGCTAACATGTACTGTCAGCATGTGAGCACAAACATAAAATGGCAGAAGATATATAATCTTCATCTTCATTTCCAAAAGCATTACTCAAAGTGTCCTAAAATATAACACTGATGAAAATAGAAAGTCTGGTTTACTCAAGGGCCATAGACTTCTGTGTGTGTCTGCTGAGTAAGCACTTGGGTCTGGTGGATGTTTAGTAACCAGCACAGAACTTCCTCTTTGATCACTCCACAAACATGTAGTTGGTACAGCTAACTATGGCAATATTCATATATACCACGTGGTCGGGTTTCTTTTATTATTGTAATCATTTGTTGTATTGAATGCACTTTAACTTTCGTATTTGCAGAATGAGATGTCCAACACGATTGTACTTGTGTACCCGGATACACACAAGAAATAAAAACGAAACCGCAACAATAACAAAACATGCAGACTTTCCACAATTCAGATGATTTTCTCACATCAGTCATGAATTTCTTGTAAACACTGTCGCAACCACATGAAGATCATTTCCCTCGCTGACTCAGAAAAGATGCCTTGCCCTCGATTTAGTGGACTCTTAGTAAATAAAATGGCACAAAAACAAGAACTGGAACAGAAACAATGAAATGTGAGAACATGGAGCAAAATTTGCCCTTTCCAGAATACTGTCTATCCTAGGGTACCACTTGAATTAAGCTGAAAGGCTATTATGGATTTTTTGCCAAATGACACCAAAAATGAACTGCCTACCTTTATCATTCCACAATTCGGCAAAACTGGATTCCCGGACAAAGTTTTGACTGTTCAATACCAACTGCTTATTTATTGCTACAATGTCTGAGCACAGTAACGATATGAGAACAGTGTATGTTTTTTGTAAAGGGAAAGATTGGAGTTATGGCAAATAAACAAAGGTTAGCCTGTGTTTAAGGTAACCAAGTTGTGGTTATGGTGAACGTAGTAATAAAAACAAAACCGTAATTGCTGGAATCTGATGGGATGAAATTACATGCTGCCCTTCACCCAACCACGCCCACTAATGTTGGCATTGGATGTGAATTATACTCTGCAAAATCATCCAGTATGAACTGTGTTCCTAAAATAGACGAAAGAAGGAAGGCACACTATCTTTTAATGTGTAAAATGAATCTGAATGGCGCATGGGTCACAAACTATAAACCATTCAACACTAATGGAAAATAAGGATGAGGATTATGATGAAGAAGAAAATAGCTGCCACCCTGTCAATGTTCCCCGCTCCCAGGCTATTATTTTATTCCAGCAATCACAATGAACCTTATCATGAGGGACTGGGTCAATTATAATTGGCACATGGTTTTATATAAGTGCCATAAATATGCAGTACATTCAAATATATATTGTATGTTGAAAACTTTAATATTACTCTGCACTCTATTTCTTGCTTCCAGGTTTAACCCACACCCACATAAGTGCACATTTACATTACATTGATCAATTATTTAACAATTTGGGAAATAATTTTTTTCACTCAAGTATGAAGGGAAAGCTCAGTGTTTTGGCAGAACTTGCCCTTTTTGGGAAAAATGTTACTGAAGAAAACCAGGTGATGAAATGCATGTGCCATAATTATCTTGAAATAAATTTTAAAAAACTGTACTATAACTTTATACTCCGTCTCTCCTCCAGTCTTAACTGAGCCCTATAGCCAGTGGGAGGACAAATGGGTTGAGCAAATCCTTTGACCAGAATGCTGGCGGTCTCGGCTCCAACTGTCCGTATGTCAAGTGTCCTTGAGCGAGATATTGAACCCCAAGTTGCATCCCAAGTGCTTCACAGCAGCCTACTGCTCCTATATGCTTAAGACGGGTTAAAAGCAGTGGTCAAATGGAATTTATGTATATGACAAGGGTAATAAAGTTCATGTTTTTTGTCTGCTGCATACTGTCATCCAATTCATAATTTGATCTCTTGCTGCTGCTGTTTGTTTTACTGCTTTTAGTATACTTCTCTGTTTCTGTTTGTATTGCCCGATGCCTGTGTCTCAGTCTGCATGTCTTCATGTAATGCTTGTTGTGACTGTATGCCAGTAATGGGTGTGTTCGAAATGTTTGGATGTGTCTTGCTGTCTTTTTAACTTTTCATTTGACTTCTTTTAGCCCCACACCCTTTCCTCAAGGCGCTTTGCCTTTTTGCCAACCCGCCATTGTCAATAAGAATTTGTTCTTAATGACTCGCCTGGTTAAATAAAGTTTAAATTAAGGATAAAAAGTGTTTTCTACAGACACAACCTGAGAAGATAGCAAGTCCCAATGGCAACAATGAATATTTGGTAATGTATAATAAATGAAACATTTTAATTATATGCAAATCATACTCATGAGAAGACAAAAGGAGATTGCAACGCAGAGGGAGGCGTTAATGTTTCCTGCATGTGCACATAACCACACAATGTCTATCACAGATAAAACAATATGAATGGTTATTTTTTTTATACCAAAATAAGTTTGAGGAACACAACACAGAGGTTTCAATAATGGTCAACTGAGATACGTGACCTGTTTTTTCGAAGAAGTAAAGTTTTCTGTATACATGTTACTATGTGTATTGCATTATGATAAATTAGAAAATCTTTATATTTCATTTCTGGAATATGTTTTAAAAAATAGTTGTGACACTTCCGATGCTTAATCATTCTTGGTAAAACATTAAAAATCAACTTTGTTCTTAAGCTACAGTAGATTTTAACGTCATAATTTGGGCTCAAACACAAAGAGCCTAACCAAAGATATATCCATTGTATCCAGACACTGATGGAAGTTGAAACTCTGGACTTCTGTTTCTTAGACTGCTGAGTAAACATTTGTGTCTAACAGATGTTTAGTAACCCAGCACAGAACTCCTACTTTGATCGCTCCCACAACTACTGCAATATAAAAATACAAGTAAGTATTTAGATTTTCCTGTAGAAAAAAATCATCATTAATATTTATGAATAATTACACCTGTTAAGTGTAGTTACGCACCAGATCCAAGGAGATATTGAGGTAGAAATTATTACTTTTATATAATTTTGCTCATACAGGGTAATATAATTAACTCTTAAAAATGTATGCTTGTGAAGTAGAGGTGCATATAGCAGCAAGATTTTTTTTAAAACATGCAAAGTTGACAAACTTCTCACACCATAGCCATGAAGTATAAAGTTGCTGTAAACACAGTCACACTTTCATTTTCATTACTTTGCCAAACAAATTCATAGAAAAACTGCATGCCGAAAACCGGATTAATATTAGTGTTTGAGTGACTAATATTATTAATCTATCATAACCAGAGATTTTTATCATCTCATTATGATGATAAAAAAGATTTCCATCATAACAAGGAGGTCCAACAGAAAGACCAAAATATCTTTCACCTCATTGGGAGAATTTTAATTCAGTGTTTTACTGTAACATTGAGCAATCAATCAATTTCAGCATTAAATAAATGGACATAAATGTGGTCTAAATGTAATTTATGTGGACCTGAGATTTAGGCGAGGATTTATCATATTCATACAACAGAACACAAACTGTGTTTTATTAGGTTATTATTCATTTTGCTCTTTTCTGGCCAGTTTTTTAATATACATTTAATTGCAGCTTTATTCACAACAAATAGAGTAGGAATAGACATTTGATAGCTTCACACGGAGTGCACACTGTATTCATGGTGGAATATTCTCAAACATTCTGATAATGATGCATTAAATCCAATAGGTGGCATTGTGTCCACAAGTACAAACCACCTACCAGCTTTTAAGGGCTGTGACATCCAATATTGCTATGAAAAACAGACAAACAGCAAATCAATTAATCTGCAGGATATTTTTGCATCTTTTCAGCCACATATGACATACATTTGCCTTTTCAGAGCAATCAGAGTGGTGGGGCCCAGTAAGGTGCTTAAAATGGGCTCAAAAGGTTTCCCTTTAAAGCTGAAGAGGTGGATCAAGTCAACAATGACAAGCAGAGAGCAAGCAGTTCCTTATAGACTCACTTATCCTCATAATGTTGGGACCCTTCATAATACTTCATAAATGTTTTCAGCAGTTGGGGTGTGGGGATGTTGAAGTGTACTCTTTGGCAGAAATCTTCTCCCTGGTTTGAAGAAATACAAAAATTAAATGATATTCTCAGTCTATAAAAGGAAGGCGCACTCAGTGACTTCAACGGCTCAATAGACGCCCACTTTTAATGTGTAAAATGAATCTGAATGGCACATGAGTCACAAATCATAATCCATTCCACACTTACGGAAAACAAAGACGAGGATTATGATTATAGCGGAGAAGAAAATAGCTGCCGCCCTGCCAATGTTCCCCACTTCAAGGAAGGCTTTGAATTTTTCCTGCAATGAAAATTAACCTTATCATGAGGAACTGGGTCAATTATTATTGGCACATAGTTTGTAATATAAGCCATAAATATCTAGTATATTGAAAATATATTTTATATTCAAAAGTGTTAATATATCTGTATACTCTATTTCTCACTTCTAACCCACACATGTGCAAAGCACAGCACCTACATTTGAATTATTTTTCAATAAGAATAACATGCAAAAGCACACTTATAATTTTGATGACTTTTCTAATTGTGGTTCCAATCATTCTTTAAACAAAATGTTCCTGAAGAAGGCAAGATGTGCTTTAACATTGGTTACAAATAAATAACAAAGATTGCATGAAAGTTATGGGCGAGCAGCTTTCCTCCTCTGTATTTTAAAGTCTCATTGCAGACAAAAACCTCCTGAGATTAGGTGTGAATTTTCCTTCAGTTCTTTATATTTTTTACTAAAACAGCTCAGACACATAACACTATAGGTTTTAATTTTAGTGACATTCTTCATGCATTGTAAAAAGGATAATTGTGTGCATACATTTTGTACTGTGGATTTCTTTCTGAATAACATATTACATTTCCTCACTTTTGGAAAAAAAAGTACTATACCATAGTTGTTGTAACTGCCAATATGTCCAATGTTGGGTCACCAACATCTACAGTAATATTCATGGATGTTGTCAATATGTCTGTAAGGAGTTGAAACGTTACTACCATATATAAAATAAAGTTTACCCTTAACAGTTAAATGCAATGAACAACGTTATGTTTCATCCCCGAACACAAAACATTGGCAATAAAATAGCTTGAAGACAATTTTGATCAACATGACTGCTATTCAACATTATCATTTTATACACAGGTGGTTGCTCACCTTGCCTCCCAGCTGCAGTAAGTATCCAGTCCTGGGTAACGGGTCGTTCAACAGGAGCTTGAAAAACAAAATACCTTAAGGCTGGATAACAGAGTTCATAATCAACCTGGATGATTGTCATGAGCGTTACCTTCCTCCATGACCAGTTCTGTGTTGACCTTCTCGTCATTGAACCACCCTGGGATCTCGAGCCTGCAGCCGTACACGCCGGCATCACTCCACTGGGCGTCCAGGATGGTCAGCGACACATCTCCGTCCGTCATCCTGCCCAGCTGGTACCTGGGCGACTCCCTGAAAAGCACAGCCCCATCCTCTGAGGAGATAATGGTGTCGGAGCATTTGGACATGGGCACCATCTCTCGTCCCCAACAGAAACTCAGGACGCCGTGAGTTTGGGAGTCATACGTACAGGGCAAAGTGACATTGTGCCCAAAGAAGCCAATGACTTTGAGGGTGCTGGAGGACACTGTAGAGCACAGCAATTGATCAAACTGGATGATACGATGCAGATTGTAATTAATAAATATGAAGGTACGACTGCATCCACACATGCACGCACACACATCAGAACTCTTACACCCACAAGCACATTACAAATACAAGAAAACAGAAAAGCGTAGAATATCGACTCACCTTGGGTCAGGATGGAGAGGTAAAAATAACAAAGACCACGCATCTGTGTAGGCTATTGTATAACAATGTCCTGAAGTGAGGAGAAGATGAATTTCTCCCTACACACTGTAGCTCTATTTCATGCACTGGAGTTTCAACATCCCTTTTTTGAAAATCAGGAAGGAAATCAATACTAGTCATCTCTACATCTGAGTTCTTGTGATAAGAAATGAGCTCACATCACGTATCTGCTGTTATAGACCTCATTGGAGATTATTGTTGTCCATGGAAACATCAGCTCTCAAATGTAACTAATAAGTGAAACGTAAACTCACAAACCCACATGTATTTATTGGAGGATACATTTTTTGTCCCTTGGAAGATATTTCACACAAAGTTTCTGTTAGATTCCTTACAATTACTCAGTGAAGCAGTTTTATTGTGCTGTCTGGTTACTAGATTTTTCCCTCCAGCTTCCAGCTTACCAAACCTTATCTGATCCCGTCTTCCATCCATTGTTTAAAACAGCCATTTGCTATCCTTTACGAGTGAACACAATACCCTTAGCCAAATCCTATTAGGTTTAAGAGATTCCTCAAAGTGACTAATAAAGTTGAAATGATCCATTTTATTAGTTTAGACCCTTAAGATACTGTAGACTACTTTCTTTGTTGTTATATTGTGGAATAAAGCTCTTTACCGGTCAGTTTCTTTCTAATGGAATAATTTGGATTAACAGTCTGTGGACAGGCGTAGTTTTCATCTCTGTCTTACTCTACTTTCATACTTTGATAGAATGTGTTTTTCGCAAACATGATATGATTGTTCACAGCTATACCAATACACTTCACAAACAGTTAAGTTACGAATCAGTAAAGTTTTGAATGTATGGTAAGATAAAGATCACCACTGAGGGTTCCAGTTAGTGCCTTTGTATATATGAATGTGTGGACGTATGTGTGTATGCTCGAAGGCCATTGTTGAAAGACCATTACTTACTGTGTGTGAGGACTGCAACCTAAGAAAAATATTTTGTCTTTGCCTGCCTTTATCTGCCCTACGTTCACCTCTAACATGCCCGTCTCCACTTGTCGACACTGTCGGCCACCATTGAGCTGCTCCATTGCTCCATAGATCACTGCCCTCCCACAATGATGTCCTGTGTTTGGTCACTTCTCGTTCTCATTTCTCTTAGCTGTGACTTTATTCCCCAATTGTCCCAGACTTACAACTAACATAAAGAATTGTTCAATAGACTGGAGAGAGACTATTACTTATAAAGAGCTGTATCTTGTTCAAATTAAACAGTATATATGATACAAGCAGTAAACTGAACTCATAAAACAACTCATTAAATCAAGTTTCTCTCTATTTATTTTCTTTAAGATATCATGAAAATAAACGTCAATGTGCCAGCACTACAGCAGGGTCTCTAAGATCACTGCTCCCTCCATAAAACTTCTAGTTGCTTGCTCAACTTTGCAAGAGGAGTCTTGTTTACTTTGATTTCCTGTTTGGGTTCAGATTAGAGCCATTGTCAATCTTCTGTACAGATACAGGTTTAAAAATGGCCTTTAAAAGATGAATTGGTCTGGTTCAAAGCAAAAAAGAGCCAACACTAACAAATCTATGGCTGGGCAACATGCTGATGTCTGATAAAACCAGGGGCAAACAGAAAAAGAGAAGTGAGACGACAGAGGTCAGAGTCATATTTAGACATGGTGAAGGAGGCTGGTAGGTGCTGCATCGTCAGCTCTATTTCTGGAGGAACTGAAGCACAGAGAGACTAGGACTGAGATGAAAGTGAGGAATTATGGGGACACTAATACACAACACACGGACACACACACACACACACACACGGACACACACACACACACACACACACACACACACACACACACACACACACACACACACACACACACACACACACACACACACACACACACACACACACACACACAGCTTCATTCTTTGTCCATTTGAGGTTTTCTTAAGCAATGCATCACAGCAAGTAGGCAAGAGAAAGTTTTGATTTGCAATACTGACATTAGAGGATCAATCGTTACCTATGGAACAAACATGCTGAGCTGTCAAACAGCTCTACAGTCCGTCAGATGACCTCTACTTCCTAAACGTCTGACACCAACCGTCTGCTGGACGAGATTTGGGACAACAGCATGCTTGAAGATGCTTCAGCCAATACTGCCCCCTATTATTCTATTATACCTCCTCACATTTAACACGTGTTTGCCACTCTGCATATAAAAGGTAACTTAGAAACAGGGAACACACTGTTTAATGTCATTCCTTACGTATGCATGTGATGACTGTACCACTTAGCCTATATGTACATGCCCATATATACTGTTAAAAACGTCATTGATATATGAGCATTACTAATGGAAAAGAACTGTATCTGAGAAAAGATAAATATTGACAAGTCAGTGTGAAATGTATTTATTCATATATTCAACATCTGATGCCCTGATGAAAACCTTGCGGTCGCCATGTTGAACAAATATTTTGGTATGACAGCTTTTATCTTACCTCTGCCCACTTCCATTGACAGCTTGTTTTCGCCTCCCCTTGTCAACGCCATCAGTGAGATAAGACAAAGAGGCCACAAAGACCACCACTGAGCTCCTAGAGTAAATATTGCCTTACTTAATATTGTGGTCAGCTTCGCGATATTGACCTGAGGCCCTTTTGAACACTACACCTGTCTGCAATCTAAAGGTGTATATATAGATGTGCATTAGGGGGGGTTACAGCGTAGCTTTGGAGCCTAACACAAAGTGCACAAGTGACCAAAAATGTTACATGTTCAAGAGACAAAGCCCTTTAGTTGTGATAGTAATTATGATGAGCACAAAGGAGGAAGTCAGGTGAGATAATTATAGAGCAACCAAGTGCGTGTAGGGAGGGGGTTGGGGTGGATAGGTCAATAGTTAACAAAACATCAGACTTTTTTCACAGGAGACCGCTGTTTATTTCTTATTTCAAACCCACAGTCAACACTTTCCTGTTAAGCATGACCACAATCGTCCCCTCACCTTCACAAAGTTAAACCCAAAACTTGATCTTTCCATAAACTTAGTCATGTCGTTTATTGTGCCTCAAACATAGCTAAACGTCACCCATCGCTTTGTCAAATCATTGATTTTTTTTTAACACCAACAGTACTATGTCGTCCGATGGAGGCGGCGAATTAGAAAACGCTTCCATGTGTCGTTCTTGAGGGCATGGACAAACATATTTTGCTGTTTAATTAGGAGGACTTGTTGGCCATGACTGATGTGCCCCTCCTCCAGAATCTAACTACATGTTGGAGCTACGGCAGCTACAGAGATACCACATGGTGACAACAAGAACTTTGATTGGTCAGCAGCGCCACTTGTGTTTGTCCTCCAAGATACTGGTGGAGATTGCTGTGTGAAGAGAACATGAAGCCAGTTGAAGGAATCGGTAGTCTTTGGCTTTCCAGAATCTATCAAAGCCATTTTCACAACCTTCTGCTCACTACGATCCCCAGTCACCGTCATAGTGAATGAAACTTAAATGCAACAACTGATCATAATGTTCTAATACTCAATGAAATGACAAGACAAACATTTTCAATGTTGCTTGTATCACACTGTGAGTGAAATATAATTAAGCATTATACAAACCGATTACAATATGATTCAACGTATTTGTTCAGCGCTGCGGTGGTCATCGGTTGAAATCCAACGATAAACTTTGTTGATTTATTCCTTATTTCTTCCTCAAGAACATACTCAAATCTGTGTGCTTTTCTCTGTGTATGTATGCAATTCATGATGGATTTATGGCTGCCGCTCCCGGCGACTGTGGAGCCCCGGCCTTTTCCCCACTTCTTACTTCCCACCCTCAGCTCTCCTGGGAGTGTGTCTGAATACCCCCTCCCCTCCTCTCTCCTATTAATATCCCACTAGGGAGACCAGAGCTCATGGGGAGTTTGGGAGCGGAAACGCCTCCAAGCACTCCTGGAAAACACAAAGCTGGGCTAGGGCGAGGAAAACAGAGCGACAGATTAAGGCGAAAGAGGAGAGAATTTCTGTCTGAATGTGTGAAAGAGGATTAGAAAACGTGAGTGAGGAGAGGAAACAGGATGGAAGGGAAAGAAAGAGGGGATGGATTAAGAATGAGCAAGTTGGCACTGGACAGGATGTGGAGATCTGTCCCAGATAGACATACACCTTACACTCACCAGCACAGTTGTCTGTAAGTAAAATAAATAGTATTCCCACTGTCTCCTCTTAAAAAGGACATAGTAATCATTGTAATTTTGCACTGAACATTCACAGCGCTCGTTTTCTTCTCTTTTTCCTCCCACCCACAGTGTGCTGGGACGCTGCCATGAATCCTGTTACTCATTGCAGCATCGTTATGGGATACAGTTGCAAACAGTGTTTTCCCACAAATAATCCTTTCTGGATCAGTGACTTATCACTTGAAGATGCCTGTGGTCATCTGTGTTGTGTGCTTTGTAGCAGACTGTGGCCTAAAAATGGGCATGAGAAAGGTAGGATGCTGAGACTGTGCCTCCATGCCAACACGGCGTGAGGAAGAGAGCCACTGCAGGATATTAGGATACTTAGCCAACAGCATTCTCATGAGTTCAGTCTCCTTCGGCACAATCGAAGAGGAAATATGTGCAAACATAAACATGCCCTTAAAGGAAAAGATGATTAGGGATGTACAGAAGAGAAGAAGTTCTCCTGACCCGAGGCTCCAACTCTTTCACTCCGCTGGGAAACAAAGTCCTCTTTTCATTTCTCACATGGCCCGGCCACCCCTGCTACTAACACAGGACAGAGATGCTGAGAAAACCATTCGAGGACACGAGCAGGGGACCAGTATGGGAAATATTATCCTGGAGCACAAAGTCCCCTAGTGGTAGTGATCAAAATGTTTGGAATTTTTTTGTTTTTACAGGTTTGGTATGGCTAAATCTACAAATTAAAGTTTTATAAGTTCAGTTTATAGGTTTTCAGTCCACCCAGTCAAGACAACTCTAAGCTCAAAACAGGGATACAAACTCACACAATCAGGAGCCAAGACGTTGCCGAAGTGCAGGTTAGAAGTTCAAGTCTTGTCAGCTTCTATCAGATTGTTTTTTCCTGTCTTTGCTTCCGAGCAGACAGGGCCTGACTCGGCCGCAATACTGTGAATCAACCCAAGGCCATGAGTACTCAGCACTAACACGGCAAGAGTCAAGGTTCATGAGAAAATTTGTGTTCCATCTCACGCACACACATACATACTTCTTCGCTGTTGGAATGCATATTTTAAAGTCGATTGAACAAGCACCACAACGTGAAAATATAAACATCCTAGTCAGATGCACGGTGTAGTGATAAAAAAAGATCATTTTCATCCCTCGTCCATATGCAGGTGCTTGATGGTACAACACACACAGACAACAACTACACCCTTTAATATGACAGCAGCTGTTCAAAACCATAGAAGATGTAAAGAAGTGCGTAATGATTGCAAGTGTGCCCTGTCCTGTTAAGATGTAGATGCCTTCATGAGGTCTTGCAATATGATGTGAAAATCACAAGGGACCGCTATGAACCACAAGACAATGGTTATGTAACAGACCTTGGCAAAGATGTTAGGTAAGTATAGTCTTCATGATTAGTTATGCAAATGCTATCAGATTTTGAAAACCACATTAGGTGTCCCTTCAATAATAAGTTAACATCTAACAAATCTTCAACATGCAATCTTCAAACTGTACTGACTACTTTGGCTTATGAAAAAAAGTGAACCAACTAGATAGTCATCAGTGACTTCAAATCTTTGAGCTGAACCGAACGAAATGATTTGAATCAACAAAGTGACCCCCGCCTTGCAAGTCGTAGCAGTCCCTCAAGAGTCGTAATATGATTTCTACATCATGGTGTGCAGGCATAAATAATACGCCCTTTTCTGTCAAAGGTTTGAACTGTGAAACTGTCCTACCTTTCCAACCTGTCCAACCCAATTCCGTCCTTTTTACTATTCACACACAGCCATTGGCTAAAATAGAATCCAACAACAGTCTAATCAATAGTTACATGACTGAGAAAGATTGCTTCTTCTTTGCTGTTGTCCACCCAGTTCTCAAATCATTCAGACCAGTGGGAGTAATTGAGTTACTGCTAAAGACAAACGGCGGCCTGATTTCTTTTCTTTTTTTCCCCAACATTAGACATATGGATAGACATATAGACAGAAGGTTACAGAAAATACCACATAAATCAGCAGGGCCAACAAGCAACAAGTCCAACATTACGGGGGGAGGCTTTATAAGAGCCACAATTTACTGCCATGTCTTGTCAAAGGTTAAATTCAAGCTCAATCGAAAAGGTATTTAAACAGAAAGTGATGTTTTTGTGGGCTTTTTTTTTTTTAGGGTAAATATTTGGATATGAAATATCTCAGTGATTTAAAATGCCTTTCAAACATTGCCACTGTTTAATCTCACATCACAGCTGGTTGTTCCTGCTGCAACATAGTCAGGTCAGAGACGGAATCTTTACTCAGAACAAATTTACCTACTCGAGGCATTTCAGGAATTTTCACACACACACATTTGTTCTTCCTCAAGTTGTCATGTGTAGAGAGAACATCATCCATCTTAAGCAAATAATCCCTGTAATTGCATTCATATGGGGAACCTACACAAAGACAGGAAGGAAACACACTGTCTGCACGGACGGAAACAATGAGGAGCTTTGGGAGAGGGCACCGAGTCAGTAGGAAAAGAAACTCACCTGAGGGCAAAGGTGACATTCCAGGCATCAAAAAGAGGACAACTTTTAGAAGAGATGTAAAGACATTTATTTCATTTCTGTGACATTTTAATTTTGGGGAAATTCGGGGTACACAGCTTTAAAATGTGGAATCTGAATTATTTTTTTTCCCAAACAAACCCCAGTTAATGCAGTTATATAAGCCACTTATTTGCAGCTGACAAACAGAAATGAACACATCCAAAATGTCCATTCAAATGATTAAAGGAGCAGTGTGTAAGTTTTAGTGGCATTTAGTGGTTGGTGGAGTTATCTTTATGATTTAAGCACAACTAAGAGCTACTCTTGTCAATACTCTGCTCTTCGACAAAGTTCTTGTTAACTTTTACAAAGGAGCAATAGAAAGCATCCTGACTGGAAACATCACAAGCTGGCATGGGATGTGTATGGACCAGGCAGGAGGACCCTACAGCGGGAGATTTAAACCGCCCAGAAGATCATTGGTACCCATCTACCAAGCATTAGTGATATTGGTGACAAGAGGGGCCTGAGAAGAGTTTAAAGGATATTAAAAGACAATACACAGCTCAGCCACAGCCTGTTCACCGCACTGCTGTCTGGCAAGAGATACATTAGCATCAGCTGCTGTACCACCAGACTACAGAGCAGCTTCTTTCTTTAGGCTGTGAGACTCCGTGATTCATCCTCCACATACAAAATAGTAGTTTCTTTGTTGGTTTTTCTTATGTAGCAGAATGTGAGAACACATTTAATAGTGTTGCACAACACTGTTGTACAATTATAATAAATTAAACTTGCTACTAATCCCATGCACTTTGGGGCAAAATGTTGTTTTGTTTTTTTAAATGCAGTGTAAATGTGTTATTCTGTTATTATTATATATTATTATATATGTCTGCATGGCGGAGCCCCTAAATAGACTTGGAATCGCATAGGTTGAGTATGACTATAAAGCTGAGACCCAATTGTATTCATGACGATTTTAGTGCCCATTGTGGTCAATTGGATTGACTGCCATGAATAATACATTTTAATTTAAATTTTAAATTACTTTATATGGTTACATTTCTGTTTACAATAAAAAATAGCATGCAACTATGCATACATCTGTATCTCTGCAGACCTAAAATATTGCTAATAAATATATTTAGCGATACATGATTTAAAACTTGTCTTTCAGCTAAAAGTTAAGGCTACATTGATGAGAGTTTCTAACAAACCATCAGCGCGTGGTGGGTCTCTTTCTCTCTCCCCCTCTCAGTTTCTGCTTCATGTGTTCCTTGTAAAATGTATCAGCCTGGGGCCAAATACCAACGACTGACGACGAGTTACGCAATCGAACCCGCGGCTCCGCTGCATTGTGCTGCACCCTGTAGAGGGGGTAAAAACATGAAGGCACTTCTTTATAATCACACTGCAATCTCCTTGGAAACACTTTAGCTGCAATTGTGCAGCTCACTTGGCCTCGGGTCTGATGGGAGTTTCTCACAGATGCCTGTGGCATTTCAATTAGGCTAAAAAAATGCTTCCACTAAAGACACACTGGCAACTATTAAAATGCAACAACAAGAGTTTCTTGTTTGAGAAAGGAAAGTAAGATAGATTTTTTTTAGGGACACAATTGGATATAGTTTTTTCTCCAACATATGAACCAAAACAGAGAGAGTATCACATCACAGTACAACTCTTAATGATGTATCCCGTGTAGCATTCAGCTTTACTCCACACTCTGTTTATGGCTTCATATACTAACAAGTCATTAGAAGAAAAGAGACTTGGACAAATTGCTGGTTTCTCCTTAACAATTTAATTTATCTTACAAGCACAAAATCCTTGGAGATGTACACATTTTGTGCTAACAATGTCTTACATCTGTTAAAAACTACACTTTGCTATGCTTTTTTTCACTTCCTTTCTCATAATAAACACTGCTGCCAATAAGAGCAGAGGGGCTCGGAGTGACTGCAAATGAGGGAGGATGTTGTACGAGCTTCTATTGTATTGCCGTTTATTCTGGCAAAAGTCTGTGGATTTCAAAAGACAGTTTGTACTAAGAGTCGGCAGTATGTCTTGTCTGTGACTCTTTCATCAATGGGGACTATAAACACAGGTCGTATGGGTAACATGGTGCGTTTCTGCTCAGAACATTTTGGACTACAGAGTCGACTTAAGCAAGAAGCTCTCGGAACGTTGTTATGAATAAAAGATTGCGCAAAATACCCATTTCACTTAAGCTATTGTGTTATTGACACATGTGGAACCAGAAGGCTTGATAAAACAAGAAAAAGAGGTAATGCTGCATTTTACCGCCTCTTATTGGGGTGACAAATAGTGTAACACTAGACCATATACATTCAATACCGTCAAAAGGAAAAGGGGTGAATGCAGCATCATAAATACCGTAAAAAAAAAAAAAAGAGGAAAAAAAGTTAGGTTGAGTAGAGAATTGCTGGACAACAAAACATACCAAATTCTGATGAGTAGCCAATTGATTTGATGATTATCATTATCTGTGATTATTAATCGTGCTGATTTTTACATTTGAAATATCTCTTGATTGCCACACGATGTAAAATGCTTCAGAAACTATTAATGTACCCGTCTGTGCTGATGTTTAAATTATGTATTGTAAAAGGATTCACTTTTGAAGTCTTGTATTTGATTGAGTACAGGGTTCGACAATAACCATGATCCGATGACCCATGGCCACAAAAGGTTACTTTGTTGCTACCCAATATCCCCTGTAGCCACCGAGTTGTATCAGGTTTCTCATGAGAATGAGTGTCTCATTGAGATTACCTGTCTAGATAAAGATTAAATGAAGATCATTATATTATTAAAATGTCTTGGTATTTTCAAGCAAACTCCTTTAAAGAATAACTCCTGCGTAAAATGTGAGCGTAACATTAGCAAATGTGGGGTCATGAGGGATAGTGAGCGTGTGTGAGATGGTGAAGTTAGCAGTTATAGTAGTGAACGTAGCAGTGTGCTGCCTTCTTACCAAAGACATGCTCATAAGTTTCTTGGAAAAAAGTTAATCACCATGAAAAAGCACAAAAACAACTAATTGACTAAAGGAATCTAAGTTGACCAAGACCAAAATGACCTATTAGTTCACTAATCAACTAAGAAGCGGCAGACCTAATTCACTTAGTATCTAACAATATATTTCAAATTGTTTATTTGTCATAAATGAAAATTATACAGTTCTTTAAAAAGTTAAGATGCAACAAAATATCTAAAAGTCCCTTTGTCTGCCCACATTAGCATAAATTAAAAATAAATTATTAAACATCGACTGCAATTTGCTCGGTCCATTTGATGGCAACCCGTGCACACAACAAAAAGGAAACCCTAATGTGAAACGAATGGAAACAAGTAAAATGTGATCTCAAGAGATTAACAGAGCTGGAGGCCACATTAACCAGAAGGAATTGACGGGAACTTCGATGATGTTGATGCTGAAAATGTGTTTGATATTTTACTATCATTAAGTGCTCCAAAGCCTCCAAATCGTGTGTGTTCCTGAAGTACACAGCAGTGTGAAACATGGCTCATCACACAGCTGAGTTGCAGCTGAACAGCTGTCATTTTTACATATTTAAAATCATCCTTTCATGAGATCGACAGAACATAAAGAAACAATAACATGAAAGAGTTCATTAGTGCCATAGCTACCACTGTGAACAGCAAGTCCTCGATATGATTTCAGTCAATTTTTATAATATGTGTAGAAGTTTATGTTCTACAATTACAGACAATATACAAGGTGGGTTTTGAAAGGCTTATTCTAATAGTCTGCCTTACGTGAGCTTGCATGGGCTGCAGTTGTTGCTAATTTCGGGGCTAACCTCTTTCACTTCAATCAGCAGGTGGCCAGCAAGACATGGGAACTTGGTTTGGGTCTGGAAGAGTTGCAGCATTTATTCAGCCTAAACTGTACATACACTGCACTGCTACAGTCATGGCTACGTTACTGCTAACTACGTTATGCACACAAACTACGCACTGAGTTATTCCCTTAAAAACATTGCTACTTGTATAACACATTTAACTTAAAAAAAAAAAAACCACACACACACACACACACACACACACACACACACACACACACACACACACACACACACACACACACACACACACACACACACACACACACACACTTTACCCAATGCTTAGGTCCGGCATGCTACCGAGCTTGCATTACACTAGCGGAAACCCATATGACAGATACTTGTGTGAATAATTTACATACATTTCAATGCATTTTTTTTTCGACAAATTTTAAATCGTATCCTATTTTTTCGGCAACTGCGCCAAAGTGCCCCGATTGTTACGGTGCCTACTATATAACTACATTTGGTTTGATTGTTGCATGTCACACCCTTCTCTCACCTCCCATCTCCTGTAGCTATCTTTACCATCAACTGTCCAATAGAAGTGAAAATCACTCTGTAAAAGTTATCTAGTAGACAGTTGAGACTGATAATGACATATGCTTTTAAGATCAGCCATCAGAATGACTGATGCGCGAACTGAAAACTAACTGACAGCTCCACTGTTTTGAATGCTGTATCTAATCTTCATGAAAGTACGCTCACGTACACAACATTCTGGGAAATGACCAAAATGTAAAATGTTAGACATATTTTTCTAGCTGACAAGCCATTTTTTAAAGCAGATATGGTCTGACTATGATAACGTAATGCTGCAAATCGGTGGCCCTCTTGCTGTCAAGGCAATGATCAACAGCGCTGAATATGACTGATGATTTAGTGAGGCACCCGGGCCTGGGAACAGCTCCCCTGAATGCGGTTTGTCTGGGTGAAAGAAGCAAAGTGGGAGAAAACAACACAAACGCTTGTCTGCACTATTTCCTGTAATGACAGTAATTAAAACAGAGAGAAGATAGCAGCTCTGCTCCCAAATGGCATGCTGGCACATTTTAATGTCCAATGTGTAAGTGTGTGTGTGTGTGTGTGTGTGTGTGTGTGTGTTTGACGAGTTAACTAATGCAAGGTTGAAAGCAATCGCCCTGAGGTGTTAATTGCTTTGGGATACAGTGTGAGGACTGTCAGACGAATGGATAGCAACAGAAAAATCTCAAAAACAGAATTGTTTCTTTGTCAATTGCTCACACGCACATTATCTGGCAAAAAATGGGTTTAAAAATCAATGATCGAATGAAAAACATGCAGCAGTTCATTACCCACTAATGTTTTCTCTGACTACTTTGTGTTTTCTCCTAATTTGTTCTATTAAGCACTTCCTTCTGTGGCGAGCCAACACAGGGCCCACTCAAGCCCTTGATGTTCTGTGGACATGGAGATATTTTCAATTTTCAATTTCTTTGGATGCTGCATAGATTAAACAATTAAATTGAATTTATATAATTTGATCCATTGACTTGCTGCAAGTCTTGCTCACTCTTCATGTGGTGAGTGGGCACTTCAGTCATGAGGACCTGGAAACGGCCCAGCTCATTAAATATCAGCTGCTCCCATTGGAAATCTCCCATTTCTTTGCTTCCACTTCATTATGAGTGTACACAGATTTTAAATTATGATAACAGTCACTAAGCTCCTCAAGCTCTTAAGTGTTTTTGTTTCATTCCAGGTTCACATGGGAGAGCTATCTGACACACACACTGACATCCTTGATGGCATCCTCCATCACTTTCGACACATCGTTTTTATTGTGACAGGAGAGCTCTTGCCCCTAATGTTTAATATATAGAATAAATACAATTTATCTATATGAATAATAATTTAAAAAAACATTCCTAATTTGGTATACATTTACTTTTGAGTATTTTGTTTGGGTTAGGTATATTTGATAGGGCTGAAAAAAGTTTCAGTTATTTTGTATTTACAAAATACTCCAAATATTTACTCCATGATTCAGTACATCTTAAAATAAAGAACTATACACTCATATTGCACTATTACTTTCAATATGACAATATTCCAAATTTGATATTTCCCATGTAAACATATTCCGTGTATGGATATTCTGAATAAGGCCTTAATCTGAAGGAAGCATTTTCTGTTCAAGACGTGTGGGATATAACGATTATTCAGGTTTTAGGAGCATTCTTTGGACATGTAAACAGCGCGTTCGGAATATGCATCTCAATGGTGACTTTTCCCGTTTACGACCAGCTCAGTGCGTTTTACACAAACTAACTAGCAAATAGTTTGCAACGCCGGAGTAGAGATGCAAGCCCAAAACAAAAGCCTACATTTCTGGAAAAAGGTGTTTGAAGGAATGAAAGTGAGAGACTGTGAAAACTTTGGAAAAAAAATTTTTACACAGAGAAGCGAAATGGCACAAGGACCTCCTACCGTTTCACTTTTTCATATTTTGATAAACGATGTGATAGGGCATCGACTGCTGTCAAACACAGCAGAGAATGACGTGGGATTTAATGGCCCCGGTGATGAGGATGCAGCGTGAGGTTGTTTTAAGTTAACCAAAATATGCACGGCTGCATGTAAATCAGAATATTAGTGGAATATTCTTTTTTTTTCCATTAGCCATGTAAATATCTTATTTGGAATATTGTCTTTTTTGGGCAAAAAACTGAATAAATTTGGTCCATGTAAAATGTCTTTAAGCCCACACTACTTAGTATTTCCGTGATCAAGTTCGCCCCCCCCATAGCAAAATCTGGGTAGAATCAGACTAGACTTGTTTAGAATAGGACCAGCTCGTATTATGGGTGGCCCCAGGGGGCCTCGCCCGCCCACAGAGCGGCCATGCCCACCCAAAGACTTAAAAAGGCTTGTGGTGTGTGATCCCGTGCTCTATAAACTATCATAATTAGCAGGGGGACGGCGTGTGGAAACAGCTGTTTGCAAGTCTATCTCTCCATCTCTCGTTAACCGTTCCTTCACTCCCCTAAAGTTCTCTTCTTATATGGGACCGAAAGTTCTATTTATAACCACGAAAAGCAAGCATACTTCTACGGAAGAGCTTGCGCAGAGCTGCAGAGGCGATTCTCCGCACACCTCCTGAAAAAAGTGACTACGCATTAGGCACCGTGGACGCAGCAGACGTTTGATTGGACATCGGAGCTGAGACATGGGTTTTCCAGATAAGTCTCCCAACATCCGGTTACAACAACAACAACAACAACAACAACAACAACCGTTTTTTTAATTCTAGACACAGGAGCTTCTTCTCATTCATCCAACTCTTCCATATATATTTTTCCAACAATGTAGGCTTGTACAGTACCTGAAACATGACTAAAAAGGCATTTTTGGTAGGATCATATTTAAGCAATTTTCAAATGTTCCTTTCATACAATTCCTTTTAATCTCTCATTCAGAACACAACATCCATCGAGTTTGTTTTTGTTGCAATTTGTATGAGGTTGACCCATGGGTAAAATGCCTCGACTATGGCCCGTTATCACCAAGTCCCTGTACAGAAAGTTAAGAGAATGGCAGATGTGAATAACAAAGTGAAAGTATGCAATCTCTCATAAGTAAAAAGAGTTCAGGCTTGCAAAGACATTTTGCACTACATTTGACAACAATATTACTTTTTATATGCCAACACCCTTTTTATCAGTTTTCTAATAACATGCATTCTCTCTTGGTTTGCTTATTGCATTTGTGTATCAAATAACCTTTAAAAGAGCTCAGGCAAATATCATTTGCCAGTTTCAATTTAATTATGTACAGCTCTGTGTCATTAGCTTGTACATTAGTATTACTGACACTGTTGGGTTTATGTGGGGCTATCCATGGAAATAAGAAAAACGAACTGACAAAAGCAGCTTGTCATTTCATTTAGAAATAGCAACGTCTTGTGTGTGGAATTTGACTTTAAATTGCCTGTCAGTTTCTTTTTCTGCGAGGAGTTTACGTGGTATATCACAGAATATATGACAAGTTCCACTGCCTGTACGCCAAGTTAAACTTAACCTCTGGTGGTCTTGGATGACCCTCTGCTCTTAGCAATCCAAAAAACTTTCAATCTTAAGAGCACCCTTCAACCCACAGAGTTACTTTACTGATTGGGTGCCTGTGACAGTCTGCTTTGTAAGATAGAAGATTTTCTTTTGTGTTACTACACACAAAATGGTTTATCGCATCAATTACAAATGCTGTTTATTCATTTATCACTCGAAATGTAATAACTTAACATATTTTTTGTTTTATATCTGATCTGTATGTTTCTGTGTACTGGCTGTGCAAACAAATATCCCTCTGAGAGAAATAAATCTAATTTGATTTACAATCAGTTGGTCTGGAGTCTCACGTACTGTATAACCGTTTGCTAATCTCTCCCACTGAAAGTATAAATTGAATTCCAAACTTTCTCCCTGAAATGTAAAATCTCAGTAGGGGCCTACACTTGTCTAGTCCTGTCCTAAAATCCAAGCATATTGGATATTTTGCAAGATATGGAAAAATATTTTGCCTAGTTTTGCATATGAATCCTTTTTCTTTACTCCTGGGTCATACGACTCAAGATGCAATTGTTGGTGCTAATTCTGGCAGACTGTACGATATCCTTGCATACGCTACAAGGAAGTATTTTGTTGGGTATGTTCGGTATCCATTCATATTAGCTTCAATGTTATATTTAGGTTACGATTATCAGAACGATCCGAACATTCAGGATCCGTCACATGGCTCAAAGGTGTCCAGCAGATATAAGTGTTAAATGAAAGACTATGGAAGAAATTCTGCACATGTATTTGCCGAACCTAATCAAATGTCCTGTAGGTCTCGACCCATCTCTGGGAATCACAGGTCATTTGCAGCACCATGAAGTCGTCTTTAATCATCTCTCCAGACACTTAGTTACATCAAGTAGTACAAATTCAACCTGTCAGCATTTTTTTATTCTGGATGTTTTATGCATTTTCTATGCATTACATTTGGACTTATATTCATTGAATATCAATTGTGTGGATTGTGGGACTGTTATAATTTTTTTGTATGTTAAAAAGGTGATTGATGACCTGGTTCTAGGTCATTGATGACCATTGAGCCCTGATCAAGACAGCAGGTTTAGTGAAAGCTCTTGAGTTAGTGAAGCCTGGCATGAGGGAAAATCTAGGTGAACTCTCTTTCTGGAACTGAAAACCCAAACTCTGGGTCTGTTACCATAGTAACTGACTCTGGGAATCTAACCCGCTTGCTGGAAGGCTCTGTTTAACAAGTTTAACGTTTCTCTCCGTCTCCTCCTTTTAACAGAGGCAGACACGGCGTTTTATTTCCTCATTCATTCGGTCCGTAAGAATGTTACTCAGGAGAAAAGCAAATTTTACACAACGTCAAGTCACCCTCAGCTCAGAACCTCTGCATGTCCTTCCTTTAGTGAGTGGAAGTTCCATAAATATGTAACACTGTGTCTCTGTGCACACAGTTGTCAGCTGTCACTGATGAACATATTTCTTACAATATTGGAGATTATATGTTAATATTTTGGAGTGAGCAGGATCGTGGTGCAGCTGCAGAATGTAGTTTGAAAGAGAGTATTTTTAATAGGCTGCGTGTAGTGAACCAGTTTTAACAGCATTTCAGTGATGGTGTTTAACTTTACTACATTTCTTAAAGCTGAAATAAAACCACTGAATGATGTTGAACCAAGACACAAATACTGTGTATGTCTAAAATTCAAAATCCACTGCATTTTAACTTTCAAATCAACAAACACGTTATTACTGGATCAGATTGTGAGTTTACAATGATGTCTCTTGATCTATAGATTTTTTAAATCTTCAACTATATTTTTCATCCTCAGTTGGCCTCTGTGTTTTGTCCCCGTCAGATCAAAGCTAATCTAATATATTTCACATATATAATGTAGGATACAGCCTATAAAACACAGTCAGATTTCACCACTTTAACATAGTCTGGTAAATGAAAACTTAATGGACAATACTGATTAAAACTTAATTGTGTTGATCAGTTCTTCTGGAAGCGAAAACTCAAGAGTTTCCCCATCTCTGGTTGTCCAGCGTTAGGCTCAGAGTTTGTTTCTGGAACAGGGACCGGATCTACCAAGCCAGTGTATGTTTTTATAATTGATTCCTATGGATTATGGCAGCCGTACAAGAGGGTAGAGACAAATTGATTAAGACAGTTGTGGAAAAATCCTGTTCACTGATAATAAAAAATATACTGTGAAGACTCAGTTATTGCTCAGTATATTTTGGGAGACAAAGTCCAAATATAAACCTCTCTTGGAAGGAGGGGAGGGCACATGTTTCATATGCACGTACAGCCTCCATCTCCTCCATTTGTAGTGCAACATAACCACACCACACAAATATGCAGAAGGTGTAAACTTGTGTGTTTGATGTGATGGTAGAAGTTTGTTTTTAAGATTACAAGCTGCAGACACAAAAAACACATTCCTCACAGACTAACAGCATGCGGTCTATTTATTTGCTCAGCTGGAATGTACACTGCTGAGACACTGATTTGCTGATCAGAAACATTATGATAACAAAAACAAAAAAACTTTTCACATTCACAATTAACAGGAGAAAAAGCAAATGTAAATAATTACTCTATACTGATCACCACAAAAATGTTTGATTGGTCCGGCTTCACTGTACATAATGAGGAAAATTAATACTGAAAGCTCAGAATTGTTTTCTATTGGGAAATCCAGTGCTGGACCGTGTGCAAAATACCCGGTGGCAATCGGGGTGTTCCCCCTACCGAGTGCTCCAGTGTTATGCTAAAGTCTACACAGACTTATTGCGCAACAAGATTTCATGGATGCAAGCCAAGACAATCAACTAGGCTATCAAGTCTGTCAACAATAAGTCCACTCACACAAGTCCACAACCACGTATACGCCCCGCAACAGAACACACACACACACACACACACACACACACACACACACACACACACACACACACACACACACACACACACACACACACACACACACACACACACACACACACACACACACACACACACACACACACACACACACACACACACCTTCCAGTCGTTGTCGTCCAGGTTTCCAAGACGAGGAGAGACAATGTCCCGCTCAAATACAGATCTCTCCAACTGGGTCCGTTTAGGTCCACAAACAGAAATGAAGACCGACTCTCTGTGCACGACCATTTTGCTTCACTGGCTGGTTGTAATTTACTGTGGAGAGTCCTCTGCCTCACTATTTGTGAATATATATTTTGTTAATTGAATAATAAATATTTCTGTCTATTAAACGTTTTCTGCGACAACTGAACGTGATAAATACTTTTAAAAAGATTTTAGAGACCCCCGTAGATTTTGTTCTTTTATAGGGTCTCAAGTGTCAATCAAGTTTTGCTGAAGTAGTAATATCACAATGTAGAAACAATCTGCTACAAGTAAAAGTCCTCAAGTATTAGCATCAGAATATAGTTAAAATGACAAAAAGTATTCATTATGCAGACAGGCCCATTCCAGAATAATATATATTTTAATATTGGGTTATAAATACTGTAATACATTGTAATTTATGTATATTATGTTTTGTATTAATAATATGGACCTGATAAATGTATCTAGTAACAGTCAAAGAAATCTACTACAGTAAAAAGTAATATTAATATTTGCCTCTCAAATGTAGTACAAGAACAGTATAAAGAAGCATTAACTCAAGTAAAATACAAATGTTCATTTGAGAGAACAGATATGAGCAATGTCTATTTTTACAATTCATTTTCACAAGTCTTTTTCAGTTTTTAGTTGTCAGGGACATTATATTCCACTGACAACCCAATTACTGTTGCACAACTAAGCAACTTAATTCTTCCAACTTCTTCAAAAGGAAATCTAGATCTACATCATCTTCTCATGTGTTGTTTGACAGATGGTCACTAAGGTAACGTGCTAATTTGTCGGCTATGCAGATTCCTGTATTTGTTGATGGACAGTTCTCACAGAGTTTAAGTACAGCATGTTGTTCCAAAACAAGTGCAACTCCCTCTGTGCCACTACAAAGTGAAATAGAATCACTTTATTGGCCAAGTATAGTTTTACACACACCAAGGGATTGATTCTCTGCTATCCAAAGTAACTATGAGTTAGTGGTGGTCAGCACTTCTCTTAAAGCCTTGAGCAAGAGTGATGTCTCCAGACTCAGAGTCTGTAAGAACTTCAAGCTTAATGAGTCTCCCAATTATTCAAAAGAATTCAGTGCATTCAGGAATGCAGCCATTTCCGTTTCTGAAATGTATGCTTTCACCACAATATAATGGAGATAAATGGACTTTTGTTTGTGGCACTCATTGCATTGAAAAACTACATTTAAAAAAAACTCAAGTTGTCTTTCCAGCATCAGTATCCCTGTTTCTCCGATTAATACACGGGGCTCAAGGTGACAAGATTAAGTGGAAATACTTTCGGTCACTTAGAAAGCTGTTGACTGTTTAGACTAACTGGGGCACTGATTCTGGTCGCTTATCATTTTCTTAAATATAATGTGTCAATGCTGTGTGCGCCACAAATCAAATTTCACTCATATCCATTGTATTGTAAAAGCAAATAGTGAAAAATACACCAATGTATTACTCTCTCTAAAAACGGTATATAAATCAAGTGACCACTTGTTATCAGATTTTGTGTTTTGAATTATTTAGTTTACTTAAGTACCGAGAAAAGGAAACCATTAGCTAGCTGAGAGGCTACCGGCAACTGCCCACAACCTTTAGTCCTAGAGCATCTTTAGCTTGAAACAGAATGTTTGAGTGGTCGCATATCTCACTTATGCTTTAAACCAATATAATTATGCTGCAGAAGAACTGTTTGTACCCAACAAAAAAACGACTGTGTTTTTAAACTCATAGCCAATAGGAGTGCTGGCTCTGGTTTCACAAAAGTCTAATCATGACGTCATCACAACATTTCTGATGATATTTTCTCTACAGCACCATAAGTTTGATGAAATAGAGACCCGTCTACAAAAGATTTATGCAACAGTGATGTGAAACACACAAGACTCAAGAAGTCAGAGTTCCAATTCATGTGGTAGCAGTTTTAAACGCAAAGCTGTCAACACACGAGTTTCTATTCAGGATTCTTAGTTGTATGGGGGAGTAGCTGATATGAATTCCCAACTCTAGAGGCCCTTGTTGTCTCGTCTGGGTAATAAACTGTGAGGGTTTTTTTTTCTGAAAATATGAATGGTTTAAAGGGGTTATTTAAGTGTCATTAGAAGGCTCTCACATTAAACAGCTAAACCCACCAGCTTAATCAGATATTTGTTGTAAATCAGTTTTTCCTGCAGTCTTTTTCTGAAGACAAATTGTGGCAAATTGTCTGTGGCTCTGCTGCAAACCACAAAGCTCTTAACTTTCCTCTACATTTGTTTAACCGCAACACAATAAAGTTGTACACAGAAAGTAAAAGAGATGAGTGATTAATACAGTACTGTATGTTATGGTCTCCCAAAACAAAAAGGGTTTTCCTTCCTGAATGTTTCAACATGGAACCGAACGGTCAATGCTGCATTGTCTGTAGGCCACACACAGGCCTGCATGTTGGTGTGGTTTTATGGCCCACATTAATCACTCATTATGCATGTGCAGGGCACTATGTGACCCAACATTGTTGGAACTAATGAGGAGGCAAGAAAACAAAAAAAGCCTCCTGCTGTTCTTTGTCCTGATTTCACACAGCTGGTGCCGGTGCTCAGAGAGTAATTTCAGCTGGGAGTCAGTGTTAGTCACCTCTGAATGGCCTGGTTCAGTGGTTTTCAACCTTTTTTCAATGATGTACCCACTGTGAAATATTTTTTCAGCCAAGTACCCACTAACCAGCGCAAAGCATTTATGGTAGGTATGATTTATTAATCTGTCAACACTGAAGATTGCATTGTTTAGAATAATGAAATTGAATGTTGAATGAATAGTTAATGAATCATCTTGTAATGCTTTATAGATCAGTTATAACCTATTAATAAGAACAACTTTTTGGATAACAGGTGTTTTTTAGCATGATGCTGTGTCTTTTTATTCGCTCTTTAAGTCCTCAAAAAGACCCTCCAATGAACAGTTTGATCACTTACATTCTAGAAAAGCATTTACCTGATAAATTGACTGCTCACTAACCCCTGCCCCACTTAGTTACTGTTGACAGGCCTCTCTAGAGCTGGGTTAAGAGCGTCAATACTTTTATAGCACTGACCAAATTGCTTCAATAAATATCAAGTATTGAAAAATGCTTGGCATTCAAGTCTGCCAAACGTTACAGAGCCTCCTTCAAAATCTCCACCACCCGGATTCCCCTCATCCGAGACAACTGAAGACAGCACTCAGATGACCGGTTGATTTTAGCACTTAATGTTAGGCAAATTAACAGACAACTTCAGTTAAACCATGTTGTGGAGAATAGGTTTGTATTTTTTATGTTAGAAAATTGCTTTGAGTGTCAAAAATACCAGAGGTGGTTGAAAATGCTGTAACCAGCTGACTTTTTAATGTTTCCAGCTGACTCATTTCAAAAGGAGAGGCAAGAAGCCAACAGTTGATGATCCATGATGAAGGTAAAATTGGGCTTGCTGAACAGCCACCTAAACTAACAGAGCATACAAACTGGGGAATTAAGTTGAGTTGAATTAGTAAATTGTGTGGAAAATGTGCATTATGTCAAATTGCAAAATTGTGTAATTTTCTGGTTTTGTATCTGTCCAAAGTAGTTGTTGCCCCGCCATTTTTCCCACCTAAAAACACTGTGTAGAGCCATGACCTTGTTAGCAAAGCCAGTCAGTTTTCATGTGGGAAGACGGGGAGAGACAGGAAGCCACAAATAAAAACAGAAGCCGTTTATATTGCCTCGTGCATACCAGACTGTCCATGTACATGCTTAGATTACCCTGAGGGCAAGCGGTTAGATGCCCCAGGGCCATGGACCGTAGTTGTGTATGTAAACACATTTCCAAATAATGTAATGTCAGTGTCCCTGTGCTCTGCAGGTGAAATCAAACTTTGGGGCCTCACAGTACATTTTCACCCAGTGGCCCTTCAAAGTTGAATCCGTCTTTGTAGTTGTGAAGAAGAATTTGCTCCTGAGTGGCTTAAAAAAACTGTTTGGGGGTTAAGGGTTTGAACCGGCTCGTGCAGCTGAATGCTTATCTCCTCAAGCATCATGCCGAGGAAACATTATAGTGTGGCAGAGAGCAACCGAGGTCACACTGTTATCCACAGGGGCCGAATGTAATCTTCCCACTCTAAAGCAACATTTTTACAAGGACAGATTGATTCTAGGCGCGAGTCAGTCAAAGCCAAAGAGCATCTTTTAGAGCTTGACATGTTATTCCTCTGTGATGTGAAGCAGTGCACGTAGCAGACAAAGACTGTGCTTGTTGTGCTCGCTGCAGTTTTAGGCAGGAGGATGCATTTTTGATTTCTCAGCCTTGTCTAGTTGTTAAAAAAATCAGTTTCATAACGAGAACACAGATGCTTAACAAGCTTAAGAATTTCCGTAGTTTGGGGCCGGATGCTATTCCAGTGTATCTTGCTCCTAAGGGAAACCAAGCCGATATATCCCTTGAGGTTGTGTTTTTTAGAAGTTTAGGAGCAGCCAGAGAGGTTTAAAGGATGTTTTAAAGTATCTCTACAAAAATGTACTTCTTGGAGTGGACAGCATCGGATAAAAACAGCCCAAAACCTACAAGACAATGTTTTTGATCGTCCCAAAACTTTTGAAAGTTGAGGGTGGTAAGATAAGAGCCTCCTCTGAATGATCAAGGCCAAAGACATGTGCTGAGATTACAATCGAGTTGGCCAACAGTTAGTACACTTCAACAAAACAAGCAGAGGAGGAAAAACCCAAACAACGAGTCTCAGTGCAGAGGCTGCCATGTCTGGCGAGTTCAGACAAACACAGTGGCTGTGGTCTGGAAGTAATTACTGCTGGCTCACACCGACACTGAAATTACAACTATTACTACACGTTGGTCTAGAATAGGAGATGTTGAAAGTAGCAATTAAGTTTGCTCGTTCTGATTCATTTTGACCAATTTTAGAAATAAAAGGCAAAGGAGTGACATGTTAAGTGTGTGTGCGGACAATCATACAGTCCCTGTTACTTATATTTAGGTTTTGAATATTGCAAAGCCCAGTGTATTAGAAATCACTTAAAATACTCACTAATGATATTCGTCAATAAGGAAGCCATTGAGGGGCCTAACTGTGTGTCATCAAGTTCATAACGCAGATGGGTGACAAATTACAATATAAAGAAACATAGTGTCCAACTCTACTGGAATATTAACTCCATTCTTCCAAAAGATATTCTCTCATTTGGCGTTTTGATGATGGTGTTGAAGAGCGCTGTCTAACAACAAATATGTGTTCGGTTAGGTTCAGAGCTGGTGACAAAGATCATAAAAACAAAACAATGGACAGCTGATGCAGCCGCGCCATGCGTCATATTTAATTTACGTTGCTTTAAAATGAAGGCTCCAAGGCAAGAACGTCTCCTATTGTTAAAGGCCCGTTTCCTCGACTCACCTCTCCTTGAGTCTCTTCCTCACCTCCTCTGCTCACATCTTCCATGGGTGGGACCAAGACGAGACCAGAGGAGGCGAGGAAAGGAATTGAGGATATACAAACTGGGAAATAGGAAAGGTCCAAGGGAATACTGCTGGAGAGAGAGGGAGAATAGCAGGTTCTGAGCTGAAGGAGATGTCGATGACTAGACGTCTTTTTTTTTTTTTTTTTGCTTTAACTTATTATTAATACAGAATAATAACACCATCGGCATCTATATTGGTTCCCTAGCCTTGCTAAATGCAATTCTGTCTTCATCTGGGCAAATGCAGCGTAAATGGAGGACGGTGGACCAACCAAAGTAACTGTGAAGAACAAAATGCAGTGTGTCTTGTCTTTGTCTGGTGGTTCAAATTGAGACAGGGCCAGTTTTATTTTCTGTGGTATTCATCAATTATACCAATGAACGCCATTCCAATATCTCAAGACTTTTCAACAAAGTTTAAAGAAAGCAATATGCAATTAATCGTTTTTCACTCAAAAATTCATCACATACACGCTGTTAATGAAAATTAATTTCCAGTTATTCAAGCTCACACTGTCAGCTCTCCAAAAACCAATGTCCCTTGAAATTAGCCGTTTGTCATTGCTATCATCCAGGGCATTGATCCATTACCTGAGCTCAAATTGAACGCCACCTTTTAACTGTAATTAAGAAACAGTTTCATAAACACACATCTGCCAAATGGCAGAAACAGACAATAGAAAAGAGAAGGTGTGGTACAACTTACAGAGAGGGAACAGCACAACGAAGAGGGAGGAAGAGAAATAAAAATGTCTGAAAGCTCTTTTGTACTCCTCATTAGGCTGCCGTCAAGCAAATAGCATCAATTGCTCTTTTTCTGCATCAATAGCCCAAAGAGACTTTTAAAAAGGTGTAGAAGAAGTGCTGTCAACCAGTGTCTCCCAATATATGAGACTTGTAAAGGCTGAACACAGAGCTTTCAGAGTACATTAGTCTTTTGAAAATGAAATTGAATCTGGTGTGAAAAGCATGATTTCTTAGGAAACTGTCATCAAGTCAAATCAATTATGATAAAGTCAAAGTCACAGAGTAAACTGTAATCAGTTTACTCTGAGTAGCTTTACTGTTCATTAATTCTATAAAATGCACTCATTCACTTGCTGAGAGTTGAATGAGAAAACCACTATCATATCTGTAGATAGATATGAAGCTACCAGCAGCCAGTTAGCTTTAGAATGGAAAAGGGGGGAAACAGCTAGCCTGGCTCCGTCCAAAGCTAACAAAATCCACCTACCAGTACCTCTAAAGCTTACAAATCAACATGTTGTATCTAGTTTGTTAAATCTGTACAAAAACGTGTGACAACAACTAGTTGCTGTGTGTCACAGGAGGTTATGTATCGGACCATTTCTAACTTCCAGGAGTCTCCTTGACCAGTAGTACACTCACACACAGAACCCATGCACACACACCACACACATGCAGCGGATGCACTCAGTGCTAGAAGAGATAGCAGACAAATGTGTTTGCATGTGCATGTCTTATTTATTCAAGCATAAGTGCAACCAAGTCTTCCCAACAAAATCTGAGCTTTTCCTAAATATTTATATGCTGCACTCACACAGTTTCACATCCAAAACCCCAGCTGATATTTGTTTTCATTGGGTTACACTGCCGATGATGTCCCCATAGAGAAGATGCATTGATTTTTCTATGTGCGGATATTAATGCCTGAGCTACTCCTGAATTGGGGATAAAGAATAACTTCATCATGGCCCAAGCACTTTTCCTCACCCCTCACTCCTGGGATGAGGCACAAATCACCAGTGACGAATGACACGAAACAGAAGTGGTTTAGATATCTGTGTTTGATCACTGGCAAGGAAAAGCACCTGAAATGAGTTTCCAGTGGGAGCTGAGTTTGGAAACTTTGCTGCATGTCTCACAATTAGGAATTCAGCATACACTGGTCATCCATCTCTGAGCTCTCAGTGGCTTTGAATGGGTCCAGACCTATTTTTCACTCATCAACAGAAATAAGTCCCTGGTCCTCCTCGCTGACCAAGGATCTCATGGTCCTCAACAATTCTCAGGATGAAAATATCCCCCTCCTCACAGAGGTTTGGCCATGGCCAATGTCAAGAGAGCTATCTGTTTGGCATTATTTTGGGGCTTATTTACAAACTTCCACGAAAAGTTTATTTTGACTCATGTACTTTTTTCCCTTTTGGCAAGGCCTCTGAAAAGATTCTGAGATTATCACAATGTCTCACACAAACTTGTCTGCTCCTCATGTTGTGTGTTCACATGTCTCTTATATTATGTGAACTTTGCGAACGGCAACACAGAAATTATATTTTCCACAGTTTATTGGAACAGTTACAAATCACTCACATCATCATCATCATCTCGACTCATGATTACTCTCAGCAGCAAATCCACATAATCTATTGTCGGTTATCGACTCTGCTGTGAGGATGCACTTCATCCTGGGAGCTGAGATTTATAAAAGCAGCAAAAACATATGACCCTATAAATATACCGTCTACCTTTGGGAATGATAAGTCTTTCCAGAGAGTAAAGCATCTCTCTTCTCAGACTTGATGTGATGAGGTCTTCCAGCTGGCGGTTAGGGAACATCACAACATAGTGCAGCTTCTTTGCAACCATTCAAACCACAAGTAATACTTCCAAAAGATGAACCGAAGGCATCTAAACAACATTTAGAAAGATACAGATTGCCTGAGGGTTATTTATTCAACATCTAAATCACACTTTACAAACCAGATCATCAATTAAAGAGAATATTCTGGTATTTTTCAACCTGGGTGTTATTCTCATAACTGTGGCCACAACACAACTCCAGCACAAGAATGTATATCAGGGTCGAGTAAGGACATTTTTATTTAGCTTAAGGCTTTTGGAGCACTTCTACAGCCATGGCAACAGGGGCTGAGATTCAGGAGTATTGCAGTATTTCGAGCTGTTGACAAACGTGATTTCTCAGAAGCAAGATACTTCGCTGGACTGCAGTTGCCCTCAGCTCTACAATGCTTTATAGCTTTTTAGACCATTATGTAGGTTCACTCTCACAGCATTGTTTCCAGCTATAAAAAAAAAATAAAAAAAACTCACTGTCCTCCTTCAAACAGCAGACAGACAAAGTTATGAACTAGCAGGTGAACATAGTTGAGTATTTAACAGCTTGAGAGTCAGATATTTCCCACAGGGAATACCTGACTCTTAAGCTTTTAAGAGACAAAACAATTTAAAAATGAATATTGGACTTAAATGCATCAGATGGAAAGCAACACAACTCCAAATTAATGCTCATGTTGGTTAGGTTTGGCATAACCAACATAAAATAGCTAATTTCTGCCACCAAATTACCAAAAAGTCAGGAATAACCATCAGTCCTTTTCAAACTATAATAAACACAGCTATTTTTGGAGCAACCAAGCAAGCCGTTCATCTGCCTTAGTTGACATTACTTGTTTCCTATATACTGTATGTAACATGCCTACTTCCAGGTAAAGAAACAATGAACCGGTATACCGCCGAGCACCACTAATCTAACAGCATGCTGTTTAGATTAGAGTCTTACAGTACAGCTTCTGCTTCTTGGGATGTGATGGAAAACTGCTATAAGGGCAACACCCTTCAACTCAAGCTGAACCACAGCTGTGTTGGAGATATTTTTGACATTTACAATGAAGTCAGCAGCAGCTTTAAAGAGAATCATGTTTGATGAGGAAAAGCAAGTTTTATGTTGACATTTTTTTTCTTCCTACTCAGGGGGCCCGGTGTGACCTCAATGACACCCATGTCATATCATCAGAAACCTCTTGCTGCTTTCAGACCCTTTCAAATGTCAGATGTCCCGGCTAACTAAGCCTATACTGTGAGAATCAGCATCTCTTCCCATAGAAAATTATCTTCTACAAATGTTTTCTTTTCAGGAAAGACCGCCTGTAGGTTCCAGAGCGTCTTGTTTTTGCTTTTAATTATGTGTACATTACTTTTAAATATATAAGACATTTTCCAAAGACCAGGAAACCTTTGATGGGTTTTAGCATCTCAAAATGAATTAATTCTCCTGAGAAAAGAAAAATGAGTGTTGCAGGAACACTGTGTACTCCAGTGTACCTGGACGTGAAGAAGGACAATGCGTTCCTTCTCTTCACTGAAGAAAAATCTATTTGAATAGACATCTTCAGCAGGTCATTGCTCATCTGTATTTACCTCTCTGTCGGCTTCCGGAGGAGCAGTTGTTACACTTGTTTGTTAGGCTTCCTATTACACTGCAGGCCCAGGGATGCATTAACTAGTTTTTACAGGATGTTCTTAGAAACCGAGAGCCATTGACGCAGGCTGACTCACCATCACTTTCCACAAACTCAATAAGTTTTCATTAAGGCTTCAGAGCTGAGATCATGTGACCCATCTTGGCTCCGTTTTCTTTGGGATCAATGAAGAGAAATGGGTCTGCTCACTTTACTTTGCTAAACAAGTAAAAATTCACAGCAACTGATGTGGTGTGTGCAGATTTGTGCTGACAATTATGACGTTTTTTTCACCTTTTGTGTCTGTAAAAAAATCTTTAAAAGGACAAACCTTTCTAGAGGGATTTAAGAGTAACCTGTGTCACTCCAACTGGGTAAAACAAAACGGTGAACAAAGTTCAATCTGCAAATCATCTCCAAAGTGTCCACTTTGTTTTTGCACATTGCTTGACTCTTAATGCATAATAATTACCCAGGACTTGTTTCGCAACAAAGCCCATTACCATTCATCATGAGTCAATTCAAACAGTATTACAGATAAGAAAATTAATTTATTGGAAAGAAACAGTCTGCCAATGACTCATGGCACACATTTGAGGCAAATTACTCTGAAAATGTTGTCCGCCTCAGCCAAAAGTACATCGAGCACATGCCAAACCCCAATAAGCATGCTGAAACAGTCGACCAATACAGACAGTCAGATGAAAAACTGCAATCCTGATATCTACCCATAAGTCAATTTGATCAAATACTAATTATTAATCAATTATTGTTGAGTTCAAACAAGACTTGCAGCTACACTAAGAGCTCTATGAAGCTGAACATACTGCAATGATTACATGGTCACAATTACAATGCTAACATGCTGATATTTAGTAGGTATAATATTTAGAATTTTCACCATCTTAGTTTAGCGTGTTAGCATGCTAACATTTCAGTCTGTGGTGGAAAGACCAACAGACCGACTGACATTGCCATCCCTACAGTCACGTCGCTAGTGTGACTAAAAATGCACATCGTCAATTTTCATGATGAGTAATCCATAATGTGTATAACTCACAAAGAATATTACTCCTTCTTTGTCTTTCTCTTCCTTACTTAACCTCAAGTCTTTCCATGCTACTTTGTCTTAACGAGACAAGCGGGACAACATTAACATTTCCTTGATATACTGTGAGTGCATAATTTGAATGAGTGGCTTACACTGACAGCAATTCATTTAACTCAGAAGGCCCTGCGCCAAGTTTAAATTTAGTTTGTGGCACAACATTGATTACCATATAGAGAGAGATGTGCTTATCATTAACCCATCGATTCACAAAGGTCTTCATTCCTTTTTTTCCCCTTTTAATTTCCCTGATGGGCTGAGAAACAGGCGGGAGCCGAATAAAAGCACCAGAGCTGAATGTAACCGCTTGAGTCATAATAAAGATCTAAATGGGTTATTGTCGTAACTTTGATTTCAACGGCATCCGCTTAAGGTTTGGTGTCAAAGAAAGATGAACAAAGAAAGATGGAACACTATAATTTATTTATGATGTGTTCTTATTGTCAAGTCGAGATTAGTTTGTCAGCTCCATTTGTTCCAACTCTGACAAAAAGTGCACTACACACACACACACACACACACACACACTAACAGCCGACATGCACATGCTAATCATGAACTGTGCCAAAGTGACAATCAATCTTAAGTTATAAAGACACAAGGAGGCACACACTTCTTTGACTATGGAAATAACACTTCCCCAAGCAAATTGCTAGTTACTTCCAGGTGGAATAAGATGGCATTCAAATAGATTGCTATTATTCAAATAAGATGATGATGTACATCTCAAAGGCTTGTCTGTGGAGCAAAATTGCAATGATACACATTTTTTAGAGGGGGAGCCTGAGGTAGCTACTAACATGCTATTTGATAGAACCAATCATCACGTCTCTGCAGAGCTAACGGCCTGTCGTTGGAGGTGAAATGGCACGTTTTAAGACTGGAACCTCTTTTAGGGCAGTAAAATTGCAAATTCATTTACATGCCATAAACCAAACAATTCCCTGAAGGCTTCTCTCATCTGAGACCACAGCATAATATCTATTGGCATTTCTTGCACAGTGGTCAGAAAACATGAAGGGGACAGTTTTATGAAGTTCCAAGGATGTTGTGGTGAATCAAAGACCTCATCATCAGGATTTTGTGGGGAAAACATTGAACATAACAAGTCTCACTCTACTCACAAAACCTTACAGGCAATCATCTAATGGTTGGGCCTCACCGCACTGCTAAAGTGTCCACTCAGCAGCCTTCTGTATGGAGAGTCTGGGCTCATGCCAGGCCATTTCCAGCTTCAAGCATCATCGGCCAAGAATCCCTTCCGATGAATGCACCTTCCTAGTACAGTATGGTCCAACAACCTCACGCGCAAAACCCCTGGCCCGGTCCCGTTTTTGTCTTTGTCAAACAACCTGCACCAACACACTGTTTTTGCAGCCATGGGCGTTTCTGATGAGGTCAGCCAAGAACCATATGAGTGCTTTATCAAATTTAAGTGATGCGGCTCTACCTTTACTGCTTGCAATTCTCGTCTGTCAAATACAAATACTGCTTAAGAAAGTGCTGGACTTGCAGTTTTCCCACTGAGGGAGGAAATCACCTCTTTGCCAGCTGTGTATTTCCAGCAGGGCAGGTAAAGTATAAATGTGTGACGGTAAATGTACCATTGCATGGTGTATATAACTGTACGAGCAGTCATTGTGACTGCGTGGGCAGATATGACACCTCATCCTGGATGGGCAGTAATGTCGAGAGAATAATGGAGGGAGGGAGAGGTGGGGGCAGACCAAGTGAAAGCCAGAGAGAGGCTGAGCTAGAAGATGGTGTTTAAGGTGTCTTCTACCAAATAAACTCAATCACGCCGCAGGCTCTTTACAAGCAAGAGAAAAGCCAATTCATCTGCCGTTTTGTGCAGCCAAAACAGTTTGCTCTCATCTGACACACTGGCAGCTGAGCAGCATTGAGGAAATCCATTTTCTTCTCTTTCCATTGCTCTTTACCGATTGATTTCTGCTGCCGAGCCGCCCTGAAGCTGTGATGTAACCACCAGGATCTTGTTGTCCGTAAATTATTGTACTGCTCTGGTCCAAGATCCACAAGTACAAGTTTCAAATAGTTTAAACTATTCCGATTAATATTAGACAGAAACAAATGAACGGATCCGATCAGACAGATAACAGTCATTGAGTCAACAGCGCTATTGCTGTGGATTACAAAGTCCTAATTTATTGCCAAGCATAAGCAAGGCATTTGCAAATGAAGTTCACATTAAAATGTAATCAACATACAACAATAACCAGCAACAGCCAGTAATAATAGGACAAACTAACACTAATGGACATACATACTCTGTGTCATAATAATAATTTTGTTTAAATGTTAGAGAAAAAAAGGAAATTAGACAGAGAAGCATATGCAGAATACTCCTCCTGTGGTTTAGAGCATATAAAAGTAAAAACCACTTGGGTCTAAGATATGGTTTATCCACGGGTTCACTGAAAGCTGACACTATTCAACTTACAATAACAAAACTAACGTCAATCTCGCGTTAACGTTTAAAATAATCCATTCTTATCCTCACCACTACTTTCTCATAGCCTTTAACTTCGCTATGATGTTGCTGATGAAACCCAGGAACTGGATAAGGAGCGTGAAATGTAAGAAGATCGTCTGGTTGCTGTTAATACACAAATTCCAATATGACTTGGGATAAGGTGAGCTGGGAAGGTAATGTGTAATGCACACATTGTAAAGTATATTAATTAAATGATAGCACAGCTGTGTGCATAATATCCACAGTGTCTGCAGGTATTTCCATTTGCAGCACAAGGCATTTGCAAAGCAGCATAAGCAGATCTGCATTCATAAAACATGAGCAAACCACTAAAATCGGCAGTTTGACTTATGGGGAGGGGAGGGGGGGTGTTCTGTTCACCCCTTGAGCTGAAAAGCTTTTGGCTTCTTCCACAGCAATTTAGGATTTTGCAAGAATCGTACCAATGATACAGTGCTGTGGACTGTAAGGAAGACAAAAAGGTGAAGATAAGTATGTCTGCAAGACTGAATATAACAACATATAAAAAGGTCCTGGATGTTTTAGTTTAATGCAAAAGACACTCGAAAAGAAAGTTAACTCCGTAAGTGCTCAGTTTTTCTGAATAGTTTTCTGAGATGTTGCCATTATTATTCTTCACTGCCTGTCAAATTCATTCCCAGCAAAGTCCCAAAGGACACTTTGACTTCACTTCCCATTTCAAGTGACAATCTTTGGAGACTTGGACAGATATGTGGATTTCTTGTCCAAAATATTTCATGTTGTCCCAAATAAGAAACTTTCAGCAGCAGCTACAGATGTCGGTTGTCGGGAAAACAGAAAAATTAAGTCAGCTTTCGGTCTCCTCTAAATGCACTATGTTGACCAGCTAACTTAAGTCGTTAATAGCTAGATAAGGTATCGCGATAATGGGCTAATCTAGTATTGTAAACCAGTATTTTAGTGAACAACAACTCAGTTCATTAATATCTATGGATTCATTAGTTATATTTTGTTTTACAAAGTTAAGAAAGAAATAAGAATGATCCCAGTCCATCCACAGTGAGGACTGGTATCGGATCAGTTCTTGATATCAGCGATACCCAAAGGTATTGGTATCAGGACTGAAAAAGTTGGATCGGGGCATCCCTTATTCAGTATGCTTAGGGTTTCATCTAACATTAAAGACATTAAACCAAAGTCTGTTATGCATTTCTCACTTTCTCTCCTTCATGCTCTCTGTACTCAGAATTGGATATTACATGTAGACAAAACTGCCAAAACCAAACATACCTGCTGTGGAGAGGAGACTGGAGAGGTATAGGATGTTGGTGATAAGCAATACACTTCTAATATCAACATTGTTTCTATGGTATTCAGGAATTTTGTTTTCCTATATGAAGATCATATAAACCAAATGTATGTTGTGAAATACGTGTGAGATTTGTTTTCTCACATAATTGCAGGTACACGCATAAAGGTTATTTTCACAAACTAAAAATGCTGAACTAAAACTACCTCTGAGTTATGGATACAAGCTTCAGTCCTTTCATGACTCAGTGTATCCTGTTAAGACTTTGAAGAGCCAAAATTTCACTCCGATAGAGAAAAAAAAAAGTGACAAAACTGGCAGATCGTGTTCTCCATGTTTGAGTCTATTTATGGTCTTTCCAAAATCATATTACTAATTTCACAAAACAGTTATACAACAAAAAGTATTTTCTGGGTCTCAGCATATTACACAACGTTATCCATATATGGTGTAGGAGAGACTACACGACCAAGCAGCATGAGCCCACTCACTCAGGTGGGCCGCTATAGATTAGATCTGTGTGTGGGCTTCACTACCAGCTGGCATCCAACTGCCTACCGATGGGATAAAAACATCACAACTATAAGAGAAGTCTAGCCCAAAAATAAGAAACTTCTTGTTATATAAATTCATGCTGATGGTGAACCACTTCCAGACTTATTTGCATCCTTTGAGTGGTCGGCAGACTAGACAAGCTCAAGTCCATTTACCATTGACATTGGTGCCAGATGTGTTGTTGGAGTCACTGTCCCTCAGTCAGGTCAACAGCTAATGAAAAGTGACCATGATTTAACTGTTCAAAAGAAGGCTCTATACTTCCTTTGAGTTTGTCACAGTGGTACAATATTGGGGTAATTTTACTTCATGAATATTTCCATTGTGTGCTACTTTTTACTTCTAATCCTCTACATTTCATGTGTGAATATTGTAGTTTTTACTCAATTACATCTGTGTGACAGTTGTAGTTACTTCTCCGATTAAAATATTAAAAAAACATTTGTTACCTCAATAAAGCAGTAACTAGTTGGAACCTCTTATCACATTTCAGATGTACGAGTTGTTAGCAGTTCAACCAAAGAAACATTTCACCTCTAACCTTTTAAGATGTTTAAACTGTTTGAGGCCCAAAAGAAGAAAATTATCAAATATTTTACAAAAATGCAAAGATTTGAATAAAGTCCTATGAATACTTGATGAAATCAAATGTGTGTAGCAGAATTTAGTGTCTTTCCTACAACATTAATAAATCATATGATGACATTTGGTGACCCTTTGGAGAGTGCCTCACCCAGATTTTGCAAACCAATGGACTTCTACATAACTGTATAAAGTAGTTAAAAGATGTTCCACCAATAATTAGCCACAGTGGCCTGAGTATTTTTACCTTGAGTACATTATGCTGATAATACTTCTGTACTTTTACTTAAGTAGGACTTTGAGTGCAGGACTTTTAGTTGTAATAGAGTATTTTACATTAATGTATTGCTACTTTTACTTAAAAAGGAGCAGTGTAGGATTTAGTGGCTGAGTGGTAAAAACATGAAAGGCCCTTTTTAAAGCCAGTGTTTGGTTTGTCCGTTCTGGGCTACTGTAGAAACATGGCGGTGCAACATGGCGCACTCCATGAAGAGCCATTCTCTTATAGATAAAGGCTCATTGTAAGCTAATGAACATCCAATTATTCTTAGTTTCAGGTGATTTTAAAATAATAAAAACATAGTTCTGAATATTATATTCCATTCCTGCCAATAAATCCCCCTAAGTCCTACACACTAGTCATTTACGTTAAGGACTAAATGAAACACTGGTTTGTCATCATCCGCCTCAAACCTGTTTTACCGTTGAATCAATTCTTCTGCACAGTTTATCACAGTGGTCCTAAATCAGTCCTTTAGGATATACGGATTTTTGTCTCTCGGTGAAGTGGATAATTCTCAACATGTGGCGTCGGGGGGGCAAAGCACTGCTGTGACCAGACCGGTTTGAACAGAAGCACAAGGTCAAAGAGAGACGCTGATGTCTCACCTCATCATAGCAGGAAAAACATTCAACTAAGATCGTTGAACCCAAACAGTTTAATGGAGAAGATCTGAACACCGTCCAGAAATAAAATTAACTATTGTCCCATGTCAAACTAGAAACCTCCTTCAGTCTCCCAAGTTTGACAGAAACACTTAAAATATTAATGTTTTAACAGAATAAATAAATCTCTTGACATAAAAAAACAAACTATTCTAAACATGGAAATGTCTTTATCAGCAGTCCAGCAAAACATCTCAGAATCTTAATCTCAGTTGATTAATGTTAAATGGATTGAAATAATGACAAATTACTGTGTAAAACTAGGAGCCATGTCTGAAAAAAAGAAAGAAATCAAATGCCCCAGGTCTTATGTAATTCAAGATTTTGTTTGCCCTGCCAAGAGGAAAAGTTCATCCTCTTGAACGGCAAATCCTCACCACTGAAGCACACAGAAAGACGGAGGCCGCTCTTGTTGCAGTCAAAGATATAAAATGTTTTCTCTCACCCGGAGCACTTGGCAGCATGCTAAGCAGCAGAAGCTTTTATGTCATGTGAAAGCTCAGTGTATTCAATCAAGTGAAATGGGTAGTGAAAAGCACTTTATCCCAGACCACAAATCCGGTTTTAGATATGAAATGATATAATTCCAAGTGATTCATCTTTTAAGAAAGACAGATGCTAATGATGCCCAAGTATTCTGGCGTCTGTTGAAGGGTTGAAAGGCTGCGTGTTAATGCCTGATCCTCTCTACAGGAATGCTGTCGCACACGGAATAAATGTAGGGATCACTTAAGGATTGGGTTATATTTGTTATAGCCTGCTGTATCTAGATTATTAACTCAAAACATCCCTTTAACTTGGACATGACACCAAGAAGGAAGTTAACTGGCATCACTTTGCATTTTAGTTGCACAAAGATTCTTTCATTCACGGCAGGATTCCTGAAAGTGATGATGTTTTTATTGTGAGCCGACTTTGACTTGATTATTGGAAATAAAAACATTGCCTCTACCGTCTTTTAATAGTAGAACTAATCCACAGGGTGGAAAAAGTAAAAGTACTGCTTGAAAAAAATGTCTTTGAGTACAAGTAAAATGTGTATAATGTACTCAGACGAGGAGAAGAGTGGGTCAAGTACACTCTGACTAAACAGGGGGGGATATGATGACGACGATAGTTATGATAGAACTATTAAATTAAGAAACACATGGCCATGAATAAAACAGTGGAACGACATCAAGCCACAGAGCCCTAATGTCCAAACCAACAATAAATTAATTGATATTGACAACTTTCACAGTGCAGCCTTACAAGAATTAATAAGACCAACAATGATGAACAATAAACAAAAACAGCTGAGGACACCATGGCGGGTGCAACATGGTGCCTTAAGCCACAGAAATTAAATAACCTGACACTTCTTATGGAATCAACAGCAGAATAAAACATTGCCAAAGCAGAAGCATAGATGTACAAACAATATTAACTCAACATCAGAGCCACAAAAGACACACAAGAGAAGTTGCACGGTTTCCGCACAACGTGTAGGCTACTAACGTTACAACACACAACGTCACGTATAGGCAGCACAGTGGTTGTTGACTTTCTTGTCTGTACATTAATCATTCATGAATAGGTTTGTTTACGTACTCACACATCCGAATGGCATTCCGTGGGCCGTGGAGTCCTCTTCAATTAGTTCCAGAATCCACTTCTTGACGCTCGGTGCAAATGACCTGTCCGCTCAGCCTCTCTGGTCCCATGGCGGTGCAGATCACTGTCACAAGCAGCGGAAAGGCCTGAAAACACCTGAAAGCTAAAGTTCCAACGCAGACGTGGAAGTCAGCGCTGGACGGGCCTCCACCCACCACGAGCAAGTTAGCGTGCAGCTCGCAGGCTACTTCTGTGGGGTACTTATTGAAGGCAACATCCTGGGTGTGATTTGAGTCACTTAGCGAGCTCACCGGGTGGCGCGTTAATCAGTGATCAACAAGATGCGACCACCTTTTTTTTATACTGAAGTAATACATAACTAATTCAATCTTGAATATTGCATAAATTAATGCAGACTATGTATCATGACTACCTGTTCCTCCCCATTAGTCACTATGACTTTGAATAAGAGAAGAGAAGAGAAGATACGCCTTTATTAATCAATTACATAATGTTATTTGATAGTTACTGCATTAATTGATGTGTGACCAAATTAGCTGACCAAATTAGCTGCATTTGCTCAGGACAGTAGGCTACTCTTATTGAAATACTATATTATATATATAATTTTTTTATCAAACTGGTCATCAGATGCAAACATGCTGCTGCATGACAGAATATGCCACAACATGAATTGTTGATGGGGGATTTTAATTATTATATTTGTTTATTGGGTTTGAAGTGGTAGAGACAACCAGAATAATGCACTGCAACCAAAATCATCTAGCCGGTGGAAAATTAGAGGAGAATGGACTGGAGTGGAAAAAAAGCTCAAAATTTCTATGAGAATAGTGACAAATGCTGTTAAGTCCTCTGACTATGCAAGAGGTGGAAGCTTGTAATTTACAGTTTAGCTGTGAAGAAGCTATTCATGTTCAATTTTATGACATTATCTATCATCAGCCACAAGTAGGCCTACATCTCAAACAACAGCACAGTTAGGTTTTACATGTGTTTTGCTTCTCCTTAATTTATGCTAGGCCTAGCTAGTTGAAAACTGAACTTAATGAGCAGCAGTGAAGTAACAGCGCAGATAAAGGCTTTATCCTTTTTTGTTATCCTGAAAGAATGAAAAAGTAAAGAAAATTGTGAGTAAAATGTTTTATTGGATAAATATAAACATCATTGCCTTGAGAGAGACTTAATATTATTACAAAAAGAATGAACATTTAATGTTGTGAATAAACATACTATGCAGATTCTAAATAAATAAATTCAAATAACATTCCAGACTGTTGTGACCTGGTGCACAAGATTGCTTAACCTGAAGCTATAAACATTCCTGGTAAAACAGACTATATATATTTATATATTCACTCTGGTGAGTGAATACAAACACCTTTCAACATTATGTAGCCTATAAGAGAACATTTTTTTTACATGTATTCATAAAAGTTGCAATTCTGTAACAGGCTATCCAAATAAACGTTTTGCTAGTATCTGTCCTCCAGTGTTTCATCATGAAAAGGCTCTTAGGAGGAACCTCCGTTTCAGGAATGTGCTTGTGTCTGAACTCAGCCCATTAACAGTTACTTCCTGCATTCAGGTCCAAAGTGAGGTTACTTTCAGGATCTCCTGCATTTGACCAAAATAGGAAACTTTTTTGCGAGAAATGCCTGTTACAGCAGAGGGGATGTGTGATTTTGCTAACTGCTTTTGAACTTAGTCAATTTTACCTTTGAGGCTTAAATTGCCTGTCTGAGCATCCTAATTCTAATTCCTAATTAATCCTAATTCTCCTGCAAAACAAACTGAGTAGCTCTTATTGCAATGGTCATTACACTGAGAGGTGCTCAAGCATACCTGAGCCATAATACATTTGTATTATCAATGCTCTTGTTGTCTAACTAAGTAACTAAACAAACTAAAAGATGACGTCAAGGTTAAGGTAGTTTGGCACAAAAGTATTTCCCTGATAATTGTCAAGTTAAGCACCCTCCCACAGGAAAAACAAATAGGCAACAACGCACCAAAGAGACACCTCTCCTAAAATGCGCACTGTTGCGTAAAACGATGCAAACGTCGCCTATTTTATTAACGGTTCCTTCTGTAATTATGCGTCATGCGTGCTTATAGGCTCGTGTTTCGGTACGGTTGGCCAGTAGGCCTACATGGGAGCGCTGTGTGTGGTGCAGAGGGAGGCAGAGGATGACTACTGCCCCCCTCACTTCTCCACTGAGCCCTCAGGAGAGTGGAGGGAGGACTGCATGGGGACTGTACGCTTCACAGTGAACGGGTTTTCTCTGATGAAGACCTCAGCAGTGATTTGGAAACAAAATTGCAATTACGCCGTGAAGCCATGCAGACTGAGGACATTTAAGCAAGTTTGTTTATGTTCAGTGAAACTCTTTCGTGAGTTGCCGTTACTAGTGATCTGAAGCCTGCTATGGAGGACCTCTTGAGTCAAAATGAGTCTGAGCACTGACAATGTCACGAACTTGTGGAAAAATGGTTCCTCGGAACTCGGCGGGATACCGAACGCGTCCTCCCCGGTCAACTTCGCCAACAGCTCCGGGGGGAACCACACGGAGGTGGACCTCACCAGAGCCATCCCGCTCGGCTTGGTGCTGGGGGCTTTCATCGTATTTGCCATCGCGGGCAATATCCTCGTCATCCTCTCGGTGGTGTGCAACAGGCACCTGCGGACACCGACAAACTACTTCATCATCAACCTGGCCATCGCCGACCTGCTGCTGGGCACCACGGTGCTGCCGGTGTCCGCCACTCTGGAGATCTTAGACTATTGGGTCTTCGGCAGGATCTTCTGTGACATTTGGGCTGCGGTGGACGTGCTGTGCTGCACTGCGTCCATCATGAGTCTCTGCGTAATATCCATCGACCGCTACATCGGAGTGAGCCACCCGCTACAGTACCCGAGCATCGTGACAGAGAAGCGGGCTCTGCTGGCCATGCTCGGCGTGTGGGTGCTGTCGGTGGTCATCTCCATCGGACCTTTGCTCGGGTGGAAGCAGCCGCCGTCGCCGGACGACACGGTCTGCCCCATCACCGAGGAGCCATTTTACGCGCTCTTCTCCTCCCTCGGCTCCTTTTACATCCCTCTCATCGTTATTCTGGTCATGTACTGCCGGGTGTACATAGTCGCCAAACGGACCACTAAGAACCTGGAAGCCGGTGTGATGCGCGAGAGGATGAACTCCGGTGAGCTGACCCTCAGGATCCACAAGGGTTCTCAGGTACAGGAGGAGCCCGGCTGTTCGGGCACCAGCAAGGGCCGTGCGCACCAGTCGAGAAGTTCCCTCACGGTAAAACTTCTGAAATTCTCCCGGGAGAAGAAAGCGGCAAAAACTTTGGGAGTTGTGGTCGGCATGTTTACGCTTTGTTGGCTGCCCTTCTTCCTCGCCTTACCTATAGGTAGGTCCAATAGGTCATTGTGGTCTGTTATAGGGCTACTGTCATGAATGAAACATATTCCTCACAAACTAATCCAATTAAAAAAAATGTCATTGAGTTTAATAAATGAGATATGCAGAAAAGGTATTTAAAGGTATCTAAATGTCTTTCTGAAGTTAAACTGAAGGCTACAGGCCTGGTCTCTGGTCTCCTATTTACTGCTCTGAAACGTCACCAAACCTAAGAGTGTTTTTGATATACTGTAGTGGTCATTTTATAAGCCTACTGCAGGAATTACATAATAACATCACCCATATATTATTGAGGCATTCAATATAGTGTAGTAGGAGTGGATCTATATCATTTATCTGACTTCACAGCATTTGTTTATGTAATTTAGTTAGAATGCAGCATATTTTATGATACAGACTTTGAATTTGAGCCAACTTGAAAATTGTCCAAATCTAGATTTCTAAAGCCAGCATTGATGTTGTGGTTTCTAAACTCAGGGTCTATAATGTGTGATAAAAACATGTTTTTCAGAGTCTTAGGAGTAATTCTTCACAAGCTTATACAAACATTATTAGTGTAATCTTTGCATTACTCCTTGAGTGCAGTTAATGTGCTGGTGCAACAAATACCTCAAGTGTGCCAAGTGAAGAGTAGGTGGCCTCCCACTGCTCTGGTCGCTGTATCTGAAGGCCTGTGGGGCCTGCCACGGCTCCCTGATGCCACTGAGAGTGGCAAACACTCAGCACCCTGCTGTCATGGCTGTCTTAAAACTTCATCCTAAATGCTACTTGTTGTTGTGAGTGTGTATTGGCATGAGCCTGCACATGGACACATATGCAGTGGTCATATTGGAATGTGTTTATGCCCCTGGCTTCAAGCTGCGGTTTATCACCTCCTCACATGGACTCATACACATCACTACATAGCGAGGATTATTTGGCCTCAAGGTGTTCTTAGTGAGCATACCAAAAGTAAATAACAAGTTTAATTGTTCCATAGTTTTGGATTTTCAGATCAGAGAGGCTTCAGAGGGCAGATTCAGAAGGGGCATGTCAGTAATCAACAAACTGCCAAGAAACTCCTCAAGGGTATATGTTTCTCTGTACAATCTCTGCATGGTGTAGCACACTGATACATTGTGACAGAGGAACATACAGCTTTATATCACGCTCATTTTGAACTGGCCTCCAAGATGCATGAAAGAAATCATACAAACAAGTCCATCAGTTCTAGTGAGGAATTCCACACAATGCATCGACTATATATACATATAATATATATATATAGTGGACTTACCTATCCACTGTATCAAAGCACATGACTAAAACTGCCTCCTCTATATCCTAAAGGGGATTGTAGGAAACCTGGTTGTTTATCAATTTAAGTTTGTGCCCCGGTCCTCTTGTGTGACTCTCGTCTGAACCTAAATGCTTAAAGTGTGACAGGGCAATCTCCGTCATCATGTTGCTCTCTGAGTATTCATTAGCCTCCACCCACAGATTGGGATTTCCTGCCTCACACTAGTTATTACTCTGCTCCTTCCTCTGATTACCGTCATTGATATGTAACGTATGTGGAGGTTTGGTTGGCGGTGTATGTGCACAGCGAATGGCACGAGTGTTTTGTTTATGTGTGTGTGTGTGTGTGTGTGTGTGTGTGTGTGTGTGTGTGTGTGTGGAGGAATTTAGAAAAATGTATGTGTGTTAATGTACAACTTTGTCCATGTGTGTTTTGGGTGACTGTCAATGTTGCTTCAGATTTTTAAAAAGTTTTAAAACCAACAAAGGTGAAATTGAGGCTTGAAGTTACCAGCATGAGTCACTGTAACCTCTGACCCCTGAAGTGTCAAACTCAGAACATGTGCAGCTTAAGGAAATATGTGGACTCTCACCTTCACATCTGACCGGACCTATCTGATCCAAATCCTGTAACCAGCTTGTTTTTGTTTTTCCACATAAATGGCAAGCATATAGCTACCGATCCCAGAGTCCTTCCTTTTTCAGGTTCTGAATTATCGTGTCTCCTTTCATGCCTTTTACTTGGATCAAAGTAAGGTATACAAACTTCAAGATTATAAACATGACATCAAAGTTTTTAAGTTACTGTTGGTCCAGGCAAGTTTCCTTGGACAAAAAGCAGCCCCAAATTGCACACACACTCAATGAGCGCTGTCTAACTTAGCTTGTTTGTCAGTAAGGATGACATTTCTAAACTTTAAGTTAATTCAGAACACATTCTTGTATCACATTATGAAAAAAACGACACTGTAGCATTTTAATTTCACAGCAATGAACACAGACTAGTGCAGAAATTAACCAAAACAGTTTTTTTGAGGGGCCAAAAGCTGACAAAAATGCTTGTTGACCTGCTATATGATGGAACAATTTTATCTTTGATAACAACAATGTATTTTAATTGACTCTCTTTGTCACCTTTCAAACTGCACCTGTCCCACCAGCCGGTTTATATCACAACAGTATGTTGAGCAGCTAAACATTTTTCAGACACAGAGATCTTTATTAAATTCCAGACAGCAAACATATAGATAGATTAAGTTAAGAATAATTCCTATAAACTCACCATTGCTGCAACAAGTTAAAAGAAAAAATCTCAGGAGACTCCAGTTGTCAGCAGCTAGACCTGCACACAGAGCAGAAAACTAATGTACAGAAAGATGCATGCAAACATACAGCTGGGGCTGCAACTAACTGATTGTCATTGTTAATTATTCTGCCAGTTGATTTCTCCATTAATTCATTAATGGTTTGGTGTATAAAATGTCAGGAAATGTTTTAAAAGGGTAAAGGGTAAGGGTAAACAAAGACAAAAAAGCTAAACGAGATAAACATAAACATAGACCTGGAAGCATTAAAGCATTGTCATAAAGAGTAAAACATGTTCTGTTTCAACTTATAAAATATTAAGATTCAGTGGAGGGACTCGTCTACATTCTAGGTGTTTCAATTGGCTGTTTCCTCTTGTTCTCATCTCAGCCGGATAGAGAAAAAAAATTCTTTAGCGGAAACACGTTTTATTTTATTGCACACATTGTCCCACGGCTCTTTAACACCCAGAGCAGGCACTAATGTGCTGTGAAGGCCTCGCATTTAGCAACTAGTGCGAGCAGTGGGCCCATGTGCGAGCGAAACCAACACTCTGAGGTGTTAACCAATTGTTTCCATGTAGAAGTGTTTTTGGAACAGATACTGTGCATGTGTGCATCTCACACAAGCGTGTGCGTTTTTGTTACATTAGCTGGCCGGCCCTAACACTCAGCCTCGGGGGTAATTGAAATGGTTTTTGAAGGAGAAAAATAATGAGAGTGCTAAGTGTCAAAGCAATGGAGTAGAAAGGGGTTGTCAGATCTGAGCTGGAGGGGCCACAGGGCAGCGGGGGTGAAAGTGAGGGTCCCTGGCATGTCAACTCAATTTTCCAAAAATAGCTTCATGCCATGGTTTCATTGAAAGCAATATGCGAGGGCAATAACTTCTGTCCTTTTAGATCAAGACATATTAATCACATTTATGGGTGTGTAATGACACAGGATGTGTGAGTTTTTGGAGAGCAGAGTGAGTGTGTGTGTGTGTGTGTGTGTGTGTGTGTGTGTGTGTGTGTGTGTGTGTGTGTGTTTGTGCTCTACATGGCACAGAATAGGCATCACTTCTTCCAATTAGTGAGAATAACAGGATGCCTTGTTTTGTTAAGATGTTCCTGTGTTTCATAGTGAGATGTGCTCGTATGTGTACGTGCCTGTTCTCAGGAAGGAGGTGCAAACATGTCTCTTAACAGAAGGGCCAAGATCACCATTAAAAAACATCCCACAGTTATCTCCATACCATTGTCTCGCATCCTCTGCTGTATTTACACTACAGCCTTTCAACATAAACACCTTCAAGCAACAAAAATGGCCTACCTTCACACAAAACTTAAACATGCAAACATGTACCACGTCTGGCAACAAGAAGGTCTATTGTAAACCAGATTTATTTCAGTGTTTCCTACTTTATTCTGCCCTTTTGTAGAAAGGAAGCATAGCATCCCACCTTTTGGTCTCTGTCATGGCCTCTAGATGTTTAGAGGACCCTTCCTGAGAGGCAGAGCCACACAGCTGTGTTTGCCTGTGCAGATGACACTGTTGTAGAACATGTGAGAGGCTTATAAATTAAATGCAGTCATATTTTTTTCTCAAACATCTTAACTATTGACTAAACCAAGAGAGCCACAACCAATTCTACAGTTCTGCCATACCCATTTCAAACAGGAAAGAAGAAAATAGAAAAAGATAACGGTTTTGTCATGGTATGGAATAAAGCTGAAAAAATATTCAATTAATCAATTCAACAGAAGATGAATAAACTATTTTTATAACTGATTACAAAACATTGTGGGGTGACCTCTGGCTCACCCAGTGGAGCGTGAGCCCCATGTAGACTGAGGCCCTTTGCTGCACATCATCCCTCTCTCCCCCCTTTCCTGTCATTCTCCAGCTGTACTAATAAAGGCAATAAACGGCCATGAAAAAAAAATCTCCAAAGAAAAAATTACACAAGTTTCTCTGGTACCGGCCTCTCCAGTGTGAGGACTTGCTGCTTTTGTGTGTTATAGATCATTGTGAATTGAATATATTTGGGGGGGTTGACACAGACAATGTGAGAGTATCACCTTGGGGTGGACCAAATTTTCACTATTTTTAAATGATTCATTGAGAAAATAATTGTCAGATAAATGTATAATGAAAGAAAAAACGTAGTTGCGGTCCTAGAACAGAGCCCATACTATCTATTCATGATTTAACAAACTGATCAAAAAGATATGTTGGGACATTTGGGATCTTAGTATGCTATCGTCACACAGCTTTCTATACAAGAGCATTACCACTACAATTACTATTTACTATATAATATAATTTACCTTGTTAGAAAAAAATATATTTTCAACCAACTACTTTCAGAGAGAGAGAGAGAGACAAAGGGAGAGGAGGGGAGAGAGAGACGGGAAGAGAAATAACAGAAAGACACAGTTTTAATTCCCCTTCAAACCTCTGTATCCCAATCACAAGCACAACTCACACGGTTATGTAATGACATTTAAGTGGCTGTCCAGAAACGAAAATAGCATGTGAAAATACCAGCCACTGAGAAAAGACCCATTCATCTAAAGAACAGGAGGCCAAGACGCATTCAGACGGCCGTCTCTAGTTTCATATCACAATCTGCCAACGGGGCAACACACATTGTAGTGCTGCCATTTAGGAGCTAAAAAGTTGGAAGTGACGTTTCCTGTTGTTACACTCATCGCTTTCCTCCAAGTTAACAAATTGACTGGAGCATTGTGTGTGTGTGTGTGTGTGTGTGTGTGTGTGTGTGTGTGTGTGTGTGTGTGTGTGTGTGCGTGCGTGTGCGCGCACACAGGTGTTTTCTCTAGATCTTGAATGAAAGTAATCTGTGATATCAACTTTCCACAGTTGCAGGTTTGTGCACAGGAATTTGTGGCATCAAACCAAAACAATGGTGGATTTTTAAAAATTGTTTTCAACTCATAAAGTGGACACAACTATACAACTCTCTTTAGGTTTTCATTTTTCGCAACCAGTAATATATTTGACGCGTTGACTATGCATTGTACAATGTACATTTTACCGCTTGAAATAATTGTTAAAGCTGCTGATGTGTATCTGTGATGAAGCAAGCTGAGGTATCTGTCTGCCTATAATATCTTACAGCTAATTTCTCACTTGAAAACCTGAGATTCTAATGCATAATTATAGTGATGATATGTTCAGTCTTTCCAGGAATGTGATATTCATTTAAGAATGTGGGTTGGTGTTAAGAAACACAGTTTTACACAAATCTGCCCACACACAAACACACAAAGTCTTTGTTTCTTTCACACTATCCTCACACTTGCTGTGCTTTTTATCTTCAGGCTTTCCCCTCTCACCTCATTAGCTTGTAAGATATGCTTCCTCTGTTTAAGCTTGGACACACGGGTACATCACTGCAGTGTAACACAGGCCAAATTTCATTAGCAAACATGACAAGCCTGCTTCAGAATCTTTTGGAATGTTGACCTTTCCATCATTAGGATTGCCTCTCCCTGCAGAAAATGTCTTGATGAGTCTTTACAGAAGACACACTGCCCCAAATGCCCACATGTGCATTCAGCTGTGTGCTGTTGTGGTCGTGAGACCTCCATAAACTCTCAGAGAAAAGGTGCCGTTTTATTTCAACTGTCTGCCCTTTGCTCAAAGCGACACACGTCTCCCACAGTGTATTTATCTAAAACGGGATTCAGGGTCATCTCACTCTTTCTGTATTCGTATGAAGGTTCTCTGAACTGTAACAGAGCGGCAGCATTGGTTTTTGAAAAGGGAGCACTTTATCTGCCTGTAAAAGCTTTCATATATACAAGGTATTGTAGAATTGTGTGGAATTGACTGTGCTCATAGGCCGACCTAAAACCTTATGTTATTCTTAATCACTGCTGCCACCTACTGGGTAAAATACAAACTGCAAGACTTATAATTTATCATGAGCAGGGTGCACTGAGCTGATACTGCCCTGATTAAACAGATCAGACAGATCAGTATTTGGAGACACAAAGTTGGATCTGTGCATTCCTTATTATTTTTCCCTTTTTAGACCTATTTTACACAAAGCACATATTCTCCGTACATTTTGACAATAAAATGGCTGTTATCGAACACACAAATCAGGAGAAAATTTACTGTCGTCAAGACTTTTCTTTATCAGGCAACTACAGTTTGCAATCACCATAGTGATGCTAACCATGGCTGTTAGCTGTGTAAATATACAATGTTAAACAAAGAAAATATAAATACATTATGCAAATATAACTGAAAGTCTGCTTTCATCCATCCACACAACGTCCACAAAGCTTCCTAAGGACGTGGGGTGATGTACACCATGATCACGCCCACTTAGGAGACAGGAAGCGTACCATTTCAAACCATTGGCGAAGCTTGTTATGAGTCATCTTTGATACAGAGCTTTAAAACTTAGCTGATCTGGTTCATCTCACTGTGAGGGTGTGGTTTTCATAAGATCTGATTAACAGTTCTGGCAAGAAAAGCAACAAAACCACAACTGTCACCCCATTTTGGTCTAAATGTTGCTAAATTGTGACTAGTGCACAGAAGTAGGAGACTTAATCTGTTTCCAACTGAGCTCTGCCTTCAAAACAGTGAAAATAGCAGGAACCTTTAAGGGGTTAATTTGAGGTTTCTGTACTAAGCCATTGGCCTTTAATGAAAGTGGGTTTTTTTCCATTTTCTCCCTCTGTTTCTATTGTTTTCAGGGTCTTTTAATGTGAACTTGCGCCCACCTGATCTCGTGTTCAAAGTGATCTTCTGGCTGGGCTACTTCAACAGCTGCCTGAACCCCATCATCTACCCCTGCTACAACCGAGAGTTCAAGCTGGCCTTCATCCGCATCCTACGATGCCAGTGTCACCAGCGTAAGCATCCCGGCTGGAGAGCCTACAACTACCGCTCCTCCAACTTCAGCTCCTCCGGACACTCGCGCAAAGGCTCAGCAGATCACAACTCCAGCTGCTTGAACGGCAGCCAGCGTACTCTGCCCTCCTCAGCCAGCCCGAGCCCCAGCTACCTGAGCAAGGGTCTCCCACCTTGCCCTGAAGGGGAAACATTATACATCTGGGGGGGCACCACCCCTACTCCCTCCACACCCAACCTGCTGCCTGGCAGCCCTGCAGACTGCCAGCAAGGAGCTCTGAGAGGGGAGATAAGAGGAGGAAAACCAGCTGAGGAGACCACTGGTGGTATTTTCTCTTTCTCCTTTCGGAAGAATAGAGACAGGGGAGGCACCAACAAAAACAGCAGGGTGCCTGATGACATGGTGTGACTGCTGAGTGTCACTGAGATGTAACTCGTTCACTCCTTATTGGGATTTAAGTCACAGAGCGTGGCTGTCTGATTCGACAGGTTTGCTGCATTCACTGTACATGTTCATTCATCAGTGGATTGTCGCTGTCATTAGTGCTCAATGTAAGGTGATGGTAACTGAGTATTGTCTATGCTGCTGTATCAGAGGTATTTTGTCCTATGTAACTGTATATGTGGTTGACATAGACAGGAGACTTTCTTTCAGTGAACAGTAACGGTTTCAAGACGGTGTATCAAAATCACTGTTTATCGCCCTCTTTGGGACAAAAAGACACCCGTGGGTGCATTTTGATTAAACAGAATAAATTTGAAGTAAAAAGGACACATTTTTAGGAACCCAATACGGTCTTCCTCTCGGTTAAAGCCCAATGTCTGCCCTGTACAAAGACTGACAAAGAGCCTGACTCATGTACAATGTGTGATAAGACAAATGTCTTTTCTGTTGCAGTCACTTGATATCTTCATGGTATGTTGTGGATATAAAGTATAACCTGGTGTATCTGCTGTGCGCACAATCATGAGATATAATTGTTTGTACGTTTGATGTTCAAAAAGTTCTGAATATCGATATGAGAAATGTGAGTGATACATGAATAAACATAGAATGTTGATCAAATGTCGCTTGGAGGCAAACTCTGTAACTTGCACCTTTAAATGTGATCATAGATAGATTTAAAAAAATACTATCCAGAACTACAAGTGTTATAAAAATATTTATTAAAATCAGGCTGCAAAATTATGCTACTGGAAACAAACTGTAATTTAAGTAAATGTAAGGAGAGAATGTAATTAGATTTTAAGTCACCTTGCATATTGATTACCTTCAACAAAAACAAATAAGTGCTTCATTTTCATAGAAGTAAACATTGGTCAATCAAAGAAAATAATCATACATTCATTAGATTCACATTGGAAAGTACTTCGTGGTTTGTCTATATTTACACTCAAAGCAGACAGGTTTTTTTAAACCTGACTTGGTCTTTACCTTCACCTAATATCTAGCTCTTGCTGTTAAATGCTCCACCGTGTTCACCAGTTAGTTGCTAACTGTATCTAACTGTTGGGTTTATTAGAGTAATTTCAATAAAATCTACTGCGTTTTGGAAACAGGAGCAGCTGGAAACTGTATGTGGAGTATATTGAACCCTTTCTCATTATTTTATCCATTGTTAATAAAACATTGTTTAGTGCAGCTTTGATCAAGTGCCTATAGTAGATAAAACATATTAACAATAAAAACCTGAATCATTAATCTGTCACCTGACATGGCAGTGCGTAATGACTTAAGACCGTCTTCATTTTGTCTGTCCACAATGTATCAGCAGCATGGATGAGTGGGGATTCTCTCCTTGAACACTGCAGGAACACCAGTGTACAATATCACTGCTGTTAAATAATGATATACACTTTAAACATTTGATGTCAAACAATGACAGAATAAAAGTCCCTCTAGCTCAGGCACTGAAATATAAAAGTTCACAACCTAGTTCATCAACGTGACCAGCTCTGCTGAGACGGGCCTCACCTGGCTACACAGGTAGGCCAGAGGGCAGCCCCAGCTGAGCGGAGAGTGTAGGGTCTCTGCTTCGAAGGCGAGTAAATGTCTTCCCGCTGGCTTCGTGTCCTTTCTTCCTCACCATGTCAATGAGGCAGCGTGCCCTGTCTGCACTGGTGTTGTTCTCCTGAAGTATCGAGTCTTTCTCCCCCTCATTCAAGACACGATCCTTTAAAAGGTCATCCAGCAGCTGATTAATCAGTTCTCTGGACACTTTCTCCACAAGTTCAGACCTCACTTTGGCGAGCTCCTCTTCTAAAAGAGTAACGTGGGAAAAAATGAAACAACTCAGATTTTGAACTTTTAAGGTGGTTCATGATGCAGACACTAAAATGATTTAGTTACACTGTGATACTAGTGTTGCCCGTGTAGAAAGGAATCCTTAATGTTACTGTTTATTTACAATCTCAATATTCAGTGAAGCACACCATAAGCTATTACTGTATTCATGTTATTGGTTTTAAACCATTTGACTGCATTTTAAAACATATCAGTCATAACAATCACACCATACCAAGATGTTCAATATGTATGTGAAAGATCTACTGCAGATCTTATGACACTTCAAAAGAGTGTAGTTCTTCTAAATACTCATCTTCAGTGTCTTACCATACATCACCTGAATATCACCAGTGTTTTGATAGTCATCTGAAATACGATGCAGAAAAAATAAATATATTTGGTTAATTTAGTGGCTTTATGTATTGCATTCAAAACAAGACACCAGCAAGCCGTTTGAGCTAAATAAGGGTGGCACATGGGTGCCTTAAATACACAATATCAGAATATCATTCTACAACCACTGACCTTTTCGAATTGCACAGGTCCACACTGGTCCAGATTCATGTCCCAGTGTGAGCTGGAATGGACTGTCTGGACTTTCAATGAACACTTCAAAGTAGTTTGGGTCACTGCCTACATATACAAGTTTTAACTTCTGTTAACAAAATATAAAAATGGAAAAGGAGCAGAATTAGAGCTTGTGTCAAGCTCAATATTTTAAATGGATTAGTTCAAACATAATTTGTCAAATAGGGTAAAGAAAGATGTGTTGATATTCTAATTTATATCAAACCAAAGAAAAATATAGGGACTGTATTTTCATTAAAAAAAAAAATGTACTGGACCTGTTATGTTAAAGGAATAGTCTGACATTTTGGAAAACATGCTTATTTGCTTTCTTCCCAAGAGTGAGAAGATTGATACCACTCTCATGTCTGTTCTGTAAATCGGAAGACAGGTGGATTAACTTAGCACAAAGAGTAGAAGCAGGGGGAAACAGCTAGCTGGCTGTTTACCCTTATGTTTCTTCATATGTTTAATCCTATTAACTATTAGTGATCTTAAGAGGTGGTAGTCAAGAGTTTGTGTCCAGTCTTTATGCTAAGCTGGGCTAAGCTCACCATCTCCTGGCTGCAGCGTCGTATTATTTCATCTTATTTATTTCTGGAACACAGTTCCTTCAATAGCTGAAAGACAGCTTTAACCGTACCTCAGGGTAAATTTCTGCAGTGTCCATATCGGCTGTGAGGATGAAACGATCGCGCATTTTCAGGGACTTCTCTGGGTATGGCTTTTCAATCATTTTGCATCCACTGGATAATTCCTTGTTTTTTATTGTCTGTGGGGGAAAAAAGAGACGTCCTCAGGATAAAGAATTCAAGGTTGTAGCTGCGAACATTGAATTTGAATCAACACGATGACAGCAATAACCTGTTGTAGAGCAGGATCCCGAGGGATCAGATAAACATGCAGTGTGAGGAATGCTTTGTTGGTCTTGTATATTAACACTTTACAGTTAATATTAACGGGGAAGCCGGCTCTCATCAGGACTCCTAGTGGGGAAAAAACTGGCTGGAACAGCGTGACATGTGATGGTGTGACTGCAGACACGTGTTCCACAACGTCTCCACGGCTAGTTATGTGGAGGACTGCAAACTTGTCAACAATAGCAGGGTTGTCTTCTGCAAAAAAAGAAAAGTGCATCAAGGTATTTGTAGACATACTATCAAACACAGTTGTTACATTTTGATTTTCAATAGGATGTTGGCTTACTTGTGCAAATCCAGTGTGGCAGATGCGCTTCATCTAACTTTCCAGCAATGACTGTAATGTCCATTAAGGGACCTCCAGGGATGTAACGCATGGCTTCCAGTGTCTCCATGTGCTCCTCCCAAGAGTCAAACTGGTACTTGAAGTGGACCTTTTCCTTACAAACCCAGCGCAAGCCAGAGACACTGCATTCAAAGTGACCTGCTTCAGACTGAAGGCTAACTTACGAAAAGAAAAACAAGTATTGTAAGTTCGGGTCTACTTTGCACTGAAATATTGTAAAACCAACAGAAATATCATTAATATAAACAAAACAAAATCAACCTTGTTTTTGTTTGCCGTAAAAACATTACAATGATAATTGAAATAATGCATTGGTATTAATGGTAGCAACACCCAAAAATGATCATAGTTTTACTTCGGTGAAAATGTTTTTTTTAATAAGACCTGTAAATTGGAGCATCCTCTGAATCCACACAGTTCACTTCAGGCTCAAGTTGAATCCAGTCTCTTGTAGGTAGAATATGCAGCTTGTTGTTGGAACCAAGGAACAACAGATTTATTGTATATCTTTGACAGTAGTACAGTTAGTACTTTCGAAGTAGTGCGATTAAGAGTCTTGATTTTAAAACTTGGAATCAAATTATAATATTTATATTTGAAATATTCACTCTTGAATGTAATAATCAATCCAAAGGTCTCAAAATTAAAATTTGATGAGATGATGGGCACAGACCACCCAATCTAGAAGTCAATAAAGGTCCTTTCGACGGCTAAGGATCTACTCACTTTCTTAAACCTCCAAACATTCTTCAAGTATTGGTCACTTCCCGACGGCATAGAAGGACTGAAATGGTAAAGGAAAACTGGTATTGATGCTTGCAGTCTGTTGCTCCAGTTGGCGTAAGGAAAGAAACATTTTGTTTAATCATGTACTCATTTTTAGTATATATATATATATATATATATATATATATATATATATACTACCTCTCTGATGAAGGCAGGGGGGACAGTGAAACATGTGGTATGTGTTAGACAGCAATACACAGGACACAAAGGTCGGCACACTGTTATAGTATATATACTATTTATACTATATACTGTTAAAATAAATAGTCTGTTTATTTTTCTCTTTTTTTAAGTCAACACTTCGATCTGTATGATCTTACTCAGTTAACGTTGTCTTGATGTTGGTCTATTTTATCGCCTATTTTCTATTATTCTATTCTAATATGAATATTTGAAGAAATAAAATGTATATACTGTATTATATATGTGTCATGGGGAGGGCTATAGCTACATTTCATTGTGCAATCCTGTATTTTTTAATGGTAATAAAATCTGAACCTTGAATCTGGACCTTGATCATATAGTTTCAGATTCTGCATGGCGATGTTGTAGAAGATCTCTTTGCTCCCAACAGTTTTCAGATGACCATCAATGAGCTCCGTTATCTTCTCCTTCAAGGTCGATAGAGCGCTGATTTTATCATAACTTTCCTGTTGAATAACTCCCTTGTTAAGGAGCTCATCTAAAATGTGTTCGTTTCCCACGTTGTGGATCAGAAAATCTTTATTTGTATCCACGAAGTGCTCCTCTGAGGTAGAACCTAAAGAAAAAATACTAAATAGTGATTTAGAACTTAACATATTTTTTTCTATATTCAAAGTGTATCTGATGGACATTTGTTAATTATATTAAGATTGTCATTTTGGTTGTTAAATGTGGTATGTATAAGTTAAAATACAATGCAAGTAATTTTCTATAAAAGTTCATCAATACAATAGTAAAAACACAGAAGTGACTCCCTACCCTTAAGGTCAGACACGAAGGACTGTCCGCCTGCTTCCACGACTGTCAAAATAAGAAGACACAGCATTAAATTACAATTACTAAAATCACTTTGGACTTTCATTTGAGACAGTTAGTTCTGATGGACGCAGTAAATCTGGTATAGCATTTTTTTAAAGTGTCAAAGTTTTCAAATTTTCTTTGTCTAAACAAAGGTCCCCAAATTTCAAAGCCAGCGACGGGAATAAATAGAAAACGTTCTTGAGCAGTGTTGTTAATGACTTTGCTGAGCACAAGGCCTGTAGGAAGAACTTATGAACGAATGGGTGAATACAGGTTTCTCTTTGTTATTATGGAGTGGGATCGGGGATTTAAATCTATATGAAATTGTCCCTCTGCTTTGTTCCGTGCTACAATGCAGACTGGCCAATCATAGCGCAGCATCAACCAGCTCCAACCAGGGATCCAACAACTGTCCATCTCAGCGTTTCAGATGTTCTTCATTTTCAGGCTGGCTTTGTGGATTTGGAGTTAGTCATGGTTAAACGTTATGTAATAGTGATACTCGTCACATGGAGAGGTTGGAAGGAGATATATGTTCCTAAAAACACTGAATATCTACGCATGCTGCTTTTGCTTTGTTATGATTAACTGTGAATAAAGACCTAACCAGCTTTACAGGAACAATGTTGTTCCTTAATTTCATAGTTGTATGTCTCTATCTCATTTTCACACTGTGATCTGTAGGCTTTAGTCTTTAGCCTGTTTTCACTGCTGAATCAGTTCGACATCCTGGATATCTCCTTCAAACTAATATTGTTGACACTTCTGTCAGCTTCTGTCTGAAATCACTTGTTTTCCCGAAAATGAGTTAATAATGGTGCAAGGCCGAGATCCTCCTTGTGGCACTGGCACCGCAGTGGCTAGTCTGTGGCAAGTGTCAGTCAGGCGTCAGTCAGGTGCCACAACTGTGGCAAGCGAGCGACACTCGTTCGGCACCCGTCAATAAGCTGCCGAGCTGAGCCACATTTCCTGAGAGCACCCATTGTTGTTACGATAGATCAGCTGCCATAAATTAGTTTTATCATCATAGTATATTCTAATTAATTGGAGAAAAAACGTGTTTTCTAACACGTAGATCATAAACCCCTGAATATAAACAGCACCCATTGAAATCGGATGGGAAATGTAACTCAGTAACGGTCCGAATAAGTCAATCTATGTAGCTGGCTTATAACGGTATGCCTGTGAGCAACCAGGTTCAACGTTTACTTTATTTAAATACTTCCGCCATCAATGTCATGATTTAGACCGTTTTGAAATAAAAATACAATCTTTACTATCTTTATTATTAGGCCTTAATAGTCAAAGATTACCAGCTGCAATAATCAATAACTAATACGTTTTTCACTCTTTTTTGTTTGTTTTTCACTTTTTTCGTGACATCCAAGCATCTACAGTGCCAAATGACCCTGACAAGTGGTTATGCCTACATTTTCGAATCATTAAAAAAAAAAAAGGTAATATTTTCACTCTTCCTCTGCTTATATGTAGGTGTCATTATGTGCCACAAGCTGCCAGTGCCAACAGTTGTCACAGGAGTGTCGCCAGTAGTCAGAGCAGTGCCACTAGGCTTCAGAGGATTGTTGCCCCCCTGGTCCGTGTACGTTTTGATAGTCTGTTTTATGGATTATTTGTTTTTTTCTTTTGAAGAGCGACGCAAAGTAAGACAGGTAGTCCGGAAGTAAACAAATGTCAAAATAAAAGTGAAGGCAATAGAATGACCGTATGCAAGTCAACTGTTAGTCTATGGTGCAAGCACACACCAAGGTAACATTAGAAGAAAAAATAAATAAATATAAATAAATAAACGTGGGCCGATGGGAGTATGCTAGCAACAATAGTTGACTACATGCGATTTAATATTAATTTATCCATTAATTATTATCCAATAATAATCTTCTACTACTTTTCGATTAATCTGTTTATTGTTTGATGCAATACAGTTCGTAATATAGTTTAATCAAAATCCTATCGTGACAACAATGAGTGTTGTCAGGAAATGTGGCTCCACCCGCTCAGCTCGGCAGCAGCGCCGAACGGGCGCCGAACGACTGCCACAGTTGTGGCACCTGACTGACGCTTGCCGCTGAAGTGCCACTGAGGTGCCAGTGCCACAAGGAGGATCTCGCTGTCTCTTTAATAATGACAGTAGTAGTAGTAGTAGGGGGCGGGGCTTAGCGAAGGATCAAATGTTAACTTTCTTTATATTGGAAAATGCACACCTAGTGTAATCTGTCTGTTTTAAACTTTGGCTGCTGAGTCCAGGGCAGAATGTTAAAGGGATATTTTGGGTGTTTCAAAGTGGGATTGCATGAGCATTGTCAGTGTATTACAGACAGTAGATGACGGGCTGCAGCAAAACGTATTTTCACCACCTAGGCTCACCGAAAGACATCAATATCAATTTAAGTGTTTGCTATATTTCCACAGCTTTAGACAGACAGCGCGTTCCAACTGGGAACTGAACTGAAACGTATCTATGATCTCTTCAACGCCACATACTCAGTTGGAAAAACAGTATAAATAAGTTACACTTTCTTCTTATTTCCCTGTCGGAAAATATAAAAAAAATATAGCGTTCACTGAAACAGATTTTAGGTGGGCCTTCTTTTTAGGTGGCTAAGAAATTCGGGCCACATGAAATGTTTGATGGGGTTATTACAGCCCTGGAACAACCACAATACCAGGTTGTTTTCCTTTTCTGTTTGCATTTGATTCATTGATTGTTGTCAGGACGTAATGAGAATTACAACAAAACGGTTTTGAAGAAGATTAACAACCCTGCCTTTAAAAAATATAATTCAGCAGGGCTTAATTTATATTTACTCTTATCAATATGGAAGATGGTCAACACAAAATAATTGGTCGACAACAAAGCACTAATATCAGACCAAACATAACGCAGCTGCACATGAGCAATTCCAAAAAACGAGTGAAAGGCACCAACAGCAACACAAAATAGTCACTACTAAACATTTTAAATAAAACCTCAGAGGGTTGTATTTATGTAAAAGCTCTCAAGACATATTCTTAACTCAGTTGTCAGGTGTGCATGAGGGTGGCCACTAGGCTTAGCTCCAGTGAAGGTTGTTTATCAGTTAATTCTAAGATTAATGCCATAGAAGTATTACAGCACTTGAAGGAATAACACGTGAACACTGTGGTAAACTAGATTATGAATACGATATACGTGTGTCGACATGATATCTTCATGCACCCATGTTTATGGGCGGATTGGCCTTCAAAGTTGCCTGCTCAGTGGTGATATTTAAAAAGCAATATGGGTCAGGTAGCAATGTTTGAGTTTACTTTACCCGACGTTAGTCTGTCTGCCTCGACCTTGTTGCCCATCTGAGTCAACGCCTCTACAGCAGCTGACAGAGCACCACGCTCGGTTAAGGTTGACACCATGAGGTGTGCGATCTGTGTTGGGTTTGGATCAATCAAGGCATGGAAATCAATCCACGGCTGTAGTCTGTGCCTCGTCATCTTGTGGCAAAAGACACTTAACTCGCCCCTGCTCAGGAGCTCCAGCGTGTCTATTAAAGCATTTGTTACGGTTTCGGAGGCCATTTGTTACTAATTTAAACGTCCCAGACTAGAGTCGTGCTTGTCGACAGTCAGTTGCCCGTTCGATCAGGAAACTCACAGCACACAGCTGTATGTGCACACAGGAAGACACGTATGGTGCCTTCCATTGCTGTTGGAAATACAACCACTATTCCAGTCTTATCAATCCAGCAAATTGGTACACACGTCTGGGGGTACTTTTAATGTCTGTCTATGCACAGAGCTAAGGTTATTTAAAATGTTTATGCTTATTTAGTTTCATTTGTGGAGATTTATTTTGTTGCTGTATGTATAAATGTGCCATTAGCCTACTCAGAGTGATTTATAATCAAATATTTTCAAAAGAAAAAAAAAGCTACCTGCAAATCTATAATAACAATTTATTGACGACTGACAGCTCTGTCAGCAAAGTATGAAGCTACCACCAGCAGCTGGGGCATTTATAGCTTAGCATGAACACTGGAAACAGCTAGCCATTCTCAAAATGTGGAACTATTCCTCTTATGTTGAGATCTGTCTCTGTGTCCATTTCTCTCTGTGTCTGTCTCTCCACTAACCTCAGTCCTGAAGCAACCAGTGCTACTGTCATGACTTTGTTCATTCACCAACGAAACATTTTTTCACTTCAAACACTTCCAGCTGAAAGAGAGGCGGCTCTCCTGAAAAAAAGTCCAAATCCTGATTCAGCTGGGATCACTTTATCTTTCATCTTACACCTTTCAGACACATGGTCTTCCTATGTGTCCCTTCCACTTGCACATTTCCACTGTACTGTAAGGTCAGGCTGTTGGGGATTCAGCAACAAATGGTGTTTTTTTACTTTTATATCTGACATTTTATAAACCAAACAATCAATCAAGAAAAGAATCAACAGAGTTGCAGCCTTGCGCAAGACTTACAAATAGGAGAACTCTGAGAAATTGCTTGAACGCTAACTGATTAACAACATACCACTGTAACTCATGTTCATTGTAATCAGGGTTCTGCTGGTGAAGGATTCTTGTTACATGAGTCGTTTTGGTCTTTCTCCAAGCACTTTCACCTTAAATACCTTAACTACAAGTGCCAACTTCAATTCTAGGATGTTATTAGTAAGATGTTATTTTCGTATTTTAAAATCATGAATCATTGCTGAAATTCAAGTAAAAAAAGAAAGAAAGATACATCAAGCTGAACGCACATGCATGACCTCTTGGTAACTTGTACAAAGATAGTGTATTTTTTGTTCTGAGCTTTTTACTGCAGCATACGTGTTCAAACTTGCAAAGTGCTGGAAAACCCGGGAGCAGGGGCATGGTGAGGAATGACAGTAGAGGAAGAGGCAGTTAACATTGTGGTTCAAGAACATAAAGTGTGTTTAACGGGCCACTCCTTTTTCACTCCTTCCTCGTTTGTCTCCTCTCTTTCACCATCATGGCTTTCGCTGGGAAATATGAGCTGGAGAGTCAAGACAACTACGAGGAGTTCCTGGAAGCAATTGGTATTTTTTTTATTGATACATAAATCATAAATGGATAAATGTGAGTCGTCATTAATTTAAAGTTCTGTATTTTGAATTTCACTTGCTCTGTCACAGGGCTTCTCAGTGCCAAGACAGACCACAAAGTAGTCACGGAGGTGGTTCAGGATGGGAACGACTTCACCTGGACACAAACCATTCCCAACTGGACCTGGTCCAATAAGTTCACCACTGGTCAGCAGTGTGAGCTGACAACGATGAAGGGCATCAAATTCACAGTGAGTTAATAACAGGCACTGGAGAAAGTTATCATTTAACTGCAAATCTTCTTCACAAGTCATACAGCTGTCATGTAATCAGACTCATTTGACATTTACCTGTGTGACCGTTTGTGACCTCTAGGCTGCTGTCACTATGGAAGGAGCCAAGATTTCAATTCAGTTTCCTCAGTACCACCTCACAGCAGAGATCATTGAGGATAAGCTGGTAGTGGTAAGAGAAGTAACCACTTCACATGTGCTAAAGCAATGAAAACCACTATTCACTGAGACAAATTCTCTCAAAACATTTTGAAACAACCTGAATTAGTTTGTTATATTTTCCTCCCAGATCATCTTTATCTTTTTTTTGTATGTGTCCTCTAGAATTGCATAACTCCAGGAGAGAAGGGTGTGACTTTCAAAAGAACTAGCAAAAGGATCTAATGCTGCCAGACTCAACATGCTTTATTGGAGAAGAGGCTGCACGCTGGAGGACAAACAAGTCATGAAAGTGCTCCCAACAATTACTGAAGCAAGAAGAATAAAGTAACCATAGTGAAAAGCAAATGGATGTCTTGGCTTTACAGCGCTGTATTCTGTTGTTTTACCTTCAGATCTGACCTAATCGAGTTGTTAAAACCATGTACTGTATTACTACAAGGATGAAATAATGTACCTGTACCAGTGTCCATGTTTGATCCAATATGAATCACTAAATATTGTTTTGCCAAGCAATCCTGGGGTTTTCTTTCATTTGTACCACACCATTGATGTTGTGTTAATGCTCTCAGACATTCGGGGTCTATGAACATTTTCTTCTGTGTAACTTGAACACACGTCCGCCGCAAAGAGTTATGTTTATATGGGTATTATCCTGGGAGTTAGATTTATTTAAAGGTTAAAGTTGGAATCCATGTGTTGGAAAATAACTGATATTAACTTGACACAGACACTCCCAGCTAATTTGTGCTGAACAAGTGAGTGGAAGCTGGTGTTGTATGCGTAACAACGCCACATACACCACATTACATACTGGCAGATATATCTGGCCAGTATGTAAATGGTGCTTATTTAGTTATCCCTTTTTTGTGTGTGGGATGTTGTGATTTGTATGTCTATTATTGTATTTACCTAAATTTAAAACATGTTAGTCAGCAGAGACGTCCTTTCATGGTTTGTGGCTTTTGACCCACAGAATGTGTGCAGAAACTGTAACTGTAAAGTTGAGGTGTGGCAACAAGAGCTTAAAAGAGGAAAAGAAGTGGCATTAAAAATGCTAAATTAAAAACAAGTTGAAGTCAAACTGACATGAAAATAAACCCTTTTAAACATGCAGACTGTCCATGATTTGAACCTTTAAGTATTTACAATACATAAGCAAAGATGATTCTATTGCCATTATTATGATACACCATTATGCATCACCATTTCTTTTATTTGTAGCCCTGAAGAGCACATGGTTCAAACGATGTCACCAGTAATCAGTGAGTTGGTTTGAACTATTTTGGGCTGGTTGGAAGCAGCATGGCCACTAGTGGCTACGAGCAAGACTTTGAAAAAGTGTAAAACTGGATAACAGCGTCTTATCAAAGGTTTCCACATTGTGTACCAGAGACTGTTGATTAAATCTCATCAAATAAATGTACAGACGCAGCAGCCACCTGTTTACACACACATTTGCAACTGATCCATCAAAAGACAATTAGACAAAAGAAAAGACACAACTAGATGAATGTTGAATACTTAAATGGATTGATTTATTATTGGAATTTAATTCAGCCTTTTCAGGTGTCATTAAATGAAACAGTTCATTTTGTCTTCTCACTAACCATTTTGTTAGTAAATGGTAGTGACTTAGAAAAGGGAGAAGAAAACGTAAAGACGTATTAAAAAGCGGTCACATCTCTGACACACACACATTTTCACCATTTCACCAGTGTAAAGTTCTAACCTCAACATATGCTTGTCACCAACCACCTCAGCAGTGTAAACATATTTGGGGAACTGAATCTTGAGTTTACCTCCATCCAAAGTGACAGTGGTCTAAAAATGAAGACAACTGCGATCAAACAGCAGCTGAACAAAAACAGCATTTAAGCATCTATAATATAATAAAACATTTAACATGAAACAAGAATAAGAAATTACCCTGAATGTCTCACCATCCAGAGTTTTCAGTTCACTCTCCTTCCCATTGAGGAAGGTGTTGCTCCAGGTCTTGTCTATCATAAATGTTGTCAATCTGAATTTGTCATTCTGATTATAAAATCTGTTATGATGTCACTCTTGGGGTCGCGGGGGTCTTGAATTCCTACAGAGAAAACAACACAGTTATCAACACTAATCAACACATTTTAATCCAATACTGACATAACTATATATGTAAGTAAGCACATGTGTTTTACCAAGAGCAGTTCTCCAGAATATAATTCCCTGTAAAAGCCACAATAAAGCTGCGGCCTACTGCTGACAGTTGAACTTGGACCTCTTTTTATGCTGTTTTTCTTTCTCTTATTTCACCAGTTTAGCCAAATCAATTGAAATATTTAAGAAATGGTCAGTTTCTTTCCTAACATGCAGTTTAATATGCAAATTGAATAATGTTTTACATATCCATTCAAGGTTACCAATCAGAGGGAAACAGCGCTTAAACTTTGGAATATTTATCCCAAAACTGTTTAAAGGAACTGGGGTGTTGTTTTAATTATTTAATTATATTTAATTACATTATTATGGTTCTTTCACATGCAAACAAACTAAATTAAACCAAATATCTGCTGTGAATATCAGTCCAAATGAAACGCCGCATGCTCAGGAGCTGAGCAAGGCCGGGCCTCAGCTCGGCTCAGGTGGTAGAATTTATTTGAATAGATATTTGATTAATGTGAACTGTCCCTCGGGAGGTGTCTGGTGTTATAAACACAATTTCACGATCACCTATGCAAACCAATTCAATGCTAGAAAAATGATTGCGACCGAGTTAATTGAGACATGGGTGTCAAATAGGTGTTCATTCAACTTTTTGGAGTGTTGATTGTATTGGCAGGTTAAAACCTATTCATTTTGATTGTGTCATACTGTCTTATAAAGGGCTATCTGCCTAAGAGCATGTCTCTTTCTGCCTCCTGTGGACACCAGCCTTCAGCAAAGTCATAAATTTAGGCCTTCAACTATTAAGTAACAGACATGAGATCATGAATCACAAAACACGTGTTTAAGGACACCAGAATAGGGAGAAAATATGAATAAGTATCTTTACCTGAACTTCCCTGTCCAGCGAGGTGGGAGATCCACATTTGCAAATGTGAACCTTATTTATTGCAATAAAACTCTAAAGTCTGAAAGGACAAGCTCACATCTTTGAAGTGCCAACACATTGATTTGTTGTGTTGTGTTGCAGTATGTTGTATTTATACATATTTGAGGGCTTTTGATTTTAAATACAGCGTACACACAGCCTGGTTCCAGACCTGAATCATCACACCTGCAATTGTTTCCAGTGATTACAATAGTAATAAAGAAATGACATGATATGACAAAAATGTAAAGTTAACTGAAATGGAACTTCAGTCTGATGATCAAGCTAACATGTGCATGATCATCTGAGAGACCACATTTTGATTTAAGCTTTAATAATAGCCTTATTTTCTTTTTCTATTATTTGAAAATGGAGATGCAAAATGATGCAATGAAAAACATCAAACTACTGCTTGTCTTTATTTTACAATTTAATATTTTTCCAGACGTGCATATGTCTACGTCAGGTTTTCCCAAAATAGCCAAAGTACAGAGGACACCTTGGTTTCACGGACATGATGCCAGTTCAGAAAACTTCCATTCCTAAAATATTGATAGTTGGTATAAATAAACACTCTTGTCATCTGACCTGCATTAGGACAGAGTACTTCAGCTGGACAACACGTTTACCCTGAACGAGACCATCTGTTGCCTTGACTATATGCTGCTGATGCTGAAATGAATGAGAAGTGTTCCAATGAGCTACAGTATATCCACATATTACTGCGGTTGAGCATTTTTGACATTGACACTGTTCCTGGTGAGGAGCTGCACTTTTCCATTGTCTCCACTAAGTGGTGCCATCATTCCTCAGTACAACAGGAGAGGGAGTTTGTCCCTCCGAAGTATTTCAAAGCATTAAGGGAGAATGGGTTTCTACTTTTTTACAAAAGGGATTATAAAATGTTATAAAATAAATAGCTAGAGTACATTCACATTTGGTAAGACTTTTGCTAATAATAATCACTTATTCCTCTGTTCTAACATCATTTTGGGATACAAATCTGCTTGTTTAGTAGTGAGCAGTTTGCTTCTTTTAGTGAAGAAATGCTGTTGCACAGTGGTAAAAATAAAGCACAAGTCTCCATTTATGAAAGCATGTTGTGTGAAAACAGTAACGCATTGCTCCCTTAGTAACAGATAGTCTTGTTGACATTCATCCACTTGTCTTGGACATTCGACGTGCTGCATTTCACCATGAAAAATAGACAATGGAGAACTTGCTCATGAAAGAGTCTGTGGCTTTGCAGCTTTTGTATGGCAGCAAACCTTCTTATGGTATCATATCACAAGGATCCTGTTACAGAGCTGAGTGTGACGTCACACATTGAATGGAAGGAGGGATGTTAGCATTATTCTTTTGAGGAATAAAACTGAATTTTAATTATACAGACTGCACATTTTCGAAACTGAAATTCAGTGGCCTGTTTTTACTTCTTTATTTTTGAATCACTGAATCGGAGAGTGGATGGATAAAGGAAAATAATGATTAATTTAACCAAGAATAAAAGAAACATCACTTAAACAATAGCAAGAATTTTAAAACCACTTAAAACAAATTATCCCTTAAATAGTATGATGATGGCCTTTTTCGTTGTGGACTCCAAATTAAATAGAGTATATGTAGTTTGTATTACTGATACTTGAAGTATATCGTTGTTTAATAATGCTCTCTTTATAGCAAAGTGAAATAGACATTCATTTTTGATAATAATAATTTCAGTGCACAGAGAGTATTGCATCCATTACCTTCACAGAGGTTTACCTGGTTCGTACAAGATGGGTTTCTACTAAGATTTACTTTAGCATGTTTTAGCAAGTTTACAGTTTAACGAAGCTTCACAGAAACATTTCATTAAGCAGATGTAAGAAACTATGTTAAAGCGAGGTCGGATAAAGCTGCAAAAGGGCCTCAGGTCAAAAATGAGCTGTTGGTCCCTTTTAAGCCCCTCCTCTCCTGACTCTTTGTGCATTATGAACACTTGTTCTAGACCAGAATACTTCCAGGTCCCAGGTTTGCTGTGTGGTCATTTGATTAAACACAGATGAATTTAGGAATTTGCACCATATAAGCACCCCTGCTGATTAAATGTTAAATTGTAAGTTTAAAGCAAATGTACTGAGACCCCCACCACACACAAAAGGTGGGCAGCCCTCACTGCACCCCCAACCGACCCTATTCACAAATTCTTCCTGGAGGACACATAAAAGAGAGCCAGCAGCTTCTTCAGCCCCCCAAAAGCTTACAGGAGACTGTGAGAATGCTCCATTATCAAAGTGACAGCCCCCTTGTCTCTGCCCCTCCACCTCTCCTTACAGATGGGCCACTTATCATAAGAGATCTCAACAGCAGCACACTTTTTACCAGATGTTAAAAATACACAAATCATGGAAAAAGTGTGCCTAATACTGATTACTCTTTAATCTCTATGCCAAGTTAATTATGTTTTGATCAGGCTTATGTGGAGGAACATTGTACTTTAAAAAAAAATCTTTTGTTATTCAACTTAATGCTAATTAAAGATATGTGAGCTGATGTGATTAAGCATTTGGACATTGTTACATTCCAGATTTGTGACTCAGGGAAAAAAACAAGAAACAACTCGGAAAACTAGTATGCTGTGTTTAAGAGAACAGAGCTGAGGCTCAAAAATGTCCCCAGCCCACTGTGCAGTGTCCAACAAGGGACACGGTCAACTTGCAAGCATTATATTGGAGCATAATGTCTAGTGTGTGAGACAGAGCCCCAGCACTGAATGGATTTCTATATATCAAAATGCCACAAAACATAGAAAGCTCTGACAGAGCTGTGGAGGCGGAGTTAAGAGGCAGAAGAGACACTGAACTCGTTTCTCAAATATTGAATAATAACTTTGTCTGCAGTTGGAAAAGTAGTGCTGCTCATGGATATATTATTCCACCCATGGTTCCCACGAGTGAGGGAATGAGGGATTCAATTATTTGTTTTTGATTTTATCTCAAATAAGTGTGCTTTAGTCAGTGGTGGACGAAGTATTAACATCTTTGAGTTCAATAAAAGTTGCAGTTCCACACAATAACAAACATTTTGTTTTGTATATAAAATTTAATCTGAAAAAGTTACACTAACAGTTGTCAGGCAAATGTAGGGGTGTAAAGAGTTTAACACTCTCTGAAATGTAGCAGGGAACATGTAAATAGAGGAAAATGGAAACATTTAAGTTGTTCTTTTTTAACTGAGCTTGAGTAAATGTACTCAGTTACAGTTCACCACTGCTTTAGTGTGGTTTATTGAGACATTATTTAAACGAATAATGTGTTGCATTGACAGCATGCGGTCACAGCTGGAGGATTGTATGTAAAGCCTGCAGGGCTTATCACTGGAGCTGCTGCATTGTCTTCCCTTTGAACCAATTGGAGCAATGCAGCGGAAACCGTCATTTCCCTAAAAGCTGCAGACACTTTGGAAACGCGTCCTCAGAAGAAACGCACCCCTCAGATTCTGTTCACTTGTATTTATTATTCCGTGGCACATTATGATTAACGAATTCCTTCCATCATTCGGTGTCACATAAACCAAGACTACAAATTGGTACAAAATAATACAAAAATATAAATTGGAAGTTTGTGGTTTCTTTACTATCACAGACAAGTGTTTGGTGCGCGTAACATCAGCACCTTTCACTGGAGGGAAAAATGCATCTTCTCGAGCTAAAAGACAAAAGCATTCAGTAATATCTATCAATCAAAGGAGGTGGCTGCAATATGCAACATATTAATTGTGTTCAGAGCCCACTGCCCTCTAGAGATCAAGCTACAGCAAGTCAAATCACACAATTATCAAAAAATAAGTTACAAAAGATGAACCAGTGGTGTACACGAGACAGTGATGGCTGTGGTCAGTTTAAACAGAAACATATTGCACCTTTGACACCTCAGTGAGAAGTTGCTCATGAATTATGAGGAAAAGAGCAAGTTGAACTCTATAAACAAAAATCTAGTTCATACCAATGGCATTCATCAGGAGAATCACAAAAAGATTTTAACTAAAATACACTGAAAAGGAATGTAAAAAATATAACAAAACTGTACACAAAAAGTTAAAACAAGGCATAGTATCTTAGTCCACATCACTGCAAGGAAAGCTAATGATCACGTCCTTTTCAGTGGTGGAAAAACAAACAGATGTTTAGCTGGAGAAGGTTTGATGGGTCGTGATTATAATAATGTTGCAGTTCCAGAAGGCTTCATGTAGTGTTATCTGAGAAAAGCACATCCTACAATGAATTTAAATGTTCATAACCATTTAGGAAGGCATGACATGGTACGATGCCCAATGTCCAGAGCAAAAAAGTTAGAAATCGGTCAACATCCCAGAATTTGGGGTCCACAGTAGAGCAGCAAGGATTAGTAGACTGTTTGATTAGACGATCGACAGAAAAGCCATCAATTTGGTTAAAAAAAAAAAAAAAAATGCCCAAAATTGTGGTTCCAGCTTCTTAAATATGAAAATGTGATGCTTTTTTTCGTCATAAGTGAACCGACTATTTTTGGAGCGCTGGTCAAACAAAATCGTTTTGAATGCATCACATTGAGCTTTGGGAACTAGAACTGGCATTTTAGACCATTTCGTCTTTTTGAGACAAAATGATTAAACGGGAAAATAATCGACAGATTAATCAGTACTGAAAATAATTAGCTTCATCCGTAATTCAGTCAACAAAAATCCCAGAACTTGAGGTCCGCGGTTATTCAAGGTATCAGCACGGTAACCAGTGGGCCACCCTTATGACCGACGCTGGGAATCTGGATGTGTTTATACGTGAACAGGAAGTGGAAAATTGGGGATTGCAGCTTTAGAAATCTGGGAAGCAATTACCGTCGACTGCCCACAGATGTGTGAAACCAGTGACCACGAGGATGTTCCACTACGATGCGAACAGAGGGTTTCATGCTTTCAGTTACTGACTCGTCAGTAGAGTATAGTCCAGTGATGAAGAAGTGGAATATTCCAGCCCCCACAGATGCTTCAATAGCATCCACTTTAAAGCATAAAAGCACAGAATAATGGGAAGGCTGCTAGTTTTCAGCCTTGAAACCTGAGCCTGAATAAACAGTTTCTATAGACGGGTACAAAGAAAACTATAATTAATCAATGGTGTGTTTCTAAGCTGGTATAAAAATCTACACTATATCAAACAAAAGTAAAATGGAAAAGAATAAATGAGTCATCATAAATAAAAGCTATGGCATGTTTCAATGGCATCATATTCAAGTAATCTTGTTCAAGTCCCTGATACTTAGTGGTTCATGTAAACATTGTAGTCATTAACAGACACAGAACCAACAGTTTATAAGAAGGCAGCAGCAATTTATATGTACAATACAGTAACAACATCCACGTCTCCTTCACCATGCTGGTCCAGTTTGTGGTAAATTCTTTGAGTGGTGCCGGAGACACTGAAATTAAAACTTTAGGAGGACAAAGCCTGCAGCCGCCAGAGAGACACATTGTCACCCCGAGTGTGAGACGGCTCTGCTACAAGGCTCGACTTTGGAGATGGAAGAGAAGAGATGACGAGGACAGAGAGAAAAAACAAAAAACAGCTGCGGCCTTTACCTGCTGAGCTCAAAGTAATGAATTCTTCGTCCCTTCTGAGGGTTTATGTGGTGAGGAATTCCCAGAGCTGCCCTTCAGCTCCAACCGAGACGACATGAGTTAGATCAACGTTCACTGACTGAGTCAGCAACAAGCCTTTATTTCTTCTTCTTCTTTCTCTCTCAAATGGTGGCTCAAGAAAAAATCAAAATAAAAAAAAAACACTAGCCAATTCTTTTCTCTCTAAAATGTGTTACATTTTTGGGATTAGACAGTTTAAAAAAAGAAAAAAAAAAAAAAAATCATGTCAAGCAGCAAGATATCTTTTTCACAGATACTTTGCGTTCTGTGCACTTCTAAAATTGGCTCAGTTATCACATGACTGAGAACAGGCACTGAATGAGGTGGGTGTTAGATCACACTGCTGCTTTCATCTCATTCACAGTGATGACAGTCTCATAATAACACAGATCTATAAAACCAGTTCAGAACATGGCAATAGCATTTTTGCAACGCCGCAGTATTTCAAGGTGGTGGAACGTTTGTCACGTCAGTGTGATCACTTCCACCGGGTCCGTCTTGCCTTTGGACCTCTGCTTGCGTTTGAGGCGTCTCTGTGTGAGGGACGAGGGAGCAGGACAAGCTGAAGGTGTTGCGGAACTGACGGAGAGAGAGAGGAGGTCTGTAAAAGGATAATTCGGGGTGGGGAATTGAGTCGGAAGCATAGCAGTGCACTCCCGCAGGGGTTTGTGTTCCCTCTCCGTCTCCTGGCGTCACCTGTCGAAGCAGCCCGCTGTGAACGTGTGATGAGCCCCCAGGTACCCCCCGCTGTAGGCCATGCTCAGACAGTGGCGCGGCTCTCCGGCGAGCGCCATCTGCACAGAAATGGGGCCCTGGAGCGGCAGCGCGCGAGCCCCCGGCTGGAGACCGGAGGTCAAGCTTGGGTAGGAGGGGAACCCACCCCCGGGAGTCATGGATGCAGCCCCAGTCAGGAGACCCATCCTGTGGCTCTGAAGGAAGTCCTGAGACATGTTCACCACAGGCCCCAAAGCCTGGGAGTCAGCTAGCGCCTGCAGCTGGGACAGGGACGGGGAATGCTGGGAAAGGTGCGGGAAGCCGTCTGGCTGAAAGAGCAGCTGTGGTGTGGAAGAGGTGGAGGAGGAGGAGGAGGCTGGTCTCTGGATGGCTGACATTGGAGAGAGGTGAGAGGTCTGGGGCTGGGACTGCAGAGAGGCGGGCCGGTGAGGAGGAGTGGATTTGGTCTTGTTGGCCTCCTTAACGTCATTGTCATGAGCACTGTGGAGAGGAAAGGTAAAAAAAGATGGGAAATGAATCAACAAATATGCAGACAATTGAATTAGTACAATTACATTTACACAGATGAACGCTGACCAAGAAACATAAAACTTAATTACAGAGGTTAAATTACACAGCATCAGCTCGGATTATGAGATAGATGGGCTTTGTCAGATCAGATCAACTCACTCACTCACACACTCACACACAAAAGCTTCTTCTGGTTGAAGCAACAGGCGTCATATAATCCCAAACCATGGCAACCAAAAATATAGAGAGATAAGGGCCTCAATGTCATCTACCTTGAGCAGCCCACTACACTTTGAGAGGCTCGTGTTCCAGCCTCACTTTCTGTCAAGACCTGTTTTCTCTGTGTGCGTATGTGGTGTGGCGTGTGTGTCCCTTACAGCAGCATGAGCTCAATGCACTGGGTGAGGTGGTCCCAGGTGTAGCCCGTAAGCAGATGCAGAGCGGTCGTCCAGCTAGGAGAAATCTGAAGGCAAATACGAGATGCTGCCACACACGCAGCAGCAACCTGGGACGGTCGGAAACTCAGGAAGGCGTGGTCTAGAAGAACCCAAAGACAAGGATTTCATTAAATACTGAATCAAACTTTTCCCACAAGCTGATAAATTCATGTTCAACACCTCTGAAACAAAGCAAAGTCCAGTTCACTTTTCTTCCTCACAACCCACCTTGGAGTGAGACTTCCAGAAAGTAGTGAGTGTATTTGTCCATGAAAGCCTTGGTCTTTGAGAGCGAAGAGAGGGGCCAGCCGTTGTATAGGTCGCCCTCCTGCACCGAGGCATGGAGGTAGTAGTCAATAAAGTGGGCTGGTGTGGGCATGCACAGATTCCAGCCAAATGTCTCGAGCAGCAGGAGCTCCATTTTGATCAGATCCTTCTTGTTGAGAACCAGGTTCAGGCTGCACATAAAGCCCAGAGAGTTCAGCTGCTCCAGTTTGGGGACCCGGTCCTCCTTTTCCTCAAATTTACCTGGAAACAAAAGACGGAGATGCAGTGAGGTCATCCAACAGTGTGTTGTGCAATGAATACAGTTTGACTAAATATGCCACCTCTGAAACGCAGCCTACACATACCCATGAAGAATATTTTTTTTGCAGAGCAAAAACAATCCAACAATTCAAAAGGAAATCATTCTGCAAGTTAGATAATCACATAATTAATTTGGTTAGTTATCAAGAAACATTAGCAGACATTCCAGCTCATTAAATGTGAAAACATTATGTTTTAAATCTGGGATTTTAGATTGTTGGTCAAACTTAATTTCTTTCATGTGTCATATGTTAAATACTTGAACTAGCTGGAAAAAAAAGGAGCAAAGAACATTTCAACAGAAGATGGTGTCTTATTCAGAGCCAAAGTCAGAACCAGTCATCATGTGGGGTGAAGATGATAGCTCTTTGCTCCTTTTCAGTATTACAATGAGAATGATCCTCTGTAGCCACATGGAGCAGGTTTATGGGCAGCCATAAAGAGCCTTATACTCCAGCTTCCACAAAACCTAACAAGTGCCTGCAAAGCATTAGCAATTAAGCTGACTATTGCTGAACATCTGGCTATAAAGCTCAGCTATTACACTCACAGGGAAACATCACTATAGGCTTGCAGAGTTTGGAACACTTTCTGTGGATTATACAAATACTTTCTATGAAAAAACACCGTCGGCTCAATCCCTGATATTTCTGTGCCTCTCACTCGCTCCATATCTCAGACATTACAGCGGCACTACAGCAAGCCCCCTCCCCATCCCAAGACATCCTCCTTTCCATGGCAACAGAGCTGAGGCCTCGGGGGTCTGTGTGACCAATGGAGAGGGGTGACTCTGCCTTTAATCCGAGGATCCAACAGGCCTCCTCTGCTCAAATTTAAAGAATGAGGGCGAGGGGGTGTCAGGTTACTCTGATACAGGCCTTCCTCTAAAGCATGTGGCTTAGCTGCTCACAGCTTTAAGAAGGACGACGTGGGGACTCATCGTAGAATCATAGTGAAAATGAAAACTGTAGCTCGGAATTTTTTTAGGCTGATATCAATATTTGAGAACACAATAATGATACTCAGACAGATGTGTATTTTGTATTTAGATAAAACACGTGACAATCATTTTTGACCAGGCAACACTTTAAGTACCCCCATTTAGCAACAGTATATAAACAATGAATTAATGGTGAAGTAGTAAGTAAAGCAAATAACATACGTGTTTATTTAACTATAACTCCTCCTCTAGGCACACACATGGAGGCCAGTATAGAACCAGATAATGAATTATAGTAAAATGTATATAAAATAGTCTAGGATAAGCTACAATTGCTGTCAAATACTGGCTTATCAATTAACACATTAAAATGTTCTCATATCTGCTTAAACCTACATTGTAGGGCTTTATAAACCATTTCTTTAATGTATATTTACTGTTTATAAATGTTAATTAGAGGGGCGTAAGGTAAACCGTTTCCTTTGATAAAGCGCCATTCTTTTACTGATATGTATGTTGAGTGGCACATTTTTTGGGATAAACCCTGATTTGACAAAAGTAAATGACCTGAAACATATCTTTGTTATTTCTGTGTGGCTACTTCTAGTTATTTATCAGACAATTCATACGCCAATACTGATTTATCTACAATAAGCTGGCATTGATTAATACATTGGCCCGACTGATTCAACTATGATTTGTACAGTTTCCACCCAGAGTAATTTGTGGAAATTGCCTCAAGAAGCAAATAATTACTACTCAAGGTATATAAATGTGATTACAACAACACAGTAGCAAAGTAGAGCCATCACAATTCATACAAACAATCACACACTACTGCCTGCTGAGTAAGTGCCACTTAGTTGCTGTTGCAGAATCAGTTGGCATTATATCCACTGAGTCGGATTATAAAAACATGCATTTGCTTTGTGAAAATGTGCATCCAGTTGGGAATTACAACAACCCTTCTGTTGGGGGTAAATCTTGGCCTCCAAGCTGAAATCATGGCAACTAACCATTAAAAATAGGGGCTTTATTGACTTTTTTTCTAGCTGTAGTTGAAAGCAAATACACATTGGATACTCCAAGCAACGATTGTCTGTAGTGCCTTTCATAAAGACATCATTTACCTCTCTGTGACCAAGCCTCAGCAGGTGGGGCGTCTTCCTACCAAGTGCGAGTTTTACCACCGATGTAGCGACCCACCATTAAGCAAGGCAGGAGAGAGGAAGAGAGAGGGAACGGGTGAGAGAGTATTAGGGGAGGGGGTGTGGGGAATCTGCAGCCCAACGAAGCCAGAGGGGTAATTATCAGAGAGGCAATAATGGGATCTCTCCAGCAGAACAGGAAGCACTGTGAAACAGGGCTGATTACACAGCACCGTCCACACTTGCCCCGTCCTCTTCCCCTCACATCCTCTGGATCAGGGCCCTGTCTGCTGCTAGACTGCTATGTCCACACAGACGCTGCCATAAAAAGCCATCAATGCCCCCAATCTCCACACAGCCCCAGCCTCTTTGATCTTAAAGAGAGTCACAGCGCAAGTCAATCTCCTCATTGTGCCCTTTGATTACTCCTCTGGTTTACTACTGTGGGTGAACCCGGCACATGAGAGACATGGGATGCCCAAAAGCTTTAGAAACAAAAAAAACAACAACAAAGCAACTTCAGAGAGAGCTACAAAAGTACAGTATGATTAGAGCCACAAACCGGTTTGACTCCTGTGTGTATCATAGCCTGTATGACAAAACAGTGTTCTCATTCATGTCAATGAGTTGGCACAGCAGGGGTGCAGCAACCGAGCGTGCCAGCAGAAAAACAAGTTGACTGGTTCCACTTTATCTGCAGCACAACCCAACGCTAGATAAACATGCTAAACAGGGCTGCAACTAACCATTATATAAAGCAGTAAACTAATTATCAAAAAAGCTGCCGATTAATTTTCTATAGATTAACTAAATCACTAATCGTTTCATCTCTTGAGCCAATATGTTTCTGTAACGCTGCCATATAATGCGATTAAATACTTGCATTTAAGAGAGAGACGTTTTCTACAGTGGGCTGAGAGCGACGGTGCATTCCTCTCCGAGTTCAGCCTACCTGGAATGCAGGCAACTAAATGATCCTATTTTAAGTCAGAGAGACACCGAAGAAGAAAAAGCAAAAACAGCCTTTTTATTGACACAACTACCCTTTCCATACACTGCACCTTCAGGGCACCTAGCTTTTCTCATGGCACCCGCAGGAGATGGTGATGATGAGAAAAGACCAAGTAAACAGAGTGAAGTTAGAGGTCGGGGGTTAGGGAGAGGTGAGGTTGCAGGGCCTCCTCCCAGGTGTGCCGTTTGGGTAAGAAGTTGAGGGGGGGGGGGGGTGGGGGGGTTAGATGGGGGGGGTTAGATGAGGGCTGTTAGAAACCTGAGAGCTGTATCCTCACACAGAGACAAAGGCCTCGGTTTCTGTTCTTCTTTTTGTAGATATTATGGAATTCTAGTCCATGAACCTCAAAATAGTTAAGCTACGCTAAAAGAAACACATTTTATACTTTCACACAGTTTTGATTAGCACCCCGAAACACAGGACCAGCGGCTCAATTCTTGGGGAAATGTTCTTAAATCGAAAAACTGACATATATTGAGACTACAAAACGCACAACCGGAAGAGAAATGAATAGAAAAATTGATAAACGGGATACAAATTAATCCAATGTGAAAAAAAATTGATGGATGTATTTTTCAACTGCAGATGTTTTGTAAGTTACCTACTGTTAACATCTGAATATTGATATGTTGCCAATAAAGAGCTAAAAAGGAGCAGCTTGTAGGATTCAGTGACATCCAACTGTGTGTGTTTGCTGACTCCATCCAACTGAACACTGCTCGCCCTCCCCTATGAAGCGTGTTGGAGAACTATGGTGGTTCTCAGGTAACATAAAAACACAAAAAAGCCCCCCTCAAGAGCCATTGCAACATGGCGGATTAAGTGAAAAGTACCCGTTTCATATGTAGATATAAAAGGGCTCATCAAGACGAAAACAATTCTTAGTTTAAGGTGATTATACACTAATGAAAATAGATCCCCCTAAACGCTACACAATGGTCCTTAAAGTGTTTGTGGGGGGAGGGACACTTCAACAATCTTCATTTTCTTCCATATTCTCTATTTCTTTTTCTGCTCGACTCGACAGCCATGGAGGAATTTCCTCTGCCGTTTAAACTCCTTTTATTTGCGGGTTCATCTTTCATTGGGAGTGTGAAATTGGTCACAGCTCCATCACAGGATCTCCATGTTGCCACCCCTGGCCCCGGCAGCTCTCACAATGTAGACCAGGGCCGACCCCTGACCCCCGATGCTAATGCCTGGGTGACCACGGAGAATCTTAAAACCCAGCCCCGTGTGTTTATGCGTGTGTGAGTATGTGTGGTGTGTTTTGGGGGTATGGGTGATGAGGGCTGACACAGGGGGAGTGTGAGCAAACAGAGCCTCAGGCATTAGCCTACATAACAAGACATGGAATATGACTTAATTATAATATTTGTATTATAGTTTGTGGATTACAATTACACACAGGAACTCTTATGAACACAAAGGTGAGCTGGTGCTTCGGTAGCATCTGATGGTAAGAAATATTTACTTTTCCAAACCCATCTGAACATCTTGACATGATTTCTTTAATTATGATAGCCCCCACATGACAATAGTTCAATCAGAATTATTGTCAAACCTGTGAGGGGGGATAAAGGGGGAAGTGGGGTTCCCTATTAATCTACATTTCAGGGCACCCTGCTGGGTGGTTCAGTTCTAACATGTCCCGTTTTGCCGGCCACCACCTCTTCCTCCCTCTCTACCCTGTTTAACATCAGCAGCCGACCTGCCTTTGAAGTAGCGCTCCACTCGTTTCCCAACCCCCCAGGGATGTGGGGCTGCTTTTACTGGCCGCCCCGTCCCAGGCCTCGCTCTGCCTTGTCCCTGACAAGGTGAGCAAACGAAGAGGAAACAGAGCCAGCAGCCAAAGGTAAAAGGACACCACCGGAGCCCGGTCGGTTAAATGGTTATGTGGTAGTAAAGCACTGCCTTTTCAATGGGAACTGCTCTAATGGACTAAAAATGAATGTCAATCTGAATTAGATGATCTCAAAAAAAAATAAAAAAATAAAAAAAATTATATATATATATATATATATATATATATATATATATATATATCATAGATTCCCACAGCGACCATTTCCTTATTTAGCACTGCTAGCTTACAGCACATCTCTACCACCACACACACACGCCTGCAAACACAACGACCTGGACCCAGCAGCCTCAGCTCCCCTCCCCCTCCCTGGAAAGGGTCTGGCTGCCTGGCTGTCCTGCTTGCATTGACGAGCTTTTGTTTGGGGCCTGACTCAGAGAGCATATGGCAGGTGCCCCTCAGCACACAGTTCCTCCCCACCCTCGGGCTCCGAGGCCCATCTTAAGTGCACTGTGTAGTCAATATGACTGAGCTTCTTGTGCGACACAGGATGCTCTTTTTATTGTTGTTAAGAGACCCTTCACTGAATCGGGTTCACTTAGAAAAATACATTAAATCAAGTTTCAACAATAACTTGTTGCAGAAAAACACCCTGCTGATTATAATCATGAGCCAAACAACAAACTTAAACAAAATATATAAACAAAGAGTAAAACATTGTGACAACGTAGACTAGCTGGCAGCAGAGACACGTCCATGATTTCATTTAACATAACAAATAGATGCAATATGCAGAGCTCTGACTTCAGGGACCGAGATCTGCCAAGAAGAATGATGTGATCACTGCAGGACTTCATGGAATGTAACACAATAGAAACTTAAGTTTGGGGATGGGGGCTGATTTTTAATGGAAATTTGCAGTGCATTCAAATAGTCAATACTGAAATTCACATTAAATTCCACAGGATTTTGGCTTCCTGCAGTAATTGGATTCTCTGGAATGAGGTATGGTCTCTAAATGAGCTCCCAACAGTCAATAAAACTAAAATACTGACCACAATCTGAAGAGGAAGAGCTCATCCATGAACAAACACATGCACACACAAGCATCCACAACTCACACACAATAGACTAACAGGATTAAGCATTGACTGCTGAGAGGCACAAAAGAGGTAGCGATTAATTAACAGAGCGCGGAAGCCAGAAAATTTTAAAGAAAGACGATGTATGTGCCTGTCAAAGGCAGGCGGTGGGACCTGGGGAGGCCGTTCAATAAGTAGGCCAGATTCCAAAGCACCTCAGGACACATAAAAACCCAAGACAACTTGGAATCAAACACCCTTTCAAGCCTTCATCAATCATGGCTGCGACTCCCCAGAGTCCTGGAGGAGTCAGAGGCAGGAGAGCCGAGAGAAGAGAGCCTGACTAACCGAGAGCCACAATCAAAAGATTCAATAGAAAACCAGATTAATCTATTAGAGGATAGAAAAAGCACCTCTGTCCAGGTTGGCTTGATAATATTTATATCACTCAATGAGCAAACTCTCAAAAGCTATTCCTGGATTCTCATGAGATTGCTTTTTAAATAAAAACCTCTTTCAAGTCGTATTCAAATTCATCCCACTACAGAGACTACTCTGATTGCAAAGATGGCCTGTGTGCGACCACACACACACACACACACACACACACACACACACACCCCCCCCCCCCCCCCCCCCAAGTGAGCAGGCCCTATTCCAGACTCCCACTTTGACGGCATCATTAGTCTAATTACCCATGATGCCAAGGGCTGCACTAATGTACAGAAAACCTCACAGTCTGTTAATCACAAGACAGACGCAGAGACACTAATAACTACCACACAACCTGCCCCATGCATCAGCAGGGTGGAATGACTAACATACCTGCTCTACACAAAACACACATTTAGATTTTACAGCAGAGAAACATGCTGGTTACTATTTATCATCACTTCTCCAAAGAATAACATCAACCAGTCATCAGTCTAGGGCAGAAGACATATTTAGGAATTTAAATCCAAAGCTTTAACTTAATTGCTTTAAATCTGCAAAGTGCAATCAGCAAGTATGTCTTTTAGTCAGAAAGCCATTTAACAGATAAGGTGATATTTTTATTTTTGTTGACCAATCCCATTTCCTCAGTTGATCTCTCAAAAGCATTGCGTCAACATAAACTACAGAGCTTAAACATGTTTATCTTTATGACGAAACATGTCGACAAGTAAAACGGTGTGAATGACAATAATGGAGCTGCACGGCACAGCGGAATAAATTAAATAAAATACATACGGCTTTGGTAGCACAGGAAATAGTTGTGAGGAGAATCAATTCATTTTTGGCAGAAATAAAAAATGTTTCTTATTGCCAAATAATACCCAATATCCTGGAAGTATGAAAAGAGGCCGATCGCAGAGAGAAGCGCCATTAGAGAATTATCCTGCAGATAAAACAGGATTGTGAGTACGAAATCCTCTGCAACCAGTCACATGTTGTCAATGACGGGGAAGAGGTCCCACCTTAAACTAGAGGACATTCTGACCGTGGCAGGTGTGATACTAGTTCATCTCAAAGTGACTGGGTGGGACTGAAGTAACAGCAGCAGCTCCAAACATGTTTGTGTAGCCGGGATCAAAGACACACGAGATGTTCTGCAGACAGTTCCTCCTAAAACAATGACGCACTCATTCTTCCACAATAGAAACCTTGTTGTTTTTTCCAAACCGACATTGCAGCAAATTGTCAACACGGGCTATCAGATCTGTCTGAAAAGTGGAGTTGGAAGAAAAAAAAAATACCCCCATGGTCTCTAGAGCATAACTCAAATTAGCCTTGATGGAGGAAGTGCTTCTTCTTGTGCCATGTGTGCATAAACTGTCACAGCCTAAGCTTCACAGTGTAGCTCTTCAGCATTTACAGAATAAGTCAAAGTAGAATGGTTTGTCTAAAACTAAAAACTATGCGGATGGATATAAGGGATGAAAATGGACTTACTGGCTAGGAGCAGACACGAGAGGGCGATGACATAGAGCTGCTTGACGGCCACGTCGTAGTGGTCCATGAACAAGTCCAGCAGGTAGACAGCCAGGTGACGCGCTGTGGGACACAGCTGGTATCGATTGCTCAGGATGGCCAACAAGTCAGCAAAGTACCGCCGCATGCCAATCTGTGGAGAGTGGGCTCGGTAGACCGGTAGCTTCAGCTCCTGGAGGGGGAGAAGAGAGAAGGAATGAAGGGGGACAGTGGAGAAACACGGGGGTTGTAAAAAATAATAATATGCATGATAGTGAGCCATGCATGTCCCCTGCTGACTGAGTTTAACTGCTGTCAGGAGAGCTGCTGAAATACTCAAAGAATAAACTCCATTTACCATCAGAAATTCTTGATTATGATTCAGCCTCGTTTCAATTTCATTTAATTCACCATCGCTGCAGAGAAGAGGAGCTAATTTGGGTCATTGCAGGGGTCTCAGAGTAATGGAGGGTGGTCATATGTGTGCGTGTGTGGTTGTGGGAGGCACGGTACTTCCAGTAGAGGTTGAGTAGTAGATAGGATTAGGTTTCACCCCTAGCACATCTCCTATTCATGTTCAATTAGCTGCATGTGTTTCAAAGTGGAGGATAGATACTTGGGGGCATTAGCATTCAATCAGCCTCAGGGATCTTTACAATCAGCAACAGAAAACAGGAGAGCAAAAGGCTCCCGTTTCTAAATCTACCTCAGAGAACAAACAATAAACATTTAGTACTGGATGTACAAATTCACAGCGCATACTTTCTATGTCTTTAAGCTGCTTATCGGAAATTGTTTTTTTCCTTCTTTTTTTTTTTGCTCTCTGTGAATCTGAATAAAAACAAGGGCTTTTGATTTGGATTTAATAAGAGATTCAGGATCGGTAGATTAATCTTCTTAAATTCCTTACATGAGAGGAGATAAACAGAAAACATCCCCTTCATGTTGTTTAGAAACATTCCTGACTTGAGGGTGGCTCAAACAGCTTCACATTTCAAAAGAAACGCATGCTACAGTCAGTCAATCCTTAAAATAATACCGTTTACTGTGAGGGAGCAACACTGTCAGGGCTCTCGCAAAATGCCAACTATTTATTCTGAGCTGAACTAAGACAACGACGACTGACACTTCAATGGAGTCTAAAAATAAAGAGTATCCCCTCCCAAAACCATATATAGCCTCTCACCCCCCCCCCCCCGGTACCACAACCAACCATACCGCCCAATCCTCCCCAAACTCTCCTCTCCTCCCACCGCTTCAGCCTCTGGTCCATCTGTCTGTCTGGAGGTACAAGGGCAGCAGGAGAATGGGGGGTGGAGGCCTGCTGGAGTCTGGAGGGGCTCCGGTGGGGGTCTGTGTGGGGTGGAGAAGGTGCCTTTGTGGGGGACCCGCACCATAATTAAGGATTCCACAGCTGCCTCGGCCTGATTTGCATGTCTGATAATTTGCCACATGCTACACACCACAGCTATCTCCCACATCAGGGCATTACCACTGCAGCAAACGTCATTAAGGCTGGATGAGGCTGTGGGGGAGCAGGCGCCATGCAGGAAACCTGAACACTGTGTGAGGGCCTTTTAACACACGGCTCTGATACTCACTCCACCATTCCTTTCCACTGCAAATGTGACTGCGTTCAGCTTACCCACATGTGAAAACAGCCAGCCATCAAAAGCTTGTGAAACCTATAAAGCCGTTTGAGTATTTTTATTAAAATGTAAAGCAATCTGGTCAATTTTGATGGAGGGAGGCTACTGACAATTATATTAATTTGCAATTAATCAGTTGAATGTTTTATGATTTATCCAGAAAATAATCGGTAATGAAAAGTTGCAGGCCAACCAATAGAGCAACACGCAGACGCAACAACTTACAGTCATGTAGATGAAATAAATGCAGCAAACCTTCTCATTTAAGGAGCAGGAACACGCTAATGTTTTACATCACAAATACTTCAATGTTCAGTAGCAGGACAATCTGCTGTTATGATGAGAAATAAATGGAAGCTCATAGTTGGGAGAAAAAAATAATTAAAAACCATGAAAAGTATCTTGCATGTACCGTGAGTAGAGCTCCAACAATGAATCCAGTGAATCATCGAGCAGATTAATTGATAATGAATAGAACGGTTAGCAGCCCAATCATGAGTTACACAATCAAAAGATATTGAGAAGCTAGAAAAGATCTTTGTCCTTAAATGGTCTGATGTACAGCATGTTGTTGGTTACAGGCTCCAAAATAGAGCAATCGTCTTTAATCTTTTAAGAGTCTCAAGCGTTTCTCAACTCCTCATACGCAACTTCGCAGTATTGAAAATGAGGGAATTGCATGTATACACTGTGGTGAGCCGGTTGCTTGGGATTCTAACCAAATGCTGATAGAGGGCAATCAGACCTAACATTAGAGCGACTATCTCTCCCTCATTATAGTGTGTGAGACAAGAGTGGGTGTGTTGTTTAGTTTCCAGCTCTGCGTGCAGATTCTCATTCTGATTGATGTCTCACTCTGAGTCAGACTGTCCAGCATGAGTAAACTGTGAGTAAAGGACTGAATCATATACTGTATACAGGGCCCGGTCTGACACACTGCGGTTCTCATTGATGCACATGAACACAATCTGTGGTGCGTTCAGGCACCTGATATCTAAAACCTGATCTGCATTCATCTCCCTAAACGTGAAGCTGGCAGCAGAGTCTCAGCCCAAAGATGCCAGTCGAGTGACAGATGTCTCCATTAAAGTGACACATGGGAAGAAATATGATCACGCTTCGAGGTTAATTAAGCGATTTTCACTTAATGAGCCTTAAATCCTCCATGTAATCTAATTTAGATCATGTTTAAATATACAACAGGACCGTGTAATTATATATTCCAAACTTTCAATACATTGTGAGGTGTAGAACATGCTAATACCAACACAGGTCTGTTGGTTCAGGCGGCAAATAATTATCATTATTATATATAAAGTTGCAAGTTAATTTTCCCAATTAATCATTTTATACCTTAAAAGTCAGAAAATAGTGAAGAAATAGAATGTCTCTATTTTCTCAATTAATTGGCTGCAAAAACGCTGCAACTAATAATAATTTTCATTATTGACAAATATAGTGACTCTTGATTAATTGTTTGGTCCTTAAAATGTAGTAAAATAAATGTCCATCACAAGTTGCATGGTGACGTTTTCAAAATGTCTTGTTCAGTCTGGCCAACAGTCAAAAACAAAGATATTTTATTTGTTTATCTTTTTGGTCAAATATGTATTTAAACAATTCATCTGTTCAATAAAAATGTTGCTGATTAATTTTCTTTTGATTGACGAATAGAAAGGACAGAAACGTTATGTTCTTCAGTGTAGATGATGTAATGTGAATAGTTAAAAAGTCACAATCAAAAGCTCACACTGAAGAAAACAACACATGAAAACAGAGCTGTGTTCATTAATAGCTCACCTTGATGCGGAGCGACTGATGGATGTCGGCCGCTAGCTGTCCTTTCCACCATTGCAGCTCCCTCTCCATCTTTCCCATCCAGAGGACACTTCAAGAATCAAGTTGTACCTGCTGAGACACGCGGGACCACAATTAAAACACAGTTCAAACACTTTAGAGTGGCGAGAATAACTCAAAACTAGTTAATATTTACTGAGAAAACTATCCTACAAGAGGGTTAAGTCACGCTACATTACATTAAATGGATTATATTATTTATATATTTAAAGCACATGTTTGCTTTCGCACTGGCAACGAAAACCAGGCGATTAAAACGCGTTGAGCGACCCGGTGGTTTTGATAAAGTTGTGGATCACCTTGCTAACAGAGCTCTCTTTTCCTGCATAGGCCATTTTCTCTGCTCGGGTATTTAAATGGCTCAGTTAAATGCCCGCTCGACCACGCTGTAGGTCCACTGACTCACGGCAGCATTTCACTAAATGCCGTCTTTACGCACGTTTGTTCGCTTCCGACAAACAAATAAGTAACAAATCTCACACTTTGGTTATCATTCAAAACGCGTCGGCACCACGAGACAGCGGCCAAACACAGTGAGGCTAAGTTAATGCCCATCGAGCGAACAAACACTCGAAAACAAAAACAACACACTGCGATAAAACTACACACATCCTCACAGACACGGACGATTCCTCCAACACGGCAGTAACAGTAAACTTTCCCCCTCGGTGGTTCTTACACGTGCCACTCACCGCTCCGACGGGAATGCCCCCCAGACCCCTTTGTCTCAGTCCGACATCCTGGACCAGAGAACTCCTCTTCGGCTCAACTTTGAGAAAGACCTCTTTTTCTCGGCCAAACGACAACGTTCAGACCCGCTGACAAGTTCATTAAATAGCTGCCTCCGACGAATCCCGGCAACAGGCGTTCCGTTGCGCCGTTTTTCCCCCAAAACTGTGAGCACTTTTGCGAGAGGTTTCCGCTACACCGTTTTTCCTCCCCGGTAGCTTCGCTGTAACAAAGTAACGTTCGCCTCGGCTGCACCAGCTGCTGCTGTTGCGGTGCGAGGCTCATGCGTCCGACGTGAAGAGGGCCCTCCTCCAGCCTGGGAGTTGTAGTCCTTTAGTCTAGAGGGCAGTGTCAGAACTACAAGCTCTCAATTGTTCACAAAACCGTTTTTTTAATACATGTGAACATTATTTATTTTCTTCATTCCATTATTATATGATTTTATTTTGATTATCATTGATTTAATCACTTAGTATTTAGTTAATTTATAACACCATTACTCTGTTGTTTGGTTGAATCTTTGCACTATACGGTTTAGTTAGTTAATTTAATATTATTCTTTTTCATTGTATATATTGTGCTTTTTTATATCTAATATTTTTACTGTTATTCTTATTGTATATAGTGCATTTAATATTTTGATATTATTATATTTCTGTTATTTTATTTTATTTACCTGTACCATAATTGCTGCTGTAACGAAAAAATGTCCCCCGGTGGGATTAATCTATCTATCTATCTATCTATCTATCTATCTATCTATCTATCTATCTATCTAACACACTTTTCATTAGAAGTAAGCCCCTGTAGAAATAGTAAAATGATTGGTTGATTAATTAATTATAATACCACAGTTTACCATGAAAAAGTAGACCAATGCTCTTTTTAAATTTTTTGGACAGGCAGGGTTGGGTCAGATTACTTTGAAATTAATGCACATTACATGACATTTTTTGTAATTAGGATTACTTTTGCAGTTTATAGTAAAATAAATGGATACAGCCACAAAAATTTGAGTTCCACAAATATTGTATTTTTTCTTTTTTTTGGCACAAACTACAGGTGCATTGTTTGTGTTCTACATGTGGGATGTTTCTGTTGTGTATGTTTTTGTTGCTGCCGTTCCTCAATCAAATGCAACATGGAGGACTTTGCTCTTATCACAAGAGAAGCACTTACTCAAAATTATCATTTTACATTCTCAATATGTGTTAAAAGGAATACAAAACTCATTAGACATTAATCATCCTACTTTGATTTACAGTAGAAAAACATATTTTGAATTGGTCAAATCAAGTTACCCTTAGAAAAACGTAATCAAAAATGTAATCAAGAAGTCCTTGACGATGTAACTATAATGTGATTGCACTTTAAAAAAAATGTAATCTGGGTTGATGAGCTACTATTTTTTGTAATCTGATTAAGTAATCCCAAATACATGTTATCTGTGACTGCTTAATCCTGAGGACAGGCTGCAATAGTTTAATAATAACATCAAGATAACAACAATGAAGAGTTGTACATTATAAATTATAATATCATATGATTCAATTTATTCTTTTAATTACTTGTTATCCATGTCATGCAATGCTTCTATATCCATCAATAATATCCAATGAATTTAGAAATATTTGATCCGTCTGATGGGATTGGTTATCTTAAAGTCCTACTCCACTCAAATATGTGTTTTGCTTATTGTTGGATGTTTGACTTTAACTGTGCAGAATGATGTATGTGCGTTTCCCTCTAATACTAATAACGTGGTAACCTTGGAGCTCATGTAAGATAAATAAAAAACAGAGGAATGATGATAATTATTGTTATAATCATGTATCCAAAAAATATTTGGTCAGCAAATGAACGATAATGCAGATAAAACACAGGGCTTTTGAATGTTAAACAATTAAAGGGGTCCCCCAACTGTGGTTGACTTCTCTTTCTTTGTGTGCCCCCTGGTGTCAGATTTTGGTTTTTACACCAATGTTTAAATAAAATGAAATGATCTCAGGATTAACCATCATCCCGAGCATTTGCTTTTCTCTCAGCCTCGTTGAGATAGTCCTGGTCCGCATATATAAGAAAGCCAGTGAAGGTGCTGTCTGTCCAGAAAGGGTCAAAGAAGAGTCCGTTCTGCTCGGAGTAGAAGATCTGCAGCCAGACCTGGTCCGACTGCTGCAGGTGGAGAACAGTAGAACCAGACGCCACGTCATGGTTCCCTGTGTTAGCGTCAAAGGTCTTGATCTTGTACTGCCCGTTGTGGACCAGCCCGATGGCCAGGTGTTTGTTAGCCAGAGTGATATCATATGTGAAATAGTAGACCCCGGGGACGGCACAGACAAACTTCCCACTGCTGGCGTTGTAGTGATCCCCCTCGTTCAGCAGGATCCGGCTGAAGCGGATGGGCAGGCGCTCTTTAGGGTAGCTCCTTGTGACCGCCACAGAGAAGGCCGATCGGGCTGCGCTTCCACAGTTACATCCCCCTGAAGCGCCTTGCTGGCCAACGTCACCCAATTCACCTTTATGCCCTCGTTTTCCAGCCGCCCCCGGTGTCCCTCGTAGGCCCTTCAGTCCTCGAGGTCCAGCCTTACCAATGACACCTTCACGCCCTTTCACACCTGGCTTACCTGGGTTCCCTGTCCTCCCTGGATCACCTGGCAAAATGAGGACAGACTGCTTGTAATTTTACAGTTTAGCACAATAAGCACACATATTCAAGACAAAGCTGTGAAGAGCCTATAGAAAGAGCTCCCATAATCTGATTGTGTATCTCACTGTTTATTATGTGCCCAAAAGGAACCTGCATAGACATTAAAACTGTCTCTATTGTAATAATCATAATTTAATTTATTTATGTGAAATGATAAGAAACCATGAAGCGTCAAATTGAGATACAGTTACCAAAAAAATACTACTCCATACTATACATTCACATCATTGTATCAGGACATATAGTTATAAAGCTTTATATAATAATAATAATGACAAAAGAGTCCTCAATTATTTTCCAGAATCCTAATGTGTGTTGACATTCATAAAATAGATGATAAGTTGTTTCTTCTTCATTTTTACAGAGTTCACATTTGTTATTGAGAACCAAAAATCTTGACATATCTATTAGTGGGAATATTGGCTGTATTTCATTGTGACATTGTTTATATTTGGGGTCACCAAAGAGGTCGAACACTTGACGTCCTGTTAACAAACGGTTCTAAAACTCCAATAACAGAAATCCAGATGTTAAAAAACTTAGACTCTTAGTCGTAGAGTATAATGAAAATGAATTGTATTCAATCATGTGTTAGAGCTGGTGTCTCTAAAAGCCCAAACAGAAGTAATGTAGCAGACTTGTAAAACATGTCATCAGTTCAAAGCAATTCTCAATAAAACTATGAAAAGACAAAAAGTATCACGTTGATAAGACAATGAAGTATGTTGTTTGAGCTTTTGAACATTGGGGTTGGCATTACAATAGAAGAGAGTCAATCGATAACTACCTTGATTTCCCTTTTCTCCCCTCTCTCCATCCTTCCCGTCCGGGCCATCCTTCCCTGGGGACCCCATGGGGCCCAGGGGCCCCGGTGATCCTGGGGCTCCAGGGTTTCCGGCAGGTCCAGTTGGGCCTGGTAGACTGCAGACCAGCTGGGAGGAGTGGACGGTGATGTTGCGTCCTCTCTTGGACGAGGAATATGTGGTTTGGGAGAGGACAACTGATAGAAAACACAACATCGCTAACATCTGGAGCATGATGGTCCCTGTGGAGCCACGAGTAGACAAAGGGAAAGTAAATGTTTACAACAATAAATTAGTTTTTGTTTTGTGAGTTAGTCGCAATCAGAGGGCAAATACATTAAATCTGCCCCCAAAAAACTGAAATAAAGGAGGTGGCAGAGTACATGCATGCTATCTACAGCTAGTATCAGACGAAGAAACTGTTACTGTCTTATTGGTGCAGTCAGTTTAATGCCACGACTCAGAGCTCAATAAGAAATATGATACATACAATTATACACAAGTTAAAACAAATCAAAAGAATGCTGCTTACTGCATGTTTTTGCAAAGGGATTGTATCGGACATTTGAAAAACACAGAAAGAACTCACCCGTTGAGAAGTTATGACCCATGGGCATTAAGCAGCTCTATCCAAGTCCTTTTTCTGCACCAGAGTGCACAAACATGATCTTTAAATAATCGAGTGAGATAGCATTCTCCGAGAGAAGAGCTGCAGAGAAATGTGCAGCCCAGTGAATCACGGTCCATAACATCCGCCCTGTTTAGCAAGTAGGCCTACACTGCCAACAAATACTTTTACCATGATGTCACGTTACATTCGAGTCAGTGCAGCCGTAGCGCACAGCTGAAGTGGTGACGCATCGGTTGTTCACAAACTGTGGGAAAACAGTGTGTTGTACAACAGACGTGATAAATGCAAAGCGAAGACATTTAGGTTTTTGTATAACATGCCTGTTGAATATTACCAGATGTGTTTGTTGCTGTGCTGCAGAACCAATGAAACATTCCAGCTGCTGGGTGAAGCAGTGCCTTGTGTTTAGAGATCTGCTGCATTCACCTTTAACTGGAACCATGTGAACTGAAATTGTATAACAGGTTATGTGTTTCAATGAGACACTATTAGCAACCTGAACATGTATTACTGTGATGTAGACTTGTTAAAGAATGAATAGGAGTTGGAATGTGTGACATCTTAAAATTGTGTGACAGAGGGAAAAAAAAAAAGTATTCAATATTAAAAGTTAGTAAACAAGAGCTAACTTTTAGATCCAGTGCCGTTTATGAAGCAATGTGTAAAGCAGCGAATGCACATATTGATCCTCACAAGAGAGAACTTATAAGAATGTATTAGAACAATATGATTATAGTATCTCATTTTAGTTACTTTGTCATATAATACTTTCCTATTGATCAATAATGACCACTGAAGAGATGAGCAGTACACCATATAGCTTGAGAATTATCTTTATCAATGTGCATAAGACAAGACAAAGTATCCAGACGAATAAAAAAAAATACATAAACTGTATATTTTATTATAAAAACGATGCATTATGCCCACTAAAAGTAATTGCATTGAGACTGAGGGAGGTTCCCATGTCTAAGAAAACTATTTTAACCTGTTTAAGTACAAACAAAAGCATAGATCATCATTGTCCTATAATCTACCGACCTGTGACATTAAAAACAATAAGTGATCAAATTGAAATGAACAAAACACTGTACACAGTTTCTGTCACGCTGGTAACCAAACAGAAGCCTCCTGCTGTAAGTTCGCAAGACGAAAGTTGAGTTTTCTGAGTCTGAGTCATGTTTTTGTTTTTTTCCCACCGAGCAGCGGCTCTGGTAAGAGTCCTTGAGGAGACTTTAGGGGGGTCAGCAGGTCACTGTCCCAAGAAGGAAGCCATGGGATCGTCGGCCCGGCAGCGTTTCATGCGGAAGGCCTCCATCTCCTCCTCAGTGGGTGCCTTTACTTCCCCTAAGCTGTTGTACGGCCTCTTTCTCTCTTCCACCTGCATTATTGCGTCTATGTGCTTCACCCGCTTGTCCTCTGCTTCTAGTGCCTGGGAGGAAGAAACCGGTTGGAGGTCAGTCACACAGAAACCAGTTAAACCAGAGATGCGGACAGTTGATCACAGAACCACATTCTATCATCTAAAAACACAAATAACTACCTTCTTCAGCTTCTCCTTCTTCTTCTCTTCATCCTCTGAGTCGCTGCTGTCAGAGCCGTGCTTCTTGTTCTTTTTGTTCTTCTTTTTCTTCTTCTTCTCTTTCATCATCTTATCTCGGTGCATCTGGGGATTAAAAGCATTGACACAATTAATATTCTACATTGACAACCTACATTTACACTGACAATAAAGACGCCCACGTGAGCATTAACGGCAACTGTGACAATCTCAACTCTCTGGCGTCACTTACTTCCAGCAGAGTCTTGGGCTCTTCTTCCTCCTGTAGCTCCGCCAGTCCCTCTTCAAATGGAACACACTCCGAGTCGTGCTTCAGGTGACGAAGACAACACCAACAGAATGTAAGTAACAAAACAGAGCCTGTGTATAAAACCAGGTCTTTGAACACTTGTAATGCATCTACTTACTATTCCGATTCCACTCTCTCCTGTGCAGTAACTCTGTTTGACCATGGAGTGACAACACTTGTATCCCCAGTAGCCATCTGTCCAGAAGGAGCCCCAAATACACTAAACACAACAGATTTGTTTTAGAATACAAACTAAAACATGACAAAAATATAGCAAGATATTTTCCCCAACAGTGTGTTCTGCTGTCCTTACGGTGTGGTTATTGATGAGCACGTCCTCCTCATACTTTGAGCGAGCCACGGCCTTCTCCAGTCCCTTCAGCACAGCACCGTGACGAGAGTACTCCACGTAGTCCTCCGTCTGGGCCAAGAGCAACTCCCGCGGCGGAGCATCCAAGTGCTCTTCACCTCCATACTGATCGTCACACACACACACACACAAAAGCACAAACATCTGTGAAGTCTTCAGCCAGCATGAATACCTAAGCCCGTACACATCTGTTTGGGAGAGATACTGTAGCGTGATTGAAGGCCTGAAGGTATGTTTATTCACACAATTCACAACCGCCAAATTAGTGCACAGATACATGACAGTCAGCCTGTTGCTCAGCCGTTTACCTTCTCTAGAATGCCGTCCCTCTGTTTCTCTTTAAAGTCCTCCTTCTTCACTTTGAAGGACCGATGGAGCAGCTCCAGCTTGGTGGGGTCGGCTTGCAGATGCACCTCAGAGCCTCTCTCATAGGCCTCCCAGGCAAACACTGTCACAAGGTGAAGCATCGGCGATTATTTACAAGATACAGTACCTGTTTGAGGGGGAATGTACTGCGTGTGTGGTCTATCTGCTGTGTGAAAGCTAAGAATGTATTTATTACAAAACTGTGAACAATCCTGCCTTTGGTGTCTCATCTTATTTATCGCACGTTATTTATAACAGTAGACATGCTTTGGCTGAGAAAAGAATTCCTTTAACATTTACAATCTGGATTTTTATATATCAGTAACATGCAAACAATATGGGTGCTTTGATAGTGAAATGGTTTTATTTAGTTGTATCTGCGACTGCAAGTTAAGGCCATGTGACTTCAATCAGCTCCAGATTAAACGGAAATGTTTTTACCAACATTTGAACATAACAGTGAAGTCTTCTTGAGACTACTTTCCTTCACACGTGACTAAAGCACACAACAACTGCAACCAATTGCCTCGTCTTGACAGCACATTCACACTTCCACCTAATGTGAAAATGCCACATTGCAAGAGAACACATTTTAATTCAATATCAGGGGATTTGATGCCACCAACAGCACTTCTACATCACTGAGGTATGTACCTATAATCCCAGCAGAAAGTATATTTTTTGGATTTGGAGTGGAGGTGGTGATGGGCTGAAGAGAGCTGGACAATATATTGGTGACTTACACTGTGTTTGAGCCATGGTGATGGTGGCCCCGCTATAGCGAGCAAAATTGTCTCCAGCATACCCCACCCTGTCAGACAAAAGAGTTTACAAAATCAATTCAGTGTAAGCCGATGAGAATGAGCAATCAGGAAACACAACAACAACTTACTCGTCAGGGTTCATGCCAGTGTTGGAGTACGGGTTCTCTCTCATAGCTCGAGTCTTTGGATCATAATATGCTGAATTTGGATCCAAATTCCTCAGGTACTGTGAGAAACAGACATGAGAAATTCAGATTATTGGGCGTCTCTGAGTTAGTAACAGTACCTCACCTCTCACTTGAATCCACAGCTCTCACAGTGAACCTTAGAGGCAACCAAACCCAGTCAAAGTAACATCTCAGTGAGGCAGCTTAGAGTAAAATAGTAGTTCAGCATTATGCAACTGAACGGTGTTTCCAGATGCGTCTCTTACTTTAGCTGTGTCTTCTCTGATACGCAGATTCCTAACAGTGATTCGTCTCTTGGAGTCAAAGTTCTGACCCGGCATGTCGATGTCATCTGCATATTTATCTTCATCCTCGTCCTCACTGTCGTGTTCCCGCTCCTGCAGAGAAATGATTCAAAGAATTAAAAAGTCTTCCAGACAAGAGACTAAATTTGATCCCTTAAATTAGACAACAATGAAATTCATATTTATTACGATCTTGACCGAACACTTACTGATTGATCCAGTTTTCCAGAGGCCAACTCATCCTGAAGCTTCTGTGCTTTCAACGTCCTTTTGGCCTGAGAGGCAGAAACAAATACAAAGTCTAATTCATGTGGTGAAGGGAAAGTAGACGACACCGCTATGATGACTTTTTTCATACTGGCAGAGATTATACGTGCCACCAAAATTGGTTTTCCTTTGTCTCAACAAACCAAACACTCCAGAATTAAACCAGGCTTAATTCACCACTGCTTACCAGATCTACTTTGGCGTATTCTTCCACGATGCGATGGTGATCCTCAGGGTCATACCCATTCCAGCGATCTCGCTTCCCATCGTAGTCCAAGTCGAGCAGCACCTGACTGTGTTCATCTGGAGCAATGCCGTTACCCGTGTACCTCGCCCCAACTCTTCTGGGTCGCTGATGAGACAAAAGGTGAAGCTCGGGTTAACTTTAATTATGCCAGATATAACATATTGCAAGATGAAAGATGAGTTATCCATTTTACCTCCAAGCAGTCCTTCTTCTTGTGCGTTATGGCTCCACAGTTTTCACAAGCTCCCTTACGAAACTTAGTGCTGACAGCAGTCTATTTGGCAAAAGAAAGGGCTTTTAACTTTAAAGTGCATTTGTAATGACTACATGAAAGTAGCTCATTGATTCACCCTCACCTCTTGCACTCCTCTCTTGTACCACTCTCCAACAGTTGAGTAATACGCCTCAGTTTCATCCTGTGGTCTCTGATGCTTTAGTGTGGGCCTTTTGGACGGGTCGATGTACCACGGCACCGAAGAAATATACTGTGGGATGTGAGGGTTTATGTCCCTGGAAGACAAAGGAAGCAGGACAAGTGGGTCACATTAATATAACGACAGAGGCTTCATTGAAATTATGTCAAAAAAGGGGGGCATGGCTGTTTCATGTCTTCTGTGGCTTTGTCTGAGAAAATAACCTTTGCCAAGAACGTTGTGCATATACAATTTCCTAGAATAATAGACTTTGGATTGTATGTTTGCTTTGTTTTAAAGCACTTCCATGTTGTGTGTGTTATTCAGAAGTGAACACTATCGATATAAGTCGGAAACTGTAATTAATATAAATCAAATTACATAAATGTGACGTTTACCATTTAAGATCTAAAGCAATATGCTATCAAATGAAAAGCAGGCTCTATCCAGTGTTTTAAGAGTTTCCCACATATTAGGAAGGCAAGTCACAATATCTCGGAATCTGCGACACTGATGTTGACCATTGCTTTTTTAAAGTTTGTGTTTTAGTTCCAAAACTGTATGGAAGTGCAAGACTAAATCAATCGCACTTTTGTGAAATTGTATTAATTTGCTTTGCCAATGCTAGGTAGTCCTTTCAAATATCCAGATATGAACACGTTGCAGCCTCTCGGTGCAGACATGAACTTACTTCCCCTCTTCGTCCACCTCAGCCGGAGCGTTTCCCAGCTTCCTCTGCTCCTCGAGCTCCTTCTTCTTCCTCCAGTCCTCCCTGGTCATCTTCTTGGGCTCATCCAGGCCCACGATCCCCTCCGAGTTCACGTTGGGCTGCTCCTCCGTCATGGCTTCCATCTGCAAGCAGGAGCGTTGCTGCTTTAAGTGTTTAATATAAACATGTCTGTCCTGAATTTACCCCCCCCAACAACGCTTCATCCTCTAGCTAACGCTCACCCAGCAATGAGTGCATTTCATCCACAATCACCTTCATACAAGTTAATACAGAAGCTAACGTCACTGTAACGTCAGCTAGCCTAAAGTTAGCTGTTTACCAGCTGAGTGACTTAAACGTGGAGTATTTAGTCTCTTATGAATTGATTTAACTAACGCGAGTAACTGTGTTACCTTGTTAGGATCCAACAAATGACACAGTGGTCGATATTACTCCGTAAATAAACGGTAGTTTCCTCCGTAACCTGCTCTGTGTTTGAACTCGTTCGTTATGTTTTGGGCTAACACACGATCGACGCCATTTTACAGCAACTGCAGCTACGTCACGTCCTTGTCTTCTTCTGTGGTGTTTAAATCAGCAAGCTACAACAGCCACTGCTGGAGAGAGCGACGTCAAGTGGACACGGCTGCTTGCCCGGATACTGTTGTTTACATGCTTGTGTAATCTAATCAATACATTTTTCTTTCTGTGTGGTACAAAGCAGATGGTATTGTATTTGTTCACCACACTTCTGAAAGTTAAATTATGTTCATTTACACCAGTACATTAGGGGCACAAGCACACGTTTTGCCCTGCTGGACAGTGCAAAGTGCGCAACGATCCCGGACTTCCTGTGTGTACAGGTCTGTAAATTACGTTGGGAATGTGCTTCACTAACGCTGTAACAGCAGCTCAATTTGCCTGGGGCCCCTGTAGAGCTTACTCTGATCATGACTGATACAAAGAAAATACAGTCAACATAAAAAACTGCTGCTTATCAATATTGGCTTATCTTTATTCCCTTCATTAACAGTCTCCCCAGACTTGGTAAATCTTTCTTTGAATTCTGTATGATGCAAGGTTTATGATGATAAACCATGGTGTGCGTGCGAACGGGAGAAAGTATGTTGTAGTTTGACGCCTAACTTCAAGTCACAGTTATCAATAGCTAGCCAGACTTAAAATTACAATGTATGCCCTTGTCACAATTTAGAAGACACAATTTAGAAGTAAAAACTTGCAGTTCTTTAACTTGGCCGACTGCTGATTGTGCTTGCTTATCTATCAAACATGTAAACTGTGAGATTGCAGTAGCAAACATAAATACAGTGTTGTGATATATTGACTTGATCTTTGAGACAAGATTTGTTTCGCCAGATGTGACTGTAAGTAAACAAAATACCGGATACCGAGTGAATATGTACTTTGATTTAATTTTCTAACCTCGTGAATGGGACAGAAGTGACGGACGCAAAACAAGTGTTAGTGATATCTTTGATTCATTTAGAAGTTGTAGGATGTCATGACGTTACTCTATTTCTCTGATATCTGACCCAACTGTTGATAGAAACGGTACAACACAAAATTAACAGGCCGTTTTTGTAGTGAGAAGAATCATCTAAAGTCTTGATGACTCCAGTGGGTTTATTTTTGCATTCCTCAGAAGCACCAAGCAGGCATTGCTGTGCCTAACTCTAACAAGGACCAGTGAGACTTCTATTTTGATCACTCTCATAATTAAAAATACAAGGTTAAGACAGTAACAGCAACATAAGATGCCCTTATGACAGTTTGGTCAGGTGAAACTTCTCACCTTTTTCTTATATTCCAAACATTAAAAAAAGGCCAAAAAATGTAAACAATGTTGAAAGAACAAACAAAAGAACATAACAGCACCAGACACAAACATATCGACATAAGTATAAAGAGACGGACTGAGTCAGTTCTTGAGACTTAGCACCAGTACACGTCCCCACTGTCAGTCCAGCAGTCTGGGGACAAGAAGGCAACGTGGTACCGAGGTGAAGGCAGTGTTGCGTTCAAGTAGGTACCAAAATATCAAACTCTCTGTCTTTTCCAAACTTTTTTTGTCCTACGACTGCCAGTTGAGAGTTTTTGCTGAGTTGTCATGAAGGAACGGGTGGACTGAGTCACTTGTCATCGTCCTCCACTCTCCCCCACTCCTCCCCCTCCACCTCTCCATCATCATCATCAGCATCATCATCATCATCATCCACATAATCACCCCAAGTGTCATACACGTCCCCTCCTTCGTCCTCCTCTTCGTCATCGCCTTCCTCCAGCCGATCATCTCCATACAGCGGCTCGTCCTCCTCATCTTCCACTATCTCCATCTCCTCCATGTCGTCCTCTTCCTCCTCTGCTTCTTCATCGTCATCTTCCAAGTCCTCCATCTCTAACCCGCACACCTCCCCGTCCTCCACCTCCCCGTCCTCTCTTTCGTCCTTGGAGGAGGTAGGAGTGGAAAACCCTTTCCCTTCAGTCCTGTCTGTGCGGTAAGACCTGCTAGAGGGGATGAAGCTCGAGGTGGCCGTCTTTGTGTTGATATAGAGACGAGGAGGAGGCCCCGGCCCGGCCGACACGGCCTGGCCGGCAGGGAAAGTGATGGGGGCGGAACTGTCTCCTGTGGAGTCCGGGCCCAGCGAGAGAGTGGCAGGCACGGCCACGGCCCCCGGCCTCATGGAGGTCATGTTGGGCACATATTCACGGATCTCCCCAGGCTCCAGCGGGTCAGGTCCACAGGGGTCGTGTTCACTGCAGGACAGCTTGCCGTCCAGTTTGGAGATGAAGAGCATACCTTCACGGTGCTCCTTACAGTAAGAGCTGGGACACATCTCACAGAACGAAGCTGCCTCTTTACCACAGACGTCGCACTGGTGCCATGGACACTCCCACCGCCCTGGAGACAAGATCACTGTCATTACCGAGTTAGGAAAATAGATTTATTTTTTAAAGGCTGAAGGTGCCAATCGTAAGATTTTAGCAAAAGGGATATAATGTAATACATTACGTTATTTTGCATAACAACAGCTGTCTTACAAAGCTCATAGAGGTATGATCATAATCTCCTTTGGGATGATGACACCATGAAAATCAAAAGTCAGACACTCAACCGGATGCAAGTTTGAAAATGCATGTCTCCAGAATCAGCACGTTATCTGGTCTATCTGTCATCATCCAGAATAAAACATAGTCACTAAAAATGTTGCTCTCATCCACATTCAGCCCCACGCTGACATCCAAATTTGTCCATACTACCATTACCAAAATCTGACAATTTCATACAAATTAAATATAAATAACTCCTTTATTATATTTGTTTCTAAACAAACAAAAATATTTTTTTTCTAATTTGACATTCCACCAAATTTAGTCAAATCTAATCTGGCACCTCAAGAATTTAGACTTTATAGTGTCACTATAGTAGAATAATATGGGCTCCTTATACAAACAGTCACAGCCCTCCACCTCTACTTGCCTGCAGGCCTCTTGGCCAGGTTGAGACAGTCAGCATGATAGACCTTCGGGCAACCCGGCTTCTTACAGGACACTATCTGGCCCCCGTCACCACAGCTGAAGCACTCGTCCTCCCTCTCCTTGGTCACTTCTTGCTTGGTCTTCTTCTTAATGGGGACCTTCCTCTTACCGTCCTTCAGTTTCTCAGCTGACGGCTGGTTCTGATCAACAAATAGAGAGGTTACAAGGCAGCTCTTCTTTGAAGTTGTAAATTTAGGATGGGATGGTGTTTTTTTTGTTGTTTTGTTTTTAAAGCTTTTACCTTTGGCCTGACCCCCAGGAAACCACTGCAGTTGGGTGCTCCACATTTACAAGCAGTTTTGCCATTGCCAAGACACTCCAGGTTGTAGTTGAAATTCAGCTCCACACCTAAAGCACACGTTGTCTTAGATCTATGCTGCGCTCGGATGTGTAGATTGCGTAAATTAATGACATTATCTGCATTCGTAATTCTACAAAACACCAAAGTGAGAAGTAAGCTGTCAATCAAACCTTTTGGGATGTCCTGTAGAGCAAATAGCCCCACCCTGGTGTCCCCATTCACAGTCCACTTCTGAGTCTCACAGTTTGGCTGGCAGCAGTGGTTCATGAAGCGAGCCTGGTTCCCTTTGGGCCCGGCATCAATGATCCGGTCCTTGAATAACAAAACATAAACTGGTTAGCACAAAGCATCAGATCCACATTATGCATTGAGTGTGTTGCTGAGCAATATCCTATACAGAGTGTTGTGTTTGTGATCATTGGGCTCAGAATCACCTTGTCCAGTGTAAGCATGTAGAAGTTGCAGATGTCGTTCTCCTGGGCGTGTCGGATTCTGGCTCGGCATTCTTCTTCATCAATCACCTCTCCCACATATTCACTCACGAAGGCTCCCTGAGAAGCAACAGAAAAAGAACGAGACGGTTAACTTAATAACGAGAGCGAGATGAATGTATCACAGTCACACACATTGGTTATTTTCTTCTGACATACCTTCTTGATGTCCGACACACCAACTAAACCCCAGCCGCGGGACAGTGTTCTGAAAATGTCCACAGGTGTGTACTGGCGCTTTGTGAAGGCCTGGTTCTGACATCGCTCCCCTGCCGCACACACCTGAGGGTGGCACTCGTACATCAGCATGCGGTTAATGCACTCAGAGTCGATGCCGCACGGGTTCTCGTCCGACGCCTTACAGTTGCAACGTGGGATCTCCGATAGGTCGGCAGTAAAGATCTGCACCTTACCAATTGGCCGGTTGACCTAAAAGACAGACACAGGGGAGTGATTAGTTACCGTATATATCTCAGTGAGCTGCTCTTTAGTCAGGGTAGAGAAGTACAAATGAGCACACAGTACCTTAATGTGCCTGTATGGAGGAGGTTTCTTGTCATTCTTTCTGTCCTCCTGAAGCTGCTTCATCTCCCTTTCTGCCTGGAGAGCTCTGAACCGCTCTGCTGCGTCCATCAGGGCTTTAAGGACAGTAAGTACTTTAACAATTAAAACACAACCGGAATAACAAAAATATCACAGAATTTCTTAATATCAAAAGCAAGAACATAGATCTAATATTAAATACAATAATGGACACAAGTACACACCATTTTTGTAAACTGCATCTGCTCCCTTTCCCATTTTCTCGATGTTGTGAGTGTCACCCTCCATGTAGGGGAAGACTCTGGCTTGGTACGTCCACACAAAATCTTTGGAGCCAAAGAATTGCACTGGAAACTCTCCCACCTCATGTTTCATCCTCAAGATGTTGTTTGGGACATCTTTGGCCAGACAGACTTCTGCAGGCCACCACCTGAAGAGTCAGATCAAGTTTCAGAAACATGAACATGGATACATTTAGAGACACTGTGTGTATGGGGAAGGCAATGCTGTGACCTTACCTGTAACGCCCCCATTTGACCCACAATATGTCCTTAATACGAGGCCTCTTTCCAGATTTGCAGTCATTGCAGAACCAGCTGCCCTGTGGCATCTCTATATTCAAGCATTCCTGATGGAAAGCAGCAGGACAGGCCTCACAGCACAGCAGACTGCCCCCTACAAAATCACAGCAAAACACACTGATTAGATTATTTCCATTAGCATTAGGTTCAGCTACATATTTTCACAGCTTATTTTATTTAATAAACACTCTAAAATCCCAAAGGTCTTTGATTTACGACAATATGAAACAAACAGGGAAAATCAAGCAATTGTATTTGTGAGGCGTACCCAGTAACTAAATAACAGTTTTATCTTTTGTCACACAAGGAGATAAAACAGTGAAATCAAATTAACTCATTCACTCATCTGTGTTATTAATGATGGTGTTGAACTCAAAACATGTGGTAATGTAAAGACATGTTCCTTTAAAAGCAGCACTTTGCCAAGAGGGAGCATTTAACTGCCAGATAGGATGGGGCATACAAATTCATTTACAACACATTATGTTGTCCCGAAGAAGAACGAACAGTGCATTTTCAAAAGCAATCACTTTTGGTTTTTATTAACATTTCAAACATGGAAACAGTTTGGAAAAAATTAGACGGTTTCACATCTTAACGCATATTATAATGTGTTCATGATCATAGTCGTAAAGCCGTTTTGATGACAGGTTAGAATTACAATGAAACAAAACCAGACTTACCCTCAGAGCACACAAAGCACCAGCTCACGTTGATGTGTTCGTGGTTCTTGCAGCCCTTGCGGGGAGTGAAGTGGTTTGGACAGAGGAAGCTATTGTTTGCCAGCACCAGGCTGCCTGCTGCCATACAGTTGTCATTGGCATGATAGGCCACAGGGCAGCGAACACATCGAGCCAACCGACCTACGACAAAAATACAGAGGAGCAAAGGCATCTTAATCCATGCACATCTGGACATTAAACTGGAGATGTGCGACAATAACTCCACAACACACAGTGCTCTCAGTCAACTGAATAGAGCGAGCGATGCCTAGAGCACTCCATAGTTACAAGTTTACTGAGACTAAATCATGTGCAGCAAGTGTTTGATAGAGCCAGGTCGAATTGGCAAAATCCTAAAGGACACCCACTGTTTGGTGCCGTTTCTAGGTTGCTGTATGGGCAACCCATTTCAGACTACTGGCACTGTTTCTAATGACACATGAGAAAATATGCCAAAGAGTTATCACTTACAGCCACTATATTTTTAGGTACAGCAGCTTTGTTCAACAGCTCAATGCTTCAGACAGCGAGTCATAAAAATGATTTAATCACCGGAACAATCCTGACTAAAAACAAAGTAGAGCAACAAAAGTAATTGATGGGCTCCAGGAAGGTCAGAAAAGAAGACAGAGATGGAGCTAATTGGCACATGATCACCAACAACAGTGACATAGTGATAGCAGGTTCAGAGTTGGTAAAAAAACTAAAGTTGGATCTATTTTGCTGGACAGTCAACACTGCAGATGATGCTCAGGAATGTCTTATTAGTCCCATAGTGCATACACACCGATGCTAAGCAGGTCAAACTGTAGTCAAGGCTTCTGTACTATCTTTGCCAAGTGGATTGAGGAGCATAAAGCAACATTTTGTATGTCATACGAAACAGAACAGTGACTTTATGCCCATGGTCCCCAGTTCTTCGCTAATAAAGTGTGTAATCTACGACGCTATGAAATCAACATGGCTTCAAGTCTTTGAGGACCATTTCTAACAAGTCATACTTATCATGTGGATTAAATCCACAGGCAAGAGGGGAACTTACCTTTAGTGCTACAGATGTTGAGAGGGTTGGTGATGTGGCAGGACAGACACACATGCAGAGGGCAGCGGGAGCCTTTGTTATGTGGCTGGGTGGCTGAGTACGCCAATATACAGTCGGTGTGGTAGAACTTCCCACACAACGGTATAATGCAGCGCTTCACCCCGTTACCAGACTTCTTACACACAAAGCATGTGTGGACACCTGAAAGCAACAGAAACAAATAAAGTCACATTATGGTCAAGTGTTTAAGGACACACATGTTATGATCAGAGACAGATTCAGTCCTTTGTCAGACACAAGTAGTACCCACCAGCGTTGCATTCACGACAGAGGAATTTCCCCTTGGGAGCCACTGACAGGCCAATACACTGCGGGTGAAAGGCTCCATAACAGTGGCCGTCACACACCAGCAGGTCTCCTGTCCTCTCACACACCTGCACAAACATACACACAAATGCACAATAAGGACCATGCTCATGGCCTACCTGTAAGAAATAAATGATGTGCCAGGAGCAAAGCCATACAATGGAAAGAATATATACTTTCTGGTCGATCATCTCACCTGACAGACGTTCTCTTTTAAGGATGTAGCTCCTATTTTCCCTTTTACATCCACTTGAGAAGAGAGGCTGTCATTCAAACTAACAGACAGCAGCCCCTAGAGAGACGAGGAAAGAGATCCTGTTAACACTCATGGATGCAAGGCTGCAGATTATTTCCCTCTTTGATTGATGACCAATGTCTTATTAGCTGATCAATACAACGTGCACACCTCAGGTTTGGGAGTTAGTGTTCCAGTGTGTGCATTCTGTTTCTCCTCAGTGCTGCAGGCTTCCTCCTCGGCCTCCTGCTGGGGCGTCTTCGATCCCTGAGGGCTGGGAGGCCGGTTTTGAGTGAGGACCACGGGGAGGTCTTTGCTTTCTGTTTGCTGGGGGGGGGCAGCAGCAGCAGCAGCAGCAGCAGCAGCAGAGGATGCATCGGGTGCAGGCTTCTCTTTCTTCACAGAACCAACCTATCAAAAGTGAGATTTCATTGGGCTTTAGGGTGGTTAAATACATTTTCTAGAAGTATACTGTTTGGTGGTACATTAGGATAGTGATTGCTTTGTGTTGTGCTTTTGTAGTACCTGAGTTTTCTTGACTATGTTTTCTTGTCGCTTTGGCTCCTTGAAAACAAAGAAATTGTGAAATCATTCAACATTTCCTCGTCCAAAACACTAACTGTGATGGTTGGAACACCCCCCTACTGCCATCTAAATCCCAACATACCTTCTTCTTTGTATGAGCAACAGACACTTCTTCTATGGTACATTCCAGCACCTTGTGAGACAGCTTCCTTGGCCTCTTTCTGTCTTGGACCAATAACCCTGTTTCTAAAGTAAAAAAATACCCAATAATGCATTATCTATTCCATATAAAAATTTAAATAAAAGGCATAATCACATCTCTGGGATAAACATAGTTATTTCATAAATCAAAACATTTGACATATACTGTCCAGCAACAGTAGACCATTTAACATCATACAACGATACTATATTAGACATAATATTCAGACTTATTTACCAGATTCAGGAGGTAGATCAGTTTCTTCTGCTGTCTCTGCATAAAGGGAGGGTTGTGTTGTAGCTGGAGATAGTGGCGATGCTACAGGAGAAAGTTCATCCTGAGACGGACTCTGTTCCAGCTCTGCCGAAGCCTCGATGGGCTCAACAGAAGACGAGGCTGAGGTAATTATTCCCGGTGGGGTGCTGAGATCATGGAGTGCTATCATCCCTGATGTCTGCTGCGTACACACATGCAAATTAAGCATCAAGTTCAAATGATACTTTACGTTTTCCAGCAATTAAAAGTCTATCAAGTTAGATAACCTAACAAGAAGACCGTAAATGATGCAACGATACGTCTATATTCATGGGAACATTCAAGAACCAAGTGAATAAAAGATATTTCATAAATACACCAGTTACTGCTTTGTACTTTCAATTGTAATGTAACGTAACTAACCATTTTGGAAGATTCTGAGGTGTGTTTCTTTGATTTCTTTTTTGGGGCAAATATTTGTTCATACTCCTCAGTTGACTCCAGGAGCCTTTTAGTTGGTTTCCGGAGACGCTTGTTCTCTGAATGTCCTGTGTAGACACACACAAAACACATGTCCATTTACACATTCACTCATTTGGCAGATACTTTTGTCCAAAGCGACATCCAATCCAAGCCACAGCAGATCAAGGAGAAGTCTTCTGGACAACAAATACACAGGTATAACATGGTTTTACTCATTTTAGTGGACAAACTGAACAGCAGCAGTTTGCGTCTTACCGGCTGTGCTGCTTGTCTCGGAGAAGAGCAAATCATTCTCCGCCTCCTTCTCAACTTCCAGATCAAGATCTGGTGACGCGTTCATGTTGTAAGACCCGTTCATCTCAGGAGACGCCTCACTCATGACTTCACCCGTATTCTCAGCAGCCCCCTCAACCATCTGCCAGCGCTTCTTTGGAGCCAGTGTGGATCCTGAGTTCTTGTCGAGGTAGCTGGCCGAGGGATCAGCAGCGGCGGGAGGACAAGACCCAGGATCAGCTAAGTCAGCGTGGCCACTAACAAACTCCCTGCCGTAAGCCAGGTTAGCCAGGTCTGAAGAAAGCCCGGGTATGCTGAGATTTAGTTTGGCAGGTAGTCTTTGTTTTCTACGCTGCTTGTCCGAGTTCCCAATCTGAGAGCGAATAGGAAAGACTTCACAATGGTAGGTGTCCGCTGTCATGATAGCTTTAGTCCTATTCTTGCTTCTCACCGCTGTGTTTTTGGGTGTTGTGGATTTCCGTGACCTCCCATTCTCTGTTTTGACCCTTTGGGTGAAACCATGAGAAGAACCCTTCAGGTCTCCTCCTGCAGACGTAGGGATGACCAGGGGTTCCTCCTTGATCAGGACTGGCAATGGCGGGACAGCCAGGGGTTTACCTTCTTGTTCTCTGGTGTCATGCATGTCCTTCAGGAGCATCAGGAAGGTGCTGAATTTATAATTGGAATCAGTCCGAAATGCGGTCTGCTCAGAGTCACTGTTGTCCTCCTTCACAAGAGATTTAAACATGAGTTCCTTGACATCCTGGAAAGCATCCATTGGAGACAGGGACGAGGACGGGGAAGTAGAAGATGATAGATCTGGGTTTTCGGTCTTGACTTTAACCGGTTGCACAGTGGTTACACCTGAGTCCACGCACACAGACTTCATCAATGAGCCATTACGAATTTGTTTCTTATCAGGCTTCCTAGCACGCCGTTTTGGAGAGCTGTGATTTGCAGAGGATGATGCATTGCTGGGGGATTCCCAGTGAGGAGACCTTTCAGCTTTGATGGGTGCATCAGTTGGTGTGTTGTCAAGACAATCATCAGCGTGGGCATCTGTCGAGATTTGGCTTAAGGCCAGTGCATCTTTGAGATCTGTCTCTTCCTCTGCTCTCAGAGCCCTCGTCATCAGACGACTGCTGGCGGGGAGATTCATAGAGTGCTTTTCAGTTGAACTGTACGACAAGTCATTACAGCTGCCCAAACTCTGTTCACAATGCGTGTCTTTAGATGTCAACCCTTTTGTTAAAATGCTAAAGGAATCACACGGATCAGTCGAATGGTTCACTTTTTCAGTAAACTTTGCTTTAGCTTTTGTTGAACCCTGTTCTTTTCTGACCAATCTGTCTATATCGTGTAATGGAGACACTAATGTGCGTTTAGGACGATGCAGTATTGGAACTGAATCCAGGTCTGCATAAGGTGAGTCCTTTGGCTCATCTTTCAGTGTACGAGTTGTTGTATGAATCCGTTCCGCCATGTTTGTGATGGTAGATGAGTCCTTTGATCCACCAACTATATGACCAAATATGTCTGACAAACATTTCTTTTTCTTCTTACAAGCTTTGCTCTTATTAAGTTGAACTGAAGGAGAGTTTTTGATGACATCGTGCTCATTTCCGTTGGGGGCCATATTGGGTGATGGGGGTCGACCAGTATCCACAGAGACAGAGGGGGCGTCCTGTGGCTTTGCAGTAGGGAGTGGACTGGGCACACGCGCCTCTCCATTGTCAGACACTGAAAGCACGCTTTCAGTATTCCTTCGTTGATCTGGGAGCAGACCCTCAGCTTCTGCCACACTGACTTTCCACGCAGTCAGTAAACTTTTGGGTATCTGCCAAGAACAGAAATAACATTCAAGATAATGTTCACAATAACATTGTGTTATAGTTTTCAAGTAATGTTGTGAATTTACCGTATACTTGTAGTTTTTCTCCTTTTGCTTCCCTCTCCGTCTAAGCACAGGTAGGTCTTCAAACTGATGGCCTCCCTCAAAAGGAAGAACGGCATTTCCGGGGACCCAGGCACATTCCGCAATCTCCCCAATGGTTTCCAGGAAATACATCCGACAAGGACGGGGATGGGGAACTGAAATCAAGTAAATAATGTTTAAATTACTAATTACCTTGCGCACACACAGTATAATTCCTTTTGTTGGTGTCAACTTGTCAAGTAAAGGTTGAGTTGCAGTAAACAATTTGACAATTTGATAATAAAATGCATAAATTGGATCAAACTTATTCTCTTTCACTACTAGTTATGAATGAAACCTCACCTTTCATCTTAGTGTAGATCCCCTGGTCTGGGTCACAGTTGATGTGGCAGGGCCACCAGGGCCGTCTGTTGAATTTAGCCCACACCACGTCCCCTTTCACGTATTTCACTTCAGGAAGCGGCTTCTTCTTTGGGCTATTGGACTGACCAGGTCAATGAAAATACTTTAATATCTAATACAGAAAACGTTGGTATTGTATATCAAAATCGTCAGTATCAAATCGAAATGTCCGACATTTTTGAGTAATAACAGATTAAGAGATGAGATCATCCTGTGCGTTACTTACCTTTGCGTCCTAACATTCTATTTACACAGTTAAGAACCTGTATTGTGCTAGCACTGATTTTTAACTATTCTCTGTTGTTCTGTGTTCATATTTTTAAAACGTTGCTCCTTACACATGGTACAATTCATTTCTGAAAGATCAATTCAATTATACTTAGGATGGCACGGGTACAGGTCTACAACTGGTAGACCTGTACCCGTCCAGGTCCAGTGACCTGGTCCAGGTCTAGTGACATTATACTTAATTATCACTTCAACGCATAGGAATTCTTATTGCCTTTCTCAGTGGTAATACATAACCAAGATAAACAGACGTCACGTTGGTTGTACAGAGGTAAAGTAAGTATCCCAGGTGTGTCAGACTCACATTCGAGTTGGTAACAGCTGGTGAAATAAGTCCAGGGTCAACAGGAGATGTAAGTTCACCATCACTGTCCGATTCCTCACCGAAGCTCCACCCGTCTCTCATAGTGATGTCTGGCAATGCGCTGGGGCTTAGTGTAGGGTTGAGTTCAGATATAGTTTTGGACATCAGGTTAAAGACAGTAGGTTTGTATGTTCTTTTATCCACCCCTGAGCTGCTTGTGGTCTTACTGTCAGTCACAGTTCGATCCCGACTCAACTTTGGGGAGTGGCGAAAATGTGCCATGTCCTCACTACTACTGTCCTCCCCCTCTTCCTTGATGTCACTGCTGTCAAACAGCGTAGATTCAAAATGCAGGTAGCCATTGGGAATGGGAGAGCAGCGCTCCATGCTGTCAGGACTGTGAGGGGAGAAGTCATTTCTGTTCGCGTCCTGCAGAGCCTCAAAGGGCTCCATATCATCATTGCCCGGAGAAGGAGGCAGCTGGACCGATGGTGCCGCAAACTCATCATCATCATCATCACTGATCGGGCTTGCACAGTGCAAGTGGTTCCTAGGATGGAGGTCCCTCTCTAGGTCAGGCCTGTTGACCGCAGAGTTCAGGTCCTGCAGCCTCTTCAGCGGACTGTAGCAGTGGGATCGGTCTGGCTGATTGTATCCCAGTGCAGCTGGCTGTTTGAGGCTGGAGGATGGCAGTTGCACGGCTGACGGTTGGTCTGGCCCACGTCTCACAATGCCACATTGGTTTCCATAGGAAGTGCCCACAAGACCATTGCGGGGCCTCAGCTCTGGCTGGCCTGAGCCAAACACTGAGCCCACCCTAACAGCCGGCCTGTAGGACTGGTTCATGTTGTCATGGCTATATCCTGTCAAATAAAAGAAAAAGAGGCAGGTTAGAAGAAGAGGGGAATGTACCATTTAAGTTTCTCTTTAACAAAAATCTGTGGAGGTTAACAAGATTTGTTTACTGTAAATTCATGCTAACAAAAATATAAAAAACATTGCGGAAATAGAGCGACAATCACATCAAGTAAACAGAAACCTATAAAGGAGCATACCAGCCACGAATTGTCACTGTGCGCGCACACACACACATACACACACACACACACACACACACACACACACTAATAAGCCGACATTGCATGGCCTCCACACTAGAGGCCGATCGGACAGCACAAGACAAAACATGGAACACAACCGCTGGCCCTCTCCTTCCTCACATTTCATTCACAAAATATCAGAAAATAGTAGCCTACCGCTTTGTCTGATGGCTGTGGGTCATGGCGATCGCTGACTAGTACAGTCAATGGAGGAGCGCTGAGGCTGTAGTAGAGGTGGTGACACTGAGCCATCACAGAAACACAGTGAGTGGCTCACACAAACAAGCTACAGCCACACACCGACATAGGAAGCTACTATTAACTCACACACAAAAAAAAGGCTGATCGGCACTAAGTTCACAACACTATCAACACGTGGGAAAACGCGAAAAACTCACCATTTGGAGGTCGGTCAACGTGAAACCAGCAGCGGATGTTTGATAATGTGTCACAAAGCGAGTATTTTTCTCGGTTTGTGAGAGCGGATCTGCACAATCCCAGCTGCAGCGGCACTAGCAGTAGGCCAAGGCACAGCTCTCATTCTCTGCACTTCATCGCCTGATCAGCGGCGGCCCCCAACAAAAAACTGTCACCTTAAATACAAAATAACACGTAAATCTCCAATGCGCTGTAACGCAAATTCAGTGTGCCATAACCGGTCCCTGATCAGCCACAGCGGCTTATTTACTACATGGTTTTTGCCTGCTGTCGAAGTGCCCCCGGTTATGTTAAAACAAGCCCAGGCTGACTGTGATGGTGAGCAGCAACCAATCGGCACTGCTACCCAACCCCCCGTCTGCATAGGGCCGTGACACTCACCCTCCTAACACACACACGCGCGCGCTCACTTACAAGCACGCACGCACACACACACACACTAAGAAACACGTGCGCGCGCACGCACGTCCAGGTAAAGTTTATAATAGTCAGTGGTAGTAAAGCCTCTAATAAACAGCTATATGACATAATAAACACTAATGAACGTTTTGGAAATTTGACCCATTTCTTCGCGCCTGTCCCATTGTTTCTGTCTCTACTAACAGGCCTGTGTGTGTGTGTGTCGTAGGCAGATCGAGAATACAAAATGATTGCACTGCGCAAACAACCACACGGCCTCTCCGGTCAAACCAACTCCGCGCGCCATATTGCCTTTTTTCCTCTGACATGAGGAAACAGGCCGCTAGGCGCTCAGGAAAGTACGATAGAGGAATCAGTGTGGTCGCAAGCGGGCATTAAATCAAGTTTTGCTCCGATCAAAAACCCCAGTGATCGTCGTCCAGCGTGCCCTCACATAACCCTGATAAGGATTCGGTGCGCTCGTGGTGGATCACACTGATCCATATCCATAAACACGAACACTCAGAGAGCACAATAGGCTGCCAGTCCTTGAAGATCAAACAAAGACCATTCAGTTACGTGCCGACTCAGCAGCAGAGGTTCACGTTACCTGTGTGATTTTTATTTATTTTTCAATACTAGGCTTTTCAGGGTTATTTATTCACATCTTTGGGTGGTTCATTTACTTAACTTTTCGAGTGAATGATCCAGTAGAAGCGCTAGATAGTTTCGACATGTGACTTATTCACCCACAATAATCAGCTGTCTAGAGTTGACATTAAAACACGGCTATTTGTCTTTTTAACCAATCCTGCTACCACACTATGTAACACGTCCAAAAAGTAAGACCTTGGATGTCAGTAGGCAGTAATTTAATGTAATAAGGAATAAATAAAGGTATTATTACAAGGTGAATATATCGTCTGGGGACACGGGCCCTCTTGTGTCCACAGGGGAGAATTACACGCTTTCAATTTGACAGGAAATAGTTGTGGAAAAGACAATTTATTTTTATTTTGGTTTCACATGAAGCACATTATCATTCATTACATATATCACAAAGCAGAAACTGTTGTATGAAGTAATTTATTTCCTAATTAACAGCATTAACAACATACATGTAAGTCTGGAAGTGCTTATCAAGTGAGTTTGGGGACGAAAACAGGCCGTCACAGAACATAGTAAAAACTGTATTCACAGAGTGCAGAAATAACAAATACTGTGTTCAAAAGGATATTATGCAGGCTAAATACATATTTATTTAGCCTGCATTTATTCAGGCTCAATAAAAATGTATCGCAGTGTTCCCATTTTAGGTATGGTAATATCACAAATAAAAACACATATTGAACTGGACAACACAGAAAGGACAACTATACATCCACATATTTATGCCCAGGAAAAAGCTGATTTGACTGGCTGTACTCAAATTTGTAATAATGTAAAAACACGCTATATAAATGTAAAAGCAGAGAAAAATAATATGTCACACATAGGTACAAAATGCTTAAGGGAAGAAAAAAAAAATCACGCTCTAGTGAAGTTTGAACCACAAACTTTTTTTTTTTGTGCCAATACTGATTGGTGTGATTAATTCATACGCATGCATCTCTGCCAAACTGGAATAACATACTTTTAACTGTCATCTATTATGAGAGGATGAAGAAAATGTGAAACACTGTACAAACACTCATTCAGAGCCAGTTCTAAATGGCAAAAAGTCTTTCCTCTAACATTTGTGAGAAATGTCTTCTGCATCTTCTTGCTCATACTCTCGAATGTTTTTCAAGCACTGGGGAGGAACCTGCAGATCTATTCGCTGGTTTCATCCACTTTGCCACTGGACTCACAGAGGGGTCTTTTCTCCATCATAGTGTATGGAAAAGGTGGAACATCACAGCTAGTGAAGTCCAGTTTCTTGGGAACACTGCAGTTGCTAAAGTCCAGTTTCTTGGCGCTGTCGCAACCAAACTCCAGCTTCTTGAGCCGAGCTAGACTCTTGATGCTGCCGGGAGGCCTTCCAGGACTGACCTTGTATCCTGCAGCTTTGGTGGTACCCAGAGGCCTCCCTGGGCTCGTTTTGAACCCAGCCGCTCTAGTTGTCCCAAGCGGACGTCCAGTACTTGTACGATAACCAGCTGACTTTGTGGTCCCTGATGGCCTCCCTCTCCGCCCCGACTTCACTATGCCCTTCTTCTTCTTAGAGCCATCGGGCCCTGCACCCTCACTGCCCCTGATTCTCACTGTCTGAGGCTGGAAGTCGTTCTGGGTGTCTTGGATTTGACATACCATGGCTTTGTGCATGCCCGGTGGTAAAGGGGCTAGGCCGGCAAGGGACAGCTGCAGACCAGGGGTTGTCTGAGAGGGGTAGAATTTGCTGGACTGTGTGCTACATAAATCAAAGTGGCTGGCGGGATGACAGTCCTCTGCCAGTCCACTCATACAATAGTCACTGTTGCTGCTGGTCACTTGATGCATCATTTTCTGTTGGGAGGGCAGATCAATACAAACATTAGACAGAAAAACTACACGTGTAACCAGACAAACACAACCCCAAAGAAGCTTTTTAGTTTACTTTTGGTGGCGCCAACAGGCCTTTTAGCGATGTAACACAACACACAAGTGATGGCAAGACAAAAAGACAAAGCGAGGTAAACTAGGCCTACAGTTTGCAACAACAACAAAAAAAGGTGCCATGCACGAAAATAATTTCTATCTCACGCCAATGCTTATCTATTTGAAGAAGGTTAAATGAATAGTTCGTACCTTATTTGTTGGTGGATGTTAGATGGAAAGGGTTAATTTCGGATCGCATACATTTTCCTTCTCTGGCTGCCACAACATCTTTGTGAAGACGCCGCACAAACTACGCCCTGGCGTCCATGACTGTGGTCTTGATGCGGGACAGCGAATTTTAGGATCCTATTGCATGTATTTCATGCTCATTTAATCCTTAAGCAGAGGTTTAGATCAGAGAGGCAGCCATTTTCGCCTGGAAAAAATTTAATAAAACAGGATGCGCTTAGCACGCATGCGCACAAACGCATCCAGGAAACGGAGAGGCAGATCAGTGTCACCCAACGTGGTTTTGTCAAACAAAGACGCATCTAAAACGTGGGACTCTATTTACAATATAAACAAAATTATAAACTATCACAACTGCACACACTATATAATTAACACATTGTCAAGAATTGCCTGTTACTGTAACTAAACCATGTGTAAAGATCATCATCACTGGTAACTGATAAGAAATATGAGCATGCATGTGCCATATAAACAACAATGACGACAACAAACACCATTCTCCATTGTTTTGTACGTTTTATTAACATCCATATCAACTTAAGTAAAGACACTGGATTTTATGGAGCAACTGCAATGCCAGAACAGATAGCAATATACATGAATCAGCGTTTTCCCCAATGGTCGCCTTTCGATCTTTTGCTTAATCAAGTCCACAGGACTTAAGTTTCCTTGATGAGCTTGGACAGCTTCTGGATCTTTGTTTTGGTGGACATGTCCACATACTTGTCTCCGATACTGACGATCATGCCACCCAGGATTGCAGGATCCGACTGTGAAGAGGAGACAGTTGAAGATACAAATAACTTAAAATGATTAGTGTCAGACTAGTTTATAAATCCACTTTAGTTACATATAAAAATAGTCACACCAACTGCAAAATTATATTTTGATTGTTTCTGGGACCATGCATCGACACTGTACCTTTGTTTCCAGCTTGATAGTTTCACCCTTCTGAAGGAAGCCCTTCAGAGCTACTTTCAGGTCAGCAAGATTAGCGACATCCAAGGGCTAAAATGGATAAATATAAATTGGTTGATTGTATAACGTATTTACAGTATAAAGAATGCAATTAATTACTTTTAAGTGACTGCTAAATCATATGGACTGTTATATTTGAGGTGAAGAGTTTTCTGGTGTAGGAGTTCAGCGATGATGTGGTGGAGCATACATGCAAGTTCATCCATTTCATACCTGAGCAGTGGTGACTGAGCAGATGACCTCTCCACGGTGTGCACTCATCATCTTGCCAAAAGCAGCGATAACTTCACCAGTTAAAGGAAGACGACCATTGTCAGACAAGACAGCTGCAAAACAAAAAGCAGGATATGTTCGAGTGAGATTGAATACTTCTAGTATAGTAGTATAGTTTCTCTGCAACACTAACCGACTGCCTTAAGGTGCAATGTGTAAAGCAAAGCCACCTGCTCCAAAGAAACAGGGGGGAGCATTTCCCCCCTACTACTGGGTCCACACCATCTAAATTCAGTCTTTAATTAGGATAATACTACTAACTACAAAGCAAAACTACTTACTAACAGTAGAGCAAGAATACACAAAATACAACCAAACTGCTGAAAGGCTGAGACGGTCAAAGTAACACTGCTATCTTGAGATCTTCACTTGTGGCATCGGTCTATAGTTTGCATTAGCCGTCTGTTAGTTTGTGCCACTAATCGGGGTCTGTACTGTATGTGTGACCTTGATAGTTTGTTTATTTGACTAAATGCAAAGTGGCAAAAATGACCTTCGTCTAGTTCATCTAAAGCATAATTAATAAAGCACTCCTATGCGGACTGAACCATAGGGATCGTGAAAGACATTTTTATCTCATTTGTACTTCGGCACATTTTTATACATTTAGTATTGTCGCTGAATTAGCAAATGGTTCACATTTGTGCCGACAAATGTTCCTTAACAGACAAACTTCTACAGATCAGAGGAAGACTACAGCTGAATAATAGTCACATGGTCTGTGACCTCTATGGAGGTTAAAGGTACTAATAGCAACAGTTGGTTCTTCACCATGCGTCTTCTAACTTTAGAAAACAGAAAAGGTTTTGTGTACAAGATATTAAAAAAACATTGCATATTTAAGTGTACTTTCAGCACAACTGAGAATAAACAAATGATATAATGTGATTTGCATGTTGGTTCCTGTTAGCATACTTAATAAAAAGTAAAGTGCTAAACCTGTTCATTACTTTGGCTTCTTTGTAGTACAACAATTGATTCTGGTGTGTGCTGGTGAACTCATCGTTCCTGTAACCTCTATTGACTACGCTATGATTAGGATAGTGCCATGTTAAACTGCACAGTGATCACTCACTGATGAGGTTGACAGTGATGGGTGAAACCTTGGACTTTGCAAGACCATCATGGAAAGTCTTCTGCTTGATGCTGCGCTTCACATGAGGATTCATTACAATACTGGAAACATTGGGGTCCTTGATCAGGGCCTGAAAAACAAGATGGCACACAGCAATAGGCAATGTGCTTTAGTTCGAATAGCATGCATTCACAAAATTTGAAAATCATGACATCATTATCTCACTGATTCATTCCTATGATATATGCCACATTAATTGATGTTTTTCCCCCACAATGTAAATTACTTATATCCTCATCACCTTGGGACGAAACGTTGCAGAAAACACTACTTTCATCATCCATTCACCTACAATTGACTTCATTAAACTGCAATTTAGGCTGTCGACTTGGACTTACAGACACTTTTCCCATCTCCTGCTCCACTTGGTCCAGTTTGTTCTGCTTACTGGCAGCTGAGAACAGAGCAGTGGCATAGCGGCCTGCCACTCCATAGACCTGGATGGGAGACTGTAAACACATAAACACACAGATTAACTAGACTGCGATCACTAGTCCTACTAAACGAGCAGTCTGAAGTTATTTACCTTAACCAGCTTTGGTCTGACCACAGACGTGCTGAATTGGCGGACCTAGAATAGAAACAACGCATGATGTCAACACAGAGAAACCAGAACTTACACTGACTCAACGTTTGGTACGCTTTGTACCATTTACGTTAAAGACAGCTAGCAGGTAGGCTAACACGTTAGCAGTCATTCAAGTGCAAAGCCTAGCGTGGACTTGTTGGACATTTAGCGTTAGCGCCTGGTCTCCAGATCGGAAACAATACAATAAGAGATTATTTTAGGCATAAATATTTCGGTCAAAGCTACCATAAAATGATTAAAATCACCAAAAATGTTTGAATGTCTTACCTGCTGTCCTAGCATGAGTGCTGCCATTTTCTCCTACAGCTGTCCAGAGTAGAACAACCGACTGCGCATGCGTTCTTCAGAGGGAGGTGTCTAACAAAGCTTGTGGTTAATGTAGTCTTTTCAGTGTGGCGCAATCTGACAGGTGGGGAAAAGGCTTTCTAAATGGACAAACATCATTTTAATTTAATAATATCTCACTATACTTATTGTGTCGAATGGGGAAATTATATCAACTTGGTAAAATATATACATTTGAAAGCACATTTTTAGTAGCATAGAGCCTCCAGGTTGTTTATTCTGATCTTCGAACAGGTTATATTTTCCATTTAGTTTGTAGATTTGACTGTTTATCGGCAGGGTACTTACCCGATTTTTTATTAAACTTGGTTGACGGTTGTAGCATGGGCCGAGAAAGAACCTGTTACATTCTGGAGCGGATTGGCCTTGGCAGAGGTCTGCGCTTTCCGAACGACCTTCTAGTTCTATATAAAGAACATTTTTACAACTGGTAGTTCCTTAGGTATCTCATACCTTAAAGAATGAGTATTCACATTTCTAAAAAAACTAATTTATGTTCCTTGTAGAGTGTAATTGCTCCTTATACCACTTTACAGAGTGAACCCCCTTGCTGACAAAATGATCTACCTCAATTTAAGCGCTTACACTGCACTCCAAATCACAAACTTTTTCTTTTTACTTTTACTGCAGCTACTTTTTTAAAGTACACACTGTTTCATGCATATGCGTTCAATGGTGGCATATTACTTCGTCACAACATTGCAGCTTGAATTTACATACAATGCATTGGAACATACTTAATAATCTTCTGGTATACTAAATAGTATGGTAGTTAAGGGTATTGGAGCACACCAATTTTAAAAGCTACGTCTCACGTGTTCTCCTGAGAGAGACAATCAAATAGTCTGATTACTGGCATGTGTTTGTGGAGATAGTTATACAAAGAAAGTCTTCAACAGAAACTACATGTTTTACATTTAGACAACTATACTCGTGACAAGATATCAACCTTTTTTGTTAAGCGCTCACATTGAACCACATCAAATACAACTTCAATGAAACCATTTCAAACTTAATTCAAATGTAACTGTACTTGGCCCTTAGTTTAAATAAATACTATTTGTGTGGTACCTCTGTTACACAGGGCATATTATCTGCGCTATAAACTAGTTAGCTACCTGTTTGGGATGCAACTATTGGTCAGCTAAACTAACACTAGCTAACTAGCCTGTGAATGTGCTCGTCGTATTTGTAGTGATGTTTACGCACTGTAGGTTCAATCGTTGGTCCTGACTGATCCCGTTTTCGTCCAGCAGAGGGTAACGTTAGATAAACTAAACAAATGTCACTTTCTAAATAACCGATATCCATAAAACACAGTGAAGATGAAATAAAAATAAACCCATTAAATGTAAATCAGCCCAGACAAATAAACGAGACATTATTATTGTGTACCCCTATGGAGGGATGCGATGACGTAGAGATGATTTGTTGCTCATCCTCGCTCCGGACCTGGACCAGAGTTAGCAGGGTTGGGTCTACAGTTTCTCTGAGCTAGTCTTACTGTCCTGTCGATACTAATAGCTATCTGTGTGACCTTGGTCGAGAAGTCATTTTTTTTGTATCATGTGAATGAAACACTTTTAGTCTGCACCAAACTGCAGGGACGCAGAGCAGTTGACGCATTCGTTTTTGCTGAGCGTACACACACACACACACGCACACACGCGCGCACATGCAAGCTGCGAATGACCAGAGAGCTCGCTAAGGACGTAGCGTAACCGGGCCACTGAAAACGTAACGAAACAGCGAGTTGTTTTCCTTAGACATTTTTTAAAGCTGGTCGGCTCGCTAGCTGACGGCAAACCATGGACGACAAGTCATTCACCAAGGAGTTGGACGGATGGATTGAACAACTGAATGAGTGCAAACAGCTGAGTGAGAATCAGGTCAAAGTCCTGTGTGAAAAGGTAAGGTTTGCGCAGGGAGACAGGCACGCTATTAATACCTGTTATTAGCTTTCTGCAATGCTAGCGGACCGTTAGCTGTTAACGTTGCATCGTCGTGCTCAGAAGAAATGTATTGGCGGAACTAACATGAGCTAATGCATGTGGCCTTGCTTTGGAGCACACCATTTGACTGCAGCTGCATGCAGCACATCGCTCAGGGAAGCAACTCGCCAAGAAGATGGAGGAGGATGCCTGCTAAAATATGTTTTCTCTAGCTACGCCCACTCCTGGTTCCTCACTAGAGTGCACCGGCACTACCACAACAAACTATAATAATCTTCTGTGTCCTTTACAATCTGACAAAAATGATGCACATTTAGTGTTATAGAGTGTTAATAAGGCTTGTGTAATACACATGCTCATTGTGTACTCCTTACATTGCACCATACTCTTGTGTTACCTGTTAATCAGCATCATCCTGTGTTTTCTTGGTCCTCCATTTAAGGCAAAGGAGATCCTCACAAAGGAGTCTAACGTGCAGGAGGTGAGATGTCCGGTGACCGTCTGCGGGGATGTCCATGGTCAGTTTCATGACCTGATGGAGCTGTTTAAGATTGGGGGGAAGTCTCCAGACACCAACTATCTCTTCATGGGAGACTATGTTGACAGAGGCTACTATTCTGTGGAGACAGTTTCTCTTCTGGTTTCTCTTAAGGTAAAAAAATGACACATTGCCACTGATGCTGTGATATATGTCAGGACAAGGATAATGTTTATTGCTGATTATTTTTGTATTTTGTTATAAAACCATTTTTATTTGTAGGTAAGGTTTCGTGAACGAATCACAATTCTCAGAGGGAACCATGAGAGCAGACAGATCACACAGGTGTACGGCTTCTATGACGAGTGCTTAAGGAAATATGGAAATGCCAATGTTTGGAAGTACTTCACAGATCTGTTTGACTACCTGCCTCTTACTGCGCTGGTAGATAACCAGGTACGGTTGTGTATTCACATGTAACATGTGACATACAGCAAAGATACAGGGACTCATCATTTATTTTCTGCCTCTTCCATAAGATTTTCTGCCTCCATGGTGGATTGTCCCCTTCAATAGACACACTGGAACACATCAGAGCGCTGGATCGCTTGCAGGAGGTTCCTCATGAGGTAAATTGAGAAAGAGCCCTTCTAGATTATGTATTATTCTGTAGTTTACTGTTATAACAGGATGTTGCAACATTTATTTTAAGGAGTATGATGGTGCATGTAGATGCAAGGATGCTCCGACAATCTTGGAAATTTGACATCATGCATATTGGACATTCATCACATTTCATTTTAAAGTTTAGAGTTGAAACGATCCTCAATCCATAGAAAATTAATTTGCAACCATTTGAATCATTTAGTAATCATTTATATGTTTTTAGTACAAATTCACTGGTTCTGCCTTTTTAAATGTGAAGTTGTTGGGGTTTTCTTGGTCAACATTTTCAGACAATGTATAGCTCAAACAATAACTCCAGAAAATATTCAGTAGATTAATACAAAATTCTTAAATTTTTTACCCTAAAACCTCTAGATATTGGACAGATTGTGTGAACACTGATGTTTCCTCCATTTTTCAGGGTCCAATGTGTGACTTGTTATGGTCCGACCCAGATGACCGTGGCGGCTGGGGCATCTCACCTCGTGGCGCTGGTTACACCTTCGGGCAGGACATTTCCGAGACCTTCAACCATGCCAATGGCCTAACTTTGGTCTCGAGAGCCCACCAGCTGGTGATGGAGGTACTTTAACTTTGTTAATCTGCTGAAAGTAATTCCGTTTTTTAATTGGAGCCACTGCAGATGCAGCTTTGACTTAAAACGTTTAAAACAAATAACATGCAGGTAATCTTTTTATGCTAGGGTTACAATTGGTGCCACGACCGCAATGTAGTGACGATCTTCAGTGCACCAAACTATTGTTATCGTTGTGGAAACCAGGCAGCAATCATGGAACTTGATGACACGTTGAAATACTCCTTGTAAGTACATTTTGTTACTTTGATTTTTGGCACTTTCTTAAAAAGGAATTATTATTGACGACAACTCTTGCCTTTTCTTTGCTTCAGCTTACAGTTCGACCCTGCGCCACGCAGAGGGGAGCCCCATGTGACGCGGCGTACGCCAGACTACTTCCTGTAAAGATCACTGTCGAGGATGGCAAGAGGCTACACAGAGAAAAGAAGCATTCTTAACTCATGGACCAAAAAACAAAAAAAATGTGTGCCATAATCACAATGAAATGGAAACTGTCACATCTAGTTAAAGACCACCATCCTTTCAACTTTTTCCTCTCTGTGCATGATGTTTTTATTGCTAGAAATGATTGCTACTATGAACAATACGGTCACAATACCTGCTGGTTTGTCAGGAAACATGAATGAACTGATGCAGAGAATAAGTAATGTTTAAGTAAAGTAATGTTTGTGTCGATAATGAGCAGAGTGTTTCCATATACAGTATGTAAGCCGCATCTAACACTTGGCATGGCCTCAAATCAAAGGTTGCAGTAAATATAATGTCAACTCTTTCTTTTTGAAGCGCAACAGTTTATTTTGTGAAGTGAAATGATAGGGTTAGACGTCGGAAATGAGTATGTTCTCTTTGCACTTTTGTATTTGATTTTTATCACATGGCACTGACAGACTTTCTTCTTTTTTTATACCCTGTTATAGTGTAAGTAGCCCTCTTCCTGCCCTGCTGTCTCTTATGGGAGTTAATGTAATTCATTTAAGTAGGCAATATTGGTACCAATTACATCAGTTGTAAACAAATAAATAACTTAATGTTTTGCAGCCACCACTATACGAAATAAAGACTGAAGTTGCTTCGTCATGTACTTCATTTAAGCACAGTTTGTGGCATTATTCCCTTTCACCAGTCACCACTAGATGGAAACAGACACCCAGAAGCTGCCGATGATCCACTGATCATCGTGATAATCAGGCTGACTGTGAATGTGTGCAGGAGATTGTGTACTTATTGTGTATTTATGTACTAAAGGCGTTTGGTATATGATGATTGCAAACGAGATAAGGCTGCTAGTGTGCCATAGAGGACTATTAGACTAACTATCATTATTTATTTTATAAATGGACCAAATAATGATTTGTTTTTCATGGAAACTTTTCACAAGACATTAGTGTTGGCCAATCAATGTCAGGCTGCTGTAGAGCCGTTTGTGAAAATCCAAAGTTTTACCAGTTATTAATAATTTACTGCCTGTGAATCAATGTCGCAGAAATGTCAGAGCTCTAACGGATGTGGTGCTCAGCTCGCTGCTGAAAATAAAAGCCTCACTGAAAGGACGAGAAATGAAACATAATTTGCCACTTCACTGTTTACTACCTAAGATTGATACATTTTCGTAGAAGATTAGAAAATATTTTTTTATTTTCAAGACTCTTTATTTCCCGTCATCCTTGAGTGTCACACCTCCAATCTGTTCCCAGTGTGTTTCTGGACTTTTACTTTGTCAGCTCAGTGCTTGGCGCTGGGGGATGTGCCTCTCGTGCGCTCTGTAGCGGAGCTGACGCTGCTTGCACAGTAATATTAGCTGGCTGCAGTCTTTCAGGGACACCTCTTGCGGACCTGCTGGAGCCCACAGTGCAGTAAGTAACCTGTCCGCATTGTCTTTTTCTAACGGCTCCAATCAAGACGTCAACAACAGAAAAAGGCGAGCGTGCACGTTGTTGTCTGAGGTCGGGTAAACTGTCATTAGACGCGTGGGGCTCCTCGAGCAGCCTGCTGGATGTGTGGATGTGGCAGGCTGATACTAGTTGAATCTGGGGCACACAGCTGGACTGTTATCGCGCTGGACAGATGCCGTGGCCAATTAGTCGTTTCTAAAATGATGAGTCTTAAATTTTTTTTAAATTGTCTGATAAAGTCTCACTGAGATCGCTTTGTTCAGATGCAGAAACACCTCCAGTTACAGTCCAGATCTGACTGGTCTACGTCGGGTTGAACAATTAACCGTATCCAGTCACAGAGCATGTTCACCCTGCGACTACAGAGCCGCTATCACAGTGCGAGAACACATTAATGAAGGGTGAACTATCTGCCATAGGGTTTTTGATTTTTTTAAATATATTTCATTGTAATGTGTTGTTATGAATTGCAGGTTAATGTGTGGCCACGCAGGCCGCCCTTGATTGGTTGAGCGTGAGGGCAGAGGCATCTGAGGGTTTACAGCTCAAAGGCCGTGTCAGTGCAAAGTTCAGTCCTCTGATATCACCATCAATGAATCATAAATATAGTTATTATCGGGGGTTGCAACTACTGTTCAAACCAACTCGTGCAGAGATTTAGTGTTTCATTGGACAATCTCAGAGTGTGTGTGTGTGTGTGTGTGTGTGTGTGTGGGGGGGGGGGGTTTGTTGTCATCTCGTGAGAATCTCATGGAGTTTAATTCAATTTAAAGAGACAGCACGCCACAACCGCCAGCAAACAAGAGTTCTCTGTTTTATTGTCAAGCCAGCAGCCATCTTTGGTGCAATTTCAGGTGGAGTTTCATCATCATGCTGCTGCCCCTACGGGTGCTGCAGATTCGTGCATGGACTCGCTGCACCTCGGTGTGTCCTTGGTCTCCCAGCAGTTCAGCTGGAGAATGGAACAAATGGGTTAAAAACCAGATCAGACTGGGTTATCTGGACACACACACACACACACACACACACACACACACACACACACACACACACACACACACACACACACACACACACACACACACACACACACTGGGTAGAATGAGCATGCTGCATGCACATCCACAAAGCTGATGTTTTTTGATAGTGTAGTCTATTCAGTGCAGGCCAGTCTTATCTGGTTTAGGATTGTGAGATGATAAATGCATAGAACTTGCTCACTAGTGGTGTTGATTAATATAGTTGCATAACACGCTGCTCCTCGCTCACTTAGCCCCAATACAATTTGTACTTATCGAAATAATTAAAAACTGGTGTGCAGCCAATCACGGTTGTTCACAATGCACATGCCGAACGCTTTGGCACTTTCCAAAAGCTGCTTTTCAGCCACAGTTTGGGGGGTTGGTGTGCTCCCATAATAGGGCTTTGCAATTTAGTGCTTCACAACCCTTGTGTCAGGTCAGCCATCACCATAGCAACATTATGCTGAATAAGCGGCATTGCAATCTAGGGAGGAGTATTAGTTTCAGGAGTCCTTCCTCACTGACCTGTGTCTGCAAAGAAAAAAAGGAAGTGAGAGACTATAACTCATGGGGTGAGTGCTGGACCACGGCCCTGAAATCCTGGAACAATATCAGTCATCATCAGTGAAATACAACGCAGTTATGAAACACAGTTATTCTAGAGAACAGACATTCGTGTTGCTGGACAGAGAACTTGCTTTTTTCCCCCTCCTGCTTCGATCTATTTACTCCAGAAGAAGGCGACTGAAAATCCTCGAACCTTGAAGCATCCTACATATTTTTGTGCGCTGCAAATACCAGATATAATTATTGAAACATTTGTCTTTCTCCAGATAAATATGGCAGCAGAGCTATCCACTTCCATAAACATCAAGGAGCCCCGGTGGGACCAGAGCACGTTTGTAGGTCGGGCCAAACATTTCTTCACTGTCACAGACCCCAGGAACATTCTCCTCACCAACGAACAACTAGCACATGCCCACAAAGTCATCACCGACTACAGGTAAACCAATGCTACAGCTGCTAGTACAGTTGTAGCGGTAGCAATACACCAGGATATCAATGATGTGCTCTTATGAATGTGGGGTTTGCTTTAAATGTTGTTTTTACTGCCTCCTAGGAAAGGTGTAGTCTCCCCAGGACTGACAGAAGATGAACTCTGGAGAGCAAAATATGTTTTTGACTCGGCTTTCCACCCCGATACTGGGGAGAAGATGATCCTGATTGGCCGCATGTCAGCGCAGGTTCCAATGAACATGACGATCACTGGATGCATGATGACATTTTACAAGTAATGTAGGATTTCTTACTGTCTGACTGTGACTGTTACATCCAGGCTTATAGATTTAATTATATCACTGACACTATTCCCATTGCTTGGTTGGTCGTGGTTTACTGGGACGCTAGAATAGAACGGAGCAATAATGTTATTATTGACACATGTGTTTTTCCTACTATGACAAGTCGCCTTGTTCCCTAACTTAATTACTTAAAATATTATCACTTGTGCATTTTTATGTGTGAATTGCTATTGATTCTATTGTTTTCAATGTTGCAGGACGACTCCAGCGGTGGTGCTCTGGCAGTGGATCAATCAGTCTTTTAACGCAATAGTCAACTACACCAACAGGAGCGGTGATGCTCCAATCACGGTCAGGTAAGAGACGGGGGTTTAGGCACTGATACAGGCTCATATTAACCCTTTAATTCAACCGGGGGGCCAGTTTTTGTGTGATGGTGTGATGTGACTGGTGACTCTTCTGTTTGCAGTCAGCTTGGTACGGCCTATGTGTCTGCCACCACAGGGGCGGTTGCCACCGCTCTGGGACTAAATGCACTAACAAAGGTACCAGTTCATCTAACGCCCATTATACCTCTCATTTTAATGTGTCGAACTCAGCTGCATGGGTGTGCTGGCATGAGTTAGCCACTCACAGTCTCTTTGTCATAGAGGAGCTGTATTATTTACACGGTCATGGTCCTGGTATCAGAATGTTTTCCTGCCAGCTTTTAAAAGTGACTTTGTGCTCTACACTCTGATGTATTGTAGAAAAGTACATGTACAGCATCTGGAACATAAGCTGCAATAACGTCTACTGGTCTGAGAGGTTGAATTGGCCGTGATGTACAGCAGAGCCAAATGATTAATTTCTTCCTTTCTGTTTTTATGCCTCCTCTCTCCTGCTGTAGCACATCTCACCTCTGATTGGACGGTTTGTTCCATTTGCTGCTGTTGCTGCTGCTAACTGTATCAACATCCCTCTGATGAGGCAAAGGTAAAGAGGACATGCAACACTCAGCAAAGTACCTCATGGTTTTGAAGCATGTTTACAATTGAAATATGTCCCTGGAATTCCTCATTGGAGGTGTAACGAAAGGTCAGATGATTCTGATTTAATTTGCTTCGCTCCTTCTTTTCAGAGAACTTCAACACGGCATTCCCATAACAGATGAGAATGACAACAGGCTAGGAGAGTCGACGAAAGCTGCACAGCAGGCTATCTCTCAGGTTGTGGTCTCCAGAATCCTCATGGCTTCTCCAGGAATGGGTATGAATATATTTATATCAGTCCAATAAGACACCTGCTGTTAGGTTTGTTAACTCCTCCCCTGACAGCTGGTGGCGTCATTTTAAACCACCAACTTTATTATATATAAAAAAATGTGTTATTTGTGTCTTTTCAGCGATCCCCCCGTTTTTAATGAACCATTTGGAAAAGAAGGCCTTTCTGAGGGTAGGCATATTTCTGCTTCGTTTCATGCTTTAAGACACAATGTAACCTGGAATATCAGCTTCATCCTCACAGGTTTAATGTGTTACATGATAAATGGTGGGAACCTCATGTTCTTCGCTGTGTCTACCACTCTGTTTCCATTTCGTAATCACACATCAGAGGAATGAAAGGCACTGAGGACATGAGGCCACTCTAGTATGGGAATTCACCACCGCTTTTGTGCCGCTCATTCGCTTTTTCTGCCTGGTCTTTTCAGAAGTTCCCATGGATGAGTGCACCTATTCAAGTCACCCTGGTGGGATTCTGGTGAGTCGTCAGAGATGGTCCACCTGATAAGCAGCCATGTCAAATTCCATTCACGTTTCTTTTTTTTTTGTGGGGATATGAAATTTCAGCAACCCCAAGGTTTATGTCACTTTAAACGTTGCTGTTTAAGTTATTGTGAAATATTTCACGAGGAATGTGCTCATAAGGACTGACGACAAATCTTGTCTTTTCTTTGCTTTAGCCGCTACCTTGTCATTTGCAAGTGCCTTCATCATTTCAAGTGTTAATTGTAAAAAACAAATGTTATCTTTGCAAATTGGAAGTTGGACTGCCATTCAATTTTTCACAGACATTCATGGTCACCAGAGGATCAATTCTTCTGACTTTGGTGGTCCTTAAACTTCTCATAATAGCGACATCATCATGCCAAAAATGCATTTGTGCAATACTTTGTTTTATGACCAAATACCTACAAATCTAATGAGATTCCCATCAGCCTCAGCTGTCAGTGTGTTTAGTTGCATTCTCAAATGTTAGCATGCTAACATGCTAAACTAAGACGGTGTCTTACAATAATGTTATTGTAATACCACAATAATATGTTAAACCGATATTTGTACACATGAAACAACCAGCTTGCTGTGACCACACAGCTGAATGTGCCCTCGCTCTTTTCTGTCAGGTGTCTTTTTAGGCCAATCAGCCGAGGTCAGAACAGGAAGCTCTGGACTGTTTATCTGTGGAGTGTGTTTCATAGCTCTGTGTTTCTTTCTCAGCCTGGTGTTTGCCACTCCACTGTGCTGCGCATTGTTCCCTCAGAAGAGGTGAGTGAAAAGTTCAAACTTGACCCCGAGGTGATTGTAAACCAGTCTGTCGTAGCCACAGAGCCCTTCTTTCTCTCGTTGAATATATGCAGAGTGTGCATGATTCGACTCTGCCTGAAAAAGTTGCATAACACGCCTACAGTATATGTGTTTGACCCATTAACCCCTTCGTTTCTCCCATTCCACCCCCCTGGATCCAGCTCCATGTCAGTCAGCCGCCTGGAGCCGGAGCTGCAGGAGAAAATCCGGGCCAACCACCCCGGAGTGGAGAGGGTCTACTTCAACAAAGGGCTATGAGTGTGCAGCCCACTCATCCAAACACTGCCATAACACAGCTGCAGGCTCAGTCCTCGCCTCTCTGCCAGCCCTCCTCATTCAGTGTGCCAAAGTTAAGTTTGGGTCTCCTCATTTCCACCATTCAGATGGATATCTGGGGACTCCCTCTCTTTGTAACGACATGTTTGCTTTTGTCAATGTGATTGTTGATTTTGTTGTAACTGCTAGAGAAGATTTTCTCCGACTGGGCCGGATAAAAAAAAGAATGATGTTTATCATGACAGATGCTGTATAGTGGGCACTGTGGGATCGTTTTAAGTGGACATTTCTTCCGTACAGTGCTTTTTTTTTCTTTAGAAGTGTGTGACTCGTCGATCGTTTCTCGCCGCCAAACCGTTTCACACTCTCTCCTACCTGAGGTTGGCAGTCATCTTATTTCTTACCTGCATTATAATTGATTCTAATCACATTTTAGTACTGATTATACAAAGACCCCTGCAGTTCATGCTTTTGCCAAATTTCTTTCACACCTCATCAACGATTACAACCTCCTACTCATGACAGTATTATTTCAAAGAATGGCATTCACTTAAACTCACTTTAATTCAGTTTATTTTGCCAAATGAGTACTCATCCAGTGAGCTTTGAAGCCTCTTGACATTTAATCATGAACCTGAAAACAACTCTCCAGGGATCCACCCTATAAAATGTGATGCTATGATGACGGCAACCATTGATGGGCCAACACGGTGCTATTTTATGTCTTAATAATTGGTGTTTATCATACTATTTATTCTGCTTGCCAAACATGCATGAACAAACCACTCGTATGATTCAACCTCTGTGGAAAATATGTTTCTGTATATCTAGTTGCTCTGAGGTCACAATCAGGAGAGCTGAAAGGTGGTGACAAAATGTGTAAGTAATGATAAACACTGGTTCTCACTTAACTAATCCATAATCTCCAATAGTTTATCCAGGATTTGGTGATCATAGTATTTGATCCCACCAAAATTCAACTACTTATTCATGCCTTTCAACAGACTTGTATCTATCTTCTGTACCTTAATGCAGCATCCTAAGAGGGTTGATTATAACTGCACAAAGTGACACATTTTAGATTTAGGTGACAGTTTTATCATATTGTTTTGGACGTGTTATAATACATGTTAGATATGGATGTCAGTATTGGGGGGGAAAAATGCCAAAAAAACAATTTCAAGATAGAGGAATCCATTTAAACAATATGTGTTTTAAATGTGACTTTTGCCATTATGAAATCCACCTGGTCTGTGGACTCATTGTACAGGATATCTTTGACCTCAGCCTGGTGGGTTCCCAGTTAAAATCGTGGATCATTAACAACCCCTTGCTCTTTATATTTTGCTGTTCAAGTGAGAAATATGCACATCTTAGAAATGGCATACAGTTACACCAGCACACACTATCACACTGATGGTTTAACTTCTGTTCTGTACCTGTCCCGTCAAATATTCAGACGATAATGGACACTGTCGGTGTAGACTGTGTTGTGCAGGCGTGCATTCATTGCATTTGTGTGCCACATTTACAGGAGATTTATCATAGATTTATCATTGGACATTAAAATCAGGGATTAGAGTGAAAAAGATGGACTTGAAGCCACAAAACCAACAAGCACTATTTAGCAAATCTATCTTAATTTTGAAACTTTAACAATGATTTTGTATTTGAAACACATCAAACTCTTGTAAACGATTTGATTTGATTTGATTGCATCTTTTGCTGATCATGATGTGTAATTTCTGTCAGGTGTTTAATGTTTAATATACTGTAAATCTACTTGCATATATTGCTGTAAAAGTACCTTTATTTTAAATCGTCATTGTGTCCAGAGAGATGTGTTGGAGGTGGAGCTGTTCCAAGTGAAGTTTGTTATTTAGTGTTAAAAACTGAATGTAGCATTTTACAATTTCAGCTTTGGTGTTAGTCCAGAAAAGCACAATAAGTCAACATATTTCAAATGCTGCATATTTTAAAAACTTGTTGAACCTGTTCAGTTTCCTGACCGCAATACTTTTCAGTACATCCAAGAAAAGACGATAAATATTAAACTTCCCTTTTGGTAGACTCTATTTCCGAGTGTCCCTTAACCTCTGACTGCATCGGATGAGAACTAATTCATAATTAATGTGTTTAAAAAATATTAAATTAACTACCTAATAAATAACATGTTAACAAGCTTCTATCTACCAAACGAGATGAAATGTCTCAACAACCAAAGCGATACAAATCGACTCAAGATCGACTCAAGAGGAAGAAGTCATTTACAGTTTGCATTCATAGCAATGAATATTTTTAAAATACAAGAAAAACACGGTATTTGTTTTGCAGTACACTGGGGTGATGTGATGTTTAGACTAACTGGAAGAAATAAAAGTTGATGAAATCTTAAATCTGGTGTTTGTTGATTATGTTCAACTGCAGCTCCAAAGCACCATCTTCTGGTTCAAACGGGACAAAGCGACATTACAAAAGTGTTTTATTCAAAGGCACATAATGTTCAGAAAAACTATGAAAGACAGCAAATTCGCTTCATTCGACTGCACACGGAACTGAAGCCCTACAGACGTCTTCACAAAGCAATGCACAAAAACAACCGCGCACAGAGCGCTTTGACAGCTACAGAACAGGATGCATCATGGGAAAGCGGCAGGACAAACTGGCGGCTCCTTTCATCATCCCAAAGAATTACTAGAGGGGCTCAGACACAAAAATGACAGGAATAGCTGGACTGTAGTGATCGTCTCCTGAGTTGACACAGTCGATAGTAATGCAGAAAATCTTTGTTATACTTTTACGGGAGAAAAGAATAAAGCACAGACAGTTCAACAGTAGCTGTCATCTCGATTATACAACTTGTGATGTTTAAGTAACTCTACTTCATCAACGTTTGTCCCTCAGTAACTTGTTTGGTGGTGCTGCTGAGACACAGCTGTGTTCAGTCTGCCGATCCTGCTGTTGTTCTGCTCCCCTGGGTTTAAAGATGTTTCTTTGATCAAGAGCAACAGTGTGATTCACATAAAAAAAGCACAAAGACTTACACCACTGAAAGACATTCCATTACATCTTATCTAGTGTGACGACAGAACACAAATGCATTTGCGATAGGCTTTTTTTTTTTTTTCTCCCCATAGCAGACATTTTGACTGATAGTAGGAAAAGAGTTACTATGAAACTAAAGCACCTAAATGGAATCCAGCCTTCATTCATTTCACTATTCACACCAGTCATTTTCCTACTGTGACATTCCAAAATGTCTTCTGTGGGGAAAAAAAGGCCCATTTGGCTTTTTCATAACAAACTGCATCACGACACGAGTTCTTGTCTTTGCAACGAGCAAATAAAGTAATTCAAGCTCAAACTAAGTCGTCCATGTAACAATTTTAAGTTTAACAGTGAATAATGTTCACATTCAGCGAGTGACATCCTGTATCGTTAGGCAAAGATGCAGAGAGTAGTAGACAACTGTAGAAACATTTGATAGAGTCGTTCAGTCTCTGCAGTGAGTCGATGACCTTATCTCTGTTCTCTGTTCCCCCTTTCAGTTCAAGGCCACCTCAGCTCGGTGCTATCTTTGGAATGTGGTGGACTTTGCCGAGGTGGCACTTCAATTGGCACTTGGGTAACATTGACATTTACAACTCACTCCATTAGCACAAACCAGCCGATTCCAGCAAGTCACAAGACTTCTTTTCTCAGTAATTACACATTTTGGGAGATTGAAAGTGAAAATTTGCATTTTGGATTCAACAACTTCATTTTTCACAAAGGATATAATGAAAAAAAAATAAAAATAAATAAAGGTAATATAAATACTCTGAAATAGAATTATACAGAAGCGTTATTATAATTTTTGTTCAAGGAAGTGAGTTAAAATAGAACTCAGTAGTGTCCTCTCTTATATGGGGCACCACTGGTAAAATGTCTTTGGATGGGTGTTAAAGATTGTCCTGGCAGCTGAGCTGATCATCATTCTGCTTCCTGGTTGTGGAAGGCTCTGTGGAGGCTTCATTCTCACGCACACAGAGTGTCAAAGGGTTGGTCAGAGTGTGCCCAAAGGGGGGCGACCTCAACAAACGACAGGCTGCAACGGAGGGACAGAAAGCCACCCCCCCCCTCAAGCTCTGAAGTGCCAGTGATCAGCTGGTTGAGCTAAAAGAAAACGAGGGGCATGTAAGTCAACGGCGCTGCCCTGAGGCATCTACAGCAGACGGATGGACCGCTATTCAATGCAACCCTTTAAGCTTAGCATGGCCGATCCTTGAATAAATGCATTCACCATCTACTTCTTCGGCACAGAAAAGTCGTTGCTGACCCGTGTGAGCCTTACGTCTTCAGCACAACTCCTCGTCACACAACGCCTCCCCCACCAGCAGCGAGTGTTTGTCGGGCTCGCTGAGCACCAAGCTGTTGAGAGACTGCTTGTCGGAGCGCAGGGAGTTGATGGAGGCACGACTGTAGTTCACAATGCGGTCCAGCAGACTGAGTCTGGGGGAGGGACGACGCAGCTCGCCCATGCCGATGTGGACGCTGACGTCGGACAGGCTGCCCTGCCGCCTGCTGCTGTTACCCAGTCTGGCCTCCAACATCTCAGCACTGGGCTTAGTGTAACTAAACAAAGACGAGGACAAAGAGAGAGACAAATATGGAAAGTGATTGGAAAAAGAATATTATGAAAAGGGTGATAAAATGGCCCCAACAAAGCATTCAATATCTCATTACCATTTGAGTAGAAGGGAGGACAAAACCACAGAGACGGACGACAGAGCCATCGCAGCCGAGCCCATCCAGGGCTGTAACACCAGACCAATAGGAAGGAACACACCTGTGGACCGACACAAGTCAGATTAGCACCGTGGACGACATTATTACAGTGATTACCGTCAATGCGATGACATTATTTGAATAAATCTTGTTTTAGTCACCTACCAGCAGCAATAGGAATGCCAACCAGGTTGTAGACGAGAGCAAACACAAAGTTGATCCGGATCCTCTTGACAGTCTTTTTAGAAAGGTCAATGCTGGCCACCACATCCAGGAGGTCATTCTGCAGACGAGGTTTAAAAAAGGGGAAAGAAAAGGTTGTAATATCAGATAAATTGTGCTTAATAATAACATTAAAACCACATTCCAAGTAATAACTGCAGAGAGGTTAACACATTTGAGATACAGTTTATAAACAGTGGTACATAATAGACAAATATATATTTTTGGGAAAACAAAACAAACCTATTTTAAATCTTTTTTTATAAGTTTATTGGGCAAGTTGACGAATAAATATAATAATAATAGTAATTAGCTACAAACTACTGATTGAGACACCTAAGCTGGTTTCAGACTACATTTTGAAATGGGGTCGCATCACACACATAAGGATAATATTCACAGATGTTCTTCTCTCCAATATAAAACATGCCCACACTACAAGACTTAAAAATAATGCAGCATCACACACACACACTACAGGATATTACTAAAATGATTGTGCCGGAGGGAGCAACCTCACGTGACGCCTCTCACGTTTCAAAAGATATTAACAAAACAGAGACTGATGTGACGCTACAACTCGCTGTAGTGATGCTCTACAGTGAGAAAAAAACAGCAGAAGGATAAACGAGTCTGGATGAGAACAATGGCTGGAGGGGACGCGGTCAACACGGGTTGTCTATTCTTCAGCTTTGAAACACCGTCAGCGGCTCCAGCTGTCTCTCTCAATGACTATTATGGGAAGTAGTGATGTTATCCTGCAGATTTTAACTCCTAAATATCAGACACGTTTGAAATAATCGAGGCCGCCATGCTGAGGCTGCAAAGGGTTCGTGAAAGGCCGCACATTACAGATAATCAATACCGACCAAGGGCCCGGACCGGATTTCCCCTCCAATTGTCGGGACGGGTAAATCAGGGTTAAAATCGGACCAAAACTCCTGAGCCTGGCTTAAAATTACCCAAAATATAAGGCACTTAATGCGTTAAAGTAATATAATAATCGCTTATGTTAACACGGATAATGTGAAATGTGAAATCATATGTTGCTGTCTTGATAAATATGTCATATTGCAGTATCACTTGTATTACACGTTTGGCATCATGACAGTGTTGCATACTCTGCGTTTTCTGTGACAGAGTTATACGGCCTCTATGCTACAGGGCAGACATTTTATGTTTGATGTTTTCATGTCATGAAACAGCTGATCTGTCGGCCAGAGACATGAATTCATGACAGACTTAAAAAAAAATCCTCCAAGCGCAAATTCTCACCCTGATCAAAACCACATCTGCTGCCTCTATGGCCACATCTGTCCCGGTTCCTATGGCAATGCCCACGTCAGCCATGGCCAGAGCAGGTGAGTCGTTGACACCGTCGCCCACCATGGCGACTCTTTTTCCCGCCTGCTGCAGCTGCTCCACCTTGGCCACCTTGTGGGAGGGCAGCACCTCGGCAAACACCTTCCTGATGCCCACCTGTGAGAGAGGCGGAGACAGACAGGCTCACAAACCACAAAATAAAAAGCAATAATATAATAGCTTTAAAAACATTTGAGACTGGGGTAAAAAGTAACAAACGAATGGGGCCAGGGGAGGAGGGATAATATTCAGAGAAAGAAACGTACATATTTATGAGCGAAAAAATAGTGGGGGGTGGAGATTTGTCAAGAAAACACATTGCTTCACTTTGCAAGATTGGATCAACCACAGACATCACCGGTAACGTGAGCCGTATTTATTAGTATTTATGTTCATAAAAGAAAACGCGCATATGTATCTATCATGACCGTCGCCTCGCTCAGAGGCCATACTTAACCATAAGAACGCCACTTAAAGCGAAACTCAGGTGGCAGCTGTTGCTACCACAGTTTTGCACAATAGTTGTTTTTTTTTCTCATAATATTCTCATAATATTACCTCCCTCTACTGGCTTCATGATGTATTTGTTTTTTACCGAAAACGGCCCTAATACGCCATCATAGAGACTTGATATGAATATGAATTAAGTTACCGCAATATTTTTACAATATCTTAGTATGAGTGTTGGGTTTTGGGGGTTTTAAATGTAACATTGTAGTTTTATATCAGCATTACTAATGCTTCCTTCTCAAACATATCACTTCATATCACTGTTCTCTTCCGTATTTTAAATCATCTACCTCTATATCCACTTTCTGTCCATACCTGAGCAGCAATGGCTCGTGCCGTCTTGCTGTTGTCTCCAGTCATCAGCACAACCTCCAGACCCATGTTGGTCAGAGTGTGAACAGCCAGCTCAGCCTCTGGTTTCACTGTGTCTGCTATGGCTATCATCGCACACAGCAGATCTACGGACAAGGGAAAATATTGTACTCAATTATAACAATACAAAGAGTTTTAGACAAGAACATAACTGGTGGCAGTCAGTCAGGAAAAGGACGGCAAACAGATAAAAGATTTCTCGTTAAACGGCACTACTCACTGTCTACAGCTACTAGAACAGCAGTGCGTCCTCTGCGCTCGTGCTCCATCATGGCCTCATCTATATCTGATCTGATCTGCAGACAATTCCTTTTCATCCACTCTCTGTTGCCAATCAAAACAACGTAGTTGGCTGTCTGGACAAGACCTACACACAGAGATCATTTGGGTTAGACAACAGCAAGGAAACATAAAGGTGAATGACATTTAGTGCAACTGTATCACTACCTTGATTCATAATCTTAGGACGAAATGAAAATGTTTCAGTATTTCTGTTGAATACACGGCTACAACAATGTGTTTCCCAGCATACTTAGTGGCTGCGGGTCCATGATGAGTGGATGGGAGCTGGTGGACATCCTGGTGTCGCTGATCTGGACGAGGACGCTGTTGCGCTGGTTGTTGTCCTCGCTGTCTGCCTGTCTCAGCAGGGCCTCCGTGTTGCTGACCTGACACCGGATGCCACAGCCGGGCACCGCCTGAAAGTCGGTGCATGCGCCAAGAGACTCTGTGCTGAGCTCCTTCACACGGAAAACAATGAATGTTTAACAACTGGAGCATATGGAGAATCATCTGGTGGATCTGCGATTGTAGAGTGTGGGCGTTAAATTTAAAAGGTAGAGATCAACCTGTTTGCAGTATTTGGTGATGGCTGCTCCCAGAGGGTGTTCACTGTTGTTCTCCGCTGTACCCACGATGGCCAGCAGTCGGGAACGAGGCATCTTGTTCCCCTCCACAACTATCTTAACTTGGATAACTTTCGGAGCTCCATACGTGATGGTCCCAGTCTTATCGAACACCACTGACTGGACCTGCCAATAGGAGATATGAGAAGAAAAATAAAGACTATAAGGCTGAATTTTAAATGTTTTACAGTATTAAATTAGAGTAACATCTAGACCAGGGGTCTGCAACCTTTTTGATATGAAGTGGCAGACTTCCAACCATTCACACAGAGGCTGCTATGCAAGGTGCCACCTGCCCATCAGGATCTAAACTAACTAATCCTCACTCACACACACACACACACACACACACACACACACACACACACACACACACACACACACACACACACACACCGATGGCACACCCTTTGGAAGCAGTATCTTTACTAACACACTTCAACATGCGGACTAGAGGAGCAGAGTATCAAAGTGCCAATGTTCAAATTAGAGGACAACCCGCCCTATACAAGAAGGCCCTCATCATTATGAAAACATCCACATCTTAAATTCTGCAAAGAAGGCAACGAGTGTTAGCCAATCAGAGGCAGAGTAGGGCGGGTCTTGGTGGAGGAAATTAAACTACCGTAAATAACAGGCCGCACACCCAACTGCCAATGGGTGTGTAAGAGGTAATTTGGCATGTGTATGAGAGGGCACTTCAACATTTCCAAAAAACTCTCTTGCACACTTATTGCTAGTGAGCCACTGGTTCAGCGACCACATGCCAATTTAGACTAATGTGGTTTTGTAACCTGGAAAAGCAAAGCCATTTCATAATGGATTTAAATTGACAGTTGGTCTGTTACATAGCTTGCTGACTGCATAGAGGTGTCAGGATATCATTATCAACACACCTTATGCGCCATCTCGAGCGGCTCTCCTCCCTTTATCAGGATGCCATTTTGGGCTCCGACCCCTGTGCCCACCATGACAGCTGTCGGGGTTGCCAAGCCAAGGGAACAGGGACATGCGATGCATAACACCGTTATGGAGGCCTGGAAGGCGAAACGAATCACTGCCTCAGCTTTGGAAATGCTCTTGTCGTAACCCTGCAGGGAGGAAATGGGGCTGTTAGATTTTCTACCAAATAAATTACAAATCACTTTTCCCATCACTGAAAAAAAGTCAAACAGTAATAAGGAACGATATCAGATGCAGGGACATTTAGTCATGTCTAATGTCCAAATAAATGGATGTAATTTCCTGATGCTGTAGTGAGGAGCTTGGTACAGATATCGAGATTGAAAAGAAGACTCACAGGAAAGTACTTCTCCACTAGAGAGAAGTCTAAAAAGCCAATGAAGATCCAGGCTATCAGCGTGAGGACGGATATGCAAACGATGAAGGGTACAAAGTAGCCACTGATCTTATCTGCATACTGCTGGATGGGAGCCTGAAAAATGAAATTTCAGACTTTTAACACCTGAACAATTACCATTAAAGCATGTGTACACCGTGCAGATCTCAAACCACATAATTCACCTTTGAAGTCTGAGCCTCCTCTACAAGTTTGACGATCTGAGACAGCGTGGTGTCCATGCCAACATGTGTAGCACTGACGAGCAGAGAGCCATTCTGGTTAATGGAGCCTGCGATCACTGCGCTCCCGGGCTTCTTCGTCACGGGCATGGCCTCACCTGGAGTCACAATGCAACAGCTGCTCAGAAAACACAACAGTAGCAGGACATCTGGTGCAAAACCACAACTTAAATAATAATCAAAGACTACATGTTTATTAGTACTGATGATGAAGAGTAATGTGGTGACAAATGAAGGCTAATAACTGTTCTGATAAACAACTTCAGGGATCAGTTGGAGCAGGAGTGTGTGTCAAATCTCTTGTATTGGCTCACCTAACCCGAATACTTACATTTTAGCATCTTATTGTCACCAATAATGATACAGGGTTCTCACTATTTTTAAGAAATAATTTTCCAGGACATTTTCTTTACAATACAGTTGAGCACTTGGTCACAAACGGTCGTATAATTTACCAGTAGGCCTTGTTGTGACACATTTGAGTTGTATTCCCTTTTTAATGATGCGGGCTTATGATGACATGTCTTTGAATCGCATAGATCATTTCCAGGATATTTAGTCATTTTAATCAAATTCCGTGTGGGCACCCTATGATAGTGAACCCTCAATCAATACTACTAGATACTTGTTCCTTCATTCACTGCGACCGACCTGTGATCAGCGACTCGTCGGCCATGGAGTGTCCCTCGATGACCCTCCCATCTACTGGAAACTTCCCTCCAGGAACGACTTTCACCACATCGCCCCTCTGCACCAGCTCAACATCCACCTGCTCCTCACTGGAACGCACAATGTAAATGTTGTAAACTATACAGTGTTAGACTATTACTACACTATTGCTGTGATTATATTTTACAATACAGCAGAAAACTATGCACAATTTTACCAAGCAGATTTCTTCCAGCGGGATTAGCAGAGCAAAATTATTTTATTTATTTATTTGCCATTTTTTTAAAGTAAAGTTCAATGTGAAGGATATAAAATAGACAACTAACTCAAAGTGGGATTTTTTATTTCACATTCTAGCACTGGGCATTGCTGAAAAATCTAATGATGCTATTTTAAGGATGGCAAGTTGTGTTTTCAGACGACACAAATGATTACAACTGGGGATTAAATCTAAACCCCAGTTGGAAAAGACAAATTATTTATTCGTACTTGTTTATGCAGTCTTTGTTACGTCAAGTGAGACCTTCAACTGACATTTCAATTGCAAACATTGACATATGTTGTAATATAAAAGCAACTTAAGATATGAAAGGCTAATGTAAACAAAATGAGAACCATGAGTACCTGAGGAGGGACTTATCACTGCTGAGCGTGACCACTGTGGCCTCAGTGGCTTGTAGAGACATCAACTTGGACAAAGCTTCAGATGTCTTGCTCTGGGCAGAGGAAGAAGAGTTCACATTGACTAAATACATTCAATTCAAGTCCAGCATTTCAAGTCATAGATATCAATAAAGAGCTAAACCTTGGCTATCTGTTCCAGCCAGCGTCCCAGGGAGATGAAGACAAAGAGCATCGGCGGCGTGTCGAAGAAGGTGATGGGGTTGACTTTTGCCTTCTCTGCCATGGCAACTATTAGGACGACCAGTGAGTAGGTGAAGGCTATGGAGGTAGCCAGAACTATTAGCACGTCCATGTTTGCCGATCGGTGTTTGACTGCTTTGTAGGCTTGAATGTAGAAGTAGCGACCTCCAATAAACTAAAGAGAGGAGAAACAGAAAAGTCTGTATTCACTAAACCACAAACATTTCATTCAGAGTGCCTCCCCTCTCCTGAACAAGCTCTTTCAAAATCAAAGTCTGTCAGTGCAGTCGATCCCTCTGACTTACCTGTACAGGCACACAAAAGAGGAAGGAGAGGAAGTTCATGATGGAGAGCCCTGGGAGCAGCTGTCTCTCCAGGAACATGGTGGCGTGGTAGTGGTTGCGGTCCTCCACTGTGGTATTGTGTTGATGTGAAGCACTCATGTGGTGGTCCATGATAATCATGTAGGTCATCATGCCCATCACAGGCACACAGAAAAACAAGCTCACCAGGAAAGATTTCCTCCACCTTAAAGAGCAGAGACAGTTGAGCGTTAGAAATGAATTCATTTTATTCTGCGAGGTTTTATCTCTGCTTACAATTGGACACGGACATTCTTCATCACTATACAGAGCATCGACCCACAAACACTGCACATACTGCCCATAATGCTGAACAAACCTGCAAGTCGCTTGCTAACAAGTGGCTAAATAAGACTACAACTAGTCCACCTTTACAGCCTTCTTGTGTGTAATCACGCTCACGCAACTGTGGTGTAGTTCGTTTATAACATTACGTTAGCGTTTTACTTCTGGTGATTGCATTCACGCTTCTAATATTGTAAAAGTGGTGTTAAATTATAAAGATTATCTTGATGAACCAAACATACATAAACTTGTGTTTGCCACAGCGCTTATTTTTTGCAATAATCCAAAATCCCATTGGCTGTGTGGTGTGGAAACCCGTGCAATGCTTAATTCCGAGGTTGTCCTATAAGATTACATCATCGCTGCAGCACTAAATATAGAGTTGGGTGTTGTAATAACAGAATCCATTGAGTAATGCTAAGTGGGGCTGTTTCCACCTGACCTAAAAACAGAACTGTTTTCTGAGAGAAAGTCAAACAAATTGTTGAGTCATCATTAAAAAACAACAACATTTGGTATAAAATGGATTCTAGCTATATCAGACACACTTTTGAGTTGTAAAGATGGATTTAAATCATTATAAAAGCATAAATGGGGGCATGTTCTTAGTGTCTTACTGTCGGATCTCTTTGCTGTGGTCCAGGTGACTGGCCGTACGGTCACGCTTCACCAAAGATGCTTCAAAACCCAGATTCTACAAATAACAAAATACTGATCAAATTCCCTCCCCTTATGATTAGGAAAACAATGCTTAAATAACAAAACAATAAAAAAATACCTCGATCAGCTTGATGACGTCTCGCGGTCCCATGATTTCCAAGTCGTGCTTAATGTGTGCTTTGTTTGTTGCCAAGGCAACAGAGACATATATAATCCCCTTTTCTCTCATGAGGCTGGATTCAATTTTGTGAACACAAGAGGCACACGTCATCCCCCTGACCTGAAGGAAGGTAAAGAGACAGGGATAAAAATATATTAAAAAGGGTACAAAGTGAAGAACAGACATGATTAAGTTGAATATATCTTTTCTTCTTAAATGCAATAAAAACTTAATGTCAATGCAACCTCACCACTAGTTCTAGGTTTCCATCTGAACCTTCGTAGTTCTCCATCACAGAGGCGGTGAAGCCCAGCTCCTTCACACACTCGGCTATCTTCACAGGATCAATGATCTCAGGGTTATAACGCACCTCTGCTTTACTGGCCATCAGTGCCACCAGCACCGAGTAGATACCTGCACGACATTAAAGAGGTTCTGCTTTAGCTCCCGGTGAAAGCAATGACACACGATTAGTCCTTGTTAAGTATGTTGTTTTTACAGACCAGATTCATTCTTGAGGTTTCTCTCGATGTTTGCCACACAGGAAGCACAGGTCATCCCTCCTATCTGGATGTAGCATTTAGAGTGCGTGTCTCTGTCGTGTCCCTGAAGGATTTCTTTGTGTAGGTCGCTGTCCAACTCCTTATCTTTCACATGTGAAAGACTGGAAGACTTGGAGAGACTGGGATTTGGTGCAGGCAGCAGAGAATTGGTCTCTGTGGACAACAAATTATAGCTTTTAAAAAGAAAATTCAACCTCACAGTTCAACTACTCCCACTGGCCGAGGAGCATCCAGAGGCCACAAAGATAAATAAGTTAAAACTGCTTTAGCCATCTACTTTAGAGAAAGTAGCTGTCTCAGAAACCACACCAACTATCTTACCAGGTAGGAATGCATCGAAGCCCATGTCCTCCACGGCCTCCCTCAGCTCCTCCGGTGTGGTCAGGAGGGGATCGTACTCAAAGGTGCCCTGGTGATCAGACAGAGAGACGTGGGCTGAAATCACCCCCTTCCTTTGGGAGATCATGCCTTCGATGGACTGGACACAGGAGTTGCACGTCATGCCCTCGATGTGAATGTTAACTACAGACGCTAGAGGCTGGGTGAAGCAAGGCTGAGAGGCAGCAGGTTTGGCCTGGGCTGCTCGTGCAGGCCGAGGTGGCGATAAGGCAGGCGGCGGCGATGTGGACACAGAACAGAGAGGGACAGAGGAGTCCCAGGCTTGAGTCTTGAAGCTTCCTGGAGGCAGCGCCTCAATGGCCTGCTGCAACTGAGTCACAGTGACCTGTAGAGGATCATAGCAGATGGAGGCCTTCTCCTTCTCCAGAGAGACTTCCACAGAGGAGACACCAGGCAGCATGGAGATATTGTCCTGGATATTGACCACGCATGAACGGCAGTGCATGCCTTTCACCCTCAGCGCAATGAGAGTCGTGTCTATGAAGAGTTCAGTCTCCTCTGACGTCTCTGAGGGCGAAGAAACAGTTGGTTTTTGAGAATCAACTAAACGTTCGATTTCACTGGGGGACAGCTGCAAAGGCCGAGGCTTGGACTTGACAAATGCATTGAAGCCCGCCACAGCAATCTGGTCGGTGATGGTTTGGACAGTGATGAGGTAAGGCAAGTACACGATTGTAGCTTCCTGAGTCTCTAACACAACTGTTGAGAATAAAAACACGACAAAGTTAAAAATACAAATGAAAAGGCACTATTTCACTAGAGCAGGAAGTGATAATGCAGATGTTTGCAATTAATGAGGCATACAAAGAAAAAAAAAAAGAAAAAAAAAAAATCACAAAAACAACATTCATGTCCATATTTGCATACACAAAAGTTTTCACACATGAAGCGTATTTAGTACCATACAATCCTGTATTACATCCTTGTCTTTAAAACCGTAAAACCAAAGAGGACAGAGCTTTTGTGTTCACAGAATTTCTTTCAGAATTTATTAATATTAATTGGCCGCAAAGCACTTTGTAGCTTGGGTTTTGAAAAGTGCTTAAGATTAATATTATTATCATAATACTGTCATGAAGACATCATTGTAAGTTATTAGTAAGTTACTAATTAAGTTATTGTAAAGTTATTAGTAATTTATTGTAATTAAAAATCTTGAGTTTCATTTAGAAACTCAAATGTATTAGAATAGCTCTTAACACAGGTGGGTGGGTTTAATGTTTGTGTGTCTACACCCTAACAACACCAGTGGAGGGATTTCATTAGTCGTAAACAAATCCCACTCAGCAACCTGTCAGTGGTGAACATACACAATGACATGACAGACTTGTTATCTGTAGGACGTGCATTCCTGCGTCGTGCAGCAATTGTGTAACAACATCCCCTCTAGCTCAGACAGTGTGGTAACGCATGACAAACAGCTAGTAAACAGTTCAAGTGCATCACCTTTGATCTTTTCAATCCCTTTCAGTTTTCCAATCTTCCCTTCAATAGTGGTGGTGCAGGAGTGACAGGTCATTCCTTCAATGTTCAACTTAAGAAGCGTCACCCCGCCTCCCGCTGAGCCTTTTTGCATTGGACTGCTGGGTGTGGGCTTCTCCAGAGGTGTCAAGATGGCCACCACCTCACTCAGCTGCTGCGCAGAAGTCAGGGAAGGAACAAAGGTAACAGTGATGCCCTGCTGGGCCGGGCTCTCTCTGACATCCAACACTCCCTCGAACTGGGACAGCTTCTCCAAAGCCTCCTGTTGAGCTGCAGGTGTCAGGCCTGAGGTGGAGATCAGCTGGGTATCTGTGGAGACGGGTGTGGCTGTGCTGGAGTCTGAGAGACTTGATTCAAAGCCCATGTCCTCGATGGCCTCTGACAGAGACTCTGGGCTGTGTTGGCTGTGGTCAAATATGACCGTGGCATTCTTCTGCTCTAAAGACACCTACAAAATAAAAGTCAAGGGGTGGGTTAAGTTAATTAAATTATCACAGAAAGTACATTCATAAAGTGTGAAAGGAATCGGGCTAAGCTAGATCAGACCGGCTATCACTATTGACTTGAGTTTTTCATTCTACTGATTATCCGATTAATTACTCTATCAAAATTAAAGCAATGAACAAGTTCTCACGCCTTCCTGTTCGGGGGGGTTCTTGAAAATCACATATGTCCGAACTAATTGAATATCTATTTTATGTCCATGACACAGAAACCAATGAAACATAAACTTACTGCTGAAAAACTGCTTATGGATTATGAAAGGAGTGCGGCTAAAATGTAGGGGCGGGGCTATGAGTCCATAACGTCACGACATTGTTTCATGAAAAAGCAAAAGTTTGATGACTTTCGATCGCAAAGGGAGGATAACAATAAATCCTTCTGTCTCAATAGGGCCTCTGCTGACCGACCGCTGGTAAGTGCTCAGGTCCTAATTAAAAGGTGTGGCTCTCTTTCTTCGGATTAATAAGAGTACTACTAGTATTACTAGTAATACTGCTAAGCACTGTAGGTTTGTTTGTAGAGTCATCAAGCTTATTGATTTAATGTTGAGATATTGTACAACAGCTGCAATCAGATCGTACACCAACAATTGAAGGGATGAACAGCGATTGTTTTTTCCTCCACCGATATTAAGATAATTTTAACCAATTTACTATCACAACTAAGACGTTATAAAACTCTATAATCTGTGCCCTATTTTGCATTCAGAGATGTTTCTAGAAGACCAGTATGTCTGTACGCTGAGCCATGTTAATCAGCATGATCGTCAATTACAAACCAGTTTGCCATCATTCTTCCAAGGTTCTGACACGCCACATGTTCTCCAAATGCCTGATCACCAAACTTTGCTCTGCGCTAAATAGGAGTAGTGAGCGTTGTAGAGCTACATTGAATGAATTGAATGTTATTACTCCAAAAAAATGGGAAAATAGGATTTTGTGTTATTGTGATTATTATATTAATATGAAATTTATGGTGCCGTTAAACAGTTGTTGACCACAATGAAAATGTTGTTTTTAAAAGATTAAACCCCAACAAATATGGAGAGCAGCAGTATATTTCTTTTATCTTTTTTCAATACATTTTGACTTTTGGACTGAGACAATTATAGAGACGAGGAGCGCCCGTCGCTCGCTGTGTGTGTTTGAGAGAGAGGGAAGAGAAGGTGAAGGGCGGACTATTTAATAACAATGTTAATGAAACATGATGCTATGTGATACAGTTGCACAAAGCACAGACAAAGACTTGCTTGCAGAAATCGTAAAGGTTTGACTATTTTTAAAGCTCCATTAGACGCTCAGCCTCCTGGCAATGTTGAGTAACCAAGATTGGACGATATGAAAACAGAAACAACCGCCCAGCCTTGTGTAACCACACCCACATCATTCAATTCCATTTCTGTTTGTCTTTCTTTTACAGCCCAACCGTGAACCTTGTACATATATATATATATATATATATATATATATATATATATATATATATATATATATATATATATATATATGTGTGTATATGTATATATATGTATGTATATGTATATATATGTGTGTATATGTGTGTATATGTATATATATATATATATATATATATATATATGTGTGTATATGTGTGTATATGTATATATATATATATATATATATATATATATATATGTATATGTATATATATATGTATATATATATATATATATATATATATATATATATGTGTGTGTGTGTGTGTGTGTGTGTGTATATATATATATATATATATATATATATATATATATATATATATATATAAAAAAGAAAAGTCCATTGCCCACACATTACATTGTGTTCTGTCAGCATGATGACCCTTAACTCTTCCTCTTTAGCAAGAAGGAAACATGTGACACACAGAAGGGATCACTTGACTGAACCATGAGTTACAAACCAGTGGGGATTTTGTTGTGAGTGAGCCTGCCTGTTGGATTAACTTTTCTTTTTCTGAGAATGAGAGACAGAGGAGGGCAAGGAACGAGACAACGACTGTTGTACCAAGAAAACTTGATTCACTCCTCCCAGATCATGTCTATATAAATTAACTTACAATGAACCAGGAACTAAATTCTCCTAAAACATAAATGACATTTCCTGTGGGTACAGACTGCATATCGACCTGCTGTCACAGTCCTGCAAAGGGCAGTGCTTAATCTGGAGCACAATATTACATTATCTTCTCATTTAGCCCCAGCCTGAGGGGTAAACACACAATGAACAAAACAGCAGACCACAACTATTGCAATTAAGCTATCTCTCATGGCGTCATTGATGTTACTTTGTTGTAAATCAGACCAGCTAGTCCTGAGGGAGTAAGACTGTGGGATTTATCAAACTGCATTACCCTAAAATGGACAGGAACCTTTGGTAAAAATAATAATGGATACATATCTGCCTTTTCAACAAGGTTTTAATACTCTATTCTAAAATACAGATTATATGGCACAACATCCATGGCAGTCATTTCAGATCCGGTTTTAAACTGCACCTCATCGTGGAAAATAAATGCTGTTTGACTAGAAATGTAAAAATGTTCGTTGCAAAGACAGAATTTACCTTTATATGTATCACTCCAGGGAGCGAACCGATGCGCTGCTCGATGGACTGAACACAGGAGCCACAAGTCATTCCCACCACTCCCAGGGAAACCGAACACAGATTGACTTTCTGTGTCATGATTGCTTTCTCTAAAAAGGAAACACAAAGGAGAGAATTTATTGTTCAACATAACACTTCAGATCCTTGGCTTTAAAAAAAATAACAGAGGGAATGCATCACAAAGTCTGGGCAAATGCTAAAAGAGAAAGGTCGGCTGTTCTCACAGAACACACAGAACTGGCAACTAAAAACATTATGACAGTCACTTCAGGATCTTGGGGGAAAAAATAACATAAGATTGAGGTCTTTATACACTTACAATCGGCACTATGCATTAAACTATTTATTTTAATCAAAAGAGACATTAATATATTACTGAGAACCACAGGACCTGATAGCTGTGAGAAGACTAACTGTTTCACTAAAGTTGTTTTGTAACTACAACTATAAGCCTCGCACCAAAACGAGATATGAAAGCACTTCACAATACTACTTATTTTAAAGAAACCAGGATATTTCACCCTTTTTAAAAAGATGAGTCAAATTTGTTTTGCCATTTTTTGGAGGTTAAAAATTGACAAATATGTATATAATCCACCTGTGAATAAACAAAGGAAAACATTTTGAGCCGCACAATTGCTGCCAAATTAGATTCATTTATATAACCTGTGACCAGTATTTTCACCAAAAAACGAAAATAATACAAAGCTTCTTTGTACATAATGTACAAGAATGTAAAAAAATTGTAAAACCAAAAAGGTCACTGTTTCCTTGTTTCCTTGTTTCCTTGCCTGGATAGAACAATTTGGTTATCAAGCCACGGCAGATTAAAATTCTGAACATTATGTCACTTTCATCAAAACTACTATCACCTCCAGAGTTTTAAGAGGCAGATAACATTACTGTCATTCAACAATTCTGGTGCCAACCCACAACATTGCAACCAAGTGAATGTTTAACTGAAATATGAGAATAGTCACAACTGTCAGCTCCTCTTGAGTTTAAGCAGACACCTGCCACACCAACATGGACTACAACCCTTCTGGACGTAATGATGGACCATCTAATCACAAACTGAGGAGTCTCAGATTTGAGAATGGTTTACATCTGAGACACCTAACGTCAATGAATACAACTGACGGACCAAAAAACAGCAAGGCTAAGAATCAAGTCAAAGAGAAAACAAACGCAATTCACTCTCTATTAACACTACTACTACCCAACACATATAAGTAACTACATCATATATATATATAACATTTGAAACAACGTTTTGCGTTTTTTGGTGACGGCAACTTAGTGATAAAGATCCTCAAACTCTTGCAATTAATTTAGCTAACTTTAACAGCAGGATAGCTTGACTCAGCTAAGGCTAAACAATAAATTAAACTTAACATTAGCTTGTTACTAAACTCTCAAAACTGTGTATTGTCTACTTAATGTCAGCTGAAGTGACAATAGTAAAAGTATTCTTTCCTTAACTTTTTAGACAACACATGTCCTGTTAAAACACGGCTAACGTTAAGGTTAGTTTTAGCATGAATCAAAAGCACAACTCTTACCTTAAAAGACCAGTTAGCTGTTAGCTAGCTCCAGGCTAATGACGGTGGCTGTCAGAATGCGTGGCTAAACTAGCTAGCTTCTTCTTCTCTTCACCCTACGTGACGAGCAACACAACGGGCACTTCGTGGCATCGTGCCGCCTGTGAGCTATAACGAGCAGTGTTGAGGTGATTGTTTTCTTCCCCTGTTATCACTAAAACCGGCCTGTGAAGCTGTTTTTTTGTCTTCTTCTCATGCCGACGTGACTGACGTCTGCACACACTGCCGCGTCACTGCCAAGGGGCGGGGCTACAGGCTACAGTTTAGAGAGACAGCGAGATCCTCCTTGTGGCACTGGCACCTCAGTGGCACTTCAGCGGCAAGCGTCAGTCAGGTGCCACAACTGTGGCAGTCGTTCGGCGCTCGTTCGGCGCTGCTGCCGAGCTGAGCGGGTGGAGCCACATTTCCTGACAACACTCATTGTTGTCACGATAGGATTTTGATTAAACTATATTACGAACTGTATTGCATCAAACAATAAACAGATTAATCGAAAAGTAGTAGAACATTATTATTGGATAATAATTAATGGATAAATTAATATTAAATTGCATGTAGTCAACTATTGTTGCTAGCATACTCCCATCGGCCCACGTTTATTTATTTTTATTTATTTATTTTTTCTTCTAATGTTACCTTGGTGTGTGCTTGCACCATAGACTAACAGTTGACTTGCATACGGTCATTCTATTGCCTTCACTTTTATTTTGACATTTGTTTACTTCCGGACTACCTGTCTTACTTTGCGTCGCTCTTCAAAAGAAAAAAACAAATAATCCATAAAACAGACTATCAAAACGTACACGGACCAGGGGGGCAACAATCCTCTGACGCCTAGTGGCACTGCTCTGACTACTGGCGACACTCCTGTGACAACTGTTGGCACTGGCAGCTTGTGGCACATAATGACACCTACATATAAGCAGAGGAAGAGTGAAAATATTACCTTTTTTTTTTTTTAATGATTCGAAAATGTAGGCATAACCACTTGTCAGGGTCATTTGGCACTCTGTAGATGCTTGGATGTCACGAAAAAAGTGAAAAACAAACAAAAAAGAGTGAAAAACGTATTAGTTATTGATTATTGAGCTGGTAATCTTTGACTATTAAGGCCTAATAATAAAAATAGTAAAGATTGTATTTTTATTTCAAAACGGTCTAAATCATGACATTGATGGCGGAAGTATTTAAATAAAGTAAAAGTTGAACCTGGTTGCTCACAGGCATACTGTTATAAGCCAGCTACATAGATTGACTTATTCGGACCGTTACTGAGTTACATTTCCCATCCGATTTCAATGGGTGCTGTTTATATTCAGGGGTTTATGATCTACGTGTTAGAAAACACGTTTTTTCTCCAATTAATTAGAATCTACTATGATGATAAAACTAATTTATGGCAGCTGACCTATCGTAACAACAATGGGTGCTCTCAGGAAATGTGGCTCAGCTCGGCAGCTTATTGACGGGTGCCGAACGAGTGTCGCTCGCTTGCCACAGTTGTGGCACCTGACTGACGCCTGACTGACGCTTGCCACAGACTAGCCACTGCGGTGCCAGTACCACAAGGAGGATCTCGGCCTTGCACACAGTTTAGGCAAGACATGGCAATGCTTTTGGTAAATAAGATACAATAAGATAATCTTTTATTAGTCCCGCAGTGGGAGAATTTACAGGATTACAGCCGCACAGTGGATTGTGCAAACAAGAGACATAGTAAAAAACAAGATCAAAACAAGTATTATAAATAAGTAAAAAAGTAATAAAACAGTAATGAAGTAAAAAATCCACAATAACTAAAATATTATATATACAGACAGAGTAATTGTTGTGTTGCAATATTATATATTCAGACAGAATCATTTTTGTATTGCACAGTGTATTTATATTTTTAGTGTTGTTAGTGTTGTGTGGTCTACTGGGGGCAGAGCTGATTGCAGCCTGACAGATATTGCACGTATTACCCTAAATTGACCTCGTAAGGCTGCATTTCCTCCCATGTAGTGGTCCACGCCTACAATGATTAGCTATTATATGAACTCTATTGAGACTGTATTTGAGTTAAGACTTTATAGATAAGTTGTGTGTGTTTGTCAAACAGATGATGAAGATGAAGTTTAAGCCTAGCAGGCAAATTTACGCTTGATTTATTCCATTCAACCTTGTTTTTACTGATCAGCAATCGTTGATATCATCCATGCACTTTGTATAGTGGGTTGAAAGTGTTTCGAAAATGGGTTCAATGGTCACACACACACAAGTATGCAAAATGGAAAACACACAAAAACCACATCAGGGCTGCCAAGTCAGTAAAAGTACACATTTTCTACATTAATCATAAAGTAGTCTTTATGACAGTGAGAGGAATTGATTTATCGGAACCTGCTGTCAAAATGAAAGCTGAAGCCTGGCCATGGAGTTAGTAGAGGTTAAGATGACTGTTATATTGTGCTCATGAATGCAAAACAAGGATCAGAAATGCTTAAAAGGCTTTAATTAGCCGCATGAAAAGGGAACGAAAACATGAAGAAGCACCAATGATTGACAGTCGGCCTGTCAAAGCACAAGTACACACACACACAGACGTTCCAAATCGGATATTTTGACTTCTTTACTTTTAGTACATACTGCAGCTGCCCTTACAAAGTACGTACCGTTGCATGTAGTATTTGGGACATACTACTGCATCATAACACTGCACCTTGAACTTTGACCCTCTTTCTCATATATCCACTACGCAGAGGATTTTGGTTCAGAATAGCCAGAAAAGTATGCTGGCTTTCATACTGCTAAATGTGACGAAGCAGGACATCCAGGTATTTTTGGCGCACTGTATGACACACGAGGTATTGAAAACATACTAAATCTGTTTTTTCTCCCTGGCTTACTAAATAGTATGGTAGTATGGGCATTGGAACACATACATAGATATACCTTGCTTGAAAGTTAGATCAATAGACTTTTTATAAATTTCTCTCTTTCACACATACACATTTTGACACACTGACCTACTTTCCCAGTAGGCGTGCACATATATCTAGTGCTCTCAGCTCGTGGGTCACAATACACACGCACGCACGCACGCACGCACACACATACCCACGCGCGCGCACACACACACACACACACACACACACACACACACACACGTAAGTAAATGAGTCAAAGCAAAGATAAAGCTGCTTTAATAAGAAAACGCAGGAGCGTGTATTCCCCCTGTTAATGTAGACATTGCCTATATTTCTCTGCATGCATGCTGGTGGTTAGAGATGCCGCCGAGCAGATCCATGTTTTCTCCTGCTCACGTGTACCGGCTGCTCGGCAGCGCCCGTCAAGCTGTGCGCCAAAGCCGTGAGGAGGGCTTATTATGGGAGCTGCTCCTGCTGTCTTATATCAGGAGCAGACAGCGTTTCTCCACCGATCTCCAGCCATGGCTCCAAGTGAACGCTGTCTCCTCCAACGGCAGGGCCTTTCTGGGAGGAAAGTGTAGTTTGTAAGCTGCTCATGTAAGTAACACGTGTTTTCATGCCGTTTGTTCTGTGTTTTATAATTGTATGAGTCTTGTGCTTATAAAGCGTCTAGATTTCAGTAAACGTGTACCTGATGCCACAGGTGGTGCGTTTCACTGTAGTTCAGCTCAGTTCAATGGTTGATAGGAATGATTTAAACACATGCAGTGCAGTTTGTATCTACAGTATTTATCATGCTCTTAACGAGCTGTCTGAAAGTACACAGTATCAACAAAATATGTTGTAAATTGTTATTTATAGGCTGAACCAACATATCTGTGAGCAGACTTTACAAGCAATTTACTGTTGAAACCCTGTATCTGGAGCCTCAGAACAGGTCTGGGAAGATACATAAAATGTAACTCTACTTAGAAGATAAATAAGCAAGGCCAGTGATGACAGAATTAAATCAGCTCACATTCAGATGAATACTGCAATGCTGTGGAAAATATGAGTCCCCAGTTATGAACCTAATGAGTGTGACATTCCACATTGGTGGTTCATGCGTAGAGATTACATCAAAATATCCTGGGACCCAGTGAAAGATTGTCTCCACGAGACAGCGGGAATTTCTGTAGAAAGGCTTCAGCATCACTTTGAATTTTTCCAAGTATTTTGACAAGTCTTTGAGGTGAGTTTGCTATTATTCAATATTCATCAGTATACAGTTTTACCATTCTTAGACGCCTCAGGTCTTATATCAGCAGAGGCAGTTTTCATGTTCATGCAGGCAAGCTTGCTATAAGTTATACTTTATTAATTCAGTAAACAATGGAAGAACACAAGCAGTGCACTTTGCATTTTCACTGAACTTAGTGGTAGATTTAGTATAAACTAACTGATAGAATTAGTAATTAATGTAATAAACTATTATTATTATTATTATTATTATAATTATTATTTTATCATTATTATTATTATGTATCATTGATTTAATAGAATTAATACCAGTCAGTGTGTTGAAAAAAATCTGGTAAAAGATTAAAATAGACATTTTCCGTAATGATACTGATTCAAATTGAACTGTTGTAAACTACCGACATGGTGTTAAAAACAAAGATTTTACAGAGATGGAGATGCTTATCCTTAAAACCCCTGTTGAAGAAATGACACGCATTGTTTATATGCTATTTGAAAATGTAACTTACCACTTGAGGTCTAGTTATTAAACAACTACAATATGTTATGTAGAGAGGGAGGGAGAAACTAACTTCATTTTAGGTGAAATTAACAAAACTTTTCCTGGTTTCAGCCACAACCTTAAAAAGAGTTAGATAATGCTGCGTCTGTCAGATCACAATACACTGATAGTTAGGTATAATATGCACTGATATGCTAATGTACGCGCTGTGCATTGATCCTTTACTGTTTGCATTTAAACGTTGAACAGTTCCTAATTTCATGATCCCATTGTGTGCTGATTTGTTTCAGAATGAAACGAGGAAGGTCAGGTCTCAAGTGCCAGCGCTTCCCCTCTCATGAGAGGAGGGCTCAAAGACAGAAGCGAGGGACGTCCAGCTTCGCCCTGACTTCAGCAGAGGACTGGGGTAACCTGCCCCACCTAGCCATCCTGCAGATCTTCCATCATCTGTCTCTTGTTGACCGGGCCAGGGCCTCGTCGGTGTGTCGCTGCTGGAATGACGTCTTTCACACCCCTGATCTGTGGAGGAGGTTTGAGTTTGAGCTTAATCAGCCGACCACGTCTTACCTGCGCTCCACACACCCTGACCTCATTCAGCAGATCATTAAGAAGCATGCCCAGCACCTGCAGTACGTCAGCTTCAAGGTAAGAGCCCTTCCCTGCTGTCACCCACTGCTCTCTCTCCTGTCACCTCCTCCTCCATTTTCACAACACAGCTGTCTTGAAAACAATATGTGGCCTCCTTAATCCAAACCATCTGCTGCAGAATTGATCATGACGCATCAACTGCCTAGGCATTAGTGGGCTTAACACACATTCAGGGCTGAGATTATTTGTGTAGTACACCTCCGTCTTTCCGTTCCTCATTTTTGTGTGCTTTCTTATTTTTACCTAAATGGTGACTCACTGCTGGTAAATCAGGTGGACAGCTGCACAGAATCTGCAGAGGCGGCCTGTGACATTCTCTCCCAGCTGGTGAACTGTACCATTAAGACCCTGGGGTTGATTTCCACAGCGCGGCCCAGCTTCATGGATGTATCTCAGGTAAGAGGCTGTCTGTGCTTCATACGCACATATCAACACTTCCACTGCTGCCTCCTTTGTTACATGCCAAGAGGTCGATTAGTCCCATCATGTCCTCCGTTTGTCACCTTGAAGTCTGCTATCATCTCCCTTATCCCTCATAGTTGCTGTACAGTGAAATGATGAAAAAAAGAATCCTGCACATTTATTTGGTGTAAGAAATTTTGGTTTAATCAGCATTGTTTGCCCCTCCTCAGGCTCACTTTGTGTCTGCACTGACAGTGGTGTTTGTCAACTCCAAGTCCCTGTCCTCTATCAAGATTGATGACACGCCAGTAGACGACCCGTCCCTGAAGGTGCTGGTTGCCAACAACAGCAACACCCTAAAGTTGCTTAAGATGAGCAGTTGTCCTCATGTCTCCCCAGCAGGTCACTGCACATTTTTTATAAATTATTTTGATTAGTCAGCAGAGTAGAGAGTGGGCCAGAAATGAGAAGAGAGAGCGAAAGGGGGAATGATGTGCAACAAATGTGTTGGCCCGGGCTTGAACTACAACTACATGGTCAGTGTATTTAATCCCTAGGCCACCAGGATGCTCCATGTTGCTTTACTTTGTGACTATCTCACAGGTAAAGATAGATGAAATTTCAATCTGGACCAAAGTGGTGGACTGAATCCCTAGAGCCACGCTGATTATTAGTTTGATTTGTTTTTTCTGTTCCCATTCAGATGTTTTTCTGACTTCTCTTTCTGTCCTCAGGTATAATGTGTGTAGCCGACCAGTGCCATGGACTCAGGGAGCTGGCGTTGAACTACCATCTCCTGAGTGACGAGCTCCTGCTGGCCCTCTCCTCTGAAAAACACGTCCATTTGGACCACCTGCGCATTGACGTGGTGAGCAAAAACCCCGGGCAGACACACTTTCACAGCATCAAGAGAAGCAGCTGGGAGGCCTTGGTCCGACACTCGCCCAAAGTCAACATCGTCATGTACTTCTTCCTCTGTGAGGATGAGTTTGAGCCTTTCTTCCTCGAGGAGACTCCCGTCACCCACCTGTACTTTGGTCGGACAGTTAGCAAAGAGATGCTGGGTCGCATCGGTCTGAACTGTCCTCGGCTGGTGGAGCTCGTGGTTTGCGCCAACGGCCTTGAGCCCCTGGACGAGGAGCTGATCCGCATTGCCGAACGCTGCAAAAGCCTGACTGCCATCGGGCTAGGCGAGTGTGAAGTGACCTGCAGTGGTTTTGTGGAGTTCGTAAAGATGTGCGGGGGCAGGCTGACTCAGCTGTCAATCATGGAGGAGGTGTTGATCCCAGACAGCAGCTACAACATGGAGCAGATCAACAGTGAGGTGTCCAAGCACCTGGGCCGCATGTGGTTCCCTGATATGATGCCCACCTGGTAGGCTGACGTGAAGCCAGAGCGGAGGGCTGCAGTGTGATAGGCTCTTTTTTGGCAGTAAGTCATCAGTGTTTATGGGTCATTTCTAAAGCTGTCACTTGTATTTCTACCTGCAGTAGGTTTGATGTAAGCCTGAAAATGTTTTCTCATTTAAAAACTGTCTGTCTATCTTGTGAGCTTTGTCTCTATACATAGACATTGTGATGTGAAATCTTGCATGGAGTAGGTTCTTTTATTCTGTGAAGGATGGTCTGAATTCACTCACTGCAACCTTTTAACCATCGAGCGTAAAGGATGTGGATCTGCCATCTGTTGGCTAATATTAAAAGCATATAAAAAGCATCACACTGAACAGCATTTTCCATATTATCATCAGTGTGTGTTGTTCAGGCCTTTTGTTGTGGTGAAATGTTATTCTTTTTACCTTATCGCTACATCCCTTTAAGTCTCAAATCGTCTCATCTACTCCTCCTTAAGTTAGTGATTTCCTACAGTTCCCAGGATACAGTTTGAGGCCGTGCTTGGTGCATCCAGCCGTTGTTAGAAAAAGGACTAACAATAGATACTAATGCAGCACAGGGAGAGCAGGAGTTTCCAGTTGAGGCAGAGCAAGAGTCACAGCTTCATGTAAAACACAAATGGATCTTTTGTATTCTTGTCTATTTGTGTTTGTGTCAGTGGAATTTAAAAATGAATCCTAAACTACAACATTTTAATTTGGTTTTCAGTTGTCAGTTAAAACATCTGAAATAATCTAAAGGCTTCAAATGGTGCTGTAACATATTGAACTCAGCTTCAGACATCTAAACCATTCATGCTACTATCCTTTTTTTTCACAGCTGAAATTGATTTTATTTTCCTTTCAAATTGTCATTTAAAGCCAGTGTTCTAAATGAAAAAAAAAAAAAAATCTAAATTGATAAACTCCATTCTTTCTGCACTAAATATATATCCATGTCATCTTCTAAACGTGCCCAGTAATTCTCGAAAATATACATCCAACATCCAACCAAACCATCCAACCAAACCAACAGTGAGTACTGACCACAACTTTTCCTTTAGGATTCAAATGAGCTCCAACAAGCACACCAACGTTATGGTACCATCACACTGACTATCAAATCCCGGGTATTATTATTTTGTGTTTTTTATTTTTCTGTGGGTCACAATTTTGGTGTTATAATAAATGTTGACTGTAAATATTCATGTGTTGAAGTAATGTATGTCAACGTAGAAAGTACGGGCTAAACAGGGCTACATATGAATGCATGGGAGTTTGAACTCACAGGACAGTATAGCTGTATCACCAGGCCTCTCTGCACCTTAGAGTCATTCGCTTAAATTGGGCTATTGTAGACACATTCCTAAAAATCTATATTTTTGTAGACCCTCTCCAATTCACCTCCCATGCAACGGGGTATGATATGAAGACCCTGAACTACAATTGGAATTGTGAAGGTGGGCTACACGATACACAATACAACCAAACCACATGCACTTTATTTTTTTTTAATTATAGATGGACATATCTGTTCATCTAGAAGCACAGGCTAAACAGATAAAGGTTTTCACACCAGATGTCTTTACTGTGTTCAAAATAGAGGCCTTTGTGCCAAACTCCTGTTGCATTTCCTTTAAGTTTTTGATTTCTGTGCAATTTATTTTGTGCAAAATAGTTCTGGTGCATTAAACACAATAGGCCCACAGTATCCAGTGCTACACTGTAACACAATACATTAAAACAGCTGTTAAAAAAGTCTTGTATTTACAAATGTGTCACATTTGTTCATGTATGTGATGCTTCATTGCAACTGCTATTTCTTTTATTTATGCTGTATTTAATTATCAATTAAAATATGTTTAATTAACTTGCATATTCTTGTGACTACAATATGATCAAGCTTTCTGACTTTGTCCCTTTTGACCTTTCTGCAGCTTTTAATTTTCATCACTAGAGAGCAGCAATGGTCTACGTAGAGGCAGTGGGACCTTATATAAGCAGAGCTGCTACTGTATAATGAAGTATACCAATGATAACTCAGCCCTTTTTACAAGTGGATTCGGCTTGTGCACACTCCATTTACATAAAAAAAGGCATCAGACTTTGTAGCTTAGAAGCCTTTTCTTCTGATTCTTCTGAATTTATCTTTTTGCTTGTTTGATCTAGATGCTGTATCTGAAATAAGATGACACACACATACTTGGGATAAACACAATTTGATTGTTCTTATGTGTATTTTCATAGCAAATTCTATAGATACAAAAATATGCACACAACCGTCACAGGCCCAGCCTATAAAAACATGAATTTTTCTAAACAGCCAGAATCTGTAAAGCACACACGTGTTCGCCTCAGTGACAGGATGCATTGTGACTGTTTAGGGTATCTAGGTGAGAGGAATATATTAAACAAGCTAAGCATTTTGTTCTGGAAAAGTGCCACGTTTTGGAGGGGTGGGTGGCATGACTAAGTGGGTTACCACTGTGCTCGGAAAACCCATCAGGAAAGTAACAGGCTTATTTGTTCACTATGGCAGCTTGTTATGAGGAGGGTAAGGAGGAGAGGGCCTACATACTTTTACTCACCCATCACCCCAATCGATGATTTGTCACAAGTCCAAGAAGAAGAGTATTTCCCCAAAAATGAAAACAAACTGGAATACATCCAATCATGAGGAATATTTATCATTTTCTGAATAAACAATTATCTTATTCCTTCAAGTTGCCAACGAGTCAGCTTCTCATGTGTGTACAGGCCTCTAATAGTTTTCTGTCAGTGTGAATTCATCCTCCATGACATCAGAGGGGGTGACAGACTGGGGATAAGTGTCCGCAAGGGTCTCCAGGGTGGGAGAGGGTGGGGTAGACAACCTGGAGCGTTTGACCTGGCTCGTGCTCCTGAAGCTCCTCCATTCCTTCATCCACTCGTCCCGCGTGAAGGGGTCCAGCCGGTCCAGATGCCTGGCTTGCACAAGCGGGGAGGGGGCGATAGAGTTCTTCAGCACATGAAACATGTACCTGGGGGAGAGAGTGTGGTGGTGAGAAAGTAGGCCAGTGAAAAATATGCGGCTCTTTGATGTAAATCAGAGCATTCCCTCTAAATATCAGCACTTTCAGACGCATCAGCAACCAGGAGGAAAGACCGAGCCGTGGTGCAGATTATTCCTGGACTTTACAATTAACATTATTTAATTACAAATCTGCCGAGACTGTTTATGCACCACAACAACCTTTAGCAGTTCACAAGTCAAACACAAACTCCAAAATAACACATACATAATATAATTATGAGTTGATTAGTTTTAAACAGGAGCGGAAGGAGGTCTACAACAGCAGTTTGAAGACAGTGCCTTGGGCTCTAGGTGTGAGGTGTTATGTTCTGTCTTTTTAAAGACTAAATAACTAATTGATTCAAAACAAAGAAGAATTAGTACCAGCCCTAGTTAGAGAGTGTCAACCTGTAAGATCCAGCGGGGCATCCGATGATAACCATATTTTCTTTATCATACGTTGTCTTATGAGGAAGAACAGTGAAGAGTTCAACATTCTCCTGCATAGCAGTGTAGAGTAGGCTGCTTTTTAACTCTTGCCTTTCCAAGTGCAATATGTGGTAGGAAATTTCCTGAAGTTTATATTTGTTTCTCATTTTAGTTCCTGTAGATGTCAGCGTGAAAATTGTTGACATTTCCCCTAATTTAAGTATACATATAACAGGAGATAAAAGTAGGAAAATGGGACAATTAAAAAAACAATCTGCTGCTTCAATGCTCTTCAAAGGTATGCAATAGAGCAAGGCAGAATGTATTCAAATAAGTACATTAAAAAAAGCGATTCAGTAACAATGACGAGGGCACATTAAATGACTAGTACCTGGGCATCAGAGCCACCACAGTGGTGATGATGCAGATAAGGTAAAACATGGGGTCGGCCATCTGGCTCTGGAGGATCCAGTATGGGTTGGACGGAGGGTTACAGGTGACACAGATGGCGCTGTAGGCAAGCGTCACAATGAAGTACAATGCCACACTGCCCAGCATGATTACCCAATGAACCACCGTCTGCAAGACAGATGCATAAAACACCAATCACATATTTTGATAACAACCCAATTTGTCTTTTTATGATTTTTTTTTTATTGCATTCACTGGATTAATGTAAATCATGTTTGAAATTAACATATTTTTGTTGTTGTTGTCATCGTATGAGTATAAAATGCAGACCAGACTGAAAGTATTTAATAATAAGAGTTTAGGTTCACAGGGAGTATATACCGTGATTATATCTAGAAATAGATATCCATCAGTTCAGCACTCACCCAGGCTTTGATCTCTATTGACAGATGCAACAGGATGGTAAATAAAGAAATTGTGTTCAAAGGAGTTCCAAAGGTAAAAATATCAATGTCTGAATCCTGGTAAGCCTGTCGGGGAGAAAATACATGTGGTCAAATTTTAGGCAAAAAGCACTGAGCCAGTAAAATAACTGGTAACTCAGAGGACGCACCATAACAGAACAGCAACTTTGCACAATATTTGATCGAAGACAGAGAATTCAAACCTTTCGCTTACCAAATATGGAATAAAGAAGCACACCAGACTCTGATAGAAGGCATCGAGCATGGAGATCCAGAAAGTTGAAAACGTGTATTTCTAAACAAGCACACACACACACACACACACACACACACACACACACACACACACACACACACACACACACACACACAATAATATATAATTAATATATAAAATTAGCAAAATATTTGATGCATTTTACTCATGACCCAACTCTATAAACACGTAGCTACTACTGTGACTGACCCCTGTACCCTGTCCAGTCCTGTACAGTTCAGGAACACCCAGCAGCATCTCTGCAGAAACATCTTTGTCCATAATCCCAAACATGATGGGCGGTACCGAGGTGAAGAAGAGGTTAAAGAAAATCATCAGCCAGTAGTCGATCATGGCAGTGCCAGAGAAACCGCAGAAGAACTGATACCAGAACAGCAGATTCACGTAGGCCTGGGAAGCACATGAAAGTGTAGATGATTACTTGAGAAATCCAGACAAGATGTTTATTCAGACAGCAGAGCGCTCCAACGTAGAGACGACACTCACCACGTTCTTATAGAAGAAGTAAATGATCATGTTGGCAAGTCGAGTGTAGCACCAGTGTCCGTGAACCAGGAGAAGTTTTTTCAGGTGTTTGAAGCGAGATATAGCGAAATCACTCGCCATGACCGCCTGCAGATGACATGGCGTTTTGGACAGTGAGAGCAGTAGAAGAAACAAATAACATCTTCAAAGCTAAAGACCTCAGTTCAGACCTGCATGCCCTCCTGACCGGATAGCCCGATGCCGATATCAGCTGCTTGGATCATGTTGACATCATTTGCACCATCACCTGAAACCAGAGAGTGAATATCAGTTCAACAACAGTAGTCTATGAAAGAAGAAAATGTATTAAAACCCACTGACTTGATTGGTCTTAATACATTAATACAAATAAAATGCAGGACGCCAATTTAAAGTCTGCCAGGAGTAAAAAAAAATCTGCATCAGTATATACAGTAAATTAATTTCATGGTTTAGTATGAATTTGTTTTTATTCAAGGTAAATGAGACTTTTTTGTCTAATGTCCAACAATACATTTCTCAAGAGGTTCAATGGCTCAAAGATGATAAGATCAAGAGTAGAAAACCTGAAAGAATTACCTTTCTATTTTTTTTTTTTACCTTTCTATAAACACTTATTGCATTCTCTCACAAAAACATTTATTTCCCATACAATGCTTTTTGCTTTCCTTCTCATAGGTCTTCTTCACAGCTTACATTGTGACTTGTCACAGTTGCAAAATCACAGGTTTTACTAATAACATTAACTAATTGTCCCAGCATGTACTGACAGTGTGACGATGAGCCAGCATGCACAATACCAGGAACCTAAAACTAAAGCAGCTAAATGGAATCCAGCCACCATTCACTGGAATATTTACACCTGTGCTTTTCCTAATGTGAGATGTCTAAATGTAAGTATAACAAAATCCCAGCAGTACACACTCATAATCAATTTATGGATTTTTTGCTGAAAATTCCCCAAGTTATATATATATATAACTACCCAAGTTATATTTGGAGTCCTCAAACAAAAACTTTGTTTTTCACTTTAATTTGATACTGTTTTATAGTTTATTGTTTCTTTTGTTTTACATTGAAGTGAGATTAAAAGTACCCTATTAATGCATTTGGATTTCTGTGAAAAGCTTAAGAAAATGCTCTTACCAACAGCAAGGGTCAAGACCTTAAGTTTCTCCCTGACCACCTTCACCACTCTGCTCTTCTGTGAGGGCGTGACTCTACAGCAGAGCACAGAGCGGCAGCGCTTTGCCAGGTCCACGAAGCGGTCCTGCAGGTCTGACGACAGAGCCATGGTCAGGCTGCGTCCGTCAATCACCAGAGAGATGTCTTGGGTTGTATCCACATTGCGAGGGTCCTCACTGTATCTCCTTACCTCTTCCAGTGAGCAGTCTAAGATGGATGTGCACTCGAGCTGCAAAACACCATTTGGCCATTTCTGATGCTGATCACATTGTTGTTTTCAGTATTATGAAATTTTACAAGCTAAAGCTGTTGAAACAATTAGTTGTGGAGAAATAACCGCCAACCATTTTGATAATCAATTGATTATTTAAGTCATTTTCCAATCAAAAATGCTAAATCGTGCCAGTTCGAGCATCTCAGATGTGAAGATTTTCTTTGCTTTTTTTGGTCTTATGAGATAGTAAACTAAATAAATTTGGTTTTGTACAGTTGCTTGGACAAAATAAATAATATGAAGATATCATCTTTGGTTAAACATGGGATGGGCATCTTTTTTTTAACAGTTTACACATTTCATAGACAAAACAATATATTGATCAAATAATCATCAAATTAATCCATTCTAAAAAAAGTATTGCTCATGGCAGGCCTATTACACATTTTTAATGAATTTGACTTAGCTACACACAAGGTAGTGTGGTGAGCTAAATAAAATACAAAGTAAAAGAGGATAAGTCTTAACTTGGGACATGTGACATCTCTTATAATCCATAAAAAGAAGACTCTCTATGCTGTTGAGTCATGTTCATGATGTCTGACTAGAAGCAATTATGAGACTGTGGTCCCATCAGACTCATCATTGTTGTCTGTAAATAACTCCAGCCTCTTAGCCAAAAGGAAAAGGGACATGATGAAAAAAAATTGGGTCACATCCTGTTTTTAGATCATCTATCTAATGCCGGTTAAATTTCATTAGGTGTGGTTGGGAGATGACTGTGGGAATGCACCCCTCAGGTGGTCATCGAGTTACAGTGGTAAACAAGAAAAAAAAAAGTTCATTACCAATATGAGCAAAGGGGTATTTCCCCTGGGGGTCGAAAATTAGACTTGTAATTAGATATGAAAGCAGTAGATATTGTATTGGGGGTATCTCCCTCCATTCATCATCAATGACTAGTCCCCTCTGAGAAGAGCGCAGCAGGGCCTTTGTTCCAGAAAGCTCCCCATGTATCCGTTAGAGCGGGCTGGTAATTTCAGTCTATTTGAGGCCAGGGATGATTAGGACATGGTCAGGTTGTTATGAAGGGGCTTTAATGACCTCAGAGAAGCAGGGCCCACACCTGACACCTTATCTTTCTCAGATGAAAATGTGAGCGTTTGACCTTTAGTTAAATGTAAAAGTAGTAGAAAAGGTTTGGCCACTTAAATTGGAGGGAGACGGACTCTCAGGTAAAACCTCCTGAACTTACTGCTTGGAAAATACGAGACTGAATGACCATCAAAAACAGCCAATGCTGCCCTAAGAAACACGCTGTATGTGTGTGATGTGTGAAATATAAATCACGAAAAAGGACAAAGTTCAAGAGGAGTTTGTGGTGCTTGTTAGCTTCTAACGCTCCAGGTCTTTACTATATTTACTTTTGATTTATTCATTTGAAAACTTCATGCGCTTCATATTGAGTGGCTCCAATATTCAGGCATACACGCAAGCAATACGTAATTTCATGTTTTGTATTAAAAAACCCCAACAACAAATAAATAAAGTAGTATTCTTACAGCCCTATTAAGCTGATATCATGATAATTCTTCTTGCCAGGTTTGCCCTCCCCCACCTTATTTCCATAATCACAAATCTATCACAGTACATAACACACCCCATTTTATATCTATTTATGCGAATGATATTTCACTTTATTTTGAAAAATCCTGCCACATTAATATCCGCTTTGATATTATTTGACAGGTCTGGTAAGATCTCCTGATAAGATTAACTAACTACCCCCAAGTAAAATTGGATGTTTCAGAGTATATGGTAAAGATCATTAAGAGATGCAAGTTTAGTCTATTATAGAGAATATCTACACCACTCAGTATAGTAAATATGAAGATACTGCAAATAGAGATTAGCTTAGTTTAGCATAAAGCTTGTAAACAGCTAACCCGGCTCTGTACAAAGGTAACAAAATTCACCTACAAGCACCTCTAAGGCTCATTAATGAATTGTATCGTGTTTGTCTAATGTGTAAAAATGAGGCTGACTATCTCTTGGACTGTTAACCTCCTGGAGTCTCTGCTTGTTGCCTGGCAACTACTAGTGGGCAGATTTTGTTACCAATGGACGGAGCCAGCAAACTGTTTCCCACTGGTTTCAGTCATCGCCACTGGTTTCAGCTAACCTAACTGGCTTATATTAAAAAAATGCCGCTTTAAATACGTTAACATTTTCACGTCATGTTTGATTTTCCAAAATAAATTCTAATTGTGGTATAAGAAGTGAATCACAGATGTTCCATCATGCATCACTTAATCAGTAAAGAAAAGCAGCTCTGAGTCAAACAGCCAACCCTCAGCAGCGGCCTCCTTACCTTGTTTTTGCAGCTCATGTTAATCACCAGGTCTTCCTCTTTCAGTAGCCTGCAGGCATAGCCGATGTTGACAGCTGTCTCCGGCTTGTCACCAGTCAGCATCCACACCTGGATCCCTGCCTCCCGCAGTGCCACGATGGTGTCTGGGACGCTCTCCTGAAGACGGTCCTCAATGCCCGTCGCCCCTGCAGGAGGACATATATCCAAAGTCAGGCATTATTCAAACACAGAGCTTATCACACAGATTCATAGTATGTTTTTTAAGTGTTTATCATGAATGGTGCGTGCTGGGCTGATGTATGTTACCGAGCAGGGAGAGGTCTGTCTCTAGCTGCACTGCAGTGTCCATAACAAGCTCCTCTCTGTTGTCAATAGCAGCCAGAGCTCTCTGTCTGTTCACTGACCAGCTTTCATACGCCTTGTCACTCACAATCTGCAGCACACGCAGAAAGAAGATGAACAGAGCTCATCTAGTATAAGAAAACAATGCTGGTAAATATCAACAAATCAGATGTGCACCTTCTTTGTAAAGCAAAGTGTACGTAGCCCGTCTTTAGCGTAGCAGTTGAGGTGATGCTGAGTACCTGCTGCTATATTCTTCTGCTTCCCACTGAGATGTTCTGAAAATAATATGACACATTAATTTATATGGTTTCATAGTGAATTATGAAATGACCCAGGATATCTCCGTATTGACTAATAAAGGTATCATTGAATAAATGTGTGTTAGTGTAGTTACACTAGTGTAGTGTACCGAGTAGCTCCATGATGGCGTAGTCTGCACCTTTAGTGTACAACACATTCTCTTTGGTGATTGGGTGTCGCACCAAAACAGACATTCTCTTCCTGTTGGAGTCAAAGTTCAAGGTGTCCAGCACCTCAAACACCAGATCCTCGCCAGATGGGAGCCTCACTGTCACACTGTCAGGGGTGCGGTCCAGCAGGGTGAAGCCATATGCCTTGGCTGCATACACCAGGGCTGCCTCATCTGGACTCTCTGCCTCATAGCTCAGATTATCTGAGGTCTTGTCGGACGGAGCATGGAGCGAACACATTTGGAGCCCATTGGTGTCTCCAGCCTCCCCTTTTTTTACAGGGGGGTTAAAATGGTCCTCCTCTACAACTGAGTCCTCTAATATGGTGCGATCTCTCTTGGGCTTGCGCCGCCAGGAGGTGAAAATATGGCGAAGAGAGACAGGCTCTGTCAAAGTATCCAGTGAGCTGTTTTCCTGACCAGAGCGCGGAAACCCACTAACCTGAAAAAGTGAAGCAAAGAAAACAGAAATTTGTATGTCATATAGTGTTTTTATGTCACCCTTTTGCCCAGACACCCATATGGTGATAACACAAAAACACTCTTAAAACCGTCTCATCCATTTCCACTTCGTTTCTTTTTGTACTTTTACCTTTAATTACAAACTCAAGGGAAAACCCACATATTTCTCCCATCTGCCAGACCTAAGAACAGCACAGTCAAGAGCAGCAAGCACTAAAATTAATAAAGACAACCCTGATTGCCCCTGCAAATCTCCCTTTACTATGTGGCTCAACTGGGGCTTTAAAGATGAAAGAAAATTAGCACTGACCACTGATGAACGAACAGAAACTTAAAGCTAAACAATTGAAGAGAACTTTCCAAATTAAACTAATTGTTTGAGGTTAATAAGAAGAATTTTAACTTAATTGTTGCGTGTGTTGCTGATTAAATTATGGAGATTTTGCTGCAGTACTGCAGCCACATGGCTGGGCACCAGGCTTAAAGATCTATTTTATATAATGAATGAGACAATTAATAGATTCTTCACAAAGTTTTCTAGTAGAAAAGTTTGCCATTTTTTAAAACAAGTTTGCATACTGGGATTTTCAAGAGAACAAATCATCTGTCCATCTCTCCTCTCCTGACTGTGCCTCCATCTCTACTTCCCATCCACAGTAAATGAAGCGCTCACCCTCTGTCTCTGAGCTGTTGCCATGGAAACCACCACCGTGTTGCAAATGGCGAGGCCCAGAAAGAAGTCCAGGTAAGGATCTGTCTTCCGGCTGCCGCGGCTGCTCCCTGCCCTGCTAATCTGCTGAAGCAGCTTCCTGTCTGGAATCACCTCAGTTTCCTGTTGGAGTAAAAGTTAATCAGTTTTTTAATTAAAAGCTCATGTTGATAAACTGTTTACTGCTGACATTCAGCTTTCACTGTTTAACATTTTTATCCAGTTTTGTTTGCTCACGTAGCTACAAGGAACTGTTGCAGGAAGGACACAAGGACTGAAGGAAGGGAGGACGTTTTCATTCATACAAACATTCTGCTCTATTAGAGACACAGCATGAGGAAAACCAAAGATGGGCTTTGTGCCGCCTTGCTGGAATAAACACAAGACTTTTTCTGTCTCAGCCTGTGTCTCCAGGCCTCTCTTTGCCCTGTGGACGAAAATAGACACAGAGCTACTGTACTGTATATCAAGACGACTATGACTAATCTATAGTGCACGTTTACAGTTTATGTGACATCAGTGGTCTGTGCCGAAAGGTGCCCAGCATGACCATATGTCCCGTCACAGACACAGGGGCAACTTTGAGCCAAAATGGATGTGCTTATCACTGACACCTAGCAGCTCGACCATCTGCGGCGGGGACAGGGACCATGAGGCCTTTTGACACAAGGATGGGTGAGATTTTGGTAAACAAATGACACATTGAGGTCTTTTGAGTGGGTATTTAGACATGGAAAATAATATTCTAAATCAGGTCACCAATTACAAGACCGATTCTAGATCTTAGAAACATACATGACATTTACATTTATGTATTGTTAATAATTACCCAATAAGACCACTTATCAAATTATAAGAAGCAGAAAATACTGATTATATAAATGTTGTATACTGATATAATGATGACCTAAATTGAATCCACCAAATAATACTATTACTTTTCAACATAATGATCATGTGATAGACCAGTATGTATCCTGCCCCTCGCACAATCCATGCTCCAGTTCCTCATCACTATGAGCAGGGTAACTACTTTGATAAATGGATGGGTGGATAAAGTTACATTTGCAGACAGATAAATGCATTCTTAATGCTGTTTTTATGGTAAGACATCATCATAAACTCAATAAGGTCATTATGATTAAATTCCCTTTACATAAAAGTGGTAAGACAAGACGTGTCCGTAGCCATCGCAGCTCCCTACATTAGGTTGATAGTGGGCCAGTTCACAATAAATGCTCATGTTTGATTTTGAGCCATTTATTTGTGCTACTCAGTCATGATTAGAACTGCACTAAGTACACTTGTTAATCAAGAAGAATGAGTCTAATTTGTGTGCCCCTCTGGGTGGCCTTGAGTCAACTACCTGACGACTACACCTCCTGCATGAGCAAAACAAAATGCTGATCACCATTTTCCCCATGATGGCTTCCTGTGACCCCGCAGTATAATATCAAGATGGACAAAAACCATAACTTGACCCCACTATGAATTAAATATCTGCCTTTTCTTCCTGACTAAGCAATCATCTTACCAGCGGACTGCTGAAGGCCACATCGCTCTGGGCATTTCCCTTGACCTTGCTCTTGAGTCGGTGATGTGGCGTGTCGTCAGGGTCGGTGCCCTCAGTATCCAGGGACCATCCAGTCTGTGGGGGTTGTGGCTGCTGGTTGAAGATGACCTCCTCCCCTGACTCTGGTTCAGCAAGGACAGCTAGGCGGATGGCTGCAAATCCCCAAAAAAACATGTTGATACATACATTATGTATTGTATTTTATATGGACTATATGTCAGGTCAAGTCATGTGCAAATGTGAAGCCTTCGACTACAATTTCAGTGTCAAAACACTCTAAACTCTATAGACATGGATTAGACAGCCCCACCCAGGTGGAATCAAAGGCCCCCAAAAATACTTCAATTAGCCCAAATAAATTAGGGAAGAGGGAACTCTACTCCAGGGTGAAAATTGTAATATTGAAAAGAATCCATGCTTGGATTCACACGTGCAAGACAGAGTTATCATAATTATAATAACTTTATTTATATAGCACCTTTAAATACAGAGTTTACAAAGTGCACAGACAAAGCAGCAACAGCAAGGCAATAAAACAAGAGTAACAAAAAGCAGATCAACATCATCATATCATGACACAGCACAACGGGAAATTAAGTTTCACATGCAGAGACAAACAGGAAGTGTATTCCAAGTGAACAGGTGACAAACTGCTCAGAATCACAACATATCATGTAGTCTCACTAAGTCTGAGCGCATCGTGCACTGGGACACCACAGAAAAACATTTATGTATAGACAAGATAACTATTCTTAAACTTGTACCACTAATAGCACAAAATGTATAGTTTGGCGAGGGGAAAGGGTGCTAATTCCACTTTCATGCTAAAAAGTTACAGAAAATCGAAGGCAAAATTCTCCAATGATCAAAATGAGCCAAAAAGTCAAAGCAATGAGTAGGCCTACTGCCTACTAGCCAATCACAGCACAGTAGGTCGGGACTTGGTTGAACGATGAAACTACCATGCCAGTGCTATCTTGCTATGTGCTGTGTTAGCAGTAGTCAAAGTGAGTGTAGTTCAGTAATACGTTTCTCAGATATCCTGTGATGAACTAAAGTGTTTCACAAGTAGAAAGAAGGTTCATCCAGACCTTTTTAAGCTAATGACCAAAGTAAAGATTAATTATCTGATGACTTCTGGGATAGTGCTATGTCGGATTATTGTTTGTTTTTTGTTCGAGTGTATATATAAATAAATAGGGACCTATGATGAGTGCTGCAACAGCTCTTTTGGTTAAATAAAATGTCTCAGTTTACCATTCTCTTTGTGTGGGTACTCAGTGCCCATGATGGAGCATCTGCGAAACACCATCTTGTTCTCAGTGAGGGTCCCCGTCTTGTCGCTGAAGATGTATTCAATCTGTCCGAGGTCCTCTGTGATGTTCAGGGCCTTACACTGCACGCGACTGTCTGTTTCATCATCGTGCAGATCGATGTCATTGGTGATGAAGTAGATCTGACCAATCTTTACCAACTCAATGGATATATAGAGAGAGATAGGAATCAGGACCTGCAAGTGAGGAGACGAGGGGAGGAGAGAGACAAAAAGGAAAGGAAAAAAGAGGAGAGGAGAGGAGAAAGTTGGAGTGGGGAGAATATTGAAATATAGACGAGAGAGACAGGAGAGAGCGAGAAAGTGAAAAAAAGAGGTCATGGGATGACAAGTGTTAAGTTGAGAGACAGACAGTGGAAAGAGAAGATATTAGAGGAAATGAGGAGAAAAGAGACAAAAAAGAAAATTAAGAAATTAAGAAAAACACACTAAATACTTTCTTTCGTACACACTGTCAGACTCCTCCACCTGCAGCAGGATGATCATGGTGAAGAACATGTAGAAGCCAGACAGACTGGGACTGTCCAGGTGACCGTTGCTGTCGGGGACAAGGTAAGGGGGCACACTGGGCAGCGCCTGCAGCCATAAGAAGTGACCTGCATGTGTGAGGACAGGGGAATTAATCACACAGACTGTCGCGCAGGGAGGAAGGCTATTTTTGGCACCACACCTTCCCCTGTCAACTCCCTTTTTTACTAGTATATTTTTGGGCCTATATTTTATTGGAAATCAAACATCTCTTCATCAATGTAAAATCATTAATCATGAACCACTATGTACAGTGATTTTATGGTTAACTTATGTAATTCATTACTGACCTACTGCTCCGACGAGACACATGCTGAGGAGGAGAATGACGCAGAAGATGACGTCTATGTTCAGCTTCCGCTCTAATTTGCTGCGCTTGTTTCTTGGCCTGCTGTTGTTGAGCATGGACTTGGTTTCATGGCCTTAAAGGTGGGATCAGAAGGTGTTGATTCAGTTACCAACAGGTTCTCCAAATGGTCAGTGAACACCAAGGGAAACTGATTGTTATATTTTAAAACATGCTTATTTTGAGGCAGCTAATGCAAGGACAAAAAACATGACACTCGGACATTGAGGTCATGTCCTCTGTAATGTTTCAGGAAATTTGAAGGTAAATTATTACACATCAAACACATGTTTTTTTTAAGAGTGACTGATATTATCAACCATGCCAACATGGATCTAGATATTGCAATGTCAGTCTGTCTATCATTTGGTTTGTCCACCCCTTTGATCCAGACTTAAATATCTAAACAGCTATTGGATGAATTGCCATGAAGCAACTTTGCACAGACATCTGTGGTCCCTAGAAGATGAATCCTACTGCCTTTGATGATCCTCTGACTTTTCCTTTGACAACAGCAAGTCAAACTTTTGTCCTATCAGCCATAAAACAGCTACTCAATGTATTGACACATTGTCCCAGATGGTGCATCATTGTATTAACTTTGGTGATCCTTCATATAGCATTATTATCAGGTCACAGTAATTGAGAAGTTGTCTAATAATTAAGTTCATGACCAAAAAACGTTATTTCGAACATTCCCATTAGCAACTATATTTCATGTTTAGTGCCATTTAGCAAATGTTAGCATGCTAACATGCCAAACTAAGATGAAGAATAAGTAATTACACTGTACCAGCTATATATGTTACCATGCTTGGGCTCTCAACATGTGGACGGCTCATGGCGGCTCACAGCTAACAGTGCTAACACTAGCAAACTAGTCAACAAAGCAAGGCTGCATGACAACACACACAGAGGAAGAGCGACTTCATTCTCTGCTTAGTTAGACATACTACACTTTATCTTTCACTTTATCACAACAAATAGTTCTTTGCTGATATGTTCAGAATGTTAAAGCTCCTTTAGCATTTAGCTTAAAACACTACTGTATCTTATAGGCCCTTTTCACAGCAGACACTTTGTCACGCAGGGTAAACACAAGTGTATGTGATATAATGAATAATGGTCCCTGTCTATTAGTGTGAGCCACAGCCAATCCAGTGATCCAGCATGCAAAATACCAGAGGCTTGGTCAACTTAAATGGATCAGGGCTATAATTATTATTAATTACACCTGTGCTTACCCTACAATGACATGTCGACATGGCTGCTGTGAAAAGGCCTTTTACAGCCTCACAGATCCGCAAACATTCACATTAGAATCAAAGGAAGTGTTCTGCACCATAATAACTAACCCTTGTAATGTAGGGCGACAGAATGTACAGTAAGTATAACTCGACATTTGCAAGGCTAAATATGCAAAAATACTTTGAATTAAAATGTTTTCCAGAGTTTGGTTGGCAGTGAGAAGAAGAAAGCTTTGGGTGGGGTTGTGATGGGGAAATCTGGAATCTTGGCCTTCTACAGTTCTGACTATGGCCCTGGACAAAAACACTAAAAGCTTAAGGTCAAAGCAGTGAAACAGCTGAAACAATGGAGAATATACCTGCATACACCACGAAGCCAACAGCGTGGTCCGTGTTTCTCATTTTGCAGCCTCGTAGCAGCAGACTCTCTATTCCAGCACCCACCTTGGCCTTATCAGGTTTCTCTCTGCAGCAGGAGAAAGTGAGAAACCTTCTTGTACTGTCAGATCTTGTTAGATATTCATTACTGCTTATATGTTACCCATTAGCAATTTCCCTCCTTTATGGCCATGGCTGGACACCATGGTAGACCAGCTGTTAGGAGCTGTGGTGCCTGAGGAAATCGATTATAGTCTATTACAGCCCCAATAATGCCTCTGGTGGCATCAGAAAGTGCAGCGAGTGGGTTGGAATTAGTTTTGCTCGGCTTCTCTGAAAGGCTTAAAGGCACTGTTTGGGGAATCCATGTGATCTGTGTAGTTGATACTCACACATAACACTTGAAATGATTGAGATTGTTGTCGGGCTTTTCACACACCACAACACTGTTAAAGCTTTCAGGTTCAAATTCAGGATCCTGGGAAATGAGAGGAGGTATAAAGTCAGTACAGTACAAATGTAAACTGTCATTACAGCCTTTGACACAATGATCCGCATTTACCGCAGATGTTCAGGAAATGTTACAGTTGTTGTGTTAAATGTCAGTCACAAGGAGGAGGAGAAAGGTGATGCAGCACAGAGGGAATGGCGATGGAAGACTGTGAGGAAACACAGCAGAGAAGTGAAACTCAGAAGTGGTATTCCTTACTGAGATGCAGAGGCCAGACATCGCCCTCCTCTGCTTCAGGTTGGTCTCTCCATCCAGGTTGGATGTCTCTATGTGACACACACCGTTGGGGTCTGATGTATGCAGGAGCAGCAGGTCTGCAGGGACGATCTCATTGCAAAACACCTTCACAAAATCACCCACTCGCACATCCTTCCAACTGCTCTCTGTGAACCTTTTATCCTTCCTGAAATCATACATGTCAGATACCAACAGTTATTACAGATGATTTCATAAAGATATACAGTCCCTGGGTGGCTTTTATATTGATTTTTATTCACATGTATTAACAATATTGGCACAGTGGGCGTATTTTGTCTATGTTTGTGCAATCAAATTAAATATTGACTCACTCCGTATGGATAAAATAATCACAGCAGCTGCTTAAGTTAGGGAATAAACAATACAACCAAATGAAAAATCAATGCTGTTGTTTTTGGAGAGCGTCCCAGGTGTGTTTATGTGCTTTGGAATAAGGAAACTTTCAGAGAAAGACAGTACACATTATGAGCCGAGGCTGTTCCCAGAGTTTGAGGATTTCCAAAGAGCCACATGCATTATGGTTTGAACCTGCACATCAAGCTGACTAACCACCAATGACAGAGAGCTGCAGGCATGCTGCCCTGCATGTAGGACCTGATCGGGTGGCTGCCACATGACACCACACCTCGCCTCAAACAATGCCAAGAGGGGGGGGGTGTTTATTTTTAGTATGTTGTGTTTAGATTATACTTACCAGATTGCACAAATATATTCTCTACAGTCAGAAAAGCTTTATGTACGTCTTCTGTATGTCAGACAGCCTAGTTAACAGTTTCCAGTTATGGGAACTTCATTTCTCAAAAGTGAATTGTCTATTGTCACATTGTACAGAGTACATTTCATTAAAGACATATTCAGAAAGTTTTTGTTTGACAGTGATCCTACACCTACATACTTTGACATTTTGGGAAATATGTATTTGTTTTTATTAAACTTCTCATCGAAGTCTCTGCCAGAAATAAACACATTTCCAATTGCCTTAAAGATCTCACATTGACAAATAATTATCATCAAATTTTGCTGCTTGTGAATTTGGCCACCCGATGTGTCTCTTTAAAAAGTAGTAATTTGTTAGGAAGACAAATCTCAAGAAATATAGTGACACTTAATATTTGGTTTGATAGTAGGTATGATATGAGTCACATTCATACAACATGTGCTGTAGATTAAATTAAAACTTATGACTCTTAAAGCACAGAAAGGAACAGTCTGTTAAGTGTGGTGACTGCATGTTCTGCAGAGAGCAGACGATAAAATTAGATATATTTAACAACACAATGACTTGTTAGGAGTCAATCAGCATGATTAATAGCTGAAGTGTTCGGTACGTTTGAGCGCAGCTGGATTGACAAGAGTTTGAGATGGAGACAAGATTGATAGAATGACCCCAAAGATAAGTCACTCATGCTCAAACAGACACACTTCACACCTCTTTGAAAACAACATGTGGATGAAGGGTGACAGGAAATGAAGACGTGCATCTGAGAAGGTCTGGTGAATTAGAGTTAAATCCCTCTCATCTGAAAGCCTTCCACGTGGACCTCAACATGCACTGCGGGGATGTGTGTTCCTCGAGCTGTCAGATGGATAAACTTCGCCCTGATAGAGAAAACGAGGAAGTGTGTGGAAGCCCTAAAATGTATTCCTGAGCTTCTTCTGGAAACATTTGTATGCTTCAAAGAAATCCCAGCCGATCGATTCTGTTCTAATCTTTACAAGCCCAAAAATGGAGCTTTAGCATCCCCACCCAGCGAGCAATAAGAGACCCACGAGAGCCCGCTCTCCATGACTCAACTGCTGTTTATCTGACTGCGTGAGGCAAAGATGACTAGCGTCCGCTAACAGGCCCAGAGGGACTGGTGCGTTCTCAGAAGTGTCCGAGATGCTACATCTGGGTCTGCACTTATAGGCCACCTGGACCCTATCACCACACACACACACACACACACACACACACACACACACACACACACACACACACACAGAAGATACAGGATTTTCCCCCCAGCTGAGGCTGCACTTCCCAACAATGGGAAATCTGAAAGCAAGCAAATGCTGGTTAATGATAAACCCTTCCATAGGTTGAATGTGTGAGGATTCATCATTGGAGTGGCCTCCAGTCTCACATCACATCCAGAGCAGTGAACGGTTTTGAAACGACTGTGTTCATCCTCATTTGTGAATTATTCATCCTTCACCAGTAATTCAAAAATAGATAACCGCTAACCGTACTGTCTTCGCTGACGCAACACCCAGATGAGGATTTCGTCAAATGTGCACAATGTGATGGTGAGAGATATATATTGTTGTGAGGCTCTTCAAAAGAGGAATAATCTCCCACACATTTTCCATTTCAAGTCAAAAATTCTCACGGGGTGCTGAAATGCAGAGGAGGTAAAACACACACAATCACAGAGATCTACACACTCTCACAGACAACATGCTGGATGATAAGAATTATTAGGCACTCGCTACATCATGCATGAACCGCACAACTGCGCTGTTTCTATATTCAGGACATGAATCAGTTACCTGCTGTAGATGAAGCACGGTGTGTTATTGAGCTTCCTGTCCGACTGGTACCTCCTGAAGTCCTCCCAGGCGTCCTTTAGGGCCGCCAGAGACAGGATGACACAGATGGGGATCAGAGCTACTTCTGGCTGAAAGGCATTCACTACGGGGACAAAGTTGAGAATAGCCAGGCCCACAAAGTAGATGTTAGCCAGACGGTGAAACTGCTCAAAGAGGTTCATGGGGATGAAGAGGAGGAGGGTGTATTTGGTGGTCTTGATGGCGTTGCCAGGGAAGTAGCGGTTGGGTTGCTTCGCCTTCCCCAAGCCCTCATAAGGCAGATTGGAAACCAAGTTGCGAAGGTCCTTCTCCCTTGTTCTCTGACCTCTCAGAGCATCTCTCACCCGGTCCAGGGGACTCTTCAACGTCATAACTGCTCCGTGTGTTTTTCTTTTCCTCTTCTTACCAACTTTTCCTCCCCATCTTCTCAATACTTTTAGCTCCTTCAAGGTAAAAGTACTCTCTACAGGCCCATCCTCTCCTTGAATGGGTCTGTGTGTGAGTGTGTGTGTGTGTGTGTGTGTGTGTGTGTGTGTGTGTGTGTGTGAGGTCTAACACCAGGTTGAAACAAATTACAGCACACCTAGTCCTCCTCTGAGTCCGCCCTTCGCACTGACAGGTGTGTTTGCATTCCTTGCACTGAAGGTGTTCAAGTCTCTCATAGAGGGGAAATAAAGTGACCGATTACAGTCACAAATTTAGCAGAGGGTGCTCCAGCTGATTTTAACTTTGTTGTCAATTCAAAGACTTGTTTTCAAGTCTTTGAAGTCATCCACACGCCAGCATTATGAATCAGTGACCTGCATAGTAAAGTAGTCTTTATTGCGATTAATACTTTACACATTGATGTTGTTCTTGAAAAAAAAACCAACAAACCAATAATAGGGTATGCACAGCTGACAATCTAATATTCCCAGAGCAGAAAATTGGTGCAGTGGGTCATAAGGAGATTTGAACTGACAACACAACACCGAGTAGAGCGCAACGAATGCTCGGGGCAAACATATATGAAGAGTCTGCAGAGTGTGAATGAACACAGCAGAGGGAACTTAAACACCCCATTCAGGAGTATACAGATGGAGAATACAGTCCATGGTGTTTAATGACGCTGAAAACCTCTTTATTGCTCTTAATAAGACTGAAGATAAGAATTAGAACGAGTCTTTATTGGTGCATGTAAGATAATTCTATGTTCACTTTCCCCTCGTCCACTGAAAATTCAGAGGTCAGTGTACAAAGCATTAAAGATGTCTTGCCAATAAAAGACACTTTAGCAAGATGTTGATAGGTGAAAGTTTGATCATGATCACAGGATAGGGTGAATGCATCTGTTTACATGTGTGTGTGAGACTCTCACCTTTGACGGACTACAACAAAGTATCTTCTTGTACAGATGGCATGCATGTAGGATGCCTTCCACTTCCTCATGTTGACATATGTTGTCTTTTCCAGAGGAGGCTCCAGAACCTGTTTAATCAGGCCAAATTTGCACTGGGTCACTCGTTTATTGTACTTGAATTTAAATTTCAGACACAGTTATAGCCATTGTAATGAAACTTTATGTACCTGGTTAAATATTTGATACACAGCATATAGAGGCGGTATTGGAAAATTGCCTCCAAATGCAGATAGATGAGCCTTTATTGTCTTTTTTTAACGGGTGCCATGTACGACCTTGCAGGTGATTTATTATCAATCAAAGAATTTAAATGGCTTCCTGTTTTGTCCTTGAACAGCTGACACAGGCGGGTTCATCTCTGCTGGGTAGCTCAGCATGTTTTTCCATCCGATTCGTTTATAGCAGGGTGAGCGGCGTGACGCGAGCGTGCCAGACTCACCCTATCACCCGTCCCTGTCAGCTCTGACTGGGTTTGGCTTGGCTGGCACGCCCAGTGCACAGTAGCGCAGCTGTGAGTCCACGCTGCACACACAGACACACACAGGAACAAAACACACTCTTGGAAACAAAACACACACACGATTCCACAGAGCAGAGGTCTGTGCATTCCTAATTACTCCAGTGACATGGAAACACTACAAAGTAGAAAGCATCTGCCTTGTCCCCCCCTCTCTTACATGTCAACACTAATGCCCTTTTTGAAAAGAGGAAAAGAGAAAGAGAGAGAGAGAGAGCGGGCCAATTTAGCACAAACCATCTGTCTACTGTAGTGAGATAATACATCTGTTATAGTGAGGGGAACAGTATTGTATTTTTACCAATGCATGGAAGAACCTGGAACAAGGTTACATGTCGCATTACATCAGTTTTTACACCATTTTATCTTTTTACATAGTTTTGAGTTTTTACACCCAGAAGCATCACACACACGAACACACACACACACACACACACACACACACACACACACACACACACACACACACACACACACACACACACACACACACACACTCAAGCCATGTGGGTCTCTTCTCTTTATCTCAAAATCAAACTACAGCTATAAAATCCTCAAACATGATTCTCTTAGTGTTTAAAGCGGGTCTGAACCATTTAACAATCTCAAAATCCTCATTTCCTGCTTTTATCCCTAATTCTGATTCATAATGTTCATCATATATTTCCTCAGTTAAAACATCCTCCCTCTGTCTCTCATTGTGTTCTTCTGGTCCTATCAAATTCAAAATCAAACATTAGCTGTGTATTAGACCATGCTAGAACAAAATCTTTTTAAATATTAAATATTCAGTGTTTTGCACCATCAAAAATTCAACAGCATCCATTTAAGGGCTGTAACAGTGGTCAGGACAGGGAGAAAGTGCAGTGCACTGCAGAGTGCAGCGGGTTTGCGGAATCAGGGGAGAATGCAGGGAGAAGTCGAGGCATGGATGGACGACTCTTCTTGCCCTTTTATTTTCTTTCTCTTCCTGTCTTTTTTTTTTTGCAGCAGGCGCTCTGGTCCCTGCAGCCAGCGAGCCACAGTTGAGTCCACAGAGTGCCTCCACATCTATGGCTCTCTGCGTTAATGTCCCCTGAGGCTGGCGCTCGGCCCTGCTCAGACCCCAGCCGAGCCCATCTCAGCCGAGACCACCACCGTGGCCTCTCGCTCCGACTCCTCTGACTCTCCATCCATTATGCAGCCAACAGTCCCCAGCTGCAGCGCTCACATCTCTCTTTTCACCCCTACATTTTCTGCTCTGGCTTGCCCACTCACTCTGTGAGTGTCTGAGCACTGTTCACTCGCTCATTCAGACACTCAATCAGCCGAGAGCACGACAGTCAGTCATCATGAGCCGCACATTCATCCAGGATACATAAAACCGCCAGCCGTGTACTCTGTTATTGAAGTGATAGACTGAATTGAGTTTTAATTGAATTTAGATACATCTTCATAATTGCTGACAATCATTACACAAGATATTTACAGTCATTATGAAATATTACAATTGGAATTTACAGAAACTTTGTACAAAATATGCCTGACTTCAATGCCTGGATAGTGGGGTCCTTGTTTAGTTATCTCTGGAGAACAAAACGTTGACCCAAAAGTCACTGGTGTCTGGAAGTGCTTTAGTTTCAGCAAGTAGATGCTTTTAGAGTCCATTAAAAAGAAAGTAAAGAGAGAAAAGTCCAAAAAGTACAGAGTCAGCAAAGTTGTGAATTGTGTTTTTCTTTTTCCTCAGTTAAATTGCTCTTTTCTTTTTTTTTGACTGAATGGAACATTTGATCTGTAATTCAACTGCAAAAACAACAACAGAGACCCATTTAAATAGAATAAATCCATAATATTTACACAATAATGTGAGTATTGATTTATAAAAATGAATCATCTCTTTTTCTTTAAATATGATTTATGTTTATCTACAGTTTTTCAAAACAGAAACCTAATCACAATGAAACGCATCATACTTCTATCATTCAAATCTACTGATAATGATGATTGTGGATTGCCATATTTATGCAGCAACTCTGGTTGCAATGAAACTCAGCTCACCTATCAGCAAAGTTCTTACACCAGCTTAAGTCGTGTTAAAGCCATTCTCCGCCTCTGAAGCTCCTCACGCGATGACAGATAGTACGGAGTCAAATGTTCCCTTTAAAAAAATAACACATGGTGAAATGGACTTGATTCTGTCAGCACAGCAAAAGCAAAACAAAAACTTGGCCAAAAGCATCAGAGTCCAACAGTCCCGCTTCTTCACTGGATGACAACTGAGGAAGCTTCTTCTGTTCGGCATTGGCACCTGTCCAGAGAGAAGAGTGCCCCCTGCTGTTCACCTGTTGTCATCCAGCGATGCTCAAACCATCCACCCAGGTGGGCCATCCTAAGCCAAAGCTGCAAAATAGTAACTGACAGACTAACTTCAACTAGTGAAACTAAAATGCTTTGCGCTCCATCATCATCATCATGACTGAGATGCAAATGAAATCAAACATAAGCATGCTTTTAAAGGATGTTTTTGATATACAGTAATTATAGGAAAATAGACTATCAAGGATGACTCCTTTAAAATCATTTATAAAGCTTTCCTGGATGCAGACAGCTCGGCTACGAAGTAAATAGATACTAAACAAAACAAATCCTTAAAGTATATGCAAACACAAGCATAAATATTTGATCCACAGAGAGTAAGCTACGAATGACAAATATTAGTGATATATTGAAATTCTGGAACAGGCACCATTTCTGTCTTTTTAAAATTCGCTCTTCTTTTTCGAGTGTTTGTCAGTCGTTTAAAGGTGTTTCCCAAATCCTAAAAGAGTCACTGCTGACTGAAGTGTTGGGTGCTGCTGCAGTCCATCCAAAAGTCTTTGCTTTCTCTTCGCTTTTTCTAAAATGAACCAGCTCAAAAAAGTTGGTGCACTGTTTATCTCTCATTCTCTCATTCTCTCTCTCTCTCTCTCATTCTCTCTCTCTCTCTCTCTCTCTCTCTCTCTCTCTCTCTCTCTCTCTCTCTCTCTCTCTCTCTCTCATCACCTCTCTCTCTCTCATGATTTCTTCCATCTACTTTAAACCCCCCAGACCCCCCCACCCCACCCCCCTTCTTTGCAAGCTGGCCACTGGATGCCGCCGGGTTTAATGGACGTAGTAGAGCCAGTAGACGACGTTGAAGAAGGAGAAGACGGTGGGGAAGATCATCCTGGACCACTTATCAATAGAGTTCACGTCGGACAGGTCTGGGATATTCACCTTGAGCTGGGAAGCCCGTCTCCGTAGGCGCGACTTCTTCTGGGCGTGGCGCTCCAAGGCGCTGTGGCCATAGTTCTGGCGAGCCATGGCTGCCCTGCGGTACTGCAGCGTCGAGCTATCATAGGCCAGCATGGTGTTGCGGGGGTCTCCGGGTGCTCCCAGGCCCCGTGACAGATCCCCGCCACCACCCATCTCATTCTTCATCTCCAGGGTGCTGAACAGGATGTTGTCGTCGGGAGTCATCTGTGTGAGGGTGTAAGAACAGGTGGAGCCATGAGAGGTTACTGCCTAGGGGAAATCTAAAAGTGTTTATAAGGTTCAGACTGAGTCTAGTAAAATTATGAATAGCAACGATGATCATTAAGTCATTCATTGTGTAAAAAATACTGATGAGGTGCTAGAATGAGTAATGCAAATGAGTCAAAACTTGCGTTACTTACAGTGAAGACACATTTTAAGCACTTTAAATCATTATTACTATTATTGATCATCTGTCAATCAATATCTGAGTGATAATACGACCACAAGACTATGACATAACATTCCTGGAAGAGCACAACGCACTCCACAAACTAATTCTCATGGAGAATTCTTCATTGTCATCTCAGAATTTCAACCAGAGTGGTTCAAATTCTGTCGATTCACAAGACAAACTGAATAACAAAAGAGAAAGCAAAGGAAAAAAATGTGACAGGAGAAGGTTGAGAGAAATAGTAAGGACTTTGCAATGATGGAGGAGAGGCTGAAAAGGTTTGGGGGCAAGTCAGGAAAGACGTTGTGGGAGGTGAATTCGGATCAACATTTCTTCATCCATAGCCTGACTTCTGAGGAAAAAACGTCCCTATAATCCAATGCTGTCCCGCTGTAAATGGAGCTTGTTGTATTTTGTTGTTTTTGTGTAACTCACTTTGAAAGCGAAGCCACTTATCTGGAACTATTCATCAAACTGCAAATTATCTCTTTCTCTTGTATGACCATCCGTGTTTTTCAATTGCTTCACTTAGCCTTAAGAGAGTTATCAATTTCCTTTGAGATTGTACAGTATTTGTATCTGAATATTATCTAAAGAGAAGCTGCTGATGTTTTCTTCTCTCTTGCCATATTTGTCATTTCCCATCAATTTTGATGTACAGCCCAGGTTAAGATTAAATTAATGCCTGCAGAAATCAAACTGCTAAGCCATGTTTGTCAGGAAAATGCATGAAGAGCAAACCAAGAGAGGGAAAAAACACAATGGTGGGAGTGATGATCAAAGTTGCCTTAAAAATCTATAGAAATCAAAGAAATGCACAAAAACTACAGCATTTTCCTCTGATCTGGATTGATTCAGATTGATGACATTGTTAGTTTTGACTTTCAAAACCTCCAGTACCTTATTTCTTTGCTCGCCTAGTCCTAATGCGGCATCGTCCACAAAGATGGGATCCCACATCGAGTCATATGCGTCAATTTCCCTCTGTTTCATTCTGGCATACAGAGCATCATCTCTCTGAACTACATTTCCCACCAGCCACTGCAAGCATACAAAATCAGCACTGTTACTTAGGGGAAATCGTAGCTTGCCACACTCAGAAGGAAAGGGTGTTTTATTTGTTTATGTTGCTGTTGTTCCTGCTAACTTTAGCAGCTGAATAATATCTAAAGAGAAGGCTTTGGCACCACAGCCAGTGATTTTTCCAAGGTGCCTTGCCCTTTGAGAGACACAGACATATGGAGATAAAGTATATGCCAATCATTGCTTCTGCATTCACTCTTTCAGATCCTAGTATGAGTAATAAAGTTGATACACATAGCTAAACCAGTGAGAAATGGAGAGCTAGAGTAGGAGTAAAGAGTGCTGGTAAAGGACATCAAGCATTGATCACAGCATCACATTGACCTTGACAGGAGAAGAACTCATTTGCTCCCACAGAAACAAACACACACACACACACACACACACACACACACACACACACACACACACACACACACATTAACTGACAGCACAGATACCTCTAGAGGAGGTTTGGCTGCACATGTACCTTGTTGGGGTCGGGTCTCAGCTTCTCGTTATTGGCCGTGGCTGCTTTCTCAGCCGCCTTCTTCTGCCGCTGGGGCCCCTGGCCGAAGAAGATGTAGTTGACGAAGGCGTACTCCAGCAGGGCCAGGAAGACAAACACAAAGCAGCCCATCAGGTACATGTCAATAGCCTTCACGTAGGGGATCTTTGGGAGCGTCTCTCGCAAGTGGGTGTTGATGGTGGTCATGGTCAGCACCGTAGTAATCCCTGGATACCACAGGTCACACGGGTAGAAAGAAAGTGAAGTCTTTAAACGCTGAAAGACATTTTTTTTTATCATTATCTGTACAGTAAAAGAAAAAAAGGTTGTTAGATTGAAGGTTAGATTGAAGGTTACATTTTTAACCATTTTTAGCTGCATGGCTCTAGGAATGTCAATGTTTATCCGTTGGTCCAACACTTTGGTCCAGACTGAAATATATCAACAACTACTGGATGGATTAAGATGACATTTCGTACAGACATTCCTGGTCCCCAGAGGATGAATCATACTGACTTTGGTGATCCCCTTACTTTTCCTCTAGCGTCGCCTGCAGGTTGACATTTTTGAGTGTTGGTTGGATGGCTATGAAATTTATTACAAAAGATTCATGAGCCACTCAGGATGAATTATATTCATTTTGGTGATTCATTATATTTTTATCTAGTACCATCATCAGGGCAGGATTTTAATTTGTCCAACACATTATGACCAAATACCTGGAAAACTAGTGACACTCCCATCAGCCTCAAATTTACTGTTCATTATTCAGTAAACTATTGAGTGTCCATTATAAAGGAAGTAATGAATGAACAAGGGGGACTGGAAATTACGGAGATCAGATCTTCAAACGATTTCAGTTGTGCTTGTGAACATAATAATTCATGTTTATCATGTACATTATATAGCATGTATGTACAGCAAACAGACAGGCCTGAAATAATGTGAACCCATATGGATAAAGAGATCCCTCGAAACCTCCTGAGACTGAAATTGTGTGTGTGTGTGTGTGTGTGTGTGTGTGTGTGTGTGTGTGTGTGTGTGTGTGTGTGTGTATAAAAAAATTTGAATCCAATCATGTATTCAAATGGACACAGAACAAACTGCAGGCTATATAAAAGCACGTTGTAAACATCTGCTATTAGTCACAGCACAATTCACCTGTTTTTTTGACATACACACACTGTGTTTGATACATTAGTCATCTGCATGCACAATCTGCATTTGGTCAGATTCACACGTATTATAAATAACCCAGCAGTGTCGCTGTAGCACGGAGCCTCATCTCTCATTGGTTGTGCTCACTCGCTGCACGTTCTCAGGACGCTGAGCAGAGACAGATCTTTAAATCACGTTACCCTCTGAATGCACCGTCTGGGGCTCCAACCCGCATGTGTCCCACTCCAGAAAACAAATGGTGTGCGACAATAACGACACACATGAAGCTCAAAGCCATTTCCTCTGCCTCTCCGACCTGTCATGCCCACGTTTAACACTAAAGGGAGCTTTCATTTCGGTATCAGTGCTACTCTGACATTTGTGTAAAAACAGTAAAATGTGTAAGATGCATTTATGCAAACATTGCCACCTTTTGTTTGGCTGAAATTTAGCTGTGATCTGGCTCTGATTAGCTGGGATCTTCGACCAATGAGAGGCTCCGATAGACAGACAGGCAGAGAGAAAGACAGCACGCTTCAAGGTCGAGCTGCAGCGCATCTCGCTCTGTATGAGTCATGCATATAGTCATCTCTGAACAACAGACATTTAGCCAGGCACCCTATCACACACTGCTATCACTCACATGCTTAGAGCTAATGAGAAAAAAAGTAAATGCTGGAAAAATAAAGAGTCAAAACAGAGATCAGGCAGACACAATAATGTAAAGATCTAAAACAAGTCTAAATGTAAGAGGCTCAATGTGTGTTAAATGGCTCTATTTATGCTGTGTTATCATTTAGCTTTGGGTTATTTCCCAGGGTCACTGTCCAGCGGTGGCAAGGCGATCCTACCCAGGGCCACTCTGGCAGCCGAGGCGTCGTAGTTGATCCAGAAGGAAACCCAGGAGAGGATGGTAATCAGGATGGAAGGCATGTATGTCTGCAGGATGAAGTAACCAATGTTCCTCTTCAGTTTGAAGCTGAGGGACAGGCGGGGGTAGGAACCTGAAGGAGGCACAGGGAGAGAGGAAGTGGGATGGAAATAGATTTTCCTCAATGGCGCTCACTAAAAACTATATTTTCTTTGACACAAGGGAGCCTGTTATATCCATATTTTGTGTGCTTGTGGATTTTAATATTTAAAATATAACTATGGAACATTTTTTTATTTACCGTAAATGTCCTATTTCCTAATAATCAGTGCACAGAAAACCTGCTGCTACAAAGTCAAGAACCAAAGACAAAGTTGACTGTTGTGTACCTGTAGAGAAGACCACATTCTTAGAAATGAGTTTATAGTCAACAATAGAGAACTGTGGCAGCTCTATTCTGTCGACCCCGGACACGGCACCGTCTCCACCTCGCCAGTAAAACTCAATATCATCTGTGGTGTAGCCATCTGCAGAGGAGAAACCAAAGAGAAACTTTAACATCGCCCAATAATGGTCTACAATGCATCATAATGTAGTGCGGAAATGTCAAATGTTTTTTGTGTCTTTTAGTTTACCACCAGAGTCAAGGGGGTCACAAAGTACATTTGAGAGGTCAGAAGATGATTAACATTTGGGCTACGTTAAACTATCGTTTATTTTTGGGGATGTTTTTTGTATGTTTTTTTTAATTGTTAAATAGAACAAAATCATTTCAGACTCTAAATATTTTTGAATAGTTACTAAAGAAGAAATATGTCAACTTTAAAGAGGTGTCACGAGATGACTTTCTTTTAAAGTGCTACAAGTAAACTGTTGTAAAGCATACACACATTCTAAGATGGATTGGTTTACATTTGTATCAGTACACTATGGATACCAATAGGACTTGACACTTGCTTCAGATTTTCAACTGATCAAAGAAAACATTTAGTAAACTTTATTCTTTTGTTTGTCAGAGATAAACTATATACTGTATGTACGTTAACACAAAAAGCTTTCTTAGCGGTGTGTTCAAGTGATTGCTGGAAGCTCCAGAAACATCACTTGCTTGATCGTCAGCCACCAAACATAATAATAATAATATAAAAATAATTGAATGCAAAATTTTTTTGTCTTATTTGTGTTTTCTATCTTTGATCTTCCAACAACTGAGCTATTTAATACAAAAATGTGCAACAGACTCTCAAAGACTGTATGTTGTAGCTTCCTTGATCACACCAACGCCACCACAAGGGCATCATCAATAGAAACAAGGCACAAATAAATGTTGCTACATATTCACTGTGATGGATTACCATCTCCAGCAGGTGTGCTTTCATAACATACAACTTGAATCAATGATTGTAACTGCAAGGTAGGTCATTCATTTTATAAATGGTTGCATGCTTTAGAGACTGACCCTTAAAAACAACATTAAACATTTTTTTTAATTGACATATGGTGAGTCACCTAAAGGCAAAAAGCTTCAAAACGTATCTACTGTTTATAGTAGAGAAAAATAACCAACTTCAACATGAAAAAGCATATAGAAGACTAAAGAGTAATGTTGAAAGCAAAACATCTCGCATTGGCAACTCACATTTTTTTAAAGCTACATAACACAGAAGAGATTTGGAGCTTGATGTGTTTGTTGCACATGGATACAAACCGTTGCAGTTGCATTTGGGGGAATCGAATGTTGCAGACCGTCTCTGACAAGAACAGTGACGCAGGCAAACAGGGAGCATCCGTCTCTATTCTACTTTGTCTGCCTCACACTCAAAATAGATGGAGTGACCTATTCAGATGTGAATAATTAAACTGCAAGGCTTTGATTTTTTTTAAATTAACACAATTCTTCTTGCTGTGGCACTGATATTCAAGGTAAAGTTAATCATGGTGCAACTGCTATTGGTTGGATGACAGTTATAGCAATATTAACAATAACTGTGTTCTACATGAACCTGCATGCACAGCACCACAACACCCTGAAACCGAAGACTTAAACATACTATTTACACCAGTGTATTTCCTTCTCTGACATATCAAAGTGTCTGCTGTGAAAAAGTTACGGTTGCTGTTATTATATTTCCAACAAATCCCATGAAAAAAACAAAACGAACAACGTTTTTTTTCCTTCTCTTAACAAATTCTGACTTACGTATCCTGACTGTGGCGCTCAGCTTCCTATTGAATATGTAAATCATGAACAACAGGTATATAGAAAAAAATACTAAATCATTTCCTAAAACAGCTGAGCACTGCCGCTTTTAGAAAACATTTTTCAAACCGGAGTAAATTCTGTACTGGTTCGGAACTATTTTCAGCTGCAGATTAAACCACATTTGGGGCTCTAGCAGGACAGTGTATGTGTGATTGACTCAAAATAAACGTGTGTGTGTGTGTGTGTGTGTGTGTGTGTGTTCATGGTGATGAAGGAACACAAGTCACTTGTGTGGCTCAACAATGGAGGTCTATCTACACAGAGGAATAAACTAGACTTTGGCTACACAAAAAAATACTTGTAAGTAGGATCAATGTATTGTTGGTTTTGATCTTTTCATGGGATTTATTGAAAATAAATAGATTATAGAATATAGATTATCACCAGCCTCATTCTTTAATTGTTGCTACGGTGAAAAGAAACACTGAACACACTGAACACACTGTGGTGCGGCTGTGAGGCATAATGTGGTTGATGTTGAAAATGTATATCAGCAGATGCACTAAGCTCTCCCTCCACACCTGCATTATCATCATTCCAGCCTTGTGCAACCCCACATCACCCCAATTAGGGCCGAGTGCACCATACTGCCGTTTTGATGTGCAGCTCAGTTCTGATCAGCCGTGACTGGCTGCCATCAGGAGGGTGTCGAGGAGTTTGGGAAAGGGAGGTTTTGGCACAAGGAATGTCGTAAGGGAGCATTTTATGGCTCATACATAACTGGTCAGTCACTTTGTAGCTCCATTAGTTCTGGACCATTGTCTCTGTTCGGAAAGATGTATTCATCCTGGGCTGTCATGTGAGAGAGACAACGCAGTATGAGCTCTAAGATATGCGTACATACGTGGGTGTGTATTTGTATTTGTATGTATGTGCTACAATAGCTCTTTAGTGTTGGAGAGTTAGAAATCAATTATTGCTCAGTGCAGTCCAGCATGTGAGACCAGTGGTCTGAGCCACAGCAGCGAGCTGCTGATGTATCACAGGATCTGGGAATTTAAGACTTGTGTCTGTTAAAAATGCATCAAGTTTATCAAGGGAAGTGAGAGTTCTCTGGGCTCATTAGTCTGAATAAAATAGCATGCTCTGGCATGAAGCGATTCCAACGTTAAAACCATTGCCAGTTAATCCATATGAGAGCAGATACTGCCTGGTGATCAAACTGGAGCTGTGCGTATGTGTGTGTGCGTGTGTGTGTGTGTGTGTGTGTGTGTGTGTGTGTGTGTGTGTGTGTGCGTGTGTGTGTGTGTGTGTGTGTGTGTGTGTGTGTGTGTGTGTGTGTGTGTGTGTGTCCATTTTGTGTTGGGCTGCCTGAGAGAGGAGGAGGAGGAGGAGGAGGGAAAAAAAGAGAGCATGAGTGATGGAGAAAGAGATAAAAAGGCTGGGAGAAAAAAAAAGGCGAGGATGAGACTGTGCATAAAAGGAGATGAGAAACGGAAAGAGAGAGTGATGAAGAGAGAGATGGCGAGCATAATGGGAGAGGAGCAGCGAGAGGCGGTTCTGACCCGAGCTGTTTTTGTGCTGCTTAACGCTGCTGGCAATAGTGTGATCAAACCCGGAAAGACTGAGCCCTACACCACATCCCAACCCCATAATCCTTTTCTCCAGGGACCCAGATAAAACACGCAGAGGACCTTGTCTTTCCCTCTCATGTTCCTCTACACTCCCTCCCTCCCTCGACTCGAGAACGCCTGATCACGTACAATTACAAACTCCATGTGAAATGGGCTCTTTGTACTGTACAAACATAGAGGCAGTTTCGGGAGGAAGCTACACATAACATCCATTATCAGCACACCCCTGAAACACTGGACCTAATCAGGCTCCTCCACGCCTTAGGAAGCCACTGCAGTTGGAGTTGAATTAATTAGGCTGGATGTTATCAGTCAGTGAGCCATTAGTGATGTTCCTCTTCTTGATGCGTATCTCTTGATATCTCATCAGCCTTTCTCAGCATTTTACATGCAGTCTTATCAGCCCTCCTTCTACCTTGCTGCCACCAAGCCTGACAGACTGTTTTAAAACCAGATTTCAGAGCTGCATGTGTACGTGGGATCTGTTTAATTCTACGTCTACGTGTGGGTGTGAGCGCTGGTTGTCAGGGACAACAGTACTTACAGCTTTCAATCTCCAGGGTGCAGTTTTGCTCATCGAGAGGGTAGCGGCGCAGGTCCATCATACAGGCTGCAGTTGTTGTGATCCTACACACAGAGTGGGACAGAACATATAGGATTCGTCAAAGAGCCGGCTGAGGCAGCCCAGTTAATTTCATTTGACCTTCAAAGCAGAAATCCTTATAACTGAGGAGCACCCGATATGGAACCGTTCCTCCAAAAACAACAGGTTCAAATGGAAAATTTAATCAAATAGGTGAATCAAGATCAACTCACAATCAAATGCTGTTTGCCAAGTCTGAGAAAGTCATCCTAACAGAAGTTTGTTGAAATAAAAATATACTAAATAAAATGATCGGCCATAGTTATTCTCTGTCTGCCCTTTTAACATGTATTTACCGTTTTAAGGGTCTTTAAAGAAACCTCCTGCTGATCCCTGCACACTTTTATAACCTGGTATGTTTTACCTCCTCTCACCATGGTGCTGGCCCACAAAACAACAAAAAGCCAGGTTTATTGTTGGTTTGATCATTTTATCCTAATATTTTATTTGCAGTTTTGTACATTTTATGTTTGTCTAGATGTTAGATTTTGTGTACAAAGGGTGTCGGTGCAAAGAAAGAGTAAACTGCTCTCATTGGAACCATCCAGTATACATATGTGTTCAATGAATAAATTAATGCATTTTTCTAGCAATTGATTGACAGAGTGGAACATTTTTCCTCCTTCAGATGTCTACAGACATCCAGCATTTCTGTAGCTCTTTAATGCTAAAAACTAATTATAAGCAGGTTTTGAGTATGCAGTGCATTCATACTGGAAAAGTGACAAAAATAAGTGAACCAAAAAAGCACTGCCAATGCAATGCAATGCAATGCAAAGAGAAAATCTGATCTTTTGACTTTCATTGTGGAAATGTATTGTCTTCCATTAGTGCACATATTGCATCATTCCCTGTTTGTACAAAATACATTTACTTCTTTATAGTGTAATGAGAACATACTACAGTAGTACTGAATGCAGTATATGTAACTGGGACACAACACTGATTTTACTTTTAAGTAGATAAAACAAGAAGAGGGTTCAACCTCTGGTCACACAATCCTGCAATAAAGACTCGCTAAGTGCCAGACGGCTGCATCCGACAGGTTCACTCAGAGCGACGTACTTCCTGTTTCACAAACGACAAGTTGGCCAGAGCTGAGACGGGCTGGCACCCGGCCGCGCCAAACCCCCAAGGCTGTCTGAGAGAGAGACTGGACACACAATTCAACTCTAGGGACTAAATCTAGCATCCTAGACTAGAGTAGTAGTATAGCCAGGAGGTTATACATTCAGTCGTAAGCGTGTGCGTGCACTTGTGGGCATCTCTATGTCTGTCCCCGGCTAATCTCACATACTACTGACATATCAACCAAATATGTTTGTGTGTATATATATATATATATATATATATATATATATATATATATATATATATATATATATATATATATATATATATATATATATATATATATTATTTTAAATAGATTCTCCATTCATTTTCCAGAAAATTGATATATACATTTTCTAGGGGAAAAAAGGAGACTCTTTTTCATCAATAAAACAACCAGGAAGATATGTTTTTGCTTTATCCAGTAAATAAAATACGTTATCATATTGTTGCAAAACTCACATCCAATATTGCAATAACTCAGTGCTGCTAATTGAGTTTAAGCATTGAACACAACGTCCTAATACACACACATATTAAAGGGATGCCTGTTGTGTTCAAATTAAAACATTGGCTATGTTTCTATTAACATATTTGTTTGCACATTTTGAAGAATTGCATAAGAAAAGCTGTATGGAAATGGAAACATTTTATAAAAATTCTTCAATTACAAAATTAGAGTTGATGCGTTAAATGGAATATAGAAACACCTTCAAATGACTGATCAGCTGTTTTTTGCCAAGAGGTCTTCCTGGATATTCCAATAACGTGTGAATGCTTGTCTTTGTCTCTGGACAACATGCAACACGGCCAATTTTAGCTGACATGAAAGAACAATTCAAACTGGCCCAATTGAAACAAATTCTTGAAGACCATTTTCCTCTCATACATGAGTTTAAATAGCCAAGCCTACTAGTTTTGTTTCTGGTTCACTTCTGCGGATTACAGGCTCTGGTAGCCTACAGTGCCAACTTCTGACAGAAACTACACTGTAGCAGAGTTTATTCGCTCATGATGGAAACTAATTCACGTTTCTGTTTTTTGCAACATTACAAAAATCTGCTTAAAACATGCTTCACAATTGAATGGAAACATGGCCAATGACCTCACTACTCTTAAGATCACTGGTCTCACAGCTCTGAAACAGCTGAGCCAATCACAGTTAAATGTGATAATGACAGATCAGGAAAAGGGAAAGCTTGACTTCATGCTTTGATGGTTCGAAGTGTCACGACATAAACATACAAACGTGCGCCCAAAGACAGATGAGATAAGAATTTTCATCAGATAGAAAGACATTGATTTGATTAAACTATTAATAGGATTAGGGCCGACGCTTTTTTTGCAATAATTCTAATAGATATAAGTCCTGATAAATGGGGAACCTTTTTCATCAATAGAACAAGAAGATATTAGCTTTATCCAGTAAATATAATAGTTTATCATATCTTTGCAAAACTCATATATAACATCCATTATTGCCATAATTCAATGCTACTAATTGAGTTTTAGCATTGAGCACAACATCCTAATACACACAAATATATTAAAGGGATGCCTGTTGTGATATAAAAAGTATGTAAAAATCGCTAGACAAATTTATATTGTCTGAAGGTATATCATCATGTCGCCCAACCCTACTTGGTGAGACGGAGGGTTTCTTTTATGTACAAACAGAAAAAAAATATATATATTTTTTCAGCTTATAGGGGAAGTGCCCACTTTTGAGCCAGTCTAAAAAACATTTTTGGAGCTGTACACATTTTAGAAACGTTTCAAAACTCTTCCCTATTTAGCATAAGCATAAACTAGAATAAACTGTTGTGTCATGGAGCAAAGTGAAGCTGTAGCAGTAAAAACAAAATCACAATATATTTCCTCTCTTAACTTCATCATAACTACAAACTTATCTTGAAGAGTGCTTTGTCTTTAATAATTAAGAGCAGAAGTTTATTTGAAATCTGTCTACATAAGACTTGGAGCTCCCCTGGGCCCAGCCTGGCAAGTTTAGGATTTCATTTTTTGAGATGTAGAGACGCACAGTCTTTCTCTCTCACACACTCAGGCTCTCTGTCTCGCTCTCTCTGCCTCCTTTTTCTTGCTCTCTGGGCTCTTATGTAAGAGCCAGTTAGCAGGGCCATGGTGCACTGGGGGATTAACACAGGAGTCTTATATCTGTCCTAGTTTTACCCCTTTTATGGCCACAACTTACTGGGATGGTGTGCTCACCAGCCAGCCAGTCATCACTCACCATCACCACCACTAAATCATCACGGTGGCAGAGGAAGCACAAGGGAAAAGCGGAAATGAGGCCAAAATGGCAGGGGTAAAAATAACAGCCTATTTATAGCCCACCTACATCATCAGCAGAAGTCTCGAAGCTTTTTTGTCTGAGATTCTGCATCACTGATCAAGAGCTGCTTCTGCATCCCCTGGCCAAGCTAGCATGTCCAATATCCACAACAACAATTAATAAACAGCTAATAACGAAGGAGGAGGAAAGACGAATGAGGATTTCTCTGCAGGATTCCCTCTCTGTCTTCGCCTCTCCTCCTCCTCCTCCTCGTCATCTCCGCTGCAGCGAGAGTCTGTCGTGGACCTCTGTAGCAGCAGCAGCAGCAGCAGCAGCAGCACTCATGAAGCACTGGCTTGTTTGCTCTTCATCAACATCAGGGCCGGTCCCTCTCTCTCATCCCAACCTGCCGGAGGAGAGGCCACGCTCTAACAGATCACGCAGATTCAAACACGCTACATTTGCTCTGTGTCGGAACTAATAGGACATGGAGCTCTAAAAAAAGGCTGTTTTTTTTCCGTCTGTCCATGTTCTGTCACAGTTCAGCCAGTGTGTGTGTGTGTGTGTGTGTGTGTGTGTGTGTGTGTGTGTGTGTGTGGACCCCCCCTAAGGCAACCTGTGCACCTTTATTCCAAATGACCTTGTTTACGGACATAACACAACCACCACAAATTCCCAGACAGAATCTCATTTCGAGGGAGCATCACAGCAGAGGCCGAATGCTGAGAGATTTTTGCAAGCAGGTTTTAAACCTGCGTACCTTTAATTAAACTGACATTATTACATGGACATTGTGATGAAGTTAGAAGTTGAATTAAGATGGAGAAGCTTCCTCCATTTTGGATAGAAGCCTGTGTTGAGCTGAGGAAACATGGCATGCAGGATTGTCTCTCTCTGCTCAGGCACTGTTGCCAAATTTGAAAATAAAATGTCTGCAGTGGCAACAAAAAGAGTCCAGCATGTGCCAAAGCATGCCAAATCAAAGGAGAGGTTTCTTAATTTCTAAAGTACAGGCACATCTGAACACATACAACATACAAACCACCCTGTCTGATCAATAGTTTGAGAGAGAGATGGATAAGCCCATATTGATGATATTGACAGAAAAAAAGGCTTATTTAAATCCCTCTCTTCCACCACTCAGCAGCTTCCTCCTCCTGGCCATGCGATGTCATCTATTGAGCTGCAGAGTAGAACACTCCTCGCCCAGACAAAAGAGGACGCCAGTCTCCATAGCACAAGGATATGTCCTCTCACAAAAGGAGTTACAATATTCAGAGAGAGAGAGAGAGAGAGAGAGAGAGAGAGAGAGAGAGAGAGAGAGAGGAGGGAGGGGGGAAGACAGGAAAGGGAGGGAGAATCCTAATAACTTCTCCATTTTGAATGAAGTCTGACCTTCATGTCTCTGTCTTTCTCTCTGGCTCTCCCTCTGTTCTCAATCCCTCTCTGTGAATTCCGAGTGACATGCATCAGGAGTCGTGCACCAATGTCGTTCCTTCTTTCCTGCATAAAATGAAAGGCTAAGTGGAGATTTGTGGGTTTTTTTCTTGTTTTGTGTGTGTGTGTGTGTGTGTGTGTGTGTGTGTGTGTGTGTGTTTCTTTTCTCGCAGCCTGGGCGGTATCTATGTTATTGGCTGAGCCTTTTCAGGGGCTGGGTAATTAGATCAGACTGCCTCTCCCCAAGAGTGAACTGAGCTCTAAAGTGACAGTTGGGAGCACTGTTGTAATTTTCTGCTCCTCCTGGTAATTGAAGACCAGGATTTGGCAGGATTGGGATGCATATATCCAGGGAATAAGGAGTAAACAACACACTCACCCTTCCTCCTCAGCATGCACCCCAACAATAACACTCGCCCACTCGCACACAGACAGCCACCCACCCACAGACACACACAAAAACATCTAATGCCTCCTGCAAACTAAATAACACTCTAATCTATTGGTGTGTTCCCCAGGTGCAGTGTAAGCTAATTTCAGTTAGTTTGCATAAATCCACGTTCACCTTTGAGGCCAATAATATGTTTACTTTCACCTTATTATGCAATGATTTAGTGAGACAACATCGCATCTTATAGCGTGACATATTTACTAGAGTTTGAGGTTTGAAAGGAAGCAAACTAACAATGAAATAATGCTGGAGACTTGATAATGAATTTGTATTCGTATGTAATTTCAACTGTTTATACATTGTTAATAGATAGTTTGATTGGCTGGGTTTGCAGGGTGTTGATATCGTGTAGCGTTGGACAAGAATATAGAAGTCCTTATTCAGTATTTCCTGTATTTTTCAGCACGTATGAAAGTCTAGATCATGGCTAAATATGCTACAAAGCATATCCACTCTTTTTTACAGAAGAAATGGTAAAAATCTCAGGAGGTCGACGCATCCTGACTCTAGTATGGGTAAAGTTTCAAAAACACCAGCTCCTACATTTTCCATGACGCAACTGGATGCCATCTTTTCATCAGACCTTCCGTACTGGATAAAAATGCACAAATGGATCTTTAATACAGAGATATCTTAATTCTTCAATTAGAAGTACATGGATGGTGACAAATGTATTTTAACTGACCCTCAGCAGTGGAAAGTTACATTTACTCTAGTACTCTATGTACTTCTACTCTACATGAGTACTTCTATTTTGTGCTACTTTTCACTCCACTACCTTTCAGAGAGAAATATTGTACTCTTTGCTCCACTACATGTATTTCACAGCAGTATTCACTATCGTTACTTAACAAATAACGAAATCTCAAATAAAACAAAAAACATGATTGATTAAATGTGATGCAATTTTATAGATACAAGATGTAAACTGGATTACTTAGAGCAACACTGACCAAACACATCAATAAAAGGTTGCATACAGTTATAGGCATCAGCAATAACAATTACATTATGGAGTCTATAAAAACGAACAAGGTTGGAACATGACGCTTTTTGCGGACATTTTACTGTTAATGCAGGACTTCTAGTTGTAACAGAGTATTTTTTCATTGTGGCATTTCTACTTTCACTTAACTAAATGATCTAATTACTTCTTCCACTTTTACACTTATGATATGGAGTGGTATGAATTAATAACCAAAGAGATAACGACACAGACAGGACGTGTTTTCACATCCAACCTGTTTTCCTGTCGAGGACTCTGAGTCTGGCTCTCAGTTAGCCATCCACACGCACTAAAGCCCTGCTGCTGTAACCAGCCGGCCCGTCTCTGCAGGTATGTGTCAGCGTGCTCACAGCGCAAAGGCATCTGGTCGGGCTGACTCTGACAGAAGCTTGTGTCTGGACTTGCTAGCATCAAATAAAACCTGGACCAAACCCACGAACCAAAAAACGGAGAAGCCGGGAGGCACCGGCACTGACAAGGACAACGTATCTGAGGTAACAACCACATCTCTCTGCTGCACGCACACCCTCAAATTCACAACAACCCTTTTTCTAGCCTCCATTGCTTTGTGATTGTGAAGCAAAAATATGTGTTTGGGCTTATATAATTGCGTCAGAGAGTTGTAAATTATATTTCTCGACTGTTGAAACAAAATGTAGCGATGAATAATCTGGTGCAGTGCAGATACTTAAATTTTTTAAGCAGTCTTTGCGCAAGAAGTGCATATCTGTCAAGAGAGAGAATGACTGAATGCTGCAACATCTTGAATTAGCAACAATAATCTCATCTTTTAAACACGGACACTAATCTGAGATCATTCACGCGCACACACACACACACACACACACCTACACATATACACACACACACACACACATGTACACACACACATATATGAAGAGGAGGCGACAGATCAGAGGAGGCAGCAGCACGGTGATGGACGGGCTGTGCTAACTTGTGAAGTCAAATACGCAGCATCAGTACAAATACAGATTCAGTGTTTGTATTGAACTACTACATTATTGATTATGATTTATCAATTATGGATGTGAGTCTCCTCAGAGGCATCACAGTCCAATACCACAAAGAGACGTCTTGTAGATGGGTTGAACCCTCCTGCACAATCAGACTCAGTTCGGCTGTTTGGAACACCCTGCTTTATTATTGATCACAACCAATCAATTATTGATATTGATGATCATTGGGGGATGTGAAAGGCTAAAATATGGACACATATTGCTAGTCCTATACACAGTCGTTAAAGAGCGATTCGGATTTATTACAATTTAGGTCTTATTTTCATAGTTGTGGCCATACTTTCTAACAGATAGTAGATCTGGAAACATGGTGACAATCCAACAAAAAATGATGATCAGACAGTTTAACCAAATTATCTAAACCACTGGTTTCCAATCATTCTGTCTTGTGACCACATGGAAACCACACAGTCACAGTCTCAGGTGTCTATGTGCTGTAAGTGATTCCAATTTCAATTGTTTGAATGGTGTTGAAAGTCATAAAGACATAAGATTATCCAGTATTTTAGAAAAATATCAGCCAAAAATGTAAGAAAAAAGTCTGTAAAAAGTTTTTTGTTTGTCTATACGATTTGCTTATTGTTCATTCAAATAAAATGTTCAGTTTGCCACTGCACTTTATTAATTTAAATATGGGACTTTTCACTGTAATTTCAACCTCCTGTTTAATCTGTTTATTAATTTTTATCTTTCTCTTTTTATATCCTGTTCATATGTGTTTTTTATTTAGTTGTGTTAATTTATACCATCATGTATTTTTATGTGCTAAAAAATGAATTGCATTGCTGTTGAAAGGTGCTACACAAATAAACCGCAACGCCTTGTTGTATCTTCTCTCCATTCTCGTTAATCATGTCAGAATTACCTTGCAACCCCTTGGGTGGTCCCAACACCCAGGTTGCAAAACCCAGATCTTAAACCACTTCTGCGCTTACAAAATAGTCTATAACTGTCCCTCATTGCGCAGGAAAATTGTGTGCCCTCGCAACTACGATAGTGTTAGTACAGTATGTTAGTTACTTAACTGTGACGGATTATTACAACATACAGTTTGGGTAATAATTTTGCCATTTAGCTTAACCTGGTGAATTGTTTTACCTTCATTTGACTGCTTGTGTTTCTTGCTATCTATTTTCAGCACTGTTGCTGCGTTCCAATATGTCAGCTATTAACTTAGTGTGTAGAATATTATTAATACCAAAAACCATAAATGTTAAGACCCAAGTTGTAAAAAAAATATTCTTTAACTGTATGTAACTGTATGTTGCATCACGCTGAGCAGGAAATTGAACAGCCACAATAGTTTTAATTCAAAGTTAGAGTTCATTAAAAAGGCTCAGTCAGACACAATGCATGTGCTACAATCAAATTACTTCATTATGCATCATGATCAATCCACTAATAGTCATGACACGATAGGAAGGGCAGTTGTAAAAGGCTTACCTGAGTCCATAAAGCACCGTGCCGTCAGGGTGGAGACGAATCATCCTGTTCTTGACGGTGACGCCGTGAACGAAGGACTTCTTGTCGTTGAGGAAGTAGGTGTCGGGGACCCACAGCGAATCCGCCACTCGGTTATCCAGCGTCAGGTTGTACGCGATCTCAGAGTAGGACAGACGCTTGTCCCGCCATGCTTGCTGGAAGTACATCGTCAAGGTGTAGTCCTGGAGGACAGAGGGGGGAGTCCATTTAATGAAGCCAGTGCAGCACTTCAAAGACAAGCTCACGGTGAGAATCAATAACGCTGACGTTAATTCCACTATGGAGCCAGAAAACACTTTCAGCTGAATGTACTGACTAAATCTTTCAGATGGTACTCGATTGTGTTTCATTTCCACAAACATCTCAACTGGGGAACATGTCAAGCACCAACAGCATGTCACCCCACGCTCATATCCGAACACGACTTCAAAGATATGTCACAGCACGTTGCACTGCATAGTGAGAAGGTCAGCCAAAAGGTCGGTGGGGGTCTGAAAGGCCACGGCCTGTACTAGGGGCCATGGCGGTCGGGGCTGGGGGGTTAATATTCAACTATCCTCACTTCATTTTGGCACCATAACCAGGGGGAAACTTTCTCAGCTGGCTATGGCAGACTATTGTCTCAGGCAAAAACGTACTGGTTTACAGAGACAATACTACTACTACTCAGTCTTACGCAAATGGGGCTTCACCCTGGTCCCTTTCCTGTTTGGTTTTGCTTCTAATTCTGTATAATAAACGACCAAACTACAGAGATTTAGGTGAGTTTTCCATATTGGAAAAGCGGCATTTGTACAGTACAGTGTTTTTACACATGCTCATGAGATGTAGCAGTAAACTGTATCTCCTCCTCCTCCTCTCTCTCTCTCTCTCTCTCTCTCTCTCTCTCTCTCTCTTTTCTCTGCTTCTCACTCTTAAAAAAGACTTACACCCACACAGCCACAGTAAAACACAGCACTGCAGTTGGATTTGCTCTGTTGCAGTGTATTACAGTGCAATCGATGAGTAGGAAAACAAATTAAAAAATACGGTCCGTGAAACGAGGCCCTTGAGCTTTTACTCCAGGCAGCCATCATCATTACTTATCGCCGTGTTTCTATGTTTCTAAGCCTTTTTTTTTCTATCATCACACATTGGTTTGACACTGCAAAGCCACTTTTGCTCCTAAACTCTTATCGTTCATTATATGCAGTGTGCGCGACCAAAGCACTGCGTAAAAAGGGCATCTAAAAATACACGAGCTGCTGCCATGTTGATTTTTTCAGGAGTGAAAAGTCAAGCGAGGACGGCTGCATCCTTATCCTGTTTTACAAGAGTTCCCACTGAACCCTCCTCTTACACTCGCTCCCTCTCTGTCTCATTATCAGCCTGTTGATCGGATATCTCTATCACCTTTGGGATCGTTAGCTGCTGCCTGCAGTCTCAGTGTACATCACCCACTGAGGCAGCATCTCCTGCAATACCGCCCTGTCTTCTTGCCTACCATCCTTCGCCATATTTGATGAAGGAACACAGAAACATAAGCAGCTAGAATCCTCTGAGAGGAAGAAGTTAATAGCAGAAGCTAAACCTCTCTCTGACTAAATTAGAAAACTGAAGCTAATAATATTAACTGGAGCCCTGTGGTAACAATCCGAGCAACATGAAGCAGAGATCATTCATTAAAATGGAGTCACAGACTCTGAGAATTTTTCTTTTGCTCCACACTGTTTTTTTGATACAACTGGAGTGAAATGTAATTTGACATTTTGTTGGATATATTAACAAGGGAGCAAGAGTGCTTCTGGTGTGTCACACACTTTTGCATTCATAGCTCTTAATTATTACATTAACAGGATTTATTTATTATTATAATTTAGGCGCAGCTCGCGATTATTATCTTTAATCTTTTAGTCTTTAAGATCCCAGAAAACTGGGAAATGTCTATCTTAATTATTCAACAAAGGTTTATCAAAATAGCATGTTTTGTCCAACCAACAATTCAAAATCCCAAAATAGTCCAATCACAATGACATAAAACACAGACAAACAGCAAACCCTCACAACTGAAAAGCTGAAACCAGAAAATGTTCTGCTTGTACTAATGATTAATTGTCAAACAGTATGTTACTATGTTACTATGTATCTTCCGATTGACACAAATGACTAATGAGTTCAGTTCCAGTAGGATTTTTGCTTATAGGTGACCAAAATAATTTCCTCATTCACACACTGAAAAGTCAAGCCAATTCTAATTTATATAGCCTAATATCCCAAATCACAAAAAAAATCCATAACAGGGAAAACTGGTAGAAAACTCAGGAAAAGCAACAGAGGAGGGATCTCGCTCCACAGACAGACATGCAGTAGATGTCAGGTGTAGTGAATGGAGCAAAATAGCAAATTTACAGTGTGGAAAAAGCCCTCACTACCCCCAATATAATTCAATATTTTACACTATAGTGGTCAGTAAAATTAGATTTTGGACACTTGTCATTGTCATTTGCCTGGTCATTTTTGCAACTATAAAATGTAGAACATTGCATTGTAGGATTATTAGCAGAAAGTGGGACACTACTTTTTTTAACCTAGTGATTCATATTTACATTCATAACTAGCCAGATGTGTCTGCAATGACCATTGCTCTATTGTGTGAATACAACCCACAACTGGCTAACCTTCAGTCTAGACACTAAGGCGCCATAATCCACATTTCATTCAAAGTCATAAAACAAGCGTCAATGTATTCAGGCAATCGGCTCAAAGCCGTCGTATAACACATGTCATACAATCTTCCCAAAAAACACAATTAAACTCACCAAGCTGTCTGCCCGCATAGCAGCGGCAGCAATGTACTGAGTAACGCGTGAACTGGTAGTTCCTTCAGCTGTCCTAAACAATAAACACGCAGAGTAGTGCCTGGGGGGTCGGCAATGCACTTGCCGATTAAGATTAGTGAGTGAGGAGTCAGTAGGCAGTCAATTGCAGTATGAAACAGGCAATAAAAGGAATTTCGAGAAAATGTAAGTCACTGCAACCGTGAGAGGTCCTTGAGCATGCAGCCATAACTGGCCACCCAAAATATTATACAGTTTGCTGCAGAATGAGAGATTAGCCTTGGACAGACACAGCGGTGCACACTCACTCACAGACGCAAGCACACACACACACACACACACACACACACACACACACACACACACACACACAAAATGGATGACATGATCCTCCTGGCAGAGATAGTGAGTGATTTTGGATGCAGCCTTGTGTCGTCTTCACAGCAGACATCCTGACTCGTCATAGTTAGAAAAAGCACAGGTGTTACTAATAACATCAACGATGGCTCTGTTCTATTCAAGTGTCCAAGTAAGTCATAACAGTGTGACAGTGAGCCAACATATGCACAATAACAGAACTGCTCTTATTTTTTCGCGTGTGTGTGTGCATTCGTGTGTGTGGGGCCCCCGTTGTGTACGTTTGGGAGGGTTTAAAAGTATAGAGATGCACAGCTCCAGCACAGAGAACACCTGGGCCTGCATGCTGCCTCCTGGCCACGCTGTAAAATGGCAGCATAATTACGACCTCACAGATGGTGCCGTTTACCTTCGCTCGGACATCACATGAGCTCAGAGAGGGACACAAAATACAGCTGCCTCCCCACTCTCTTTGTACAGTCACAGTTATTGTTCAAAGACATTCCTGCAACGTAAAGTAATGTACTGCCAGGGAGTACATTTTGTTCTGTGACAAGTGAAAGGGTTGTACTATTCTCCAGAAACACAAAGCAGGAAAAGTATGTTGTTTAGAGACAAACAAAGCAAATCCTCTACATCTGCATGTTTTTTTTAGTTTTTAGTTTTAACTGCAAATGAAGAAATCTGCACATATAATATTCATGTCACACAACATTAAGCAAATCTCTGAGATACACACAGCCCTGAGTCTAAACATGAGAGTGAGAACACCCAATCAAAACATATTTTAACACAAAATATAAAGATAAAGAAAGAAGGACTGTTATGATTTCTGAGTAATACACAAGACATTGGTGTTATGAGCCTCTTCACTCCACACACACACACACAAAAGATGGAGAACGAGAAGCCGGTGAGGAGGATTTCACAGCACGCAGGTCCACAACAGCAGAGAAGTGAGAGACAGACCGTCCCGTGCCGGAGTGTCGGTCTCCAGAGCGACCTTCAGTCTCCTTGTCACAAGCACTCCTCACAAACTCCATTAACATCACACAGGCGGACCACTGAGCATCAGTGAGGGAGACATCTTGTGGAGAGCACCAACATTAAAAAAAAAGAACTGACAGCAGTGAATATATAAAGACGATGAAGATACAAACAAGGCCCAGCTAACTTAAAAAGCATCAAAGCTGGTTGCACAGTGACAGTGCCTCACTACAGATATGTTTCTGGGCTCACAAAGTCCCATTAAGAATCTGACAGAGTGACACGGAGCACATTTGTGTTTCCCTGATGAATCTGACAGGCTGCGGTTGTTACAAGACCTCCATTACAGCACAATACATACCGCTCAGTTTGTACATTTAGATTTAAAGACTTTAAGTCTCAGTGTGATACTTAAGACTTCATGAAAATTTCCTGTAAACATGAACTTGTACAATATTTCAGACTGTTTGTAAAACATGGATAAATAAAATAGATTTTCACAGGCTCTTTATCTGTGATTGGTGTTGACAGAATAACTACTACTATGAAATCCACATGAAGTTAATTAGGATTTATGTAGGTGAGATAGACCTTTTTGGAGTGAAATTGACCCCAAACATAAGAAACGTCATGATAACAACAAATACATTTGAATAAATGAATACATATGTGTTTCTGTATAGCCCATACACATCCTAAGCATCAAAAGGTCAACTTTATATCATTCTTTAAGAGCTGATTATGTAAATACACCTGCATGTATTATATTTACACTAAGAAATGTATGCATGAAGTCTTTCCTTACTTAGAGTAAGAACAATGCTTCATGGTCATTTCTGGTCTTCATATTGGGTTTCATTAGATAAGGTTAATAGAAAGGAGAACATATTTAATGGGAAACATGTTTGATTTTGCAATTATTATTATTATTACTATTTATTTTTTTACTGATATAACATTGTAGTGTGTGGTGGAAATCAAATCCAATTTCAACAAACAAAAGGGTTGAAAAACATAGTGTACCCATGAACTGATGGTATGACTGTGGTCCGTGTGCTTCTCTCTCTCCTCTGCAGATTTACGGGACCAGACAGACGTCCACCATATTGCTCATCGCTTTCATCTGCTCTGTCCTGCTGCAGAGCGCTCCAGCAGAAGCAGAGAAGAATCTGCTGATAATGACAACGTCCACTGTGCACAGCTACGAGGAGACGATTCGACATTTGGGCAATAACAAGCTCGTCGCCAGACTTCTCAGCCTCTTGTCTGTTTGCTTTCCATCTACAAGCTGGAGGAGACGCCACAGCACATCAACTGGTCAAGCTGAGTTTATTCATTTGTTGTGCTCTCTGTGTCCCATTAAGGATGGGCTTCAAATTAAATATTAGGGGTCAAGGAGGGAGTTAGCGGATTCTGAATGAGTTGCCCGCCATACACATCCTGAGGGAAGTGACAACATGGACGCCTTTATGACTCCCTTTCCAATGGGTCATTTTTCAGCTACTTAGCTTCAGTGGAGAAAGTGCCTGACAGAATCATTAAGGGAGTCATCAGCACATTAAAGGCTTTTAATGGAGCTGGCTAACTTACTCCCTGTTTTAAGACATGCCGTTTTTTTATTCTCTGTGCCGACCATTATGAAAGACTGTTATGACCAATTTAAACTTGCCGTAACTTTGCTCATGCAGTGGGACTCTGCAAGGGTAAGTTTTAAAGCAACTGACAAACCAGCAACCCCACGAAAATATGTACAGCCTTTCATTATTTTAATTTGGATGGATTCATTTTGATAAAGTGCATTTCGGAAAGCCACCATTCGATTTACAAAATAGAGAAAGTAAATTATGATTTCACAAAATTACACATTTTAAAATATGACACTAACTTCCTAATGTTTAAAATATGTGCACATTTTACAGTGAACATTGATTGACTGATTGAGGTTTTACTTTCAGATGTGCTGTAATTAGGTTTTCTTCAGATCGTTGTGTGCTCTAACATCTTCAAATGAACTCAGTCTCTGTGGACTAAACATTAAACAGAGAACAGCTGCAGGATTAAGTGTTCTTGTGCTGTAATTATGCTGCTGACCATATTAATCTGTTACTTTGTGTGTCCACTCAGCATAACTAATGACATTGTTCGGGACAACCTGCATTCTTGTCTTTAGCTTTTTGGAGAGCTCAGCAGAGCAAACAAGATAAAGCTGCACAAGACGAACAAGGAGACAAAATCTGGGAATATATCTGTATAAAAATGTGCATGGGTCATAGTACTGATTATAATTTTTACAGCAACCTCAGAAAAGCCAGAGAGACAAAGTGACAAAGAATTAAGATTATATAATATTTCAGATGTAATTCTGATAATCAAGTAATTGTTTAAGTCCTCTATGATGCATTACATGTCAAACAATGTTTCAGCTTTTCTATGTTTTATATATTTTGTAAACTGAATATATTTCCGTTTAAGATGACTGTTGTGTGAATGTGGCTCTGATAAACTGTGATGAGCATTTTTAACTATTTTCAGAACTGATTAATGTAACAAAGAAATCAACAACTCAATAACTAAAATAATCATTTGTTGCAGCCCTATTTACGAGACTACAACCATTAATACCATGGAACATTGCTGTATCATCAGCATTTATTGAAAAGGCAAAATATCAACAAAATGCATAAACAAAAACTAATCCTGCATCTTCAAAACCAGAACAACCTTCACCTGGAATACGAATGTTAAAAACCTTTGAAAAAGTCCCTGGAAAAAGAGGCCTTATTTGCTTTTCCTTGACTTCTCTAGATCCACCAACAAAAAAAAAAGAAAGGAGGCTGCGTTGGCATGGCAACACTGAGTAAAAATAACACAAGCTTATTTTCCACAAGCTGAAAATAAAATGGAACAGGATCAGTTTGGACAAACAAGATCAAAATGGTTGCTAATTCACAGACACAAGGAGCTGCATCCTTCACATGGATGCAGCGTAACGTCGTGTTCTGGTCATCAGCTCTCCCGTCATCTGACGGCCGGATCCCCTTCCTCATGTAAAGAAACCAACGCTTGTCAGGGTAATGATCGTAATAAAAGGAACGCTCACGCCCCACTAATTCCTCCATCCCAGAAGCCTCCACAGCTGGTTTGTTTAAATCTTTTAATTCACAGCCAGCTAATTAACATTCAGAGAACAGTATTATAGTACTGGCAGTGCCTCTTAACAACCATCAACCTCAGGTATTTTACATGTAATTAACAAACGGGATGAGGAGAAGACGAGGAGAGAACATACTTATTTACCTCCCTCCTTGTTCCAGCCTTGGAGTGCATATTGTGGCTGCACTCAACATATGGATGGCATGCTGAAGACGTTATTATGCACCGCTGATGCATTGCCGAGACAACAGACTCAACTTTTATTTAATCAGCTGGCTGTGTGCAGAACACTTTTTAATGCACCATAACCAGGGTTTGGTTCCTGGATCTGTGATTTCAGCAAAAACAAACAGCATTATGCAAATGCATTTTCAGCTGCTAAGTGAGGGAGATGAGTGATGGAGCGGGATGCCAAGCGCTGAACAGACAGACAGACAGAGATAAACAGGGAGGTGGAGGGCGATGCGATGGGGGCCAGGGGGTCTCGGCCATGATATCATATCTGTGCCATATTTTCCACTAACCCCAGTGAGTCAGCACAGCCCACCCAGCGAGGATGTGTGGTCACACCTCGGACTCGGAGGACACTTCCCTCTCAAAATAGCACATTTGTAATGTCGTGCAGGCAAGGCTGCTACCACGGCGCTGACTGACCTGCACGTTTTTATTGCCCGACAACACAACTGACCTTTGGGCCTCAACAGGCCATCGTTGAGGATCACAAGAGAATGCACCAAAAACGGGCACTCCACACTGGCACGTATACACGTGTGAACCAACCTCTTACATGTGCACAATGAAGGAACAAATCTCATTGAGCACTCAAACACCACCTCAACAACCCACCCTGCCCTTCATGTCAGCTTAGAAAAAAAACAAAACAACAATGGCTTCAATCAGCCCCGACCGAAATGCAGAGTTCATTCTCCACCAGAGGCATTTTTATCTTTAATTAGAAGAGTGAGCAGCTGTCTACAACCCAAACCTGCTTCCAAACACTGATTTCAAACCCAATCTTATTCTTTCATTACTGACAGCAAATGACTCCATTTTGCTTCAGGTTCATATATTGTACAGGCAAAATCCAGTGAAACTTCCATTGTGTTATCACATACATAGAGTTCAGTTATCTTTAGAAACAATGCAGTTCAAAAACCGGTCGACATTTTAACCAATGTGCCAACTTTTCTCCTTGCTCTGCCTGAAGGTTTTTATTTTTTATGTGACAAGTATTTTTCTAAATTTTCAAGGTTCCATAAACTTACTAGATATGAAACTGACTCAGCACTTCATTCTTCTTTTTAATTCTAGATAGAGGTAATTCTAAAAAAAATCCCCAGCTACAGCCTTTCAAGTGTGATTATTTTTTTATGATAGTAAACAGAAATATCTAGGGTTCTGGACAGCTGATTGGACAAGACACTTGAAAACATGGGCTCTAGGAACTTATAATTGACATTTCTCAATTTGTGTTGACATTCCTGAGAGGAAACGATTGATAAAGTGAATAATTAGTAGATTACTTGCAGCCTTAAATTGTACAATCACAATTTTATTCACTCAATCCTCACTGAAGCACTACTTACTAATAATTTCAAATGATTATGGCATCATAATGCTTAGTAGGATAAAGGCTAAAATTTGAGGAAAATGCATTTTAAATGATGCACAACAGATCGAGAATATCCATTTGATGATTGAACGTCATATAGTTTCAACAATGAGCTGGAACAAGCTGCTAAAGAATCAGTATGTGATCGAGTCACGCAGTGTGGAATAAGATGTTCTTCCAACCGTGAAGCCATTTACCTCACCATGTAGGTAAACTACATGTTGAGGTAATGAAGCACTGGCTGCCGCTCTTTTGTGGTAACACAAGGTCTGCTAGAACCTTTCCTGGGCCTCCACCAGGACGTAGATATCATTAGAGGGGGGCAGTGAAACTGATCACAGTGACCTTCACCTCTCTTCCACCCTGTTCTCCGCTGCCTTCACCGGTTTCATCCTCACCTCTCTGTGTTGTTTTCCCTCTCAGCACTTTAATCTTAAAAGCGGCTACCCCTGATGAGGAAGATCAAAGCAGCCCGGCGCTGAGCACAGGTCACCAACTCCATCCTTGTGATCACAGTGCAGGGTGATATTATTGATTTCTCTGAGATCAATCTCGTCAGCTGCTGTTATCCTCTTTTGTACCAAAGAGAGCTGGACGTGAAGAAAGGAGGAGGAGGAGAATCCTGTTATGTAAGTCGCAGGAAGGATTTTTCACAAGGTGACAACGTGTGGAACACAAGACCGCTGAGGTCTTGGGATGTTTTTTATTTTAACTTTTTGTCTAAATTTGTCTGTAGTGTCAGAGGGACGCCTGTGCAGATCTGGCGGGGAGAGCTTTTCTGAGTAATGAGCGAGATGAACGCTCTCTCATAGCCACAGGGAGTTGCGTGACGTCAGCCGCCATTCACTGTTTGAGCACAGTTTTGTGCTTTGCTACACACTCACGCGGATGTATGAAGCTGTGTTTTTTTCCAGATGAATGCTCGCATAGATGCCTAGTTCTTAAGTAAGATAACCCTTTGGAGCAAGGCAGAGGTGGATTACATGGCTGCTGAGCCCAGAGTCACAGCCAGGGATCCAGTCAAAGTGGTGGGAGGGGACGGATGGAGGAGGGAGAGGGAGAAAGGGAAACGCCAAAGCGAGTGAGGGGTTTCTATTTCAAATCTTCCCGGACCCCCAAGGCACTTCCGTTCTGGCTGCATCCTCCACCAAAATAAATCATTTCCATCAAAGAAGAAGCTCTGACCATATTCAGTGCTTTTCCTCATCCAAGACAAACTCACTCGCGCTGCTGTATTTATGTGCTAAAAAACTCATTCAGTGCAGTCTAAAATGGCCACACAAATTTGACAGACTGCCAAATCAAACTTAAAAATGGCTCACTTAATAATAGAGAACACATCTCTTTCAATTCCTACTGGCAAACTTGTTTTTCATGCTCTTATATAACATCTTATGTTGCTCCATGGAGAGGCTGCTTTGTAAATTATATTTTCTTACACTCTGAATTCTCTGCAAAGACTGCTCTTAATATTTATCTCAATCTCATCCAAAATCCCACGAGCAAAAACCAGTTGTTCTAAACTAGAAATACAGTATATTTAATGCAGCAGAGCTACACCGAAGTATAAAAACTGCCGTCAGTTTCCTGTGGGCTGCGGTCTGTCTGTCTGTCACACGGATCAATAGGTGGTGCTCTTGCATGGGCTGCTGAACTTTTCCCCCTGTCCTCTCCAAGTCTCACACATAGCGCTCATCTTTGTGCACCAAAGCTCAAGCCGTTTTTTTTTTTTGTTGCAATGCTGTGACCGAACATTTATTATTAACAAATTGCTTACGTCATGAGACAAATAAGGGGGAAGATCATTTACGTAGACGGTGATGATGTGATTGGTCGCCCGAATTAAAAGAATGAAAAGCCCTATAAAAACACCAAATGATGCCAGTTTGGAGAGGATGATGTTTTCTTTAAATTTATTTTGTAGGTAACTGCAAGAAGAGGGGAGGAGGGGGAGTGGGTGTCAACAAAATTACACCACCGAGGCTTGACAACGTGAAGCAGTCAGGAGCACACACACACACACACACACACACACACACACACACACACACATACACACATGCAGCTCTCCGCGCGCGCAGCCGGGGCTGTGCGTCCGAGTGCGCCAGTGAGTGTGTGTTTTGAATTCAAATGCAGCAACACACCAGAGCTGCAAATGCGGAGACTGAGAGGAGGATGGCGATGATGTGTTTCGGAACGGAAGCCTGATACGTTTTTTTTTTTTTTTTCTTTCACCCGAGTAAAAAAATGTATTCACAAGATGCTTAGCCCGACTCACATTATCCCGGCTTCTCTCACATACAATCACACACCAGGACCCGTGATAAGTAGCACACTTCAGGGGTATTCCAACCGTGCCGTGCAATTGGCAACATAAAGCGGGGTAATAATCATGAAGATGCACCTACCATATTGACTTCAGAGACCATGTCTATGCTGGCTATGTCTATATTCATTCCCACAGCCACCGGTGCACCTGTGAAGGAATAGAGGCATTAATAAAAAGACATATGAATAATTCGCTCATCATGTAAATTTAACAAATTCGTGACGCGAGCTCAGGTTCCTCTCTGCTCCCCTCCACCTACAGGAGCCTTGTGCATCATCAGCCTGAGCGAAAAAAAAATCTTATGTTTAACACGCAGATGCGCTTAAATGCGGTTAATTTAATCTTTTTAGTGGGATAATCAAACATTAATGAGCGGGATCGATCACGTTAAAAAAAAGCCCGTCCTATCTCCTCCATCAAATGAAATATGCACATCATTTCTCGTAGCCTAATTGGAAAGGCCTATTTGGCTGTGAATGGATGATTACGTAAATTAAAGGAGATTTTGCGATTCATTAAACATGTATTGCACGTCGGGAGGGTGAGAAAACATGACATTCCGTTTTCAATTTGCTCGTTACCTCCGAAATCTGGCCTCAACCGAATGTCGTATCCTTTCATCAGTCTGTCCACTGTTTCCTTTACCAGAGGCATATTGCTCGGATCTTTGAGATCCTTGGCGCTGTGGGAGAAAAAGGGTGGTGTAATGCAAAACAGCTTATTAATATCACACGCCAGGCACGCTTGTATAGATGCTATGTATACATGACACGAAAGACAGGGGACCGAAAATAGGAAACGAGATTACCTTTGAGTCCAGACAAAAGTCACGAGTAAAGAAAAAGTAAAAATCCCAAAGTGGTTTTTCCTGATCCTCCCCATCGCAACAGTTTTTGAGGCGGTTTCGGGATGCGAGTGAGGAGAGCGCACATCCAACTTACTCCAGACAGTGCAGAGGAGCCAATGAGAGGCGCATGCGTGCAGCCAGCCCAAGATCAAAGAGTGGAGACTGATGATGGTGGATGAGCAGTTTCCATTGCAGAGAAAAATATTAAAGGGACAAGTGGTTGTGCGTAATGAAGAAGCAAGCATTTGTGCCAGGAGTGAAATGAACGACAGCAGTGTTAATTTCAGAATTGTTTTATTCTTATGCTTATCACTTGGCAGTATATATTCTGACAAGGTCAAACAATGGGATGCACTGAAGGGTTAAAGTGGTCAAAATGTCAACTTAAGATCAAGTTTATTCCCTCAGCTTTTATGTTACAGGACATATTAAATGGCTGAAAACAGAATAACACTCCACCCGTTTTCAGGTTGACAATTTATATGCAAACATCTGTGCCCAACAATCATGCAGCATCCGTACAAAAATAGAAAATGAATGTCATCAACACCCATGGGTATTACATCCTACTCTTCCCTGCAATGTTTTCGGAGGACCTGCAGTAGATCTGAAAATGCAGAAGGAGCACTAGAGCGCCAGAGCAGAAAGGTGGGATGGAAAACACAATCCCACAATTCATTTTCTCAGGTTTGAGTACATTTTCAAAGCCGCAGGGAGGGATGCGAGCCTCCTCTAAATTGCCTTTGATCTTGTTGTAGTGGGAGCTGTGCTTCTGTAGAGGGCAGGCTTCTGAAAGCATTGGTTCACTGTTGCATCACCACCAGTTACAGCCATCATAGATTATATCATGCATTTCTTTTTGATGTGTTTCTAAGTGTGTGTCTGAGCGTCATGCGTGTGCTGTATGTGTGAGGCGTCTGTCTCGGTCCAGGGCCTGAGATGTTGTGGTGTGTATACGTCGCAGGCCCGTGAAGGGCAGCTCTTCAGCTACTGATCAGGACACAAGTGGGCAGTGGTCAGCCTGTGAAATGAGTAGATGTGCGGCAGGAGAATAAATGAGTTTCTGATTCATTTCCTCTGTCAGATGAGAGCAGACTGACTGCTGAAAGCTTGTTCACACACACAGAGAGAGAGAGAGAGAGAGAGAGAGAGAGAGAGAGAGAGAGAGGGAGGCTGGCTTGATGCTGAAGGTCTCTCCGGCTGCACGTGCCCTTTTCCAGGTCCTCTTAGTTTTTAAGAACCCCGTCCCTGTAAAACCAGAATACGACAGAACATTAAATGTGAGAAGAGAATACCGAAACCTCTCTTTTCCCACATTCAGAGACTCTCTATCTGCAGTATACTGCACAGCCCAAACTGTTACTGTGCTCCCTGTCCTCTCAGAGCCTTCTTCAAAAGTACCGAACGAGAGACGTGGCGAAAATATGTAAAGGGAATAGATGTGATGCAGCTGTTCTCGTGCTCTCCATCTTGTCTCTCTCATTATTCTGCAGAACCTTATAAACAAAACAACCATAAAAATTATCTGACGGGAACATGAGAAGCATGATGAGCAGATTTGCACTCCCAGTGTTGCATAACACATCTCGCTCTCCACAGTCTCCCCCTCTCTCTCTCTCTCTCTCTCTCTCTCTCTCTCTCTCTCTCTCTCTCTCTCTCTCTCTCTCTCTTTGTTGCACTGTATCCCTCTCTTTCTTTCTTGGACATGGAGCTTTGTGTTCTATAAGTGGCTCACTTATAAGCGGGAAAGTGAATAGTCTCTTTTTCATGTACTTAGTGTACAAAGTAAGCTTTGGTTTCTTTTTCCTTTTCGAGACCTCCATGGGGAAACAGTGTTGTCATTAAAACAGCTGGGTTTTTTGCCAGCCCTCAGGTGAACTTTACATAAAAGAGGAGAGAGTTTGATGCATATTTTTCTTCTTAAATTAACTGAGCCCAGCCCTTTTTGTATTTAAATGTATGATGATAAAAGCCACAGTGCTGGCGTCAATGCAGCAACGACAGGACCTAACATCATTCTCATTTTTTCTCCCCCCTACAACTCCGGGGGCTGTTTCAGCATTAGAAATGATTGATGTCTTTACTGCCTAGATATAAGTCTTTGACAAAAACTGTGGGTAGTTAATGTTCTACCGAAGCTATCATAATTAGATCAGAGTGAGACAAATTTGTAAGTCTTTGCGATACACAGTAAGTAAATATTCCTTGTCCATTGTCCGATTTTTTCCCCCTTTCAACTCATTTGTACAAGAATGCTGGATACCTTCAAGTATGTCTCTACTATTTGTATTATTTTGCATGAAATGCTTTCTGGATCTATTGCCTTGTCACACAAAACTCCAAAGGTTAAACTCCAAAAGGGAGGCTTTCTTGTAAGATGTGATCATGGGTAAAATCACAAGTAGTGTGTACGTTCATGTCAGTGGTTCGAGATGGTGGAGCTAGGACCTCCCCAATAGGTCACAACATAAATCTTACGGGAAGCAAAAAATGAATGAATGTTTTCTGTTACCCTAACCCTAACCCTAACCCTAACCCAAAATCATAGCTCTTTTTTAGTCTTTTCTCAAATCTTACCTTTCCTGTGAAATACAAGAAATGTTTCCCTTTTCAGTTCTCCAAGTATTATTCAGATTCAGAAGAAATACTCATCACTCTTTCATAACCGGTTAACAAATTCAACCTGTATATGAGGTTGCTGGTAGATATTGCCTTGTGTAAGGGGGTCACAAGCCAAAATGGTTGGGACTAACTTCTTGCAATCTCCATTTCCTACAGTAGAAGAACAATTACAGGATAGGGCTGATGATATTCTATGTTTTTTTAAGTCCAACTAATATCCTAAAACAGCTGAACACTGCAGTACTCAGTAATTTGTTGTGGATTATATTTTCAGGTGTGGAGGAATATATATTCAGTGCTCAAGTGAGTATTTATGGCACCAGGACAGTGTACAATATGTGTGATTGACTCAAAAATAAATCAGAGTGCCCATAGTCATCCAGTGTAACAGCATGGTACATTTATGTTTTTTGAAGTTCCTGGAGCTCTAAGCTATATTAGGCTTGGCTAATATAGAATATCGTCAGACCCTCAGCAGTACCAAGACAGATGGTACCAAGCTAATTTAATTGACTGATGTACCTGGCACTCTCCATGGTGTCCTTGGCCAAGTAGATGTACCAGTAGACAAGGTTGAAGAGGGCGAAGGCCAGGGGAAAGAGGATGCGGGAATACTTGTCGATGGGGCTGGTGCCGGCCAGCTGCGGGATTTGAGGAAAAGCGGAACCCTGTTGGAGGAAAATCGGCAGAGGTGGACCATCTTCTGGCTCACTGCGACACACTGAGTGGTTTCTCCTCTTCAAGCCTTCCTGAGGGCTGCTGGCCGACTGGTGGGAGGGGGGTGAGGGGGGTTTGGAGGAAAAACAGGAAGAGATGAGATATAGTTAGTATGGGTTTTCTAATCAAAAGGGGTCGGTAGTGTAAAAGAAAGACAAACTAGGAATTTCTAGCCAGCAAGTACATGTATGGTGATTTTAACATGCTGAGTTGTGTAAATGAGGCTGGAAGTTATATTGGTTCCCACAGGAGCTTTCTCTCAATGGCATGCCAACATCCCTATAGATCGCAGCAGGTAGTTTGCTGGATGCCCATAGGATGGTTAAGAGATTATGCAGGGAGGAGTGCTGGAGTTAGTCTCTGTTCTCACACTGAGGCTATTTTTAAAACATCTAACCATGAGCCCTGCACGTGAGACAGATCCCAGGAGGACGCTGTGGTGGCTTACTGTATTAGCATTCAGCATATAGCTCTGGATGAGAGCACTACAACAGCATGTATTACTATTTAATGTGTGGTGTGCCCTGAATTAGTAGAATGGAACAGGCAGGGTGACTACTTTGAAATGCATAGAAAAAAGACCTATCTGTGGCGTTATTTCTTACTCTCTACATATGAGTTTGGAGCTGCTGGCTTCCTGTTCATAACGACCATCACTGCATCATCAACCTCTGCAACAATGAGCCGACTCTGTACCTCCACTCACCATGATTAGCTATGTAAATGCATTTGAGATGTCACGTGATATGATTCTTCAAGTGATATCATCAGCCACCGTTGCTGAACAGCTAGCTTTCCTACTAAGATTGAAAACAAAACCTGCTTTACTTAAATTAGTTATTATTGTAGACAATTAGGTTCGAATAGTAAAACATATATATGGTACGTTTAAGAGATCAATTTCTAACATCAATTTCTTCCAGTCTGAAGAGATAAGTTAGTTAAGCATTTTGGGAAATGGGTTTATTTGCTTTCTTGCTGAGCATTATATGATAAGCTTGATACCATTCTGGTGTCTGTACGCTAAACATGTCGCTAGAGCCAAAAGCCGGTGAACTTCGTTTAGCATTAATACTGAAAGCAAGGGCAAACAGCTAGCTAAGATGTGCTAATATGAGCTGACCGGCTGCTAGCTGGTGCTGGCTTCATGTTTACCATCTCTACATAAAAAAGTTAAAACAACAATTTCTTTAACATTCAAAATATATTCAGTATTTTCTCTGTATGTCTTTGTTTTATTTAACGTTGAATAAAACAGGTATACCTGAAAAACATGGCGGTTCCTTAACGTCCTGTTAACGTACGTTAGCTATGCTCGGGTTCAACTACATCTTGAACCTGAGTGCCCCCCCCAGGTAACGTTACGCAACAAACACCAGATAAGGTCATGTTAAACATGTAATGTCAGCAACCTATTCATCCTGCCATAACTATTTTTACCTAAAGGAAACACAAAGCCAACACCAAGCAATTAAATGAGAACATTTCAAAGCTAAAGGTGCACATGCACATACGGACACCTGATGGGAAAATAATTCCTCTCTCTCGCCATTGGCTTTGTATTGTGTGGAGGTGCCTCCTTGACACTTTCTTCTGCCTAAAAGATGCTCCAGTTGTTTTTAAACATCCATGATGTTGAAGACATCACAACATGTTGAAGAACCCAGAACTACGTTTTTATAAGCAGGAGGGAAACGAATAAGAAAACTGTGGGCTCCTCAGTTTATCCATACGTGCGTCAAGCATTTTGTCTAAATGTCAGGTTGCTAACTTGCTTGCTAACTTGTCCCCTAATCATTTTAGTTAATAACTGCACCCCTACTGCCAAATAAATGTTGAAAAATAAAAGCTAGCTACAGGCCTTTTGTCAGCATTTGAGCCATGTTTTCCCCTCCGGTGGGCGTGGTTTTCACAGTGTCTCTATTGGTGCTAGTGATTCTGCTACTTCATGCAACTAGCACAAACAACATGTCATTATGAAAGCTGAGACTCCAAAGATATCAGCCTTATCACTATACGACCGAAGCTCACTAAACCAGAAAGGAAAAAATAAACTTCCCCTAATACAGCCTTAACATTATGTCTTACCTTGGCTTTTTGTGATAAAAAGTTGTGTTCCAGGGCATACCTACTCTGCTAATGATCACTCCAATGTATGTGGATGATCTTTGAGTCATTTGTATTAATTTACATTACATGGAGGAGCATTTTCACTCTTCACTCTTCAGCCTATCCTATCCCCGTCGTTCCATGTCTCTATCTGGTGAATGAATTGTGGTACTGCACTCATTCTAAAGGCATTAGCCTTCAAAACAAGGCCAGGTTCAATGGTCTGAAGTGGGCAAGGCTCTGTTGGATAAACATGACGTTGCACCAATCATAGTTTTTCCACATTTGAATCTAAATGTAATGACAGTTTATTTTTTATGATACATTTATTAAGTTAATATCAGTCAAATGTGATCAAACCACAACCACACAGTCCAAAAACGGCAATTTGCTGAGATTTTGACTGTTGAACTTTAACTCTATTATAGACTACTAAAGATTTAAGACCATGTTTTCAGGGGCTTTAAAATCTTAATACTACTTTTCTACAGTTTGACATTGTTTTATATGTAATACATGAATTGAAACAGCAAAGAGCAAACATTTTTTGGTATATGCAAACATAATCAAGAAAAGTCTTTTACTTGTAATTCTGGTTCTAGAAACATTGATTGGCACAGAAAGGTGCTGGGACATCTGTTGCACTCTATTTAGGATCACCATGTTTTAATGATGACAGTAACATAAAGTTAGATTCTCACCGAAGCGTTGTCATCATCGCTGCCGGTAGCCAACACCTCGAGCTTGTCTTGTCTAGCTTTTTGCTTCTTCAGACGGTTTGCCTGGAGGGTGGCGAAGTAGTTTACTGCCGCAAACTCGACAAGAGCCGAAGCCACAAAGGCAAAACACACAGCGATGAACCAATCCATGGCCGTGGCATAGGCTACTTTGGGAAGTGACTCACGGGCGCTGATGCTCAAGGTGGTCATGGTCAGCACTGTGGTGATGCCTGGAGGAAGACGAGCATTTATGAAACACACATGGAGAAGTATAACAATATCAAACATGACCAGTAAACATTGAGTGGTGGGAAGAGGGGCGTACCAGCGACTGTGCGTGCAGGAACAGACTCTTTGTTGATCCAAAAAGAGACTTGTGACAGCACAACCACCATTATAAGAGGGATGTAAGTCTGTATGAGGTAGTAGCCAAGCTTCCTCTGGAGGTGGAAATGGACCACCATCACCGAGTAGTGACCTGCAAGATCAAAAGCACCTGTGAAGAGAGCAACCCCGAGGGAAAGAGCAGCGGCGCTCACAACGGATGCCCTTGCCTGCCCTTGAAACAGCATAGCTGCTGAGAGAAACGTATAGATGTATTGCTGCTGTGAAGGCTGGAACAGCCTGCTAACTGTAAGACAGCATTTGAGAGACAAGAGGAAGAAAGAGAGGAAGGACCAGAAAGGAGGAGGGAGGGAGGAGGGAGCACAGCAGACATTTATTCAGAAATGGAATAAAGTCAAGAGGAAGGAGCGAGTGAGGAGGGGCCAGGAGAAGAGCATGCAGTGTCACTATGCGTAACTGCCCTGCTCTATGTGAACACATGCATGCAGACGTTCACAGACCAAAAACACGCTGCACACACGCGCACACATACAAAGATGCCCCCCCCCCCCCTCTCTCTCTTCTAAATGGGTATCATTGCTACGTTTTTTGAGACTGCCTCATCCTTTTCCTCTCTATTCCAGGAATCTGCTGGGTTCACAGCAGGGGAGCACTTCTCCTACTTCTGGTGAAAAGAGAAAACGCACACACACACACACACACACACACACACACACACGCACACACACACACACACACACACACACACACACACACTACTCCATCCTTCCTCCTCTATCTCTGTCAGTGCATTCGTTTGGCTTTCAATCCATAGTTCTTTTTAAAGGCACACCGTACGCATTAGGCCTGACCACTTAAGCATCTTACACTAGATGACTGCTGAAGGAAGTCTTTGCTTTCATATCGGCTCTGCTCTGGGCGAGTAAAGGACACTAGTGCAGAGTTTGAAGAAACTCATCTGACCTGCTCTCAGATTCATCAGCTCATGAAATAAAATTAAAAATTAAACGTTTAAGTGCGGGTGGGACTGCAACAGTGTCCTAATGAAAGAGCAATGTGATAGCTGACAGTGAGCATTACCTGTGTTTGATTTGAATATCTCACTGGACAAAGTCTGTCGCACCAGGTCATACTGCAGAAGACTCATGGACTCTTTGGGACAATCGACAGACGCTATTGGTCCCTTCCTCCAAGTGAAAAGAATTTCACTGCTTGTGTAGGCATCTAAAAATGCAGAGGCAATTAGCAAAAAAATGTAAAACTCAAATGTTTGACACATTCATGAATCTGGACATTATTATTCCATCTGTTATACTTACAACTTCCAAACCTGAGAGGACAGGCGTGGCCGTCCATGGGGAAGTCCATGAGCCTCATTGGACATTCTGAGGTGATTGTCAGTCTAACAGCAAGAGAACACGCAGACACAAAGTTATCTTTTCCTATAAACCTAGTGTCCACAAAAGATCCCATCAACAAAACAATAGGTGTTCAAAGTAGGATCACCTCATGGTGTAGAAGACAGTCCCGTTCTGCATAATGCGGAACAGTTTGTTCGGTGTGGTCATGTTATGAGAAATGGATTTCTTGGAGTTTCGGAAAAAAGTGTCTGGCGTCCAGATCTTGTCCACCATGCGGTTGTTCAGCCGCAGGATTTCAGAGGGGCCTTCAAATTTTAGCCGCTCGTCAACCCACATCTGACGGAAGAACATGTCCATGGTGTACTCCTGATGCATAAACATAACATAACATATTAGTGAATGTGAAATAAACCAAACTACCCGAAGCTTTAAATTTCAACCATTGTCCCTGACATTCATCAGTACAGACATTCTTGCAGTGGAAGGTGCGGAGAGATGACGAGGCAATGATGGATGCCACTCATCCCAGATAATCATTAATCAATCCGCTCAGCCATTCCCTCAGTCTGACGTGTTGTCATATTGATTTAGAGGCCATCAATAATGGAGTTATAGGGCTGGTCAAACAGATTAAAGCTCATTAGATGGTCTCATGGCAGATTGCCCATAAGGCAGGAATTCAGTGGTCACTGAAGCGCTGTTATCTCCCTGAGTCAGCACATATACATCTCCTTACAACAGTAGTATCTTACCATCTCAACATCTGACACCGGTCCAAAGCTGGTGACAAAAATGTCTGTTTTCACCTCTGTAACACCACCTATAAAAGTAATAAACAACTGTACAATGTACACAAGATGCACAAGAGTAGTCTAGCACAATCTTCTTAGTTTAACAATGAATATGTATGTCTTTAGAAACAAGGCTTTAGGATTTAATGTCTGAATTACCTCCAGATCCAGGTCGCAATCTGTTGTCATAACCATCCAAAAGTCGATCCAAAATGAGAGTGATGTTGTCCGAGTAAATCTTCTCACTTCCACGCACACTACCAAGACTGCAGAGAAAAAAAAGGTTAAACTTGCAGGCTCATTGTACTCTGACCCATGTTCAAGCAGAGAGGGAAGACTTACGTTATCCAGCAGAAAAAAGTAACAAAAGTTAAAATCAGAATGGCCATCCTGTGCAGCATTGATCATCAAATATGCAGTCAACTCTCGGAGCAACTCATACTTAATAAAATGGTGTGTGAGGGGAGTAAAAAACAGAGCTAGAGTCCTTATTGGTGTTGCTAAAGTGACTGGTTGGTATGCATAAGGACACCGGAGGCACTAAGTCAAGAACAGTAATCTAATTAACAGATTAGTAAATCCACTCCATTTTTAGACAAACAGGGGATTCTCTTGGTTTCATTTAAAAGTTTCCAAAGTAAATTAATTAAAACAAAAATTGAGAGAGAATGAAGTCAACGCAACTCCTATAATGACAATAAAGCGCAGACAAAAGTCTCACGTGTATTTAATAAAATTAGTTTTTCTTGCTGTAGCTCCTGTTATCAGACAGCAGATGGCGCTGCGGCCATAATGTTGTTCACAACCGGAACTTAAATGCTTACTGAGAGAAGAAGAAGAAGTGTCGCTGAAGTGAGAGGTAATCATACAACAGGGGCAATACTAATACCATTTAACTTCATATGTTTATAACAACAATTCTATAATGCAACGTAAAGAGTGGTGAAGATCAACCGCGTAGCAAACTGTTAGCATAACTTCTCTGTTAGCCAGTTAGCTGACGTTAGCCGACCTGTCAGAGCTGCAGCATGTCGGTGCACTTCGAGGAGCGGAGCGGTGTGGTCCCCTGTAAGACCCCCTGGGGCTCCTGGTACCAGACCATGGAGGAGGTTTTCATCGAGGTCAATGTGCCTAATGGGACGTCCGGTAAGGAGGTCAAGTGTCATCTGGGATCCAGAGACATCGAACTGCATGTCAAAGGGGAGGAAATCTTCAAGGTAACGTTAAACTCCCGATCAACATCATTTCAACTCAGAGAAAGAGTGCGTTTTTTGAGATCTCTAAAATCCTTGTGTATTCATACAACGGAGTATCCACATGTATGTGTACGTTCATCAAACAAAACTATACCTAGGATAGCATGAACTTGGTTTGCCACCATAAACAAAGACATAAACACAATAGATGCAAAGTGTCATATATACACAATAGAAATAAACACCAGGCTGGGTCACAGAAGGTCACAGTTCCATTGCAATTACAATAGGAGGGTCAGTAAAAGTATACAGTCAATAAGTTAGATGAAAAACAAAACATAAATTGCAAATGTAATGTTGTACAATCACTGGTATACCTTGCCCAGTCCCTAGTTTCAACACACAAAGAAAGTGTGCAGCCCCTAGTGGTAGGAACCAGTGATCCGTGGTCAGTGGACAGGCCACTGAATTGGCTACAACCCTCCTCTATGAATCTATGAAGCACAATCAAACCGAGAGGCACAGTAGCGTGCTGTTTACACTAAATCACAAGCTGGCTGAGTGTATAGAACTTCCCCAGAATTGAATCTCCTGGGTTTGGAGAGCTGGACCTCTCAAATCAGGAACATCAGGATGCCAGTCAGGAAGTGGGATAGACATCAGAGACCGTACATCCTACTGGGAACACATTAAAACCACTGACCTGTTGGTTTTGACGGTAGAACCAGTACTCAGTATGTTTACTTAAGTAGCAATACCAAAGTTTAAAAGTAAAAGTCCTCCATTCAAAATGGAACTTAAGTAAAGTATTACCAGAATATGGTCCATTCTGCATATTATAATAATTACAGTACATCACTTTTATGCTGCAGCTGGTATTAGTGGGGCTCATTTTATCTGCTCAACATGCTGCTTGTGAATATCCCCCCATGATCAATACTCTAATCCAAACAAAATGAAAAAAATATGTAATTCAATTTCTTCATCTCGGTCTACTCAGTCTCCTTGACCTTATTAACAATGTGGAGACAACACCGTATTACTTCAAAACAAAACCATCTTCATAGAAGAGAAAAAGAGGACGTTCTACCCGAGTTCAGCTCATGTTGCTACATCATATTTTGTGACCAGTACTGAAATCATACGGTCATGAAAGCGCATGAACACACGTATTAACTTCACAAACTCTTCTTTTTACATTCCGTCAGGGGAAGTTGTTTGACACAACCATGTCTGATGAGGCTACGTGGACACTCGGTAGGTGGCGTCCCCTCGAAGTGACACACTCATTAACTTTGACTTCAATGTGTTTAATAAGTCACCCTTATCTCTTTCCTTTTTTCTCCTTAGAGGACAAGTGTCTCATCCGGATCATTCTGATGAAGACTAACAGAGAGGCAGGAAACTGCTGGTCCTCCCTGCTGGAGGGAGAGTACTGTGCGAATGCCTGGGTCCAGGACCAGATGCAGAGGAAGCTCACACTGGAGAGGTTCCAGCGGGAGGTTAGTTTAATTAAGGGCCACCTGAAGGGCCGTGGTGTGTGTTGTCAAGACATTATTACCAGTTATCAGATGCACACCTGTCTGCCTCTGCACATGGCCACATGAGGGTAACTTATTGAGCCAGGTACAGTTGTGGTCAAAAGTTTACATACACTTGTAAAGAACATAATGTCATGGCTCTCTTGAGTTTCCAGTTATTTCTACAACTCTGATTTTTCTCTGATAGAGTGATTGGAACAGATACTTCTTTGTCACAAAAAACATTCACGAAGTTTGGTTCTTTCATGACTTTATTATGGGTTAACAGAAAAAGTGACAAAATCTGCTGGGTCAAAAATATACATACAGCAACATGAATTAGCAATTTTGGTGACTTAGAAAGTTGTGTCAATGAAATGAGCTTCATAGCATGGCCTCTTAACTTCTTGTGAGTGATTATGAGTGACTACAGCTGGTGACTTCTCTGAGGCCATTTAAATAGGGCTCATTGGATACAAACGGCCACAAACGCTACAATGGGAAAGTCAAAGGAGCTCAGCATGGATCTGAAAAAGCGAATCATTGACTTGAACAAGTCAGGAAAGTCACTTGGAGCCATTTCAAAGCAGCTGCAGGTCCCAAGAGCAACAGTGCAAACAATTGTTTGTAAGTATAAAGTGCATGGCACTGTTTTGTCACTGCCACGATCAGGAAGAAAATGCAAGCTATCACCTGCTGCTGAGAGAAAATTGGTCAGGAGGGTGAAGAGTCAACCGAGAACCACCAAAAAGCAGATCTGCCAAGAATTAGAAGCTGCTGGAACACAGGTGTCAGTGTCCACAGTCGAGCGTGTTTTGCATCTCCATGGACTGAGAGGCTGCCGTGCAAGAAGGAAGCCCTTGCTCCAAAAGTGGCACCTTAAGGTTCGACTGAAGTTTGCTGCTGATCACATGGACAAAGATAAGACCTTCTGGAGGAAAGTTCTGTGGTCAGACGAAACAAAAATCGAGCTGTTTGGCCACAATGCCCAGCAATATGTTTGGAGGAGAAAAGGTGAGGCCTTTAACCCCAAGAACACCATGCCTACCGTCAAGCACGGTGGTGGTAGTATTATGCTGTGGGGCTGTTTTGCTGCCAATGGAACTGGTGCTTTACAGAGAGGAAATGGGATAATGAAGAAGGAGGATTACCTTCAAATTCTTCAAGATAACCTAAAATCATCAGCCCGAAGGTTGGGTCTTGGGCGCAGTTGGGTGTTCCAACAGGACAATGACCCCAAACACACATCAAAAGTGGTAATGAAATGGCTAAATCAGGCTAGAATTAGGGTTTTAGAATGGCCTTCCCAAAGTCCTGACTTAAAATCCCATTGAGAACATGTGGACAATGCTGAAGAAACAAGTCCATGTCAGAAAGCCATCAAATTTAACTGAACTGCACCAATTCTGTCAAGAGGAGTGGTCAAAGATTCAACGAGAAGCTTGCCAGAAGCTTGTGGATGGCTACCAAAAGCGCCTAATTGAAGTGAAAATGGCCAAGGGACATGTAACCAAATATTAGCACTGCTGTATGTATATTTTTGACCCAGCAGATTTGATCACTTTTTCTGTTAACCCATAATAAAGTCATGAAAGAACCAAACTTCATGAATGTTTTTTGTGACAAAGAAGTATCTGTTCCAATCACTCTATCAGAGAAAAATCAGAGTTGTAGAAATAACAGGGAAACTCAAGAGAGCCATGACATTATGTTCTTTACAAGTGTATGTAAACTTTTGACCACAACTGTAGATACCTCTTTGTAATAAGCCACCTCAAATAAAGGGTTATAGGCTTTGTTAATGGTTTATAAATGATTCACTAATGCTTTATGATCAGCTTTTGTTTCCAGGTTGTGAAAATCTCATCGGCTGGTTTCTGTTTGGTAATAATATAGTTACAGCTCTTTTCTAGAAATAAGGGTTCAAATGGTCTAATCTGTCAGAGGAAGATTTCACAAATTGGCAACCAAAAAGTTGTTTATAATATTGACTTAACTATTCTATGAAGCATCAGAAAAGGATCTGACAGTTAATAAAGCCATTATTTACATTTTATGAACACCCGACAGTGTGCTTTATTAGAAAGTGGTACCGCCAGGTAGAAGCTTGATTACATCAAGAGGAAAACAAGGAAAGCAGATGTTTGTCCTTTTACACTTGAACAGGGCTTTCCAGCTGGTGATATGAATGAATCCTCAGAGCATTACAGATATCAAATTCTGTGTGGATTTGTAAAATGAATGAAATGGTTTGCATTGAAAGGAGGCAACATGGTTCCTGTTTATGAAATAATTGCACTCTTTGCTAGAATCCTGGATTTGACTTCAGCGGTGCGGAGATATCTGGAAACTTTGCTGGTGGTGGTCCGGACTTCTCCAGTTTACAGAAGTGACCGGTGTCATGGTGCCAAAGACCTGCAATGTGCTGGAGATGTCCCCTCTGTCTAATGAACACTGCTGAGGACATCCATTGCATGAAGAAGAACAGAGGATGGATCAGAGCTCCTATGATGAACAGTCTAAAGGCTTTGCCTTCAGAACTCAAATACCGGGCGTCTACCAGACTGAAGTGTTTGAGAAATATATATTTTTCACAGCAGTCCTTTTATCTGGCTTGTTTGAGCCTGATTTGGCTCATTATACAAACGTTGCCATGCACATTATACAGGCAGAGCAACGGTTGATGCAAGCTGTTGTATTTGGTTGTAAGAAGCCTGTATGATGTGTAAAATAATGAGGAGAATGCACAAGCAATAGCTTTTCAATAAAGTTTTATTGAAAGGTACAATACATAGGTTAACGAGATGGTTTATTCAATTTGCCATTTTAAATTTGGAAACTTTTTTTTTTTGTCACTCAAAGAAACTTCTGCTGGACAGGGAATCTGACAAAGAAAATGCAATACAAATTGCAATCCACATTTCCACTGCAACGAGCTATTTTTGTTTTGTTTTTGCTGTATAATTGACAACTGAAATCAATAATACATGCAGTACTTAACTCTGTGTAAACAAATTAGAAATTTGTGAAAACAACTCATCTGTAACCACCGGCTCAAACAGTACGGTCAGCCATATGTGACTCCATGGTCAATAGCCTCACGTCACTGGAGAAGACCAGAGCTCTCTCTCCGTATCAAAATAAAAACAAAAAATCATCACCTTGGGTAGGAGTGTGCAATCAGGACATTTCAGCAACCTAGGGTGGGAGTTAAGGATTTTGGGCCCGATTTCTTGGTTCCATTTTTGCTATTCACAAAATCCTTCTCCCTCCTCTTCCACATAGTGGACTGAGGACCTAGGTGGTTACATACTTATTAGCTTAAAACCAGCAACCCGTTCCAGGAAATACCAAACACCGTGGAACGGATTTTATCAAGATCATACTGTACACTTGTGCAAGCCACTCGACCAGGAAAGTAGAACTTAGCAGGATGGCGGTAGATAAACTGTTCTGACGAAGCATTACTACTCGTTAATTGGGGCAGATAAAAGACTAGTTGAGTAAATCAGAAAGATTTTTTTTTTTTTTTTTTCAGCTTTTCCTTAAAGAAATCCATCATCAACGATGAAGGTCTGTAAGGAAAATAACTGGAGCTGTACGAGGGTGACCACACTGCAAGAAATCAACCCAAAAGTTGCATCCAATTTAAGGACAGTTGCAATTTTCCCCCTGCATGTAAGGTCACCCGTCCGTACCCCCAGGATTAACAGGCTGACTCGGGTATGGTGGGAAGATGAGTGATCTTGTAGTAGCTGTGCTTCAGCTGACGTGCAGTTCTTCCCGAAATAGTCCAACGAAGCCTCTGGCTGTTGGGCCTGGAGCACCTGGTGGTGGCATATTCAGCCAGGCACTTTCCAACCAACTCCCGCACACAAACCAGGTCCCCATCCCTGATCTGCACAGAAGACACAACAGGTGGGACAAAATAAATCGTTAATAGTGTCGTTATTTCCACTAATCCTAACATTAGGCAATCTTTGGGGTTCTAACCAGACAAAACCACACAAAAATAAACAGTCAGTACTTACATTCAGCTGCTGCTGCAGAGCTTTCAGGGCCTCTGCTATGTTGTCAACGTACTCAGGGTCGTGTTCTTCCTGGGCCTCGTAACACACAAGAGCCGTCGCGAGCAGAGATGGCTGCAGAGAAACAGATCATAGGTTCGTCATCGCAATAAAAGTTTAAACAGTAAATATATTTTTCTAAGAAAACTGGCAGAGAAAACAGGACATTTTAAAAATGAATGTGCTCAAAACAGATGGACTACTTTCTACTACCACTACAAACATGAAAGCTTTTTCACTTTTAAGTCAAATGGTTAGCAAAGTGGAACGGCTGCATGCCACTTAGACATTATGAAATAGTCAAATACAATACAAACAACCTTTAAAATGTTGACAGATTTTGGCCTACCTTTATTTTGGAGAAGACAAATGAGCAGTGACAGGCTTTCAGTTGAGCCTCCAGTCTCTCGAGGCTCAGTATCTTCTTGCTGTGAAACAGAAAATGCTTTTAGTGTCAACTTAGAGAGCTCACTAGATAAGACATCAATCTGCCCAAAAAGCTAAATTCATTCACATATTTTAAGAAGAACCACGTAATATCACGGTTTATGTTATGAACAGATTTTCACATTTGTTTAATGACACTGTCCGTTCCACGCGTCTATAAATCTACATGATTTCACATTGGACCGCGTCTGTTGCCTTGAAAACATTTTGCCTATTATTCTCTTTAAAGCCAAATATGAGAAGACACATTTTAGTGGAGTACATATAATCATGTTGAGTCATGGTTCAGCCCTGCAGGTTGATGTGACTGTCTGTCCTTACCTCTCAGCGTCCAGCTGCTTCTGGATGTGGCTGTGAAAGAGGCGGAGGAAGCGGAGGGCTGTGGGGGCCTTCACCTTCCAGTTAAGCTTCTCCATGATGATCTTCTCCATCCTCATCATGTCAGACACCGTGAAGCGACTCTGACTGATGCGGATCAGTTCATTGGCCAGAGGCACGTTCTTCTCCTCCTCTGCAGACTTCACGGCAATGTAGAAGCAGCACAGGCCCACGCAGGACAGGTGCTTTGGTTGAATCTGGGGAGAACAGGGAAAGGAATTTAGAATTTAAAACAACCGTTGTTATTTCTAGACAGCCAAAAAAATGTGCTTTTCAGGCATTAATGTATTTCAAACCTTCATCACGGAGAGGAATCGATCCAACAGGCTGATGGCCAGTGAGAAGGTCTCCGAGCTGAAACCAAAGAACCTGGTCAGAGAGAGCAGGTCCTTCACCTCCAGCTCCCTCAGCCTGGTGGTCATCCGGAGACCATTGTCCTGGGAGCTCTCGATGAGCCTCAAGCCGCTCAGCTTCGGTTGGTATCGGCCCTCCAGATCCGTCAGGGCCTTCAGCTGAACTGCAAAGGGCTGTGCTCCGGGTCCTGTCACTGTGTCGATCATCTGTGCAGATAGGAAAGTAGAGCTGAATAATTCTGACTAAAGCCAACTAAAACACAATATTGTTAACTACAAGTCTCAGTACTATAGAAATATGTGAAACTATAGGTACGGCTATAACTGCATATATTAGAGCGGAAACGATCAGGTGATTAATTGCCTATTACACACACACACACACACACACACACACACACACACACACACACACACACACACACACACACACACACACACACACACACACACACACACACACACACAACTATATAGTGTGTCTAATACAATGGCCAAGCAGGTAGACATGAATGGTTTCACTCTGCTATAACATTCAAATAAGATTCTGAAATAAGTCACCAATTTGTATCTGTGAACTAAGACCAGAAAAACGCCTCACAGATACCTTTCTGATATCAACACATCTCCTACACAAAATATCGAATATATCAAACAATTATACATTAAATCGAATGTTTGGTCATTTTAGAACAGCTTTACTTCAATGAGAAACAGTTAAACACACCTATGTATAACACTAATGTAGTTTACTAACAACAGATCTGGATTAGGGATAGGTATCGCGTAAGAGTAAACAGCCCTGGGAGTGTTTCCAAATTTGTAAGTTATCCAGTAACAAGCAGCTGTCATTGAACTGGACTCAACTGGAATAGGCAAAGGGTGGTGGTCACTTCAAACAAGGATAACCTTACGTACTAGTTACATACCAGGGACATGTCCAACTAAGTTTATCACAACTTGAAACAGTATATTATTAAGGTTAATACAACTTTCTTATTAGAATCACTCCTCTATGAAACATGTTTGCTAGTTTGGGCTTCACATCAAAAGGACCAGGCCATGCTCGTCACAGCGCATGTGCGTCACAGCGTTATGTCTCGACATGTCCTCCCGTTCACACTAATGGAGAACTAACGAAGAGCCCGATGAAAACAAACACAAGTGAGGGAACATAGTTTAAACCGTAAAACTCTGGTTTAAACTATGAGACACATCACTGTGGGTGATAAGTCTATGTAACACTGTGCTTCATGACAGTGAAGGGGACTTGACGAACTAGTCTGACGTTAAGGACGTAACGCTAACCATTAGCTGACGCTACAACCGCTAATGCTAACATCACTTTCTAAAGGTCGTATCTTTAGTTTATTGTCTTATCAGCTATGAACAGACACAAAGTGACGTCTTTTACAGTCCAGTAAACTCTGTCCCACTATAAAAATATGCATATATATGGTTAGTAGACGTGAGATATAAGGAAGGTTGGTTCACTTACCTTGGGTGAAGTTACGTTGCTTTTAATGTAATTTAAAAGAGGAAAAAAAAGGCCTCCACGCACTTTCAAAAGGTGAGTGAAAAGATATTTAAAACACAAAAAAAGTGTGAGTATGAACCTTCACTAAAGAAAGTTTTAAGCGTAGGTTAATTGCTGCCTATGCACACCCCCTACCCTTGGAGTTAAGGCGATGGGGAAAAGGGCTGCCTGGTTATCAAGGCAGTGCTTAAGCTAGACCCACGATCTAACACGGGGAGCATTCATTGGTCAGCGACAGACGACATTCCTGCTTCTACATTTCAATTGGTTATATTTCCAGCCTCACACAATTAAGTCCCGCCCTGCACATACTGGTGGCCAATCGCAGATAGGGAGGACATGACCAAAAATTGTCTGATGATGTACAACATTACGGGAGACTGGAACAGAAAATGACTAAATTGTTGGTGAATATTTTGGAAAAATGTGCAGGTTTTCTTAAAATGTCATGTTATTTGTTATCATAAACCAGGCATTTTCACACCATGCTGCCTCTTCTTTTTTCAAAAAGGGCGTTTACTGGCAGGTTTCTGGAACAGTCTGGAGGGACCCTGAACCTGCTGAGACCCATTTTCTGTCTTATACAGTACAATTATGGAGAGAACGAGGCACGTTTTTAAAAGTATTTATTACATCAGGATATACAAATCTGCAAGTGCTCCCACACAGACCCACCATATAGATATACTGACATGAAGAGATTTAATCCTGAATTTATATACATCCAGGCTGAATGAAATACTTCTAAGTAGATATTTTTGACACAACATAAGGGTTGACATGTTTGCATGATAAGACACCTTTTAAAATGATTAAATATAAGGTAATATTTGTACCATGACTGATTTAAAGTGCTTATAATCATAATATAATGTATAATCCATACAACATTTAACAGCAATATCATGTCACTTTATAATATATATGTCACAGTGTAAATCGTCATCAGTCAAAAACTACAGGCATAACATGGCGGATAAATGAAGATTGCACATTTAGTACAAAAACTAAGATTTTGGCAATGATCTTTTAATACTTTCAGGAATGAAGGTTAGGAGCCATGCAGAGACCATGCTACACGTAAAGGGGAGGTTAGTAGACATGGAAGACTTCAGGCTGAATAACTTCCAGGGATGTTAAGTGCATTTCTATAAAATTGTTATTTCACATTGTAAAAATAATACACTTGATTGCTAATCTGTGATCTTTTGATGTTGTAGAAAGTCTTCTAATTCAAATTCCTTCCTGAGGTTAAGGAGCACGCAGATGGAAGACTAAAGAAGCTATGAAAAGGAAAGAAAAACCATGTTATTCATCCGGACAAACAACTCTATTCATTAAAGTCATTAGACCAACCTCAACAAGATGAGAAATATTTAAGTTTAGTGCAAATGGTAATTAGGTTTCATGAGCAGTTTGTTATTTGTCCCGTTTGTTTCCACTGACAATCACAACTGAAACTTGATTTAAATGGATAATGCTTTTACAGAAACACAAAATCAGAAAACCATGTTTTGGTACGTCATGACGGGAACAAGTGAAATATGAAATGCTTTGTATTATACAAATGACTGATGTGACGGGAAGTCACAGAGAACTGAGAGAGTTTAAGAGGAAAGGTTCAGCTGACAAACACATGAACTGATGCCGTGTCTGGTTTTCCATTGACATTATTTATTTGAATATAAATAATGGCAACATATTTGCTCATTTTCAGACTCACTGTAAATTAATTCCATTATTTTCTTTATAACTTTGCATAAAGTGGTGTTAGACAATAACATTTTCTTCTATCTCAAACTACCAACAATTAAAAAAAACAAGTATCAATAATCATATGTACATTATTAGAAATTCAGTGCTAAAAAACCCTACTAGGAACCATTCAACTTGCCAATAATTGCACATGTTAAAACATAACATAACTCACAGTCATCGCTTCAATTCAGTCGGTGACTAAAAGTCTCATGTTCTATAACAGGACATGAACACACATTCATGGCAAGAACATAAAACAACACAAGCTACATGTTATGAAAACATTCCATGGATTGTGTGTCTAGCAGAGTCAGCATTAGGGACAAATTAAACACACTGAGCAAAGCTACCTTTTTGATCCATAAATATACAGTGGCTTATAGCCATCACATATTTCAGACTGACATACGAGTCACTGTGAATGGTCCACACATACTGTGTCAGTAAGTAATGTCAGATATGACATTACTTAGTGACACTCACTCTCTCTCTCTTCCAATGCGGATGGCAGACACATTCCTGGTTCCCTGGATGTTTGATCCATAAATCAACTGAAAAGGGAAAAGAAATAAGACAGAATATGGGAAGAAGAAGAAATGAAGGATTTGGGGAATAATGATTGAATGAAAATAATAAATGAATGAAATGGTTATGCAACAGTATTGTGGTTGGAACTTCTTTTATCATCATTTTAGGCTATGTTACAAGTCCAGTCCGGTTTTTGACATTTTAACATTTAAATCAGATTGTTAAAAACTGAGATTCAGGCCACATTCATAGGTGAAATCAGAAACTGAATTTGTAGAACTCTTTCTCAATCTGACCACTCAAATCAAGAGTTTAAACTGTCTTTATGGTCATATCCAACAAAACACATGACGCTGACTCCAGAGCACAGCTAACCAACCATGAGTTCACCACCAACAATGGTTGCATATACAAATCAATGTTTTCCTGTCACTAATGCTGTCTGGTGAGACAGAGAAGAGAACATCAGCTCACTGTTTTGTTTGCATCCTGGAAAAACACACCAACCCTTTTTTTAACAACAGCAACCAAAGCAGATAAATGAATCCAGCCTTTTACTTGCAATCTGGAAAACAAATCAGGTAGTCTGAACAAAGCCTTGCCTTAAATGTTTAACTTACCCAGATGTATTATCAACACGTGAAAGCTTTTCCTCATAAATTCACTTCTTCCTCTATTTGACAAATCTAAAGCACCTTTTCTCAAACTGGGTTGTAAAACATAGCCAGAAGGATCACCAGCTACAGTATTTTAAAGGTAAAACATACAGAAAGCTGTTGAAATCACATCTTCTGCCTTGTGTGGCATTACACTGACTTAATGCCTTTGGCACTCTTAACATTTTCACACATGGTAGGACATTAAAGCCGCTACAAACTGCTATTAAGAGGGCAAATCTTTGAAGGAACTACGCTTTCTTTTTTATTCATGTGTTTGTATTTTACTAATCATTAAGACAGCTTTGTGATTGAGGATCTTCAAGGATAATCTTGAGCTTCAAGCTGTGTATGTAAGTTTTGAGCATATATAATTGATCCTGACATATAATGTTTCCACCTGCAGAAATGACTACGGCTCTATGTGGGATGTCTAAGTGTCATCAGTGTTGCGCATGGTGTGAGCATCGGTGAGACCAGTGGAATGAAAACAGAGGTGCCCCTGCCTGAGATACAGTCTGGCAGGTCAGCCTGCAGAGACATAAGCATCAGGCTGTGTCATGCAAGCTGTGACCCTCTCCGCTATGTCTGGGCACACAGTGTCAGTCTGAATCTGTCCACGTATCAGTTTCTGAGCCAACATGGCTTCTGGGAAAATAACAGTATCTCATTAATCACATTGTACACCTTCCCCCCTCTGTCCGATCAACTCTACATAGACTGACTTAGAGAAAACACGTTGAAGACTTGTGAATATAATATATGTGTGATATTTAACAAATTAATCATTATTTGGCTGAAGGTATTTAGTGTTACTATTTAGCGGGTTTTATCGCATGGTCTGACAACAACGGTGTATGAAAGGAACCACTTGAGTAGCACAACAAATCAAATACACACAGAAAATTTGACTTACTTCTTCTTGTCTTTGTCCTTCTTGAATGGTTGTGAGCAGCCTTGGAGAGCCTGTCCCATCAGCGTCTCAGCTGCAACCTTTCTTCTGTTGAAGGCGTTCATTTCCTCCTCCAGTTCTCGTCTTTTCTCCTCCAGATTCTTCTTTTCTTCCTGGTGCATCCGCTTGAGCTGCTCAAACCTCTCATGAAGCTAGAGATGATGATGATGGTGGTGAAAAGACAGGGCACAATGTGAGACAGAGCAAACATGGTGTATTTTGAATGAGTAGTTATTTTACGATCATGTCAATCCTCACCTCTTTTTCCTTTTCTTTCAGCTCAGCTTCTGTCTCCTTCACTTTGTTGACAAACATCTGTCTCATTTCTTCCTCTTTGCGCTGCAGATCCACAAGGAACTCCTTCCTCTTGGCTTCATATGTGTCCTGAAGGCTGAAAATCAGAGTAAAAGGAATGTTAAGATCAGTCTAATACCTTATTGGACATGAGCCATAACTGGAGAAATGAAACTAGCATGTTAAACATGACCCTTTCAGATTGAAGAGAACAAGAGATAATATGGTCAACATCTGACCTGACACTTTGATCAAAATGCTGTTTAATACAGATGTGAACTGGGAATATTTGAAATGATAGTGTCACAAAAACAATGTACTTCAAATTACAAAACATTAGAAAATAAGGTCATATGTTGCATAGATGACATTTTCCACTCACTCTAAAATACATGAATACTATTAACTCTAAATCACATTTCTGCATGTGTGCATATGTAAACAAAAAAAAGCCATTCCTACATTTACAAAGGAGTATCAACCGGGTTTAATGTATTATTATCTGGAGGTTAATTGGTGATGGCTTCCTGTTTACAAAGTTGATGGGTTTTGACTGTACAGCACTACAGATGTTCCCTGGTTAACACATTACTTCTAAGTCTTAAATGGCTATGACATTTCTTAAGTTTAAATGATGCAACCTGATTTAGTTAAGTTAATGAATTCATGAAGGCACTTAAAAGGTTCAGATGAGTCAAAAATAGAACCAAATACAATCAATGATTTATACTATAGTTAAATAATTAATCTAGAGTCTAAATTGACACATAAAGCGTCACACTTTTCCATTAAGCTCTAATTGGTTGATGAAAAGGGAAAAATCAACCTATTCCAAATCAAATCAACATAGATATTAATGTACTGTTCATTAACCAAGTCATTCATCAGTACGTTTTTTATATCAAAAAGAAAACAGTTGTGTTTTTGCAGTCCCACTGAAATAAGTTGTCCAGATGCATTACATCACTGCTCCCCCCAATTTCACCTGAACGACTGGCTGTCCGGGTCTGTGTCCTTGAAGCCCATCTCTTCTAGCTTGCAGCGACGGTAGAGCTCATAGTGTCGAGCGTGTGTTTGCTCCCGGAGATCCTCCATGTTCACACGCAGCAGCATCTCCCTCAGCTTCACAAAATCACAATGGTTTTCATTCTCCACTGGAAAATAAAAGAAGCTTGGTCATTTTGCACTTACCGAAAATCTGAACTCAAGACCCTTGCTGATAAAACCTGAGAATCATAATATTATGATTATATATCAATAGTTTAGCAGTTTCTACTGTTTGGGACTTTATGATGCTTGTAAGATCAATTCAGCCAACTCACCCTGTACTGATCCCCAGGGGTACAGCCTTGCTTTCACCATCTTGTTTCCCACTTTAACATCTTCTAAACTCCCAACCACAGCAAAGGGAAGATGAGTCTGTAATGTATAGTGGTGAAATTGTTACAAGATGTTTAAAATGATACTACTGTCGTTATGTCCGGGATCTCATTCTGCTATGAAGATATGCTTCTAAATATATGTCGACTATGGATTCAAATTGTGGCTTTCATTGTTACAATACCAAAAGATGGGTGTAGGGTTAAGAATACAGTGGAGGAGAAAGTGAGAACATTATCTTAAGTATTGTATTATGTCTTTGTGTTTCTAGGACTCACATTCATGGAGGTGTTTATCTCTGCAACAGCTTCATCCTCCGTGGGGAACTGATAAATCTGTACTCCATTACTGACCAGCTCACTCATAATCTTGATCTTCAATTTGTCCAGTTCGCTCTTGGAAACCGTGTCTGCCTTTGCAATAACTGGGATGATGTTCACCTGCATGGAAAATCATAATATGAGTGATGGACTGAGGAACAAGTAACATTGACTGCTGAAATACACGGTCAAAGATTCTGTATTCACCTTGCTGTCCAGTTTCTTCATTGTGACGAGATCAAGAGACTTCAGGGAGTGTCCGGAGGGAGCGATGAAGTACAGGCAGATGTGGATTCTTGTGTCATGGCAGTTAAATAAGGAGCGTTTTATTTTTAGCTCCTCCTCAAGATACCGTTCAAACTGGGTATCAATATACTCAAGAATGGGTTTATAGCTGCACAGAAAGACAACACAAGACATAAAACATGAGCATCATTATTTTATCCTTACACACATGAACAATAAACTGTACATTGCTTTCATGTAGTTTGAAAACATGTTAGTATTCTGGCAACAAACTGCAACTACAGCCTTGCAGCCAAGAATGTCTGCTTTTTCTACTCCCTGCTGTTGGGAGCACTCAAATGTCTATTGAGATTGCATTAGTTCTACCAGTCATTCACATATTTCCTTTCTTCCCACCCAATTTGCATGCCAGAAACAGGCCAGATCTCTTCCTCAAGTCCATACTGTGTAAGTGTGTTGGCTGCAGGACCAGAGCAAGGGTGGAAAAGATGAATAACTGGTGCTGAACCAAACAAGAAAAATGTCGGAGCAGTTTTCAAGATCAGTATTAAAACAGCACTGACAATGCCTGTAAAAGGTTTTCTATAACATTTTAACAACATTGTATATTTTCCTTCCATCGTGCAGGACAGTGCATACATTATATGTCTGGAAAGCATTCAGTCTAACTGTAAGTCAAATAAACATCTCCAAGAATCTGTACCTTTGTTCTTTGTTGATCTGGTCTCCAAACCCTACAGTGTGCACAGTGGTCAGCTTGAGGTTGACGTTGCTCTCCTGCAGATCATAGGTTTGTGGGCGTAGCTGTACCTCAGTCTGATAGTGGCTGGCTTCCTCATTTTCAAATGTTGTATTGAAAAGAGTGTTCATTAATGTTGACTTGCCTATCCCTGTCTCACCTTTAATAAAAAGAAAATGACACAAGGTGAACAGAGATGACCATTTAAATTCCCCAAAAATGCATGTCACGTTCACAGCACTAGCTTTGCTCCTGGGTTCAGACGTACCAACGCAGAGGATGTTGAAGCAGAATCCCTGTGCGACTGATTTACTGACCAACTGATCTGGAAGACTGTCAAACCCCACATGACCTCCGAGCTCCATGTTTCGCTTTTCTTCATGCTGAGGTATTCGGAAAAACAGGAAGAACAACAATCTATAAAATAAAATGACGAGGTTAAAGAGCCCCTTCTGTCAGATCCCATCCCCACATTCTGCTTTCAAGCTTAAGTTAAAAGCATTCTTTGCAAATGAGGTCATCTCTCCTTTCCACTTAACACACTGAACAGTCCAACCTATAAAAAGGTTCTGTCTCAATATCACAAACCAAATTCCTCCTTTAGAGACACGCTAATCTGAAGAGAAAACAAAAATCTATGAGAATCACATGAGTTGTGCAGCACAGATGTCATTCTTGACACTGTGTCTTATGTCTGTTTATGAAGCCTTAGCATCAGGGCTTAGGCTAAATTCAAAGCTGCTGACAGTAACAGTTTGTGATTATATTCAGGGCTGAAACTTATTTATTACAAATATGTTCATCATTGATTAGTCTGTTGATTAACAGATTAGATGTAATAGATAGATCGTAAAAGAATAGCCAAAAAAACTCTTTCAGAGCCCAGAGTTACCTCTTCAGATTGCTTGTTTTGCTTAACCAACTGTACAAAAACAAGATATTTAATTCATAATGACTAAAAACAGGAAAAACAAACATTTTGAGAAACTAAAAAATTGGCTTTTGCTCTATAAATGATCTAAACGGGTTAATTAATTATCAAACTAGTTTCTTATTATTTTTCTGTTGATCGACTAATGGATTAACAGTTGACAGCACTGTGTTTACTTGCGTTTGAATAAAATGATTTAACTCACTGTACATATCTCCCAACCATCATACTGTCTATACTTTCCACGTTCATTAATATAACACTAAAAATGCATGGCGGCGTTTGAATCTGAACACAATAATACATACTTTATAGAATGTATATTTTGCCCTGGCTATGAGCTGAGAGGTGTTTTATCCCTCCTATCAGACACATCCTGATTTACTGGCATCATGCAAAAGGCTCAACATGAGGATCAGGATGTGTTCAATACAACAATCATCGGTTACTTTGTTATGTTAAGTTGAGGTGGTGTGTTTGTCTGTGAAGGGGAGTTATGGGTACCAGCAGGGCAGCCAGCAGCTTGGATGTCCTCCCATCCCTGTGAAACATCTAGATAAAGAGCTCTTTGTGTGTGTGTGTGTGTGTGTGTGTGTGTGTGTGTGTGTGTGTGTGTGTGTGTGTGTGTGTGCGTGCGTGCGTGCGTGCGTGCGTGTGTGTGTGTAGAGAGAGGGACAGAAACGGATGATTGTTGTATTGAACACATCCTGATCCTCATGTTGCAACCTGTGCACCAGGAGACCTAATACAAGGCATGTACTGTAGGCTATGGTGGCTTTTTAAATAAACAAATGTCCACGAATGACACGTTTGGCTAATACATCATTTTGAGGAGCTAGCTGCGACTTTCGGAGGCTGCTGCTTATGTTTATCCTCTTAATTTCGTGTCTTACTGCCTGCTGTCCCGCGTTTCATTTTAACCGCTTGTTCCCGTTAATTCAGCACCCGCGTACACCTGTCACCGTGTTGACATGGTAAAAAAAAAAGCAAAGTGTTGATGCACACGCGTCGTGCGGGTTTATGCAGCACAGTTGGATGCCTAAGTGCGCCTCTTTCTCTGCACGGCTCCACAGATTGCACGCATCATACGGGACGACGGTGCATCGTTTTTTAGCTGAAACTCCGTCTTTATCCCGTGTAGACATAACAAGCCGTCTCAACACCGCAGCGGACCACGTCTCATTACCATCACCTTGCTCTCACATACACCTGAATGCTATGCTAGTTTATTTTCTACTCTGACGACACCAAACCACGAGTCCCTGCAGGCCGCCAGACAGCAGATCATCATACTTACTGCGAAAACGTCTACATCATTGGCCGCCATCGTCAGAAGTGGCTGAGTGCAGGAATTATCTGTCTTCATCCAGACCTGCTCTCTCCACGTTAAGCAGACTCGCAGTGCTTTCAATATGGCCACTTGGAGGCAACACCCCCTCTGTGCTGGAGGGCGACACTACAACAGCTCAAGCGTTCAGCCTTTATTCTCACTCTGAAAGAGTTTAGTGTAAAATGTGTTTTGTTTGTGTGTTTACTTCGACAGATTAGAGCTTTTGTCAAGGAAACGAGCAGTTGTCACATACATTGTAGGCTGGGCTGTAGTAATAGCTTACTTTGTAACAGATTACATCCATTTTTTCCCCCTATTTCATACTCCACTACATGTAGCCTATTTGACAATTAGTAATTGATTTTGAAGATGAAGATTTTACAAACATGTATAACAAACTGAACTTTCTAAAATTAGATTCACATACCAGCTACAGCAGGTTGACAGTAATGCATGAGTAATATTCATCTAATGATACACATAACCCTCTGACAGGACGCCATTAAGCTAGTTGAGTATTATTAATACTTTTACTTTTGAAACTTTAAAGTATTCTGTTGCCAATACTCATATACTTGTACAAGTAGATTATGAATGTAGGACTGAATGAAGTATTGTAATGTTGAGGTTTTATGGAAACATGGGATCCATTTGCTATCATACATACACACATATCATTGCTGTGTTGTTGTTTGAATGATGATCAATATGCATGTATATAAAGCAACCTGTTACGTTAACCATTCCATTTTTTATTCCAGCACATTTGCACCATTTACCTACTGTACTACTTTTTAATGTTTCCAGAAACAGTCTGATTTATATACATTGTATGAAGTTGTTCATTGTTGTGTTTTTAGCCTATTTATACTTTATATATTCTATCGCCTATTTGTATTTACATATGGCTCAATGTTTGTTTACTTTCATTTTGCTTTGTTGTCCTAGTTTTAAGATGTATTTCTATGAATGTGTAAGTATATTGAAATAATAATAAAAATAATTAGTCAAACTCCTTGCATGTGTACTTGTACTTGGCCAACAAAGCTGATTCTAGTTATCTAATGTCACAAGGAGTCAACATTTAGGGTTACTGTAAAGATTTATCTTCGGAAAATATTGGTTAATAATGTGAAACACTATTCTTTAGGTTAAATGACAACAATATACAAATAAATTACGAAAAATGTGTTTGCTGTGTTAAAACTAAACTCAATATATAATAAACAAATATACAAATATAGCACTACTCTAGTATTTATTATTTTTACAATGGCCATTTTTTTTAATTACTCAATGTAAATATGCAAAAAAAATACGATAATAAATGTACAATTCGTCGTTTTTAATCGGCTGTGATATTGTTCCACTTTTAAAGCTCAGCGTTTAAGGGGGAGAGACGGAGAGACAAAAGAATTTATTTGGCGAGGCGCCGGAAGCAGCAGGTTGGAGGAGGACCACAGAGAGGGGAGCGCGGACAGAGAAGAGATTATCCCCCCCAGCGTTATCTAACATATCTGTTATATATTTACAAAATGGCTTTGACCCAAGAATCTCTTTTGTCTTTTTTACTGGAGCACGGAGGCAAAGTGAAGAACTCGGAGTTGCTGAATAACTTCAGAAGACAAATCAACGGCGGCGATCCCGTGGAAAAGCAGCACAATAGGGACCTTTTCAAGAAGTCGGTAAACAGCGTCGCTGTGGTGAAGCAGATCGACGGGGTGAAGTTTGTGGTTGTGAAGAAAAGGTACCAGGACTTTGTTAAAGAGGCGGCGCGTGATGAGACGCAGATGGACGACAGTCTCTCGAGTCAAAATACGAGCTTTTCGTACACATCTCCTCCTCGAGCCGAGTCCGCGAGGCTGATTTACTCTGACATTGAGAACAATAATACATGCTGTGCCTCTAACATAAATGGCGAATATTATAGTGAGTCTTTGGGGGGTATGCAGGAAAGGAGTCCGTTATCAAGAGAGAGTAGTAGTGCGGATACGACCACCGTTAAAGTCCTGAACATCCCCGGAGATCAGGCGAGTAGAGCGAGGACATCTGGTGCTGTGTTCGCTGTCATAGCAGTGAAATCCCCCACGAGAGACTCTGCACCAGGTACACAGGACAGAGGACATTCCCGAGTGCATCCGGATTTAACGGGGGACAGACCAATAACAGTGGCCACCAAAGTGCCAACTCTGAATCCTAACTTAGCTTGCAATGAGGGGTCACTGAGTGACTCCCAGTGTTGGAAAAACAGACTCACAGAGGACGTGCAACCCACAGGTTTCCCCCTGGCAAGGCCCCAAAACAAGAGAGATGAAGCAAAGTACTCAGAGTCAGTACCTCTGGAGCCATTAGCTCATGAGTGGTTGGTAAAGTGCGCAGCCGGACTGTGGGGACAAATCTATGGTTTGCTGCTGCAGGACACGCGCTTGGCACAGAAGAGAGACTTCATGTCAGGTTTCACAGCGCTGCACTGGGCTGCAAAGACCGGCAACAGCGAGATGATACACAAGCTCGTGGACGTCTCCAGGAAAAGAGGCACTTACGTGAACGTCAACAGCAAAGCACATGGAGGATACACGCCTTTACACATCGCAGCCATGCACGGGCGCAGTGACGTGATGGTTTTGCTTGTGCAAAGTTACGGGGCGAATGTAAATGAAAGAGATAATGACGGCAAGAAGGCCTTCCATTACCTCGGCCACGGTGTGTCAGCGGAGGTCAGAGCACTTATAGGAGGACTGCAGCAGAGCAAGTACAGGGAGAAGACGGAGGAGGATGAATACAGAGAGCACACTAAGGGCTTCAACACTATTAGTAAACTGTTCCAGCCTCACAAGAAACTAAAGACAGCAACTAAATGTGCTCATGACGGGGGAGAATTACACGGATCACAAAAGAAGCTGTGAGATGGACAACATTACAATTGTGGTATAATTCTGAGTTTGTGTATTATAATAATATTAGAAAAACTTAAACCATTGTTTATCGTTTAGGTCACTTAAAGTCTATAACTGAATTACAGATGTGTCTCTCAGTACTTATTGCACCTCTCTTGTACTGTGTTTCACTGCTGGATGTGCTATTGATATTTATAAATTAATAATCTTTTTTTCTTTCTTTAGTTGAATTTCATGTATTAACAATGAATATGTTATTTTTAACTAATATAATTTATTTTTCTTACTAACAACACCAACAATCAGTGATATTCACACATATATTCCTTAACTAATGTGTAATAAATCTGTCAACTTTACCTCTTGATTAGTGACTTCAAAGTATGAGGAACTATGAAAACAGACCACACCTGGGAAACAGTTGCTATCAACACTGATGTGAATCATGTCAATGCTTCTGATCATCAAAATTAAAGTCATCTGCAACCAGGTGCAGAGAAAACATTGAATACTTTTGTAGAAAAAAACATTTTGAAAAAGCTACAGTACCTCTAAACTTAAGTAAGCGCAAAGGGATCCTTTGTGGGGGCCACTTATGCAAAGCAGGCCACCAGACTGGGTGGTGGAATGTCTCCTTTATCAATCTCTTTGTGAACTTGGGCTGTAATGGATGAGCAAGGCCTCCCTTTGTGGGACAACATGGGTTTCATTCTGTGGGATAATGTGGTAAAACAGGTCATTCTAAGCTATGCCCCAAATACCATATTGTAATCAATCATTACAGTATTGATTTGACAAGATTTCTGCCAAATATATGTGTTTCCATGATTTCCCATTACCTTCAAAAGAGAAGCCAAAGATTAAATTGTAGGGTGTGGAATTTTTTTTTAAATGGGAAAGAAATAAACTTTATGGGGAAAACTAATAACCCCTTTAAAACATATCTTATTGGGCAAGTTGTCATTGATGAATGAATTACCTTTTTCCCAGATCAGGAATGCTCAAAAACAGAAATCTGCCTTTTGTGTATCGTGCGTCCTTAACTGACCCTGGCAGAGTCCCAGATGACATGAAAAGTGTTGGAGCTCAGACAATGAAGCCACAAGCAAAACTGTGCCAGAACAATGTCCTTTGTCTCGTTATCTGGAAAAGACGCTGCTTGCATAATGATCCTGACAAAGGACAGCTGCACTCACACCAACAATTCAACAAAGTAGACTGCATTGTGTTACATCCCACCACAAAACTTTGCATAGCAACTGAAATAACATGGATGTGTACCTACTGTCTACCTATGTCTCTTTGTTAATATTTCAGACAAAAATGTCAAGCTTTAAAGACTGTCCAACAATACTGTGGAGGGGTTCAGGTCTGTATCATTTCCTGGCAGTACAAAATGGAAAAGTACATCCTTTTGTGGTACAATTTTAGCTACTTCAAATCTGTATAATATGTACATATGTATACATTTTAGTAGTAGTACATGGTGTGTAACTGAGACACAGCTAACCTAAGTTTAAAGCCCAGCTGGGTGGTCCTTAGAGGATACAATTAACCTTCACAATATGAAAGTGTTGGATGGCACAAACATAATTTTTTAAAACCTTGCAGGTAGTGAGGCTAAATATTTTAAACCTGTTCTGTGGATATTACAGGAAAAACATACAACAACAAAATGATTAATCTCCTAAAATCAATCAACATTAAATCAATGGTAATCCTATCCAACCACTGTACAAAGAACTTCACTGGTGTGGTGTTTTATTAGAAAGTAAGGCAGCGAAGACATTATATTGAACACAAACACTATATCTGTGTCTAACCAGTGGCCACACCATGCATGAGGGCCAATTACAGCTATTTCCACCACATAACATCTGCATTGCTTTATCTGTATACATCATATGTCTTCATGTTGAGTCAGGACCTCTTGATACATCACAATTACATGTTGTTTTAGTATATCTTCGATGATTTTTACAGATAATGGGCAACGTTGTGTCTCTTTATTTGTTCTTCATATTTCAGGCCAGTAGAGGGCAGGGCTTGCTCATATTTTCATTCACAGTTTAAATAGTCACTGAAGTAGTTATGCAAACAGGATTTTCATAGAATTGAAACCCCTTTATCATGGGGTTAGAAAGCCTATATTGGTAACCTTAACTCTAATTTGTCCATATTGAAATGTTTAAAATATTATAAGGTTACAAAGTACAAAAGTTAACAGTTTAAGAAAGATAATGTGTGTGTAATATGAGCTTGAGAAAAAATGGTGGATGCAATGTCTGCCCTCTAGTGGTCAGCAGCTTTACAGTAGCTATGCTTCTGTCATTTTTTAGGAGTGAACAGTGTTGAATAAGTTATTTTCTATAAATTGAGACCTAACATTATAGTGTTACCTGCTTGTGAGCCAATCTTGCACATCTGGTTTGAAACCATTACTCTAGGACAAATAATATTCTATTAGCGATGCATAAGTCTATTTTCCCTAAACTTTAAGTCAATACTGTAAAATAATAACAACGTTACATATTAACTTTAAACCAACATGGCAGTATTAGTTATTTTTGTAAAATATAAGGGACATTAATACAACTCTTTAATTAATACTTAAGTGGTTAAATTGAGGTAGCGGTACTGAAATAGCACCGGATGTTGGTCTTCAAAATAAAAGCGTAAAATCTGTCTCCATAAAGGTCATTATTTTTTACGGCATAACGTGAAATATTGCTGACTGTTGTGCATTATGTGTGTATCTATGCTTGGAAAAAATATTTTGGTGGAGAAAATGTGGTTAAAAATTCCTTTTTGTGATTTTGCTCTAAATCCTAATTTTAATCTGATTACTTCGAGTTTTACATTAAAGTGCCAAAAATACTTTCAATATCTGATGAGATTCGTGGATCCAGGAAAGGCTAAAGCACTGTGTAATTCAACTTAATTAAGCTATAATTTAAAAGCCTTTTGCTAATTTTGCTGAATGTGATATCGCCACTGAATCTGAACAAGTTATAAATGATGTCTCTTTACCTGAGACAGTAACAAGAGTGATAGCGTTGATTGCAAACACCTGTGCATGTTGATCAGCAGCAACACGTGCTTGCGGTCCTGTTTACCTCGAGCTCTCGGCGGAGAGTCTCTCGTAGTTTTGCCTGGTGTCGTTATTTATCATGGGAAAACAAATGCTGATGTCAGCTGTCCTTCGTTATTTTCGCACTATTTTTTTTCTGCTGCTGGTCACCTGCGGCTGCCCGCTGGTCCGAGCTTCTCTGGCTGCCTCGAATGCGCTGCACAACCTGGGTGACTTCAGCTACCCTTACGGCAGTATCTTCTCCCCGCTGCTCAAGGCACTGTCAGAGCACGGAGGGTCGAGGTGGAACCCGGGCCTGAAGAAAAAGATGAAACCCGAGCACAGGTACATGAAGTATCTCACGGAGGTTTACAAGAAGTCATCCCGAGTGCAGAGGAGTTTGGACGGGAGTGACATATACAACACAGTCCGACTGATCAAGCCACAAGATGAATGTCTTGCACAAAGTAATGAAGGTGAGCAGGCTGCAGTATTACTGCTCAAGGGTCCCAGACCTCCAGATTCACTGTGCTTTGAATAGTTTGGTCATATAATTAACAGCGTATTTGGTCGGTTAATTTCACCATTTAAGAACAATATAGACTAAGAGGGCTCCTGCATTATTACATATGTGGCTCTGTTTTGCATATGGGCTCTGTCTTAATCAAGTTTCCAAAAACTTGGCATTCAGAAAATATGGGGCTAGGTATGATTTATTCCAGTGCATTGTGGTGGGACGATTTTCTCTGTACTTAAACTTGGAATGCTACAGAGGTGGAAGGAGGGTCAACAGGGGGTCATAATAAGATCAGATATTGTTAAGGTGCCATTCTGAAATGTATTACAGACAATACACCACTCAAATTAAAAGCTGCTTGTCTTTTGGCCCTTTTTAATGGGTTTGAGTAAATCTCAGACAAAAACATTAAAGGTGGATTAAGAGGATGTGAATTTCAGCCCTATGGCAGGAGCAGCTGTTTGTTTTATGACTGTGATATCTATTCATTACTGTATGGAAATTGGACAAATATTTCTAAATTGAGCAAATCTGTGTTTTAGAAACTGTAGTGATCAGTGAACAGTTAATGAAATTCTAAGTAGATTAATTTGGTATTAAATACATTATCTCTTTTATGCAGTTTTTCTGTGTTAATCATGCTTTTGAACTTAAAATAGTTGAGGAGAGAAATGTCTCTAAATGGACCAATTTGATGAAAATTGTCATTTTTACCTGAGGCGCCTCTCTTCAAACTCCTGCGTCATGTTGTAAAGGCATCAGTGACATTGTGCACTTAAACAGGCTCATGTACAAAATAGACATGTTTATTCTGGATTATTGTAATGTAATCATGAGCACATGGACATTTGTGTGACTGACATGTAATGGTGCCTTCATATTTTCTCCTTCAGGGAACTTTATGCAGGATCTTTCCTACAGCCTTGATCAAGTAAGAAGAAAAGAACAGCTTCTGAAGTCGGCCCTGCTGTACAATTTTGACCACGCAGCGCCTGTCAACTCTGTGTGCTACCTGAGTCTTGGGGAGCAGGAGCACTCAAACCAGTGTCAGCTGTGTCCTGGGGTCCATCACGCCGTGAACTTCACAGTCAGCACAGACGCAAAGAGCAAGAGGAACTGGGTGGAGGTTGACGTCACCTTGTTTCTCCGGCCTCTCTTAAAGTTCCAGAAGAAGAATGTCCACCTGCTCATCAACGCCACCTGCCCAGAGGAACACAGAGCTGGTGGTGATGGGCGCAAAGCCCCACTGAAGTTCACCCTGAGGTCGCCTCTTCTGCTTCTTTATCTCTATGACACCAGCAAAATCGCCCACCAGAAGTTCCTAGTCAATGCCAAAGCAGGTCAGAGGCCAGCCGCTGCGGTGAACACATTTCCCGAGCAGATGGTCTTCAAACCAGAGCAGACGATGGGGCGAAAGAGGAGGTGGAAGAGAGCATCTTCAAAGAGCAAGCGAGGCGATAAAAGTCTGGATATCCACCTGCCGGAGCTTCTTCCCAGCTCTGAATTCCAGACAAGCGACTGTGCCTTATATGATTTTCGGGTGCGATTCAGCCAGCTCAAACTGGATCACTGGATTGTTTTTCCACCAAAGTACAACCCCAGGTACTGCAGAGGTGTCTGCCCGAGGACCATGGGCTTCATCTATGGCTCCCCTGTCCATACCATGGTGCAGAACATCATCTACGAGAAGCTGGACTCCTCCGTGCCCAGGCCCTCGTGCATTCCCTCCCATTACAGCCCCCTGAGTGTCATGATCTTTGAGGAGGATGGCTCCTATGTCTACAAGGAGTTTGAAGACATGGTTGCCACCAGATGCACATGTCGCTAAGCCAGCTACCAACGCGTTTGTGCTTTTTTTTCTCCTTCTTTTTTACAGGCTGAATAGAACATCACCACAGACCTCCTCAACAGTCATCACAGGTGGACTCTATCCAAGTATGGGATATTCTGACCAGGCTCAGTGATTTCATGAATTTATTAAATCGTTGCGCATGAAGTTTGATCTGGAGCAGGTGTGTTTACTTAAACAAAAAGTATTTTATCCTAGTGAAAAATGTGGAAAGGTGACATTTATTTCCTTTTTGTTAAGGTGTTACAAGAAAGGATGCCAATGCGTCCTATTCTTCAACACATTTGAAGAAGAAAAATGAGTGCTGTATGATTTTGTATGTTTGTTTTTTTTAAGTTGTATTTTTGTTAACTTATTTTGGGTGGGGGTCATTATTCTTTAATTTAACACAATTGCCAAGTTTTAAGTAGCCCTGTTCTGGACAAAAGATGAAAAAGCGGTCACAAACTCTTATCAAACCTTTTACATATCCTTTTATTCTTGGAGATTAGAGACAACTGTCTGAATGGCAGCTGACCTCATAATGTCCAGAATGAAAGTTGTCGAGGTTTCAGTGTGTATTTATTACTTCTGGTCCCAGCGTAGCTGCATAAGTATGAATTGACTTATGAAATTGTACTGATTGAATGTGACTAAATGCATGTCATGTCTATTTATGCAAATTGAATGAATTCACTGTGTCTATGCTCAGGTTAGGGATATTCAAGTACAAATATGAAGACAGATTGTCTGAAAAGTTGGAAAATTAAAAAAAAAATAACATGCATAAATACAGCTGTCTGTAACTGTTCATTGGAAATGGGGGAAATAATTACGCACTCATGAAAAAGAACAATTAAGATTTGTGCAATGGAGTGAAGCACAGTAAAAGCCTCAATCCTTCAGGCTTTCTGAGGCCTTTACCTTTTTTATCTGATGTTAACCTCTGACTGTAGTTCCTGGAGATAGCCATGACATTAAACCATCAACAAGAACCACACTCACTTTGGAACAAACCAGTTGGTACCCAGATTAAACGGGTCTCAGAGGACATTTAAAGGCCTGTGAATAAACCCTTAAGGGAGCTGTTATCATTAAAAGTGACTAAACTCCAGTCCGCCAGGGGGCGACAACGCCCTCCGTGTTAGCAATCACCCGAGGCCTGAATAAAACGGAAGGACACCGGAACTTTACCAGGACATACTGTTTTGAAACGGCACGGTAAGCTTCAATGTCACGATTTTAACGGTGTAGTTTTGCCTCCCTTAACTTTTATCAACGTAACTGTGGGATTTATCTGTGGGAGTCACTTAAGTTGTTTGCTCTTTCGACTAAACGACTACGTTAACGTGCCAGACCAGGAAGCGTTTCAAGGACCTTAGCAGCTAACGTTAGCCTACTGGAGCTAACGTTAGCTGACGATGCTAACCTTTAGCTATCACGGCTAAACAGTCGAGCTCATCTCGTGCTCTTTAAATCTCGTTTAGGATTGTTTTGTGGTTTTGCAATCATATATTTAGATAATCTGGTCTTTTTTTCCGTACAGTTAATGAATGGAGGCTTTTATGAGCAACTTTAATACGTTTTTAGTAACGTTACGAATTCACTGTAACATCTGTAAAAACAAAAAAAAAAAAATACGGTATTACTGTAATTTACTAAGTGTTTTAAACGGCATTAAGTACAAGTCGAGATGAATAAATCACAAACTTATGGTCACATAATATCCAGCAAGTCATGCAAAGACAAGTACCTCACCAAAGATCATTATTAAATAGTCAATGTCAAAGAAAGTCGCTCAGACCCCGTGGTAACGTTACATATATCAGCTCGTTTTTTTATTTCTAGAATTATTAGATGATTATCACTTCTGTATGAAAACAGACGACCAAACGGTGAACCCTATTTTGATATTCTAAAGTTATTTATTAGCCCGAATAGTTCAGCTGCAAATTAAGTGGTTTTCATTAAACAGTCGCACTTTAATCACAGGGTGGTTGAACACTAAGAGACTGAAAATATCTGTGCCTCCTTCTACCAAGATACAGAGCTGTGAGAGTGTCCTTATACATTTTCCAACTATTTAATTGAAGGGTAATTTATTGTCATTATGCAACACAGGGATGCACAACAGATGCAGTTGTAGCCCATTTGCAACACAAGAAAAACATCACACAAACAAAAACATTAGCGCATTCCTGTAGTTTTTTTTTTTTTTTTTTGCATGAAAAGAATGTAAACAGCAGGAAAAAAACAAAAACTTCTCTGGGCAGATAATATGGCCGAGATCTTAACATTACAAATTACAATTACAAACATCAGGAAAACATTGTACATCAACTTTGACTATGTTTGAACACAAAGCATCATGATGTAAACACAGACCATTTGCATTTAGTACAATGTTGAATTACCTTAAGTAAATGTATTTTTGTCATTTCAGGCCAGCTCTCTTGTAAACATGGGCCGCCACTTCGGAGACTTGGCCAAGATCAGGCATATAATCACATACAGCCTGTCCCCCTTTGAGCAGAGGGCCTTCCCCAACTACTTCTCCAAGGGAATCCCCAATGTGTGGAGAAGGGTCTCAACCTCTTTCTTCAAAGTTGCCCCCCGTGAGTTTTTAAATTTCTATTCAGTATATCAGTATTTTACATTCAGAGCCAGTAGTGATATTTTACACTATCTCATGAAGTCAACAAGACATTAACTTAAATAACTAATTGTCATCAAATACATGGCAAGACCTATGCACAACACTGTCAGTCTGTATGGCATTGTAGGCAATGAAAACATTTTATTTTTGACAATTTTGCTAAACTACTAGACATGTCAGACTAAAATGGGGTTATATACATAGAATAGCAAACATAATTTGGGATATCACATTTATGCAAAAATCTCTTAACGTCATTATAACAAGTGACTGTGAGTTGATCTGGGGTCAAGTCGTCATATGATAGGCCTGTTACCTGCTTTGACCCCACCCTCTGCTGTGGTTTGAATGTTAGTCTTAGTTGACGGCAAAAAGAGCAGACAACTGTTTGATGCAACAATACTGGCAAATAACAAGCACATGCCCACAGGTGCTGAATTTTTAACAATTCAATAATATTGTACATAATAACATTAAGTATTTTTTGTAATACCATGTATTCACTTGAAACATGTTTTGGTTGTTAACTCTCAAAACGTTTTTTTTCTAGTGTAGATAATGTGTCTGTTCAGTATAGGGGGATTGAATTACTTTTGAAAAATATGGTTGTTATTCCATGTTTTTTCAGGATCTCTGCAGGGATTATATGATATTTAACAATTGGTTTTAATATTTTACTGCCTGGCCTTAATTGCCCAGCCATGTGTGGCAAAACTCAACTAAACAAAGAGATGCTCCTGGTCCTAATTTGTTTTACGATCTTTGTGTTGCAGCAATGACCGTCATGTACCTGACATACACCTGGGGCAACAGTGTCCATGAGCAGGGCAAGAAGAAGGTCGCAGCTGACTTTGAGAATGACGAATGAACTCCTGCCACCTTTATGAACGCTACCCTCTGTTATTAATTCCAGCTGTATATTTCACCAATAAAGAAGATGAATATTTATGTGAAATCAGTCTTGATTGATTTAATTTGATTAATAAAAGTGTCAAATGAATGCTATTTTTTTTTTACATGTTATAGTGCACATTTAGTGCTGATGTAACTAGTCAATCAACAGAATTAAGAAGACTACAGTTTTGAGTATTGCTAAATCATCAAGCAAAAATGACTGATTGGTAGTTCTAATATCTCCAATGTGATCATTTCCTTCTTTTCTGTTTATTTTTGTGAATTGAATATTGTTGGGTTTTGGACAGAGGGTGGAATAAAAAATACCTCTGGAATCTGGGAGAGAGTGAGGGGTTTCTTCCATGTTTTATGACATGTTAAAGACTACGTGATAAATGAAGGTGATTACGGCAATTATATTCAACTTAAATGCTGGAAATACCTTATTGGTGAGAGACTGTCAGCTATCTAACAAATCAAATCACATTTAAGACAATTATAAGGCAAGTGGCGATAAGCATTTGCAAGTATCTGCTACTGCAATTCCTTGCCGTTAGGGGGCGCGTGATAGCAGCGTCTCGTACTGCGCAGTCGTTAGGCTATTGGTCGGCGGGACAGAGAAGATTCCTGAACGCTCTCACGCATCAGCCGGCGCACCGCATGCTGCTACCCAGATTCATGGAACAAGAACACGGGTGTATCACCGTCCGCTGACTGAAACCCCACCGTAGCTGCTGCTGTCACCTTTAGCACTGACTTATATTCCTGTTCTTCCGTGTAATTACTGTACTCTACACTGTTCGGTTAGCTAGCGAAGATGTCGGTTGTCGGATTTGATGTCGGGTTCCTGAACTGCTACGTAGCGGTAGCCAGAGCCGGGGGGATTGAAACTGTCGCTAATGACTACAGCGATCGATGTACACCGTAAGTACGATTACATACGTCGTTATGTTTGATTTGTGTCGTGTTATCTGCCCCGAGATAGCAGACACGAATGTGAAATATCCCACTCTTTCTTTCATCTTTGGTGTAGCTACCATGCTACGTAGCTAGTTAGCCTGCTAACGGATTTCGAAACAGGAAACGGCATGTGAGTGCTAAAGCTAATGCTAGTTGAACCGGGACCATTGTGGGTATAAAGAAATCCTTATACCACACCACGTGGTGGAATTGTGTCTGTGGTGCGTTGTTACAATAATGTCCTCGAGATAATACAAAGAATAATAATTGACCTGCTCGGTCAGGTGATGGCTTTTTTTTTTTTTTTTTTTTTTTTTTACTGCAGGCATGAACGAGCGCATGATGGGAGGAGGCCGTATCGTGCCTGTCAAACGGCTTGATTAATTCATTGTACTTAATTTTCCGACCCGTAACCCAAATATCAAACCAATAAAGCAAAATAGAATACCTATTTGCAAACATGAATTATATTATTACGTGAACTCGCCATCACAGTCAAGTGCCATTTTGTTACTGGTTACACCAAACCTAGCTGCATCATTGTTAAAATCAAAAAATGTTCTTGAAGACAGAATTGGGTTGTGTTTTCTGTTTTTAGAGCATTTGTTTCTTTTGGACCCCGGAATCGAGCGATCGGTGCTGCTGCCAAAAGCCAGGTATGTTTACATGGGATACTGGACACCTGATAATTAACCTGACACAAGAACCTGTTATTTCCACTTTCAAGTCAGGAACGCATCATTTATTCAGGTGTGTATGGTGTTTATTTAATAGAGAGTTGTTTGTCTTTTTTTCCCACAGATCGTCACAAACTGCAAGAACACAGTCCAGGGGTTCAAGAGGCTTCATGGCAGGGCGTTTTCGGATCCCTACGTGCAGCGCCTCAAAAACTGTTTGGTCTATGATATTGCACAAATGTCCACAGGAACGACTGGCATCAAAGTAAGGAAAGAACGGGGAACATTCACGGTTAAAAAGATGTTATGTAAGATTTAGTAATAATAATTTAGGTTTGTGGTTTATAACAATGAATGGTTTCTTCTTTACAGTGACTCAATGGGCAGAGATAATAAAGATAGACTGATAATCTATAAAGGCAGGACACCTGAATTATCATTTTTCTGTCACAAGACACAAAGAAAACACTTTCACAATAATATCAAAATGTCTGTCATAGTAAAGATAATAAAACAATAGACACAGCATGATCCAGTTCCATTAATAGGATGTTGTTAATTACAGTGGTTTCCAATCCTTTTTTTAAAATTCAGATCTGAATATCTTTTGAGTCTAAAAGACCAAAAATGTGTGGGTTTTTTCTTCTGTTTTGTGGTGTTTCTCAGGCACTCAAGGGTTTTCAGACAAACTTAACGCCAACAAGAGCTAACTAAAAGCTTGTAAACCAACATTTTATTTATTGCGCCATGATGCATCACATGTGCTTCTTGAAGTTGTGAAATGTCTGTCTTCACTAGCTGACCTAAGAAAAGTTTGAAATGTAGCCTTGATGGATACTTTTACAGCTGACAGAGACATTCAGTCACTTGCTGTACAGAACACTCAGTTTGAGTCGACATAGTGGGAATCAACTAGAGCGATGTAATAATCTCCATGTTTGACAATGTTTAAAGGTTAACTACATGGAGGAGGAGAAGGTGTTCAGCATTGAACAGGTCACCGCCATGCTGCTGACCAAGATGAAGGAGACTGCGGAGCAGGCACTCAAGAAGCCTGTGGCTGACTGTGTTGTGTCTGTGAGTATTTCATATTAAGGCATGCAGCTTTTGATGCTGTCCTTGATAAGTAGAGGGGCAAACTATGTATTCCTCGCCAGCATAAGAAAAGCTTAAAAACTCCACCGACACAGGTGTTCCCACTTGGATTGCCTGGTCACATCTGTTGTGACAGGCAGGTTAATTGACAAAATTAGACCATTTCAAATGCCTTTCTATTGTAACCAGGTTCCCTGCTACTACACGGATGCTGAGAGGAGATCAGTCGTAGATGCTGCTCAGATTGCCGGTCTCAACTGCCTGAGACTCATGAATGAGACGACTGCAGGTCTGCACTAGTCTTTTTTGGGGCAGGGCATGGGCAAGGATGTGCATGTTGGTGATTGTTGACTGCGGCTGCCAAAATGCACTCTTTGACGTTGATTCCAGTAGACGTCATTAATAATTGAACAACTTTCCTTCCAGTTGCACTGGCGTATGGGATCTACAAACAGGATCTCCCAGCTCCGGAGGAGAAGCCCAGGAATGTGGTGTTTGTGGACCTGGGCCATTCTGGATACCAGACATCAGTGTGCGCCTTTAACAAGGGCAAAGTCAAGGTGTGTAGCTAAAGCACCATATCAGACATTCGTTATTACATTACAGTCATTTAGCAGACGCTTTTATCCAATGTGACTTACAATTCAGTATCTATCTATATACCGTAGGCACAGCTACGGGAGCAATTTTTTGGGGGGTTAAGTGTCTTGCTCAAGGACACATTGACATGAGAACATGAGACTAGTGGAGCAGGAGCCGGGAATTGAACCTCTGACCCTCTGATTGAAAGGCAGCCCTGCTCTCCACTTAGCCACGGTCAGAGGCTTTGTCTCCTTCCTTCAACTCTCTCTTCTTCTTTCTCTCTCAGGTCTTGGCGACAGCGTGTGACCCAGAGCTGGGAGGAATGGCCTTTGATGAGATGCTGGTGAAGCACTTCTGTGAGGAATTTGGAAAGAAGTACAAGATTGATGTCAAGACGAAGCCCAGGGCTCTGGTGAGGCTGTTCCAGGAGTGTGAAAAACTGAAGCGAGTGATGAGCGCCAACTCGTCTGACCTGCCACTTAACATCGAGTGCTTCATGAATGACATTGATGTCTCTGGAAAACTGAACAGGTAGACAAACAATAGTTTATTGCTTTTGGTATCTTTTTAAATGTACCGTTTTTAAAGTCATGTTCACCTTTTCTGCTGCACAAGGGGTCAGTTTGAAGAGATGTGTGCTGACATTTTTACCCGAGTTGAGGCTCCACTGCAGAGTCTGCTGGAACAAACCAGTGAGTATAATTTCCCCCCCGTTGTGTTGTACTTTTCTCATTCAATCAGTTTTATAACTTTAATGTGTGCATGTCTTGGTGTGTGTGCTGATAATGCTGTGTTTGTTCCACCAGAACTGAAAAAGGAAGACATCTATGCAGTAGAGATCGTGGGGGGAGCTTCCAGGATCCCAGCCGTCAAAGAGAGGATCAGCAAATTCTTCGGGAAGGAGTTGAACACCACTCTGAATGCTGACGAAGCGGTGGCCAGAGGATGTGCCCTGCAGGTCTGTGATGCTTTGCTTTGAAAGCTGGTCTCCACCTCTCCCGTTGCTGTCTATTGGCATGAAAAGGATTTTTTTCTCTTTCAGATGAAAAAAATAATAATGATTTTGTTGTTATTGAACCCTGGGTGTGTCTCCACAGTGTGCAATCCTGTCACCTGCCTTCAAAGTCCGTGAGTTCTCCATCACAGATGTTGTTAACTATCCCATCTCCTTGAAGTGGCATTCTGCTGCAGAAGAAGGTCTGAGGTAAAGAAAACAATATAGTTTTAATATCCACCATTATTTTTTTTTCCTTCTGTTCCTGATCTTGATTATTGAATTTTTTAACTATGAAATATTCATTTGTTGCAGTGATTGCGAGGTATTCCCTGTGAACCACGCGGCACCTTTCTCCAAAGTGCTGACCTTCTACCGGAAAGAGCCTTTTTCTTTGGAGGCCTACTACAATAAGGCCAATGAGCTGCCCTACCCCGATCCTACTATTGGTAAGCAGCTAACGCTTCCTAAGTGATGTCTGACAGGGGAAAGAGAGAGTCCACAACAAACATCCTGTCGTGTTTCTGTCGAGTATTAACTCTCCTTTTAGCGCTGGTTTGGTGCACAAACTCCTGAGAAAAATATCTAAGTTGATAAACGTGATCAAATTGATGAGCAAAACCAAATTGCTAACCTCACCTCCCAAGACTAATGGCATCAAGAGAGGCTTTAAATCAAATTTGTCTGGTTTATTTTTTTTTTCCTTCCCTTCAGGTCAATTCCTGATCCAGAAGGTTATCCCACAGGCATCTGGGGAGAGCTCCAAGGTGAAAGTCAAGGTGCGGGTGAACATCCACGGTATCTTCAGTGTGTCCAGCGCCTCCCTGGTTGAAGTGCAGAAGTCTGATGAGACGGAGGAACCCATGGAAACAGAGCAGGCCAATGACAAAGAGGGAGAGGTACTTAAATGTCCTTTTACACTGAGCATCATATTAGTGTGTGAACTACTATTTTTACTTCTTTTTTGAGACAAAAAAAACCTAGCATGACGGGGTTTTTTTTTATACTCCTCTGCAGAGCAAGATGCAGACCGATCAGGATGAGCAGCAGAGTCAGGGAGACGGTCAGAAAGAAGCAGAAGAGAAGACGCCTCGCGAGAACGAGGAGATGGAGGTAAGATGCTCAGCTTTTGAGATAGTTGCCCGTAATAAATTCTGTCTTTGAGGAATTGTATAATGTTCAACTTCATGTATGTTATTGGGGTTAGACATTTGTAAGACAATATACAGCATAATACAATACCTCTAATTATGGCCTAAAAAAATAATTGACACAGTGTAAACCAAAACTAAACTGTGATTTAATGCACTGGACTTCATAAAATTGTCCAGATGTTCTTATATTCGGCTTGGTCGTTACATGTCTTGACTCATTTTGAATCTCAATGCTTATTCTTTTACCTGTTAGATCACCCCAGAGGAGAGCAAAGGCGAGAAGAAGTCCGACCAGCCCCCACAAGCCAAAAAGCCCAAAGTCAAAACAAAAGTGATTGAGCTTCCGATTGTTAACAGTCCACAGTGGCAGCTAGCTGATGACATGCTCAATCTTTTTGTAGAAAATGAGGTAACTAAACTTTCAGCCATCACGTACACACAGTACAAAATCCACCTGTCCTTAATTACTTGATCTGTTTCAAAGTGTTTAGCGGTTAAAGTTGCTGTTTGGAATCTCTTCAGGGGAAGATGATCATGCAGGACAAGCTGGAGAAGGAGAGAAACGACGCTAAGAATTACGTAGAGGAGTATGTGTACGAAATGAGGGACAAGCTGCATGGGATGCTGGAGAAGTTTGTCAGTAAATCTGTGAGTATTACGGTCCCGAGTCATTGTGAAGTGGATCAAAGGTAGCATCTACATAAACATGATGGTATGACATTTTATATTTCCAGGACCGAGATGCCCTGTCATTGAAGCTGGAGAATACTGAAAACTGGCTGTATGAAGATGGAGAGGACCAATCCAAACAAGTGTACATTGACAAACTGGCTGAGTTAAAGGTAATTTTTTCTATACCAATATCTTTTTGTCCTCCATTGTTAGGTTGCCATATCGACTTGTTTAACTGACTGTGTATTGTGTTTGCTATAGAAACTTGGACAGCCCATCCAGGAGAGGTATACAGAGGCCGAAGTGAGACCAAAAGCATTTGAGGAGTTGGGAAAACAAATCCAGCAGTACATGAAATTTGTGGAAGCATACAAAATGAAGGTAAATCTACATGCTTTGTATTTTATTTTTATTTTTTTCAAAAAAAGACTGCTGTCATTTTTATTACAAATAAAAGTAATGATGCCTGCGCTAAATATAACTTTTGTTATTTCTCTTTTGATTTCCAGGAGGAGCAGTATGACCATTTGGATGAGGCAGATGTCAAGAAAGTGGACAAACAGGCCAGCGATGCAATGATGTGGATGAACAGCGCCATGAACCAGCAGAGCAAACAGAACTTGACGGTGGATCCCACCATCAAAGTGAAAGACATTCAAGCAAAAACGAGGGTGAGTGTCTACTCCATCAGAAGAACATAACACAAAGTATCGAGAACAGGGACTAGAATGCAGGGCCTTTTAGAATGGAGAATCCCATACATGTAAAATACTAGATTTCCTTACTTGTATACCCATCATTCATTCAGTTATTACATCTTCTGCACATGAGATCTAGGACTTCTTCATCCCATAGGATAGTGTTGCAACATGAGACACAAACTCTTTTGGGCCATTGATCTCCCACACAACTGCATTTCGTTTAATACAATTTTATTACATGTCATACCCTTTTTGTGACATTTTGCAGGAGCTGTTCTCCGCTTGTAACTTCATCGTGACCAAGCCCAAGCCCAAGGTGGAGCTTCCCAAGGAGGACGCTCCCGCAGAGCAGAATGGGCCCGTCAATGGACAGGAGAAAGCCCAGGGAGAAACCGCCGACAAGGGAACGGCCGAGAACACGGGCAACCCCAGCTCAGAAACCACAGAAACCAAGCCCGACATGGACCTCGATTAAAGCAGCCCAACGCCCCGCTAAGCAAAGCTAAACGGGAGCTGGTTGTTTCAGATTGAGATGCAGCCTGGGTGTATATCACAGCAGGTAAAATGTTCCAGGAACTGCACTACACAGTCAAAAGCAGGCAGGGTGATTAGCACACTGAGACCAGCTCCTGGTGGTAACTCTGTCTGATGACATAGCATGCCCTCTCTCTTTCTGGATAACATAAATCTAAAGCCAGCCGCAATAAGCCTGTTTGACAATGAGCGCTGTACACATAATGGTATTTATTTCTGTTGTGTGCCCTGTAAGTGTTCTGGTCTGTGTCACAATATGGTTTTAATAAAGTTATTGAAAATCACTTGTACCATCTTTATTTCTTTGGCCAAAGATTCCCACAGCTTCACAAAGGCTTCTGTCCCACTACCAGTGAGGACACAAGTCATGTCTTTGGTCATATTTCTGGGTATTTGGGGGGTTGGATGGCATGAGCAGGAGTTTACATTACATATTAAACATGTACATTTTTTAGGACTGATTCTGTGTTTTTAGACTCTGTCTATAAAATTGTTAAGCTTTTTCAAGCAAACATTGGTAACGTTACAAATTTGTTTTTTATAGGTTAAATCAAGTCCAATCTCAATTGATGAACGTAAATGTTATAGCATTAACTTGCAAGGTTTTGAAATTATGTAAAGCTTGTTCATGGGTAAAATATGAAACTGATAAAGTAATGTAGTTGAGTTAGAATCAATCATTTTTAAAGTTAGGTTACGAGGCACTACTGATATGCTCCACCGTTAATGTTGGAGCTCTTGTCTGTTAAATATTTCATGCTTGCTCTAATCGTACATGCAATGTATTTAAAATTAAAAAAACACTCGACGGCGCTTTTCGGCCTTTTAAGAGCACTCCGGGACGCGTAATTATGAATAAAGGACTTTGAGCTGTCATTCCCTCATCTCAAATTAGCTATTTAGCTAACAGTTAGCTCATTAGCAGTTAGCTAACGGTTAGCTCACTGGCTAACGTTAGCTGATGACGTCACCTCCGCAGTGGGCGCTCTGCAACCGCCAGCAGAAATCACGTGATCATCCAGAGTCTGCTGCGAGTAAAAGCTACAGATAACTGTTCATACTCCAAGGTAAAGTGTGAACAATTACCATTTTCTCATTTTGATTGTGTATTGTTGAAGCACTAACTCTATCGTAAACTATGTTTGTCACAGTCGTCAAAGATGACTTTTTGGCAGCTTGTTGAGCAACCTCTGCATTAACAGAGACTTCGTTTTATTTTCACGGGATAGTGTGATTACCTTGATGAGTCTAAAGTCTGATTAAGGTGTGTTTTTGTCTGGTGTTACTTCGAGATTGAACTCCTTCAGACAAGCAGCCCGTTCCTCTTTTTTCTTGTTTTGTTCTCCAGGACGATGAAGCTAATCATCCTCAATGACTACGACCAGGCCAGCGAGTGGGCTGCAAAGTACATCAGAAACAAGATTTTATTGTTCACACCTGGTCCGGACAGGTATTTCACCCTGGGGCTCCCCACAGGTGAGTAGGACCTGGCAACCCGGCACAGTTGGTTTATTTGTTTAACAATGTACTTTACTTAATCCATGAATGGAAAAATTGACACATTTTACTTAAATGTGTACAGGTATTAATTAATATTAGCTTGTATAAAAAAGTTAAAGTACTTATATTCCTGCAGAAAGTTAAATAGTGTTGCATGAACCTGTAAGTGCGGTCTCAATGTGTTAGCTTGTCTTCTCCATGCAAATTTAAAGTTTAAAATTAAACAATAAATAATATTTCAGACATTGCTTTGCACGTAAACTGTAAATATTGAACAAAGCCAGTACAGCCGCATGAATCTGGTGAATAACAATATAAAAGTTTATAGAAAGGAAACTGAAAGACTTAAGTACGGATGCCCACGAAACTGCGGTAGTTTTCCACTCTGTTACTTTTGCTATTTTTGTTTTCAGGAAGCACCCCCATGGGTTGTTACAAGAAACTCATTGAGTACTACAAGATGGGCCAAATCTCATTCCAGTATGTAAAAACTTTCAACATGGATGAATATGTAGGTACGTCTGTATCCTTATTTCTCCACACACGCAAAATGCTTCCACATTGAGGAATTATTTCAAGCTGTGGTCTTGCATAAGAAACTGCCATCCAATCCTGTATAGGACTTGCCAGAGATCACCCTGAGAGCTACCACTCCTTCATGTGGAATCACTTCTTCAAGCACATTGACATAAAAGCAGAGAACACCCACATCCTAGACGGCAACGCTGCGGACCTGCAAGCAGAGTGTGCAGCCTTTGAGGAAAAGATAACAGCTGCTGGGGGGATCGAGCTCTTTGTCGGAGGTCAGGGGCTCACAGTGCTGATCATGAATATGTCATAACCAACTGCATATTTTATATTTTCATATTTTGATGTCATGTGACTTTGCAGTCATTGTTGAAGTAGCGACAACAATTCTAAATACTCCTCCTGTCCTGTCAGGTATTGGACCAGATGGCCACATTGCCTTCAATGAGCCTGGTTCAAGCCTGGCTTCCAGGACTAGAGTGAAGACCCTGGCAAAGGACACCATCATCGCCAATGCTCGATTCTTTGATGGAGATCTCTCAAAGGTGCCCACCATGTCACTGACTGTGGGAGTGGGCACAGTCATGGACGCAAAAGAGGTTAGAAGCTGAGATGATTTACTATACCATTTGTTATGAACGATCATTTTCATCTGGATTTTGAGTTTGCAGAACAGTGCATTGCTCAGTGACCTTGTAATCTTCCTGATGGTGCTAAAAAAAACAACCACCAATCGCAGGTTGCTCTTGCTCAATCGCATCGACCACAGGTCACATTTTCAATTTCTTCTCAGGTCATGATTCTCATCACTGGAGCACACAAGGCATTTGCTTTATACAAAGCTATAGAGGAAGGTGTGAATCACATGTGGACAGTGTCTGCATTCCAGCAGCACCCGCAGACAGTTTTTGTATGTGATGAAGACGCCACCCTGGAGCTGCGGGTCAAAACCGTAAAGTACTTCAAAGGTGAGACTAAATCACAAAGCTACAATGCTTAAACTCCTGTATTTCACTTTTTAAAAATAGCAACCCAGTTTGCATTAAGTCTGAATATTTGCAATGAAGTCGCTAATCACAGAAAATATGCTGATTCTTGCTTTTTCTTTAGGGATGATGCATGTGCACAACAAGCTGGTGGAGCCACCTCCCTCACTGTCAAAGAAGAACTGAGGCTATCTTGTACAAACTTTGTTGATTCATGAGACATTTTTTTCAAAACTTAAAAGAGACAGTTCAGCCCAAAATCAAAAATACATAATATTTTATATTTTTTTCCTCTTACCCCTTAAACTGCGCTATTTATCAATAGTTCCAACATGAAACTGGTCACAATAATCTAGATCTGTGGATTATCTTGAGTAACCGGGCCATGATTTCTGGAATAAGACGATGCATTTTGAGTTTTACAAAACTATTTTGTGTGAGTGCCATGTAGTCCAAAACTAGGCAACTCACACCAAAACAAGGTAGATTGATAAGTAGATAACATAAAATATGTTTTAGATTTTGGGATGTACTGTCCCGGTAACACTCCAATGATTACTTTTTTCTTCTGATGGAGATGGTGAACAGTGCTTGGAGTTGACCTCAACTAAATCCTGTAGAAATAATCAAGTGCTTATTGTGCAGGCTATTCAGGTTTTCATGTGATTGTTCATACAGCTTTGATTCTCATTTGTTCTTTTTAATAAAGTGCATTTAATTGTTAATCTCTATCATCTTTGATTCTGGATAATGTGGTATTAATTCTGTTTGTCCTGTCACATGACAATATGGAACAACTAATGTGGCCTTTAGGTGCGCCTTGTATGTCTTCTTTATTATTGGAGCATTATGATTTTCTACTTCTTTATAAGCTCTTCAAGCACACAGTAATGTCCCACTACATATCAGAGGCAGATGTTGTTTTTACTCTACAACAATTATCTGACAGGTATAGTTCATGGTTACTTTTCTGTGAAATATTTTATAAACAAATCCTGTGATCATCTCATACAATATGATGCATTGTTCATCAATGAATTACCCAAAGATAAATATATTTCTACACTTTGACGAACTAGAGTGAGTACATTTTGCTAATAATAAAGTTTTTAATATATTACTTTTACTTGTGACTGGCTATAATTTACATTGTGGTATTGCAACTTTTAAACGAATATCGACAGAAATCCGACAGCACTTGAAAGCACCATCAGAGAAATATGGCAAAGGCATAGCCCGCCCTACTCGGCCTCTGATTGGCTTAGCTCGACATTCCTACCCCAACCTTGACCAATCTCACTCCTCATGCCTAAACCTAACCAATCAAAGCAACAAATACTTGTTACTATCCAATCAGAGGCAGAGTAGGGCGGGTCATGCCTTTGCCATAGTGGGAGCGTCCGGGCTTCAAGATCGGAGGAGGATAAGGAAGGATATGGCCGACTAAGAGGCAACCCTACCATTGCTACTGAATTGGCGAGATTCCTTTTACTCAACACATCTTCACGTTTGAATTGGGAAGAGGACGTTTCAAATATTTCCGCTCTTCTTCCACAATGGCTGAACAAAACGGCAACGTTAGATATCAAGAGGTACGTAACAGATCGCATACACCGTAAAATGTGGTTAGCTAACAGCTAGCGTTAGCTGCTAGCTAACAGTAACATTACCTAGTCAACATTAGCCTGTCACTCAGAGCAAAACAACGAGCTCAACCGACATTTGTTAAGGGGCGGGCCTGAGTTGGCGATACATGTCTTAAGTTTATATGGAAACAAATGTCTCACACTGAAATAAACTAATTTCTACACATAATTTGAAGCCTATGTGACCCAGTTTCATTTAGCCGCTTAGTAAGTTAACGTTAACTCATAACGTTAGCAAGTATTGGCTGGCAAAATCATGAATGCTGTGTAGTGTAACTTAGTCTAGCCTTGAGAAATATATATATATATATATCACTGATAGCACAGTGCACCTTATTCTTTGGTTTCAATAATGATAGCAGACATGTCTATTATAGCCGCTTGTTAGACAGTATATTATACACGTGCAGCATCAGTGATACTAGTCTTTGTTAATCTTAGAGGAGTCTGCACAGTTTTAGGATGTTTCCCTAAAGGCCTTCTCTCTATTGTGCTCGTTCAGTACCTGGCTTAAGTAGACATGGGGGTGTGCATAACAAGAGGTACTTTGTCACATCCGATAAGAACAGTTTTCCTAGAGCTTGCGATTGTAAGTGGTGTTGTCCTTTTTATTAACACTTCTTCAGCTGGTGAATGAGGAGGAGCCGTCCCAGCCGTCCCAGGAGGCTCCTGCCCAGGACGCACCACCTCCCTACAGCAGCATCGCTGCAGCGAATGCAGGTTAGGAGCCTTCACGTCTCCATTACACTCGGCCAAGTAACTCAGAACAAACACATTTTAGAAGTGGGAGTAATATTGAAAAACATGAATACCATTCTTGCATTTAAAATCAAGTAAATAAGAGTATAGAAGCACTTGCAGTGGAATATGTCTATTGCCTAAGAAGCAAAAGTAAACATCATAAAGAATAGTTCTTTCCACAGTCACATTATTTTCACAAAGTAGGAACCTTCTCTCATAGCTATGGCCTGCGTTTTGGCAGAACAAAGGCAAATCCTATATGATCACAGCCTCAACCAGTATGGAGTATTTTAATGTTGAAGCTGTTTCAACAACTGCCGCTCACTTCTGTAAACTCTTAACGGTGCTTTCAAATTATAAGAGTTCATCATGTGTTTTGCATCCGGAATCTTGTAGAATGGGGAGTCGGATAACTGTAAATACAAGGGTAAATACACAGTATCCCCCACTGAAATCTTCCAAAATGAATTACGGTACCAATGCTTCATAACTTGTGCACTGAAGTACAGTACTTGAATACATGTACATAGTTGTGCCAGTCTTCTGCTCCAGCTTGTTCAGCACCGTTAGCCTCTGAATGAATAATGCAGATGGAGAAAGCTTTTGTGCGAGGCCTTTTAGAAAAGCCTGATGTTTGTAATCTCCCTTCTTAAGAGGGCAGAGGTCGACACATTGCATAAGTGGGTGTAGCTGTGAGCTCTTCTTGGGTGAGTATATTGATCTAGTCCAATGCTGTGTGTGTGTGTGTGTGTGTGTGTGTGTGTGTGTGTGTGTGTGTGTGTGTGTGTGTGTGTGTGTGTGTGTGTGTGTGTGTGTGTGTGTGTGTGTGTGTGTGTGTGTGTGTGTGTGAGAGAGAAAGAAAGAGTACAACCCAAAGGAGAATTCTGGATATCTGCCAAATGACCCAGATAGAAGTCTTGGCTTGTATGGGACAGAACATAAACAGTAATGGATACAGATACTACTAATGACTTTCTTCCTGCTGTAACTCATCCCTGGTCTGCTTCTATAATTCTCTGCTGCTGCTTTTCTTTGTGAAGGAAGTGAAACTAGATTCTTGTCTGTCAGCAATCAACCCTTCGTGACAGCGGTTAAAACAGCCAACATCGTGTAATTTCAGGTCTGCAGTTATCAACATTTTTAGATAAGAATTTCTAAAATTCCATGTTGGAATCAAAATCTTCTGACTTTTTTAAATTTAATTTTCTATGACTGTTTATTTGTGTATGTCTGTAAGTGGAGATGACGGATACAAACTGGTGATAAGTGTTTATTTTGTTTATGAATATGTGCCAAAATTACAAATGATGGGCGATTGGTAATTTTTTAGTATTGATATATTGTTTGTAAATCCAGCTTTATGGTGATGGTGATGAAACACTAACACTTGCTGGTTGGCGATGGTTTCTAAACTCTTAAATCAGGTTTCTTTAGTCAAACGTCATGGTTAACAGTGAAAATGCCATCTAACTGCAATTAGTATTATTAATATTCATGTACCTGGTCAGTTGATGATAATTTCACCTTTATATAGTCAAACAATGTAAAGTGTAAAAAGTTTGGGATGTAGCTTGGATGAAAGCCCGATCTACATATGATAAATCAACATTAAGATCCTGAAGAGGATTTTTATTTTTGTACAATGTCTTCTATGCTCAGGATTTTATGAGTCATATATATAAAAACATTGTTTTGAGACCAGACCTGGATGAAAAGTAATTAGCTTGTTACCTCCACAGCTTTCTTTGAATACAAGGAAGATGGAGGAAGATTTCCAAACCCTCCATCCTACAGCGTGGCCACCACTTTGCCCTCCTATGATGAAGCTGAGCGGAACAAAGAAGAGGCAGCCATCCCTCTGGTCCCTGGAAGAGTCACGGTAGATTGATATATCATTTTTAAAACAACATGTAGAAATATTCCTCTTTCATGTTCGAATACAAGCTAAGCACGAGTTATTGCAATATATATCTACACACTTCTCGCTGTTTGTGCAGGAGGACGACTTCGTGGCCAGGGATGACTTTGAAGACGCTGACCAGCTGCGAATAGGAAATGATGGCATTTTCATGCTCACTTTCTTCAGTAAGAACGTGTTCAGTGTTTCAACAGTTCACCTGTGTACTGTCTACTGACTTTCACTTTCATAGAGCCGACTGGTGATGAGACTAGTTATTTATATATCTGTAGAAATCTGGTCACTGAACATGAAAATGATTAATTTTTCATTTGTTGTCGTTGCTCTTGAATGAAGGCCCTTGTATACTGTTTTCTAAATGGGATTCGGCATCTTCACAGAGGCTGTCACATGACGTGCTGGGTGCAAAGTGCTCTCACTGCACACGCTTGTTTTCCAGCAAAGTATGAAGGAGGAGGAGGAGGAGAAGTGTGCCAGCCAGTTTGATATCTCCCACATTCTATCGGTCACGCTTTGACTTATTTATTATATTTTGTCACCAGTGGCATTCCTCTTCAACTGGATCGGGTTCTTCTTGTCGTTCTGTTTGACCACATCAGCCGCCGGTCGATACGGGGCCATCTCCGGCTTCGGTCTGTCCCTCATCAAATGGGTTCTCATCGTCCGGGTAAGAGAGATTTAGTTATATTCTGTATCGCTGTACTTAAAGACTTGAACTCTAAAAAATGGTCTCGGATAACTTTCTAGGATCATGTCTTATGGGTTTATAAAATTGGAATCAGTGCACAGCTTCTAACAGGTACTTCTTCTTTTCTGTCTTCCAGTTTTCTACCTACTTCCCTGGTTACTTTGATGGACAGTACTGGTTGTGGTGGGTGTTCCTGGCCCTGGGTAAGTGAGAGACCTTATTTTATTTTTATTTCCCACGATTACATTTAGGTAATTGTCATATCTTTTCTTTGTCCTGCAGGCTTCATGCTGTTCATCAGAGGCTTCGTTAACTACTCTAGAGTGCGTAAGCTGGCCGATCCCACCTATGCCACTCTCCCCCGAACAAGGGTGCTCTTCATCTATTAGAGGTACGGCGTATTAATATGGCCACACTCATCATGGTTTGTCTTTGGAGACATGCACACAGGACTCAGGTCACAGTGAGGGATGAGATCGAGGTAACGATGGGACTAAATCTGTTACTTAAAAACAGACTTACTACCCACCAAGTGTCAAATGCCATTAACTCTATCTTTAGTAAATAAACCAGTCAGGGTATAAGTCACCTAACTCTCTGATGGATCATTAGGCCTTTGAGTTGCATTGTGGGTAATGCGCCATGGTTTTGACAAAGAAGAGGAAAGCATGGAATAAAAAAAGGTATCTCTGGTTCGGCTGCATCAGTTTCTAGCTTCAATCTGACGATGTTAAAATGTAGAATTGATCTGTTATAGATTGTATCAACAAACGTTTAAAAAAATGTTAGTTGACATTTCTGTTAAAAAGTATTTTAGCCAATACTAATGATGTCATGTTTACTGGGTCTACACATGACATCATCATGATGACATTTAAGGCTGAAGAAGTTAAAGCCTTAATGTTGTCAGTCTGAGTTAATAATGTGCATGTTCACACAGCCGCTGACGAACCACAGACATCACACACGTCCTTGAATATTCCAGCAGTACTCCTGAAGTCCATTTCTAGACTTGACTCGTTCATTTTCCCCTCAACCTGAATCCAGGATGTCTGCTGTGGCAGAGCTGGACGTGACCAACACGAGCAGCAGCTCTGTGAAGAGTGAAGGCGCTTCAGCAGAAGTCAGCCAGACCAGTTATAGATGAAGACGGCTCTCGAGGAGATATTCAGGAATTATATCACTTGTTTTATTTTTGTTTTGAAACTTTATTAATGGAAAATGGTTAACGGTAATATTCCCTTGATGTACTCATTAGTGGCGAATGTTAAGTGCTATGTACATCTCTGTCTATATTGTGTAAGTAACGCCTTATATCATTTGATGGCAGCGTACCAGCATGCATCGGCCCTTAAGGTTGATAAATAGGGAGCGTCTCATGTTGGTGACACTTGAAGCCAACAGGTCAACACAACAGGTAGGTTTGCCACAGCATGCAACACACTCTGTAATCCGCACTAATCATCGTTTTATTGTGACGACTATAGGCTTTATTTAGATACTACATACACTTAACAAGCAAGACTTCATTGGGCTGTAAATGCTGTTATTTCACATATTTCACTCACCTGTTGGCTTTAAGTAGTGTTGCCCTTTTTTCTTTTTCACCAAGAGGGGGCAGTGTTGTTTGCTGCTTTTAACGTGTGAGAAACTGCCCGTTCAGGGCACGTCATATTAAAACATACATGCTTGTGATTCAAACTCGGTGTCAGTAGAGCACATTCAAATTACATCCATGTATCTGTTATTTGCCTGTTAGATATTTTGTTGTACATTAAATCAAGTAAACTACCAACCTGGGAAATGTAACTTCGGTTACAGATATGATTTTAGATGATCCAGTGTGAGCTTTTCACAAACCCTGCAGCCTTAAGGGTCGACCGTGTTTTTGGACAGCGGCAGCAACCGAGAGGATTTTTCTGGGCGTGTGAGCACATTTTCTGGTTCATGTCCTCAAAAAGCTCATGTAGATGTAACGGCCTGACCTTTCCACGGCTCTTCAGTGAGTCAACAGTGTTGACATCTCATTCATTGTCAGTGGAAAAGCTCTGTGACTTGATTAAAAATACAACAAAAAGAAAGGCTGTCTGGGTTTCTGCTGTTAATGATCTCGCTCAGACGTTTGGATCAAATTATCTAAAAGCATAAATTTAACCCAAATTTCATTTTTCAGGTAGGTTTTTGCCGTGAGATTTAATGGACAGACGGGAAAGGGAAATCTGTTTTTCTTTTTCTTTTTTTTGAACATGATTAATAAGGTGTAAGTTGTTAGCTATCTTGTGGGTATTAAAACTATATCAAAGAATGTTGTATGCAGGTGCACTTTTAGAAACATAGCTAATAAAACCCAGAGGATGTTCCCATCATTGTCACAGACACATGAAACAAGGAATGACTGACGCAGTGGTTTCTGTTTTGTGTTCTGGAGGAAACAGCATGACAGAATAATACAGTTGTTCATGATCTAACCACCCATCAATGGAAGGAGTTCATGTGGATTTTAGTCTGTTGCCTAATCGGTTAACTTCATTCTTCTGCCATGGCTTTGATAAACACCCATTATGCTTATTTCTATGTGATGTAGAGCTACAACCTTGAGGTTTTGTTGTTATGAAACTGTACAGAAAACGTTTAGTGTTAAATAAATGTCACTTTTAATGCGTCGTTTCTGAGTTGACTGGATTGTATTACATACACGATTATATTATTTACAGGTCAGTATTTATTGGTGCGGAAAAGGGTTTATAATAACAATCTATATTAAGAATATATATATTTTTGATCAGTGTTTTCTTCTCATCCAACACGCCCCTCAGTCTGAGAACCACTGTGTTAGCGGACAGAAACATGGCACTTTTCTGTAGCTCTGATGCAAGCTGCTCCTTGCCCTAATAAGTATGCATTAGATTAACATTTTAAAAAGACTTTGCAGTTCCTCCTCCTTTTAGTCGCCAGTGCCTCATGAACCATTTTCACATATCTCCATGTTGTGGCCTGTTAGTGAACTACAACAGCATCCCTTCAGGTTGAGGCATCGCTGTGAGATGAGCCGGTTGTCTTCACTCTCTGGAGTCACTCAGCCGGCGGGGCAGAAAGAAGACGGCCTTCTGTCCGATGTGAGTTCTTGGACCAAGTTTGGGTCTTCCGTTCTTTTTCAGCGCTACGTACCAGTCCCTCTCCTGATATTTCTGACTTGCATATGTGTTGTAGTGGTTCTCCTCCAGCTTCTCCAGGAAGTAACATTCATCAGTCACCGTGGGCTGAGACACGAACGAACACACACACACACAGACAGAACAGCTGATAGCATTTTTGGGGGTGTTTAAGTTGCTTGGTTTAAGATTAAAAGTTTAAGAAATAGTCACCAAAGAATAATGAATCAACATATATCATGGAGTATTCATCTACACCTTAATGTACTGATTCACTATCATACATCATCAGGTGTATTGTAGATACTCACTGAACTGTACAATCGTCCCTCGTCGCTCATGGCTAAATATCTCCCAGCTTCTGTTCCTTGGATGACCACCACACCTCTATCCACAGCTGTGAGCTTTAACACAGCTGGAAGAACAAGTTTAAAATATGGTGAAAATTAATAACACAGCGACTCCCCTCTACAAGCATAAAGGTCACAAATCTGAGACGTCGGTGTCCTTGTAGCGTTGGTGAGCTGACAGCTGAACGTTCAGACATTTCATGAATGATAGCCGGTGCAGAGTCTCGTAAACAGAATGGTGCAGAAATGTATTTGTGTGATGAGAGAATTTTTTTTGTCTGGGATGCTGGGTAATGACCGAGGAGTCTCAGCAGTTGCCATCACCATGGCTCTGATTGATGTCAGACAGACACAGGTGACTGAGGAGAGAATTAGTTTTTACACACACACACACACACACACACGCTTTTCTCTACTTATTTATACTGTCAGCCAAAGACTCCATTAAAACCTTATAATCTTTCATACATTATCTTATCTTTGTATTATTATTTAAAGACAGCAATGGAACTAAAGGTCTTCAAATGGTTTGGAACTAGAACAGTTGAGTATATAGGTCCTTTTCACAGCAGCCATTTTGACATGTCATAGCAGGGTAAACACAGGTGTAATTGATCAGATTAATTATGGTCCCATTCCATGTAGTCATAGACATTCCAGAGAGCCAGCATGCACAACACCAGGGCCCAACAGGGCGATAATTAATGTTATCAATTACACCTGTGTTTACCTGGTAATGACACGCTATGAAAAGGGCCAATTACACCAGTTTTAGCTTCCCTTCTTCTGACCCACTTCATAGAGTGCTGCAGTAATGAGTCCTAAAACACAGAAATGAATCAGCATTTTTACATTTCCGGTTCCCTCATCTCAAAGTCAATGTTTTTTTGGTTAGCTGCCTGAAAAAAGGTGTTATTTTTTTTGTTCTACAATATCAAATAGGTCAGTATGTACCTCTCTTATTCATTTGTAATCTTTTAAGTGTTAAAAAAAAATAGCTTGCCACAAAAGCAACGTTTTGTTTGCCACAAAGCTTATTTTCGGTGAGATTCCTAAATCTAGTGGAAAAATACTTTTGGCTTTTTGTTGAGGGAACCTGTGCAATGCTTACTTCTGTGGATGGCCTAAAAAATACGTCATCCCTGCAGCCCTCTATTGACTACCTGTCCATGTCAGATGGAATGGATACGCCCCTTCTGAAACCGTATCCTCCAATCAGGACTCTCCACTCTCAGGATACAGGGCTCCTGATGGGCTCCTGTTTGTCCCCAGAGTGAGAAAGAAGTCAGCAGGCCAAAGAGCCTTTTTCTATTGTACCCCCTTCTTAATAACCTCCTTATCATTCTGTCTGTCTCTACTCTACTACTTCTGCAGACTTTTATCTGCAGACTTCATTTCAGCTTTAAATGGGTCACAAAGTCATTTCCCTCTTCGATAAATTTTTCGAAGAAACCATTCAAAATGTCATAACGTTATGCTTTTATTCAACTTTTTTCTACCTGTTAAAGTAAAAAGCATTTCCTCTTTCAGCATTTCCACTTGATTTATTTAATCTTCCACCTTTTGAAAGTATTACAGTTTATGCTTCCAGCTTTTCTGTATTCAGCTCTTAGCTTTTTTAGGTAATGCAGTTCAGCAATCAATTCTTCCAGTTTTACATTTCAGTTTCAAGGTTTTTTCAGCAATCCAGTGCAATTTCAGCTGTCAGCATTTACACACATTTTCTGCAGGAAATACATTTTCTAGTTTTATATTATTTGTTTATTTGACAATGTTTGTTAAGCAACAGAAAAAAGAACTGCAAATGAGCCAGAGTAAGCCTAAAAAGCTCATTCCCATCTGTTATCCCAGACCAGATGATATAAAACATAAATGAAATCTCAGAATTCATATACACAACCTAATACATTTCCCCCAAAATATCACAGTATATATTGCCAAGTAAGAGGACTGATAAAGACAGATAACTAGTATCCTAATGTCATGTTTGTGGCATGGCCTTTAATATAATATATAAAGGTCATGAGTTGGCCTATATAGTACCTATATTTTGATTTCTTATAATTGCAGTGAGCTCTTCTTTTCTCTGGACTATTTGCCAATCATGAGCAGAAAGATTGACCTTCTAGAAAATACATATTCACAAATAGGCCATACCTCTGAATTAAAGAGCACCATGCGTGATAGTTCTCTATATAATGTGCTTTATACCATTATTTTTTTTATGAGCATTATTAATTCTGCTTTCATTTCCAGTTTATCATAGGTGACATTTTGCATCTTATTCCTCCTGCAGTAAGTTCATCAGACATTACCTCAAAGTCAAATAGACGTGTGCAAAACAGAACTGGGACGACCTATCTTTCCCAAGCCTAAAATGAGCTGCATACCCATTTAAAATGTCAGCAATTGCCCCCCCCCCCCAAAAAAAAAAAAAAAACAATTTACATGACACGCGTCTCTTTTCCTCTTTTCTTTGACTGAGACACACCAGCAGTAGCCTGCAGGAAGTGAACGCATCATGCTTGCAGGCTGCAGTGTTGTGCTGCAGTCTTACCGTGAACGTCCCCGTCATCCCTCTGGCCCTGCACCGTCCCATCGGGGAGGATCAGGAGGTGATGTCCGCCATTCATGCAGTACAGACGAGTCCTCCGCCTGAAGTCCCCCAGCGGGCCGCAGTCCACCGTCTGGTCCTCTGATGCAAACATCTCCTCATCCGTCATCCCGCTCAGAGGACACACAGCTGTGTAATCAACAGGGGGGTTTCTAGAGGAGGTTTTTTTTTTTTGTTATGAGGAAAAGTCTGCGGGCTCGGTCCCCTGCAGTGGTAGTCAGGTGTTTACATGCTCGTGAACGAGCGCAGTGATCACAGAGGCAGCTGGATGCGCGTTCCCGATTCTTGGCCTCAACCCCCACGGGACGAAGTGTGATCACTGACCATTACAGACATGAATATGTCTTTATAGAATTAGCAGCGGTGGAAACGTACTCGGATACTGTTACAAGTACATGTTATACTGTATATATACGGCTGGGAAGCTTTATGCATATTTTGTAAATTGACATAAAAATTCAAAATGTGTCAGACAAATGAAGTTGTGTAAAAAGTACATTTCACCCTAAGATGTAGTGGAGTAGAAGTGTAAGGTAACATAAAATGGAAATACTCTTGGAGTACAAGTACCTCACATTTGTACACAAGTACAGTACCCGCACCGACCTCTCTCGTGGTGATGGGACTGATGCCAGATGTTTACATGTGCTTCAACACACTGAACATAAAGGTGGAGAATATTAATAAGTAAAGAATATTAATAAGTAATCTCCAAGTCTTCTTCAACGGTCAATGAACCAGGTGTCGGAATGGAAGAGCACATTTATTTGATGAACAAGTGCTTGTTATAACGAAAAGTGTCACAACGAGCTTACCGTTTCCACAGCTCAGTGTCATGGATCATGGCAAACATCAGCATACAGGTCCTTGTTTTGGAGAAGTACCACACAAAGACATACAGTTCGACCTTTAATCAATGGAGGAAAAGATCAACAGGAATCACACTACAGAGGAGAAATAATACAGAGGTCTAGGTATAGAAAAACTATTATTTGGAGACAAATACACCACATTTTCTTTACAATGGATTATATATATACATATTCAAAAAATTTTAAGCAAAACTTTTTTTTTTTTAGAGAAAGCATATACCAGTAAAACATGATCTGCCCTTGATAATTCTGAAAAGTTAATGTCTGCATATGCTTTATACAAAATAGATTTTCAAACAATATTTGGGTAGTGCAAATCTTTTTTTTTTTTTTTTTTTTTAGATTCAAGCTGGTTGATTACTTTCACAAACAGTTTGTGTGTGAAAAAGACTGACTCCTATCCTATTCACAGTATTAAACAATTTGACCAAAGCCGTCACGTTAGAGTAAAAAAAGAAGAAGAAAGGTGTGTCTAAATTCAAAACAAAGATCTGTACATTTGTCTTCAGGAGCTACTTAGTTCACACCGACACATGTTGAATTTGTCCGTGCTTGCTTTGGTCACCTTGTAGTCAAACATAAAATAGGCTGTTTGTGTGCAGTCTGTGGAGACTGATTACTGACTAAGTGTATCTTTTCCTGAAAATCTGTCCTGCAGAGATATGCTGAATGAAAGTCTTGTGTATGCAAATAGCTTATACTGTAAAAAGACTGGAGAGAAAAAAAAAGGAAGCTACCACATCTGGTTATGTGATGGTGACAGATAATCTGCCATTTCTATTGCATATTCAGTTGTCCTCCTCAAAAATGTACAAGAAAGTAATCAAGGATACATTTTTGAGTGAGAAGAGGCAAGTGTGCAAGTGTGTGTGTGTGTGTGTGTGTGTGTGTGTGTGTGTGTGTGTGTGTGTGTATATATATATATATATATATATATATATATATACACACACACACACACATACACACACACACCTGTCTAAATGAGCAGCAGCAGAGAGTTGGATACACTGAATGTGAAAGTAACCCATGGGTAACCCCTATGCAGTTAATGAGGATGGTTTTCAACTATTTTGAATAAACAGAAAAAAAGAAAAAAAAAGGTATAATTTTTCTGAGCCTGGGTATTTCTGAATGACGGTGGCAGCACATTAATAAAACGTTCCCAATCATGACAGAAAAATACACCATAAATCACAGAAGCAGACATCCTGGGAATCCAAACTGACCGTTTTTTGGTTCTTAAAGTCGGGACATAAAAAACAACTTCACATGGACGACCACGTACTGCATGAATCAGACATTAAGTTTTAACAACCTGAGCATGGGAAGGGGTTCAAAATGTATAATGAGTGACTTTACATTTGTAGTTAGGATAGTGTAGCAAGAGCAAAACAATTTGACATTTTCCATTTTTAAATGAGTACTTTATAGTCGCTCACTTGACATATTTATCCAATTACTTTAAACCAGCAGGGCATAATCTTTAATCTGTCAAAAGCATTTTCTTTTTTAATTAAATTAGTTCCTCTAAGGTTAACATTCATATCAAAACCTGGATTATATTGTGCTTTAAACACATGCATCATGACAAGCTGACAACTGATGAAAATGTTGCAGCACATTTCAAATCCCCCGCGTACACAACACTCAAAGAAAGACCTCCATGATGCTGTGAGTGCCTTGTGTTACAAATACAGCTCAGTTATCACTCATTAATAATGACCCCAAATCCAGCGGACAGAAGCTCACATAATTGGGCAAATTTAGAAGCTTCAATACTGGAACTAGCTTCCCTCTACTGATGCAAACACTGATCAGATTTCAGCGTCACTGAAAACAGACAAAACTGGAGTTTGGCACTGAAATCGTTCCCAGAGAATAAAGGATCCATTTTGCCCCCCCACCAGTGCTACACTTCCACTGTGATGCGACTCCATGAGGTGACCGATGCTAAGTTCTTTTAAACGTTGGGGCTGGACTACCTAACAGACAGACGAACAGACATGTAAATGCACTAAAGACAGACGTGTGGACAAGGTGCCTACAGGGCGTTAAAAGAGCAGAAGGCTTAAACAGGAAGGGTCAGAGGTTATCAGCAGCTGTGGGAGGGTTACAGGGTAATGAATCTGCCAACGTGTGATCCAAAAAGCTGTATACACAAGCTGTCTATCACACAAATCGTTCATTTTAAAAGCAAGAGTTCAGGAATTTTGGAAAACGTGGCCTTTTCCACTTTCTTGTAGAGAAAACTGACACTGCTCTCCTAAGTGTACGTTAAACAAGAAGCTACAGCCAGGAGCCGGTTAGCTTAGCTTAGCATAAAGACTGAAAACCACTGGAAATCATGGTCCTTTGCACAGTCAGTCACTTCCAGTCTTTATGCTAAGATGAACTAACTGCTACACATTTACCGCTCAGACGTCACAGAGTAGAATCAATATCCTCTGCAAGAAAGCAAATAAATGCTTATTTCCCAGAATGTAAAACAACTCCTTTAACAAATATAGCAAAGCAACAATGCAAAGGCTTTTAAATAATCAAATATCTAAAGTCAGATGCTTATTGCGAGCATGAGTATACTGGTGATAAAAGGAACATCAGAGGCAGAATCATGACTACATGTTTGTCAGTGTAACAAACTAGACTGTGAAAAGAACTTAAAAGAATTAAGGACGGTTATTATCCAACCAATTTGAGCAATGTTAGAAACACAGAAATGAGTCTTCCGGATGAATTAAACATGACATAATCTTGCAAACACAACAGAATATGCCCTCTCTTCTCTGATTGGTAGACGCAGGTATCTAACACATTCCATTATTAGACTATTTGGGGGCAGGAGTGGGGTCTGAAATAAATATCAAAGCCAGCTAGTTCCTATAGAAAAAGGTTTCATGACTTCCATCTGAAGTCATTTCATAAAAGACTGGTACAGCATAACAGTCTTTCTTCACAGTCCTTTAAAGCATTTAGTACAAAGTGCTCTAATCGCAATTAAGGAGTTGAGTGTGCGGACGTCGCATTAAAAGAAAGCGGGCTTTGAATAATCACCGTTTCTACACATCGAGGATGGGCCCGAGACGCCCCGCTTCTACCGATAAACACAGTACAATAAGAGAAAAGGAAAAGTTGCAACTGCATGTAACATAAGAAGTACAATCAACATACGATGAAGGTATACCACGGTGGGTTTACGAGAGCACGCCTTGAACAGGAAGGAAGAAATGGCTAAGATGAGATCTGAAGCAAAAAAGGCACATATTCTTTTCCCTTTTAAAGTAGACTTGTGTAAACCTGTGAGAGGTCAGCTTGTGTGAGAAATCATCCTTTTAACGATGCACGCCCAATAATTCAACAGACCCCCCGTATGACTGATAAAACATTTTTGTTACAACCTCCTATAAAAACTAAATGAGCAACATACAGTCTAAAAGCCTACTTAAGAGCATGTCATATTCATTAAGCTTGGTTACCTTCCCAGGTAACGACAACCTGGAACATTGTATAAACTGTTACAGTTTGAAAATGTAGAAAATACTATCAGAACCTGTACATAGATATTTGTTTATCTATCTTAGATATTGTTCTGGATTTGAAGGTAAGAAACCTGAGACGACATGGATGTTAGCCTATATCTCTTTGTGATTATCTTTTTTTTAATCTTACAAACATTTCCTACTTGTTATACACATCTTACGTCTGCTCGACAAAAACAAAACATCTGTGCTCGCCCTCTCGTCTCCACGCTCTCCCTCCATCGCACACTCGCTCTCACAAACATCATTCTCTCCTCAGATCCTCACTCCTTTCATCGTCGCTCCTCAGAGGGGGGGTGAGGGGGGTGGTGGCGGTGGGGTGGATTGGTGAGGTGATGTGGTGGGATTTTAAGGCATTGTGTCTGTTACGGGGCACAGTCATCTCTGGTGGAAGAGCAGAGGTTTGACGCTCCCAGCCTTGAATTTTGGTAACTGGTTGCTGATGATCTCCGCGAGCATCTCCGGGAACTCTACGCTCAGGGATTTATTCACAAAGGTGTAGAAGCAGAAGCTGAGCAGTCCACCGACCATCTGCGCGCGCACACACACACACACACACACACACACACACACACACACACACACACACACACACACACACACACACACACACACACACACACACACACACACACACACACACACACAGGAGAACCTATCAGTGGATGATCATCACTAAAACACACATTCAGCATTTGGTGAAAACATGTCTTGATATTGGTTTACAGAATATCGGATGTATAGAGAGATGGTACATATTAACTGTCATTTAGAGCCTTTAGTGAAGCCATTACATAAGCAAAGGATACCAAATAAAAGTAACTTTGCATTATAGGGGGATAAAAACAACTCCGTGGAGGATCTCTGTACCTCATGCATGGAGTCGAGCAGCTTTGTCAGTTGATAGAAGCGCTGCCAGTTCTGGCTGGAGTTCTCCTCGCGCTTCACGATGGCTTTCCCCAGCTCCTTGATGTACGACATCCGGATGTCGTCGAACACCGCCTGGCTCTTCAGGCCGTCCTTTGGCACTGCGGGAGAAACTAAAAAGGTCAACATCTAGGACAGAGATAAGGACAAACGCCCTGTAAATCACAAAAGGAGGACGGACATCCTTTACATTTTAAATGATCACGTCCGGGCAGTTGAAGGGCTGAAAAAGGGCAACTGATTAATATACACCAGGTCATTTTCAGGGTGCACTCCCGGTAATATTTAGCAGCACAGAGCAATTACCTGTGCAAGAACAAAGCCACACACACACACACACACACACACCCAGAGGCGGATGTGTGGATGTAAGCGGTGTTAAAGCAGCCTGCAATTATCCTTTAAATAGGTTTTTTATCAGTTTAATTATGGAGTCTTTGTTTACATCTTTAATCCTCCTGCACTCGATTGCCTTAGAGATAACATGAAGTGGAGTTATGTACGTGTGGTGAAATTGTGTGTGTTTTTCTGTATCAAACCAGGTCGCCCTGTGAAGACTTATTTGCAATAATTGCATGTCAGTGAGTTGGTAAAGTGCAGTGATGTGATGTCCTGCATACATCAATATTATCTTTCAGCCACTGGACAGTATCGGATTGGAGTAATGGCTTTTGCAATGATTTGCATTAACACAGCAGCACGTTCGACATGCGACGGTTCAGCTGACCTGTGCTGAGCAGCAGCAGGACCTTCATGCACAAATACTCGTCGTGGGAAACCTGCAGCCGGACGAACTCGCTGGAAATCTTCAGCATCTGCTCGCACTGGTCGGCCATGTAGGGCAGCTTCATCCGCTCCCTGGTGAAACGAGACAGCAACGGTTAAATAGTCACAAGTGATTTATAAAAAGGGGCGGTTTGTGCAATCTCAATCAGGGAGACGAAGCGGCTCTCTGTAATATCGCTGCAGATTAAATGTTCAAGGTCTCGCTACAAACAATTTAGTGGATCCCATTTTAAATCATTCTGCCAGAAGGTTGACAATGCATATTTCAGGTGAGTGAGTGTCATGTCAGTGACGAAGTAATGTGGAGGGTGAAAGGGAAAGTGGGGACAAACTTGTGTAAAATGTATGCTGAGGAGTTATTTCATTCCATCCAATTTAGCCACATTAAACTGAAAATTCATGAGAAAAGAAACGTGCATCAAGATTGTTTCAAGTCTGTCATAATCAAATGCAAATATAACAATCTGAAAAAAGCTGGAGCTGAATTTTGTTTGGAGGCGGACTAGCAAACAGAGAACAAAACATCCTCAGATATTAATTATGATCATATTAACTTTCAGCTTGTGATTAGGAAAAAAAAAAGGGAAACAAATCAAAAGGCCTATTACAGCCTTAAGCATGAAAGCTGTGGCGACTGCTCACTACACTCAGAGCGCTGCTTATGAATGGAGTCATCAGGTCTGTAACACTGATTAGTGATGACAGCTGACAGATTCTCTGGAGATACGAGATACGACACACACACACACACACACACACACACACACACACACACACACACACACACACACACACACAGCCCTGACGTACGTAAACAAACAGATACCTGCGTTGGCGACTGACGGCAATACGTATAAAATTACAGGCTTGAAAATATCACTTCAGAGCTTGATTCACGCACGGTGCAAATAAGAATAAGGAATCCATGGGATGATACATACTCGTTGATGACGAGGTCCGGTGCAAAGCACAGCATGTTGCCGTTGCACTGCTGGTAAGATCTCCAGCCCAGACCGAAAGACATGAGGAAGAGCCAGGAGCACTGCAGCAGAGTCATCTGGTCGTCCAGGTGCAGGTTCCTAAAACCTGAGGGGAAGGACGAGGAAACACTTCAACCAAGTGTACAAGAAGTACAATACGCTAAGTGTATTGTAAGTGTGCACATACTGGCTGCACACTGGGATTACAGAAAAAGAAGACAAACTAAGATGGCACATCTTTTGAAACTCGTTCTAGCTGCAAATTTACCTCAATGTGTCACATCCTTCTCTTTGCAAACGTACCAATATAAACCACTTTAATGTCAATATAAACCACTAACCTGGCAGAGCCTTGGCCCACTTGACAGCAGAGATGACCTGCCGGCCGCCCAGCCTGTTGAGGGTGGTCATGAGGCGGGTGGAGGTGTCGGGCAGGGTGCTGTCATAGCCGGCGTAGATGGTGTCCGGCTCAATGGCCTTCAGCAGGGACAGCATGGTGGGAATGAGCTGAGGCATGCACTTGGGTAAAAGGGAGCGAGCCTCGATCGGCGGAGAAGGAGTCAGCTCGGGCAGGTTGTTCGGCTTTAAGCGGTTCAACTTCTTGGTTTTGCGCGCTGCAGAGAAGTTAAAACCGGGAAGAGTTAAGTGAAATAAAGAGAAACGGTGAAGAGGAGACAGGAGCAGTTTAACCAACTGAAGGGGACACAGTTTGGCGTTATCGGTGTGGTTAATACGTACCTTCCAGGTTCATGCCTGCCATCAGACACTTGCGAAAGCGACAGGCCGGGCAGTTCTTCCTCCTGATCTTGTCTATTATGCAGTCGTTTCTCCCAGCACACAGGTAATTATGCTGCCCTGAGGCACACAGAGGAGGAAGATTAATCTGTTATTTACCGTTACTGCTGTGGAAACACTCCGGGGGGGAAAAACTAATTAGCTGCATACCAATCCTTTACTTTGTAATGAACGTGCCTCCATCTTAAAGTCATAATGAGTCCAGCATCTGAGCAAACTTATGTGACAGGTCAGTGATGAATGAGTTTATCACAGGCGATGAATAAATCAGGGAGGTAAGTAATGATGTCTCGTGGATTTGTTACCTTCCACTGCTCTCTTGAAGAAGACCTTGCAGCTGCCACAGGTAAGGACGCCGTAGTGGCAGCCTGAAGCCTCGTCAGAGCACACCAGACAGATCTTACGAGTCCCGCTCTTTCCCTGTGTGGATGTAGCGGTGACCACTTCCTGTCTGGAGGTAGAGCTGGAGGGAGAGGGTGGAGACAGAGAAGAGAAATGGAAAGGATGTTCAGTCCCTCTCAAATGCTAAAAGCAATGCAGCTTTCAGACTTTTAAAGGAAAACTGAGGATGAGGATGTATGGACACAGAAATTAGTTTTGGTGAGTCACATTGAATGTTAACGTAACTTGTTTGCACCTTTAACCATAAAAACATGCACAAAGACAAAACATTGACTACAATCTTAACTTCTGCTGCACGGAAATTGAAGTCCATATCAGACAAATACTGTATGTCAACAGTATGCCAATTATACTGCCCACCCCCCCACTCCTGAAAGCATCCACTCAGTTTTGAGAGTTCAGCTGTAGTTCATATTCACAACTCTGCTCCAAAACTTTAAATAAATAAACGACACAGAGATACTACACATGCTCCCACCAGACTCAATGTGTTCCTTGTGCTTGTTTTATCCTCAACTTTGCCTTTCGTTGTCAACACCACAGGAAGGAGAAGTGAGTCCCGTTGTGCCCGTTTGGGCCTCGAAAGCCAAAATGATCTCACTGTCTGTGGTCACATTCTAAATCCAGTGGTTGTCTTTAAAACAGCTCCTCTTCCTTTGATGGAACCTCAAACGTTTCCGCACCCAGCGGTTTGAAATGCACTTTTTCAAAACAACCACTAGAGGATGTCAGGCGTTGCACCATCAGAGCAGAGGAGGTCCACGCCCCCCTTCTAAGCCAGTGGACACAGGCAAACACAACGCCCACAGTGAGAGGACAGAGAGCCTGAGACGAGCAGCGACTGTGTCCGTCTGTGTGTGTGTGTGTGTGTGTGTGTGTGTGTGTCAACAAGGCTGCAACCCCCAATGACAACAAACTGTTGTATTTGATAAGCGCCGCTCTGAACTGTCCCCCTGCACACCAACACATTTATGCAGATTTGATCTAGGGGAGCAAAGTTCACCCTTCGTTATACAACATGAGGGTATTAGCATGGAAGCAGGGCAGTCAGTGAGCGTAGAGGTGCGGGACAAACCTGAGTGAAACATCAAAGCATCAAGATTACAAAAAGAAGTAATCAGGGAGAGACCTCAGAGGAGGCCGTCTCGCCGAGACACGGCTGAGAGCTTTTTGAGCGCCACTGAAAACACACTGTAGTCAATACGTCTGTCCATTCACCTCTTATGGCTTCTATTCAATACAATTATGTGTTGATATTTAGTGAGCTTCCATTTCCTGTGAGTCTTTGACTCCACTCTGCATTGTGTCGCAACAACTGAAATTCAAAGCCCCGAAATATTTGGGTTGGTTGTGGGAGAAGATGACCCCACTAAGTGGGGGAGGGGGGCTCACTGACCTCTCGGTGCAGCTGTGAGAGGTGAAACGGGGGGCATGTATAATGGAGAACACAGTGACTGAAGCCATTCAAATACAGAAAACAAGCTTTTTCAAATGCATCCGAATGAGAGGGCACTTTAGTTACACCCAAGACGCATCACGCAGAAGCACTAAACAAATCACATGCCATATTCTGTCAATTTATCATTGTTTAAAGTGGGAAACCAGAGCAAAAGGAACATTAGAATAAATATTTATAGTCACAGTGAAAATTAAAGTACTGCACAGGTACTGACGGATAGCACATTAATCATTCAGTTGTAAAAAGGTTGGAAGATGAAATAAAAAAAAAAAATTTACAATCACAAATCCAACAAATAGACTACAGGTGAACCGATAAACATCCTTTATAAAGTTACCTTGTCATAATCAGAATATCAGTGTTTATAGGATCACCACAGAATCCTCAACAATTAATCTAAAAACCTAAAATTGATAAATAAAGTTGCAGCATGTTGTGCACGATTAACAGCAAGTAAAATTAATATTAGGAACACTATTTGCTCTGGACAGTACCTGAGCAGAATTACAGAATGTAGTTGGTAACAGTAACCAGCCAGTGTACGTTCATCTTACCAATGAATCAAATGACTGTGCAAAACAATGTTTTTAACTAATGGTTTATTTGCAAAGATATGCACCATCTCAGTGTATGGGCCCTCTCAAGGTGGTGCTATGATGTTGGATGGAACAGGGACTGTGATAAATGCAAATGAAGATCCCAACATTCTCCTTGCATAGAATAAGTAAACTTTTTTTACTCTTACTTTATGCATATGATGGTTTCTTTAAAAAAAACGACAGTTTTCTTCAAATGATATTATAGAATTGGCAATATACCACCTTGCTTACAGTATCGCAATATATTGAATCATATTCCCTGTATCATTATTCATGTAAATCTGTATCATCAGTGTTCTGCCCTAGTCTGAATTCCTGCTGTTTGGATTACAGCCAACTATCCTCTAGAAACTACTGCCTGGGTGAAGGGTCACACCATGTATACAATTCAACCAAATGCTGTGCCACTGCAATGATGTAACCAGCATGCCATCTGTCTCACACACAGCTTCACATATGGGGTTTCCTTCACAGACTTCTATGAGAGAACACACACACACACACACACACACACCTTACAAGCTCCAGAAGAAGCATGTTCTAACAGCCAGGGTGGGTGGAGGAGGCTAATGAGTGCAGAGTAAAGATGACGATGATGATGTCAGAGGGTGTGAAGGGGAAACGGTACAGTTTATCCTTCATTGGCCCACTGGGATGGAGACATCAGGACAGCTTTACCAGAAGGCTGTAGGCTACTGGTTCAAATCCAATTACTGCAGCGTCGATACGTTTCCAACACCAACGTAAGCTTCAAGTGATGTCACTGATTTTCAGTGTTTTTCTCTAAACTCAATTTGGAATCGGATGACATCCAACTAAGCCATAAAACAACATTAAATAACAAATCAGATTTTTTTTCTGGCTTGTCAGACATTAACTAACCAAAGCTGCACAGCAGTGTGGGGAGACCGAATTTCCTCTTTCTAAAACCATCTGTTGAAGTGAGTGCATGCCATCGACAGGAAGTTCTTGCATTCCCTCAGAGTTTACTATCGGCCAGAGCCCAGTTACAGCTCAAAAGCAGAGAGAGACACCCGGAGATGGGCCTCGACTTCAACGAGCGCAGTGCCGAGAAAGTTAACCGCTTACGTCTGTGGGAGTGTGATCAATCAGCCCGGGTTTAAACGAGGCAAGTCACTTCACGCACTTACGATAATGCCGGTGGCCCAGTGCCCTGCTTAACTATTCATAATCTCCTTTTAGCCGGGAGTGTCACGAGTAGCGTGGCAGGTTCCTGCTCTATATACCCGTCTCTCTTTATCTATTCAGACGAGAAGCCGTTAGCGCCACATCATTGCAATGCCCAGCTATTTCCTTTTAAGTGAGGCAGATAATGTTGTGTTTGTGCATTCACTGTATTCCACATATTAGTTTACATCATCCTACTTGACTGTGAAGATTATCAGTGCCTCTGATTATGGTTGAACATTGCACAAACATCTCATCTTCATCAAAACTCCGTGAGCATGAAGAGAGCAGAAGGAAGTGCTCCTTCCCCCGAGGTGAGGGCCCCCAAAATAGAACGGGAACTGGTCTGTACGCTCTGAATCACTCTTGCATGCAGAACAACAACGCCGCCCCTATGAGGGAGTGGAGGGACCGGGTTTGTTTGGTTAAAGACCGGACTTCTCTAAAATATCTGCCTCCTGTAGCCTCCGATAAAAACAGACGGCATGTCTTCAGAAGTATTTGACAACATAGTCAGTGAACATTGCAGCCACAGAAAGGTCATCAAGTATTTTTTGTGGCCATCGCTTTGGTTCTTGAAACAAGCCATTAGGGAGATATTCTGACATGTGACACTCCCTCGGAGTCACTGCCTGCAAGGAGCCACTGTCTCCCCTTCACTAACAGCTACATTCTGCAGCAAAGACGGGTTTGGCTTCAAGCATCAACATCAATCTGGCCGAGCACAAGAAAAACAACCCCTGAGGATTTGAGTTTCCATATTAGCTTCCATAATTGGAGCTGTAGGTGACTGTATGTGTAGGTGGGAGGTGGCTTCCGAGCTCGTAAAAATGAATTGGAGGCTTGCTGCTGCTACTGTTTGCATAACCATGATACCTTTAGTGTGGGAGGAACACACTCCCAAAGTTTGGCTTTTGCTGACTCGACAACTGCAACACAAAAATAAGACGAAGGGCACAAACAACTGACAGGCTTAGCTGCATCCTCTTAACCTCAATGTAGGGACTTTCTATAAGCCCATGCAGTGTCAAAACACAACAAAAACTAAATAGAGAAAACTGTGGTTGTAGGGGAATGCGGGAATAACGCCAAAGTGACTGGAATGGTTGGCATTTGATCTGCTGCGTTAACTCGGCGCCAGCTGTGGGCAGGACGGAGGGAAAGTAGGTCAGGAGAGTGAGAGCTTCATGGCAGCCCTCTGTGGTCCGCCTGCCACAGCGGCCATGACGACACACCCACATGCACACACACACCCACAAAATCATGAAAGGTGATTTACAGTAGATGAAAGCTTCTGCTGACAGTCAAAGTCCCTGCCCTTGAGAGAAAGAGAGAGAGAGAGGTGAGGGGTGTGCCAGGTCAACATTGTGTACTGAGACTGACCAAAGCTTACTCTCAAAACACAGAGCCCAGACTAAAACCACTAGGCGCATATATATATATATATATATATATATATATATATATATATATATATATATATATATATATATATATATATATATATATATATATATATATATATATAAAATTAAAATAAACTTCTCATGTATCACACCAGGCACCAAACCACAGCTGATACATCACACAGCTGTTGACTTCACCAGTCACGACCTATCACTCTGGTCACTGTGAAGGTTTGATAAGGCTCTATATTGTGAGACAGAGTGTTTATCTGGTAAACACTAAGCTCTACTCCTGAGCTCATCCTGCCATGAAAATCACACATTCAAACAGGTTGTTACAAAGTCCTGCAGGCACAGCAGCTGTCAAACAAGGCCACAAGTAAAGGGTTCATACATACATTTTAATCAATAGGAGGCATTACAAAGACTGTTGCAACTCTTAGGAGTGCCTGAAATGTGTTTGCAGGTTAGGAGAAAGAATGGTGGTAAGGGGTTCTCACAACAACAACAAAAATGTCAACACTCGTTCCTCCATTGGTCTCTAAAAAGTGTACACAAACAATTGCCAAACTAGTCAAAAGGATTGCGTGGCAATATGAAAATAAAACGAAAGGCCTATTCAAAAACGGCCCGCACGTGAATTCCAGTATAGTATAGCCAAAGATGTCTCCACAGATAGTTGTGGAGCTTTGCATTTGAAGTATATTAGTTATTTATCTGGTACAGGATGCGAGGAAACCAACGTGGGTAAAGAGTAAAAGTGTTTTCTGTGATAAAGAAGAAAACTACTTTTACAAAAGTGGTTTTCTTCTTGAGGTTAATTCAGCAGTGAGTTATAGTCATTTTCCAAAGTTGACTCAATATTCCCACATGTGAGATTCTCTGGAGTTTTAGCAAAGACACTGCCAGATGTGCTCCTCAACCTATTCAGGCACTGCTGAGCTCGGCCTATGCACTATAATCAGTCAGTTAACATCAGGGCTGTAACTAACAAAACATTTATTATTACTTCACCTGCCCATTATTTTCTAAAAGAATCAATGAACTGTTGAACTGTCAGAAAACAGTGAAACATGCCCATCACACCACTTCTTAAAGCCCCATGTGACATCTTTAAATTGCTTGTTTTGTCCCATCAACTGTCTAAAACCCAAATATATGAATTATTCTGTTACATAAGACAAAGAAAAGCTGCAGACCTCACATTCACAAAAAGCTAAAACTAGTTAATGTTTAGCGTTTTTTTAGCATCATAAAAAGTAGTTGCTGATTCATTTTCTGTTGATTCCTAAACTAATTGTTTCAGCTCAAGGTAATATTCAGCAGATAAGAGACTGAAATGAGAAACTGAACTTAAGGTATGAATCCATCTCCATGCATGACTTCAGTGGAAGCTTGAATGAATTACCTTTTTATTTGTGTGAAAACCTGGACCATACTCCAACATGCACATAAAGATGTTGAAGCTACACAGCTCTATTCAGTGAGCCAGTCGTATCACTCCTGCAAACAACTTCCTCAACTACGCACACTCAAGCCAAGACATTCCAGGACCCTACAGTGTGCTGTATAATTAACGTAACCTAAAGTCAGGAGCATGATTAATGGCTAAGTCATTACATCCCTCTATGGGCTGGGCCAATCAAAGGCGTGGGAGGAAATCGCTATAAGCCTACTAAATGGGCTGAGTGATTACCTGACACAGGAATTATATTTCCGAATGTTTTCCACCATCCAAAGAATGCATTTCTTTTGAGTGCAAGCAAAAATTAAATCAGCCCAGGCTTCATTAAAACCAATCATCATATTACGAGGGCGTGTATATCCCAAAATAGAAACAAACCTGGGGCATTACTCAAGGTGAAGCATTCTTCCTTACGTGAGAACCAATTGTTCATGAGTCGACCGAGTCAGAGCCTAAAACTGAACAGCCAAGTTAGGGAGAATGTAAGCGCTGGTGAATTGGTGAACGTACGGTAATGTTACGAGTCCCAGCTGACCTGCGCGGTGCAGAGCAGCAAACTGTGGAGCCACAGCCTCAGCAGGAAGTAGCAGCACCATTGCGTGAGACGCCGGAGGAGACGGTGACCCGATGCCAACCGTCTGACCGCAGAGACACCGCAGCCACGCTCAGCTAGCGTCAAGCCACGAAATGTCACACAGGTTGTGGCCAACAGGCACAGCACAAAAACAAACTCCCACTCTCTGGAGAGAGACCTGCACACACATAGAAAAGCTAAACTCTCACACAGATAAGCCAATACACATAAGACACACACACACACACACACACACACACACACACACAATTATCTGGGCTTGTACTTGCATGGATGGACATAATCCTATGCTTAAACACACACACACACACACCTCTACAGAACAAAAAGAAGGCAATTAAAGCCAGGTGTAAAATGAAGATGAGGTGTATCTCGCGTCCCTCCCATCTGTTCCGGGTCACCAGACGCGAGGACGACCGTCAGACAGTCACGAAGAGGTTACCAACATAATTATCACAAACAATAAAAACACATGACATGACACACTTTTTCTGCGTGCCAATCTTTGAGCTGACCACTCCCCGTCAGATATTGTGAATGCACGAGAGACGCAAACAAAAGAGCCTTTAAGAAACGTGACTCTGCCACACCACTGTTGGTGGAGAAGTTCTATTCAGCCGCTTTACGACTGGATCTCAAAGCCACATTCACAGCTGAATCCATAAAATTCAACAGAGTATTAAACTGTACAAAAGACACTTTGTTGGGCTGCGTGGGGACAAAATACTGTGACTCTGTGCTCCATATTCCTCTAAATGTGAACTCACTGGAAATAAATTAAGATTGAGCAAAATCACATGAGTAAGTCAGTGGAACAGGTAGTGTTTTTCACTTTTCTCTGCTACAGAATTCCCTTCTTAATGTACAGGCCTGACCACTCTGTAAAAGGCCACGACTCATTCATCCTCAGGGACACATCTGCTTCAAGTGAAGAAGGTGCACATCTCAGGTTTATTTTTGGCGTAACGCAACTGAAGGATCAAAGAGATCTGCCCAAAACACCTCATGAAGTGCCATTGAGTGGAAACGTCTGTGAGGGGCTGGGCAGAGCCAACAGGCTGATAAACTGACTCAAAAGAGTGAACAAATTATAAATAAATCTTTTTGGTTTAAAAAAAAAAAAACTAGACAACATGTGAGATTGTATAAGAGTGGAATTCCCCTTTTTAACAGCACATCCTTTCTCCAGATCGTGGTGATTGTTGCTGAAGCCACGTCCTGTAGAGTGCATGAGCCTGTCTCACAAAGCAGGACTGGTGGGTTAAATAACTAACTTAGGGGTTAACGTGGACATTTTTGGGTCAGGACAATGGCTTTATTTTTAAAACAAGCTCTGTTGCTATGGTAACCAACAGAGCAAACCAAACCTGTGAGGAGACTAGGGTTTTTTTTGTTTCGGCTTATCAAAACATATAAAATGTCCACCTCCTCATCCATCAACTGGAGTCTGAAACACAGTAGAAGTTTGTTTCACTGTGGCTATAAAACAGGACTTGGCAGGTGGCTGCAGATGCTTCTACCAGTGATAACAAAAATTTGCTGCTATTGTTATACATTAATTGTGCTGAAATTACTGTATAATATGCCTCACACTGCCACTCAGGTGTGCAAGAGGCCCCTTGATGAAATCTATAAGTGAGATGACACAATCCAAGAAATTGGAAGTTTTCCCGCAGTGCTCCAACAAAGTGCACCAATCGTCCTTTTAATTACAATAAGGAAGTGAATCTTCACACTGACAAGTAGCTAATGTATGTGCACTACAGGTGGGTAACGCACACCGCATTTACTTAAAGCCTCTATATTTACACATGTCTGCCATTTCCTTTACTCTGTTCCAAACCCAATCCAGGCTTGGTATGAGAAAATGCTGAGCCCATTCTAGATTGGGTATTTAATGACTATCATATTTTCCACTATCACTTTTTCTTGTTCCAGTCATTAAAATGTATGTATTTTACTTTGTTTACTTTTTGAAACGGCAACGTCCCAATTCTCAACAATCCCAACGTGTGTTAGATACCGTGTGTTTTATCTGCTGCTGCTGCATGTGACTGGCTGTTTGCTAGAAGGCCTAACTCCTACATGTGTATAAACTCAAATGTGGAAAACCCTGGACTAACGCCACCAGCTGATAACCACCTCTGCGAGAGCTGTAATCCAGATTCACCAACGTGTCATTGTGAAACCAGATAACAGAGCCTGCCTAAGTTGAACTGTCAACAACACAATATTCTGCACTAATACTTTTGTCAATGGCATGTCAAAACTAATTATGATGCTGCTCACTAAAGCCCTATCACGGTCTCTGAAATAGAGGCGGACTGAGGCACATATTAAATGGATTAGTTTCAGGTGTATGAAGTCCTATGTCTCTCTGGTCCTTTGTTTACTGCACTCAGGTTATTTTAGCTGTCAATCACACCTCATTTATAAACACTGAAACCAAACCTACCACACGTTATAAACACGTTATAAACACGTCAACCATAAAGCAGCGTAAACAAATATTCAGTCTGGTGTTCTAATTAAAAGTCAGCGAGCCAGAAAACTATTACTGACATTTCTCAGGTGAACTACTCCTCTAAAGGCAGGTGGCTGAGAAAGTGCATTTAAACACTCCTCTGTCCATGGATACAACACAGGACAACGTCACACACTAAACACAGAGGACTCAATGCCAAATACAGAAAGAAACAAGGAAAGCTGTGGTTATCCTTTCTTAATATAGCGATATTCAGCGGTCTATCATATGTCAAATAAGTTGGATTGGCTTTACTTATTGTAATATAAGCCTTCTTCAGGCAATATTGGATGTCTGGTGATGCAGGGAAGGATAAAATAAGACTTAACTGGGATCACCGCATAAACAAATTAGCTCAAGTTAGCAAGCAAGACTAAAACCAAAAAGGTCGGGTCAGACCACACTCTGCAGATTTTTCTTACCTTGCAAAGCTGGTGGGGTAAGAGGGAGAGCTTGAAAACGCCTCACTGGCCCGGAGCATTGCGGAGCTGTTCCCGACACCTTGGTTTCTGTTCCAGGCCCGGCCGATCGTAGTCACCGGGAGATACAGGCTGGACACCGGCTTCTGATCCTTCTGTTGCTGAGCGTCACTGCTGCTGGGGCTGACTCCAAAGTGGTAGCTCTGTCCCCCGGAAGTGCTCACCCCACAGATGGAGATGGGGCTAGAGCTGGGCACGTCTGTAGTGGATGTGCCGCTCATTTGGCAGTAACTCTGGCCTGCAGACGACTTCTCCTGTTTGATCACACCTTGGGTGCAGAGCTGAATGAAGCCTGCATCTTTTTCTTTCTTCACCAACGCAGACAAAGTGGTTGTTGGAATTAAGGAGGCAGTTGTGCATAAGCTAGTGCTGGACTGTTCTGGGCTTGCCATATTGCTGCCATTGAGAGCCACAGAGACCGTCCCGCTGCTGTTGATGCTCTCAACCAAGACGGGCTTTATGTCCCTCTCTGAGCTAACGTCTCCAAGCAGAGAATCATCCGCCAGAGTGGACAGGAAGGCATCGTCCCCGACATAAAAATCTGAGGGGGACCCAGTGAGCTCGAAGTCTTGGAGCAGGTCCAAAGTGTTGTCGCTGAAAAACTTCTGGTTCACGTCCACATCTTTCCCAATGTGATCAAAGGCATGATCAAGGTCAATGGGATCCTGCTCTCCTTTATCCATGGAGAAATCCTCTGTTTTCGTGTGGAAGAAATTGGGATCTGATCCCCCAATAAGTGAATCCATGCAGGACTGTGAAATGTCTGCTATACTTGCCTCCAACTGGGGCAAATTTTCCCTCAAAGTTTGACGACCAAACGTAGTAGAGGTCTGTGTCTGGAGTAAGTGCTGCTGCTGAAGCTTCTGGTCTTTGGTCAGAAACCTGGACTCTTGGTCTTCCAACAAGGGGCCTACGGTGGCAGTGACGGAGGTGAGCGCCTCTGGAAGGGGGCTGTTGCTGAGGCCGTTAGGCACCTGCCCTGGCTGCATCAACGGACTGGATTGAAGAACGACAGAGGTGATGGACATGGCACTGTGAGGAGCCACTTTCAACACACCTCCCTTCTCAGGGCTTTCGGTGTAGACCAATTTGCTCAGATGATCATCTCTTCTATAAGTTATCTTCTTCACTCCACCACTGTCCATCTTGTTTTTGTTGTTTTGTTCGGGGGGAGGGGGGGGATAGACAGAGAGCATTTACAGACAGGGCCAAGTACAGTGCACAGCAACCACGTTAAAACACAGTGAAATGGGATTATCACACGCGGCGCACTATACCGCTGAACTGTATTGCAATTTAAAATGTCATCAGGTCGTGCATATGCAGAGAGCAAGTAATGGACGTTAGGTCAAAGTGAAACTGGAGAAAGTTGTCAAGCATGCCCCCCTGCGCGCCCTTGATGGCTAACAAAGCTAAAGATAGCCAATTGCGTTAGCTGGTCCCATTAGCAACACGTCAACAAAGCGCATAGACAGCACTTTCCACCTTATATACAATAATGTCACTTAAAGTTGGCACACATAACGTGTTCGACCACAAAGCACACGCAGACAGCCATAAAGTTTACTTAAGTCTAAGCTGTGCTAGCGTTAGCTTATTGCTAACTGTTGGCATGCTAGGTAGCAATGTAGCTAACGGTTAAAGTGGCTGCGAGCCTACGTTTCGCCCGAATGTCGATGACAGTAACGTTAGCCTGCTATCCGACATAGCCCCTATAAGTGCATTTTTAGCGTTGACGTTGAACGTGCTGCGTTTCTGTGTTTGTCTTAAGCCAACACGTATCAACTCAAATCTGAATAAAAGCTCATATTTACCGTTCAAATGACCGATTGTTGGTACGTGTCCACAGGTCGTCTGTCAACATTGTTTTGGTTGAAAGTGGCAGTTCACAACACGCAACACTGACTCAATGTTTGTTAGCGTTAACTGTTCCTCCTCTCGCGTACCGCTACATGACTTGATGAAACGACACAAACGCGTCGAACTGGGTGTGTTTTTACGAGTTCTCAATCTTGCTGTTCGATCTCGCTGTTAATTATCATGCAAACTGCGTTGAAGTGACTGAGCTGTGGAGAGTCACAGCTAGCCATTAGGAAAGTAGGCGCTAACCTCCAAGAAAAACATACAAAATGGAGATCTGAGCGAGTCAACCCCATGACCTGTTTACAACATGCAGCGCGACCTGCTGCCCGTGCAGCGTAACTGCAGCTTGTTATGTGCTGTAGCTCAAACTCTCAGGGACGACATTAAAAAAAGGAAAATTAGTTCCAGTGGAATTAAACAACGCTATCTATTTGATCTGGAGGCACCAGGACCCAAGCAACAAAGTAGTCTAAAGTGCAGAGAGTGCATTAACAGTGAACAAATGGTGCTTATCAAAACGTCATAATCTTCCTCCTCTTGCATGATTGTTCATGCAGCTGCCCACCGTGGGGGCCCACTGTCTAGCAGCTGTTAATGGAGCTGACAGAGACACAGACAGGCAGACAGTCATCTGAGGCAGAGGACGGTGAGAGCAATTATGAAAGGACATTGTAGTCATCCACATTGTAGTGACAATGATCTGATGATGAACTGACAGAAGTTTTTATTTCTTCCTGTGAAAAATACCAAAGAAGTGTTATCTACAGATCTGCCATGTTAAAAAAAAGTTATTATTGGACTAAAGATCCACAAATAAAGATGCCTTGAGAGAATTATTGTGAGGTCTGAATGCACTGCTGGGTATCCTACCGCAGACAACACATCCTTATAAACTTGAATTTCAAGTCTGTTCAAGTTGTTAAATTCTGATGCAATTGATTGTTAAGTCTAAATGTGCACGGAAAACCATTTTAGCTTGCACGTCTATCTAGTGTTTATTTGTATGTTAGATCTATTTATCCTACCGTAAAGATCTCAATCAGCGCCACTGGCTCCTAGACTGCAATGTCTCAGTCAGGATTCAACACAATGGTGTACTGATGTGATCAATATGATATTGCATTACCATTTAGACTGCAGTGTAGCTACTCTTAACATAAAGAAATTATATTATGAGACTATAGTTTGTCTGTTGGTCTACTTATTGTACTGTCTCCAGAGGCTTGAGAGGACTCTCGATGTCACTGAAATTGCTGCATCAGTAAACAATAAACCACTATTGGATGATTATTAATCAGGGATTTGTAATGGGAAAACTTTTCACCTTACTGTTGGGAAGGAAACAATTGATTTTCAAAAATATGATGAAGCGAATAATGTATTCAAACAGAAGGGAGCTTAGAATGGTTTTTAAGTCGTTACTTTCATTTCGATTTTGGCCAAAAAACAATGTAATACTTTTTGTTTCTCAAGACTTGCCAGTTCATACTTATGCCTCCTTCATCTGGAAATATGAGTGGTTGAAAAGTGCCTGGGAGAAGAGGAAGTAGGGTAAGGCAGGCTATTACTGCGTGCAAAAGGGATAATAACTCTGCAGAGTGGTTTGGGCCTGTACTAGCTGTTGCTTTCAAGGCTGCACAACAGTGCATTGAATATTTTCAAAGACAGCTAATTCACTGACTTGTTTGCAAAACTACGCACCACAGGAACAATATTTGGATTCCAGAAGTGTAAAGTTATCAATGAACATTCCATCATAAATCATGTTATTTGTTAAGATTTATTTAAAACTATTTCTTACTCAACAAATGCATTTTTGCTCATGCAACACAACCTGACCTCTCAAAATGTCTGAATTGACCATGCCACACACTGCAGATTATAATGCAGGAGCTTGCAAAATCCACAATTGTCAATTTAATGTTACAGCACATACAGATTTTCTTACTTCACGCTCAGTTATAGTCATACATTATTCATGCTGAAGTTGCATGAAATTCAAACCTTTCCAAAAGATAGAATCTAACCAGGGACTAGCGCACAAACAGGAAATAAAGTGAAGACAGGAGGCTGGGAAATTGGCTCTAATGGGAGGATGAGTGAGATGAATAAGAAACAGGGTTTATAGCACATATGGGAAGAGAATCTTCCCCAAGCAAGGGACAGGGAATGAACTTCTGTTATACAAGTCCAACACCAGAGACACACTCAGATCTATTTATATGCATTTATTAAACAAACACAGCACATAAACCCTCATAAAATAATCTATATTGTCACTATCTAATGATACCAAATAGTTTTCACTATCTACACTCCACTGATAAGGTCACATAATCCACAAAACATTATCATGCATAATGTAAGCAGTGAGACCTCATATCACAGAAACAGAGCTCACTGTAGCTCTAAATCCCCACTGTTTGAATCCCACTCAGTCCCCTGTGGCTGCTTAGCAACCCCTCTCCAGCACAATATACTCTGAATTAACCGGGTAAAGCGTGACCGCTGCCTCCTCAAAACCACGAGTCAAGGGTGCGCTCCCATCATCAACGCCTTCTCTCAGCACTGCAGCAATAAAAGTCTCTGATTTATCACAGCATGGCTTCAAAACACACACACACACACACACACACACACACACACACACACACACACACACACACACACACACACACACACACAACAACAACAAACAATCTGAAACGCAAACATGAGACACATTTACAGTTCAGTGTGAGTGCTACATGTGATGTAGTTGCTGGACATGGGGGACCTGATACTTCATATATAAAACAAACAGGCCCATAAGTCTCCCAGATGCAGGTCAGCATACACCTTTGAATGCATTTTTTCATGTATACATCTATGTGCATCCTTTACATACACTTGCTTGTGGCCTATATATGACAGCATATATAGATGATGACATGCATTGTCAAGCCTTAGATTCAGCCCTGCATCTCAATTTTCCGTCGGATGCCTTCACCTTGCGTAAACTGATGGCTCTGTGACAAATTCACTGAGCAGGACCTAAGCAATAACACACATCCCAAACCCATGTCCTCCTGCCATTATCCAGAAATAATGACTCAGTAATAAGGCTTCATATTTTTGAGTTTTTCCCCCCAAAAACATTTCTGAAAACACTGCAAGAGCATGGACTTAATGCATCAAATTGATGCATTACGTTCACTCAGCATCAAAACACATACTTGTGTAAAAATTACGAGATCATTAATCAATGCATTGTTTTACTCTACATATTTATTTATTTGAGCGTACGGAGCATCAAGCAGCTGAGACTTGGAGCGGGCTGAGATCTGTCCGTGGTCCTGAAATAGGAATTCTCTCGGTCAAATCGATGAGGAAGGGATCAATTTTCATATTCAGTCACATTGTTCTGGGTGTTGGAAGTGATACTGATTCCTGAAGGTCCAGTCTGATGCAGAAAAGTGCAACTGCGATTTTTTTTTTTTTTTAGTTTATTTCAATATTTGAGCCATTATCTGCAGTTGGATATAGAAAAGGAGTTAGTGGTATCCTGTAGTTCACCAGCTCTATTCACGTGAAGCTGTCACTGCCGATGAGTCTCTGAGCAAGATGGGACCTAACCCCTCACCCGTCTCTCGGGATAAGCGCGTCAGCTAAAAGCGTTAAATGTAAATGTGAAAGCCACTGTGAAGACTCAGAAGAAGGGATTAAAATCCGCAACGCTGGATGTTGAAATCTGCATTAGACCTGAATCCTCTCTGCCAGCTGCACGCCGCCCGTAGCTTTATCAGAATTTCATGAAAAACCGCACGGATGCATCCACATCAGTCCGTTTTATGTCGATCGTCTGCAAATGTCATTTTCCTTTAAGATGATGTAAGGCATTACTTCATGGGACGATTTTTCTCTCTCTCTCCCTTACTCTATCTCTCTCTCTCTCTCTCTCTCTCTCTCTCTATCTCTCTCTCTTTCTCTCTCTCCCTCCCTCTCTCCCTCTCTCTCTCACTCTCTGTCGTGCACTGCTTGGAGCAACATTGGGTTTTCTTTAAGCTTCTGCCGGACCAAACGTTTCCGCACTCAGCAGTTTGGAGAGATGGGTGCGCACGGGAGTCGCACCTTCACCCTCGTCTCTGTGCACAACCTCGGAGCATGTTTCAGCATCCCAGTTGTCAAGAGCGACGCTGAGTAGCAGAATGACGGGATGCAAGAACATTCTTCAGATGATTTTGGGCTGACTAAAGCAGAAACCAGACGCAAGACGGCGAACCTTTCCACAGAAAACTTTTTAAAAAAAGAAGAAAAAAAATGTTTTTTACTTTTTGGGAAATTTTAGAGTGAAGTGAGAATTGTATTTCTTTGAAATCACAGTAATGACTCAACGCAGTGGATGCATGTAACATGATGTGCTCACCGGTTTTGATACTCGTTCAAAAAAGGATGCACGGTGGGCAGGCACACTTACGCATGGGGTTAAAGGATATACTGTAAGCACACCTTGGGAGTGTTTGCAATGAGACACTGGATACAAGGACTGCAGCTTGAATCAAGACTATGCTTTGAGTCTGAGGGCGTCAACACCATGCAGCTACTCCCCACACCCTGAACTTCAGGGACGTTTGCGCTCCTTGATCGAGACTCCGATTTCGTGCAAGAGCTGTAAAAATGGCACTGAGCGAAAACTGCAAAACGCAACCTGCAAAAGAGCAAGGGTCGGTGCAAAATCCTCCATCGGATGTTATTGAGCTAAACGTGGGTGGACAGGTGTATTACACTCGCCATGCCACATTGACAAGCTTTCCAAATTCCTTACTTGGCAAGCTGTTCTCTAACAAGAAGGGGTCTTCAAATGACTTGTCCCGGGACTTCAGAGGACGTTATTTTATTGACAGGGATGGCTTTCTGTTTCGGTATGTATTAGATTATCTTAGAGACAAGCAAGTTGTCCTCCCTGACCACTTCCCCGAGAGAGGAAGGTTGAAAAGAGAGGCGGAATACTTCCAGCTGCCAGATTTGGCCAAACTTTTGTCGTCCGAGGATTCAAAACTATTTCCAGACGACTTGTGCTTCAGTGATTTGGATGATGCGTCGCAGGGCAGTGACCAGAGATTTTACCCCTCTTACTCCTTGGACCGGAGGTATGGCTACATCACGGTCGCGTTCAAAGGCGCGTGCACTGGGGGAGGCAGAGAAAGTCAACTCGATGTCAAGGCAAAAAAGTTACCGAGGATCTTCATCAGCAGTAGGATTGGCTTGGCGAAAGAGGTATTTGGAGACGCCCTGAATGAGAACAGGGACTCGGACAGACCACCGGACCGTTACACCTGCAGGTTTTACCTCAAGTTCAAGCACCTGGAGAGAGCTTTTGACATGCTGTCAGAGAGCGGCTTTCACATTGTGGCCTGCAATTCATCCCTGACTGCGTCCTCCATCGGTCATTACGCGGATGACAGGGTCTGGTCCAATTGCGCACAGTACATCTTCTACCGTGAGTGAAGATTTATTCCTACTTCGTACTTTCAGAGGTGATGCGAGATAAACTGATGGCTTTGACCTCCAGAAATAATTAGAACGCAAACAACCAAGTGAAACACAAACAACACCCAAGTGCCCCTCTCTCCCCCATATAACCGCATCCAGACCGTTGTATGGTATTGAATGCTGACCAGAAAGGGCCCTTTTCTCAATAATTAAATGGTGTAAAAAAAGTGTAACCACACATATTTCCATATGGAAACCCCATGCAATTTATTTACAATGGTCTAGAATTAGAAATGGTTTGCAGAAACTGTGTGTTAGCTCACACCGATGTATGGTCGGGTTTCAGCACATCCTTCTAAAAATACTTGCATCCCTTGCAGTGGCTGACTTTAAACGTCTGTTTTGGGACCGAGATAAGAGGCAAACTTGCCCACGGGCCTCAAGGGAGTTGAGTCACATTGCTGCTACACTTCAAGTACACATGCGTCATGCGTAAGGGTTATAGCCCAGCTGCTGATGGGTTATGAATAATATAGCACCGATGGGCTGCAATTCACATGAATGCTGCTGCATTCTCTTGAATCAGCTTTGCTTTTCACTTGAAGACAAGTTTGTTCATCAGCAAATGCCTTAATTAGCTGCAAACATGGTTCATTCCACTCTCTGCAGAGAGAGGAGTTGGACCATATGGCTGGTTAAAAAGCACTTTGTTCATTACTCAGAGTGGCTCCCTTTGGAAGAGCTGAAGAAAACACAGTTGGTAGGTCAAGGTTGGAGGTGCAGGAGGGTGGGTTGAAGAAGACATGACATATGGTTTGCTAATGATTTACCAATCATGTTGTTAATACAGGCTAATTATAACAGTGGGGTCTGCCTTGCACAAACATCCGACCAGGTTGGATTTTCCCGAGTCATTACGGTGTAGGTTTTCCTCCCATTGCCCATTAACAGACACTACCCTAGGACAAAGACAGGAACAGTGGGAGAAGGATGAGAAGAAGGTGAGGGACAGGGGAGGAACGGCACTAAGGAAGGAAAAAAGATGCAGAGTAAGAAAAAGCCCAGAAACCAAAAGTGAAGAAGAGAGAGGCGAGCAGATGTAGGGGAGAGCGGCTGAGGAGGAGAGACGAGGGAGTAAAAGTTGCATGAGACCTGGCCATGGGGAGAAAGAACTGAGGCAGAAAGAAGAGAGAGGGAGCGAGGTGCAAAAATAGATTAACGTAAGTATCAGACAGGAAAGTTCATCGGGTCTGAGGGAGCGGACAGGGGGGAAAAAGTGTTTGGTGGTAGGACACGAAAGAAGAGGGAGAGACAGGGTTTTCATTAAAAGAGAGAAGACAAGGTGAGGGTTAAAGGAAACACACATATAGATAGTGAGCATTGGGAGACAAAGGCCTAGTCAGGATGATGGATAGACACATCAGGAGCAGACATGCGTGAGAGCCCTTGCTTCACAGCAGCACAGCGGCCCGCATCCACTTTCAAGACAAATACTGTAACCTGATTCTGAATGTGGGACACTGGCTGGCCTAGGGCAGGTAGTCCGAATGCATGTCGACAAATGCACCTTTGAGGTTGGCACGAAACAGATGTGCTTTATTGTTGTTTTCAGCAGAACATTTCCCTGCTCTCTTTTTACCCCATGCTCCCATCCAATCACAGGCCCATATGGAGTGAAACTGGGAGTCTCGGGTTTGTTTGGAGACTAAAAAAGAGCAATCCGGCGCAGTAAATAAATTGAGAGACTTTCTTCCAGCCCGTCAGTTCCTTGGCGTCATCAATGTTGCTCTTCTTGTTAAATGCGTCAGTTGTTTTCTACAGGCTCCACTGACTCTGCCTAATAGTGTGGACTCCAGTCAAAATGCCAACAGTAGATATTCATCATTTTACTGCGTGGTATCATCTGTATTAAAAGTCAGGGGACACATTCCCTCATAAAGTTTAGACACTCTATACTCTCAGTTATTGTCATCCCCTCCTGCTCAGTTGGATGTATGCCATTGGTTTCTCCACGGACTAAAACAAATGATGGAGGACGCCGCAGTGTCCGAGCATTCATCATGAACAAGAGTTTTTGATCCTGATGGCCATGATGAATGATTCACGTGTATGACCGGGTATGATTTGTTCACCCTTTGAATAAAAACATTTAACCAGCCCATTAAAGTGTACGGGACAGAGAGTAGATGCAGGTTGTATTTAACTTATGAGGATTTTCCAATGATTTTATTTATTTTACTGGTAGGTATAGGTTTCCATAGATGATGATCTTGTCGGGTTATTCGTCAAGCAGACATGTCTCTATCATTAGCATGATAGAGACATTTAGTTGTTTTTTTTAAATGGCAGTGACAAACATTATTTCTGTAAGGATTTACAACTCTAACCTCTCAGTTGGCGTTTGGGACTCACCCTTTATTGCTTATCATCTCTGGGGAAGGAGGAGCTCATTGGCTAATTAAAAAGCAATCTGTGTTCCCAAAATATTTCCAATGTCTCCAGCTATGTGGGATGGAGATGCAATTTAGAAAGATAGATGCTAACCTATTTTTAAGGCAATTTGAAACATAAGTCATATTTAATTTTATAGATTCAAATTATTCGTTGTCATGGACACAATATCATCATAACCTGCTCTGACATTACCTCTTCCACATCACGGAGGCAGAGCAAATCATCAGTGAACAGTAGGACCGGCACCATCAGACAGTTTCCATCTTTCCACATCTGAAAGGGCTGTGCAGACGTGCCTTGTCTTAATGGGAGACATGTACAGTAAAGATGGAGAATGCCAGGTGTGCTTTGTTAATATAACTGTGCAGTCTTCATTTGGGCTGTGAACGAGATGATGTGTGGCCATAATTGCTCCTGAACAATGGCCACAAGGCGGCCGGGAGAAAGTAGGGGGGGAAAGTAATCAATTGCTCGGGTGTAATGGAGGAAAAGATTGGGCCGTCCCGAGCTCCCAGAAAGCCTGTTGTAGTGTGGATGGATTGGCAGTGCCTACAAGAGATGGATGGTGTGCCCATGAATAACTCGTATACGTCTTAAAGAGCACCGGGGCAGGAGGACGGTCAGAAGTAAGGAATGCTTGTGCCATTATTTCTCACATGGTTGCAGCACCTTGTGCACTACATCAGTTCAAGTAGACAAGCTGGATCACCTTGGGAGTAAATCTGAGCTTATTGAACAACTGCAGATGCAAAGGGAAAGTACATTTTCAGAAACCAATTGTTCATTGAAGCCTCATACACTGGATTTTAAACGACCATGCTAGTGCTTTTTCATGTTTTAGGTCCTTGACTCCGAATAGTACTCTTCACATTACTACTGTATTTTCAACAAACAAACTTTTTATATTGATTCAATTGATATTGTATGCAGCTGTTAGTTTACATCTCATGGTATTTAAATGATTTTGCATAAATGTAGAACACACATAATATAGGCAATCTGTCATTATGAACATTTCAGTTTCTTTTTTTGTCAAAGTTTCTCAGTTACGAGCACACTGTTGCACACTGCATACCAACAATATACTGTGATGACTGCTGATTCAAAAGCCACAGATGTTGGGAGTGCCCTTGAACGTACCAACAAGGAGAGTTTTCAAAATAGTCCCTGCTAGTAACTTCATTACCAAGTGATGATAATGCAATTTTGACAAATAAAAAGATGAAACATAGACTTTGATGGATTACCCACATTAAGCAATTTGCAGTTCCCATATTGAGCAGAGTAGAAGCAAAGTTAAGCCATCAATCTAAACATAAAACACTTATAACCTCCAGTATGATCCTTTAAAATGACAGATACAGTACGAACCTAGTAAATTTACATTCTTTAGATATAATTTGAATATTGTCTTTTTTTTTAAAATCCCTGGCTCTACCACTTCTGTGCTCTGTAGCTGTAGGAGAACGTGTATAATAGCTCTTACCATCTGACATCCAACACCTTAATGATCCCTCCAGGGACATTTAATGGCTACTTGCATGGTGGAGCTCCCATTGTGGGCAGGGCTGAGTGTTTCCTGAAGACAGGGGATCCCGTGTGTTGGCATGCGGGAGGTCATAAGGTAGTGATTGTTATGGCGTTGGGGGTCGACTGTACATAATGAGATGAAGTTTGTCCCAAAGAATCTATATATTTTGAGTCATTGATGGAGAAATAAAAAGAGGATCAGACACTTAAGCTTAGAGTTTCCTTTCCTTAGACGTCACTCGGTGAATATCATCTACTTGACAGGGTGAAGGACAAGCATCGCCCTTTGTCTTTCCTGCAGCCTCTTGAGGCTTCATTTAGGTGATGCCAAGAGCTCGGTGAATACTCAGGACACCTTCTTCGCTGTCTCCCCGTCTCATCTTGCTTCATCAGAGCTTGTGCAGTGAAGGGGTATGGCGCTGGGTCAGGGGACAGGCCCACAGGGAGAGGCTGTTATAGATGTTTCAATCTGTCTCAGTTGCTTGTTCATCTCCCTGTCAGGGACCCACACGGCGGGGCAACCACCCTGTGATGCTGGGAGGGGACAGCACCCTCCTGTCATTAACAATCAGCCAATGAAGCTTTCACTCTTGTCCCGGAGAGCAGATAATTTGGAACAGGGCAGTAATGGGTCTGTGCGACAGTGTCCTTGAGTGTTGGTTCACCCGGACTATTCCTCTCCAGCTCTCTCTCATCACTGCTGCTGGCTGGGTGCAGGTAATTAATATTGACAAATTCAATTGTATGCAAATATTACAGACATTATTATACCGGGTAAGAGGATGGCTGTAGCCATCAGTTCGGCTGGACACAAACTGCTGAAGTGATACTTTTTCAGCAAAGGACTATCTTGGTGAAATGGATTTTCCTCACCCTGTAAGGACGGTCACTGCCTTTGCAAGACAAGCCTTTTTTTTTTTTTTACTGCTGCAAGGACACGCTGGCCTAATTTGTGCGCTAACAAGCATGTAAACTACACTCCTCCTGAGGCGGGTGCAAAGTGAAAAATATTTGTGGGAGCTGGAGAATATAAGAGTGTGTCTAAGATCAGAGAAATGTTTTCACCAAACCATTGTTTTCACCAAGCCACTGTAGTGACATCTAGGGGGGATCTAAGGTTGAAAAAAAAGCACTTTTGCGAGATCTCAAATTCGCCCAAATTGTAGGCCAGAGAATATTATATTATATTGGACTAAAACCAAGCAGCGACTGAAGCATTTGAAGATGATTCACACCCCTCCGCCTTGCAATATTTTGTTGTGTTTGGAAGGAGAAAGCAAGTATGTTTATCCCAGAAATGTAAAAGTTAAATGTTTTTTCTTTTGTCTGACTCCGACAGCTTGGATATAAAGAGCTGCTTTGTGGTGAAAACTTATTTTCATTGATTTAGATTGAGGGCACAGTTCACATCACTGCTGAGATTCAAATTTGAAAAGCAGACAGCTTCGGGGTGACTCAAGTGCAAATCTGAAATAAATTGCGTTATGGCCTCCTGGTCATGTGCAATAACAACATGAAATTGCTGAGTGATCAAGTATTTCTTGTTCCTCCCTATTTATTTTTTGCCTATCAGATTACATGACTGGAGCACAGAGTCTGTTTAGAGGCACAGATAAAAACAAAGTCACAAATGTCTGGCAAGAAAGCCATTGACATTTGAATCTGAGTTTGTTAGAGCCGTCTGCCTTCAGCCCCCATCATGTCCTACTTTTCTGCCATTTAAAACCTTTCAATTGATACAAATGTGTAATTTTAATCCAATATCCAGGCCCTTCAATTTCCATAAAACTCTGAATTCTCACAGGCACGAGGACAAACATCCCTGCTTTCATTAGAGATGGAGAGGAGTTTGAGGATACCCCTTGTGACACGCCTGCAAACCTCTGCTGAACTCGAATCCTTCTCTCTGTGTTATTTATGAGAAGTGCAGTCTGAGTCTGGTCTGAGGACCAGCCCCAGTCTTTTAATGTGGTTGGAATATGATCTCTTAGACAGGCTGTATGGATCTGAGAAAAACACAATGCAATCAATGGCTTCCCTGAAAAGATACCAAAGGGTATTGCACACACCCACTTGTTTAAAAGTACCAGAGAATAACTGCGTTTCCTGACAAGGCTCTTAGTCGTTTCCTGTCTTGGCTATGAAGGGGACATCAAAGCTTGACACTTCACCACTTTTATCCAAAACTCAGTTAGTGGTCGCGTTCTGACACACACAGATTTCTTTTTGTTTTATATGCTTGTCTATGTCCATGCTTCATTGAGACAAATTATTGTATGAAACAAAATGCAAGCCCAGGTCCTTCTCAGCCTCATCAGTGGCTTTAATACAATTCATTCTCCTGCATGGTCTAAAAGTTTTATGATGCTATTATTGGGTGTTGGCTAGTTTCCTAAACGGGTTGCCCCTCTGGAATACAGCATCCATCCATTTAGAAACAATGCTCAGCCTGATCCTCCGCGCTAAAGCGCCTGCATCCATTTGCCTGGTGCTGCTCGTCGGCTGGATTCAGCTAGATTCATTTTCTGTGGGGGGAAACTGATGCACTGATTGGCCCCTTTACTCATGGATTAGCCATTAAAAAGCTGTTAGTGACTCTCTCACTATCAGCTCAATGCAATCATCGCACTAGAGATAAGGTCATTATTACAGTGGGCGCAGAGAGGTTAAAATCCCCCTTCAACTCTGTTCAGTATAAATTGGTGCAAGCACTGAAAGGAGGTAATGGACAAAATTATTACTCGCTCTGAGATATCATTGCCATTGAGTCTGTGTCATCACATTGGAAAAAGCCATTAAGAGGTATTAAGGGCCTGTGTGCACCAGTTTATTCCTCATATTCTGTTGTTTATAATGCATAGAGCACAGCAGCTTTCAACGCTGCACATATCTACCTGTTAATACATCTAAATGAGACCATAGTTCAGGGATATTTCTGGAAATGAAAGACCGCTACAGTGTTTCCTGTCTTTACATGAACACTTCACAAGCCAGCGGGCATTACAGCACAGTATTTCTGGTTCATAATTAGCAATGTAGGAGAATGTGAGACGATTCAAGAAGTAGGTACAAGAGGCAGAATGAAGACTCTTGAAATCTTCTGTTTCTGGTGGAATGTCTCTGTAAACTTCATGACAGGAGGTCAGGACACCTGTGGGTACATCTATTCACCAACCCAGTTCTGTTACCACCCAAGATGAATTATACTTTGTTAACATGCCTTTTCTACTTTGCTGCCTCCCTAAAGATAGAAAGCACCTTGTCGAGTTATTTGACAGAGTGATCTGAAAACACAAAAATAATACACCACCTTCTTAATACAAGGCAGTCAGGTAACAGTTCTAATAAGAAACTGTGACGGCAAAGCAAATAGTTTTGGCTCTGAGACAAGCTTTGCCTTGGGAAATGGGAAAGGTCTTTTAGGGAGCCGTACTGAACCGCACTGAGCTCTGGGGCCTCTCCTTATCAGAGGAAGCAATATGCACAGCCCACAAGCTCCTTGAAATTTAGCAATTAAATGTCAAAGCCAATAACATGCATGTTCTTACTTCTATACCCCCCTAAATACCCCCCCATCCCACACACACACACACACACACACACACACACACACTCATCTGATGTTCGTTTAAATATATTTGTATGACATTGAAACTGCTGTGTAGGCATTTGTCAGCATTTGCTTGATCAGTGCAACTGTTTCTTTTGATTACAGCTTGAATCTGTCACCATACAGACAGCTAGGACATTAGTTTACACTGCGTTAGTGCATGAAAGAGCGTCTTTCTGCAAGAGTAAATGTAGTGCATGTGGTCAAAACAAGAGACAAATGTGTTTCTGTGTTTTGTTTTCCAGGTGGGCCCTCAAGGTGGTTGTCCTCTCACTGTGACTGCTGCTGCAAGAGCCACAAAAGCGAGCGCGAAGGGGAGAGCGGCACCTCCTTCAACGAGCTCTCCACTTCCTGTTCTGAGACCCAGTCCGAGGCCAGCTCCCCTCAAGGAACCGTAATCTGTGGCCCCGTGAGCCGGCGTGCCAACATCCAGACGCTGGACCGTCCCATGCCCAAAGGATCAGCTCACATGCTGCATCAGGCAGAGATGCGCCGCAAGACTGACATGCTCCGCGTGAGAACCTTCGGGGTCCGAGATCGAGAGGCTGCAAAGAGGAAAGCCAACAAGGAGAAGATGACTCCAGAGCAGGAGCTGGAGAAATGCATCCAGGACTTCCGGCGCATCAGGATTCCTGATCGCTTTCCGGAGAGGAAGTACATGTGGCAATCAGAGCTCCTGAGAAAGTACCGTCTCTGAAATGAGTGTTAAAAAGAAAGAGATGGTAGTCATCATGTCACCATCAATGAAGAGTATTAACTGCACAGGCAATAGACTGCACCCTCTAAGGCACATACTGTATTAGAAAAAAAAAGAAAAAAAATACTATGGACACTTTCCCGCCAGCATGACTAGCTGAGCACACACAGTACAAAGTCATTGATTTGTTAAGTATGCACAGTGTTGTGTATGATATGCACATGTGTAAATCAGGTTACTCTTGTTGGGGCTTACATCACTAACCCTGTTCTCAATTCAGAGAGCGGCTACTATATCACTATTCAAGCAACAAAGCAACCTCAGGGGCAACATCATCAATTCATCAACCTATCACATACTGGATGTGCAATTGCCCACAGTAGCTGATTTTTAAAAATGGATGTACCCATATGGTGCTGTGAGTTAGCAATGGAATATCACTATACTCCACTGATAACACATATACTCATAGTAGGCTTCGATATCGGCACTGCATGTCATTTCACCCTTAGCATAATTATGCAATATCAAACAAACTTTAAATTCACTGTTTTGTGTGATGGGTAAAAATGGTGTGTTATGACTGGGGCTAACTTAAAGGAAAGCACTGCCTAGATCTGTTTGCCATTGTAAAACTTTTTGTCCAATGTTGTCATTATGTGTTGGATAGATGATGTTGTGTAGGTAAAGTATATAATGCTAATGGTTATTTGACTTGATTGTAAGTGTGCAAAAAAGCTAATAAATGGGTTCAAATTGGATTTATTCTTAGTAAAACTTGCAATCTTAGTAGACCTTGTAATCTGCAGTAGGCTACAATTAGATTGAACATGGAAATTACAGGTTTTTTCAACCTGGGTCTTATTCTCATAATTGGCCGATCAACAAACCTCTCTCCCCCTGACAGCGATAGTCCAATCACAGATTTAGCAACAAAATTTGTCACATTAGAAAAAGGCATAAGCTTGAAACCATAAAAAGTCCACCGGAGATTCAACTGACTCGTGGTGCAAACGTTAGCTTAATTTGCCAGCTAGCTTGCTAACAGTTGCTCGCCAAAAAACATATAAAGTAGCTCTCTGGATTTATGGCCTTTTACACTGAAGATATTTTGACATGTTACAGTAGGAAAAGCACAGGCATAAATAATAAACTCAGTGATGGATAAATTGTATTTATGATATTGTGCATACTGGCTCACTGTCACTCTGGTCATCATTCTGAAAAATTTTAACTTATTTGCCAGATATATGTTGTTATTTTCAAAGTCACATCTTTCAAACCTCTACAACGGAGGTGGTGGCTGCAAAGTTAGCATAAAATATTAGTCAAAATGGCCACAATTATGAGAACAAGGTTGAAAACTGCCAAGGTTTTCTGTCAGAGGTGACAGGATTTTGCATGATAGCACAATCATTTGGATTGAGATTATTTGTATTTTCCAGACTCTGTGCTGAAAACAAAAGTATCTTGCTTTGTGTTGCATCCCACCATCACCACCACCAGCCAACCAACCCCACACAAAACTGGCTTCAATGAAGGAGTGAAATAGATCCCTCCTTGTTGACATTTCAATGTGTGCCTCATCCTCTTGGGAGGATCTCAAAGAAACAGGAAGAGAACCATAACTGTGCATCACAAGCCCCATTTATAGAGAGCACTATTTTTAGCCAACAGATTTCTGCAGTGTGGCCACATTGCATCCATAAGGAGCGAGGCTTGGGGACCGTATTGCTGCAACCCCAAAAACAGCCTGTGTGATGATAGATGAAGAGCTGCTTCTCTCTTGGGACAGAGAGTGTCCTCCAACACAAGTTCAAAGTAAAAGCTTTGTTATGGCCTTGTGATACATTTTGCTCCATGTGCAGAAATGCATGTGACAGCAACCAGATTGTGAGACATATAAGCTCTTTTAGCTTTGTCACTTAAGGCATGAATGCAAAGTGAAACCTATAAGCCTGGTCAGAAAAGGATAGCAACCCATATGTTACAAATCAGGGCTTTTTAAAGTCTCTATTTAGCTGCCATTTAACTAAGAGGAGATATGGGTTAGGATGTGAATGAACTAAAAACGACACGAGATTCTTAATATTCCAGCAGAGAATAGAACAGCAGAACCTGGAAGGGGAAGGTGACATAATGAATTAGTCAGGGATATAGTGGCCTCTCCTCCACTCTGCACCCGAAACCCATATCTCTTCCTCTCAGCCTCCATTCAATAGGAACACAGCGTGAAATCTCTCAGTTTGAAATACAATGCCCCTTTCCCCGTCTTTGAAAACCGGATCCGCTTTGGATGGTGTTTCGCCTCGCACTTTGCACGTTATGAATCCTAATACCCCGATGCAAAAATCAATGAATCTGTTTTTGCACATCAAATATACACAACGTCACGGCGTAGCCTGACCTGGCCTGGCCCAGGTGACCTTGCTGGCCTATCCCACAGAACCACCTGAACGCTGCCGTTGCCACTCTGCTTTCCTTACAGATCAATAGCCTCAGATCCTGCCCTGGCCTTACAGTCTTTACAGACGGTCGATAAGCAACATCCTCCTCTAGGATGCAAAGTAACATTAAATCTTCAATCAAAAAACATCACCGCCACCGCTAACCGCCCTCAATTATCCGGCAGGGTTGCCTTGCAGGCCTTGCATTTCCCACAACAGCTTTGTTTGGCATGAGACAGGTCTGACAGCGTGATTACAGTCCTTGTATTAGAAAATTACTGCAAAGCCTGAGAGTGGGAGAATTACCCTGCTTATCAGATATTAGGCGACCAGAAAAGACTGTTATTCACACATGGAATAATAGAGGCATGATGTAAAACCAAGCAAACAGGATTTATTTTTTCATACATTGAATATAAGGATTAGACTCTGTATTATGCAGGGTTTAGAAGAGACTGTAATTCACTCCTGTTGTAATGTTATAAATCTGAGTTGATAACTGAGGTTATTGTTGCAATGTGGAAGATGTCTGGAGCTATACGTCAAGGCAGGCACAGGATAATTTCTGCTAAGCTCTACATCTGGAATAGAAAGCATGCAATTCATCTCTTTCCTCTAAAAAAAACGTACTCTAACTGGGAGAGGTCTCGTTGCCCGCAGCATGTCTCCATAAATATCCAAGACCAACATGTTTTTCTGCTCACTCATCTAATTTTAGATGACTGACATTTTAGGAAGTGAATTGAAATGTGGCAGACTAACTGGGAGACTTAAGATCTGTCTCCGTTATTTGCATATTTGTTCACCATGATGGCAAAACAAGAGTAGTCCCGTGCTGCAATTTTCATGAAAAAGGACAGATGACGATCATGTGCAAATGCTTTTAGCTCACTTAAAATCTTACAGTGGCTCAAACTGTTTTACCCAGAGGATAATTTTTTTTCAAATGGGAAGACAGCACAGTCACAGCAAAACATTAACATTCTTGCGTCACAATCCTGTGGCCCAGTTTTCCCATTTGTGTCACTTCATTTATTTATTTGTTAAAAGCGTATTGAATAGACTTTTATGACTGTTAACAGGGTCAATCTCTCCTTTTTAAGCCACATTGTGCTCAGAGCTGTGGGTTTTACTAAACCGACTTTGTGCTCTTTCATGAAGAGCCTGCAGGGACGTAGTTAGAGAAATGGGAGCCAATTTACAGCCTTAGAGTACATTTGGGGTCTTACTCTGGCCTGATTCTGCCAAGTCCAATGTGTGGAAATACCGATGGAACATATTAAAAATGAGTCCAGGGGAATAAATGACAAAATCACAGTGAATGTCATCACCGTCACACCCTGCATAAAATTGGGAGCGATATCCTGCCTGGTGGGAAGACACACACACACACACACACACACACACACACACACACACACACACACACACACACGGACACGGACACAAAGTCTTTGGGCATCATCTCCTTTCATCTCATCCCCACTTCACCTCATTTTTCTGCCTTTCACTACACAGTTCAGTTCTTAGACGCATTCCTTCATGAAAATTTAGCTTTCAAAGACTTCATTTGAAAGTTCCATTACCATACTGTTTAAACTCTTTGTGCACGAAAAAAATTCAAAATTTAAAGGTTGGTTCACCCAAACCACAAAAAAAGAACAAGCATTTTTTTCTAACTTACCTCTGGTGTTATCAAGTTATGCATGAGTTGTCCCAATTTTGAGATATGTGTCTCTAAGATTTCTGCTGCCACCCCAGTGCAACAGAGGTGAATACACTTTTGTTTGTGTTGCACAAGTCATTGAAATGTTTAAAAATGCAACAAAACATGTCTTTCCACGAACAGTGTCCCAGTTACTCTATAAAAGATTTCTCAGGTTTCTTTGGTACTACTTTCTACTGAAGAAATAGTTCCCTTAAAAACTGTTGACAGTCAGTTTTGTCGATTATTCAGGATAAGGGACTGACTCCTGCAGTGACAGGTGTCAGTCAATAATGCTGACTTCAGCAGGCATTGAGTCCAGTGAGTCTACTTTTGCACTCCTTTGGCGCCCTATCTTAGCGATCAGCTCACTGCTCTGGCGCCAGCACTGAGGCACAACAACGAACACGCAATCATTTACCTCTGTAGACATCCACTGTCAGCATTGCAGTTAGTTGTATGTACCGTCTTCTCTGTGCAGCTCCACACATTCTTCTGGGATCCATCCAGCATTTCTGTGAAGAGAGGGAGAAAAATGAGGGTGCAATGGAGAGGCCAGGCCACTGCCTTGTCATGAGGTCAGTCAAGTGAACTTGAAGCTCCATAGCATTTGTGCAGGTGTACTTAATGTTTTTTTTTTTAAAGCGTTTCCTCTTGTCAGCTGTAAGGAGGCTGATTTACAGCCAAAGTGTCTTCCACTCGTCATTTTCCCCCTCATTACCTTATCCCTTTCTCAAGGACTGCTCTGGAGAATATACAGGCTCAATTAAGCTGTTCTGACCGGAAATCCCATTGCTCATAAATCACCTCCAAGGGCTACTGATCAGCACTGCTACACCACAGCGTAAAGGAGCTCACAGCAGTGTGTGCTACTGAGCAGGGCAGCAGCTATTATAAATCAAAGGAAGAGTACAGAGTATATTGCAGAGGATAAAATATTGGTCAACACTGTATCGTAAATCTGGAAAATAATCACTGATAGTCTGTGAACTGTGATATCAGACAATGAATACAGCGGGACAGGTAAACAGTTATGATGCTATGGGACAATGGACAAGGACTTGTACTCACCTTTTTATGTTGGTTAGGGGGCTGAAATTATGAGCAAGAGCTTTTTACACTTTGAATTTTATGATGGAGTTTGTTATACAGGAGATTTCACTTTTCTATCGAGCCAGATTTTGTACTGTCAAAATGTGCTGTGCTCAGCTAATGTGTCTGCCTATTAAATAATCAGTAGGGGAACATTGTCTTAATTCCTCGCAACATTTTCCAAGCACTGCGCAATTAGAATTGCATGCCCAAACCATACCTTGAGGTGTCGTTGCTTTATAAAACATCCTCAAATAGCTTAAGAGCACTAACCCATTTTACCATATAAGCGAGATAAAGACTCTGTTCGCTGTTAATTTATTTCATGCCTTTTAACGAGGACCGAGGGAGAAACCCTGTTCTGAATGCATAACAGAGCTATTACTGTAGAAGCAAATAATCTCAGTATTTGAGAATTTAATTTGACTGCAAGGTGAAAGAGGGGCTTCAGGTTTAATAAAACGAATCTGAGCATAAAATAACCTTAAAGAACAAAAATCTTTGTTGGAGATTTGGTCTACTGAATTTTCTGTAATTGAAATGGGTTTCATATCAGAGCGTTTCAGTCATCTCGGCTGCAGGTGACTATCATGCGGTTCACAGTGAGGAGGATTCTGTCTCTCTGTCACAATTCTTTGAGTGTAATCCAATCTATTTTCAGTGGTAATCTGTTGTTTTTAAAGGACGGGGACAGGGATGGGGACGGGGGGGTAGTGCAGTACACAACAGAAGCTGCGTATTAATGCCAAATACATTTATTTCCCAGCTACACTCATTAAACTAAATTCTTTTCTCTGGAGAAGTAATTATCTCATTGTCACCTTCCAGTGCAGGACTGCAGGATGTATTTTTTAGGGCTACCATCGTATTGTTTTTACAAAGCTGAGTGCATTATGCATCTAAGAAACTCCTGATGTTTCACATGATGCACCAGATTAATCCTCCCAGAGATTAAATGTAGCACACAGATGGTCGGCATGTTGCATCCACATCGGCTGACCTGCTACCATTGCTCTGTGATCATCAACAGTGCACTAAACATATCTGCACAGATTACTGAAAACTACATCAGGCCTGAAAACATGAAATTCAGGGAATAAAAGCTGCATGTGAATATTCTAGTGTTCACTGTGGTGGGTTGAAATAAAACATTAATGTTCTCAGGTCAGGTTATGACAGATCAAAAACATCAATGAACACGGTCAAATAGAGTTATAGTGCCTAAACTAGAAAGAAATATGACTCTTGTAGAGGGAACAAGGGTGCACACATCAAGGCAAAGATACTTCTGTGCAAGATAAAAAATACCGGGGGGCACAAAGGAGGTCTGCACTCAAATAAATAGTTTATTTATGTTTTTCTCTTTTCAAGGCAACATTGCCGTGAAAAGAGAAAAAGATTAAGATAGACTCAAGCAAACAATTGCTTTTTAGAGATCATGCCACTTACACTTACACTTGGAGGGTATTTTACATACTGATTTCAGTATTTTTAGACACTTAAATTTGAAGCCAACAAAAAAAAAGGATTCAGCACTCCCCCATCTGAATTTTATTCCGGTCAGTTTGGAAAGGAAACACCATCTAGAATCTCTTGTAGGGAAATAAAATGTACTTAAAATATAATTCAATAATCAACTTAAACAAGACGAAGAGTCTACAGCCATGCTAGCGGCTCTGTGATACCACTAGCATGGTACATGTACAGTGGTGCTTTAAAAGCAGTGCCAACATTCAGTACCATTGTTGTCCCAATGACAATGTGCTGATGTTTAGCAGATATGATGTTGACATGTACCATCTTCACCATCTTAGTTTAGCAAGTTAGCAAACTAAATACTAGCAACATTAGCTAAATAGCAACACACACAAAAAACAGCTGATGTTGATGGGAATATTTTGGTCATAAACCACAGTATTGGAAACAATGAACTGTGGCCCTGATGATGGCACTAGAGAAAAGTGGAATGAGGGGATGACCAAAGTTTGCACTATTGTTGTGAGTACAATAAGTGAAAACTTTGTCTTGCTGGTGGCAGAACGAGAAAGGTCAGGGGATCACCAAAGATAGTATTATTCATCCTCTGGAGACCATAAATGTCATCAAATTAAAATTGACTGACTTGGACTCGTGAACTACAAGTATTTCTAAAATCCTGGCTATGGTTACAGTATCATCTGAACTGTGCAAAAAGTAAATGGCTGTTTGTGATTGTGAAAGCGTAAACAAGGAAGCAGATGCTGGTTCTGTTGTAGCAGTGAAAGTGTTAAGACCCCTGTGCTCTCATTAATCTCTATTGGCCTATGTCACCGCTCAGAAAGAAAGGCGAGATTACTCCCATCCCCAACCTCAGACTCTCATTTAGCCACATACTTCAAGCCATTATTCAGCCATCATAGCAAAGCCACAAAACAAATGGTATTTACCTCAAAAAAGCCATATTACCTCGGGGGGGGGGGGGGGGGGGGGGGTCATGAGACGGGAACGGGGAAGTGGGGTATAAACAAGAGTTTGAATCTCATCATGGTGCTGCAGCACGCTCACTTCCTTTGCCAGTGTCAGGCTGTCATCTGTCATCTGAGAACATGACAAATGGCTGAAATGAGCTGGGGAAGGATTTGACACAGATGTCTGACATCACCATCTAATCCTTCACTGCACGCTGGAAACGCCACGATGGCATAGATTTGATTGCCATGGCCCAAAATTCTAAAATAATCCTGCAGACCCTGAAAGCCTGGGTGATTGGTGTTGATTTTGATTGTGGCATTAAATCACAGCCTGCTTCCACACCAAAGAATGACTGATTTCCAAATTAGGGCACTGTTGATTAGTCACCCTCAGTATATCACAGTCTATCACACAATCAAAGAGCTTACTCGTGTGGTTTTAACCTACAAGCTTCTTACACAGCTGAACCAAAGCTTCAAGAGTAATACTGATTACATCTGCTGTGTCCATTATTTGCGTTAATGCCTCAAGTCTCATTTTGCTGGGTGAAATATCAACATCTGGAGAGACATTTTTTTTAAGTTACAAGAGGTCAGGTTCAAGTAAGTGAAGTCAAGGTGAGAGAGGAGCAAAGTCAAGTGTGTTCGGGCTGGGTGCAGGCGCAGAGTGATACTGAGCTGCCCACATGTGTGTGTGTGTGTGTGTGTGTGTGTGTGTGTGTGTGTGTGTGTGTGTGTGTGTGTGTGTGTGTGTGTGTGTGTGTGTGTGTGTGATAAATCCACAGTTTGGGTGCCAGCCATGAGTCAGGGACAGGTCTGCTGAGTGATTAACTTTAGATAAAGGAGACTACAGACCTGGCCAAGCAGGAGCCGAGATCCTCGAGTAAGTAGAGACGAGACTTACATCCAGAATGAAGAACAACTCACTCTCCACAGGATCTTCTTTTGGAAAATAACACAACACACCTAGTGTTTAGAAATTTGTGTGTCAGTCTTATGCCGGACTACCTTGCAGAACTGTTGCTAAAACACTCAAACCGTAACAGAAAGTGAGTGTGACAAAATAGTATTCAGTCGCTGCTGCTGAGTGTGTGTAGCTTGCAATGCACGTGTGTGGATGTGTGTGTGTGAGAGAAAGAGTGCCTGGAGCACATACATAAAGCCCTCTAAGGGACTAGTGACATTTCTCGGTTTTGTGCACCGTACAGATTATTCCCACGGTTTAACAGGAGTCGTGATCTGGCGTCTTGATGGCATTCACCTTAATCACTTCTGACACACTTTTCATCACTGCCATGACGACGACATCCAAACTCTGTTGAATAATGTCACAGGATAGTGACGCTTGACTGACAGAAGAGCTTTACTAGTATTTCAATATTTCCAACGTGAATTTTCCTATATATATATTCATCTTTTCTTGCATCTTCAACCTTCATTTTTCCAATCTTCCGTCGTACATCGGCCCAACAGGTAATTTCCTAAACTATATAATTTCACTGGAGCGCTGTAACGCAGATGTGTTTTTGTAATGAATGTGTATGAATAACGATGAGGCAGAGAGAGAAAGGAAGAGGTTGCATAACCTATTTTGAATGCTCCGAGTCTTTCTCCAAAATTGATACCAAGCAAACAGCGTGACACATGTATCTGCCTACTGAATGGGAATTAGACACACACAAAAGCACATCAAAGGGTGATTGAGGGGGTTTGTTCCACAGGAGATGAGTGAAAGAAACTCGGCCAGTCATTTCAGATGTGAATTACTTTCATCATCCGCACACATGCGGCAGGCCATAATAATCATGTTACTGCATTTACTTTGTGAAAGAGAATTTCCTTGTTCACCGAGTCTGGAGGGACGATAAATAGAGGCCACTTTCTTATTCATAGGCCACGCAGCAAACATGCGCCTGCTTGATTTTTGTCCTTCATGGAAAAGAGTAAAATCTTTGTCTGCAATGCTGCTTTATTTTTGAATTGATTAACTGCAGAATAATAATTTCAAAAGCCTTTTGAGGTGTTGCTCTAATTTAAAAGACAAAATCAACAAAAAAACAAAGTCCATCTCTTAATACTTATTGTGGCACTCATTTCTTCCTGCTGTCATCTTTTTTTTTTATGTGTCACAAATATATAGTTTCATTAGTAAAAAAAGGTTTAGTGATTATCTAAAACAGCCAGCCTGTAGGTTTTTTATAAAGTGTTGCTCAAACAAAAACAAAATAGTGTATTTGCTGGGGACTATTTTCAGCTATGGATTAATATACATTTGGTGCCTGTGAAAATAAACCACAGCGCCCATGTTCTTTGTAATAAAGGAACCAGCAGAGTATCCCAACAAATTCCGTCCACATTGGACGATTCTGCACATCACAATTCACATCCAAAGCCAACATTTAGTACCAACGCAGGACACGGTATTCCACTTATGGCGAAAGGGTGTGTAGTTGCTAGACCTAACTATACCATAAACCAGATTTAATTAACCATAACCACACTCTTTTCCTAACATTAAAGCATACTGTATTTGCCATCCACAGATGTTGCAAAAAGCATGAATTTAAAAAAAGGTTAGTATTGCATAAAATCCAGGGTTTTGAAGAATTGTCCATCATTGACCTTCTTGTCTGGTGATATGGTTGAATGGACATGTCACCAATTCAATTCAGCAATGGTGAGTAGTTTTTGGTCAATAGAGGAAAAAGCTCAGTCTTTAGCTACACTATCTCTCCTTCTTTTACACTATTTTGCCAAAGTATTATATATAGACAATGCCAAAAAATACCATTGTCAGATGAAAAGTCTTTCTGTTGAGTTGGAATAAAGTTTTTTTTTTTATTTTTAAGCGGGAAAAGAGTACAAAGATATAGCTCCAACTGCACCAAGGCATGCTTGAAGTCCTTCCAGCCATAAAACACAAATATGTTTGACATTTTTCCAGGATCCTTTTCAAATTTATATTAATATCCTTTTTACCACCAGATCATCTTTATTTGGGATGGATATAAACGTCTGTGTTCTACTCAAATAATTGAGACCAAAACTCATGGGACATCAACTTCACATTCTCAGTACTGTGCCACAGTGTTCTAGTTTCAGGTTGGATAATGGACCATAGTGAGGGGGAGTGGTGTCCCGTTTCAGACACACAAGGCCTGATTCAGACACCAAGAGAAGTAGGAAAATAGAGAGAGAGCCACTCGGTGAGAGGGAGGAGAGCCAGAGGCCTAAAGGAGAAGAGAAGGGAGATGCAAAGTTAGTCCCAAAGGAAGTGAAGAGGCAGCTGGCTCAGAGGTGTGCGCATCCTATTTTTAGTTTCCCTCATGCACATCTCCAACTCAAACAGCTGCTGGAGGATTTGCAAACCAAAAGACTTCAGCACCATTGTCCCCCCCCCCCCCAGAAAAGCTAAAGATTTACTCTGGCTCAGGTGTTTCAGCTCAAAGCCAAGGGCTCGCCCCGCAGCACCGCCACCCTCAGGTTGTGTTTTTAGTTGTGTTCAGTTACTTTCACACACGATCACAAAGGTGAGGTCTGGCGTGAAGTCACATGACACAGAGTGCTGCTGAAGCACACCGCCTGTAGACTGACAGGTAAGACAGCTGTAAATAGCATAGGTCCCATGTGAGTAATGGGACCCAACAGGCTGAGAGAGCACTCAAAGGAGGTCATTAATGACATCATTGGGCTAAGATGTCACTCTGGTGTCTTCAGAAAACGCATAAATGAATGTCATTTATTTTGTAGGCTTCAGGGCAAAGACAGAATGGCATATTTATTTGTTTCCTGAAGAAACACTGAGACACTTCGACACTGTACAAAATATGTAATTCATGAAATTCTTTAGGAAGTCCTGAAATATTCCTCGATGATGGCTCCAGACTGAACAGGAGCACCTACTATTGAAAAATAAATGTTTTATTGTAACCAGCGGAATGGATGCATCTGATGCATAGTAGAAAAAAATATGAAAATGTCCCTGAGCCAAAGCTCATTTAGTAATAACTGAAACAATGTCAGAACCAAGATGATAAGCGGCTGCATACGTAGGTAGAGGAGCACCTTAGTGTGTTACCCAGAAGTAAGAAAAGAGGTTGTTTAATTTATTTATCAAATATGAAATATTTATAGGTTTCAATCTGCTAGCAGAGAAGGACTAGGCAGGACAAACTGCAGTGGAAGAATCTGAAAGTTGCTTTATGGGTGGATGTTAATGACAGCATCTGGTGGCGGCTGCCTGCTGCTCCAAATACATTTAAGTCCTAAGTGACATTATCAGGCTTTCAACCAGTCATGACTGAGTAATTTCTCTTGGCCTGACAACACACTGCAGACCATTAACATACCACTCTTTTGTGAGCTGGACTTTGTCTGTGAGACAGTGGGAGTGAACACCTCACCTGCATGAAAGGTGAGGTGTCTGCATGTAGATGCATGCGGATATCCCAAAAAACTGCAGATGTTCCGGTCGAGCCAGTTTGACTGGAGTAATGTGTTTTCCCTCCAAACAGACAGCCCCACCTCATGAGTTTACTTTGTAAGAGAAAGCTGGCTTTTATCAAAGCTATTCAACGCATATTTCAGACAAGAATGAGGAACAACAGTAATGAGTCACCTAATCAGCACCTGGGAACTGCTGCAACTATGACAGCGACTAAGTTTTGGGTGGAGGATTAGTTCCCTGTGAAAGAGAGAAGTTAATTATGTGGCTTTAATGCACCTAAAGTGCTGTTTGATTTTTGGTTAATCCTCATCAAACTGCTGCACAAGGATTATGCATCTTGACTGACACCTTGTTCAAATTAAACTGCTGAAACACATCCTTGTACACTTCGAAGCACATCTGCACATATACAAAATGATCAAGCACAGCCGCAGACAGAGGGGATGGAGGAGAAATCAAAAAAAGAGGGAAAGGCAATGTTGAGACAGATCACATTCAATGAGTTAGCAGCCCTCTCTGAGTAAGACAGTATTTTAAATAAAACATGAAAGCTGGAGAAGAAGGCACTCCTCCCTATACAGCAACTTGTGACAAGCAATGATATTCTGAGAGACAGCACACCAAGCTAAGAGGCATCCCTGGGGAGACCCTTCCCTCTCCATCAGATAGACTATGTATCAGAACCATCAAACACAGGCCCTCATCCCACAACATCCCAGGCTCCTCAGTGGAAGCCAGACTGACCGTCGGGCTGTAAGAGGCTGATAAGCATTTATGCACTGACTTCCTCTGTGCACTCCTTCCTCTGTATCTCTGGTTGGAAGACAGAAGATCCATCACTCACAGACGTGAGCTCTACAGTCATCAAGAAGTTAACTTTCAATACAGAAAAAAAAATATTATTCAGACAGAGCTAAAATCAGGTCCTGTTTAGGCTCCTTTTCTCTGCCAAAGCCACTGTGAGAGGCTTGAGAGGAAGGGCCTGTATCAACATTGATATGAACATGTAAATAAGTCATGGCCAATCTCTCTTTCTCTCTCTCTGCTCTCACTCTCTCTGTAAAAGCGTATGCACATTTTTAGAATTCCCTGAGTTCTGCTGATGTGAAGAAAGAGATGAAAGATTCATGCTTGTTTAAAAAATTCAAACAGATGTCCTGAACTTTCGGTACATAGCCAATATGGATACATTATTTAGTCTTGGGATGCCAGAAAGGGAATGTGGGGTTTTGACCTTACAAATGCAATCCACACAACAATAAAGCAAATAGATAAACCCAGTGATTAGGAAAAAAATCAATAACAGTAACTGCTTTGCATCTCCAGCAGAGAATAATACGATGTACAATTCAGGTTTATTTTCTTTTCCTTTGCTCAGTAGTTCCCAGCAGACTTGATGTGGACTGTGCTGACAATTGCAGGTAAAGTTGCAGAGCTGGTCAGTGAATGCACCAGCAGAGGGAGACCATGTCATATGACAGAGCTGTAAATACTGCTCTGCTTGTATTTCCCCTTTTCTGCACATTTGTAATAACAAAAATGGTACCCACAAAACAATTATAGTGGGATGTAGAAATACACCTAAACGTTTAGGCTATAAGACACAATAACGTAGGTATTTGGGCCTACTTAATGTAAAACAGCCTTTCAAAACGTTTTATATTTATCATTATTTAAAATCTTGTTTAACAATTCCTAAACTATTTTCTTGACATATACGATTTTTACAATTATTTTACTTATCCTTATTATATTTTTTTTATAACCGTGTTTACTAAAGTTAAAGATGTTGTAAATGTAAGAGCAGATCAGCTGTTAAGGGTTAAACTGAGTCGGACATGACACTGAAGTCGGATTCAGCCAGATGAATTAGCCTAGTTGTGATTGAGTCCTTGTTAGTAGTTTGTTTTAATCTAAATTTCACAGGGGGTTTTCGTGTCGTCATACATTTGGCACGAGTTAGTCGGTGAATGTGAAGCTCGCGCGTCGGTCCTGCGTCTGAGCCGTAGTTGTCCCGTCCACAGCCTAAGTGCGTCATGGCGACAGAGGCGAATAAGTTACGCATTTCATAATCGGAGTGTGCGGAATATCACCGTGGCGGTCCGCAGACACACGTGTAAGTACTTCATGTTTCTATACTCTGTGTTATCGAGACGAATGCAGTGGATATTTCATCCTGTGCGGGTATTTCCTGTTGCTGGCTTACCTGTGCAGCCAGGTGAGTTAACACCTGTAAGCAAGCAGTGTTTACTACAAAGCGCCTTATCGTAGTAATTTCACCTTATCTAACGTTTGAAGTTGGTACCGTCTTCTATACCGCCTTTTATACAGTAAAGAAGGACTTTGGTCAGTAATTTTGAAACTCATTCATTGTAGAATGTCTGACATTAACTTCTGACGTCACTCGTTATTATTCTCTCTCCCAGCATGGTGGATTACAGTGTTTCAGAGGCAGCAAGAGCCCTACTCCCAAAGAGAGGTGGCCCTTTTAAAATGGAGGAACTGGCGGCTCTAAGTGACTTGCTGGAATGCCCTTTGTGTTATGAGCCACTGGACGCGTCTGCCAAGGTCCTTCCCTGCCAGCACACTTTCTGTGTGTCCTGCCTGCAGAGGCAGGAGACAGCCCACTCCCAGCTGCTCTGCCCCGAGTGTGGTTCTCCTGTCCCAGCCAGGACGGTGGAGGAGCTTCCTGCGAACGTCCTGCTAGTGCGGATCCTGGAGGGGCTCCAGGGCTCGCAGGGGCCCGGCAGGGACAGACAGACAGCCCTCTACGCAGTGCCCTCGGTCAGGGGTGGCTCGACCGTCAGGGAGGGTCAGCAGCAGCAGCTTGAGAGTCAACACAGAGAGAAGCAAGGGCACAATGAGGTCAGTGACCGCCCCCAGCCTAATCCTCTGCATACCTATCAGAATAACTTTGGGTGATAACTTTGACAAATGATATAAGGTTTTTGTTTCTGTTACAGTAAATTACCCAATCTTTCAATCGCCATGACCGACTGTAATTGTTCTATTTGTCTACTGTAAGAAAATACACAGTGTTAAACATGTTTTATTTTAATATTGAATGCTGCCCATTTTCCACAGCCCAACATTTTTTTATTTTTAATGCATTTAATCCTCTTTACTTTGGATTTCAAACATGACCTTCGAAGGTGTCCCACATACATACACATGTACAGTTATTTTCTATCACACAATATCACAATATACTGTATTGGCTAAGTTTTCTGGAAACTTTTAATGTATGAAATCACCAGACATGAATGTTTTTGCTCATCCAGTAAATTAAATACCAGAAAGAAAGAATTTCATCACATTGATGCAAACAAAAATCAATATTGCCATAGAGCAATCCTTCTCATTGCCCACAATGTCCTAATACGCCCACACATGTTAAAGACACAGCTAGCTCCGTGTAGACATCGTGGTGAAATCTCTGACTCTTGAGAAATGTATATTTCTTCATTATTGTCTTCTCTCCCAACCCTATAATGGCTCGTTCATTTATTCCTTGAAATGTATTGAATAGGATCTCGTGCCTCATCTCTGACCTATTGAATTACTTACTTACTCACCACTGTGTGTTCACCAAACTTAAGTGGGATTCTGTGGCTAAGATAATAAGAGCTGGAGTGTGATTTGACCTACCAGGTCCTAAATATTTTCATCTGACGAAGTGTGAGTCAGTGTTCCTTTGGGGCCTGAAGTGATGAGATCTCCTCAAACCTGCATGAAACCACAAAACCCCTGATGGTTTCCTTCCTCAAACACGACCCGACTGAGGAGAGCTCTGTCATAACTTTTAACACCTACTATACAGGGCAGTAGGTGTATACCATACATTAGGAATTTTTACGTATCTTAGCAAATGGAATGGGAGAAATTAGTTACATAAAAAGATTCAACTGTAAAAATAAGTTAATTACTGAAGGAAAGGACGAAAACAAATGACCAACAAAAAGTAAATTGCAACATCTATTACATATGGGACTCACAGAATTGTAGCTCACAGACTAGATTTCAACTTACTTGTCATTGGAGTAATGATTTGAATCATTCCATACCTTATGCTTATTATTGTTCAGTAGTACTGTTTAACAGGTGTATAATATTAATTAATAATATTGGATAATATTATAAGATCTGTGCAACTTATTTTGAACCGTCACCTAATTCAAACCCAGCAGAGATCTAAGGATCATAAAGGCACTTCACAGTCAGTAAATCATTTTGCAGTTTTTATTTGATGCCGATGTTTTATTCTCTGAGGTGATGAGAAACACAGAAATCTGCCTTCTCCATAGTCCTGTGCAGAAACTGCTCCGAGCGTTTAAGAGTTTACTTGTAATCCGTAGCTTGAGTTCAGCCAGAGTTCAAAAAGCGCAGCCAAGTTCACGAGGGTGAGTTTGTGATCATTCTGCTGTTTAAATGCTTGCTTCAGAAACCTCCAGTGCAAAACGATATACTGTTATTTCCTCCACCATCTTTCTTTCACTAAGGCCAGGTATCACAAAGGATAATTTCATCAGTGTGCTTCCCTCAAAAGAAACAATATGTGGTCTGTAGATACATTTTTGGGGATGAGCCTGATAAAAAGCAAGCTCAGCCTGACACTAAGAAGGAAAAGTAGATGGATGTAGGTGGTTTATTAGAAACCTGTGTTATTATTTGCAACACTTAAATTCCTGAAAAACATTATTCTAATTACTTAATATTCATAATTCTTTGAAAAAGCTAGGGATTTTTCCTGCAAAACATGAAGATGTGGAGAGAAATTACATTTTAATTCATTTTGTGAAAAGTCGTATAAGTTTTGAAATATAGTTGCAGAAAGTAATATCTTTGGGCGTTCCTGTGCTGTTTTCTCTCAACATCACTGAACAAGTGTGAAGACATTATCAGTAACGCTTGAGTCAATACTTGACTTTAAAGGGAAAAAGGAAGTGTCATATTAAACACATCTGTTTATGATATCTAGTTAAAAAATCATCACACATCTATATCTGTTTAGCACAGAATCTGTTAAGAACATGCAGAGGTTTGTCACCCAGTACTCTTGTTATTAAAACTGAAACCTGACTGTGACTATCACTCTGGACAGCAGCATTTTACAGATATTTTAGTCTCTTTTCAAACAACGATCTCAGCAAAGTCCTCGGTCGCTGTTTGTCACAGTCAAAGTAAAGGACAAAATAAACTGCATTATTTCACCTCCTGAAAATGCAGTTAATTTGGAAAGACACAAAAAAAATGTTTATCTTTAAAAGAGAGCGCAGTCTAGACAGTCTGTACACCCGAAACATCTTTAAAGTAATTGATTTCAACATCATCAGAAAACGTATATCATCATGTTTCATAAATTCACCACTTCATTCGAACATACAGTAGCTGATGTGTGACTTTTCTCGTCTGTCGTCCAGCGTGCACTCAAAGCTTTGGTGCTTAACCAACGAGGTGATACGTCGACAGAGCTGGTCCTCGCGCCTGGAAACAGTATCGCACAGAAACATAAAGTGGATGAGAGCTGGCACCACGGAAACGGCCCCGACAGCAGCGGCGCGTCTGTCACTGCCAGCGCACTGCAGGCCGTCAGCCCTACGCCTCAGCTGCAGTCCCAACCTCAGGCTCTCTGTAGGGCGCTGCACGACTTTAACCCCGAAGAGAGCAATCTGGAAGACAGTAAATATGGTCTCAGCTTCCTCAAGGTCTGACTCTCAAACTGCTGACTTAACACAGCGTGAAAACTTACTAACTGTCAAGGGGGTTCAGTCTTGTATGACTTGATCTTTTAGAATACTCACAGGGTTTCCTTCTTTTTAATGAATGTACAAAGAAAATGATTATGCTTGACTTTAACCTTCAGGAAATAATGAAGCATTAACCTTGTGAAAAGAGCAAAGGTGCTATTTCACCTTAATTTTACTGTGTGAGTGTTCGCCAGTGTGAATGATCGGAAGACGAGATGCCTCTGGCTGTGGGTAACTAACCACCTCTGCTTAACCATCACCTGGGGAAACCTTAGTGCCAAGGTGTCAATTGAGGGATCATTTCATTCATGTATTGAGAGACAAAATACCAAATATTTTATTACCTGCTGAATTTATCGATTAATTGGTTGGTCAATAAGCAATCGTTGGGATTATAAGTGAGCAAAGGTGACGTCTTTAAAGACGTTTTGTCTGACGAACAGTTCAAAACCCAAAGATATTCAATTTACTATCATGGAAGAGTAAGAAAATCTGAAAATATTCACATGTTGGAGACTGGAACTCCTGGAGTTTTACCGTCTTAGCTTAAAAAATACTTTTACGATTATTTGATATCTCAAAATATTTACTTTTTTCATAGTTTCATGAAAATTCTAAAATTAGCTTGATTTTTTTTTTGGGGGGGGGGAGGGTTAATATCATTACTTTTTATTATTTACTCTGCTTTAAGAGACGTGTGGAGTTGAAGGCTCAGACCTCTGCTGCTGTGGTCGTTACTAACCCTGAAGGATTTCTGAGGCAGTTATATAAGGGCCTCAGTACTTGTGCTCTCCATTAAAGCACACTTGCGCTCTGTTTTTTTTGTTTTTTTTCAGCTTTAATACAGATGGTCAAATGATTTTTAGAGCGAGGCTGGCCACAGAAAGGACTGGACCGGCACACACAAAGGCAGTTGATGTCACATGCTGCAGGAGACATGTAGTGCTCGGAGAGTGCCCAGTCTCTCCAGGGAGAGCACACTCTGTTATAAGCACCTGGCATCCTGTTTGTTTTTTTGTTTTTATTTTTGTTCTAGCGGTTTCTCTGCCTCTCACCTTTTCACTGCTTCCTCTAAGTCCAGTTGTGTGTCTCTTACTTGTGGTTTTGCAGGGAGACATCCTTACTGTCATCAGACGGGTGGATGAACACTGGATTGAAGCCAAGCGAGGGGAGAAAGTTGGAATTTGCCCTCTGCAGTATATAGAGGTGAGTTTGTCTGAGTTATCTCTCTCTCTCTCTCTCTCTCTCTCTCTCTCTCTCTCTCTCTCTCTCTTTTTCTACCCTCCTTCATTGTTTGAATGTGGATCGTGGCCTTTTCCTCCGTGATCAAGGTTGACACCTGCCGTTTGGCACCTTGGTCTGATGGCATAGCTCCTGTAATGAATTGAACCATAGATGTCGTCGCTGGATGTCATTAATTCCAGGTCACTGGCGGGGCGCTACCTTGATTTTCATTCAAATCTTTGATTCATCCGTAAATGTCACTCCTGCTCTGCAAAGTGCTGAGGCAGAGAGATAATCTGTGAAGCCGTGCTGTGTCTGCAGCTGCTCATTAGTCTGTGACTATGTGGCTTACTCAGGTTGGCAGCGCTTGCTTAGCTAGCTGACTGTCATTTGTTTTCCTTTGTACTTTCTGCCTCTAGGAATTAACTTCATCCGTGCCGGGGGAAATTGTAATTGTTGCTTCAGTGGGGTTGATGTGGTCCCTTTTAATCACTTCTTGTTAACTTCCCTCACTTGTCATCTGTTTTTTTGAGGGAGGTTTACCTGATATTTTGTTTCTCTTCCCCTCCTCTTATGAGTCTTCTCCTCCTCATACGCCTTCTCCATCTCCTGTCCACCCGTGTCTTCTGCTAAAGCCCCGCCTCAGTGGTGCTCTTCGTCTTCTTCTACCTCTGTACTCTATTCTTCCGTCCTCCTCTTCTCTCCTCTCCTCTCCTCTCCTCTCCTCTCCTCTCCACTCCCATCTCCTTTCTGAGCCTCTCCTCCTGTCGTGCAGCCAGGCGTGAAGACACAGTAAAGCTTTCTTTGCTTGGGTGGCATAACGGCACATCACTGTGGGGAGTGAAAGCATTAACCCTGTCTGTCTGCCTGCCTGTCTGTGCAGCTTCTCTCTCAGCACCAGTCAACCCTCCCTGGCTTATTGGCTGGTACTTATGCTCCTGCCTGCCTGCCCGCCTGTCCAACAAGTTGTAGGGGTGAGTGGAGTAGAGATAAGTGGGTGTATTTAGACAGCCGTTTCGCTGATCAGCAGGAGCAGAGGTTGACAGGCGCCAGTCGCAGGCAGGAGCAAGTTGGAGAGAATTTCCTTGTCTGAGGATTGACTATTCTCTGTGTTGGGAATTATCCTGATTTTACACTGTGGTTTCTCTTTCTTTGTTCATCTCTCTCAGCCAAACTCAGTGGCTGCCAAACTGCTGGAGGGAAAGCATCGGAGGGGGAGTGACTCAGCAGACTTTCACCATCGGACTGGGAGTGGGGGCAAAGACAAGGCCACTGACGTATCCAATAGGACCACCCATTACGGAGTCCCTCAATTCCCAGCGAAGACACCCATCATCAATGCTTTTCCCCTCTCCAACCAGTGGAAACAGCCCGCAGGCAGCAGTATCCGATTTTACCCGGCTGCCAAAGGAGAGACGACCAACATCAGCACCTTCAACAGCTTCAGCCGCCGGGGTCAGCCACACCAACTCTCTGCGTCTCTTGCCGCCCGGGGCCACTCTCATCCCTCCAGAGTGAACTCTCAGCGAATTAGACGCCATTCTGACTCCACACACAGACATCTACAGGTGAGTCGTGCACCAACGTATTTGCCTTTATGCAAACTATGGTGATGATGTGATAACGTTTCCCAGGTTTGTCAGATTCCTCTTTGAGCTAAACTGTGTTTGGCTTTGTTTTGTTTGCTGTGATTGGTTTTAACAGAAAACATGTGGCTGGCAAAAGGCATGAAGGCTTTCTGTGAGATAATAGATGTTTTTATTTGAGTCACTGAGGGATCAAGTTGGGAGCCATGACACTAAGCTTCAGGAATGAATGAGAGAGAGAGAGGCATCGCCCTTATGTTGTCCGCTGCATGATTAAGACAACACAGATGTGGAAAAGGGCTAGATATGAAAGGAGTGAAGGCTGGAGGTGAGTGGACCGAAACTCTGAAAAGGCCTTTAATCAAGAGTTCTGGGACATATGCCAGGGTTTCCCCTCATATGAATAGCGGTCTAACAGGGTGTGTTTCTCAGGGATATATAGTTCTTGAGGGACGTTGTGTAGTTGTCTTATTGTGTCTGAAAGCTCCTTTGACTTTACCGTTTGATAGAATGATGAGTGTTTAAGTCTAAAACACATACAGGCCTCATAAAAGTACTTCAATACTGAACAGCTGAGCTTGCCTTGACTGCTATCATGTTGTGTAAACTACTCACAAGAAGAGTGTGTGAGACTCTATTGCTCTTGAAACAGACTATTAGTAGAGTTCTTCTAGTTTCTTGAGGCTCTTTCAGGGCTCCCTTTGGTATCAATGAAACCTTCTGATTATAAATTTTGAAAAAATTCATAATCAATTCATGTGACGAACATGATACCTGCTGCATATTTTATACAGCCTGTATCGCATGGCAGGATGTTGGATGGACGATGAAGAATATTAGTTCTGATCGCCTTAGCTTGAAAGTTTTGAAGGATGTATTTCATATCAACCATTGTATGTGTGCAGCCGGACACATTGGCATTCCTTTATGTCATAAGATACTGTAAATACTGCATTAAGTCATAGCCAGCTAGTGTCTGAGTACAGTGCCAACATAAAAGCCTCTGCAAGGCTTAATGTAACCTGCTGCCAATTGCCCTGCCCCCTAAGATAATGATTTCCTTTGATTCAGTTGAAGTTTCAGCTCTACCCTGCAATTATACATGTCAGAGCGACAAAAATGCTCCTGCATGTTGGAGAAAAAAACAGGAAAGGAAGGGAGGTGAAGGAGCCTGGAGAACAAGATATTAAAAAGTAGGAAATAGGAGAGATAAGTCAGTCAGAGGAAAAGTTGAGAGGAAATACTGAACTTAAGATGCCATAGAGCTGGGAAGAGAAACAGAAAACAAAATGTGTGTGCTGCAAAAAAGGCAAAACACAAGAAGTAAGGAGAGGGAGGAGGGGAACATAAGAGATAGATGGAGGCATGGAGAGTCCCTCAGTGTGTCTGCTTATCTCTCTCATGCTGATGAGTCACTGGTGAAGTTGGTTACATAACAGAGACCTCTCTCCCTTGCCTTCAAACTCCTTCCTCTTCACTAAGCAGGTAACACTCACTCTCACATCAGTGGGCCAGTAATGGCAGACAAGCCACGCACCCTTTTTAAAGGAGCCCAGGGCTCTGTCCCTCAAGCCTAAGCTGAGCTCCCCACTGACCAAGCCAGCGCGAGTGCTATTCTTAGAGCTGCAGCCCATCAGCTCTCACCTCCAGCTCCACTGTTTCACAGAGCGATGTTTCTTCCCACAGACTGTGGATGAAAAAGATGCGTATTAGTGTGAATATTGGCACGGTTATGTAAGAGCAAATTTTAGGATGGAAATGAGACAAAAGCAAAAACATCTTCAAATGCGACATAGAGAAGTTCAAATATCAATCATCATACTTCACTGGTGCACCCAAACACCTGATATTTTAGTTGCAAAGGCTTATTTATAATTAATTCCCCCTTGAACCTTGTTAGCTATTAAGTCCAAAGGGAGAGAGTTAGTTATACGCCTGGAGCGAGGAGCAACCAACAAACTCTGATCAGAGGACCTAAATGATCACAAAGATCACAATACTCTTGAATTTGATTAGGCGCCAGTGCAGAGAAATAGAGATTTGTGTCACCTGTGACATTTTAGAGAATATGGTCAAAAGCTCAGCAGCAGCATGTTTGACCACTTTGTGAAGTTAGGTGAAGAGCGAGTTATATTATTTGAGATGGAATGAAATGAAAGCATGAATTAATGTTTTTTCTGTGTGTTTATTCAAGCAAACATTCTTTTGTTCCTGCTTCTCCAATTTGAGGATTTGCTGCTTTTCTCTTTCTCATATTGTAGAGTTGAATATCTTTGAGTCTTTAACAAAACATGCAGCTTGAAGATGTGGCCTTGGGCTTTAGGATTGTCTGGCATTTTTCACTTTTTCACTGACGGACCAAGAGATTAATTGGTTGACCAAGAAAATAATTGCCAAATGAGTTAGTAATTGAAAATAATCCTTAGTTGCAAACCCGCCCGTAGTGCAAAAAAGCTGCAGTCAGTTTCCTTTAGTCTGCCCAGAATGTATTCTAGAGTATACTTTAAAATGAATAGTTGTCTCAGTCAGATCCTGATCCCAAATAGAAAGCTTTTATTCAACAATATTATTTTATTAAAAATTCAGTTCATCTGTGATACTGACATGAAAACCTCAATCTTTAATAACTTATTTTAGGCCTACATAAAATATGCATGCATCGACTCCTTCCACCTGAAACTCATTCAGAAGCCAGCTTCTGCTTCTCTTGGCTCATCAATTAAAAGAAAATACTTGTATAGTGCAACATGTGACTAGAATGTGAATAAAATCCAAATATTTAAACTTTTTACACAAAATGATGTTGCTGGTCAGTCATCTGATCCAGTGAGATCTTGGACCAGGGAACAACCAGGCGTTTCCCATAATGCCTTGGGATCAGACATTGTGTGGTGATCGCTGGTGGCCTGGCTCATCTCGAACAAGCCTAATGTTACTAGAGTTTGGTGATATCACGGTTAAAACACGTGAGGTTGTGCAGTAATTCATTCTTGCACATTTTCCCTTTGAGTTCATCACAAAGAAACGGTATTGTCTACTCCGTGTGTCCAAAACCACATTTTACTTTTGAGCTTTACAAATCTTTATAGTACATGTTTTTTGGGTGGGATTTGGGGATTCCTTTTTCACTGTTTTCAATAGGAAATATTGCTGTCTGTTTCTTTGTGATAAGCCGAGTTACAAAAATGTAATAGTGGCTCTAGATTTCTGATACTAGAGAGTATTTTAGTTTTTTGCTAAAGGGGCAATGTTAAAAATGAACCCTCTCTGAGTTCTGTATCCAGACTGCTCAGTCACTGCACCTAGCCATTGCATGACTGTAACATAACTGAAGCAGTATCTGGGGAAAAAAATCGAAACAAGAATAGAGAAAAGACACAAGGTAAATGATTTAATGCATGAAAAAAATAGTTGTTGGGCTTTTTTCTTGTCATGTCAGTGCTTTGCTGTTAAAAGATAGTGAATAATTGCACGTAAGGATGTCTTCTGCTTTCTGTCCTTCATGCTGCTTCAGCAAAGACAGGAAGTTATCTTTTCTTCAGGAAGTTGCTTTTATTGTAAATGTCATGCGAGTGTCACAAAAGACTCCTAGACAAAACAACTTTAGATGACAGCAATGCTTGTCCATACTGTCCCCTGTATATGATGGAAGGCTAGCATGTCTTCAGGACATTATATCATATGTTTATCTCGCTTTACTTCTGCCTCACAGCACTGGCTTTGACAAGTGAGGCTGTGCTTAAAGCAATGGCTGCCTCTTGATTAGGACTTCTTTTGTGCTTCTTTGAGGTAGAGTGGCAGAGGTAGAGTGGCAGAGCTGCAGGATCCAGATGCATGCTGTAAAGAGGGAACCCCAGGCCCACAGGCCAGCATTAATGCTTTAAGCAGTAGTTGAGTGGTAGTGCTGTAAATAGGCCAACCCTTTGTAGACGTCACTGTGTAGATAATAGCACTGGGAAAGTTATTTACGCCTTTCTGTAATGGTAACAATAAGAATTATGTGGGTTTTTTTTAGACAAAATAAAACATACAATAAAGATGTCAGTAAAACACTTTTTCAGTATAGCAATTAAATAATTAGGGATTAAGTTTCATACTGTGTTGTTAACGGTTGCGAGACACACCTCAGTGTCCCTCCCTGCTGACTGTGTCAGGTCTGACTCACAGCCTGCTGACTTTAAGCCTTTCTCTGCTTTAAAAAGAGCAGCTCAGATCTATGACAATAAAATGCAAAAGATGTCTTCCAGGCCATAATATATATTTTTTTCTGTACTGTATTTTAATTAAAATGTATACACCATTTTTTCTGTTTTAATGAAGTTGGAGCTTCAACTATAAGCATTTAGAAAGAAGATCCAACAAATCATATATGATATACAGACGTCTGACAAATTAAAGGAAAAAAACCTGAGAACACAGGGGGTCACTGAATAGTTAATGAGCAAGAAAATGATGTAACGTATATGTTATGTCCTTGTCTGTCACCATATCTCAACCCAATTGAACACCTATGGGAGTTAGACAGTTTCTCCACTGCCATCATTAAAACACCAATATGTTGTTTAAAGATGGGTTTGTGTCTTTGTCTGAATTAAAACAAAACACATATTCCTTTTTGTAACAGGTTTGGCTTGTGGGGTTATTCCTCCTGCCATTAAGAGATCCTTTCCTAACATATATCCATACTAAGTAATGGGGACAAAATCCACAAAATGTGCTGAAATATATCCTGAAGTTAGTATGAGGCAGCAGACTAAGTTAGATAAATCAAGTGGATAGTTACTGTCTTTGTAGCACAGACTTCTCTGATCAGTCCACCACTTTGGTCCATACTGAAATATCTCAATAACTATGAGACGTTGAATGCTAGTGGCTTTGCTGATTCCCTGACTTTTCCTCTAGCGCCCCCAGCAGTTTGATAATTAGTTTTTTTATATACGGAATTATGGTAAAGATTATACCTGTTAAACATCAACATGTTATCAGCATGCTGAAGTTAGCATTCAAAAGCCCAGCTGTGCCGAATTATTAAAATTAATTAAAAATACTTCATTCGTCCCTTAAGGGGCAATTTGGGGCAATCGCGTTTGCAAACAGTAATAATAGACACTCTTGAATAATGTGCTATGCAAAACCTCTTGAAATCCATTTGATAATAAATCTGTATCCATCCCTTAACAGAGTGAGAAGAAGATGACCAGTGACGCTCCACCCGCCATCTCTATGGCTCTGGTGAACCCCCAAATGTCCTCGACCTCTGCAGACAGCAAAAACTCCTCCACACAGCAGCTCTCCATCAGCGTGTGAGTCACTGTTTTCAACATTATATTATGACATGATAATGTAAGATCGCTGGCCCAAGATATGACTAGAAACACAAACAAGAAACACTCAATTACCCACAAAAGGGTGTCGGAATATATACATATTGTAGAAAGTGTGGTCGTCACATAAACACCCCCCATGTGTGACCCTTCAGATGTGCCGTCCTGTACTCCTACAAACCACGGCGGCCTGAGGAGCTGGAGCTGAGGAAAGGAGAGATGGTGGGAGTTTACGGAAAGTTCAATGAAGGCTGGCTGCGTGGGCTATCGCTCAAAACGGGCAAAGTGGGCATTCTGCCCAGCAACTACATCACGCCTGTGCTCAGGTGAGAGGCTGTGATCCTTGACTGCTGAAAGTGGGAGCTGAATGACATGTGGATTGAGACAGTGATTTAGTGTGGGCAGGACGACGTGTCATCATGCACACATTTTAATGAATCATGAAACAAAAATACAACACTGAGCCTGGTGTTTGGTGCAAAGAAACTTTAACTACAGTATACTAAGTGTCTCATTGCCTCCCTGCAGAACCTCGGCCAGACTCCTCGAGACCAAAGCAGCTAATGCGTCCTCACAGTACAACACAGTTGCCGGAAAGAAACCCACTGCTGCCAAAAATCCTGCTGTGGTCCTCGCTCTTGATAGGGTAAACTCTGATGGAGCGATATACTCAACAGGACATGTCACATCTGTGCCAAATGGAGCGCAGCATGCAACGTCATCCACTGGCGCTGGAAAACCGTCTCTCTATGAGGGTTCACAAGGTTGGGACACTGTGAGGCGCATCTTTAACCCTCACAGAGGTGAGAGATAAACCACCACATCTGCCTTCTAATTGTTTGATTAAATTAAAGAGATTTAGCCAGATTGTCAATGACGGCCTATTAAATATTTTTTCAGGGTCAAACTATTTCTCCCATACGTCCAATCCGAACGTCCCATCCAAGTCTCAGCACTTTTCACAAATTCAGGCGTCCGGCTACTCACCTGCCCTGCAGAGGAGGAAAAACAGCACCTTCTTTTCTAACTCTGGCAGACCTCGGGGCTGGATGACTGAGTCAGCAGCGCCCTCTGCTGCTGCAGTGTTTAAGGACTTCACTGCTTCACATCAACACGACAGACAGCCTCCCAATGGGCCTCACTCAATTCTTGTCAGACCCAATTCACACAAGAATAATGTCGACAAGGTAATGTCATTCTGATGATTTCTTGCGAGAGGCATGAGCATGCATTTGTCTAAAGATAAGTACTTAGTGTGCATTGGTCTTATACTATTGATCCTTTTGAAATATGGGATCACTGTTCTGCATGTGCCTTACAGTTAATATTTTACTCCCCTAGCCGGCAAAGTCAGTGCGGTTCTTCACTGATGAAGACTCCCCTCCTCCAAGACGTCGGACCTCCTCCTGGTCACCAGGAAATCACGTTCCCTCCAACGGCCCTGGCCCCCCTCCGTTAGAAGTCTGGGCCCCATCGCTCACGCTGGGAAGAGACGGACCGGGGATCATTCTCAAAGAAGGAAAAGCTCCTATTCTCAGGAAAGGCCTAGAAAATGCCATCTTTGATCTAAATTCTAATCCGCAAAAAACAATATTGTCACAGCCGTTGCTATCAGCCGCGCCCGCTCAGTTCAGCCCCAGCAGGTACGTTGAATCTGTCTTTGTCCTTGAAAATAAAAAGCATATTGATTAACAGACAGACAAAGTAGACTTGAAAGTTTTTCATCGATTTGACGTACTGGACAAAAACATCTTGCAACTTTTGCTTATTTCCCCCCAGACACAGAGTGACCACAACGCATTTAGCCCAGACGGACTCAGAGCTCAGTCTGCTTCAAGGAGACCTCGTCCTCGTCCACAGACCTCGACCTGATGGACGAGTTCTGGTTACTCAGGAGAGCAGTGGGCAGACAGGCTTATTCCACAGCATTGTTTTTCAAGCCCTCGAGAGGCTCAGCTGACTGTGTGGTACTGTAGTTATGTATATGTCTATATATCATTTGTTCAACTGCCAAATAACTTAACTGAACAACGAGATGCGGGTTGAGGTCCAAGGGTTAATACTGCCATTAACAATTCTTTGAAGGAGGTGTTTATTTTTGTCCTGTGTGCATATGAGAGTGTGGTGAAATTCTCCAGAGATAGTTTGTGTGTTCTTAAACGTATGTGCATGTTTGTTACACATGTACTATTGTAAGATTTTGCACAAAATCCCATCTAATGACTGTTCCTTGTTCCATACCCATGTTACACACATTGGTGAGTGCCTTTGTCAAAACTCACAAAGAAACAAACTATATTTAAATATATTTAGAGAAATTATGAGGTAAAATAGATGTACTGCTTATGTGGTAATAAACTATACGTCCAGAACGTTTGTAGTTTGGTGTCTCACTTCAGATGTAAACTCTAATCCTTTAACAAACAACAATAACAATGGAGAAACCATTGCCTAGATGCAAAAGTCCTGCATTCTTTACCTCAACTGCAGAATATGATATATAAATAAAGCAAAAGTAGGCCCACCTGTTCTTGCAGCATGTTGATGAAATACTCATGCAAGAACCATTTTAGTATTTCAATCGAGTTAACCACTCCATATTACGTTTTGGGAGTGATACTGTGTTCTACATGTTCCACACTAGTTCACCGTGTGTCAACTGGTTTGCGGTAATGTAAAGACCTAAAAAAGTGATTGGGAATATGTGCCTAACATTACTTCAGATAATAAGGGGCTTAACTTGGGTCCTACCTGATTTTGTCTTGAAGAGGGTCCCGGTGTCATAATTAGAGCCAGACCGATATTGGATTTTCAAGGCTAAACATCAATATTAATGTGATTGATTATGATTTTTGTTTTTTTTAAACGTCGTACCTACATAAACACATATGAAACACATTTTTTGATGAGGATCCCTGATATTTTGTTGTTAAAAAAATTGTTCTGAGTGGGACATATTGCAGTTGAAAAAACATATTATTTGATGTCTTCTTGTATGTCAGAAAGACACTGTTCCTGAATAAACAGCAGCATTTCTTTGAGACAACTTTACCGCAATTTGTTGATAGCCCTTGATCTGCTGACATATACAAAATACTGATATAGCTGCAATAAACTTATATCAGCCTGACTCATTTTATTATTTATCAGCCTAACGCTAGTCAAAATCTAGGATCAAGACCTTCAATATTTCAGTATTGTGCACACTGAGTACATGTGCCAAATGAATATGTGTACAAACAAATTAACACATACTAAACTTGGGGCCAAGGACAATTCTTGCATAGGAATGTCACACAATGAACAGAGAGTGGGTGTAGTGGGGGGTCAATGTGGCCCAGCAACTAATTTTGGGAGTTTTGTACCTCTGTACTATTTAATTGCACTGAATTGAATCACCTACAGTAGGCCTACTTGCTACAGTAAATGTATGTTGAAACTTCCCACCTTTGTCTATAAATGTCCCTGATATATTAAATATCTGAACACAACGAGGCCATTTAGTAGCCTATACTGCAGCAGTAACTGTAACCAACCAACCGACGACCCGCTCCCTCCTTACACCATACCCTGGGACGCATGCGCAGTCTGACACAGACCTGACAACAAGCTATCGGATGTGAGCCTTTGATATGGGCACTGCGCTGGAAATTATTCGGATAACGAATAACAAATGAACAAAGACTTACACACATTTAATTATCAGTATACATACATTATAATTGCCCTTCTGCATTATCACTATGCCGGTAAGTCGACGTGCCTGTTTGCATTTTTTGTTGTGTTTGCAAAGGGGTTCCTCCCTTCCTCCGACCGCACTGATGTGATGCTAACCGGTTAGCATCGTTAGCGTGCCACTTTCCAACAAGGACATTGTACACTTCGTTAGTTTTTGCCAGTCACCACAAATCAATTAGCACACATGTCAACGGTGTGGTAGTTTGATTTAAAAAAACTATATTTTCCGAATTTGCTATTGCCCATTTTTTGTGCTAATCAGCTGACGTGAGCTCACGTTATCTTCAACGTTAGTAACGTTAGCGTGTGCCTGCCTAGCAACCCAGCACACGGCGGATAACGGTGAAGCGACTAACGTTAGCTAGTTAGCTTTGTTTTGACTGAGCCATTTAAACTAGGTGGAAACTGACAGCTGCCATGTTGGTTATCTAGAATTGTAGGGTTGCTGGTTAATTGTCACTGCACAGTTTAGCTTCATGTTACATCCCATGGCATGATTTACTGTCTCTTATTATGGTCCATTGTTTTTCAGAGCAATAAGCTTGAGAAGCAGGAGGTCAACGATAACGTCAAGGTGGTGGTAAGATGTCGTCCCTTCAACCAGAAAGAGAAGATGATGAGTCACAAACAGGCCGTCACTGTGGACGAGATCCGTGGGACCATAACAGTGAACAAGCTGGAGACTCCCCACGAGCCTCCTAAGTCCTTCACGTTTGACACCGTGTTTGGACCAGACAGCAAACAGCTGGACGTCTACAACCTCACTGCCCGCCCCATCATTGACTCCGTATTAGAGGGATACAATGGTACATTTAATGTAACATACATTATTATTTTGTATTAATAAACCATTGCTCAGTTTAATGATTTAATCAACTGTTGGAGGCATTTCAACACAGACACTCAAACATACACTATTACCTCTATTAAATCTAATCTTCAAATGTGTGTTTTCATTATTAACCAATATAATAAATATTAATATTAAGTTTATCTTAAATCATCATAGTCTATACTGGAAATGGAACTGGGATTTTATGCTCTGTTGTCCATTTCAGGCACCATTTTTGCATACGGGCAAACTGGCACAGGAAAAACATTCACCATGGAGGGTGTGAGAGCGGTGCCAGAGCTCAGAGGGATAATCCCAAACTCCTTTGCTCATGTGTTTGGTCACATTGCCAAGGCAGAGGGTGACACAAGGTAAGAAAGCAATCAGTATGGCAAACATTCAGTAAAATCAGCAACAAATATTTTGTCTACGCACATAATTAGTCTGACGATTCCCAATGTGTAAATCAGTGTCAGTTTTAAGTGAAAACTTTGGTGTCTTGTTTAGTTTTCTAATATGCACACTCCACTAACAAGCAATCTTTTGAAATAAGGTGATCTTTGGACAGAGCTTGATACTATTATTGGTAAACTGCTTTGGTTTTGTTCTGATGCAAGAGTTTCGTGTGAAAGAGTCTTACTGATTTATAGGCAAAGCCTTTTGATCATCGCCTACTCAAAGGTGGTTTGTATGAGAAAGGCAAAGTTGTTAATAACAAGTGAGGGAGCTCGTGCATATTAAGAAAGTACAAAGTATTTGGACAAAGCATTTTAAGAACACGTTTACATCTGTTAAAGGGATTATGAAAGTTCAGCCCACCCTTTTTGAAATTTAATTTAATTTCTTTCAGATATTTGATTTGATTAGACTGGTTATGGGAGGCTTTTTTATTATTTTAGTCTTATTTGCAGAATAAAGGGCTTCATGTAAACTGAGTTCCTGTTAAGGGGCACACGTGTTATGATTGATATATTTACAAAGCCTGTTTTGCCATTTGCAGCTTTACATTTCAGCATTTATCTGACTTTAAATACACATTTGACTTCCACAGGTTTTTGGTTCGTGTTTCGTACCTGGAGATTTACAATGAGGAAGTGCGAGACTTGTTGGGCAAGGACCAACTGCAGAGGCTAGAGGTAAAGTAGTACTTACTAACCAACACTCAAACATAGTTCTGTGATTCATATCAAAAAGGCTCTGTCATAAAGGGCACTACAGTCATATTTCCAAACAGGAACCTTGCAGAAGATGGCTGAATAGATTTGCTTGAATTAACTGTTTGATGCCAACAGTAGTTTTCCATGATAAAGTTACAAATTTTCATCACAGGTGAAAGAAAGACCGGATGTTGGTGTGTATATCAAAGACCTCTCTGGTTACGTCGTGAACAATGCCGACGACATGGACAGGATTATGACGCTGGGCCACAAAAACCGTAAGCCGAATAACTGACATCATGAAGACAGAAATGGATACCCACGAAATCTAACTTTGTACAAGATATTCTTCTGTGCGATACGTAGTAAAACCACCTATGTCAGACAGTAAGAAGTACCTTGCTTGCAAAAAGTGGAAACCTAGGCAAACATTAAAGAGGCCTCTGGAAGCAATGTTATACTCGATATGCATTTACATTTTACGACCACTAGCTTCCGCTTCAAAACAATGTAAGCATGATGAAAAAGAAACATGTCTATCTGTATGTATCAGTCCCACCCACACATGCTCTATATGAATTTGTGTGTGTGTGTGTGTGTGTGTGTGTGTGTGGGGGGGGGGGGGTTTCCTATTTATTTACGCATATAGCACAGGCCTTTGTGACGTGGTCTTATATCACGCTGTCATGTTTTTTAGTAGCTTTCTTTTTTCACCAACAGTACATGTGTTTGCATCTGTGTATACAACATTGTGTGGATTTAGCTAATTGATGCACATATAATAAAATTTCTGTAATTTTTTCTTAATTTAAAATGCAATGCGTGCAAACTGTTCAGCAATATGCAAAGACTACTTGTGCATACTCTTGCTGTCAGTTGTCAGAAAATGCTTGAATGGAAATTTTACAATGTGCAAAGATATCTGTCGACCAAAAAAATTTCAGATGAGATGTTAAAGTTCATAAGTAAGTTATCACACATACTTATATGAGTATTGTTATTTGATGAAAATTTATTTCCCTGTGTGAAGGGTCTGTCGGAGCAACGAACATGAATGAACACAGCTCCCGGTCTCACGCTATCTTCACCATCACCATCGAGTGCAGTGAGAAGGGTGTGGATGGAAACCAGCATGTCCGCATGGGAAAGCTTCATCTGGTTGATCTAGCAGTAGGTATCTGTGGCCACAAGATTTCTGAGAAAAACTAAACTACTTCCTCGAAAATGAGATGACACAGATGCCACCATGCTATATGCCTTATCGTCCGCAATCCATCTTACCATCACCAATTTACCTTCCATTCTAACCCCTTACAGGGCTCGGAGAGACAGGGCAAGACTGGAGCCACGGGTCAGCGATTAAAGGAAGCGACGAAGATCAATCTCTCTCTCTCCACACTGGGTAACGTCATCTCTGCCCTGGTGGACGGCAAGAGCACCCACGTGCCCTACAGGAACTCTAAGCTAACCCGTCTGCTGCAGGATTCATTAGGAGGAAACTCCAAGACCATGATGGTAGAGTGAAAGCTTGAGAACTGTTCTAGAAGCAATGTGTTGTTAGCAACAAATACATAATTTACCATACTCAACTTTTGTGTTCTTCAATGTCTCTCCACCAGTGTGCAAATATAGGTCCTGCAGACTATAACTATGATGAAACCATCAGTACCCTGCGCTACGCTAACAGGGCTAAAAACATCAAGAACAAAGCCAGGATCAACGAGGATCCTAAGGATGCCCTATTGCGCCAGTTTCAGAAGGAGATTGAGGAGCTGAAGAAGAAACTGGTGGAAGGTAAAAATCATCATGCTTTTTGGAATTCCCCCCCCCAGACTGTCTTTCTAAATGTTTTTGTGCTGTTTTAGGTGAAGAGATCTCTGGCTCAGAGGGCAGTGGATCAGAAGAGATGGATGAAGGTGACGATGAAGGAGGGGTGGCAGGAGAAGGCCGCAGAAGAAGAAGAGGTAAGAATTTGTAATTTATGTCCACATAGATACAAGTGTGCATTAGAGCAAATTACTTGTAATGATGCAATCTTCATAACCCTGAGGGCAGAGTTTATTTCCTTCAGTGGTTTGTATTTTTGGTAAATGGTTGGATATACATCTGTAACAGTTGCATATCTCTTAATGTCTTGTCAGGATGTTAATTGTAATATGAGTCAGCATTCAGTTCACAAGATAATCATGAAGTTGCTTTTAGGTCACCAGTTAGGCTTCCACAAACATAACACCTTTCTCATTCAGGAGTTTCCCTTGTATTCTCACCTTCTAACTCTTTTTTATTTTTAAGTGGAAACTAGAAAGTTAAAAGATAAACGATTAGGTCATTACATTATGTTGCAACACTGACACTAATGTTCCGGCGGTGAGGCCGTGTTCCACATTGTTTTATATTGACACCTATAGATTTTCCAGTTGTTATTGAGTGTTTGTGTTGCGTATGTGGAGGTGGTTTTCTTAGTGGGTTCTCCTTCCGGTTGCGTTATTTATAGTATTTTCTAATACGTTGTAATTCATAATACAACAGGCCTGCATGAAAATTTGATTATTTTTTTTGTCCCTTTAGTTGAGATTAGCTATTCATTTCAGTACATGTCAAAAACTTGCAGAACAGATTTTAGTGGCATTTGGTAAAAAGTTATTTTGGACATTATTAGTTTTTTGCTGCACACACTCAGATCAGAATCTGACTTATAGACAGGAAGGTTTCATGTACAATACATTTGCTTTGGTGTAGTTGGTGCATAACATAAACTGAGACTGTGTCTGTATTCATTCACTCATTCACTATTCTACTAGGTAGTTCTATGAAGAGGACTATATAGTGACCTCATCGACAAAATGAAAAAAACCTTTTCGGACACTACTCGGGTCACTTTCTCTACGTCGTCAATTACATCATTGTCGTCAAGCATTTAATATGTGCCGTATCAATGTAGGCTGGTGGACCATCCATGATAAATTCAGACATTTTTTTGGGATAAATACATAATGTAAGCTGTTTTGTTGATTTGCCTCTTAGCGAAATATTCTGAGTGAATTGGTAAGCAGTGCTGCAGCGTTCACTGTATATGTAAAGGTTTTCATTGCGAGAGGTAAAAACAGAAGGAGTTAAGCAGCGTGTCCTGCCGTCGTGAATGTGAATAAATACAAAGTTTGTGGCCGTTTGTCTTGGGATGCGCTTCTCTGCCCATATTAAATATTATTTCTGCTAAAGTAAATATACTTTATGGTTATGTTAATATTATCCATTTAATTGACACTCTAGCTGTTAAAGGTCCTGAGTTGCGTTCATGGATTACAGTGCATGTGTGAAACAGGCTTAATCCGTCCCCTGTGTCTGTGCCACTCCTGTGTTCTCACAGCCCACATCCCCACTCTTGTCCCAAATATTTTTGAAAGTGATAGCAAAGGTTCCTGGTGTTTTGATAAGGATGTCTTGGGACAGATCCATGAATTTAACTGCGACTGTTGCCCCGTTGAACAGATCCTTCCAAAGAATTGACACAATCTAATGTTGAATTTCCCCTACTTTCTTCCAAGCATGACCCAAATGAACACAGTTTTGACATTATATAGTTCTGCATGATGATGTCATGTTCCCAGTTTCAAGTCTGCCACGCTGTATTGTGTAATCTATAACTTCATCCACATCATGTTTCATAAGCGATGTTTTGTATTTTTTTTTGCCTCATGTTTCTCCGCTGTCACTACTCCTATGTCATGTTGTCATTGTTGCCGTTCCCTTGTTTGACTTGTGTTTTTTCCGCTCCGTGTCTCATATGTGGTGTCCCACTGTGTCGTCACAAGACTTTCAAGATCACTCTGTAATGTGTTGCTCTTTGTTTCTCTCTCTCCTCCTCCTGGTGCAAAATGCCGCCTGTCTGGCTTGCTATACACCTCTTAATTCAAGAAGAAAGAGGTTGGTGTAAGAATCGACATAGTCCTGTTGTCCTGTAGCACAGGTGTCTCTACTTGCACAAATTACCAAGATGGCCACCGTGTGTTTCAGTAGCTATTTCACTAACTGTGACTAACTGGATAACAGGTTTATCGTATAATGACAGTTAACATTGTTCTGTTTTGTCTATATATGACTACCATCCATGTGTCTCTTGCTGTCCATCTTCATAGCCACTAAAATAATCTTGCATTTCATATACTTTCCCTTATTTTAAATTTTTGTTGTACTAACAATAATTTCTTATTTTGCATTAGCAAGACATAACTTTGAGCAGCTGGCTCTAACTGGCACCCACTCTTAGGACATTGATTTGACTTCTAAAGTGCAAATTTATAATCTAAAACCGAATATATTAAATAATACTAATGCTGATTTAAAAAAAAACAAAAAAACACAGTATAGAATTAATCTGCATTCATATCGTTGTAACCTATACACTGACAAGTAACGTAGTATAAGAAGATCCATCTAAAACAACCTGTAAATGAACGACACCGTGGCTCCCTGTGTGTCTCTCAAGGGAGGAAGAAGGTTTCCCCGGACAAGATGGTGGAGATGCAGGCAAAGATCGAAGAGGAAAGAAAGGCCTTGGAGGCCAAGCTGGACATGGAAGAGGAGGAGAGGAACAAGGCAAGAGCAGAGCTGGAGAAGAGGGAGAAGGACCTTCTTAAAGCCCAGTGAGTTCTTTGTTATTCATGATGCTACAAATCAAATAATCTGCAGTGTCTTCTTTAATTGTTACTGGATGTGTTAATATGGTATCCACTCATTCAATGCCTGATCCTCCTTTCACCCCTTAGGCAGGAGCATCACCTTCTGCTGGATAAATTGTCGGCCTTGGAGAAGAAGGTAATTGTGGGTGGGGTGGACCTCCTGGCCAAGGCCGAGGAGCAGGAGAAGCTTTTGCAGGAGTCCAACAGTGAACTGGAAGAACGTCGCAGGAGGGCGGAACAGCTGCGGAGGGAGCTGGAGGAGAAAGAGGTATGAATAAATGTCCAACAACCAATCCCACTACCCAATACTTCAATAGCTGGATCAGCTGATTTAGTAGTACTTCCTTACCTAGTCGTTTCGAAAAGATTACATGGATGTGTGCATTAGTTGCATCATATTTAAAACTCCAACTCTCATGCTGTAACTGCAGTAAAGTTAAAGTACTGTCTACTGATCATTCTTGATGCTGTATTTGTTTTGTTTGGTAAAAATGTCTTTACCAAACAACTTAATGAACAATTTCACCCAAATTGAGGAGGAAGATGATGTGTGGGCATAAACAATTTAATTTCTAAAATTAGAATAGTACCATCTTTAGACATGCGTCAGCTGACATCAGCTGTCTACAACCAAGCTATGACATCATATACCACATGAGTTAATCTAAACGTCAGCTGATTTACACTGAAATGGCTGCATTTTGTGTTTGGAAAATATGGTTAGAAGCGCATACATATTTTCTCACTTTATTTGTTTTCAGAGAAATGCAAAGGGGACTTTGATCCAAATGTCAGGATTTGAAAACAATTTCTTATTTTCATAAAAAAATGTTCAAGACATTATCTTGACTTCTGCCCTTAAAACAGTATATGTAGGTTCTTTACAGTAATGACCACAGACGAAAGATTGCTTGCTTGTGCATAATCAGTGATCCTTCTCCCTCTTAAAACAGCAAGAACGTCTGGACATAGAAGAGAAGTACACTAGTCTGCAGGAGGAGGCTCAAGGAAAGACCAAGAAGCTGAAGAAAGTATGGACCATGCTGATGGCGGCCAAATCAGAAGTAAGCATAACGTAAAAGAGTAACACCGAGATAAATCATACACTGTCAGGGCAGCAGGGTGGTATAGTGTGTAGACTGTTATGAGTGACCTAAATGTTATGAAATACTTTTTAAATTGGAGCTTTAATTGATACGTTATGAAACTCAAGCTATGGTTAGATTTAGTCTTGATTGATCAGGAGAACAAAACAAGTTGATCCACTGTGGTTGTCGTGTTTCGTCTGTTAGATGGCAGATCTACAGCAAGAGCATCACAGAGAGATCGAGGGCCTCCTGGAGAACATTCGCCAGCTGAGTCGAGAGCTGCGACTCCAAATGCTCATCATAGACAACTTTATCCCCCAGGAATACCAGGTGTGAATGTGTACTTCTATGTGTAGCTCTACGACTCTTTGACTTAAATACCCACGACTTGTATGGTTCCCTCACATCGGTACACACAAAGAAGAGGCATGAAATGAAATAAAAACCTGCCATGGTCGCTCACAGACTTTCATGTGTATTGCTGTTTTTTCTATTCTGTGGATAATAACCAATTTTCTGTGCAGGAGATGATAGAAAATTACGTGCACTGGAATGAAGATATTGGAGAATGGCAGCTGGTGAGCTCACTTTGCATATCTCATGCACACACTGTGGTTTGCAGCTCGACGGATGTCAATTTAAAGATGCAAACTCTGAGCTTCTCCGTAGTGTGTGTGTCTTTGAACTGTACCTTGTGTCTTTCAGAAATGTGTGGCATACACTGGCAACAATATGAGAAAACAGACCCCTGCTCCAGACAAAAAAGAAAAAGATGTGAGTTCTTTGCACCCTTTTTTTTTCCTGCCCGACATTGTTTTTGTGTAATGACTGATGTTCCTGATATTTTTCTCTTTTCCCTCCATGACGATGTATTGTTGAGCTCTCTCTTCTTCTGTCTCTGCCTCTCGCAGCCATTTGAGGTGGATCTGTCCCATGTGTATCTGGCCTACACAGAGGAGAGCATGCGGCAGTCACTGATGAAACTAGAGAGACCCAGAACCTCTAAAAGTGGCAAAAGTGGCCGACCCAAGACTGGGCGAAGGTAATCTACTTTCTACACAAAGACAGTCAAATTTCCGGCCCTCACAATTTCAACTTTTTCAGGTTTCAAGTGAAATTGAGTCGCACAACATCAAATACTCCTATGAGTAAACCGAAGAGTTTTCGGTTATGGCTGTCGGTTACTGTGTTTAATGTTTCATTTATAGAACGTAGATAATATGCGTGATATATCGTGATAACGGCAAATGCGGTTATTCTGAGAAGTAAGAACGCTGAAAGCTCTCTGAGGTTGTTGATAACACTTATCGTGTATCTATCTTCACACAGGAAAAGATCTGCGAAGCCCGAAGCTGTGATCGAATCCCTTCTGCAGTGAAGACGGCACAGAGGAGAGCTTCGTTTCACCGTATCTTTTGTGTTACTTTTGGAAAAGAAGTCATTAGTCGAGTCTAAAGAATGAATTGTTGAACATTATTTAAAAGATGATCTGAATACACTGTATAGCTGGTATGGTTTGAAATGTGACGGAGTTGCACCGACGACAGGAGTAAGATCTCTTGGCCAAGAGGATCTGTTATTTGTCTTATAGTGGAAGACTTCTTTGTGGATGTCCAACATTTTTGATGTAGCTTTGGAACACATTTTGTTGGCAGCAGTTTCTGTTCAATTATAGCTCTTTTACCTAAGCACCTCTATAGAATCATGGAGAAATTTACAATAAACATGTTTCACATGCAACACATTTGGTTTTGACACTCTGAAAGAAGATGTTTAAAACAAAGTTGTGGACATGAACTATAAACTGCATTCATACCCTTTTGAAATTTGTTTTGCAACGAATACCACACCGGTTGAGTTGTAACTTCTTTATTACAGATTTCCTGCTATGTAAGAAACGGATTCATATTAAACAGCCCATGCTGATTGGAATACATTGTAATTGAATTAGGATTTAGGGTGTTAATTCACTTGCACAGGGTATGTAGTATCAAGTATGTAACTGTAAAGTGCATTATACCATTTCTTCTTGAGGTCAGAAGCGTAGGGGCATGCATGCCAGCCAGCTCATATGTTAGTGCCATTTGCTAATCTAAGCAAGTCATCTCTTTATTTATCTTTATAAGTCAGAACACTTTGTGTTATATTGATATACACCATACATACTGTTTGGCTTAGTTTATTGCACTAGTATGAGGTTTTTGTGGAGATCTTTTTTTTTATGATGTTCTGTAGATGCAAACTGACTTTTATTTTGTATCATAACGTATGTCAAATGTTTACATGCACCAAACCCCTGGATATTTTATTTATTAAATTATTTTACACGTTTTATCTCACATTCTTGTTGCCCTTTGTCAGTTCCATGATTAAATCGGCAATATTCCTATTTTGTTTATTGTTGCTTTTAAAAAAGGTTATATGAACACGTAACAGCAATCGCCACATTATTTTTATTAGCGTTTCCTACTGTTGTAAAATGTGTAAACCTGAAAGCGTAGCCCCAAGTTCAAAAGTGAGTTCTTCAGCGTGAAACTGCTGCTAACCGGAGACTTTTACTTGAACACTGATGATGGATCGGTCATACCCAAAACATTATAAGCAAAAGAAACTGACTTTAACAACAAACCACTGTGCCATTATAATTTATTGATGTATAAATGCAAATACTACAAAAATAAATATGTAGGAAAATAAATATGTTTCACAATAAATAGAAATAACTTATTTAGGGTATCCTTAACAGATGTTCAGTGCTCTTTCTGAACAATTCTTGACGGTCTCCACAAATGGTTTTAGGTGAACTGTATGGATGGTGTTCACAGGACAGTGTGTGATATTCTTTGCTTTCTGAAACAAAATCATTATGACAATTTTAGTTTTAAGTGCACAAAGATTTAGCTGAACACAAAAACTAAAGTGAAAAAGAACATGTTTGACATTAAACAGCATAGTCATTGTTGGAACAGATGCTTGATAGAGTAACAATTAGACATTTAATTTATGCATTCTGGCTGAACACATGTTCAATCACATTGAATTTCTCTTTACCGTGTACTGCTGCAACACACGGGTGAGGATTGATACATTGACTGGATACGGTTGTACGAGTTTCTCCAGAGCCTTCTCAGCCTTACAGAATATGTTCTGTGAAGAGAAAGGCACAATTAGTACAGTAGTGGTATTTAACACGTTGGACTTAGCACGGAATCAATCTAAAGAAACCAGCTGAGCTTCATCTTGAGGAGTTCCATGCAAGTTTACATCTATGTCAGACAAACGTGTACAATAATCCCAATAATTAGAAATGGTTTCCAACATACCCCACAAGTGTGTGGACCTGTTGATATGTTGATCTTTGCGTTCAGGCCCTTCAATGACAAGATATATAAATTAGTATATTATAAAACAAGCAAATCAACCATGTGTAGTTTTGTAGTGTTCTTACCTTGGACTCCTTCATCAGGGAGGCTGCCTCGTCACGAATTTGTTGCAGCAGCACTTTTTCTGTACTGTTGCAATTTAATTGTGCTGTGTAGACCATTGCAGCCAACACCAGTGTAAGACTTAGAATGATCTTCATATTTTTGAAAGAGACCGTGAGACAGTGCTGGTAGGTTGAGCAGAGAGGTTGAATACACTACACACTCTAATTTTACATTTATATATTGCCATCCTGACACTGACCACAGTATACAGATACGTCAGAGGAAGACCAAATAAGGACCAATGACTGATTTGTATCTGTTTTACTATGTTCCACGGGGTGCATAGCGTTATTACTAAGCAATTACCTGCTTATCCCTTATCAGCAAAACTCCCACCAAGAATTGCTTGTCATCACCTTGTCTTAACATTTTATGAAAGTTTTTCCTAATGTCTAAGGGTGGAATATCATTTCAACTTGCATATTCACGTTGTATCAAGTGTATTTTTATAATGACTGTTTGCTCACAGGTGAATTTAACATCCTGCTGTGAAACAGAGATGCTTACAGACCTTTTTCACACTGGACATTTTGACTTGTTGCAAAAGAAAAGCACAGGTAGAAGTGATGAAATGAATGACGACCCGGTTTATTTTAGGTGGTTGACAATGAGCCAGCAGGCAGACATTATTAATGTCAGTAATATTTTTAGGTACACTTGCGCTTTAATAGACAAGTCATTTTGACTTGTCTATTATGACAAGTCAAAATGACTGCGGGAAGTAAGAACATAGGAAATATGTTGAGTCAAGCTTCTTGCTTTATCCCACACATTAGAAAAAGGAAACTGTGACTGACAGACAATTCCAGCCTTGCTTCAGTTTCCTTTTTACTCTCATTGTTATAATACAGAGATTTATGTTATTATTATTGAAATAAAATGAACAAACAAGCTATACCTTCACTCAAAATAATGTTACTTAAAATAATTTCAGTAAAATATTACTGGTGATGGCTGCCAGCAATCATACCAATAATTTGAAAGACAGACCAGTTGAGGAGTACATAATTAAAATTGCAGCATATGTCATTCGACAAGTTCTTAAACTAATAGTTGACAAGATTGCAGAGTAGAGGAGAGACTGAAAGTCTCACTTAAACTAACACATTCAAATCTCCACATTTTACATACACTGATAACCTTTGTAGAGCAGCCCCATCTTCAGGTGACATTTGTAACTTTTCACAATGAAACCAGAGCAAGTTGTTTTTACAGGGACCCAAGCCACAGAAAAGTCAGGAATGCTCTAAATAATCATGTTATTTCATTTTTGCCTTGTCATGTTTTAGCTGCCTATGAGTTGTTAGCTGTTCCACTAAAAGAGACATGCCCCCTCTACACTCTCTGTTTTCAGTTAAATAACTGTTTGAGGCACAAATATTTAAAATGATCCTGCATTTCACACAGAAAGCAAAGACAGAGGAAACGTTTTTCCCTCTCTTACTCCATTAATCATCTGATGACATATCAGATGTGTTGTATGACCCTTTGGAAGAAGCTCAATCACCTAGTTGGGAATCACTGGCCCACACTACTCTATGAAAAGTAGTTGAAAATAACTCAACCTCAACCAGCTAACAGTAAAGTGCTGCTTACCAGTGGTGGAAGATGTACTCAGAACTTTTACATAAGTAAAAGTAGCAAAACAACAAAATAATCTGTAACAAGTAAAAGCTCTGAATTAAACATTTTAACTTAAGGAAAAGTACAAAAGTATAAGCATCAAAATATACTAGAAGTAATGAAAACAAAATGAAAGTACTCAGGCAGAACAATACATTTCAGAGAAAAAAAATGATATTACAATACTGACGATCATACACTGCTGGGTTGCAGTCAAGTCTTATCTTAATCCATAATAACACATTATAATGTATTTGTTAATTTTATTTAGTAGTATTAATCAGAATCTGCAATGTAACTAGTAATACATGTTTAATATAAACATATTGGAGTGAAATGTTCAATATTTGTCTCTGAAATGCAGTGGAGTAGAAGTATACAGTATCACATAAAATGTAAATACTCAAGTAAAGTACAAGTACCTCAAATTTACAGCACTTGAGTAAATGTACTTAGATATTTTCAACCACTGCTGCGTACACACTGATAAATCAGTATTACCAATCTAATGATGACATAAGGCCTATGTTGTTGTGTTCCTACTTTTCCTTCCATAAGTTATTTGAATACTTCTTCAAACCACGGGTTATTTATGATTTTATTTTTTAATCTATCTATTAATAATGCAAGATTATGTTGAGAAAAAGTGGTAACTGACCAACTATGCTTTAAGAAACACAAAATATCTACGTTTTAATAATATTTCTGAGCTTGGATAAGAGAGGGTGATTCTGACAAATACCTTTACCGTCCCCAGGACATTACTACACTTCATCAGGAAATATGATTAGAATCTTTCTAGATGCTATTTTTTATTTTTTTTGGTAAACCACATGATGGCTCATATAAACCATCTTCCAGGTAAAAAGAAACTTGTAAAAATGGCCTGAGAATGACTATTATATAGATAGATAAATAGATAGATAGTTACTTTATTAATTCCACAAGGGGATTTTTTTTTACCACAGCAGCAATTATGGTACAGGTAAATAAAATAACAGAGTACAAATATTAAATATAAAATGCAAATATCGAATACACAATATATACAATGAAATAGAATAATATTAAATTAACTAACTAAATAGTCGTATAAAGATTTAACCAAACAACAAATAAACAAACAGTGTAGCGCTGTTATAGTTATAAATGTCTGGTATTAGATGCAGTGCTACCATCCAAATAAAGAAAGAAGTTTAATTTTGAAATGTTACAACATGTAAATGGAAATGATTCGCTGGAATTTCCCAAAAACAAAACAGCGCGCCTTTTACTGTATCAACAAATGAACCCGGCCAGCAGCGTTTTACTTCCCATAGAAAATCCTTCCCTCGTTGGCTAAACGAATCAATAAGCTCCAGTGAGCGTGGGCCAAACAGAGCAGGAGCGCGTCAGCGGCGGTCAGCCAATAGGCAAGCGTACAAGATTTAGGCTAGTGCGCCATTTTGCTGCGTCCACAGCCATCCGGCAAGATGGTCCCTTTGCTTTGTCTCAACCTGACCGGAGTTGTTTCGGTATTCTGAGGCTATTCCTGCTTCTGCACCATCATACATCTGCAAATTAGATTGAACTCGCCCCTTATAACAAAAACGAAAGGTGTCTGTATAAGTCAAGAAATGACGACGGTGAAAAGCAGGTAGGAACACAGTTTAGCTTGTTTGTTTAGACGATGTCAATTCTGCATTGATTACTGTAACTGCGAGCCGGGCCATTGGTGCCTATTGCTAGTTAGCAAGCTAGGCTAGCAAGCTAGGCTAGCTGAGTTGTAGCCATTAGCTGCGCAGCCGGCACGGTTTAAATTCGTACACATGTAGACTCAGATGTGTAACGTTATATGTGGTACAGAATATTTGTTAAAGTAAACAACCATTTAAAGCGCAATTATTCGGTTTGTGTTGTAGCTGGCTACATGTTACAGTGCTACTTTGGATGCTTCTATGTAACGTTACTACCAGGTTGTCGTTAGCGCGCTGGTTCGTCCCAGTTCATCACCAAAAGGGAGGCCTGCGCGTGCATTTTTCCGTTGCATGCACATGCATTTGGACGTTTTAATGCACTGTCGAGATTTCAATTTAACCAGGGCAGTGGAAATAAGTAGTTGCGAATTAACGGCGACCGCTATAAACCTGCTAATGATAGCGAGCCTGAACTTGGCATTGATAGTCAGGAGTTCCTGTGTTGTCAAAACATGGAGATTGCGTTGAGGATAAAGAAGCAGCACGGAGCTGTTAGATGCAGAAGGGTGCGCTCCTTGCACTGACACTGGATTTTGGATGCATTTAGGGCTGGTTGCTGCTGGCAGGACTGAGTGATGGCTCAACACAGCGGATAGCTAATATCTAATCAGCACATTATGATGACGCCTAACGGCACAATAAACAGTGCAGCCTCTGTCTCCAAATACACGCGCGTAAAAGCATGTAACGTTAGGCGATGCACATATTTAATTGTATGAATATATAATCACACACGGGATGTAATCGGTTGATCGCAAATATTAAGGGCTTATTAACTGTATAAAGTAAAGTCTAGTATTTCCCCCCAATAGACTAAAAACAACCAAAACATTGTCTGGAACCTTTGACTTAACCAGTATAAACATGTCCAGTAGGTCATAGTAAATATAATTATGTGTATTTATTGTTACTACTCTGTCTAGGAAATGTGTATGTCAAATATTCACATAGCTTTGTTTTGTTAATGCAATTTTATTGTGTATATAGTGAAAATATATAATTAATGAATTATTTTTGGTAATTTCATCCAGGGCTGCTGTGTATTTTACGGCTTATCATGGCATTTTAGATTTGTATCAGTGCTCTCTCTGCTGTTTTACACAATATGTATGTCTTTCTTGCTTGTCGTTTAGTAGAAGAATTGAGTCTTGTGCCAGGCAGCTTGGAGAAAAGAATAAAATTATCAAATGTATTTTAGAAATTCTGCTGCTTTGAATTCAATTAAATACGCAAACAATGGAACCTTAAACACAGGCTATGGTAATACAGAAATCGTGGAGTTGTGATATCAAGTACTGATCGGTATAGGCTGTAAAAACACTGCTTGCTTGTATTTGGTCTCTGTAAAAAAAAAACAAAAAAAAAAACATCTTATCTACATATATTTACAAACTAAAATCTCTGTAATTCAGACACGACATTGTAAAACATCTTAATTTACCAGTGTGTTTATCGGGAAACAAATCTTCAAATGTCTCTCCAGGTAAAATGAGTCTGGCTTCTTCTGAATCGCACCAAGACCAAATGTCAGAAAAAGCCGAGGAGGTAAGTCTGCAGCTTCTTTGGTTGTCAAACAATGTGTTTTGACCTCCTGTGTTATTTTTATACAGATAAAAAAAAAAATGTAAGGCATTTGTTTAGTGTTTTTGTTTTTACCTGTCAAGCTATTTAAATATGTCTTGTATTCTCTTCAGCCTGGAAGCTCAACAGAAACTATGAAGCCCTCTTCTCGCAACAAGAGGTGAGGAGCCGTATCTTCTTAAATGTGGCTGTTATTGTTTTGTTTGCAGTTGCATGTTCTCAAAAGACACTGCTTGAAATATTAAAGCTGTGTGTCAACTCATTTTAGGAAGCCCACTACTGTATCTAAGCACACTGGACTGAAAGAATCCGACGCCTCAGCTGAGAGTGAAAATGAAGGTGCCACTTCTGACAGTCCTTCAGACAATAATACAAGCAGCGTATCTAAAGGTATGAACTATGGAGGTACTTGTTGGTCTTAATCAAGATATTGTTGATGCTGATTTGAGACTTTTCTGCTTTTGCCTCTGTTTAGGCACTTTAGTGATGAGGCCAGCTGGAAATGATAATAAAGGTGCCATGAAGCTCAGAGTAGATTTCAAACCGAAACATACAGGTGACTGAATTCAATTATTAGGAAACTATTTATTTTTAGTATGTAGATGATGAGAACAAGCATATGGTTTTAATGTAAATGAACTGGATAGCCTGAAAGTAAGAGGAAAAAGTGAAATGAAGAAAGGGACAATTATTGTTTTCTTTTTTCCTCCTTATCACAGATGATACCCTGCAGAAGAAGGTAAACTGCACTGCCTGTGGTAAACAAGTAACCCAGTTTCAGCGCAACTCTGTATACGAGCATCCTGCTCTCAAAGTACTGATTTGCAAGGTAGGAAAGTTCAAATATACTTTCCAACTATTTTCATAGCCATTATAGGGGAAGTTCCACACTGAAATTTTTCGGTCTTTCCATTCTTGATGTCTGACCAAATTATTTCCTCTCCCTCTAGTCATGCTACAAGTATTACACAAGCGATGACATCAACAGGGACTCTGATGGGATGGATGAGCAGTGCAGGTAAGGCATTTTACACATTTTCTTTGTTAAAATAAAGTAATAAGAAGCACAATAGAAGTAATAAGATATGAAGACTAATATTGTCGGACAGCCTTGAGATCTCAAAAGAACATGACATTGCATTAGGCGACCATGATGATTTTAGTTTGACATGGAATTCACACAAAAGCTTGTTTTTTGTTGTGTTTGACATTTTATACATATGTTTTGGCTTGGTCCTTATCCAAGTGCCAATAATTTAGGGAACATATAACATATGTGAAAACCTCAATTGCTATATGCCCTAAACTTTGTTGAACTGTTCCTACCCAGGTGGTGTGCTGAAGGTGGCAAGCTCATCTGCTGTGATTACTGCAACAATGCCTTCTGCAAGAAGTGCATCCTGCGCAATCTGGGCAGGAAGGAGCTGTCTGTCATTACTGATGAGAACTCAAAGTGGCACTGCTATGTCTGCCGGTCAGAGCCCCTGCAGGATCTGGTCTCCAAATGCCACAGCATCATGGAAAAACAAGAACTCAAGGAACGAAAACCAGACAAAAGTGAGGAACGCGAGAGCAAGAGACACAAGAACAAAGCAGTCAAAGAGCACAAAGCCATTGTCAATGGGAAAGAACACACCGAAGGCTCAGGGACCATGACATTCTCCTACAAAAAACTGCAGGTGCCCAAAGAACTCATAAAGAAAGCAAAAAAGCTTGTTGAAACTACAACTGGTCTGAACAATACATTCATCCAGTTCATCCAACAGGCAGCTGAGGAGCAGGGAGATAAGTCTATCAGGTATCGGCATTTGAAAGCCTTCAGGGCCGTGCTTGCTGATTTGAAAAAAGCCCACAGTGCTTTGGATGCGGCTTTGGGGCCTGAATTCAAAAACATGGAGTTGCAGAATGGTAACGAAGGGCAACACATTGTGAGAAAGAGCACTTGTGTTGCGTCTCCTGTAGAAAACGACCACATGGATAATATGACTGATGCAACGGAGGAAGCTGACGACCTAGCAGCGAAGAAAGCTGATGACCTAGCAGCGGAGGAGACAGCCAACGACGTAGCGATGGAGGATGCCGATGTAGTGGCGGAGGAGGTCCCTGACATAGCAGTGGAGGAGGCTGATAACTTAGAAGCGGAGGAAGATGAGGAGGCTGACCACGCTGCGGTGGAGGAGGCTGACCACGCTGCGGTGGAGGAGGCTGACCAATCTGTGGCGGAGGAGGTGGAGGAGGAGGCTGACCACGCTGTGGCAGAGGACGCGGAGGAGGCTGACCATGCTGCGGTGGAGGAGGCTGACCACGCTGCGGTGGAGGAGGCGGAGGAGGCTGACCACGCGGCGGCGGAGGCAGACACAGCGCAGCATAATGAGCAGGAAGTGTCGGATGAGACTAAAATGAAAGACAACCAAACAGAAACTGATGTAACCAAAAAGACAATTAAAACTGAAGTATGTGACGATGGGCTAGTGTCGGCTGGTGAAATGTCTCTAGATCACGACATTATGTCTGTGCCTCCTTCGGTTCCCGAAGAGCTTTTTCAGATGGTGGAGAGTCTTGCAGATTCCACCATGCTCTCACAGTCTGACACTGACTTGGTCACAGACGCTGTCAAAAAGTCAAATGGAAACTCAAAAGACTCTCAACCTTCCCAGCCCAAGGTGAAGAACCTCATAGTCAAACTGACTCCTGTGCCAGTCGTGACAACGCGTGGTTCAAGGTCCTCCAAAAACAAAGAAAAGGCTGGAGAGACGCAAAAAAAGTGTGAAGAAGTTCGTGAGAAGGAGAAAGGCGACGCTGTTAAAGGAGCAGCAGATAGGACAGCCAGCCCACCACCCAGCCGTCGCTCTAGTAGATTGAAGACCACTCCCCTGAGGAAGCAGGCTGAGAATAAGGGCAAGGAAGAATCCTCAGAGTCAGAGGAAGATAGTAAGGGCAAGGCCAAATCCTCCAAGAAATCCAGTAAGAGCAACAAAGAGAATGTGAAGGAGACCAAGGATTCAGAGATGAAGACAATGGATTCTGACTCTGACGAAATTCCTAATGTACTGCTGGAGAAAGCGGCAGCAGGCCACAGCACAGATGAGGAACAGGGAAGCACAAGTGCTAAAAAGTGTTTATTCAAACTAAAAAACACATCCACACAGGATACAGACAAAGCGTCCAAACGCAAAAGGAAGTGTGAAAGCTCTGATTCAGACTTGGGGAACAAAAGTAAAAAGACGTCCAAGAATAAGAAACGGGATGGCTCCGACTCGACCAACTCTGACTCTGACCAGGAGAAGGAGACTAAGAGTAAATCGACCACAGCGAAGAGGAGATCTAGCCGTGTGAAGAAGCAGGATGAAGCCAAAGAAGAAGAAAAAAGTTCACCTGAGAGGAAGGCAGCCAAGCGGAGGCGGTCTTACGAAGTAAAGCGCAAGGGAAGGAGCCCCAAAGCAGCCTCCAAGCTGCAGTTGTCCTCCAGCGAGGAGGAGGAGGGGGAGGAGGAGGAGCAGCAGGCTGAAGGTGATTCTGGAGAGGACAGCGACGAGCAGAAGATCAAGCCCATTGTGGAGGATAACGTGGTTGGAGGAAGTGGACCTTTCCATCAGTCCTCGGGTAATTCTTTCTAGAAGAGTTTAGTGGCCCTCAGCGTCTATGAGTTACGTAGTTATAAGTTAAACATTCTGGGAACCGCGCTCATTCTCCTTCTGAACATTCTCATGTCTGTAGGTAAATATGTAGCTGGAGCCAGCAGGCAGTTAGTTTAGCTTAGCATAAAGCTAGCCTGGCTTTGTCCAAAGGTAACAACGTATGCCTACCAGCATTTTTAAAATCACTCTGAACATCTACTTTTTGTTGAAAAAACCCCCGAAGTTTATGAAGTAACTTCCTAGAGTCTTGTGTAAAAGAAAGAAATATGAATTCTACGGCTGGTTCATAGACGCTTTTTGCACTGCGCAGTGGAAGCCCAGAGATTACAACAAAGTTGTAGATTTCTCTCTGACCAGAGTGAGTTTATGGGCAGGATTATGTACAGGGTTACAGGAAACAATGGGCTAAACAAAAGTCGTGGGCTGAACTAAGCTAATCTTCTGAGAAATGTACAGAGACATTCAAACCAGCCCTCAAGATGTGTATTCTTTGTCAGAGAGAGACCCAACAGATCTGTGAGTGTGTTAACATAGTACTGTCATGACAAAAGACCAAAGGGATGATAGTTGAGCTGTGACTCCTCATGTAATACCATGCTCGTAGTCATGTCTGTTGATGTTGTCATTGGCGCACATGTTCACTTATTATTTTTGTACGGGGAACGTATAGTCAGAACAATAGTCGTGTAGTGTGAACGAAGCATCAGTCAAAATGTCAAATTATTCCTTCCATTAACCGCACGTGTGCTATTTTGTTGTATAGGAGACGAAGAGGATGATAAAGAGAGAGTCTCTCAGGATTGTGAAGACGATGACGATGATCCTGAAAACAGGTACTTGCAAAACAACAAATTGTAAAGATGGAGGCAATCAAGAGGCATGTCTACATCATTGATCAACGTTTTATTTTTACTGGGTGTTGTAGGAAATTTAATGATTTGAAAATCAGGTAGAGCTGTTTAATCTAATATATTAGCTCAGCTCTGACAGCTTATTGCAATACTTGACTCACCAAGCACAGTGTGAAGGCCCACAGCCTGGTCTGCACTGAAGAGTGTTGAGTAGCTCCAAGCAGAAATTGATATCACATTCCTGTGATGTAATAGTAAAGTGCAGAAGAGCCTTTTCTTTCTTTATGTATTTACTTGTGAGTAAATGTAACATTTTTGTCATATTTTCATCAAAGATAATCAATTATTTGTTCAGAAGTCACTTGATTCAAGAAAGAAATCATTTAAAATGTGAGTCTCTGCGTTCATTGAGTTAATTCTCTAGAAGCACATTTGATGTGATTGATGTGAACCTCCTTATTTTTTTTGTTTGTCTGACTTTCTTCTCATTTCTCCTGAAGGATTGCAAAGAAAATGCTTCTCGCCCAAATAAAATCCAACTATTCTTCTGGAGCAGAGAGCTCATCTGATAATGAAGGAGCAGATAAGGATGAAAAATCCTCCAAGAAAGCTAAAAAGGAAGATGATGATGATGAAGATGATGATGATGAAGATGAAGAGCAACAAGGTAGTTTACCAGAACTAGACGTACCTGGTTTTGATATAAATAAGCCTCTTTTATTGTGCATCATCTCAAACTATTGGTTTCTCTCTTTTGAAGATGAGGATTCAGAAGCCTCCAGTTCTGAAGTTGAAGTGAAGAAGCGTGGAGGACGCCACAAACTGCTTCGTCATAAACTCTCCCTGAGCGAGGGTGAATCCGGAGAGGAGAAAGCTACCAGTAAAGACAAGAAGAAGGGGGGCAAGAAGAAGTCAGGGCAGAAAGGTAATTTAGAATCTTTTATTTTCCCCGTGTGTCATGTCCAACAGCCCGAGCACCGATATCCTGAACTCTGATACCGGGAGCGTGACTTTTGTTTGTTTGTCTTTTTGTTTGTTTGTTTGTCTGTCCCTCAGTTCGCAGCGATGACTCTTCAGACTCAGACTTTGAGAAGTCAGAGTCCAGTGAAGGGTCGGGGATAAGCGAGGAGCTCAGCGAATCAGAGAACGATGGGAAACGTCGAAAGACCAGGTGAGAAGAGAGAGAACTTCAATCAATCAATAGTAACTTATTACTGCCACCCGATCTGGATTGATCTCCTGCTGCTCTTGCTTGAATGGATTCTGCTTTGTGGTTCTGTAGAGCTGCTAAGAAGAAGGATGAAGCAAAACAGAGAAGTTACAAGCAGCAGCAGCAGAAGAAGAAGAAGCGACGCAGGATCAAAGTTCAGGATTCCTCTTCCAGCAATGAGAAGGTGTTTGAAATGCAGAGCACTCGGTAGTCTTGAACTGCCCCAAAGTTTCTTCTTTTTCTACAGCAGGATTTGCCAGGTGGACAAAATGGATCCACATAACTTTTAGTAGTCAAGTCATGCATGACACATAAAAAGTGATTTGAACTTACCCCTGGAGTGTGTTGTGAGGAATATTGAGGGCACAACTTAATCATGGGGCTGCTGGGCTCCTGATCAGAGGCAGTGAATTTTTTTTTCTTCTGAGGGCTGAAGATCAGAGGGCTGACTTTAATGCTTATTTCCACAGAGTGGAAAGGAAGACGGTGATGAGGATGATGAGGACCACAAACAACGCAAAAAGATCCGCAAAATCCTGAAGGACGACAAGCTGCGGACGGAGACGAGAGATGCGCTGAAAGAGGAGGAGGACAGGAGGAAACGTATAGCTGAGAGAGAGGCACTCAGGGAGAAACTTCGAGAGGTAAAACTGAACAATTCTGAAGCACACAAAATAAAAGTAGATGTTAGACAAGGAATTATGAAGTTTAACTTAATAAAACTAGCTCTAAGCAGCTTTTTTTAAATCAATGCAAGTATTTACATTTATTTAAAAATACTATAATTTATTTCTTAAGCATATGAATTGTGTGTTTTTATGCAAAGGTAACATTTAAAAGTTTTGACGGTGGAAATTATGTTTTAAGACGGCCCTGAGTCGGTGGTAAAAAAAAAAGTTAGTCTGGAGCTTCGCTATCAATAATAGTTCTTAATATAGAAAATTGGAAACAGGTCAGACTTTTAAAAAAATCCGAAATTCCAATTTCTTATTCTTATTAAAGCTATATGAAAAAATTGCGTATCCCTGGATATGGAAAACGCTTATTGAAAAGTTGTAAAAGATATTTTTCTTGACTTTTGAAATGAACCTGACGTGTGTGTGTGACTCTGCTCTCTCTCTATTGCTTATCCTTAATCAGGTGATTGTGGTGGGGGAGGAGTCTTCCCACGTAGTCTGTCCCTGTCCCATCACCACCAAACTGGTTCTGGATGAGCAAGAAGAGACCAAGGAGCCGCTGGTGCAGGTGCACAGGAACCTGGTCACAAAACTCAAACCTCACCAGGTTGACGGTAAGGTCACAAAACCTTTTTTTTTTTTTTCTTTCCTTTTTTTTTAGGCCCTGTTTTCTGTTTTTAAAACCCTGATTTTCATAATTGCATCCACATTTTGGGAAATTCCATGACATTCTGTGTTATGTCTCTGATTTAATTTTTTATCATCAAATTCCACAATTCTGTCTGTTTTCTGCATCATGGAAATCATGATTGGGCCTCATATGAGCCAGAATGAGCCTGCATGTGAAACAGAGAGGCTCTGGACTAATGTCCACCCTCCATCTTTGTGTTTCATCTCAGGGGTGCAGTTCATGTGGGACTGTTGCTGTGAATCTGTGAAGAAGATCAAGAAGTCTTCTGGCTCCGGCTGCATTCTCGCCCATTGCATGGGTCTGGGGAAAACTCTGCAGGTATGCAGGAGAGAGCAACACTAAAGCTGTGCAATATGAATCTTAATCTGTTTGATATGAAAAAAGGCAACACTAGGGCTGTGTTTCTACCCCTCTCACACAATTTGGCACATATTGATGTACCTGGAATTGTATATTTAATTTTCAGTGAATGAATTTGGGTTCCTCAAACCTGCGATAGTGCATGAAAGAATTGTGTATATATAATCTGCCACCATGAGCCTCTTAAACCCTGATGAGTTAATTGGTGCTTGCAGACCTATGTGGTTCAACACCGTAAGCCACATTTGACTGTAGTTCTGTTTTTGCCCTGTAGGTGGTGACGTTACTTCACACTTTGCTGCTTTGTGAGAAGCTCGAGTTCACCACAGCACTGGTGGTTTGTCCTCTGAACACTGTCCTTAATTGGCTCAACGAGTTTGAGAAGTGGCAAGTAGGACTGAAGGATGACGAGAGTTTAGAGGTAAGGAGCTGCCTTGTTACTATTTGACAGCGGTGCCATTGTTTCTTGTGTGCTTCCATTTCACTCCTGATGTATGGTTTCTCTGTCTATCTTGTGTCTACCAGGTGATTGAGCTGGCCACAGTGAAGAGGCCACAGGAGCGAGCATATGCCCTCCAGCGATGGCAAGATATGGGCGGCGTCATGATCATCGGCTACGAGATGTACAGAAACCTGACGCAGGGCAGGAACATCAAGAGCAAGAAGCTCAAAGAGATCTTTCAGAAGTCACTGGTAGATCCAGGTACAGTGCTGTGTTTGAACTGCAAGTTTAAGTAGACATCAATTTAAAACATCCCTCTTATGTACGAGTTGTTTTTTTTCCCAATGAGAGTGAACGGAAAACATTTTTTTCAATGCTGATGGGTGACACTTTCACTTTTATAGCATGGTGGTCTCAGTCTGAACAGTCACATCTTTAATTGATGCAACTTTAATCCCACCAAGATTACTTTCATTACACTTCCTTGCTTGTTGGTTCAGCATACACAATATTGGTTGTGCTAGTAAAAAATATGGACAGCTGTGAAAGTTTTTCCAACTAATGATTAAATAAAATGGGGCCGGTCAGCGTTCAAAAGCATTTTGTTATAATTTTATTGCAAATTCTCAGCTGGCATCCATTATACATTCATGTGGCATTGGTCAAATTAGTCTCCATTTTGATATGTTTGTTTCATCTGCATGCACTTGCTAGAGGAAATGACTTTGATATTGTTGTTGGTACATGTGTGTCAGTTTTTTCAATTCTGTCTCAGGCTGTATTTCCACCCGTGTTAAACTTTCTTTCTTTTTTTTCCTCCCTCCAGGTCCAGACTTGGTGATCTGTGATGAAGGTCACATCCTGAAGAACGAGGCATCTGCTGTGTCCAAAGCGATGAATTCTATCAGGACGAGGAGGAGGATTGTGCTCACTGGAACGCCTCTGCAAAATAACCTTGTTGAATGTGAGACTGCCTGGTTATATAGGTGATGTCAGACCAACATTTCATGGGGTGGTGTGAATGTATCTAAAACTTGTGATTTTTCTCTGTTTACCAGACCACTGCATGGTGAACTTCATCAAGGAGAACCTGCTTGGGTCCATTAAGGAGTTCAGGAACCGCTTCATAAACCCCATTCAAAATGGTCAGTGTGCCGACTCCACGCTACAAGATGTCCGGATCATGAAGAAGAGGGCTCACATCCTCTATGAGATGTTGGCCGGCTGTGTCCAGGTAAAGAAAAATGTCCGGAAGAATTGACTCTTGCTCTCTTTGACCTCCCTCTCTGCTTCCTAAAAATTATATTTTTTTTCTGCTTCCCACAGAGGAAAGATTACACAGCGCTCACTAAGTTCCTGCCACCTAAACACGAGTATGTGTTGTCGATCAGAGTGACTCCAATTCAGTGTAAACTCTACAGGTACTACCTGGAGCACTTCACAGGTGAGAACCACGCTCTTATGAACAGGAACACGGGGCCGTTCTCCTTTCCAGAGTCTGTGTCTCCTTGCTCTGGCTTGTGACCTGGAAATCGATTTCAGATCTCTAGGTCGGGGAGCGAGGAGGCTTGCTAGAGGAGCTATAGGGGAGGAAAAACAGTGTATCCTTTATGGAAGTCTTGTGCATCCGTGGCAAATAGAAGAGGCTTGACACACCTGGAATAATCTCAAACCATGGCAGGACTCACTACAAATGTAACTGTTCCTTTTTGTTTTCATAAATTGTAGTGATATAAGATAAGATACACAATCAAAGTTTATGCCCTTCAGTTTTTGCAGTTCCTAAAAAGGCGATGTTCTAGCTGTATTCCTTAATAAAGTTTCACCTTGTTATAATTTGTGTTGCCTCGAAAGTAACAAAGGTGTTGAAGGGCAGTGCCACTTGCTTGCCTGTTTCAAACTACTTTGATCTTTTTAGGTGTTAGGAGCAGCTGGGCCTCTAGGGGCTGCTAGCAGGGCTTTAACAGTGTCAAGTCTGATTGCCCAGACAGGAATTTAGCCGAGTCTCAGACTAGAACAAAATTCAATTGAGAATTCCACTGGAAAACATGCGTAGCCTAGGACTAGACTAAACCCTTCTGCAGGAGTCTTGTTTCTCTTAAAAAGTGCTCTCTTGACTGGCTGTCTTTTACTCAAGACAAGAGTTTGAGATAAATGGAAGGCCTTTCTGGTCTCGCTTTCTCATGCTGTATTGTTAAGTCGTTTAGTGTGTGTGTGTGTGTGTGTGTGTGTGTGTGTGTGTGTGTTTGAGAGAGTGGCAGCTGGCAGAGTGCCGCAGGCAGGGTTTAAGCCCAGTTTCCCACGTCTCCCTAATGAAGAGCTCTGGGAAAGAGGGAACAGGGTGGGGAGGTAAAAGGGGGAATGTGGGGGCATAAAGGAAAAGGAAAGAAATTTAGAATGAGAAGGGGGCTAGAGGTTTTACACCAAAAGCGAAAACAAAGAACAGGGGAGTCGGTATTTATGAAGAGGAGTGATTGGGAGGGGGTTGGTGGTGTGTGCTGTGACTCATTAGGCCAGGTTGTCCACATGGCAAAGTGCTGAAGTTGTGGCTCTGGACCTCCACAATGGTGTTTTTGGACTCAAGACCACCAATCGGTCAGCAGGAGGGGAAAAGCCACGATTGTTCGCTCCTTTTGCTGTTGCTTATGTAAACCTACCGTAACTTCTGACATCCCTGGCTCAATGCAGGCCAACACACAGAGCAGTTGCAACATCAACATTTCAGCAGCTGCCACTAAGTTAAATTCATGAATCCGCTGATTAAACAGATCAGATTAGACAGGTTGTAGTTTTGTCTGGTTGTAGTTGCAGTCCAAAGACTGACTGGCTATGATTTGAATGTGTAAATGATAGACTTTACTCCAGTTTATCCATAGTAAGTTGATTAGGCAGATATCAATGTTCAAGTTTTGTTGCATTACATTTTCCACATAAGTCTAAATGTTAGAAGAGATTGAGGACACGCTGTCAAGTTCATAATGCAAACCTGCATCCGTCTTCCTCCTCACACTCTTTTCCTCATGTGCAGGTGTGGGGAATGCTTTGGAGGGGGGCCGGGGCCGCGCAGGGACCAAACTCTTCCAGGATTTCCAGGTGCTCAGCAGAATCTGGACCCATCCCTGGTGCCTTCAGCTGGACTACATCAGTAAAGAAAACAGGGTAGGGCTCGGGCAGACGAGACCAAACCGCACTAAACACCAACTCAAAAGCTGGGAATACATTAGCGCAAATCTCTCACACACACACACACATATATACACACACACACGCACACACACACAGCGGGAAAACAATAGAAACTTAGTGCTGACAGGTCGTGCAGCAGGGGAGAACGGCACGCTTCTTGACACTGCAGCAGAAATTTTCCCATATGCATCATTTCTGCTGCCCACGATCCAGCTCTGTTGGGTTGACCTGTATCGTCGCACAGACTCACACGTACACTCTCTTGCAGGGTTTCTTTGACGAGGACAGCATGGACGAGTTCATCGCTTCAGAAACAGAAGAATCGTCCATGAGTATGACCTCTGAGGACGAGAAGGCCAAAAAGTAAAATAAGATTTCACTCCCATTTCCATTTTTGTTGTACATTCATACATTGATGACCTCATTTAACTGCCCTTCTGTTACTCTCACTGACCCCGTCTCTTCCACCGCTCCTCCTTCCTAATAGGAAAAAGAAGCAAGGGAAGGGAAAAAAGAGAGGCTCTGATGACTCGGACAGTGATGACGTGGAGGTCATCAAGGAGTGGAACACCTGCTCTCGGGGCAAAAACGGAGAGAGTCGAAGCAGACCAGAGATTGTAGAAGAACGTAAGTTTGTTCCACACATACAGGAATATCTGCTCAGAATGATTACTCTTAAACACGTAAACGTAAACTAAAATCAAGACAGCAGGTTTTAGGAACTTCACTGAAATTACAAAGAATTTAATTAATGACATTCTTGTTTTGGCAACTAACATCTGCACATACTGCAGCTGTAGCACAGCAGAGGAACATGTAATAGTAAAGCTCTGTATTGTAAGCTTGATGCCTTGAAGTGTGTTGTGAGACAATACAGACTGCATAAAGACTAACCTGTAACTAATCCGTGCATCACAAACAGCCCGGCCCGCTAGCTCAACACCAGGTAGTCCCACTCACGACTGGCACAAGGAGTTTGTCGTTGACGCCGACGCCGAGATCCTGGAGCACTCTGGGAAGATGACGCTCCTGTTTGAGATCCTGCGCATGGCAGAGGAATTGGACGAAAAAGTGTAAGTGTCTGTATTCTACATGCAAATAATATCCTTTTTTAGCCTTTTATGTTATACAGTGTTTGGATTAATCAGAGGGACCTGTAGCTTTGGTGAAGTGACACTGGTGCATCTTCTGTCCTCTTTCGTCATCAGGTTGGTGTTCAGTCAGTCTCTCATCTCTCTGGACCTGATCGAGGACTTCCTGGAGCTGGCTTGCAGAGCTAAAGATGATGAAAAAGTCTCTCCATACAAAGGTGAATGTCTGCAGGGCCTCTAATTCCAGAAGTTCTCATTGTACACAGTCCATGTGTTAACCGTACGCCTATGATCAACTTCCCTCTTTAATGTCATGATTTGAATGGTTGCTTTTGGTTTCATGATGTGCTAAAATACATACAGCAATTTTCAATATTCTAAGCCAGCTACTGACTTATGGATCTTGTGGAGCCCAGTTGTGTCTCACGGTTCACTTTTGTGGTTTTACACTGTCTTTGAACTGACTCAACTATGTGTGAGATATAAAAACCCCCCGTTAACATTAGCTTTGGAGAAGTATTTTCATATGGAGATGCAGGTTTCACACTTGTAAGAGAAACCTCATGCAACATGTATTTTTGTACACGCTGGTGTGCTTATTACCCTTAAACACACACACACACACACACACTCACCGCCGCTGGTGTAAGGTCATGTTCCTAATTAAACTCCAGCAGCTGTTTTTACTTTCATTTTGAAAATGATTAGACCTTGACTTTTTATTCTACAAAAAAATGTTTGCTCAAGGGTTTGTAATTTGTAATGAAAAGATCACAGTGCCGTAATTGGAAACATACTGACATGTTGGTTATGAAGGCTGGTAGGGGGTTGGCCATCTTGAAAGCTAAACACGGCTGGCCTCTAACCAACACAACAGTCTATCCGCTGTCTACTAATACCCAAACCAAGTCTTTTTGTCAAGGAAAAGGCCAAGTTGATGGTGACACGTGTGGTTTTGAAGGTTTTGTGAAGCATAGCTGTAGATGATGAGCAGCCGTATAAGATTTCTTAACTGTAATATGTCTGTGAAGGTGAAGGCAAGTGGTTCAGGAACATTGACTACTATCGTCTGGACGGCTCCACCAACGCCACCACCAGGAAGAAGTGGGCTGAAGAGTTTAACGACACCACTAACATCAGGTATTATACTGTTTAATTTTAAGCAACACAGAACAACAATAATAATGGCAAATTACCAAATGTTTGATGCTTAAAATGAAAATGGTTTCATCATGCATTTAAAAGCACTAACTCTACGCTCTCTCTTCCCAGAGGTCGTTTGTTCCTAATTTCAACGCGAGCCGGCTCTCTCGGTATCAACCTGGTGGCAGCCAACAGGGTCATCATCTTTGACGCCTCCTGGAACCCTTCCTACGACATCCAGAGTATCTTCAGGGTCTACCGCTTTGGTCAGATTAGGACCGTTTTTGTGTACAGGTTCCTGGCCCAGGTGAGCTTCTCAACCCGTTTTGGTACTTAAGCTGTAATTCTTCTTTCTTGGCTGTCTTCTCATTGTATCCTCTTCTTCCAGGGTACAATGGAGGAGAAGATTTATGACCGGCAGGTAACCAAACAGTCTCTGTCCTTCCGGGTGGTGGACCAGCAGCAGATTGAGAGGCACTTCACAGGTGTGGAGCTGGCAGAGCTCTACACCTTTGAGCCAGACATGCTGGATGACCCCTCAGGGAAGAAGAGCAAGAAAGCCACACCCATGCTCCCTAAGGTAAACATGTACATACATATATGCCATGTATGCTCTTAAATTGTTCAATTCGCTGTTGGACCGAGCATATTTTTTACATTACATTTTGAATAAATCCAACATCTTATTGGGCTTTGACGAACCATTGACTGAGATTTCATGGTTTTCTTTAGACTGATCCCCCAAGGAAATGCAGAATAGAAGGCTGAAACCTATTAACAGTAGTAAAATATTTCCCCTTCAACAAACATGGCACAGAATGCCAGTTTAAATGCCAAGCTTGTTTTTCCCAAACTTGCACCAAGCAGTATGTTGTTCCTTTTTGAAGTTCAGCACTTCTGTGATAAACTTCAGGGATAAACACAATGCCAGCTTGTATCCAACTTGACCTGTCCGGGATCCGTTTCCTTTCATAATCCAACGCTCACCTTTTCTCCCCTTAATGTAGGTGCTGTGTCACTATTTGGGCCCCCTGGGGTTTAATAAGAACACACAGCCCTTACATGGGCCATCCAACCCCGCACAGCTGCAAAGATCTGTGTGTTTACTGCTATTTACTAAATAGTCTTCTCATTGCAACACTGCTTCTGCCCCGTTATAAACCTGCACTCCTCTTTTTTTCATTAATTCCCTGCTGTCTTTTTACTTCTCTGTTGATCTTTGAAATACTCCCATCCTTTCCCACTTCTTCCCTTTTTTTTCATTCCCTGAGCTTATTCAGATCATCATCATTTAACTCTTTGTTTTGGTTTGACCTGAAAGCTGTAAACAGAATGGTGAAAAGAAACACTGCGTATCAAACTCGCTCGCTCTTTCAACGGACAGTCGAGAGGCCTTTCGGTGCACCTTGATGGAAAATCTGTTTTCCATTTCCACTGTCAAAAGATCTTTCCCGCTATCCCCTTCATGGGCATTAACAGGTAGGAGCGCTGCATGGATCCACTCAGCCGGCAGCCGATATCATCGCTCTCACCATCCATATTCCTTTAAACCAGGAATAGCTCTACTCGCTGTGCAGCGGAGCACAGTATGAGATTTCGAGAGGAAAGATGTGTTCATTGAGCCGCGGCCTGTTAGATGTGTATGATCTTTTAATGAGCCCGGTGACATTTATGTGACACAGTATTAAAGACGGAGAGGCTGACAAGCTCTTTAACAAGCTGACCTGTTTTGGCCACGGGGTTAACTATGATGTGGCAGCAGGGCTGTAGTAGTACGGAAGGAATTTGCCGTCTGGAATGATGTGAAGATGAGTCAGACGCCCTCCATCACTTTCAGCCAACAGCGCTCTGCACAGAAGGAGAGAATGATCGGAGCCACGGCAGAGAGAGTTTTGTACTTCTTCTCAACTCTTCTCACTGGGAAGTGCTGTTCTCCCTTCCAGACGGGGAATATTACTCTAAAGCTGGGGTCACACAGGCCGCTAAGGCAGTTTTTGATATTTACGCTTAAGAAGCACTTATTTTTGGTCCCATCTTTTACTTGTGTAAAGCCTTGTAGTAAAGAAGCTCTTTAGATTCTCTATCACCTACCTCTTCTTCGGTCCCCCTTTATGTCTACTACCTGCCAATATCCTGCCATGGTTATCTTCTCTCTCCTCCCCATAGTCCTTACTGATGTCCTCACTCTCTTCCCCGTCCACCATTACACCATCTGTTGGCCTAACTCGCCACTCTCTCAGAATGTTCAAAGCGAGCTCGGTAAAGTTGTTTTTTTCTCCCTCTGGCCTAGCCTGCATGATGAAGGGTCATTATTTAAACCCCTCTCTTAAAGATGTCTCTGCACTCTTCAGAGAAAACTAATTGGAGACAAAGGAAGCAGGAGCACTTCCTCCTAATGACAAAGAAGGTCCTCGCAGCCCCAGACATGAGACTTCTGACTCCCCACCCATCCTGAGCCCCCCACCCACCCACCCACCCACCCATTTCTAGTTAATCACACTTGTCCCGTCCAACTAGCATGGGACCACTAAAGTTTTTGGCCAATTTTTGAAACAACTCTGCAGCGTTCTTTACAAATGTTGCTGCATTCTGTGTTTTTGTGGGTCAAGCTGGCAGGCTGTGGGCGTAGCTCAGTGTCTGTGCTCTCAGCAGGTGATGGCTGCAGTGGTCGTTAGGCTCCGTCAGGTACGCTGAAGGGCTGTGGGGAGGCTGCACTCGAACCACAGTGCAGACTGGAGCAATAAGCCACACCATGCTTGTCTCATTAGGGGTAGGAAGTCACTTTGACCTGGAAAAAAAAAAATCCTCAAAGCTTTCTATATCAGCATTATATACCAGTCCATGATGTTCAGTGGATCACGGGGGTTATTTTGTGCTGAAAGTTTTGTAAATTTGTTTTCTGGGCTCCCCACCCTCATCTTGCCATGGCCCAGCATTTCCTGCTTTCTGGTCTCAGACTACCGCCTTTGGAGATATCGGTGTCTCTGGCTCGTATAAGATGAATCTCTGTATGGTTGTTGAACTTCGTAATGTGAAGTGGGGGTTGTTTGTACCGTTTGTTGCCGATTTTATTTAGCTATGCTGTTTTTATGTTTTTATTGTCAGTGAGCAGAAAAAAGTGAAACGCATCACAAGATAATAAAATGGACTTAGAAATGCAGTCGACAGTGTTGTTGAACTGAAGCCCTACAAAGATGCCTACATTTTGATGGGTCTTAAGTCGGCAGTATACTCCGGAGTTGTCTGATGATCGCACACCTTCTGATATCCCCTCACACCTTTCCGTCATTGAAATTGGGGCTCTGTATCCGACCCATATCTTTATCCTCTCTGAAACCAACAATTCGCCATTCACACCCACTTTGCGTCCTAATTGGCCAGCTGTGCAGGGCTGAGAAAGTAGCCGGGGTTTGAACTTCTCTCTCTACTTTTCTTATTAACTATTTCTGTCACTTTTCATTTGTGCAGATACTGTGAATACCCTCCAGAAGAGACTGTCTGTCTGAAACTGTGTGGCATTATATCCGCATTTAAGCAATATTGGATCTCCCCCTCTCTATGACGGCAGGCTTTTCACCCCGCCTTCCAGTGTGCCCGTTCGTAGCAGCTATAAACAATCACAACTTATGAACCACTTATTTTAAAGCATAATGCGGCCCTTAGTCTGTAGCACATCTCATGAGAAACAGCCGAACCTGGCAACTATAAGCCTGGCCAGTCAATAGGGAACAACACCTCGCCACCTCTCCACTCCCACACCTTGTGATCAACTACAACTAGTGCACAGCCTGCTTCTCACTTAAGATTTAGCCACAAAATTATTTCCTTTTTCTGTTTTTACTTTTCGCCTCCCAGTAAAGTTCCATTGTTATGCTCTAATGGACTCTCTGTGAATCCCCCCTGACTTGCCCGTCCAGCTTCGTCTGGCTGGTCCTGGTAGCGAGCTCTTGTAGGAATACACCCCCCTACTGCTGCTGCTAGCTGAGGCTTGTTTTTATAGGAATGTGCTATGTTTATTGTCTTTGTTTAGCCCTTTGTGACATGCATGATTTTGTTTCTTTGTTAATTGACTGACAGCTAGATAAACCCCGTGACTTGTATGCAGGTCCTGGAGGGTGTAAAGACAGCGTGGTCCTGAGGTTAGGGGCCTCCTGATGTCGGGCACAGCGCCTGTAGTTGAGTGCGTCTCTGAGAAACTGTTAAGAGCGGGCCAGTAGGGTTATGTGTATCATTGGTGTGCTGCTGGGCGAGAGAGAGTTTTGACATGCTATGTTTAGGTATTACAAATATCTCAGCCACTCACATTCCTGCTGTCGGGATCCTGTTTTGTCCCCCACTGTTGCTATGGTTAACGCACCTGTCCGTCAAAAGCAGTTTTTGGCAGTGACAGACGCTTTGAATACATTCAGAAACTCCTGGACAACACAAGTAACTAGTTGCTATAGTCGGACGAGTGGGGGTTTCTGTCACTTTGCCACTTTCAGGCTGATTTTCTTCTTCATATGTTTTTTATCCCATCTCCCCAACTTTCACACTTGCACATTTAATTCCTTCTTTGTAGTGTTTTTCTCTGTAAAGTAGAGGTTTATTGTTGTGGCAGTGACAGAAATAGACCCATGGCTGTAGAAGCACGGTTAAAGCAGTCTCTGCACAATAAGTGGCTGTTTAGGTGCAGGAAATTGGGTTAACATGGTTGAGAATGTTCTCAGCGCGAGAAAATATTTGATATGGATGCCAAAAACCCTGGCTCTTTAATTGCATCAGACCTTTTACAGTTAAGCGTCACCTAAAGTCTATTGGTAGAGTACACGTCGGTGCACGTGCCAAGTTGTAAAGTCTACATGAGGCCCACTTTTGTTGACTCCCAAGTTTTCATCTTTTTGATGTGAGAGCTGCTGAGTTTGAAAACTGCTTTACATCATTTATGGACTGCTGGCAGTTTAGACATTTTCATAATGTATACAAGAAATTGGCTGAAGGAGTGAATAAATTGTTCTCTCAATGGAAAGGATTTCATACTGTGGTGAATGTCATGAGTGTCTGATGCCTTGTGTGATTAGTATACTAATTATATATTTTTTTCTCTGCTGACACTTTATTTTTGCTTTGTTTAGCAGTCGGCTGAAGTCAAGACTTGATGGCACGTTTGCAGACCCTTTGTTGAATAAAAGGCATTCTATTTGCACAAAAGTGCAGTTTAGAGTCAAGACAGAAGATTATCAGCCATCATTGAGACTGAAGCTGCTGAGATTCTTTGGTCTTAGCTGCGAGTCTAGAGCTTATCCTCAGTCGTGCTGCTCCCCATGTTTTTGTAAGAGGGGTAAGAAATACAGAGTCAAGTTGAAGGGGGTAGTTTCCCTCTTTCTGTCGGAGCGTCTGCCCACCCAGCATCTCTGACGTTCTCTCCTCCCCTGCAGTAAAGTGGGAGGCTTCAACGTGTCGCTCCATAAGGATGACAATAGCCCAGGTCAGTTTACCTACTGTCATTAGTGCTGGCTCAGGACACACGCGCACACACTTTTAGCACACTGGTAAAGGAGAAGGACCGGACCACCCGAGAGCCTTTGCTGGTGGGGGATTACCCGGGTATCCCAGAATGCACTGGGTTCCAGTGTGAGCATCTGTACTGTCATTTGACCTGCAGCTCCACTGACCCGTGACCAGGTGCACAGTCAAAAGTGCTCCTCTTTCATGCATTTGAATACAACCTACACACAGCTTTCATTCCATACATAGTTTAAATGTTAGTAGTTAACAGTAAACTACAGCATTAACCAAATTTTTTTTACCAAGTCTGACTTTAGTAAGATTTTTACAGATGAGGTGAGCAACTGGGGTATTTTTCACAGTATGATGTTTATGGAGAAGCTGCCAGTTCTTGTTGTGGCGTTGTGTCTGTTGGCTGTAGTTCTACCTGATTTTAAAATGAATACAGCTCAATCTGTTTAATTAGGAATCAACTGCAAGCTGAAAAAAATATTGCAGCAATTGGTTTATCATTTTCAAGCGATGGAAGTTTCTAATTCAGTGACGTAGAGGGCTGTTTGTTTTTGTGTCGTAGTCAAAAGTACCTGCCAACCCTCTCCTACTTCAGACCAGACAACAGGCAAGGTATCTTTTATGGGGAACTGACTAGTCATCTTATTATCGTTATTGTCACCGCAGAGTCAGATTTGAACTTTGTCAAACGATGCGATCGTAACAATTTCTGCCGTTTCCTATGCTGGCATCTACGGTGGCCTTTATGTGACCTGTTGCTCACCTGTGTTGGCAGAAAAGAACAGGATTGATGCCAACGGGCTCTTGTGTGCTTTTATACCCTAATTAGAGAGCAAAGCAGCAGTTGAATTGCTTGCAGTGCTGCTGCTCCGAAATGTCTGGTTGTTCAGTGGTGGCCTGGTTCTGTCCTGATTGAGTGTGATGGCAGAGAAACATCAACATGCGTCAGTGAGGAGCATCATCAGGTTCAGTATGTAGGTGTGCAAGTGTGCTGCTCCTGCCTGTTTTAGCCACCTTATCTGTCACTGTCTAGTTGTAAGACCTAAAAATAAGTTCTTCTATTTTAGTGCAGCTCACCCCCCCCCCCCCCCCCTTATTCTAGGGATCCAGTTTCCCTCTGTCTGGTGTTTATTTTCAGTTTATTCAATAGAGGTCTGCAATCACTGCTTAATTTTCTAGTGTTGGTGTTTCTTTTTTTCCTCCTTTAATACCAGCGACATCTATGATTAATTTAGTTAACAACGCCTCACTAATTGTCACAGTTCAAAGTGAGATGAAGAGAGGAAAGCAGAGCCCGTCTGTGAGTTGGCCGGGGTGGAGGTTAATGATGCAACTTCTGTATAACGATGTTTCCAGATTGCAAAGGTTCAGCTTAATGTAAATTCAAGACAAAGAAAAGCAAACGTGCTGCAGGGGGAGAAATCTAAACCATGTTTGCGTGAGCAGAGCCTGGTCTAGCTCTCCTAATTTTACTCAGGTATTGTTTTTCAATAACACTGTAGTCATGGAAGCCAGAGAAAGAAACTTCACTTGTTTGTTTATTTAGTTTTATGTGGTTTAGTTTTATGTGGTTGATTCTTCAGGTCCTTCTAATCCTCCTTACAGGGAAGTCTGATGTTTTGTTTTTTTTCTCTAAAATCCAAACATTAGAAGCGAGATGAGGTTGGATTTGTGTGTTCAGGTCTTGGTGACCTATTTGTGGTGTTTGTTGCAGTAACAATGCAGGTGTACACAATCTAACTGGTGCCTCATTATTTAATATGAACGTGAAACTGCTATGTGCAGGATGGATACAGAACTAAAATCTTGTTGCTCTTTAAACCAAAGCAATGTTGCCCAGTTGTTGAGACACGCATGTACTGTGGTTGCAACATCCGTAGTTCATTTTGGGGATCTTTGTCATTCTCTTTTTTTATCCCTCATTTCCTGTCTTCTTTCTACTTTTGACTACTAATGAATTTTTTTTAACTGAATTGATTTTAAAATGACAATTTAAAGTCTTGAGAGGAAATATTGAGGCACACATCGAGAAATTTGAGTTGGGTTTCAATCCACCTATGTATTGAGCTAAAATCATTTTTCCACGTTAAAAAGTTTATGTGCGTCTCAGGTAGAGCTGTCACAGCGTTGGTTGAGTCTGGTTGCTATGATACAGAATATCCGGGGCAGTAAAAATGTTGGCACAAGGTAGATCGATTACTTGCTCTGGAGGAAGGGAAGGCTCAGACATGTAGGGAGAGAGACCTTGCCAATCTATGTCTACGAATTTGCTGAATAAAATTTTTTAGCACTTTCACATGTAGAACGTGACGGTTGTTCTTTGTGGTATTTGTCCCGTGTTAAAAAGGGGCAGTTTTACCCAAAGTTGTTCATACTGGCGATTTAGAAATCACTTCCTAATGCGCTTTCAGTTAAAGTGATTGGGGGGGAACCTGTCCTTAAATTGATGTGCTGCCATTAGCGGCATAACGTTAGCCAGACAGATCAGTGACGGTATGTGCTTTTTCTTGCACACAAAACGTCCCGTTTTACTTGAGTAACGTTACTGGTGGCATATTTACTAAGTGAAGCATAACGTCATGAACGAATAAATATACAGTAACCGCCATTACTTAGATTCTCCTTCAGAGCCATCTCTCCTTGTCCCAATGAGGACATTAAACCAGGCTGCAACCTCCGGTTCTGCCGAGGGAGGCCACGTGTCTTAAAACATGCATACTGACCAGCAGGGGGCGACTCCCCCGGTTGCAAAAAGAAGTCCGATTGTATAGAAGTCTATGAGAAAATGACTCTACTTCTCACTTGATTTATTACCTCAGTAAACATTGTGAACATGAGTTTATGGTCTCAATCTCTAGTTTCAAGTCTTCTTCAATACAGCATGATGATCATTTAATAAATTATGGTTCCTTTTAGAGTGAAATAGACCATAAAGCAGAGTATGCTTTAGGGCGGGCCTACTGTGATTGACAGGTCGCTGCCACTACTAGAGCCGTGTACGCCGTCAGTACGTCACTCCTCTGCATTCCAACTATGGTAACTTCCGTTTATCGGTAGCAAAAAATAACAAGGTGGCGACAGCCATAATCCAAGATGGCGACTGCAAAATTGCCGAACTCGAGGCTTCAAAACGGCCACAAACCAATGGGTGATGTCACGATGACTGCGTCCACTTCTTATATACAGTCTATGCTTTAAACACACCGTGACCCTTTCTGTCTTTGTGTCATCATTCTGCTGTAGGACCCCTTCCTGGCCGAGATGCTGCAGAACAATAAGGACCAGATTGTGTGTTACCATGAGCACGACTCCCTGCTGGAACACACAGAGTCAGAAGCCCTGAGCGAGGAGGATCGCAAGGCTGCCTGGGCCGAGTATGAAGCAGAGAAAAAGGTAGGCGAGGACAAAAAACAACAGACAGACGTGCATGCCACACACGTATAGCATATCCACCAGTTCCTTAATCAAAGGTACACACGTGCAGCATTTAGCCCTCGTGTCCATCATTCTCCAAATCATTGACTTCAAAGTGCAAGGTGAGCTAAGCGAGGCCCCGCTGTTATTCGTCAAGGTGTGTGTGTGTGTGTGTTGGATCTCTACAATCCTTTCATCACTTAGAGCAGATGACAGGGCTAACCTCCCCACTGCTGTGATTGTCATTTTGACCACCATCAAACTAGAGATCCACTATTCAAATCCCTGAGAGGTTGTCCAAACAGTGTACGCAGGTCCACCGACCTGAGGGACTTCTCTCCCCTTTCCTCCTCCATCTCCTCCCCCATTGTCCCCTCCTCCTTCTGGTGAGACAAATCAATGAGCAATTAGTGGGGTTTATTTGGAGACATGGTTGATGTTGTAAGAGACCAGGAGCAGGTCCCCCCCCCCCCCTCCCTGTGTAATCCTAGATTCTAATTCACCCTAATGATTATTTTTCCAACACACTCTCCCTCCTCTGCCCTCTGTGTGCCTTAAGCGGCTTTTCCACTCAGAGCTCCTCTGCTTTTCAAGAGAACAGAGGTTTCCCAGTCACCTGAGATCTTTGCCTTTGCATCACTGCAATCTGTACGTTTGCTAATGTACTACTTGTGCACTAAAGATGCACAAGTAGCCACGTTGTATACTCTGAGCTTTGTATGAGAAACAACTGGAAAGTAACCTGGCCTCTGCTAATGTCTTCACAACTTAAGGGTTGGCCGACAGTGGCCAGGAAAAGCTATGTGTATGAATATCAGATTTTCAACTCAGGAAATGGGAAAAACTGTGAGAACATGATCAGGCGCCCAAAACTAAACTGAACCCGGGAGCCCTCGACCTCACCGGGATGACTTCAGCTCGGTACAGAGCTTAGAGAGGCTCATGTCATAAATTTTTGGTTTTGGAAATGATTTTGTGTCTGTCTGAAGATGTATGAAGTCTGCAGAGCATCTGAGACTGCAGCTAAGGTCCAAGAGTGGCTGCTTGTTAATAGCAAACGCAAAAGTGAGTGTGTTTCTGCGTTTGTGTGTATGTGTGTGTGTGTGTGTGTGTGTGTGTGTGTGTGTGTGTGTGTGTGTGTGTGTGTTGTGTTTTTGAGGTTGTTTTGTACTGTTTAGTCCTGAACACCTGTCTATCTGACCAGGTCCAAAACTCCCCCCCACTGGCCCCCAACACACACACACACACACACACACACACACACACACACACACACACACACACACACACACACACACACACATACCGGATGGCCAGATTACAGGGCACAGGAAAACCATCTGCAGCAGAAGCTCAATTACACACAAACATCAGCATCCTGCTGGCCTTTACTGGGACAAGTCTGTTTACCTCAGGTTGACGTGATCTGTCGTCTCAGGTCAAACTCAGTGGTGGCACATAGCCTCTCCCATCATGCCCTTGGTGGCTCTTAACACCTGTCCAATCAAAATGCACTAATCCTGCTCTTCTCTTGAATTCCCCCCTCTGTCTCCGTCTTTCATCTCTCAGGGTGTGTTCATGAGGAACAACTACCAGTCGGCATACCCCCAGATGGACATGGGCAACTCCAACTACTTCAACTTCAACATAGCGGCTTTGGCCAACATGACCAACCAGCAGCTGGAGGTAAGTAATGAGCTCCACATGCCCCTCTCCTGCCTCGCACTCCTCCCCCCTCCTTCCCCCCACGGCATGGCGCCCCAAATTCCTCAGTCCCAACTGCTAATTGTGACAACAGTCTCTGAGCCGGCGCTCCTGGCTCTGCCCCGCTCCTCTGACCAGCAGTTCGTAATACGCCGTGTCTGGGGCAGCAGCTATTTATACACTGTGGCACATCTGAACAACGGAACGGATAAACGTTCCAAGAATATGTGTTTTTCAATGAGGACGGTGAAATGTAAAAATACTGTCTGCTGACTTCAATTCTTGTTACATTACAGTCATTTAGCAGATGCTTTTATCCAAAGCGACTTACAATAAGTGCATTCAACATTGGTAATCAAAAGAACTACTAGTCACCAGAAGTCATAAGTACGTCTTCTTTTCCAAACAAGCATCTAAGAGCATGAATCAGAGCATAACTCAGAGCCAAAGTACAAGTACAACAAGCTAGTATGAATACAATAAGTACTGAGTGGAAGGCTCAGGGTAGAACTTCCTGAAGAGGTGGGTTTTCAGCCTGCGCCGAAAGATGGGCAGCGACTCTGCTGTCCTGATGTCAGTGGGAAGTTCATTCCACCATTGTTGTCATGCCATGTAAGCAAATTTAAAATTGACAATTCAACCAAGATATTGCAGCATGACTGAAACCGGTACCCAGCAATGTATACGAGGCCCAGTGTATTTTTTGCACAAAATGGCCAACAGATGCCGGGTATCTCCACGCTCTTTTCTACCCTCATCTTCACCTCTTTACATTTTTAAAAAAGATTTTAAAAGTAAGAATGTTTCCACTGGAAACACCGGGCATTTTTGCAACTTTGTGAGACTACAGAGTGGAGACTACAGACTTAATGAGGCAACAGAGCTAGAGTAGCACATTTCAAAATACGTTAATTTTAACGACAATAGGATTTGAAAGAGAAAAAAAACGATTCTGATCATGAATGTTGAAGACAATAATTGGCCAGGCTGATAATGTGTTAACTCTTAGAAAATGTTTTTCTATTAATAGCCACAGTTATGTATCCATTGCTTTTTGGTAAAAATGAGAAAAGCTAACCAGTCCTCCCATTTGTCTTTAGGACCTTATAAACCAGGGACGACAGAAAGTCATTGAAGCAACAAATTCGCTGAAGACTGTGTCACGAGAGTCACTGGAAGATACAATCGCCAGACTGGTGAGTGATATAGTTCATAAGTCTTCTTAGAGAGGAATCTTTATTTGTCCCACAGAAGTGCCTTTTAATGAGGTCACGTTTTTGTATACAAGTGTAGTGATTTATAGTTTATGGTGGTTGAGGTTAACATGTGTGGGCTCCCCTCTCTCCCCACAGTGGAAGGAGAACCCAGCACTCACAGAGAGTCAGGTCCAGTCTCTGGCTCTGGGTCACCAGGCCAGTGTGGAGCTGGAGATTAAGCGCAGGGAAGCTGTGTACCGGGAAGTCCTCACCAGGCAACAGGCGGTAAGAAGGACATATGTATACGTTAGAAAATGTTATTGTATGATCAGTACTATGAACACCATGACCTATCTTCACATTTACTTTGGACATGGGGTATCTTGATTGTTCACATGTTACAAATTTAATTCTAGTTGTCTTGCTGTAGTTACTTGACCTGTCCCTCTATGCTTGTGTCTGTCCAGCTGATGATGTACGTGCAGAAGCTGATGACTAACAGGAAGGTGCAGGAGCAGCAGCTGGCCATGGCCAACCAGGCCAACTACCTGAACCAGCTGGCCATGCAGAACGGCATGATGGGAGTGGGAGGCGGCGGGCTCAGTCAGATGGACCTGGTGGGGCTTTACCAGCAGCTCCACGGCTTGGGCGCCCCTCAAGGCATGGGCAAGAATCCTGGGCCCTCCAAGGGCCTGTAGGCCAGAGGGACCCACATCTCCCCCCCCCCCCCACCCCCCCACCCCCAGTCAGCTAGCTGGCCCAGTTCTCTGTGACAAACGCACTGTGACACCACCGCTCAGAGCTCAATCCGGTGCACCAAGCAGAGAGGGTGGAGTAGTTTTGAAACTAGGCTGCTGTCCACTGGGGCCTCACGTGGGATAGACTCTCAGTTCTTTATTCTGTAGTTCACTGAGAGGAGGTGGAATATAGTGTATAAATGACTGTGTGAAAAGTGGTCAATTAGGCATTTCAACAGGAAGAAAATGTATATACCGCCTTAATGTTATTCAAGTTCTATATCTTCATTTTTCATGTATTTAAAGACAAATTTTACCCCCAGTGCTTTAAGCATTGTATTGTTTTTCTCGTAAAAGAGGGTGTCCTTATGGTTTGAATTCAGTTTTTTATACTGTTTTAAATGCCGAGGTAAACCTGAGTGGGACCAGTGTCGTCGGTGACGGGACTCACTGATGTAATGATTATTAGCCCCAGTAGATTCCTTCACCAATCTCTAACAAAGCAGACCGCTGATGGTGCTGCTAAGTCCTGCTCTTTTTTGGAGAGGTTAGAAGAAATTGATAAGTCAACAAAAGCATAAAAAAAATATGGCCTTATATTCATTTCCTAAAAAAAAAAAAAGCTCTGTAAAGATTTGAGATTTGGTTGAGAATATTTTCTATTATGCTTTTAAGTGTTTACATTAGTTGTCACTGAACATGGTAATGGAATGCTTGTGTTGTTCAAAACTGCCTGCCCGGTTTCCTATGACCTTTTTGTAACATCATTCTCATTGTCACGTGTTGTCTAGCATAGCACTGTGCGTCCTGTTCATTGCTTATGTTCCACTTGTGTTGATCCCAAGTTTGGGTGAGTGACTGGGTCTCACAGAGCACAACCAGTTCAGCCAGATATCACAGGGCCCAAATGTTTTCCCTTTACGTCGTCTGTCAAGTTTCGAGTTATGTGTTTTTTTTTCCCGGTGGATCTGATGGAGTAAAGAAGGAAATCTTATTCTATATCTGGTTGATTTGTGTCCTCTGCTTTGTGAGAAATGCCTTCTGGACACTAGTCCCAGCAGGCATGCACCCAGACTATCTGTATTCTACTTTGGCACATTTTTGCTTCTAAATGCTTAAACTGGTGTAGCTGTTAATCCAGAGGAATATGTACATTTCTCACAAAGAGATGTTGTCTCTAGTTGGCTCCTGTGTTTGCACAAGGTGTATTTCATAAACGTAAAGAAACCTTTTTGCCCTCTAAGAATGTTTTTGTGTTAGCAAATGCACCAACATTATTTGCCATGAATCTGATCTGCTATTATCTTGATAAGTATTTAATATAACATTTAATAAAGTGACCAAAAGGATGAGCAAGTCCTGTGTTTGAGTCATTTGTATTCTATGCATTCCTCGGCACTGACTGAATGTATTAAGAGGAATGTTGGTGGGAGATTTGGTCTTTCTGGTTAGCAACACAAACGGTTTTATACACCTGTATGAAAACATGTCTGAAAGCTGATACACATATTGGTAGTTAAGGGCCTAAAAATATCTGATAACCAAATATTTTCCTGTATTTTGGGGGCGTTTTATGCCTTTTTATCAGACTGTTGTCAGATGAAGATGAGAAGAAATGCGTGGAGAGAGCTGTGGAATGATACTCAGCAAAGGAATCAAGCCAGATGTATATCAGGGATGTTGTAGTTTACAGCCAGTATTTTAAACCTTCAGGACATGGACACACGAAATACAAGTTTTTCATATTGGTCCTATTGATTTGATTATTAAAGAATTGGGACCAAGAGCAGGACATTTGGAGACTAAAATGGAAATTTCAGTGCTCTGAGTAGGATTTATACAAGATGGACAGCTTTATTTTACCTTCCAACATAACCAGGTGAGCCGTTTCCCCTGCTTCCAGTCTTTATGCTAAGCTAAGCTAACTGTCTCCTTGCTCCAGCTTCATATTTATACTGATAAGAGAGTGGTATTGATCTTCTCATCTAATTCCCTGCAAGAAAGCAAAGCATATTTCCCCAAAATTTAGAACGCTCTAACAGTTGGAAGGCAGATAGCTGATACGTCCTGAGGCAGCGTCCCTGTATTTCACACCCTCCCACAGCACTAAGTGCCTTTTGTCCCACTCTCTCCTCCCTTCAATCTTTCATCTATTTTTCCCTCTCCTGGTATTGTTTTCATTTCTCAGTCTGCCAGGGTTTTCCCCTGCATGTCTTTGACTTTTCCATTCCCTCCCCCCCAGGGGAGCTTGCTCTCACAGCTTACAGATATCTGCCAGTGGAGAAACATTACAACTATTGCAGATGTTGAAATGTTGATCCCATCCCCTCTCAGCCCCAGATTACCACCACTCCAGGTTTGCGGCAGGCACATCCCTGCTGGTTCTCTGTGCAGCCGGCAGCTGTTTCTGTCCATTGAAAAGTCTGTAGTGGAGTCTGTGAGGCCCCTGCAGTGAACAACCAATCACTGCGCTAAACCCATGCTGATGTGTAAAGCCAATTAGGAGCCGGGATCCAGTTGCATAAGGAATCTGATTTTGTACGGTGGATGTAGGCTGACTAAGACCGTATGGAGACAGAGAGGGCCTGTGCACATTACTTGGTAAAGGGTTTATGAGGGCAAATTGGCATGGCATTGTATTGTGTTCTCCTCTGGGGAAAAAAAAATGCTGTATTTTTTTACCTCCATCTTTTAGAGAGCAGGAGAAAACGCAGTTATTGCATTTGAGGTATTTTAATCTCGATGAGCATGCAGCATAATATTGGTCTTACATCATTTTATCTTACAACTAATCAGCAAAGACTAAAGCGTTTTTGTCCAGACAAAAGAAAGCTACTTTTTAATGTCGCTAAACTGGGTCTGTTCATTATCAGGTGAAAACCACAAATGTCAACCTCATAGTGGCGCTTAAGGACAAGTCAGACGATCACCAATATCATTTAGATTTGTCTTCTGGGGACCACGAATATTTGTACAAGATTTTATGGCAATCCATCCAACTGTTGTTTGGACCAAAGCCCGACTGGCCATCCTGCTAGCTAGCATGGCTGAAAATCAAAGTAAAGAAATGCAACATTCACATAGATTCTATATCTGGTTTTAATTGGTACATCAGATTTTTTTCATCCAAGCAAAAATAGTCTCTCACAATGAGTTCTCAATAGCAGGACAATTTTATTGTCATGTTCATTGCAGTTTTTTTTTTGTTTTTTTTGTAATTTCAGTAGAATCTACAGTCCAGATAACTTCAAGTTCATTACAAAATAAAGTCTTTGCAATAAATAAATATATAGATTTATATTTATACTTTATATGTAGAAAATAAATATATTGTACATCTCATAAATAGGATCGCCCATATGTACACCTCAGCTGCTTGCATTTCTAGTAATGTTCCTGATAACATTACAAGTCGCCACCCTTTTTAAAAAGCCCATCACATTTCTTTACAACCACAGTCAGAGAAGTGCTTTTGTCCCGAGCTTAGTCGCTTGTTTTGCATACAATTCCTACACGACGCCGCTTGATATTTTATTTCAATGTGATGAATGAGATCGTTAGACTCCGATGATTACAAGGGAGACCGAGTGAGCCCACAGCTGGGACTGGGGATGTGCAGTAAGTGCTCTTTCATCTCTCACACATTCTTCTTAGAGATTTTATTCCCTTCTTTCATCTTTGATTTTGAAGTCGACTTAATAAAACTCCAGGTCGCCTTGTAACAGTTTGTTCTCTGACTCACAGACATTCTTCTTCTTCTTTAGTACCTGACCAATCCCGACCTGTCACTTAACATGCGTGTAGAACATAGTTTCTTCTTCTCCCATCTATCGCCGTGTACGTGGAATGTGCACTTTCTTACAATTAACAGTGCACGGCAAATGCACAATATGATAATCTGCAGTCCTCCCCGTAATTTTGGTCTCGTAAAAGTCCCTTCTTGGTGTTCTCACAGTCAGCCATTCACCCCCCCCCCCCCCCCCCCCCCAGCTTAGTGCTACTCAAATCCATTTGTCGTCACATGTCGCTTCAGTATCTACGCATTTACCTCTAAAAAAGTGGTTATTGAGAAAACACGCCACCTGATTTTGATCAACCCACAGCGGGGTCCATGTCCATGCAGTGGTTTTACAAGATAACCCCCCCCCCCCCGACATTCAGGAACATGCACAATGTTTATGTCAGTGCTTGGCAGTGGGCCGAGGCGCAAACAGAGTGACGTCAGGGGGAGCTGAGGGTAAACAGTTCTGTACCACGTCCAAAATATCCACAACAACTAGCTCCCTCTTCTCTTTTTTTAAAATTTCTGTTCCTCTGAATGTAATCAGTTCTCCAACTGTAAGCACTGGTCACCTGTCCTGGAACAGGTCCCTGTACGCCTGAGGGATCTTTTCAATCTCCACTGGCCTGGGTAAGAAGTGGGTGAGTTTCTGGTGTTTTTTAGTCCTGTTGCCCTCCCTGGGCGAGCCGTCTTTGTTCAGGGCCACGTAGTAGAAGCGTCCCGTGTCTGTGTGCTTGTACAGAGTTGAAGCGTAGGTGTTGTACCAGTTCTCCTCAAACTGCTCCCTGAACACGCATTCTGCTGTCAGCTTCTTCTGCAGGAGAGAAAACAACACATCAGTCAATCACTGAGGTCCTGCTTGTGTGCCACTGAGTGAGAAAAGAAGGAACATTTGCAACAGAGACATGATTTTATAGACGTAAAAAAAAAATGCAGCTGAGAATGAAACGGATGATGCCAGATTCCTCTCTTCCTGATGAGCTCTTTTATGTATTTCTTTATGTGTTGCAGACTGTGCCTGAAAACTGAAATGAACCCGTAGAAACTCATCAAGGCAGGTTGCTCATTATGACAAAAGAGGGGAAGTCATTACAAGCAGCTTTCCACTTTACGCCCCACACATATTCCTCAGACCTGTTAACCTCTCGTTGTGCATGGAAAACTATTCTCCTCCCTGTGATGCAACAACAGCGAGCGGGCGTACAATCTTCCATCGCTCTCTCACACTGTTACACACACACACACACACACACACACACACACACACCAGCTCTCAAAGCCTCGGTCTACACTGACAGAGCAGCGTGAGCTATGGCTGCAGGTTCAGCAGGTGAGAGTGTGCTGGCTGAGTGAGTGTGTGAGAACATTAAGAGACAGCAGTGCTGGAGCTGCTCTCCTGCCAAGACCAGTCAGTCATGCAGCAAGAGGGGTTGGACCCTCAGTCGAGTCAGCGGTATCACCCAGGAACCAAAAGGCCAAATGTGAGCCCCTTTCGAAGGGTGTCGCTATCTCCCACTCTCCCACATTCTCCCACCTTGGACTAGTTTGTTTTTTTTGGTTAGTACGATGTGGCTTCTCTACAAAGCAAGATAATGTTCATGATCGGTCTCTGTCGTTAGCGCACGTTACAGTTTTAGCAAGTGTTCTTTGCAAGAGTCTCGGTTTTTATTCCAGCAGCAATTTTGTTGATGAGCTGTCAGGCTCTGCTTGGCTGCGGCTATGTGGTGAAGCTGTTGTCTGTAAACACAACCCTGAGGGCACATGACTGGGCCAGCTCCATCCTAATAGACACACACACACACACACACACACACACACACACACACACACACACACACACACACACACACACACACACACACCCACCTCATTGGATCAAAAGCTTGTCAAGGTCTGGCGGTTGTGGGACGGAAGCACCCTTCTACCTGTTCCCCTCCCCCTTCCACCTCCTGGCCTCTCAGCTCCAGACAGACGTGTCTGGAGCTCCCCCTGTCAGTCAGGTGACTCAGTCAGGTGTGCAATTACCCCCACCCCCACAAATCACTGACTCCCACCATCAACCCCCCACACCCCCTCCGCCTCCCCCAGGGTCAAAGCTCCAGGATGCCAGACTCTGATAGCACGCGGTAACAATATCTGCACTTTCAACATAATGGCCGTGCTTAAAAGTAGCCTCTGGGAGTCTGGGCCCTGAGAGGCCCTCAGGTATTGCCCTGGGACACCTGATACAGGTAACCCTTGCATACTTCCCCTTCATTGTCTTTATCTCTTCCCTTTCCTCTCTCCCATGTCTCCAGATACCATCCACAAATGACAGAAAGTCAGCCAGGATGACATGAACCTAAATGTTCTCTAGATACTACGAACACAGGATATTCTTCTGTGCTTAACGCCGTAGTCCAAACTTGAGTCCAGCTGCGCACAGAGAGGTAATCGCCAATAGATTCACCCACAACACACATCCAGAGTCCAAACATTCCTGTCTCCACTTTAGGGAAATATGTAAATATTTCTGCATATCTCAAAACTAAATGAAGAGGTTGGTTTGCTCTCTAAAGCTGCTAAATCTGCTTTCCCTTGAATCCCTTCACATAAAAAAACAAGTGAAGTTTTTTTTTTTACATTTCTACTGTTGTTTTTGGTCATTATTTATTGGAGTTATTCTCTTTATTAATTTCCCTGTAGTGAAGGAAAGCCGCAGGAGAGGGAAGTATGTGACAGAGAGTGTGAGACCCTGTAAAAGAAACATATTTGTTTTGTCTCACTGTGGTTTTCCCATCTGCCACGTACGGGAACCTTGATAACAAACTGACTCTCAGACTGCTCCTGAAAACTTATTTTTGATAGCTCAGTACTGACGTATATTATAGAAGAAGAAAAAAGAGAAAAGAAAGTTGCATTTTGTGAGAGTGACTGTAAAACAAGTTGCATGTGTCGAGTGCCAGACATGTTGTGAATGAGACCCCGGGCTGCATGATGAGGGCGGAGTTGTAAATGAGAGGAGGAGGTTTTTTGACTCACCGACCCATAGAGCTCTCCCTTCTCATTCATGCCGAGGTAAAGTCCAACGTCCACCCCTCTGATGCTGACCAGACCCACAGCCAGACTGATGAACTCCAGGATACCTGAGGTCAAACACACACAATATATATATATATATATATATATATATATATATATATATTAAAAAAAAAAAAAATAGTGAGGAAAGCCCACAAACAGACACCCCTCCCCAGCAACAAGTGTGACAGCAGACCAGTCAAAATTACACATCCGTTGACTGGTTTTGGGAGCTTAATTTTTGCTTTGCTGCTCATTGTCGCAATAAATCCTGCCATGTGGCTTTTTAGTCACTATTATTCCTATATGTTAAAAAAACTGCTTGCATCTCCATTCTACTTTTGAAAAATTGCTGTTTTAAGGCCACTACATAACATACATTTTGTCATTGATTGCAGCAGAAAAGACACATGCATGGACTGGATGCATCAGAGAAAGATGTATTTGATTTTATAGCTTGCTTTTAAAAGTCTGCTCTTAAGAACATACATCAATCACAAAAAGTTTGTGGGTGTCTATAAATGTCTGCAACCTGTCTTTTGGGACTTCCCAGTAGCTACTAATAGAGACTGAGAAGCCACTTTTATGGAGCTGAGATCCATAAGTTGTCCGTAAGTTGTTTGGTGGGATGCTGACTCACTGGAAGTTACAGTAAAGTGAACATGTACTTCAAAGGCAGGGAAACAACCAGTACAATTAAAAGCTGTTGGCTGTTGTGATGCAGAGGTTAGTCAGAGGATCCAGCTGGCTGTGCCGGCTGGCAGAGGCCAGCGTGCAGCCACCTGGTCCCCATCTCCCCGACCTCATGTGATGCCAGAGGATGACAGAGAAGATCCCTCTAATTTTTTTTTTTTTTTGTGGGGTGAAGAGTGTGTTTCATATCCCTCTAATCAAATCCATGTCTTCCTTGCAGCTCTGACAAAGACCTTGCATTTGAAAAAACTAAGTGAAGCCAGAAACAAACACGCGGACCACCCATCCCTGTAAACCGGCTTGTTTTGGCTGAAGTCTGAACGTTAAACCTTCCCTGAATTCCGCAGTGGTCATGCTTTAATTTGGGGTTATTCGGCTCTTTCCGCAGCGAGCGAGACCGGCCCGCACCTGTGAGATGACTGCATGGATATGAGGCGCGAGACATGTGCGTATATGCCCCCCCGACCTCGTTTTGTTTATCGTTCTTCCGCGAGCCGCACCTCGCTCCATTTACATTAATATTACCAAATCTTCAGAGCTGAGCGCGCGCGCTAGTTGTAACTGTGACCGCGAGACGCGCGCGCGTACTGCTTGTTTGTGCCTCAGGAGAGACACCTGCCCCCCACGCGCAGCGGGGATTGTCAGAAAAAGGTGTGTGGCTCTGCTCTCCTGCGCGCCAGGTGACAGTGACGCACGAATGAGTATTCATTGGGGATGTGCGACAGGAAAAAGCCTCTTAATTAAACTCACTTCACCCACTACCTGAAGTGTTAGTAGATATCAGAACTGTAATTACATTTTGGAAATTGATAATTGTTTTCTCTACATTTCTGGATGCCATAGACGTATCTAACAATAATTGTGTTTGATAAGTTGTTGATGGTTAATTAATGAAAAAAAACTAGACCTATTTCTGTCAGTGGAGATGGACAAATTATGTGACATAATCTTCCATATTTAGAAATTCTCATACTTACTAAAAAAGTAAAATGTTGAAGAAATAGCCTCACCAAATCTGCTGTGGTCCTGTCTTGTCCCGTGCACGGTCCCATTGGGGAATATCTCCAGTTGAAAGCCGGTCCTGCAGTAGAGCTGCCGTCGCCTCAGGATCCCTTTGAGGTGCCCGAAATCCGTCGGCGACCCCCGCTGCAGCCTCCCTTCAATCTGCCCCAGCCGCTCATTCAAGCCCACTGGAGACTCCGGTAAAGGCATATTCCCGAGTGCCGGAAAGCTTTGTAAATCCAAGTCGAGTGTCCCCAGAAAACTCCCGACCTCTGCCATCGTGTGCACAGCTGTCAAATTAAGCGACGGCATTTAAAATGTTCGGTGGTTCAAGCTGGGAGAAAAGTTTACACCAAGTCCAAAGCGTACCCGGCGCGCCGTGCTCCTCCGAAATAGGCAGCGTCCTCTCAGTTTATTGGACGTCCTTTGCTATAATCATCAGTTTGATATCTCTGTTTATCAGATGGAAAGACTCTATTATATACATGCTCCCCACGCATTCTCACATTGGATATTCAAACACACAAGCCACGCCTGGCTGGCATCCCTTCTTACGCGCATCAGTTTCTTCACTGAATGTGTACTTTCAGTCCAACTTTTACCACCGATGATGCCGCTGTCTGTACTTTCTTGTCACCGCTCACGTAGAAAGCCGTATCTATCTTCCCGACTGAGCGAATCCGAGTCCAGCAGTGTCTTCTCACAGCTTCTGCGCTTCTGTTTGCGGTCCGAGGCTGTCTGATAAAACCTCATCGCCCATCCTCTCAGCAGGAAACTCTGGCAACAGTTTGTGGTGCATTAAAATGCGACGCAGATGTAGAAGAACCACATATCATCATTGCTCAAACACAAATGGCAGCTGACGCGAAGCCGAGAAGTTTACATTTATCATAAAGGTTAACAACCACTCCACCACAAAGGCAATCCTTAATTTGCTCTGACTGATTTTTGCTCACACCATGTCCTCTGCTGGAAACAAAAAAACAAATAGAAAGACAACCACAAAGCATCAGGCTAACGTTTAAGCCCATTAGATTATCAGAATAACCTGTGCATTTTCTCAGAGCAATCCAACCTCTTGCACAAGTATCAGTGCCAACCACTGGACGTTTTTCATGAGAGCATTTTCTCCACCTCCTTGCTGGAAGCAGGTGCTTCCTCGCCCCTCTGCACAACGTTTGCAATGTGCTCCAGCAAACCAGCAGCTTAACCACTTGTACTACTGGCAAGGAAGGGGGGGAAAAAAAAGGAAAATCCAAATGTTGATGACGTGTAGTATCAAATCTGACTGCTGCAGAGACTGTATGAACTTTTGGAGGCATCAGAGGTTCTTTTAGATGTATTCTTTTTAAGACATTTATCTTCCATTATGTTGATTTACCCCACTGACTTTTGTGCAAAGCAACAAATAAGATGCTGCTTAAGTTATGCTACTGGGTAATTAGCTAGATCAAACGGGAGAGACAGCGCACCACACTGCCAAAAATAAAGATATTCAAGTGTACATTTAACTACTTTACCATTATAATTCACAACAAATGTCCCCCTGAATTAGCACTAGTGGTGGAGGACGTATTCAGATCATTTATTTGAGTAAAAGTAGCAATACTGCATTGAAAGAATACTAGTCCTTCATTCAACATTTTACCAAAGTAGTTGAAAAAAACAAACCTAACCCTAACCCTAACCCTAACCCTAACCCTAAAAAAGCTGATTAATGCAAGGCCTAATAATGCACAAAACAACTATTTGCTATGTAAAGATATAGTGGAATAATATCTACCTGAGAATGACATTGTTCTCCCTCTGTGTATAATAATCCGAGTTTCTCTGTATTTTGTTTACATAGCCGGTCTGCGATATTGCGAATCCTACAACACCAAAGGCATGAACCGCAATGCTCTTCCTCTGATTGGCTTACTCCGATATTCTTACCGTAAACCCTAACCAATCTCACTCCACGTGCCGAAACCTAACCAATCCAACCAATCAAGGTAACGAGTACTAGCCAATTGACTGAGCAGGATTCGTAATTCAGCTGCCCGGATGGCCACCCTCAGTGCATGTTAGTGCAGGTGAGTGTCGCCCAATGGTTAGTGGTTACAGCTGATAAGCCCACCTTCGGGTCACTGCTCAGGTAAGCACTGTTAGCTGACAGCACTGTTGGGGTTTGCCCTGGTAGCGCTGTTAGCACCAGCCATGTTGAGAGCCGCAGAGAGCATACCGTCTATGGTTGAGAGGCAAGAGCGATGCTCTCAGTTTGTTTGGATGTAAAAACATCATCTGAAAAGTAATAGTAACATCATCAAATATATACTGAACCAACACAAAGTGATACAAGGTATTCCTCTTGTGTTTGGAAACATTGGAACAAATGTCTATGTTTTTTTAACCACGAGGGGCTTTTGAACTGCAATGATTATACCTGTGTCTTGGTGCCCTCGTATTGTATTGTATTTATTTGTTGTTGTATTTCTTTTTTAATTTTAACTTTTTGTCTGGACTGGTGTCTGAAAATAAAGTTGAATATAATATATAAAGTGGCATACCATTTGAATATTCAAGTAAAGTACAAGTAGCCTATCTCTGAGCTGTAGGTTAACATACTGCTTGAGTAAATGTACTGAGCTAATTACCTCACATCTAATGTCAGCTGAAGCCAAAGTAGCTGACCTCAGGTGATTTCAGTTGCACAGTGAGCTGTGCCCCCATGCACATGAGAGGGAACACAGAGAAACCACAACAGGAATAATAAATAATAGGTGTAATTTATGATTGAATGGGGATTTTGCATCTCTTCTGTGCACAGTGGGGCAACAGGTCCCAACTTGTGGCTTTGAGGGGGAGAAAAAAAGAAAAACGCAGCTGTTTAGTGAAGACTTTATTTCTGTGTGAAGAGCGAAATGAAAACAAACTCCGGGAGCGTTTTAATTAGTTCACTGTTCTTGAGATATCAGTGACAGCAGGACGGGTGGGAGGGGAGGGCATGATTACATCAATAACACCGTTTAACTATTAGGCATGTTATTTTAGACCTCCTTCAAGCTGTTTCAGAAACCCCCGTCTTGAGGGGGAGTTCTCTCCTCAGAGCGGCTCATCACAAGCAGCAGCAGCAGCTTCCCTGCAGAGCAATGGGAGTTATGAGGGTGTCTCTCTTCCATGAATGGTGACAAATAGTATGTTCAAATTACCCAAAGTATGTATGATTGTTTTGATGTCACTGTGAGGCTTTGACGAATTCCCTCAGCTTCTTGTTTTTGGCTAATTCATCAACTCATGTGGCGGCGGTGCATTCTATGCATCTATTTAGAAGCAGATGTGACTTTCTTTGAGAGCTCCTCTGAGCGGGTTACAGTATGATTGACCCTTCAAAGCACGCAGGCCTTTTTCACTGCTACTAATTATGCCACTATAAATCTTACGGGTGTGTCACGGCCGCATTGAAGTCAGAGGAGGGACAGTGGCTTTCAGCTGGTGCGGGATATGAAAGGTGGTGGGGGTGATGAATGCCCGTGGGCCTCAGCTTGATGAATTGGGCAAGGGGTTGACGAGGAGTCAGGGATGGTCAGGCTTTGTGCGAACGGACACCAGGACCCTCGCTGCAGAAGAGGATGAAAGGAGGATTCGTCTCAGTGAAGGGTGGAAGGAGAGGGATTCAAGAAAAGAGAGAAGCGGAGAAACAGAGAAAGGGATTGAGCAAGTGAACCAGAGTCATAGAAAATGAAAAGGAAACACCCAACCCCCTTTTTCTTCCCTCCTCTTGAGCGTGTTCGGATTTCTGCTCACTGTCCATCTCCTGTGTTCAAAACTGAAATCAATCTTAAAGGCTATTAAGTATTAAAATAAAAATCTAGAAGTGGTAAATTTTGATTTAATTTCTTCTTTTTTTGCTAGCTATTAGAGCGACATCTGTTGCTGGTCAGTTGTATTTTATAGTTAACATGGCAGATTTATGGCTGTAGACAAAAAAAAAGAGTTAAAATGTTCCCATATGCTGAGAACCTGCAGAGGATATAGAAATAAAGATAATGACCTCAAGTGCATGGCTGCCGCTTTGAAGTTGCTCTCCCATGAGTCACAGCCACAGAGTCAAAATTGAAAATGAAGTTACACTTGCAGCGGGAACTGGGGGCTAATAAGTGCCTCACCTGTTTATTTGGATTAGACAAACTTCACGTGTCCTCTTCAGAGGGTTGAGCAAAGGTCGGTACGTTGCACCGACTGAGGTGTGTTTGATTTGACTTTGGAGCACGATGGAGGTGCTTGTGTGTATTTGGCAGACTCATTGTTGAAGTTAAAAAAATAGTTTTGAGGGAAATACGCTTTCTTGCCAAGAGTTGAACAACAAGATCGATACGAATGTGAAGCTAGCCAGCAGCCAGTTAGCTTTGCATAAAAAACTGGAAATGGCTCACCTGGTTCAGTCCGAAGGGAACAAAATGCTCCCACCAGCATCTCTAAAGCTCACTGATGAGAAAGTCATATCTCTCTAAGCTCTCTAAGCTGACCAGCTGCTGGCCGTAGCTTCATGACAGTGGTATCGATCCACTTGTCTAACTTTTGGCAAGAAAGCAAATAAATGTATTTCCCAAAATGTTAAGCAATTTCTTCTGTGATGTCGTTGCATATTATTTGTGCAAATCCCTCAAAAAGATACTCAAAAATGTGTTATCTTCCGCATATAAAGAATGTGAAAGTCTTGAAACAAGAGGGACCCCCTCATACTGGTTATGGTGGAGCCAGTTGCAGCCTCCCTCTCATGTGATGGATGCCCAGTTTAGAAGAAGGCCTCCTGCTGCTCCTGATGGCTCACACATAATCATCCGATCTGGGATCGGGTTCCTCAAACCCCTCTTAACCTCAGTCAAGTGACGGCATGAAAAAAACGGCTGACTCGATGTCAGCAGCTATTAGGAATGAGACCTCGTATCTCATACCACCCGGTTAAAAAGGTCAGACCCCTGCATCTCCCGGTTGGCAAAGCAGCACAACAGAGCGTAAGGACTGTTGAGTGTATGGCTGCAGAGCAACGAGCGAGAGGAGAGAGAGAGAGCGAGAGAGAGAGAGAGAGAGAGAGAGAGAGAGAGAGAGAGAGAGAGAGAGAGAGAGACATCATCTGTTCTTATTTTACCTTTTGTCAAGCAGCATGTGGAAAATGATCTTCACTGTGAGTTATTTGCAGAGCTGGATTCCGTGTTATTTCATTCCCTAGCAGAGACATAACAGAGAGGGTCTCCTCTTTCACGCAGGTGGTCCTTCGGCCTTGTTCAAGGGCACTGTGTGCGCCGGGGCAGGGGTGGGTGGGGGGGGTACGCAGAAGGGGGGGACACAGACAGATGCATGTGAATTTAGGTAATGGTGTAACATTTCAACGCCTGCTTTCCTTGGCCACCCCGTGTAAAGATAGTGTTAATTAATTTGTTTGCTTTGCTTTCAAGCACTAACGAATGGAGCCCTGCAGGTTTTGAGAAGCCACTAGTATGCAAGGAACACAGTCTAAAACCAACATTTGTTGTACAAATTGCTTGCATATGTTCTTGGGAGAGGGAAAAGGATCCTTGTCATGACACACTAACAGCGATGTCCCACTGATTTAATTTTTTTTACTCAATGGGAAAACATTGGTTGGAATATTTTAAGTTTGTCTCCAACATTTTGGTTTAGCAGTTAATTATCCGTACTCCAAACTTGTGGTTTTGCTGTTTTCATTAGTCGGCTGACTTAAATATAGACTGGAACACTAAATGCTGTATTTCTTGGTGTAAACTTCCTACTTAACCATGAGATTTCGATACTTTTTACTTGCTAATTCCTCTGATCATCGTCACTGCGACTGAGTCGTCAATGCATTTACAGCTTTAGGATTGTTCTGTCTAATTAATTGCAGCCTCACATTAGCCTGCTCCTGCTTCATAAGTGACTAGCTGAAAGGAGCCTCCGCTTTGTGAGCGATGTTCCACCTGTCCATCCACGCTGATGACTGAGGTGCGGTGTAATAACATCAATAACAGCCCGACTCGTGTTTCTCAGCTCTGCAGGGCTGTGGTCTGATGTTAGAGAGTGTATATGCGTGATCATGATCCTGTCTGATGAGGGAACAGGCCCTCAGAGCGAGACTATTATTCTTACAACAACACAGAGCAGGAATCTACCCTCAAACAGATGTTAGGAGCCCTTTGTAGAGTCTTTGGCACGGAGCCCAACCCTACCTATCTGCACAGCTATTTACATGGCAATCCAGCTGCTCAGTCTCTTTTTTCTTCTCCTCTCTTTCTTTCACCCCCTCCCTTGCCCTCTCACTCGGCCTGTGTCTTTACATTTACATTCCCCCTCTCGCTCTTCCTCCCTTCTTCGCTCCCCTCACTGTTTGAAATCAAATACCCCCTCTCGTATAAACTTTGATCAATCAAATGTACTAATTTGTTTAGCCGAGGAGACAGTGACATACTGATGCAGGTTCAGTTACACAGAGATGAAAAAGGCCAGGCGTCCCGTACCTCAGGATGTCTTGGTCCTGACGTAAACCTTTACCCCACACTTTATATTTAGTCATTCCCTTTCACAGAAAAGCCAAATATATCCCAAAGTTGTCTACCTGCTACGCTGACTTATTGTCCCCTCTAGTCCAAGCAGATGTGGGGGGAAGGATTTATAATTATAACCGGAGTTTATATTTGCTTGCTCACTAATCTTGTGAGTTGATATAAAATGCTTTTCACTTCTATTTTAGCCCGAATGGCCTTTGATATGTGCATAGCTGGAGGAAAGTCATTTGTTAAAGTCAGTTATTGAATTTGATTTCACTTTCAAGTTCAGAGAACTTAAGGGACTGTGCAGAAATGATAGGGGTGGGGAGGAGAGAGAGAGGCTGACTGTTTCTCTTTATAAAACAGAAAGGCTCTCCTCATTGTTAATATATGTTCTTTGGACCCTCCTCAACAAATTCCCCTTGATGTCTGAAAACAATATAACAGTCTTAAAATGGTACAGGTATTTTCACCACTGATTACTAAATGTGAATATAGGAATAATTTTCACATATCCATTTTTATATATATGTTATTATATAAACTACCCTTCACTCCCCTAAAACAAAAAATACATAACCCTCCCCCTTTTCTGACCCTATCCCCATCCCTCCCTCTAATATTCTACATAGTCCCTAGGAACAGGAGCCAAATTGTGGTTGAAAGAAGTGTGAATAGACTATACTTATCCACTTAGGAGCTCCTAAATGTGTAGTTGTTATGAGGTTGTGACACTTTTTTGTTGACTTTATTGCCATTTTCATAATCCTTGGGGTTTAATAACAGTCACAATGATTTAAATTATGCAAAACAGCACCGAGCTTTCTAGCTCAGAGGATGGATCTGGTACTCATTAGCAGGAAGCTCAGTGGCAGCATTATCATAAGACGATAATTAGACAAGCAACCTTGATGTAAGCGTAAGGAAATGAACTCAAAGTCCGCTGGGGCCCTGAAGCCGGCCGGCTTGTCAGTAGAGGGTGCTGATGTTTTCTCCTTTCTAGGCCCAGCCAACATCTCAGATTGCCTCAGAATCATGCAATGTCACGCTATGACAAATGGAGATGCATTAGTTAATTAAAGTGGGGAGTTCAGAGCGGGGTGACACAGGTTGTCCCCTTTTTTGTTTTTTTACATTCATTCTTAAACATTCCTCCATGTCACGATACGAAGGCAGAGTCCAACTCGCTGACTCTCTTGGCGTGATTGGATGAGTTCTTTCTCAGTTTTTGTAATCAAGGCCTCCTTAGCTTCTGACGTAGTTTTGCTGTTATTCTCCCCTCAGTTGACTTAAGTGAACACTCTGGTTTAATAGTGGAGGTAATTTTCTGTCTAGAGTGATTTACAGTTTGGGGTGACTATGTAAGCCTGTGCATGTGAATGCTTTAAACTTGTTTACCAAATAGGATTAACAGAAGGCATGTCTTTCGTGTGCACATGAACATTAAACAGGTCCTCCACCAGAGACATCTTAATTGACTCAAAGTGATTTTTGGCAAATGAGGAAACGCCAAACGAACTAATGGGGGCAGAGAGTTCATTTTTGTGATTCGTATTGGGAGGCTGAAATGGAAAAGAAAGCACAGCAAGCGACTGTTTTCACCCAAAGTCTTCAACTTCTCTGTCTTTGATGTCATGTGGGCGTAAAGTTGTTCGGTTGAGTCTCTCCACTGCCAGAAACGAGGCTGGATGCTGAGACAGGTGCACGGCGTTCATCACATCCTGATGGAGGACGTTGAGGGCCAAGATGTTGTTCTCAACATATTGGAAGTGTTTGTTAACAGATGGAGACATGTACTGGCAAACGTTAGCTCACTTTGTCCAGAAGGAGGGGAGGGAAAAATGACGGGGAGGAAAGCAACATTTAATTTACAATGGCACGAAGGACATCGAGATAGAGAGAAAGAGATAATAGGGAAATCAATCAAGAATCTATTTTAATATTTGCATTGCAATAAAATATCATCTATACTAATAAGAGCAACCACTAAAACCTCTTCATGCACTTGTCTAGTAACTGTCAATCTAGTCTCATAGAAAATGGTTGAGACTTTGTTTATTCCCAGGTTTTGACTATAATATCCAGCTGCAAATTGTGCAAAACCACAAGCAGGTTAAGGATTTTCCCTCAGGAAATCTTTTTTTATCCGATGTCTGTCATGCTTCTCAAGCACGTCTAGTCACATATGTTCCCCCCCAAGTCCACTCCCCTATCTGTGTTTGTATCACAGCTTTATTTCTCTTGTAAGGTCATGCAGCTACAGCTGGCATCAATATGGCAGTGCTTTTCTTTTTTCTGTCTGAGTCCAGCGCTGGAAAGTTATATTCATAGGGCTAATCAGTTTAAAAGATAATGAAAACAGAGATTGTTTACAGAGATTAGGCCCTTGGAAATGGAGTAATCAGTGCTTTGAAAGGGCACTGACAGCGGTGGGCTGGATTACTGTCCGTAGCAAGTGAGCAACGCCGCTCTTAACTCTCCATCACTAACAAGCTCTCAAAGCCCTGATGTCATCACAGATAGAAGATAGAGTACCTTATCCTCCACTCCTCTCCATTTGCTCCTCTTTGCTGGAATGAAATTACTCAACGTTCAACAGACGGGGCACCTGTCAGCCAGATGTGTTTGAGTAATGAACAAAGTGTAGGATGAAGTAAGCGCTTTGACAAAAATGTCCACAGCGAAATTAATCATGGGCTTAATTTCTTCTCAACCCACATTGTGTAATATGCAGTATGATTTATGTGACGATGGATTGATTTATTTCAGAGCAGAGATGCTGGATTACTGAAGGAAAGTCACCAATTGAAGCCTCTTCAAATATTTTGTTCCCGCTTTCATAAACACATGGATTATATACTTTGCTAAAGGCTGCATTAACAGTGGCCAGCTATTGTGTTTTTTTTTTATTCTTGAGGATAGGTTTTAATTTCTGTGGCTTACATAGTGTTGTTTGTTGGCCGAACTATTCGATCCAGTTCCCATTTTATTGATTGGAGAGACACATGGGGCCCCAGTTTAATTGGGGAGGAGTCCCCTCATAAGTGCTCACAACAGAAAAGCCATGAAAGTAATTATCAGTATCTCAGATCTCCTCCAGCGAGGGGGGGAACATATGTTTAGGATTTGGACTCATGCAGGGTTGCCCCCTTCACCAGCCAAACACGACTTGTGTGCTTTCCCAAACTGGGCGCGCAGCGCAAGTACGTATGTAGCAACATGTTTTCCGACAGAAAAGATTTGGGAGAAAGATAGATGTAGGGTTTGTGTCCAAGAAGATAGTGGGTGTGATGTGCCAGGACAAGAAGTAGAGAAGCTAGTTTTTGGCTCAGGGTTTGATTCAACATTTGGCGGTTCTCGAGTCTTACTTCTTGTCATTGAGGGAAAGAAAACCAAAACCAAGGGTTCTCTGTGGCTTTGTTTGCCCCATGACTGATCAGGAAGACTTTAAGGAAGGGATCTTTCTGGAGAGAAGAGAATGGGTGTGAATCGTTTGGCAAAGAAGTGCGGTCAGTTGAGCAGCCCAGCGAGGCTAACCCCCAGCCCTCTGACCAATGGCTCTGGCATTCTCGGCTCTGGCACTACAACGTCCTGCGGGAATCTTTACTCTGATCAGAATACAGGGCAGAAACTTCCTATAAAGTCCCACAATAAAGTCAAACAAGACAGGGGAAAGGGACAGATCTCCATAAAAATGTAATTTATCATCCCAGGATTCAACTTGTACTGATCAAACTGTCCTGCTTTTCCTACAAGGTACCTTTCTGTACTTCAACAAAGACCAAGGCATGGACTGCTTTATTTTCTGTTGGTGCCGCTGCTGTCACATTTTAAGCCATCTTAAGACGGATGTAAGGTTTGGGTTTGTAAAGCACTGCGTGTATTCCAGAGGTATCCATTAGTGTAATGCCGTTGTTTAGGAAATCTGGCTGTTTGATTGCGAAGGAGACCCTGACAGTGTACTTGACAAACAGTCGGCTGATCCATTTCCTTCCCAAAGGAGAATGACAGGGGGCTGCCTTTGCTGCGAGCGGCCCCACTGTGCGCCCATAAGAGCTGAGAGTTGGGTGGTCTGTCCATCAACGGCAGATTTGGGGTTAGGCCTGAGAAAAGCAGCTCACCCGTATCACTTTCAAAGAGTGAAACCCTAAGCGCCGGTCGCTCTCTGCCCGCTGCAGCCTCATATGCACAAAGACACCTGTTGTTCGGCTCTCATGCAAAGGCTTAATCAATCTAGGTGTTTGCAGCCAAACAAACACTGCCATCTTGTATTCACTTTAAGTTTCATGTGTTTTCATGCTTGTGTTTTGCTTTTGGCCAGTTGCAGCGATTGGAGAACAACGCCAAAGCACTGATTACACACAATTTATAACATCGGGCCTCACAATATTGTGAAGCTATTTGAACAAAATACGATTTTCCCTTCACCGTCTGTCTTCAGCACACATTAGACACCAATGCAGTGCTAAGCTGTAAGTCGCTCATAGTAAAGTAATACATTTTCTAAACAAGAAGAAAACTACAGGACACCAGGATGCACTCACTGTCCTCAAACTCACAGCAGTTTTGTGCAACTCCAAAAGAAAAGGAGTCTTCCAAAACCTTCTGGCTGCTCCGTCCCTGTGGTCCACCCTGAACAAGCGTGTCAAAATGAAGAGTGATAACCACTTCAAAACCACTTCGCTTTGATTCATGCTGAAAAGACCTGCTGGACACCATATTTGTCAGAAATGTATTTCTTTCCTTGTGACACTCCAGACAATTCATTTTGTAGTCAGCAAGCGAAGCCAAGCTGAGATGATATTTGCGTGTTGCTATTGCAAAGACACCATGGTGCTTGCTTCATGGCTACTTCCCCTTACTTTTGACTTGTTATGAGAAATGACATGTGCAGTAATTTCATTGATTATTTTTGGACAACATTGGTCGATTGTGTTTCTTCTCGGGGGAGCAGCAACCAGGCTTCGCCAGCTCGTGAAGGCCAACGATGACATTTCTTTGCAAGCTTATGTGCAAGTTCAACAAATTGAATCCGAATTTGATAATGTTTGGTTTAAAACTTGAATGGCATTAAATACATAAAAAAAACATCAGTTTGCGGCATCTTTTAATAGCTTTGTTGGGCTTTGTAGATATTTGTCCATACTAGACAGTTGGAAAATTGCTTTTAGAGCATCTTTCTCCTACTTCCTTTTAAACATTTATCTCAATAAACTGGATTGTAATCTACAATTAAACTTTGTGCCTCCCTCTGGCTGGTGTAAACACATTTAATACAGCACAACTGCAAAACATCAGTAATGGAAATTAGACTTTAGTCTTGTATGGAGCCATGAAAACAAAGAGACAAAAGTTTAAAGACTGCTAAAGAGAAGTTTGCGTTTTAGGATTTTTATTAGAGTTAGTTTACATTCAGAAAGCCTTGTCTCACTCCCGCTGGCTGTACGACTCACGCTATTTAATCCAGTAGTTAAACTGTGGACAATTAAGAGAGACTGAAGATTGTTGAGGAAAGATGGGATTGGGTTCTACCTAAATCTTTCCAGTAGAGGAAAGGCAGATATGAATGGCTGTAGTAATTTGATGAGGCGCTGCCTCTCTTTGGGATCACACACTGAGAGAAGGCCTTGTATATGTGCCAAATGGATTCATGGTATCAAATAGAATTTTTCTTATTTCCTTGTTTGAGTCGACGTGCAGGGGATTAAGGGGGGTGAATTTGGGCAAAGATAAAAGTAGTTATTAGACACACCGTGGTGGAACAAAGGCTCTTTGGTTTACCTGCAGGTTGTTCTGGTTTTCCATTTAGCTTTGAATAGTGTCTTTATGCTGCACTATTGGTTTAGTTGAGAGTTCAAGAAGGTTAGCGTTTTCATGGACTTTAGGATCAAGCCGTGCTTAACTGAGAAAAAGTTTAATTTAGTTTATGTATTTGCACAGGTAACAAAACCTCAACACCCCCACAAATTAATTGATTAAAAAATAATTGATCTGGTGAGATTAATAGAACCCAAATGGATTTATTAAGACAATCCCCAAAAGAATAAAAAACACTTTGAGCAAAAGATCCTTGTGGAAATTCAATATATCAAGAGATAATGCAAATTCATGTAATTGAAAACATATATTCATGACAAATGTAATGCTCTTTATCTGCTCTTTATTGAGTGTTTAATATTCTGCTGATCATACGATTCTACATCTCAGTTCTTTCTATGATCAGAATAAAGTAAATACATTTAGCAACCAGCAGAACTTGCTACCTTTAGACAGAGAAAGCTGTTTGCCCCAGTTTCTAATCTTTATACTAAGCTAACCATATATTTTCCTCTAGCTTTCGGTAAATGTATTTACCAATATGTCTAATTATTAAACTGTGACCTGATAGATGTATGATTCTACTGCACAAGTATTTAGGACTGTTAAGTAGTGACAGGTGACGTAGTATAAAGAGCCACTAAGTCTGCATAGGAGTTTCTCCCAGGAGACAGCTGTTCATGTCCTGTGTGAAACCAGAAGTCAACAATGACTTATTTATCAAGCAAACCATGATCCTTTCCTAAACCTAACCAACTAGTTTTGTTGCCTAAACAGGTTCTTCACTGCAAGGGGCTTGTGCAAATGCACCGATCACTCATGTTGCTGTACATTCGTAGGAAAATGTGGAAAAGTGGTAAAAGACAGCAGGTATTTCCTTTGACAACTAGTCCAGTCTAATTTAAGGCATAGAGATGAGGTAGAATACATGTGTATGTTTTCTGCTTTTGTCATTCTTGGGACTATGTCCGCATATTTGCTTTTCCAATCTCTGAAAAGGACACTCAAATTCCCAAGTGGTTTTGTTGCTCCGCCCTTTTCACGCTCAGAAAGTCTGACAACATCCCTCTTAAATCCTCTGATATCATCGATCACAGTTGATGTTTCCAAAAAGTTAAAACAAATCAAATTCAGAGTAGCCTCCGCACCAGCTCGCGCCAGCCACACCAGATTGGATGTGAGAGTCTGCTGGCCATCGCTGACCAAAACAGCAACTTCATGGATGAAATATTGAACTATTTGAAATGACATTGTTTGTATTTTGACTTTAAACATGCTCGTATTGGCTTGCAAGTGTGTGAGGCACAAGTGAGGTTATTCATTTTCACAGTCTCTGAGCTCTAGTAAAGGCAACAGCTGCATTTCATAGAGGACTTGCAGGCAGCTTTGTATATAAAGAGAGACAGAAATAGACCTTTCCAGAGTGATGTGTTTCCCACAAGCTGCTCAGGGACTGAGAAGAAATAGGACAATCGATGTTGATGAAGCACCTGATTGATTAACATTTACTTGGGTTTTACTACACTTTTAGAAATTGTGCAGAAGTTGTTTCCCTACCATAGCCCACTGTGTGATTGATAGATAATTAAGCTTCACTCCTTTATGCTGTGTTCCCTCTAAGAGCGACACAGCAACAGGCTACAAGGGATTTCCTGCAACCCTAACTCTAACTTTATGCAAAGTTATGCGTGATGATGTCACCATTATGCAAATGATGCCATGACATCATCTGGTGACTTTTTGAGGATGTGCTAGTCATGACCTGGGCTTTCTGTTTTTCATAACCTAACCTGTTACCCAGAAAATTACCTGGTTAGTTACCTAGTTAGGATGTGCTCATTGGCCTTGGAAGTAACATTAGGGAACGCTACCTTAGGTATGCTAGTCCCGCTCAGCAAGAACTAACTAAACAGTGTTGCGTCAGCACTAAAGAAGGGTCTGGATCCAAACATTATTATTCTGGTATTGGGGAAAGAAAAAAAACACCCTGACACACAATCGTCATGAATCACAATCTTCTGGGAATGGCGATAAGCCTGGGATGCAGCGACGGCGCCCTTAGCCAAATAGATAGCATGGGTAGCAGAAGGGTGGGAGAATGTCGTGTGAAATATGCAGCCAGTAGTAGGCTTACCTACAGTCTACATCTGGTGAGTCAGACTAGTAAGCTAGTTAGCTGGACATGCTAACGATTGCAGCTTACGTTAGAGCAGGAACCATGGGAGGAGATTCATGGAGAGTCGGGTAGCAATAAAGAAAAGTACTGATAGTGGGTGACTTTAATATGTTGTGGCAAACAGAGGAGACAATATAGGCCTGGTGATAATGAGTACATTTTCCTCTGTTGAACTCAGTATAAGGATAATGGGGACCACACACACACACACACGCACACACAGCCGCAGCTTCTTCGGAAGATATGAGCATAACCTTTGAAGTGACTGGTGACAGTAGTTCATATATCTGCCGATGGTTTTGTCAGGTGGACTGCCGTCTATAAACACATTCCAGAGGTCCAGACATAAGTAATTTTCCAGAGAAGGTGGAGAGCAGCAATGTTAAAATCACAGGCTTGTTTAGGTTTTGCCGAGTGATCACTACATTATGAAACTTTACATCTCTGACCCCAGGGTCTGTAAATGCCCACGTTGACACATGGATTTTTCATTGTCCTCACAAAGCCCGTCTATTGTCTGCCTTCTCTCTCTCTCAGTGTCTCAATCAGAGACTTTGACGCTGCTCTGCGGATGCACCTGGCCCATAAGGTTTCACTCATACGTCCTCCGCCTCGGAATATTAAAACGCTGACAAAAAGTTAAACTGAGTGGTGTTGTCGTCTTTTAGCAGACTGCTCTGTGGTGCAATATTAGGTGCTTTTGTCCCAACAGGGTGACCGGCCAGTAAGATTTAAAAAACAGCATGGTCTTTATTGGGGGATATCATGTTTTTGGGGGGATGAATGCAGGATTATTTGAACTAGATGGGCTGGGATGAGGGGGCGAGGTGTGGAAGAAGTCTGAAGGTGGCTCTGACTTTTGCATTTCGTCTCAGCTCCCGCGTAGGGGCACGGACTCGCTGCGGATCGGCCCAGTCATGAGCCTAACAGATGTGGCCCTCTCTCTGTTCCTCTTCCAGGCGTTCAGTTATTCTCTGTCAGAGCTTCAGTCCAGAGTGCACAGGTTCGAGCCTTGCGTGCGCCCTTCCCAGTGTTTACCCTTCGTCCTGTCAGCATGGCTGGATACTTGGCTAAAAACAGCAGGCAGCTGATGATGTCCAGGACTGATAGAGGTATCTGCTTTCATTAGGGAAGACTCTATTAGCCAATGGTGTGAATTTAACGTTTGTTCTTAGAGGCCAAGTCTCAAATAAATGAAGGGTTATCTATAGCTCTCTAATTGAAACCACCTTAACTCTTGTTTCTTTCTCTTGCTTCGTCCCTCCCCGCCTCTCTGGTGAGTGATTTCATGACTTTTGTCCGTCACAAGAAACAGATGTGGGCGAGATTCTTGCCGGTCTCTGTTTTAGATCGAAAGCCTGGTAGATGGTCGGGTTGATGACATTTTGTTTGCCTGTGAACATGTTCTTCATTGGATTTATGGAGTGTCTCTCCGCTTTCAAAACACCTGCCGCAGCCAATCAAAGCCGATACTCTCACGTCTCTGACATCGCCGTACAAAAGAAAGTCAAACAGGAAAAGAAATTACGGGAAAGAAAACAAAGTGAAAAATATTTCTTGGTTGACATATGATTTGTGAATATTTGCTCATAAAACAGATACATTGGAGCCATAGAGGCTACCCATTCATCATTAATTTAAGTCTCATAAAAAGTGTTATCTTGACAAATTATACTATTTTCAGTATACAGTATACTCAGGGATGAAATATCACTAATCTATCTTGTTGTTTTATTATTGCAGATCCAAAGAATGCTGAACTTTCACCTCCTGAAAATGTAGCTCTGCATAAAGTGTTACATCTGTAAAATGAATTAAAACAGAGGGATCTGTGCACCAAGTAGCTCCCATTAGAAGGATTTTTATTGTATTGTAACGTTTCGAGCACTGATGAAAGTGCTTAAATTCATTTATTAATTCAGATTTCTTTGATCCGGCACCCATCCTACCCATCTTTTTCATCATTTGTTATCGAATCTGTAAAATGAACAATATGATACACAGTTGAGGCTATAAAATAATAATTTGTTTAATTGTGCAAGAGTAATTTCTTTAAATGCATTGTCCATTTAAGCAACTTCAATTGAACTTGTCAAGTATGAAAACAATTAATGCTGGATCTAAGTGTTTTCTCTGATTTGTGTTTAACCTGTGTTTAACCTGATAACTCTCAGAGCAGCTCCGGAAAGTCGAATGATCCTCTATTCTTTCCCCGGCTTCAGAGGCGCTGTCACTTCTCATTAGCGCTAACAGTCAGCTGCACCACGGCCTCCGCTGTCTGGCAATCAGCCTGAGAGTCTGAAACACCTGCTCATGTTAGGCAGTTTCCATGGAATAATGCGGTAATTCCAGCAGGAATTGATTGGGATGGGGGGGAGAAAAAGCAGGAAAAGGGAAAACAAATATGCGCCTGCACATACAGTAGACTCGATTGGAAAGAATGCCACTGTTTGTTTTTTCAAGCGAAGGAAAAACCTCTCCACTCTTACCATGGAAGATCAAAGAGGTTCTGTTATATGAGATGGTCTTGTGAATTACGCCCCCCCTGTACCAATGGTGCAGTCTTCCGCCCCCTTTGATAATTATGAAGAAAATATGAGCTGTTATATCTGCTTTGCCATGGGTACCTTTCTTTATTTATGGGAAATAAGTCAAAGTTCAGACTTACAGCTCTGTATTGAGATAAAAAAAAAAAAAGCCACTTTCTTTTTTTAAAATTCCCTGAATAGCCAAGAACGTTAAATCAAAAGGCAGACCAAATTATACATGAAGCCTCTCAGCTCCTCACACAACTTTATGTCTTTGCGGTATTTCCTGTTAGCTGTTTTTGGAGAACATGAGACTCTTTTAATTCGTCCCAAAGCCCAAAGAACTCCCTCCTCTTTCAGACACTTTTACAATCCATCACTTTTCTTCAGACGCCAACTGTTTTTCATCAGCGGTATCTTTATTGACACACCAAATAGCATTTGCTCATACAGTTCGGTCATCCACTCTGGTTTTAGCTGTTGCTAAAGGAGTGTCTGTGGGAATAATTCTCTCTCCGGCTTCCATGTTTCCACCATTTTGACAAATACAAGTATTCCCAATCCTTCCAGAGGGGAGGATAAGTGTTGCTGTACTGGCCAGGGTCAAACACGCTGCAAGGAAGACAGGATATCAAAGGGCTGGGGAGGATTTGGAGTGTGTGGAAGCGAACCTCTTGGGCCTTGGAGAGACACAACTTTTCACACATCCATCATCCCACAAGAGTGCCGTTAACATCGGCATTCTTAACCCAGCGGAGGACAGAGCGGATAAAGCTGGATGTCTCTTTCCGAACATGCAATCTGAATTCCTTCATTCCTTTCAGAGCATCCCTCTCATAACCTCGTCCTTGGGCGTGTTATTTGTTTTGACAAATTGCTTCTCAGAGCAAACTACGGCCACTAGTGGTTACCGAAAAACACAACGATGTGATTGAAAAGATGAAACAAGCTGCGTGTCTTTTCAGCAATTACATGTGGAAAAAGATTTTTTTCCATTGCATTATTTGGTTTGCAGCTGATTTGTTTTCCATGCTATTCATCTTCCAAGGGAAGTGGTAATGATGGAGAATTTGATCTTTTCTGATACCAATCTAGATTAATTGATGGAAAGCGATGTGTGTGCGGTGGAACTTTCCGCCTGATCTAGGAACAGGTTGTCATGTTACTTGCTGTTTACTTTGTCTCCTCAACCTGCTAAGACATGAGATATTGTCTCCCCACTCGAAGGTATTCTACGAGCTGTCTCCCCTGAGCCTGCACACACACACACACCTACACACACACAAAGACATGCGCACGTACACGGACAATTTCCCCCTGTGTTGATGGGTTAGCGAGAAAAACATTCCTCAGCCAGGAGATTGAGGTGCCCTGAAGGATTGTCTGTGTCTCTCTCTGTGTGTGTGTGTGTGTGTGTGTGTGTGTGTGTGTGTGTGTGTGTGTGTGTGTGTGTGTGTGTGAAAGAGAGAGAGAGAGAAGCGAAAGACAAAGGAATAATTTCACAGCAGTATCTTTCCTCCCAAGACAGTGAAGACAATCAGCTGTAATCCCTCCTGTTGCATTGCAGGACACACACACACACCTACACACATATACACATACACACATACACACACACACACACACGCACAGTGTAAGAAATAAGAACAAGCTCTTCCTCTTGTTCAGACACACACACACACAGGCAACAGAGACACACTCGTGCTGCGGAGCGAGGCCAGGTGGATTACATCAGGAGTTGGGTATTACTTCAGGTGATGCCTTGTCATTTGTAGGGTGTTGGTGTTGTACATGGACTTACGCTGCGAACTCCAGGGAGAGGCATTTTGTTGAGGCGAAGGCAAAACAGCAAAGAAATAAACATGTTGTCAAGGCAATATCAAGCGTGTTGCCTCACGCCTGCGACTGGCGGCGGCAGTAGGCCTGTTGCCGCTGTTTCTCTACTTAAACACCTGTGACACACGATATGAGCAAAGCCTGGGAAAAGCATGGTTGTGGTTCCCTTGAGGATGTTGGGGGGGACGAGGGTGGGGATGTGTGTGAGGCCTGAAGAAGTGTGTGTTCCTGGGGTGTTTGCCATGCGGCCCAGTGTGCAGAGCTTAGGGCTGCTGGGGACTCCGGTGTGTGTTCAGCTGGACCTGCAGGATGTTTTTATAAGGGAGGCGATCCCCTCCTGCATAATGCACACACACACACACACACACACACACACACACACACACACACAGGTGCTTACAGGCTTTAGCTCTGACTGCGCAGGGTTACGTGGTCAGTGCACCATGCGTCACTGCGCAATATGTTCGTTATGCTGCGTGTAGGTCGCGGCGGGGCCTTTCCTGTAGCCTCTGTCTGATGTCTGCTCCATGGCAGCCAGGCTCGTACGCCTTCTCCTCTCCGCTGTCCGTCTGTCAGAAGGCTTGTTCAAAAATCCGGAGGTTTGGTCTGGCCCGCCAGGCCTCAGAAGGACCCCCACTCACATGTTTCCCACAGGCAGCAGCAGCAGCAGCAGCAGCAGCAGCAGCAGCAGGAGGAGGAGGCCTGACGCTTGCAGCCAGTTTCGTGCAGTTACAGTAAGTGCCTGGCTATTCACCGCCATGAGGAATAAATAAATAAATAAATAAAGGGAACTCCGATTCATAACATTTTAATTGGCTTTGGGGGCTTAGCTGTGGCTGGCCTGTGGTTACCGCGGTCAGGCAAGTATGGAGCGCAGCAGCCACTGGATGTTTTAGGCTCCCAACCACACGAATGCTCTCTGTGAAACACACACACACACACACACACACACACACACACACACACACACTGAGCCACTACACTCTCTGTCTCTCACTCTCTAAAGGCCAAGAGTGCTGTACTACAGAGGTTGGCATTTACTTTGACGCAACCACACATCGAAATCCAACTCCCTCATTAAACCGTGTTAGAATTGCTGAACACTGCGGCGAAACATCCCGGTGAACCCTCCAATAGGCCAAACTTCTCTTCCAAACAAGTCAAATCAGACTGTAAACACACTGAGCTTGTTTCTGTTCGACCTCCCGTTCTGCTGCCTTGTGTGTTTTGATGTGTTTTGACTTGAGGCTTTTGCGGTGTGTGTGGTTCCCATACCATTATGGAGCTGCACTGGATGGGATCCTGTCAGCATGCACCGCCTCGCTGTGATGAAACATGCAAGTAGCATCTGATGATGTCATTACCTGTAGGAGCTTGGGAGATGTTTCTGTGCACCTTCATATGTGCATGCAGTGCATGCATTCCTTATGTTTGCTTGTAAAAGAGGCGTTTTCCCCTCAGGTCAGATGAGATGATAGGAAGGTCTGGACAAGAGGGTGCCCGTGTTTCTTTCTGTTTCTGTGAATGTTTACTGGTTACATCTGATTGATAGAAAAGTCTCCAATTAGAGCCTGAGTTCATGTCACACATCTGCTGATCCCATTCGCCCAGCTCCAGGAGTTTCCTACCTATTTATGAGAAAGCCATCCATCCGCCTTCACGCCTCCTAATCCCCCAGCCTCCAATATTTCCTGGGAAGCACACTGTCACCATAGAAATCCAGAGCAAGAAACAGAAAAACAAAACAACTATAATGGGGGGGTGTAGAAGAAGAAAACAGGGAATGAGGCCGGAAACAATTGGGAAAATCCTCCAAAGGTCAAAGCACTGTTAAAATATATGTATAAAAGAAGAGAGCGAAAATGAAAATAGAGGAAAAAAAGAATCGGCCATGAAAGTGTCAATGTGGAGCTTGTGACGCATTGTCGGTGTGGGGTTTGCCTGCTGAGGCAAATGGGTCTCAGGGGCTCTTTATTTTTGAAGCTTGACTGCAATATGGATAAGAGAGCCAGAGGTCCCAGAGAAGGAGCCGCCAACCCTGACAAGCTGCTGGAGGAGCCCTGCACGGGGTCGCTGAGCAAAACCCATCCCTTTCAGACGATACTCATACATGCATTTTTGGTGCAGATTATCAGGATGGCACATACTTACGGTACATATCCTCATATTGTGCAGAGGCCCATCAGTGTGTTGCTGTTTACTGTTTCTTCTTTCCACCATTGTTGGCAGCCTCTCCTCTCCTTTCTGTCCTCTTCACTCCACCTTAAAACAAAGCAAGACACTCACACTCGCCTTATTATTCTGACAAGAAATGTCTCAAATAATCTGTGGCCATAGAAACCACAAAAATAACAGAAAGCAGAGAGCTGTGAACAAATACAATCCTGCAAGACACCATCACATTTCCTGACTGTTACCCTGTTCAAGTGCATTCAGATACACGTGAATTGTTCTCCTCATACCGGCCTATGCATGAGCTAATTTGTCAGACTGGTGCTTGCTGTAACATAATAAGGACAGCGAGTGTGAGAGACAAAAGAGTGAGGAACCTGACATGTTCCTGTTTTGATCGGGAGATTCCCTGATTACGCCAAAGGTTAAGCCTCCAGACGGCTGCCTGTTGACTGGATGATGGGATTAGAGAATACATAATTGTTCGCCAGTCACATGTGTCATAAAAAGAGAAGCCAAACCCTTTGTAATGAGGATTAGGTGTCTTTTCCATGGATTCATTTCTCTGTTGTGTGCCATTATTGTGTGTTTTGGTGCGCTGTGAGAGCCTGTATCGCTCCCATCCTGACTGTCCTGGTCTGATTGCACACATGGGCCAACTACCTTGTCTTTCCACTGTGCACTCTGAGATTTTTACTGGTCAGTGTGGATACAGTGCACCGTTGGCCAAAACTCGTAAAACTAGCACAAGCATGTTTCATTGCACTAGAAGGTGTGAACTAATAGAGTCTTAGTGTTTGGCAGCAGAGCAAACTGGAAGTGAACCCCTGGACCTTGACTAACCTCGGCAGATAATCGTCTGTTATTTTTGCGTTGACTCAGGAGAAGTCGGAGTGCTGTATGAAACCTTCTGTTTAGACGTTTAATGTGCTGGACTGATGAAGGCCATCGGTGTAGTCTTCTTTTAAATGCCCATGTGAAGCTGTTTATTGTTTTAATATGTTAATTGATTTTAAGCGGTCCCACAGGCACAATGAAGTAAAATGAAATCCTCCATCATAAGGTGAATTTTAAAGACAACAGCAGATTCATGCGAGACTGACATTTTCAAACAAGGCAGTTTTTGTCACCACTTACTGATAAGATACTCTTTACAAATGGTTTACTTATTAATAACTTTAATAATGGTTAAAAGATCATTCACCAATGCTTTTTCGACTTTTGGGTTGCCAGGTTCCTAATCAACAAGACCCTAAAATGGACTTTTTGACCACCAATCTATTAACTATTTAATCAACATCAGCTCATTTAGTTCTTGTATTAAATTAATTCAAGGGGTCTTACTTATTGAGACTAAACAGACAAAGAGTCAAAACAACTGTTGTGCTGGATGAGGATTTTATATGACCTGGCAACACCAAATTGTTTGTCTTTTTAACTTATACCTGCTCTATAGCATCAGTGAATTATTTCATTATGCTGACAGCCGTGGCCGGAGGTATTATGTTTTCGGGTTGTCCGTCCGTCCCTACAGCCGGTCCATTCTTGTGAACGCGATAAATCAGAAACGCCTGGAAGGAATTTCTACGAACTGATCAGAGTTTTGTGGTCAAATCTGTCCCATTCTGTCCCAATGTAATATCTCAGTAACGCCTTCAGTAAATCTCTTCAAATTTAGCACTGACATCAACTTTGACTCAAGACAGACTGACACGTTTGTGACCATATCTCAAGGATTAATATGCAAACAATGGCAATTTAACACAAGCATTTAATAGGATCAAATTAGGAACTGATGACATTTTGGAGAGACATGGATGTAAACTGTAACATGGTTCCATTGCTGTAATTCGAGGTAATTGATGCAGTCTGTATTTTACAGTGAAACTGAATATTTGAGCAGTGCAGTTACAAGAGGGATTTGAATCAAATCCTTCATATTATATTGGACCGCTAAAAAGTCAACAGGCTAAGAATGTAACATGATATGGAGCTACAGAGGACAGCGGCTCCACTCACACACCTCCCTTGTTGCTAAAAGTTGCAGATTGATTGATTGATGGGTGTCATGATATTATTGGTTGAAATAGGTTGGTATAGCTCATGTAAACACATGTCGGATTTTGTTTTACAAGAAAAAAAGATGACTGGATTTCTTGCATACATTGGTAAATAGATGCACTATGACCGGGGTTGTGGTCTAAAAGGGATGTGACTTTTGAGGGTCCAACACTAGAGTTTCTGGCTTGTAGCCGTCATCAGTTTCGTGTAACATTGGTCGCACATTTACATTACATTACATTACATTACAGTCATTTAGCAGATGCTTTTATCCAAAGTGACTTACAATTCAGTATCTATCTACACACCGTAGACGCAGCCAGGGGAGCAATTTTGGGGTTAAGTGTCTTGCTCAAGGACACATTGACATGACATGAGACTCGAACCGCCGACCCTCTGATTGAAAAGCGGCCCTGCTCTCCACTTAGCAGTCACCCCCGTTCTTTTTACTAGGTGTTTATTAAGTGTTGCTGGATTTTTTTTTTTACCCTTTTAAGACTATTTCCCTGCCATGTCAATGCATCTTTGAAGTAGGTGGGGTGAAAATTACAGATTAGTTTTAACAGTGACAAGAGTAGGAAATGAGAAAGGGAGATATTTGAGCAAAACGAAGAATATTAGACAGAGAGAGACACAATGTTTTGAATTCATCCAGAGAACTGTGCCCCCTGGGGGCTAGTCAGCATCTCTCTGCTGCTTTAACCTGGGCCCTTCAGATTGATGTTGTTGTTGATTGATTTTCCCATTTCATTGCTTTCCTTCCTCTCTACGTTTGCTGCAAATTTACAAAATCTGTCTCCATCTGCTCACACAATCACAGTTGATGTTTGAGTCTAGATGTGTGTCTGTGTTTGGAACAAACCTCTGCTGAGTGTAAATGCAAAGTGATCACTGGGGCATGCCCTGACAGAAGGTTTGGCTGCGGAGAAAGGAAACATTTAGTCTTGCACTGCACAGCAAACTTCAGAAACTGCATTAAACATTGCAGTCACATTGTCATTTTACAGCCTGTTTTAGTACTGCTCATGACCCTAATGTAGGAGATGAGGCAATCAGTGCGCGTGAAGCTCAGGAATCAAAATTAACTTTCAAGTGTACATCCGTGTAATGAGTTTTCTTGCACGCCAGGCAGTTAAATTGTGGGAACTGGTGGACAGAGCGAGTCCACGCGGCCCATCTGAGGTGTTTGCAGGCTGAGCTGTTAGCCTGCTCTGATCTGACTGCTGCTATGTGGACTGTGTGTACTGGAGCTACAGCGCTCATGGAAAAGAAAAGTGTGTTGCTGATCACTGAACAGTGATGACAGTCAAAGCAGTTGGTTCCCTGAACAACCTTGTTCCTCATTGTCAGATGGAAATGTGTAAATAAAGGGGTCCCTGTTATAATGTCATTTTAGAATCTATGCTTATGTTGATAAGTTCACATCTGGACAGGCTGGACTTAAAGGTCCCATATTGTATAAAGTGAGATTTACATGCCTTCTTTTATTATAAAGCAGGTCCAGGTGCTTTATAAAGTATCAGAACCCTCAATCTTCAGAGTAATGCAGAAACTGTGCCTCTAAACGAGTCGGCAGGTCACTGTCATGACAGTTGACACACAGTGAGTCCCCGGCTGCAGTGTACATCATTGCAGCGGCATGGGAAGTTACACCACTGCAGGTCAGCAAAAACAAGATGGTGTTAAGCTACTCTTCACAGATGAATTTTGAGTTTCCAGCAATTTATGTATCGGTTCTGTTCGGTCTTTAATTCTGTTTGCATTTGGACGGTGTCTGTGTTTTGTGAGAAACAAACAGAAAAAGCTGTGAGTGTGTGTGCGGTCCTGCTAGTGTACTTCTTCAACACCCTGAAAAGCGTAAAACGGCCCTCAGTGGAGCGAGCCTTTACACTGCCTATCACTCCATTACCGGCCACGCCGCTTGACTCAGGCCAATGTGCAAAACATCTGTGGAAAAGGCCTCATGCCTTTTCTTTAATAGAGTGTCCCCTTAGAAATGTTTTTCCTACTCCCCATTTTTATCAGAAGCACAGAAATACCCGCCCACTTCTGTCATGTAAGATTGGTTCGCCTCCAACTATGACATGATGGAGCTCATCTGGATTGAGTTAGGGTGGGGCACCCTGTGGAGATAGAGTGGACAGGAATGTCATTACTAAATTGATAAAGCCTCGTTAGCAGCTCAAACACTCGACTCTTAGGATGCAGTCCCTGTGTTCAGAGGGAGCCCCTGTCCCATGACGGTGCACCATTTTGCTTTAAGGAAACGCCTGTCTCCCCCCTCCACCCCACCCCAGCTCCTGTTTCTGGTATGTTACTTGTGCACCATATGTTGTGCAAATTTCAGCACCATAAAAGTGTTTTCTGTTGCCGTTCGGGCTGCAATGCACAGATACTTCTAGCGGGAGGCTACAGTTTGGTTGTCGCCAGTATTTGGGGTGATGCAGGATGTAAAAGTATGTACTACATATACTGATTTCACTTTCCTTCAAAACTAATTTAATATCTTTACTTACTTACTTAGCCTTGAACATTCACAGTGACTTCATACAGTCCCCACCTCCCCTGTCTGCCTCTGTTCACACACTGAACATGTTCTTTAGCCTCATTCAAGAAAGCCAATAGAAACAGCTCACAAGCCATGTGCTGCAGCTTGTGTGCTAAGGTAATTCGGTGTAATTGGTTGCACATTACATAAGCAAAATCTCTGATGAGGGTCTCTGTGAAATCGTGTCAAGTAATGGGAAGCAACAGAGATCAGTAAACAAAATATTAGCGAGGGAGAAGGAAAAAGAAGTGATCAAAAGAAGAAAACATGTGGTCACAGCATAACAGGCGACAGTGAGATTGAAGTGCATTTTTCTGTCAAATGTGACAAACATAATCATGTAGAAAAAGTACATGTTAATTTCACTCAACTACGTTAAAAACTATAGATTGCACGTGGAAAATTACGTATCCACTTAATATTTGACTGGATGTTAGGTGAGGTAGTTTATTGTTGTATTATTTTATTGACAGTATTTGACCCCATTTCTAATATTCTTTCATAGTTTTTTTTTTCTCATAGGGATGCACTTACATGTATTCAGTCATGGCAGGAGGCCACCTACTTCCATGCAGTGTGTGGTATACATTTTTTAAATTTAGGAATAAAAGAGCACCGGTATTGGATTGGTAGTTGTTTTCTGCAGGGGAGTTGAGGTTGGAGGATTCGGTATCGGGATAGAAAAGGTTGGATAGGTGCATAACTAATTTTGCACGAATAAATTATGATCATAAAATCAGTTATCATGGCCATATCGTGGTTACAATCAGGCGTCACATAATGTCTTCTCAGTTTATTGAAAATCGTTTTTTTAATTCATGATGCATTTTGAACTGAATGGATGAGGAAATTGATGCACAGAAGGGAAGGTGTACTTGTATGTGTGTCCTAAGGCCAGTCCCGTGGCTGTGTAAGTATTTGTGTAGGTGATTGTGGTCTTTTCCTAGTTCAGACACCTCGTTTCCTCGTGTCCTTTTGGTGCTGCGTCTGTAAATCCCCTGTTGAATGACATTTGCTTTTTGAGTGACATTACCTCATGAGGGATTTAATCCTGATTTCAAGATTTCCATTTTCCATTTTAATCTCTCCAGCCATATGATAATGTCTCCCATTCAATCATAGGACATTTACATTTGCGTAATAAAAGGTGATTTGTGAGGACACCTCATCCTTCTACCTCTGTGCCTCTAACATCACAGAGATCTCTCATATCTCACCATGGTTGCGATTATAGTCCTAATAACTATTTATGCAAGCATACGTAAAAGCATAGTTGAAATAGCTGACATTTTCCTTACATTTTTTTGGATTACGTGAGAAGGGTTCTAATGAGAGAAATCAGGCTTGTTTTCCAGTCCTTCTTGTGCATGTCGAACACTCAGCCCAGGACCCATCAGGCCCGGCCTCCCAGCCGGTCTTTGATGCCAGCGCAGAGCAATCAGACTAATTGGCCATGGCAACACTGGTGAAAAATTTCAGAAGGAGAGGAGGAGAAAAACACAGGCTTGGAAAACTGAATCAATATCATTAATCACAGGCAGGAATCTGCTATTAATGGTGTCTGTTTTCTATTAGGGGCCAAACACAGATGCTAACCGTGCATGGGGATGGGGATTATCTGGCCGATGCTGTGGCCCCGGCTGTCCTCGGCACGACCGGACACAAAAGTTCACAGTGGAGTGTGCAGCAGAGTTTACAGTTCTCATTGCCCTGAACACAAAACAACAAAACACAGCCTAATCTTTATCTGTCAAGGTCAGGGTGGTGATACAACACACACCTGCAGGTGCATGTAAAACTGAGAACCTGCATAACAGAGGGGTATAAGATGCAATTTCATCGCTGTATTATATGTATCAGAAGAAGGAGGTGTGTGTATGTGTGTGGTCTTTATTTGCTTTAGACACAGCAGAAGAGCTGTCTTCGAAGGGCAGACGATATGAGTGTCTGTCAAATACAAAACAGGCCTAATCATCCTTCCTTTGAGCAAGGCTGTCTGGACAGCTGTGAGTGTTGCTCATCTGTCTAATGTCTTTCTTTGTCAACCAAGTCATTATAAGATGGGACATTAAGTCACGGCACTAAGTTGCTCTTTATTTAGGCATAATTCACACCAAATCAGGTGTTGCATCCTAAACGTCAGTCCTCCCATTCAGTAGAACGTGGGTTGTACTCTTAGCCCCCACCAGCTGGGACCAGAGGGGATGCCGAGAAAACACAGCGGCCTGCCGTGAAACGTTAAAACAGAATCTGCTTTTTGGAGAAACACAAGCTGACGTCACATTCCGGTGGCCAATTACACAACCGGTAATCAATGGACCATTCAAATCAAATGCGTCAACCAAATGACTGTCAAATGGGCCATTAAAGTGACACTCCCACACCGCTGCGCAACCCTGCGCTTAACGCCACAACGCCTGATTTGGTGTGAATGCCTTAAATCTGTAAATACTAACTAAGTAACTATTTTTTTGGTAACTTGGGACAGCATAAACAAGCTGTAAACCCAAACACTGACACGGTATCTGTTTAGTTGATATGGCAAAAGCAAGCAGTTTTCTATTTAAACATCCAGCAAATTGGAGCAGCACTAGCATTCATTTGGAGTTGTGCTTCTAGCTCTGGTTTTGGGCTCAACCGACCCTTTAAGTAAATATCTGGCTCTTTAGCTCCTAAATGCTCAACCAAGTCCACCAGCTTGTTGCTAACTGTCTTGTGTTGGTTCTGGCCAGATAGCATTTAATATAATGTATTGCACTCACATTGAAAGTAATCATTTATGATTACTACGAGTCTATATGAATAAGTACCAGGTTTTGTGTTAGAGCATGGAAAGAGTGTGAAAAAAAGCAAGACTCCACTCGGCACTGCACTGAGCTTACATGAAACATGAAAGGCCCTTCATAAGCTGGTTGGGACTTTATGAGACCAGTAAGGCACCCTGGCCTCCAGTGGCACATATGGACCGTAGCGGCTGTCTCATCAGTAGCCGTCCATCCACCAGAAAACAGACATTCCTCAAAGACCCTGCTTAACCAAACTATGAGAAAACTACCTCAAGTGGAAAGTTTGTTATGCTAATGCGGTGATGGACTGCAGTGAGAAGTGTCAAGCATGAAGGGTGTGTATGGCTGCAGAGGCTAAATAGTTAGGTTTCCGTCCCAGCTCACAGCTTCAGCGTTGGTGCAGTGAGGCAGTGCGTGCCTGTTTCTTGCCAGAGGGCGGTGAGAGGGAGTGGGGCACACAGGAGCAGTGTGAACCGTACCCCTCCTCCCTCTCCGTCGCTTTCTCTTTCCCTCTCCTCCCTGACTTTGATGTAGCGCTGCTGGTTATGCCATATTTTTTTTGGCTATCGAATCCGAATGGAAAATACATTGTAACAAAGTCCTCGTTGCTGCCCAAGTGCATAGATTTAACTTTTTATGTGACTTTAAAAGATGGAGGAACTATTTGGAGGTGACACTGGTACTCTAATTCCCCCCCCTAATCCCTAACTCAACACAGAGCTCTTTTGCGAATGAGAAGTCTCTTCCACACTCTATTTAATGCTGGAGCTCCCCTTTGTGTGGAGATAGTGACATCATCACTACAAGACGTGTCCATTATCAGCCACCTGATGACATGTGGGCAAGTTGAATTTGTTGTCATGGATACGGAAACACTGCTGTATATACAATGCATATCTCTGTCTGTGGGGCAACAACATCCACTGGCAGTTTGATTTTACATTGGTACCTCTCTTGTACTGTGAATTTTTGCACAGATGCATGTTTTTTCCATCTGGTAATTTAACTCCAACACTGTATCTCCTAAAGATTTGGTGAAGCAAAACAGTAGTGCCATTCTTATTAGGCTGAATTAAATCCAAGCCAGAAGTACAACAGTTGCTCATAATATTAACCTTACATGACTATCCAAGAGAAACTTGTTTCTACTCGTTCAGTTACTGTTTCCCATCAATGAACCACACACACACATTAGCAAGTATTTGTGTTTGCACTTTTTTGACAGTGATTGCTTATGTTGTCAAATTTATAATAGTCTCTGGAATGGCATGCCATAGTACACGTTGGGGTCACTGTAGGTGTAGTCTGCAGTCTGTAGGAGTAAATGTGTGCATTGAGAACATCACAAACTGGATGAGGATTTACAGTCACTCGACCCAAAGGACCCCGACTAAGGTTCTGTTTGGACCAACGAGAATCTCTTTCCAGGCAGCTGTCCGTCTGGCCGGTGGCTCCGGTTGGACTGTAACACTGGATCCAATGCAGGGGAGACAAAGTCAGCTGCCAGGGTTTACATGACACTGCCAATGGAAAGATAGAGCATTTAAAATACATCAGTGGAAAGACCTTCTATGAAACCAGCTTTCACCTACTGATAAAAGAAGCTTTTGACAAAAAATAAGGTCCCTGCTGTCCTGTGATAATGTTAATCAAAGTGGTGGAAGGTTTTCACTCAGAAGGATTCTAAATTTATTACAACAGAACAATCTTACTTAATAAACCCTTTTGCCATAACACATTTTTACACAAAATGTCGGTCATTCAGCCCATCACTTTGATCCAGACTGAAATATCTCTTGGACGGATTGCAATGATATTTTCTACATTCATAGTCCCCAGAGGATGAATCCTACTGACTTTGGTGATCCTCTGACTTTTCCTCTAGCACCATGAAATTTACATTTTTGTTTTAAAAAATTACTTCAAAAACAAATTCCCATAACATACTTTGTGTTTAATGCTAATCAGCAAATGTTAGCATGCAAACACACTAACCTAAGATGGTGAAGATGGTAAACATTATACCTGCTAAACATCAGTTATGTTAGCATTGTCTCTGTGACGGAATCTACCTGGATGGTTGCACTATTTGTTTCCAGGGGAAAAAAGCCCCAAGATTCAGAAACGGCACTGTTTATAATGGCAACAGACAGATTTCTGTTGGTGTTCATTTCTCTCATCACGACTGATTACACAGTGTGAACCTTCAGGCGTGATGCAGAGTTGTACAAATTGGGAGGGAATTTCTTTACAGTATGAGTAAGAACTTGCAAGGTTATGTATTATTTTCTATTTATAAGCAATGCCAGATAATGAAGTGTTCCTGCTGGCATTGGCAGTGATTTGAACGGATTTATTTGTCTGTCTGTCTGTCTGTCTATCAGTCTGCACTTCAAAGGCATGTATAGTATGTATCAGATACAGCGGCCGGTCCAGGTTTCTTGGGGGTGCAGACAAGGTCAACAACATGTGCTATGACTACCAACCAGCCCCCTGCGGCTCCAGACTGCATCTGTTACATTCCTCGCAAAACAGAACAAAACACGGTCACCCCTGTTTGTTTTGGTAACCCGGAGCATGAAAACACATCAGTGCCTACATCAGGGGGCTTTAAATGCAAAGGGTGAGTTTCTTTAATGTGGTTTGCAACTCTGTGCCACCTTTGGCTGCTGTCTCTCACAGTGCTGGGAGCTCTGACTGCATTACTAACTCAATAAGCCCCCTTCCACCCCCATACTCTTTCTATTTGCACTTTATACCTGGATCTTTCATTGCAGCACCCCCCACATTCATGTATCTTCTTAATCTCTTCTACCTATACTTTGTTTACCCTCCTGTCTGCTCCTCGCTCTCATTACTCCTCAGCCATCTCGTCTTTTTCTCCATCTCCTCCCACATTCATCTCTCTGTTCTATTTATTCTACTCTGTCTGTCTCTCTGCCCCTGTGTGTTACATTGGAGCATGGAAACAGATTCCCTTAAGTACCTGCTCAGGAATCTCCTCCACGATGATAACTCCAGACCCTTTCCATGCAGAACTGGGAAAACAGTCAACCCAAACTCACATTTTCAGACAGGGAAAGAAAGAAAAAAAGAAACAAGCCATTAAAGTGTTTTTGCAACCTTTGAAATGTAAATTATTGTCACTGATGGGGTCACCTCTCTGCTCGAGGCATTCGTTGGAATATTTATGAGCATGTAATCTTGGAAAGCATTCATTTGAGTATGGTTCAAATGGGGTGCTCATAAATTACCGTAAACTACCATAGCAGGAGACAGATGAGCTGTTATCACCCAGATTTTCTTTATGCCACATTACTGCGCTGTCAGAGCCTGATTCTTTGTGTGAACTGGCTCTCATAGAGTTGCGCACATCTGGCACCAGAGTGCTGACACTTGAGTAAACCTCTGTCCTCTGACCAACCAGGCCCATGTCCTCAAGTGAGTGTAAATTCTGCAATGTGCTAAGGAAGGGACGACCATCAAAGGAAGGACAGGTAGAAAACAAGATATGTTGATGATTTCCACCTGGATTTTTCTTTGTCGCTGTTCATACAGTAGGCGATAAGTCTTAAAACTGTATGTATGCCGAAATAGTTCCATATCATTAATCCTGAGAGTGACTGACTGATATATCACGTCCATCTTGTGTGTGTGTATATAGGCACAGAGGTGTGTATTCATGAGGATGAGTGACGGACACCCATGGTGGAAGAAGACTGATTTGGTCCCATGTGAACCTGACATGGTTGCGTCAGTCGGACTGGATCATCAGAAGCCAATGAAGCCTTCCACTGTCTAACTTTATTCCCTGCTGCACCATCAGTGAGTAATCTGTTTTCTGAGGCACTATGGGAAAAAAGGATGTCCGCATATTCCTTTTGTGGTTATTGCTGTTCTCAATACCTGCTCTGTCTTGACAAGGTTTGATACAACATATTCATATCCTGCAGCAAAACATCCGGGGGGGGGGGGGGGTTGGTTGTACTCAACAGTACATTTTTCCTTGTGTGTGGTAACTGTGTGTGTTGTGAATGTGTAAAGCTAAGTGTCCTCGGGGGACACTGGAGGCTGGCGTACAACACAAGGCAAACAGCATGTAAACCTGTGAGATGATAGACTTTCCAGCTGCCCTCTGTGTCCAGTTGCTGCAGTCTTTCATTACCCCAGCCTCTGTTTGTATCTCACCAATGGCACTTAACAACCACTTCCTTTTTCACTCAGCCAAATAACACATATTGATACAACCAATCGTATTCATGGAAAGTCAGCTTGAGGTGATGAAAATGAGTCTAAGTGAAAGGACTGCCTTTTGTTCTCACTATCTGCGAGGAGAAAGGGGTTATCTCCAGATCAGATTTTCCATGAGGTATTTTAGTGGAGGAGAGGTGGTTAAGTTTAGACAGAGCACAGGCGGTGCTTTAGCTTTCAAAAGGGCCCTTGAAAGCGACAACGCTGCTACAATTGCCCTTTGATGTTCCACTCCAAATATTATCATGTGGTTAGACACAATGTATTATTTTATCACTTGGCAAAATGCAATTAATCTGTTTGATGACAAGCGCAGAGATCGAGAACAATGATCCTGATGAAATATGTTTTCAGTTTGGATCCTGTTAGCATCAAGGCAATGGAAAGAGCTCCATGCAGGTTTTCAAGGCAGCATGGGATTTAGAAAATCGCCCATGAGTGCGTGACAAGCACACGGCGTAACGAAATGCCTTTATTAAAACGCTTATAGCTCTCCTTCATGGCGCGGCCATTGAAATTTCCATGATTGCCGAAGACACACAGGTCTCCACCCTTGAGCAGATTTATTTTCACACATGCTGGGTGAGGTGTCTGCAATTCCTCCCCGCCCTGTCATTGTTTGTTCTGCTGTTAAGTGTGAATATGAGCAGAGGCCAGGCAGAAATATAGCCTTGTTTAAGGGCTTCTCCTGCTCCGCTGAGTGCCGTTTGCTGACGTCACACTAACCCAGCAGCTTTCCAGACGTCTGTGGTACGCCTTGTCCATCAGTGGGGTGAGAAGCAGACCTTGAGGATCTGCAGTCGTCCTCAGAGTCAGAACATTTGGCTGTGTGACGTAAAAAGAAAATTCAGAAAAGCATGCATTATTCTCCCTGATTCCAACATGACTTATTCATATATGCATAATGCACCAAAACAAGTTTCTCGACAGTTCTCCGGGCAATGCGTTGGTGTTAATAAGTTAATGGTAGAAGGCATTAGATCTTATTCTGTGTTGTGTTCAGATAAATTGCAAATGACGTGTGTAACTATGTTCTCTGAAGTCATAGTTGTGTTTTCTTGCACTGGTCTGTCTCTCTAATTACTCCTGTGCTTGTGTCTGATTTTTGCACACATACCTTTTGTCTAAATGTGGGCAACTCAGAACAGCGACTCTATGGTCACCTGGACGCACACCAATGACAATATGTTAAGATGAATGCAGACTTTCCAATATGTGCTCCATATTAACTTCAAACGGATGCACACACGATGAATTCCCTGTCCAGACACTGAAGCATGCAGGGAATGAAATGGAAATCCTATCAAACATAGCACTGCATCATCTTGCAGTGTTGCAAAAACAGACAAAAATACAGTCTGCAAAACAAATAATACCTCCGTTCCTCTTCCTCACACACACACACACACACACACACACACACCTCCCAAATGAATCACCCTCCCAAGTGCTTAGCATCATCAGCATTCCCTGAACCAGCTGTGACTGCAGAGCACAACTGCATGACATGAGAGTCTCAGGGGTCAAATGAAATGCACACTCTAAGTGCCACTTCATCTTCAAGGCATAACAGTGAGCAGCAGACTCGAGGGCGAACTCATAACACCGCATTGTGTTGGCCATTGTGCTCCTCTCGGCAGTTATTACGCCTCCATGGCGGTGCATTGTGAAGCAGGGTGCTTTTGCACTTTTCTGCAGCCTCGCATGACTTCTCCCCAAATGGGCTCTCATCCAGCCCCTACTGTCTGTTTGCGTAGACTACCACCAGGGTAGACATGGAATGCACCTTCACCACGCTTCGCTCACACACACACACACACACACACACACACACACACACACACACACACACACACACCTCTGAGACGAGGAGTCTGCCTCGACCTGCTGATAAGAGCTGTTTGTGCTTTACTTTTTTACGTGGGGGTAAATGTTTTGATTAAAAGGCCGTTACTATTTTGCTAGTCACAATGGCTTTGTAGTGGAGGGGTTTGCTGCCGTGCTGATGGATGGACGGCCGCTCCCTGCCTCCAGTGAGCGATTGAATGAGAGAGGAGCTGTCATCACCCAGCTGCCGACGCTGTTGCCTGAAGAGAAAGGAAGACAGAGGGGGATGGGGTGGATGGGGGGGTGTCAAAGAGAGCAGGAATTGGATGGAGAGCCAGCGACGGCCGATGTGTTGAAGTGGGAGAAGATGTTAGGGAAAAGAGCAGGCTTTCAGAATGAGAGGAGAGAACATGTGTGATGGAGGAGAGGAGGTCAGTATTGGGCGCAGCTCACCTCACACCCCTATCCCAGAAGGCACTGCAGAGAGGGAGTCTGCATTACGTAAAGGGGGGAGAGCAGGTGGTACTGTGAAGCACACAAAGCCTCTCCACGACGCCTGTGATCAACAGTCCTAGTGGGCTCTTAGAGTCCACGGTTAAATGCTCCGGTGACTCTGGGGTCCCATGACATGATGAAAAAGTTTCAGAGCATTCAGTAATGGGGAGACTATTACGCCGGTTGTTACGCATTGTGTTAGACGGCCACGTCAGAGGATGACAGCATGTCGTAAAATGTTCCGAACAAAAAGAAGCAGCATCTCTCTGAAGGGACGAAGGAGGAATTAATGGGGTATATTAAAGATGAGTTTGCACACTCATAGACCGAGATCAGTGCTGATAGTGACATCAGCTGTGTTAGTCTTACCGCTTTAGCTCAGTTTGTTTTTTCTGCTGTTATTTTTGTCAACTGTGAATCATAAAAACACAAGTCTATGTTCAAACTGCCAGTCTAATTGGACACCTTGTTGTTCACACAAACTCTCAAGCCTCAATATGCTTTGATGCAGGTTTCAAAACGTGCATAGTGGGATGAACACTGCTATTGAGCTCACGTTACACTAAAATTAGACTGTAAGCTTTTTAAAGTTCAAATCTGAGATTCTCTTACGGGCGAGGGTAAAAGGTGTGTCGTGAGCTGCTCGGATGATGTCTGTCGCTGCAAGAATGCAAGTTATTTGTCACACAGTGCCTCCCATTGGTGACTGCTGCAAAGTGCATGTCGTTTTACCCCAGAATGTTCGTTTAAACACAGACATAAACTAAATGGTGCACTTAGGTGCTTGCAATTTCCCCACTCAGTGAGCAGAAATTTTAACTGGTTCTGGGTTTGCAACATTTATTTTCTTGTCTTTAAAGTAGTGTGTCAGGGTTGTGGAGTCGGATGGTAGTTTGCGATCACACATCAGTTGGCTGCAGTTTTTCCTGCCTCCAGAGCAGTTTAGATACCGTACATTCATTTCTCACGCCTCACTAAAAGTCGATTCAAGATTCAATTGTTGTTACCCAGAAGTTTTCTGATTGCCCCTCTATTTTGGGGTTATTGCAGGAGCCTAACAGAGACTTTCAACTATAGGAGAAAAATCTGCAACTCAGCCTCAGTAAGAAGGAGAAGCTGTTGGTAAATTCACAACAGAGCGAGAGAAGTGATGTCTGTCACTAACCAGAGTGAACAGCTGGTTCTGAACCAGCGCCGAGCAGAAGAAAACACAGCTCTTCTTCTCGATGAGTCTCAGCAGCAGTAAATCAGTCCTTGAGCATTATTAACTTTGGTGTTTGGGGAGGCAGCATCGAGACATGGGAGGCAGACAGGATAAACAAATAGTGAAAAGGCAGGCCGTCATAGGGTTGAACCTGACACCCTGGAACCTTTAACACACAATCCTTTTTACCTCCTCGGTGAGGAACTAATGCATGAAGCACCTACAGCGTCCACCTCATACCTCGAAGGTGTGACAACTTCCAGAACATTCTGACTTATAGGCTCACTCTAAATCAACCAGGGAGAGCTGAAGCAGCTAAATACAGTACACAACACAGGTAAAAGCTGACCCGGACTGTACTGCAGTATATGACACTGCTCACACAGTTCATCTATAGTACGATATCTTGTAACCCCTTAATGTCATAATACTGCACATGTAGATATTCCCACATATTCTTTCTCATAATTAGATGTAAAACAATCCTTCAATATTTAATACACAACTCTCACACTGCATTTGTCATTACATGTGTGCGTTTGCTGCCAGTACTGTTATTATTGTCGTCTTTACTGGAAATCCAGATCATTCCCATGATATAAACAGCATGTTTAATTACTGGGTTTGTCAGCACTCATTTGTGTTTTTATTTCTTTAAATACATTTTCCTTTGATGCATCTTTTTACTCTGTGTTGGTGCAACGCACAATATGACCCCCCCAGTATCATTTAATTGAATCCAGTCAAATTTAAAATTTGAGATGTTCAAGTGTGTAAATTGGGGGAAGGTAAGGATGAAAGTAACTCGATACAGTATTATCACATTAGGATCAAATGAGAAACAACCCAAGATGATGTAATTCACAGAATGTTTTAATGAAGAAGGCGAACATCAGTATTTATGTTAAAAGTAAATGAACTGCAGCAGTTTTCATGGCTTGAACTTGAAGAATGTTGATCCAATTTTCTCTCTTGGGAGGCAAAACAATAAGGATTTCTTGTGTGTGTGTGTGTGTGTGTGTGGCCTGTAGAGACTTTGACAAGAATCCAGCTGGTTGTGTAACCTACAAATGAAGCACCCAGGCGTAAACAAGAATATTTAATTGAAAGAAGTACCATTAGTTACTTTTTATTTTTTTTTACAATTGCCAAGACACAAAAATGGATAAGTGTGATGCAATTATTGAAACCACTCATGTAGCCCATTGATTGACCAGGTATGCTAAACTATAAGCCAACTGGCTGCTTTACACTAAGTTTGAAACTCTTAAAACACACTTTTTTTTTTTTTTAAATATCCACATGGTTATCTACATTGGACAGATCATTTTAAAACTAAAACTCAGTGTGTTGTTTGCTTAACACTGCCATTAGAATACCACACTCAATTATCAATCACCTGTACCCAGAATGCACCTGTTAAAACACCTATAACCAATTAGATCACCTAGAAATCACAATAAATACAACTGATGTGTGCCACATGGAGGCTAATTTTGGAGTTAAACTGCAATATATATATATATATATATATATATATATATATATATATATATACATATATATATATTATACATTATATTACATATATATATATATATATATATATATATATATATATAAATATAGTAACTATGTTCATGTCATATTGAGTTAACGTAATTATAATGTATAATGTATTGAAAATAAACACATTATAATTGTGTTCATAGTCTATATTTGCAGCATTCCAAATGAAAAGGCCAAAGGCTCAAGATAAGTGTTTTAGTTGGCATGTGGAAAGAGCTATTTATTTGGTGTTGTGATGGAAAAACGTGTTTGTGTTTTGGGATTTTGTGTGTAGAGTTTTGACAAAGAGGGCTTGTATACTTTCAGTAATTGTGTTTTAATAATTGCAAAAAAATTGAAAATCAATCCCCAGTTCATGTCCATCTGGGGACATATGTTGCTTGTTATCCTCCATCTCTCTACCCTCATAATTTTTCAGCTCTCTGCTGTCCACTTTCTAGTGAATCCTGTGAAAACAAAGTGGGGAGAGTTCTGGTGTTTCATGCTCGACCATATAGAACTTATGTGAAAAGTCTGCACTTAGCTGTTGGATAGAGCGAGTTGTGTGTACATTAATTGTTTGGTTGGTGGTTAAATGAGCAAGACACTGAACCTCAAATTGATCCCAATGTACAGTATGTATGTGTGGGAATAAAATGGCATTGTTCCAAAAGCTAAATGGAATTCAGCCATCATTCATTTTTTTATATATTTATAGCCTACCTGTACTTTTTTTTTTTTTTTTTTTACTGTATGTGCATATTGTAGCAGACTTTCTTCTATTAAATTTGTTATTGATGATGCATCTTATTATATTCCTTAGTTCAGATAGAGTACACCTGACTGGAAATATCAGGAATCCTTGTGTCTGATCCTTCATGAATCATAATTTTGTCAATGAACTAAACTGATATTTTTGGTGTCACTACAATTTTCGTGTACAACATATGACATTAACAGTTGTATTGCCATAATTCTGTAATTAATTATAATTTTTGAAAATGAACTGCCAGGATACAGGGCTGTCGCCTGGTTTGCAGTGAATCGCTCGCCGATGCCACTGATGGATAAATCCCAGGAATGGTAGTCGAGCGCAGATAAGATCAGAGGTTAGGTGAATATGGCTCTCTCCAGAGGTTTGCGATGCTGTCAAAGGGTTTTCTCCTGGATACCTGTTCTTATAATAACCTGCGTGGTGTTGTGGTCGTACTACGCTTACGTATTTGAGCTATGTCTTTGTAAGTATGAGACACGGTGTCCGTTTGTTTAGATTTTTTACCGTTTAATTGTAGACATCGCAGATTGCCGCACAGCAGTGTTGACAAAAATATCGTGTAAAACAGAGCAGCAGCTAGCGAAATAGGCGGAAGTGGTTCAGGGTATGAGCTTTTATTCAGCTAACGTGACATTTAGCTATTTTATAAATGACTGGTAACTAAATGTTTCATTGCCTCTAAGAGGTTAGCTAGTGTTTGTATTGTTGTGTCTCCCACAGCTAGCTACAACCTTATAATCTGGCTAGTCGTGTTAGCCGGTAAATGTAGTTCCTCTTTTGAAAAATCAAACTTAGTGGAAACAGATGCTACACTGTTGCTATTCTCATGCACCCGGCTTGTGTTTTTATTATGCCATATTCTTGCTTTTACAGTTACACTCTCCAACACACTGGAGAAAGGTGAGTAACCCACACGTGTTGTGTGCGCTGCTATACAATACATTACTTTTATTTTATGGTTGTTTAGTAAATTAATGTACCTGATTTTTGTGCTCACAGTGGCCTATCTCCTGGTATTTCATGTTTGCTTTGTGATGTTCTCCTGGACCTACTGGAAGTCCATATTTACCCCTGCTGCATCACCATGCAAAAAGGTACCCTGAACTCTTAAAGAGGACGGGCTGAACACCGTGTAATTGATTTATTGTGCCATAGAACAAGTCTGCAAATATGAAGTTATATGCATTTGATCATCATGCATGTTTGTTGCTCTAGTTTCAGCTGTCATACTCAGACAAGCAAAGATACGAGATGGAAGAGAGGCCAGATGCTCAGAAACAGATCCTGGTTGAGATTGCAAAGAAACTGCCCATTTTTAGTCGAGCTCAATCTGGAGGTAAATTGTCCTTTTTAAGTTATTTATATTTTTTTCTCAGCAAGGATATGATTTCATAAGGAATTATGCATTTATTTGCCGTATCTCAAGAGGAGTAACAAGGTACATTAGACACAGTCCGTCATCTCGCACACAATCTGTGAGTGTTGAAAAGAAGTAGGCTAGTGCAATTAGCCTTGTGTGTGCTCCTGAGCATCCCCCATCCAGAGTAATCAGCCAATGCATCTCTTTCATTAGTGCTGATTGCTAAGACTAAGTTCTAGGCTACAGGAAGTAAGTGAAGGGTAAGCTCAGCTCAAATGTCGTTCATTCAACTGGCCATCCTGTTGTCTCTAGCTATCAGGTTCTGCGACCGCTGCCAGGTATTGAAGCCTGACCGCTGTCACCACTGCTCGGTTTGTGAAACGTAAGTCACTCTTTCCTTCTCAATCCTTTCATCTAGAGAGATTGCCCAAAGGCAGTGTTGGCCTAGGACTGTTATGATAATTAGAAGGTGTTGCTTTGTTGGCACACTATCTCTCAAGAGAGAATATCCAAAGGATCAATCAGAGCAGATGTTTACTGCAAGGAATCAGACTGTGATCACATGACATGTAGAGAAGGATGTATGAAAAGTGAGAGATTTATGATATAAAAAGTGGTATTAAAGTATTTACTGCTTTAACATAGCTGCTGTACTGTAAAACTGACATACAGAAACAAAATATCTTTATTTTTTTTGAAGGTGTGTCTTGAAGATGGACCACCACTGTCCCTGGTAAGTCACTCAGCCTGTATTTCCCTGTTTTAAGGAATTTATGCATTCATTATGCGCTGACACCTGAATTTCTTTTTCTTTTAGGGTGAACAACTGTGTGGGCTTTTCCAACTACAAGTTTTTCCTGCTTTTCCTCTCCTACTCCATGCTGTACTGTGTATTCATTGCAGCAACAGTCTTTCAGTATTTCCTCAAATTCTGGGTGGTGAGTGTCATTAGTCTAAATGATCACTCATGCTTAACATCATAATGGAGTCATATGACAAAAAAAAAATGAGTTGCACATAGTCAGCACTATTGCAGTTCAACAAGAACGGAGAACCAAACCCAGTGTCATGAGTTATACTTTTTTTTATTTATTTTTTATTTTTTTTAAAAGTCAACAATTTTCTCAAGTTTCTCGTTCTCCTGTTTCTCTCTCCCAGGGTGACTTGCCAAATGGGCCCGCGAAGTTCCACGTCCTCTTTCTCATGTTTGTGGCGCTCATGTTTTTTGTCAGTCTCCTGTTCCTCTTTGGCTACCACTGTTGGTTGGTGGCCAAGAACCGATCCACTTTAGGTGAGGATCTACATATTTATCGGAGAACCCTTAAGGTTCTGCTCATGAAGCTGCTCTCTCACTACCTCGTGAATGTAGGTTCTTTTGTAAAAGTAGGTGTGGTGCATTAACATCTTATTCTAATTATTTTTCCTTTTCTAGAGGCCTTCTCAGCTCCAGTTTTTGTCAATGGACCAGACAGAAATGGCTTCAATGTCGGCACACGCAGAAACCTGCAGCAGGTATTTGGAGAGGATCGGAGGCTGTGGTTCATCCCTGTTTTCACAAGGTGAGTTTGTCGTTAAGAGACAGCAAGTTAAACCGATTCTCCTCCTCTTGCTCATTAATTAAACATGGATGCAACTCATTTTGCATTAGCATTTTTTAAATATTAGACGTGGCTCTCTAAAAGATTTGTTTTGCAATTGACATAATTGAAATATCAAACCAGAGCACATAATACCACACAACATAGATGTAATGGTAATTGAATGTATTGTATGTAATAAAATACAGGGGATATGGATAGTTGATAGGATGGACAATAAAAAGTGGAATGTCTGCAGAGTTGTTTTATATGTAGCAGTGTTGGAGCTAATGAACAAAATGTCGAATTAGGAATTGGATCAGTGGAGCGGACAAAGTAATGGTCACGGTTCTTTAAGTAGCTTTCATCTTGTTTCATGTACTGGACACGTCAGCCAAGGGAATGGCCACTACTTCCCCTTGAAGAATCGGAGTTCTGAGTCCCACAACCCCTTATTAGCTAATGAGGACATGTGGGAGGAGTCGGATGACGGCTCTGAGGAAGGAAGCTTGGGTGAGTCCCTTTCATTTTGTCATATGCATATTTATACATCCACACATTTGTAGTTCCTCGAATACAAACTGCTTTTTATTATCTTAAAACTGAAATCATTTTATCTATTTTTTATTCAAGTTAAAAAAAATCACCTGATGAACAGGACCAATATTTTATAATAGTTGAGTCTGATGAGTGTGTCAGTACATCTGCCACTACAATGAATATAACGTTTGATAACTGTTTGAGTGGTAATGAATTTTAATATGTGCTCTGAATATGTTGTGTTTTTAAATGTTTTTTGTCTTTGTGCTTGTATTTGCAAGCAAAAGTCTTCCCCAATTACCATAATGTTGGAATGATATGAAAGCTTTCTTTAAAATGACTTGAATCTGAAGGCGTGAAACTTAAGTGCATATCTGATTTTTACATTTCCTTCCTAAAAACATGGGGAGAATAGATTTGTGTCTGGTTTATCCAATGTCCATATTTATATTCTGGAAATGTGTGCAAATCAGCACATATTTGATAATAGAATGCCTCATTTGCATATTTTTAACATAACATTTTAGAAAACTTGTAATTCAAGAAATTATTGTCTTAATGTTCATGGTGATATATTTTAGTTAAAATGATGCATGATTGAGCAGCAGCAGTAAATAATTACCAAACTAAAATGTTTCACTTGTCTTCCCATAAAATGTGAGAATCATTATTGTAACTCACTTGTTTTCTCCAATTCCATAATACAAAATAAAATGTGGGATCCATTTAAATGCCCCAAATATTCCATAACTCACTTTAGTATAGTCACAGACAGTACTGGGCACACACCTAAAAACAATAAATCTAGTTTGTAGAAAGTCACCTTCCAGCGCCAACCATAAGCAGTTATGAAACACTTTGTCACCCTGAAGTAAAAAAGGCTTAGACATGTGATTCTGACGGTGAAACAAACCAAAAATACAAATGTGTTTGAGTTCAAACTTGTGTCTTCAAATTCAGTAAAGAGTTTGGTTCAAACCGTTCTATTCTGCTACCACCTGGTGGTCATATGCAACATCATGTTAACTACTGTAGGAGCTGAATCAGTTCCAACAAACACTGATGAAATAATGCATGCTGACATTTATTTGTGTTTGTCTTTCTTTCCAGCTGAGGACCAAGACCCCTCTGTTACCATAGAGATGGAAGAATAGTCATTTTTAGGACAATCTACACTTGTACAGAGGACATAGATTACCATCGCACACATAGTGTACCACGAGGCAAATGCATTCCAAACCATGTGGATGTTCAGACACCGAAAAACCAATTCTGAAGGGGGCCAAACTCATGGACTAAAACCTGCAATTGGATTGTCTCTGCCACTTCTACCCACGTTTTAATGATGAATAGAGTAACTCAATGGACAACCAGTAGCATCACCTCTCCTCTCATGGACAACAATATTAGTGTGATCCGGACAAAGAAATTGTCAAATATTACCTTGCATACAAAAACACAAATATATATCTATATATAGATATCTCCATCTGGTTGTTCAT